>NC_064892.1:1371000-2742000 GCF_929443795.1 Astur gentilis
AAAAAATAGAAGGGGAAAAAAAAAAAAAAAGAGGAAAAGCAAAGTGAATTTAACAATATGGTCATGGGCCACACCAGCGGCTTCTGCGCCAGAAAAAGGTCCCGAGCGTGTTTAGTTAATTGCAATAAAGACATAGCAAAAGCAGCGTTGAAGGAATAAAGGACTGATCTAAAAGGAAGGACTCGGGGAGAATGTACATGCTTTAAGCTGAAATGGTGACCCCAAAAAAGCAATAAACAAGCTGCTGTCAAATAGTGCACCCATATGAACTCTAAGCATCCTTCATGGTGGCTTGAAAGCTTCCCATTGTTTAGGAAAACCAGTCCCAGTTTTGGATACTTCTTATTTTTCTTTGTGTATTTACTTTAGTACTGCTTGATAGAAGTCATCTAAACTGGTCTGGCACCCCGACCAAGTGGTCTAAGGTTTTCTTTGCTCCCTTACAGCTGAGTGATGGAGCAACACTCCTAACAATCTACTGACCTCCAGATACATGTTCTTTTGTAGATCCCGTGAATTTTGCTCACTTTGGTTTTGCAGTGGTACATTTTCAGAAGGAAGAATAGGAATGTTGATATTCTTCTGGGGAATATAACCTGGGAGTTAAGGCAGAGAGAGAGATATGCTTGAGTTTGAAACACCTGAAATGGTAAAGAGGAGTGAATCAAGTTCTTCTTTTTTCTGGATGACTGTTAGAGCCAGTAAATAATTATATAACAGTTGTAAAGTAGAGAAAAATAAATTACCTCTACTCAGCTGGACTCCCCACCTCTGCCAAAAAAAAAAAAAAAAAAAAAAAGGCATTCAGGTTCTGGAACCTGTCCCAGGTTTTTTGATTTTTTTTTTCAGAACTGGAACTTTGGTACTCTGTATGTTTCTGTCACATACATTTGTACTAGTTCCTCTTTCAAAAAGAACACTTTGGCTCGCATAAGGGAGTCAGTTCTGGTCAATGCACTCATCAATTCCAGGCAGTGATTTGGAAGGTAATGTTTCTGCAAGCATTAATCCCATTTTAATTTGAACTGGGTCAAAACTCAGGTTTCTATATCTAAATATCCCTGAAATACATGTATGTATGTTCTGTTCTTCTGTGTGCCTGTATGAGAGATGAGTTTCTGAATGGGATTATTTTCCCTCTTTATAATATGAATGGTTTTCTAGAAGCATGTCCCTGCCATGCAAGTCATCAAAATGCAATTGATAAGTCCCCAGGCAACAGGAGAACACAGTGTGGAGAAATCCAACTAAAGCCCACCAGATTCTGTATAGCAGAGCCACTCACTCAGGCTAGTTAGTTGTGTGCACATCAAACCAAAGTGAATCCAGCACTGTTCCACCGCTAATTCTGCATGCTCTAGGACAGTCCTGCTCATACGAGCCTTCACTGTGACACTGCTTATTTATCCTGGTTTGCTGCCCTTTAAAACCTTTACTTTTGCGGTGCGCTTGATGGATTCAGGGATTGAAGTGTTACCAAAATCTTGACTTACAGATCCCGGTCTTGCAAAGAGAAGTATTGTCACCAAGACCACCAGCAGCTACAATTTAGGGTGTCAAAATCCCCACCTGTATCACTTGGGCACTCGGGTGGAATTCAGAGCGAAGCACTGCTCGATGCCAACGGTCCCAACATCCATAAGGGGATCCCAGCAGTCTCGGCGGGGTTACGTGCCGTTTGAGCCATACCTGGCATTAGCGTAGGGCAAACTTGTCTAAAACTTTATGCCCTGTAGGGCTCAGGCATTTCAGGCCCTACAATCCTTTCTTCCATGATACACAACTCCAGTCATGCTTTCCAAGGAGTAATTAAGGCTCTCGCTTCTCTGTAAGCATATTCGGTGGTAGTGCTGCCACCAACTGTATATTTTAGCCAGTGCAGGGGTGACTTTGCGAGCTGCTGAAGAGCAGTCCCATGCTGAACCTGGGTACATCTCCAGTTAACTGATAAAACAGTTACAAGAGGTAACGAGGCAAACGCAGCACAACTTTTACGACAGCTTTATACCAATCCCAGCCCCACTTGGAGAGCAGCAGAATGAGCAGGGTCTGTTGTCATACACCTGGGAAGTTTTGGGTGGGAGAACTGTGTTGTCTCTTTTGCCTGCATTGTATTATACTACAAGAAAGACCAAACAAATCATCCTGCTGACATTATATTCTGCATCTGATGCTGACCAAAAGTGAATACTTAGGGGAAAGTGCAAGAATAAATCTAACAGTGATATTTTCTGCATATTCAGTCCAAGCATCCATTTGTGGCTCAGGGACTTGCTGACCCAGAGGTGATTCTTACACACTTAGTAACCTTCAATGTCTTGTAGCTCTGAGCTTCAAGGAAATTTCCATTTAAGCCTCACACAATCAAAGAGGCTGACCATTATGTATTAGTGGTGTGGCCATCCAGAAATCTGTAGCCGTCCTCCCAACCCTAGCTGAGCATCCTCATCACCAGTGTAGGTTTAAATACATGCCTGGACTGCCAGCAAGGATACACTCTCAACCTTTCTTGTTCAATCTGTTCTGTTCAGGGCCAACAGCATGCTATCGTACTGGAAGAAGGAGAATAAGAAAAGTAGTATCTGCCTGCAGCGTAACAGATTCAGGTGACTGCTCTATAAATTGTTTTCCTCTTTCTTCCAAAGGCTGTTTGATGTAAAATGGGCATACAATACAGACAATATTATATCTTAGGCTTTCTTGGTAGGGATTCCAAGTATGAGGTAAGAACCTCCTCAGGCCTTGCTTTATAAATCAAATAGCCTCAGAAAGTAGATCCATTTTGCAAGGCTAGTTCCTACAGATCTGTATTAGATTTGGTCTGGGAATTTCTCATTTAGATTGACAGCTCACAGGAAATTTAGGAAGAGGAATGCCTACTATCTGGATCTTGATCAGCCTGTGACAGGAGCTATAGGATGACTGAAAAGGGTAGAAACAGGACTGGAGATAACTGGGAAACTCTAAAATCAAACAGTGCAGTGCTTTGCAACATATCTCTGAAGACATCTCAAGTCACAAAAAGTAGTCCAGAAAGGAATGAGGATGGGAAACTAATAACAGTTTGCTAGTGTTCTGTCTTAGGTACCCGAGTCCATTTGTTCTGATAAAGCTTGAGACATCTGATTCAAAGCTCAGGGCAAGACACAAAATAACATGTGTTAAAGAGACTGGGAGAATAAAGCTGAGAGATGCCAAAATTTTAGATCTCATCAAATATGAGAAATCATTAGTTTCAAATTTTAACTAATTAAAGAGAAATATTTTCTGTCTTTTTGTGGTTTACAAAACCTTCAGAGTCCTTAACTCATTTTTCTCTGAACTTCAGTAAAATCTTTGAGGCTTAAAAAAAGACCACGGTCTGGAACACAGCGTGAGCCCCTGGGCCTCTGAATACTGCCTGCAGTATTCCTGGTGCTTTTATCAGAGTCGTGATTTCTGCCTTTGGTACAGGCGTGTTTGCATTTGGTGATTCCTCTACTTGTGTTCTTATTTAGTATGAGCTTATTTATTTTCATTTCCATCCCAGCATACTCTGAGTAGCTTTTTGCCTTTCTGTTCAAATGCCAATTTTAGATAGATATTTATATGGAAAAAAAAAAAAAATCAATGACATATGGAGAATATTTGGGGTATTGGCACAATTATTTGTCCTCAAAAGGTTTGGTATGCCCTTGATTATGTTTCAGATATCACACTGTTTTGAGAAAACCATCTGAAGCTCACAGACAGAATAGTTTCAGACTAGAAACACTACATATTTTAAAAGAAATATATTTCTCTCTTTTATTCTCCTAATAAATCCTCCATTTTCAAAAGGCTTTTTTTTAAAGGGATTCTTTGTGTCCAGATCTGACTTTCTCTACATGTCAAATAAATTGGGCATTTTTTTCTGAAATGCCTGGATTGTGTGCCCTGACATGCTTATAAACTAAATGCAGGAACAGCAGAACTCCACTGCAGAAATAATTACTTCATTCACGACGTCCGCAACTTATTTCCACTGTTTAAACGCAGACACATTGTTCTTATTTCCACTCCTCACAAGACATTTCTTTTCACTGTTCCATACTTTGAGTGGATGAGGTTCATCTGTTTTGTTGATGTTATAAAATATGGAATTCTTGTATTAATGGTTATAAAATCATATGGGAATACTTTACACCATGTCTTTGTCGTGATGCAGTATTAACTGGTATCATATAGAATGAGTTAACATGATATTAAATTACTCCTTTTTATGTCATTCATATTTTTTCTCTCTAAAGACTTTTTGTATTATGCTATATTTATGAAGTGAGCAAATGTGATACTGAAAAAACCTCTTAAAGCAGTTTTGACCTTCATTTAGCAATATTTAAATCAACATATTAAGTCTGAGACTCCGGAAAAGACACCCTTCTATAACCGATATTTAAAAATACTATAATATATTGTTGGTACAAGTGTCCAGCCACAAAACAACCACTAAATCAGTTCATATTATTGAAGCCTATTTTTGCAGTAATGAAGGCGTGCAAGATAGAGGCAGTCGTCTTTTTCTTTATGGTAGAAAAGAGGGGGGAAGTTTGACCTGATTCTCAAATCCAGGTCAGAATAGCACTTGAGCTGAAGTCTGGATCCATACCTTAAAGGTCTTAAAAGCCTGACTAAATGAGAAAAGGCAAATTTTTTTCTGAGCTGGAGCAGCTGCCAAAGAGGTATCAAATACCAAACCAGTAGGACGAAAATTAGATGCTTTGTGTGTTATTCCAACAAGTTAAGAATGATTATGTACATGCAGTGGCGATTGTATATACCAGATTAAAAGCAGCAACACAATTTAGTAGTGTAGATAAGACTTAAGTAGAATATGGGACCATTTCAAAATTCTGATCTTCACAATCTGTTTCAACTTAAGAGGTATAAAATGTGTAAACAGTCACTGGGGAAAGCTCCAGAAGTCCAGATCGTTCCTCCCAGGTAATGCCTTGATGCTCCATAGAACTGGGCTCCTTTTCACACACGCTTCATCTGTATTTTAGCCCTAAGTAATCTTACCTTATTTTAGGCCTAATAATAGTTCAAAATGCAGCCTGTAGTTACTCTGGAGGAATTAAGGGTGAGTTAGATTTTTGCTAGCAACTCTGTAATTGGCATAAATGTGCATACACTGTAGTTGCAATGAGTACTAGTGTTAATAACATGAGTGGGAAAACTCACGCTGTAGATTAGTGCCACAGAAATTTGTTTTCCTGGTTTTACTACATTTTGCTAGTCTGCTGTAGCCTTCTTCCTTTCAAAATCTCAAGACAACAGCCTGTAGATGAAGTGGGTCTTGATGTAATGGTAGGTATAAAATACACAGCAGGAGGCAATGGGAAAACCCCACAGGTATTCCTAAATGGCCATGGCTTATTTGGCATTGGCATATGCTCAGTGCCTTGATTCAACAGGTTGTGTCTGCTGTGTATTTGTAGGGGCCAGTATCATTGCGAATGATCCATTTCTCAGGGGTTGACCGGCTAGAGCCATCACCTAGAAGACTCTTATCCAAGGTACCTGGTCTTACTAAATCTCTATCTGCCGAGGTCGCTTTCACCTTCCAGCAGTGCTAATCCTCCATCTGCCTAAATCATTGCTGCCAGCACCGCAACCATTGTCAGTAGCATTGCTATGGATTGCACCCATGAGTTTTCATTATTTTTTTTTTTTTTATCTTTTCCTTTGAAACAGTTTCAGTTTTCCTAGAACTCAGCTTTTGTCACTGATCCTTCTCTGATGTCAAGAAATCTGATGTCAGAAAATCTGAAGTATCATGTGCTGGTATTCTAGTTTGATATAGTTACGCAGGAGTAGCCCTGGTCAAGACATCCTACCAGAACATCAAGAAAGCAGGGAGGGGAGGAGGAAGGCACTTGTGGATTTCTGCCTCAGGCTCAAGAGGTTCTTCAGAGAATTCAGCGGTCTTTCTGTTTCTGTAGTGTAAAAACTGTAATTGGGAGAGAAATGGGAAAAGGATGGGGCACAATTTAATTCTGCCCTGGATTTGATTTAAATTTTATGCGTTTCTGGCTGCCGTTGTAATGCTATAGCTGAACTACAGCTCACCATCTACTGTTGTATGCATACCATATCCTATCATGATTGGTATAGCTGATTCTGGCTTTTCTAGAAATCCTCTCTCTGAGGAGAGAGGATTCTCTCTCTGAAGTCAAAGCAGGATTATTTCTGACAGAGGAGGATAAAGCCTAAAGGCTTGCTTCTCTGTCACTAATGAGTTGAGAAAAGTCATTTATCCCATGTTTGTCCCATCCTCCTTATTTGGAGCATTCACATAAAATACTTCTTACCCACTGAGCTCTTTGCATGAAAGTAACTTTACAAATTAAAGCAAGAAGGATTTGAAAAGGGTTGTTGAAAATCCACGAGGAAATAGTATCACTTTTCTTTATTGAACAGGAACTTCTTTCCTTACAAGCAGATAATATCTCTATGACGTTGCAAGGCAAATTCTGAGGTTTTTGCTCAGCAGTTACAGAGGCTTTACAGAGGAAACTCCCTCCAGTTCTCATGGAATTTGTGGTTAAAATCTAACCAAGGGACCCAGGAAGTGTCAAAATAGTCAAAGATTACCACATGGAGCTTTTTAACTAGGAAGCCAGAGGAATGCGGCTTTAGCATATTCGCATTTCTCAGCATACACTTGACACGCTGAGGGAAGACTTCGTGCACAGCTTTGCCTCCTCGTTGCAGCTGTATCTATTTCTAACACGCTAAACAATCTACTTTTCTAAAAGCTTTCCTCTTGCTGTTTATTTTTTAAAAATTCTACTTCTCCCTGCCAGTTCCTTCTCACTGTTTGCTGCTCCTGTTACCACACCCTTTTCTCTGAGGCTCTGGCATATGATGCCAATTTATATGTTAACAGCCCAGATAGCCAGCTGAGTGTCGGTGGAAAGCAAAGACCAACAGGTCAACCTACAGATCACCCAAATCCTGTAATGTTAGGCATCTGGGATGTTTAGGTGTCAAATCTGAGCTAACTGAAGAGGTACCTTACACGGTAAATGGAAGATATAGATCTTTCCAGAGGGTGATTTGTCTTCTTCCACTGAGGAAGCCAAAAGGGCTATCTCAGATTAGATATTAGATAAACAAGAAAAGTAATATCATTCTGTGAGCAATGGTTCCTTCCATCTTTGCGAGAAATGGCTGTCTGCTTTCCTCTCCCTTTTCAGAGAACTGGGTATTTCAATAAGAACAGGAGTAAAGAGTAACTGCTTCGGGGCTAAGCTTGGGGGTTTTTTAGAAGTAATTTAAGGTCAGGACATTTTGAATATTCTCTTTTATTCAACCAAAAAGTAATGATTGTTTCTTTTTCTTTTCTTTCTTTTTTTTTTTTTTTTTTTTTAAACAAAAGGTGACATTTACTGTGTGCTTCTGTTAATTAGAATTATTGGCATATTGCTCATAACAAACTCCTTCCGCCCCTTCAGTTCAATTAGGCTGACTGCTGGACTGCACACAGCTAATGCTTTCAGATGTATTTTTCCCCTTCTGTGGTTCTGGCAGAAATGGCAGGATCATCTGGATGTACAGGGTGAGATTGTAACCTACGGAGGTTCATTCAAGGCTCATTTAGCCCAAAATAGACCAACTTTATTCAGTATGTAATAAACCTTCAAACAATTTAGGGACTCCAAAAATAGACAGGATTAGGTGACTACTATTAGATAAGATTACGTTGTATTTTAAGTCAGTCAAAGTTCAGTTTAATTTCATTTACCTTCTTCCTCACTTCTACAGTTGAGACACAGGCAGTGTGGTAAGCCCGTTCAGCTGTTATATTTTTCTTATTATTTTTAATGAAAGATTGTAATATGGTCCTTCAGAGTGAGAATATTAATTGTTACTGCACTGGCAGTGTACTTGCCACCTTACAAAGCCAAGAGTACGTAGTGACTTAGTGTCACTCAAGGTATATAAGAGAACAAACTCTAGCTTCCAAAGCAAACCACTTCTATAAACCAATCAATTTTTTTTCCCAAGTATTCTTCCTTACTTTGCCCGTACACCAACTTCTCAGAAGGGTTGAATATGTATCGACATACGGTAGTATGAGATCATTATTCAAAGCAGATTTTGTGATTTGAGGCTGGATGTCCTTCCAACAATGAGAATTCTTACTGGATCTACCTTGGGTGTCCAGTAAGAGTAGAAAAGTTAAGATAATTATTATATGTGCTTGAAAATTAGCACGTGTAAATTTTGCATAGACAAGTTTTAAAGAGAAGTATACACTCGCATATGCTTTAACATATGTCCATTACACAGGACCAAACTAAAAGGATACTTAAAATCAGAACTACGCTTCTAGGGTTGCTTGATTTAAGAAAAAAATAGGACCCATCAAACTAATTGCCTTGCTTAAAGGTATATTTAGAAGTATATATTCCTCCTTTTTCTTGAAAGATGGTTCCACTAGATATGTTTCAGATACTCCATTCCGGATTCCTGCTGACTATATTTTTCTCTACGGTTAGATGGCATAAATAAAGCTTATAATACATACTGGCAGATTACATTTACAGTTATTTGTTTAGGAAAAATTCTAAGGGCAGTAAGAAGCTTTGACATACCTTGAAAAGGCATCATGTAAATTGAAAGCTGTTTGAATCTATCCAACGTCAAATCATTCAGATGCTGTTAACAGAATGGAAGCTATTCTTAATCCGTGTTCAACCTAATGGTAGCTATTTCAGCAATTTATTGCTGGCATTTGCACATCCCCAAAGTCTTATCTTTCAACCTGTTTTGTCTTAGAAATGTTTCATAGCTATGTAACATTGAAAATTGTTTTTTTGGGGGCCTTTTTTTTTTGGTGTATGTGTAGAAGTGGTGTATTGCAGCATGATATGACCTCGGACCCTGCTCCCACCGTGTAACCTCTGTGGGTTCATGGGGCCATGAATGTACAGCTAATCATGGGATTTGATCGTAAAAGCTTTTTTTCCATCTGATTTCATGACTGTGACCTACCTCCATTTAAAAGAAAGCTATTTGACATGCCTCCCTATTCTGCAGATTTACCTGCCATTTTGGATAAGTAATTTCCATCCTGTGGTTTTTGTTCCCATATGGTATTGTAAAACAATTGTAAGAAAACAGATGTCTGAGATTTCAAACAGCAATTAACTGCCATACTTTCCTGACATATATTTCTCATTGTAATACTGGGAGGTTATTCTTATTGTTGGCAACTTCAGAATATTGGTATAATGAAAGCAGTGAAACATCAATCAGTGAAAGGTATGAAAGAATTGCAAGAAAAAGAAAAAGAATGGAATGAAAAATCTGTCGAGACTGAATTTAAGAGAAATACGTTAATTGACTTAAATGGCAAGAGGTTTCATCAATTTTGGTTTAAGTTTATATGCCATCCAAAGAGTTTAGTTCTAGACGGTTGGGGGCAGGTGGGTCTCCTGTGTGTGACTTACTCACCAGGTACAACGTGTGTTTAGATGTCTGTAGATGTCTACATCCCAGGCTAATCATCTAGGCTTCCTTTAATTAAATGCAGAGTAATAAGTCCCTCTACAGCACAAATAATCTCATCCTTGCATACATCTTGAAAGAGGTCAAATGGTCAGTACGTTTGAGACTTCTGTTTCTCTCCACTGACTATGAAAGGTAGTGAGCCAATTTGCTCAAATGCATGAATCTGCACTGTAGATCTGTGTAGCCTGAATGCTGCAAGCCCCTAAAACTTTTCCATTATAGACATCGTATTATTGGTAGGTGCGGGGTCACACATTCACAAACAGCTGTGGACATAGCCAAAATATTTTAGGTGATTTAGATTTTTTAAAAGCGCAGTTCCTGGATGAGGAGCATAGAAACCACGTAAACCCATAGCACAACAGGTGAATCCAAGGAGAAAGAAGTACGGTGAATGAGGTGAATATATAACTTACAGTAGTAATGAGGTGTGATTAACCTGGATTTATGCATTCATTTTGATCAGTTGTGGGCTGAAATTTTTGTTACCTGATTTAGCTTCAGTTAAATAGCTATTGCCTTATGGTAGGCTTTTGGACAGAGAAAAGAGGCCAGGGAAAATAAGTTACTTAGCCTTTCAGAAATAGCTTTTGTTAGGTGAGAAAGCAGTTATAGCTTTGGGACTTTCTAAAATGCGGTTCCACAAACAATGCAGGCTGTATGCTTTTCTGTTACTTTTTTTTTTTCCACAGTCTGCCTCCCTTTGTTTGTCATGGCATGCTTCTCAGCAGGGGTTTTCCACCTTATCTCTTCACTGGCATTTTTGTTTTCTTTCTCTCCACCTTCATTCCCACGCACACAGTTGTATCTCGGTTGTATCTTGATGTGAGCACAGGAAAAAGACACAGCTTTCCTCCCAGCATCTCAGCGGAGCTGTCAGCGACTACTGAGGAGAAGCAATTCAGAGCTGCTGAGGCTTCCCAAATCGAGCCGCTGCTTTTTAAGAAGTTGGGTTTTGGAGAGGCAGAATATGTTCAATATGACAGCTATCAGGACTGCCTTTTAGTTCTGGAAAAGAGCTACTGCAGAATTTTTAACATTTATAACTGAAGGAGAAGATCCTAGTTTGGTATCTCAGCAAGGTAACCTTCTCTGCCGTGGGTCGTGTTACTATGTCACTAGCCCAAGCTAAATCCTTTTCCTGAAAGCAGCGTATTATGGACAGTCATAAAGGCAGAAGGTTTTAGAGGAAAGAGAATATCTTTTAATAGATCACCTGACAATGTTGGAAAACGGAGGAAAGCTTTGGGCACACAAACCCCTTCGCAAGTAAGACCCCCATGGCTGCCTTAACAGCATTACCACACAGTCACGCTCCTCCAAAAGTACAAATTTAAATTTCTAATATGAATAAATCTGTTGAATTATTTGTTACAGTGTGCATAATATTAGCTAGATACTCAGCAGTAATCATGTAACTGGACAGATTGCATGTTCCAGTTAATTGCAATTGTTTTTGAGCATGCATATTTCAAAAAGCAAACATTACTTGTACATTTCAAGATTTTTCTGCTAATGAAGCAGTTACATTTTAGCAAGAATGGATAATGAATTTTTAGTACAGAAATACACAGCAGCAGCATCTGAACTGCAGAATCACTTTCTCTCTTCTACTTGAACCATTGCTTCATTCGCTCCACTAGAAAGAAATATTACAATTACCTACTAATTATGTTAATGTTATAGGAGGGAAAGCGTCATTTCAGCCCACCTAGAGAATTACCTGTCTTATTTTACCGACTTCTACTACTCCTCTACAACTCCTACTTAAAGGATTCTGAACTCTCAAAGCCCAAAGCCACTCTGCAAATAGTATAATGTGCAAAAAAAGTAAAACATAATTTTCAGTATAATTCTTTGGGAACTCCTTAATATTTTCCTGTGTGTCATCTGGGAAATAAATAACTTCTTTGTGAATTTCAGTGGTGATTTATTAGTGATTAGAGAGCATGGAAGCAAAGAGAAAAGTGGTCACTGGAAAACAAAGCAGATTTTACACTTGTGATAAATAGTTGTGATAATCTCTGTGCAAGTTCCCTACCTCCTCAACTGGAAAACCTCATAGCTTTTTTTGTTGCTTCAGTTGTTTCTAATAACAATAACTAATAACTACCAAGGCAAGCATGGAAGAAGGTGGAAATCTCTTGTTATAGACTGGACCCTTGATGTAGCACATGTGCAGTCAGGGCTGACAAGCGAGGAGACACAGACACTGAACCACAAGTTATTTTCTACATGCAGAAATCTACCAGACCAAGGTAAGAAAAAGTAATTTTGCCGTTAAGTACCTGTAAATTTTGCTGATGTGGTAGAGAAACTGGCGAAAATTAGGGTCTCCTTCCTTTTGCATGCTATAGGGTAGGTATATCTTACAGGCAACCATCTATATGAGTTTAAGATGTTTAAGTAGACCATCTATATTTTCTCTCCAGTCCAGATAACCACTTCAGTGTAGTAGAGGTCTACATAGATGTCCAATGTCTGATGCAATTAATCCCACCACCTATGCTTTTATCCTCGCAGCACTCGTTTTTTCAAGTTTATGGCAGGGAGAAGAAGTTATCAGCTGCTGCAGCTCCTAGGGCTCCAGGCAAGAAGTTTCTGAGTTTCACAGAGCTTTCCATTTCCTATCCCTCCTTTCCCGGACAGTAGAGAAATGCTAGAAGCAGCAGGTAGGAAGAAATGTACTGGCAGCTTGTAGGAGTGAGAGATGCGTATGTGATGAAGGGGTGTGCCAGCAGCGTAATGGGAAAAAATCTGAAAAGTGGGAGTCCTTGTGAAAAGAAAGAGGTGAACAAAAACTAGAGCAAGAAAATGGATGCTTAATTTAGAATGGTAGCTGAAAAGATATGGGGTGAAAGTGTAATAAGAAGTATTATGGAGGCATGAGTCACTGTAGGGAGACAGGAGTTGAACAAGAAGACTTAAAGAAGAGAGTTGGAGGGAAATTTTAAAAGAGGAGGAAAAGTTAGCTAGCACATAGACTAGCTTTCATACGAGAAACGGGTGAATAAACTAGAAGTTATCAAGCCCAGAAAAGAAGTGACTTAGGGGAAATATGAAAGCAGTCTACAAAATCATGACTCTCAAGGAGAAGGTGGATTAACTTAATTCTTTCCCTCTCCCAAAAAAGAGGAACTAAGTTTTGATGAAGTTAGTAGTACCTGAATTCAAAATGAAGAAAAAAAAGACTTATGACATTTGTTGTGAGATGGTGTCCTTGAAAGTAAAAGCTTATACAGGCTTGGGATGAAACAAGTCTGTGGAAGATTAGTAGCATATACAGTTACTAATTATATAAAAACCCAGAGGCAGTTCAGAAAATCCACTGAACTGAAAATGTTTGGAGGCTGAGAGAATTCGGAAAGTCTAGCGTATGCTTAGTTTGTTCATATTTCTCCTTAGGTATTCACTTATGGCCCTTGCTAGTGGAAGCATACTGAGTTACATGATCCTTGGCCTGACACAGCATGGCTGCACTTATTTTCTAAGTAGGGGAAAGAAAGAGAAAAAAAAAGAGTGTGCTACTACAATTCAGGAAGTATTATGGAGGCAGTATTTAGGAAATATCTTGTTTTGGAACATATATTTTAAAAAAATATATGCTTAGGAATTATTATTTTAAAACAGGTCTTGCTAAGTACCTCTGTCTATAGGAAGAATTTCCAAATCTATTTCTAGTTAGTCTCTAACTAATGGTGCAATCTGTTTGAGATGCCTTCTTTTGATGACTATATAAAAACTCCCCCAAAACCCACCCCAAACCCTCTTAATAATATTCTATTTCGTTTAACCTAACTGGAAGAGCTTTAGCTGAAACCTGTATTGATGTCAGGCAAATTAGGCTTGTGCCAGTTAACTCAAGAGAGTGCCCTACAATGGCTTAGCTCAGACAAAGCCTTCCAAAACTGCCACGTCATAAAAAGGCCAAAGGCCATGCCGCCCTTTTGTATGGCCTTCCATCAAACCATCTTTATGGACACCCAAAAGCTGGGCTCCCGGAGAAAGCGGTAGGGGTCTTCGCGCTGTGTGTTGCGCCTGTCAGTGCGATGAGAGACACATCAAACATCTGCTTCCTTTCATTTATTGATACTGATAGGTGCATTTTAAATGAATTTGTACTCAGGGAAAGTGATGAATAGCTTAAGGAGTGCGATATGCACACAATAGAAGCAGCGTGCTCAGGTAGCCATGCAAATAGCTGTGCAGGAAGCAGCTTAATCTTCCTTACTAATGCCTGAAAGGATGGTGACATCCATCAAATAAAGCGTAATTGTCTTTCTCTAATATAAGTGACTATTACAATTATCTTAATATAATGGATCCAGAAATATCTTAAATCTGCCAGATTAATAAACAAACAAGTTCAGCATAGTGGCCAGCCAAGAGGTCAGATCAGGTTGCCCTGAGGTTAATTGGAGTTTTTCTACTGAATTAAATTAGGTAAGTGTTCAGCAGAAAATGCTGAACTTTCCCGAATGGTTCGCTTTCAGTGAAGGGAAGGCGAACATAAGCAAGCTTTGGTTTCATATTATGTCCAAGGCACAATTTTTTCTTGTGGCTTTAATCCATAAACCAAACCTTACACTTTTACTTTGCTTATCTATGTAATTATTCTTATCTCTCATCTATCAGTAATATACTTTAAACTCCCAGTACTGAGAAGAAACTAGACTCTCATACCGGTGTTGATTCCAAGGTGTTGCTAATTGTTGTGCAGCCAGCAGCCCACAGGCTCTGTCTTGCAAACTGCAGTAGAAAGACTGCACTCTTTTATCACAAAATTCTCTTTTGCTGATTATCTGTGCCTTCCCCTGCCTCATTCGGAGAGCGAGCAGGCTGGCTTTGTTAAAAACTTCATCATTCATTAGGTAGGGTAGATAGATAGGAAAAGATCCGGAGTGTTAGAAATTAATATCAGTGTTAATTAAACTTTATTCTGTTGTCGATCTAGTGTAATATTTATTCTATCTTTTTCCAATTTGAATCTCATTCTAGCAATATCTAGGTCAACCTATCGTAGATGTAATTCACAGTATTGGACAAAGTGCTGGGCCATACTGGAACTGTTACTTAGCTTTTAAAACCTCGCATATACATATGAATGTATGTGTGTGTGCAGGGCAAGAAGGAAGGGAGAAAGGAAGGAAAGGAAGAAGGCAGGAAAGAGAGTAAACCCGTAGTAATTTCTTTAAAATCTGGCTCTTCAACCATGTCAACCGTATTTAACCATGTCAATAAAAGTGATCCAAACTCTAAAAATGAGGCCAGTGGGGAATTGCAGGTGCTTAACACTTCAAGAAACTGATCTTGAATTTAGAAGCCAAACTTCTAGCAATCAAATCTGAAATTTTTTGTAAGCTCTGCTCGTGCCAATAGAAGCTGTTTTTTCACCATGTTAGCTTTCATTCCATTCATATATATTTATGCATAACAAAGAAGGGAGCTCAAAATCTTAAACAAGAAAAGTCAGTGTGGTTAGAAATTGAAATATAAAATGTCAGCGTTAGCATGAGTTTTATTTTTGGTATTGATTATCTCAAACTGTACCTTAATTGTAAACCTTTGGGGGATTTTTTACCATGTTGCTGGTTTTAATTTACATTTTCCAGAAAGTGTTCTCATTTGCTATCAAAATTAATGCAAGGCACAGATAAAAGAACTACTAGTCTAGGGAAAAAAATACCCTATGAGAAACCAAAAAGGGATCCAGTTGTATTTTTCTTAATAATTTATTGATTTCTTTTCCTTTTAACTAGTGACAGTTTTTTACTTACTCATAAGTATGTCTCAAAAGACTCAGTGGTTCAGTTAAACACGCAAAAATTCAGATGCTCATTCAAATTTTATTTCATTTGCTTTCATCTAGACCCAAACGAATTGGAAGTTTCCTTTTTTTTTTCTTTTTTTTTTTTTAGTTTCCTTCCAGATATGTCAATTTATTAGAAATATAAATTTTCATGGAAACATAGCAACTTTGTTAAAAACAAACAAACAAAGAAACAAAGAAAAACTGTTGTTAAGAAATCTTTTGGCAAGGTGGTAGCATGCTCTGTCAAGTTACATTATGGAAGTGACATACTTTCCCCCTTTAAGTAGAACAGAATTTAAGGCTTTATTTTTTTTTTTTTTTTTTGTTCATTCAAATAGATGGTCCAGGTTAATTCTGTTTTCTAATTTATAGAGTTAAGATTTGACTCTAAGTAACATAAACACTGGGGTCTTTGGGGATTAGAATGTTTTCTTTTAATTATTTTCATATATAATAAATAACCTAAAAAAAATTCAGATTGATAGGTCTTGAGTTCCTCAAAACATTGAACAGAAAACAAACAAACACACTTCCACCCCTGCCAAGTTTTGAATTTTCCTGGGAAAGGAAATCCATTTCCTTATCAGCCTAAATCTAGACTTTTCTGCTCCAAAATGAATAAAAACTTTAACCAGCTACTGTTTATATGTTTTCACTAACTTGAAAACTCCTAGAAGATTTGCAATAACTCTATTACAAAAGACATAAGAGAGCATAAAGCACCGCTCTGTTTGTTTATTTATTTATTTATTCATGTAAAATAATTGTCTTCCCTAGTTCTTCTGCCTCCACCTCAGTTGAGGAAAAAACAAAAGGGAAAAAGAGGAAACTGGCAAGAATAATTCAAGAAAACAAGTAACTCTATGTATACATAGTTTGATAACTGCGTGTATGTATATATATTTCAAATGTATATATTAAAATATTTCATAATAATATGTGTAGAGTTCACCCATTTAAGGCCTGGGAAACAGCAGTTAGAAAAAATGGAAAGCTTGAATCCATACCCAGAACTGTAGTGCGACCTTTTGGGCACTTTGGTTGCTTGTTTGCTCTCTTTTCCCCTTCTCTTCCATCCACCCCCCTCCCGCCCTCCCCTTACACCCACCGGTAACTTACATTTACCCCCGAAACAACCCGCAGCCTCTCAAGGCAGAGGGCTCGAGTGCTTGTACACTTATTTAACGGTGTTTTACCTCACTCCTACCGTGGCCTTGTGCGGTACTCTGCCACGGAAGAATTCATGAAGGAGATCGGTGGAGCCCTTGGGTGAGGGCAATTCTAGGTGGAAGGGGAGAAAGGAGCGGAGGAGAAGTGGTTGTTAAGTCCTTGTGAATTCAAGGAAAGGAAATCCAATGTTTCTCGTACTGTGAGCAGTTCTCTGTGTTTTTTCAGTTAGGAATTGTGCCATTGGCGAAATAATTAAAGGAAGGATCTCCCTTACAATCACGCTTTTTGTTCCTTATGTAAGCAGCACCAAGAGTACCACAGATCCAATACAAGATGTGACTTTCTGTCGAGAGAAAGGAAGGAAACTTCCCCTGGTTCCAAATATACTTGCAGTGCCCTATTCACAGCATGAAAAAGAGGGCTAAGAAGATAACAAAGTGTGTGATTAAGTGCAGCAAGCTTGCACTGCTGTACGCAACGTGTGAATGGAGACGACCATTAATAACTCTTTCAGACTCTTAAGAGCTTCAGCCCAAACATTATTAATACACTTCTAATAGCCACTGAGGGAGGTGGCAGAGCATCTTCTGAGGAGGGCAGCTTTCCCTCTGCACTCCTGAAGAGCCTGATGCTCAGGACGGGGTATTTGGGCAGGAGGGGACCAAGGCATCTTATGTCCCAATTGGAAATAGAGGGGTCCAGCTCGTATTTCCTTACTGTACGGGCTGAGGAGCTACTTGATTTCAAGTTGTACAGGAGCTATATAAGTGTTACTGGGTGTAGCAGTACTCATTAGATGACCATTAAGTTCCACATCTCTATTTGGAGTGTTGAAATTAGAAGAAAATCCCCTTCCTAGTCTCCATCCCTCTGATACAGCATAAATTGCAGTCATTTTCCTCTTCGCTGTCTTCACGCTCCAGCGCTTCCCAAACTCCTTTAATTATGCTGTATGTGCCGGTGTGTCACTGAGTCACCTCTTCACCTGGGTGCTGTATTTCTGCTTGCCCTGTCCACTTTTCACACTGCTGCTGCTGTCTTCAGACCACCCAAGCTGCTCCACAGCTGACCCACTTGCACCCTTCCCTTAAAAGAGCTGGGATTCATTGCTTAATTGGCTGATCAGCTGATAGGCAGCTCAGCTCAGCAAATAATTTCCAAGTACTTATCCAATACAAAGGGGCAGCTCAACTTTCTGCTCCAAAGACATCAATCGTTGCCCTTCATGGGCTGACTGGCAGGTGTTAGTGTTAATCTAAGTCTTCTACCTAATGAAAGTTTTCTGTATTAGGAGGAAGGATGGGACAGCCAAGCATCCCTTCCCACTGCACACGTTCCTTCTGTTTTGGGGAGACACCACTCGTCTGTCCAGCGTAATGCCCTTCAGCACGGAAGGTAAGAGCTCGGTGACTTTCCAGCAAAATCTCCACAGCTTCTAAACAACTTTGTATCCAGTTTTATTTTCAGCGAGTGTATGGCAAAGCACGATGTGCTTGCTTTATTTCCATAACTATCTGAAATTAAAGTACAAATTGGTAAGTACTAATGCTGTAACTCTTCTGTTACTCTGTCTGACACTGAATGTGCTCCCTTTCGATCTCACCTGACGGTGAGAAGCACAAGCCACCCTTGCTGGGAAAGACTGGATGCTGAGGGATCTGCACTCTTTCAGATCGCTGCCCCCCGCTACAGAAATACATGAGCGGTAGCCGTTCACTTCTAGGAGCATCATGGACACAATGGCCTTCCTTTTAGCCTGCTCTGCAAAAAATCTTCAACAGCTTATGCTAGATGAGGGATAGCGGCGACATGCTGCAGCTCTGTGTGACTCATCACGAACACCTTGGGAAAACATTTTGAAAACAATTTTGGATTTGTTGTCAGTCGGAATCTGTACAGACTGTGCGCACTAACCAGGCAAGGGAAAATTGCAAGATTGGTCACTTGGCCTCCTTCTATTCAAAGTGTTATTACAATAGACTACTCTTAATTTAGGTACTGTCTTGCTAGCTTATATTACATTCATTTTAAGCGAAGATAAGATGAAAAGTCACCTCCATACACTGGGTTATCTCTTTCCTGTGATATATTATTGATCTACCGTATGCATACTTATTTCTCTAAGAGAAGAGTAAACCCAATTATTTAGCACTTCAACCACTGAAAAATAGAAGAGAGCAAAAGAGAATCTGTATAATTTTGGATATAACTTTTCCTGAGCTCTACATGTGCACTTCATTCTTCTAAACATAAATTGAAAATATAAATTGATAATATATTTAAAATTTGAACGGTAATGTGCATACAAGGAAGGGTCATAAAGAAAAATGTTACAGTATAATTTGAATCTATAACTATTTTAACATAAAATTTTAATGTTTCATGATACTTCTGGGCTAATATTTAGAATCAAAAGTGTATAAGAATAAAATAAAATTATCTGTGTGCTAATGAGACGAGCAGCATAATTGCAAATTATTTGCAAAGTCCAATCTAAATTTACATCTAACTTATTAAATTGTTATTTGGATTTTGGTAAAATACTTACCATTAGAAAATATCCGACTGGATGGTTGTCTGCTAAGTAGGTAGTGTGATTTTTGAGGGCTGTATCTAATACTCCAAAGTGAGGGTCTTTTTGAGTTTTGAAAGCCAGCCCCTACACCATTATGTCAGAAACATACGCAGTTACCTAGTAGTGGAAAAACCTGGGAATTATTTATCTGTTCTTTCTGCCATTTTTTTTAAGTAAAGTATTAAAATATAAATAAAAATAAAATGTTAAATTTCCTTTAAATGGATATGAACAGATTCTTGTCATTTTACTTAGACAATCCATCACAATTATAAAGACCAGTTTCCAATTTGCTTTCCAGACTATGTCAGGACACCTGAAAATATAACAAGGAGTCAGATTCATCTCCTTGTAACTGAAGAAGGCCAACACCTGAATTTGAGTTAATCCTATAGTCTGTGTTTATATCAATAGAGAAAGAATGCCTCAGGTTTACAAGCTTAAGTTTATACATTTGAATGCAACTCGTGATATTTGTATCTTTTCCAGAAAAAGTGGGTGGGTGACAGGGTGTGTAGGTTAGTATGGGCAGATTCCTAAGGTGGTGGGCACCTCCAGTGGTTTGGAACTTCACCCTTGAACAAGTGCAGAATCCGGGACAACTAGTAGAACATTTGGGAAAAGCATGCTGTCACCCCAACAATTCCAGGGAGACACAAATCACTGCAACGTGCTGGGGTCTGGCCCATGCCTAGTGAGCCTTGTTCAATGCTATTCGGTACCCTCGAGGGGAAGAGAAGGTCTCTGGATCTGACAACAAGGTGACAAGCACTGCGGCCACTCCAACCCTCGTGACTGGCACTACGGCCACTCCAACCCTGGCGACAGGCACTGCAGGTGAACCTGAGAACCAACCAGCCTGTGCCAGTATCACTTGCCCCCATACAGCAGAAGAAATATATAAAAAAATGCAGTTCGCTTAGCCAAGGCTGGAGATGAGCCAGGGTGATGACGGGAACGGGAGGAAGAGGCAGAACCTGAGCTAATCACCCGATCCCTATCCCTGAGTGAGCCGCGGAATAAGCAAAAAGATTTCAGCTGTTATCCAGGTGAGCACGTTATCACCTGGCTGCTCCGATGCTAGGCCAATGGGGCTAGTAGCCTGGAATTAGAAGGTAGGGAAGCCAAGCAGCTGGGATCGCTTGCCAGGGAAGGCGGCATTGACAAGGCAATTGGAAAAGGGACACAAGCCATCGGCTGCTGGAGGTAGCTCCAGTCAAGCGTGAAGGAAAGGTACCCCTTGAAGGAAGATGTTCTATGTCAGTCAGGCAAGTGGACCACCGTGGACACCACCACGTTAAAGACAATTTATTCTGATCCAGACAGCACACAATTACCTAAAGATTCAGATGAAGGGTTGAGATAAAGACAGACCTGAGCAGTTGTTGTTGTTCTTCTTCTTCTCCTTTTTTTTTTTTTTTTTTTTTAATGCACTTTCCATTTGCACAACAGCTTATTTTGAAGTACCAGAGGGTTCAAGATGCATGCTTTTCAGAAGCAGGTCAGTAGGGGACAGCCAGTATGGTAGCAGCCCTGCTGTAAAATGGCCTCCTCCGCCACACCTTCTTTGGCAGCATTGAATGGCTTTCTGGCATCAGCCATCCTTTACCTGTTCACTTGTAATTTCCTGAAGATGACTGGCAGATACTGGGAACAATGCCAGAACAAGGTTTATGTGGGCTTTAACGTCTTTCTATAAAAACCGTTTTTATGTTGGTAACTGCTTAACTGGTATTATAGGTAGTGTCTCTTGGTTTTCACTAGTATATGTTCGATGTTGAAAGAAAAGCACACCAGACAATACATTAGGGAAAAAAAAAAAAAAAAAAGAACACTGTAGTAGCCATGAGTAGACATTCACCAGGTGTCTCTGAACCCAATAAATGCTGCTGAGAACTTATGGTACATTTCTGTTTTCAAAATACAAGCTGAAGAAATGCATGCTGAGATATTGGCAGACCTGAGGCTTTGCTATGCCTGCCTTTCTCAGTGGAGCTTAAAACAGCTCAGTTTCTGTAAGACTTCTTGAAGGAAAACAATAGATTTCTGGAGGAGATTGCAAAAGATGCATCTTCCACCATTGTTACGGAACAGTATGATGCATGAAAAAGTGGGGGTAGTTTTTTCAGCTTTT
Source organism: Astur gentilis (assembly GCF_929443795.1). Lineage (NCBI taxonomy): Eukaryota > Metazoa > Chordata > Aves > Accipitriformes > Accipitridae > Astur > Astur gentilis. The sequence continues at coordinate 1,392,232 of NC_064892.1, forward strand.
TCAAATGAGTTTTTTTTTAGTGTGTTTTTTTTATTTAATGACAATAATTTAATAATACTTTAACCATTATGACTATCTTTCCTGATTTTATTTTTGAGGACTAAACTTTAAGAACAGTTTCTAAATTGGTTTGTCATACCCAAGGAATTGTCAGAAGCTGAGGACTGGGAGGAATTGAGTAGGATAAAAACGCTTTCGGTTTTTCTAAGTCTAACAGAATGTTCCTTTTAAATATTATCTACTTTAAAATTTTTATTCCTTGTTCAGAGTAGAGCTGCCTGTTGAAAGTGAGCTAGAGATGTGCACTTCAGCTCAGAGAAAAAAGGTAATACGATGATGATTATATATGGCCAGCTGTGGGAAATGTCTTTCTTTGCATATAATTTGGTTCAATTGTGCAAAGTACTCCCCTGACAGTTTCTTTAGCCTGTGAATGTGTAGAGCCTTCTGTGGAGACTGCTTTTTGTCAGTCATTCTCTAATAAATGTAAATCTTACTTTGCTGAATAACAGTTTCAGACTCTTTACCTTACAGAATAGTAATGATAGATATTATTTGTTGAAGGATGTTCTCTCCTTTGTTTACTTCCCCAAGGAGCTGACCACAGAAATCTTCTGTATTAGCTACATGTGGAATTAGATTCAGTCTTAACAGCCATCCGTCCCTGAAATCTCTGAACAGCAGTAGCAGCCGCACTGCTATTGAAATTAAAATCCAGATGATTTCGATTTCATTTATGTGTGTTGGTAAGTTTGCTGGTCAAGTAAGACTATAGCTACAGTGATGACACTTGCAGCTACTAGGTATCCTGTATATTTTTTCAAAGGTCTCTTGTCCTTTCTTCATTCATTGAACATGTTGACCCATGGGAATACCACATCCTTTAAATTTCCATTATACCTTCCTAGTCTTCAAGTTTCTAAATAACACTGTTCATAAAGTATAGTTTTTCTTCAGCTGCTTCTCCCACAATTGTATTGCCGTTTTCTGATGAAATTTCTGTCCTGCTTGTGTTTAGGTGACACAACTATTCCTCTAAAAATTCTTGAGCATTTTCGAGTATGAGATCTGGGTATTCTAGTGTACGAACAGAGTTACACTGATGATGCTTTTGTTACTCTTCCTTATTTTAACATTGTACAATTTCTGTTCTCATCAACACTAACAGAAGGTTCCTTGTCTCTGGCATCATCTATCTTACTTACATTCATACATAATACTTTGTTCAAGAAATGTCAAGATGTTTTTTTTTCATTACATTGCTGTCCTCTCCGTCTAAGAAAGCTGAGAGCGTAATGGGTATTACCAATGGCAAATACTGACATCTGTAGCTGCCAGTGGTGTGCTTTTCTAAAGAGAAATCATCCTAGATTTGTTGTCATGTATACGTGGCATAAAACTCAAGAACAAATTCTTCAGTTGCTGAAAGTGTTTGCTTCTCGGAGACAAAAGTTCTTATTTTCTTTCAAAAGTTCCATTAGAGCACAAAGGTGGAATTAAATAATTTTCCTTCAACAGTTTTTATGGTTTTCTTCCTTTGGCTGTCTTCCTTAGTAGTTTGCTCCCTTTTATTAAGGGAAATTCATTAACTTGTGAAACATGAACAAAAAGACATGACACGTTTTAGCTGCTGAAACAGGCCTTGTCTATTTGTACATTTATGAGCAGCTCAGCCCTTGTTATGTAAAGTATAGTTATTAGGGAAGAAGGTTATGAAAAAGTCAATTTCTTCAGCTGTTTTCATGACAAGATTTAAAAAGTTGATGTGTACGTTTTACTGCAGTGATTTTTTCCCTAGTTTCTCTTTTTACAAGAGCTTTGCAGACAGATACCTACCACAATTTAAGGCTTAATGAGGCGCAAACTCCCACATATATACCATAGTGTCTTACAGCTAGTTCACTTATAAGCATAAAATAAAATAAGTAGAAAATGTCATTTTATATCATGATCCTAAGCTGCTCACTACTTCACATACAGTAGCATAAAAATTGGTTATCATTAATTTTAAAAAATACATTTTAAAAGAAGAACAAAATAATTTTTGAGATGGGGCTCAGGGAATAACTCACCAAGGCTAACTCTACTATGCTTTCCTAAGACTCTGCTCCAGAAGTTGGTTCAAATCCTCCAGCCTAGGTTGCTGCTCTGATGCAACCATCAACAGCTGAGACATCTTCTCTCCTACTGTTCCTTGGCCTCTCTAAACTAAAGATAACCTTTGGAATTATTTTTCATGTAACAGACTATATACTTATTATGGGCTCTACAGAAGTGTTCCACAGGCAGGCGAAAAAGTGTTTTGAACAAAAAGTGAGCAGCAGCCTGTTTTTCCTTCATACATCCAATTTACTGCACATTGTTGTATTACCGCTGCTTTGTATCAATAGTTTCAGAAAAATCATCAGATAAAGGTCTGTACTTGCAAATTGGAAAAGAATACATAACTGCAACATATGACTTATCTCTGAGCATGTGAGAAATATTTATGTATGAGAAGTGAGCATTTTGGAGCATTATCTAGCTTCTTTTAGATACAGTTATCCATTTGCTTTCTCACAGAATGGGAAAATTCCACTTATTGTTATCTGTATTTTCCAAGGGGTGGATGCATAAACAATAGTTTATGTTTAGATGTTAGAAAAGTTCAGCTATGTTTACATTCAAGTATATCAGTAGATTACAAAAGAAGATAGAAAATAAAGTTTTCATTTAATGACCCCTTAATAGTGAAATAACTCGCAGTTATTGAATATCAATGTATCTATGTATTTATTGTAAGTAAAATAACTCTGAAGAAAGTAGAGCTTATAGTGACAAACCACTACGCTGACATACCTGTCATTCCTTGATGTGTGTTCCACCTCAAATCTGGCAAGGAAACAGTTTCTCCACAGAGCTCTGCTGTCACGGACAAGCTCTATCAATGGCACGTTGAATCAATGATGCTGCATTCATGCAATTTTTAAATTTTTGTTTTAATGCTTTCTTCCCCCCCCCCCCCCCCCCGCCTTGATCTTTCACATAGTTAACTACTGATGGTCACCTGTGATTTCTAAGTAAGCAAATAAACAGAAAACAGTTTCTGAAGAACTTCAATTACAAAGAGTAACGGTTCTGAAGAACTTCAAAACAAAAGCCTGCAAACACAGACATATACAGTTACTTTTAGTCCCATGAGGGGTAGTACCCAAAACAGAAGAGACGATTCTCACGGTACCAAAGCTAAAAATGCGCAGGCTTTGTCTGACCAAGGAAATTGCACCATTTGATGCATTATTGTGTGCATCAAATATTACAGTTATATATTTTTTTCCTATGTAATCTTCAGAACTTTAGTTTAAAAAACTACTTCTGTGATTCTCAACATTTAACAAGTAGACAGAGGAACCCTTCCTTTCCTGGACTATGAAGATTTATTTTCTTTTTTAAATTATTCCTCTCAAATGAACTACAGTACACTTTAAAGCTTAGGAAGGACCTTTATTCACATTTAATCATTCGTTTCTTTGGAATATTATTTGAATTCTTGACTCTCCATCTGAGGTGTGCTAGATGTGAAATCACTTTTAAAACAGGAAGAGCCAAGACAAAAAAATGAAATAGTTAAACTCCGATAGAATTAAGAAATGCTCCAAAGCATTTACAGATCTTAACCTGATTGCACTCCTTTTACAGAGGGCAGACTACATTGAATTGTTATACTAGCCTTGATTAAAAAAAAAAAAAAAGAAAAAAAAGATACCATGTAAAATTTTCATCCTGGAAGACTACTCTTCTAACAGAAAGATCTTGATATAACTTTTTTAAAGACTGGAAAAACTGAAGCTTTTTATCATTGGAATTTTAACAAGATTTTATTTTGAGAATCTGACCTCTTCTCCTTGACCCCCCAGTAGTTTTAATAATTTTGTCCCTGTTCACTACTGCATCATCTCAAAGGCATTGTTTAAGGGCAGCTGAATTAATTCTATAACAAAATGTAATGGCTCTAATAATCTATCAGTTGGTACTTCTGATGCCTTCCTTCCTTAATTGATAATTAGTTGTATCCTAGGAGACACTGTTCTGCTCCTTGAGAAATATATCTGATGGATATTTTAATACATAGACATACAATTCTTGTCTTACCTTATCTGAAATTTTGCAATAGTTAATGAAGTCTTGTATCAGATAGATACTATGAGATATTCCAGTTACTACATCTCAGTCAAAAATATAGATATTGGACATATTGTCTTAGTATATGTGTTTGATCAACACTGCACCCAGTTTCAAAATGAGATGGATATTTAGTCTAAACAAAAAAGATTAATATCTGTTTCAAAAGTAGATATGTGCATCTGAGACAGGGAATACGGAGGAGAAAAAACCTTTAACTTAAAGATTAGTTTTTGTAGTGGCCAAACATTTAAAAACAAATGACTAAACCATGTCAGTATTACCTATATATGCAGCTCTTTTTTTTTTTTTCCCTCTAGGTTTCTCTTCAAAGATAATTACTGAAGATAAATGTATATCAACAGGAAATATCTCTCTGAAATTTTTCTTTAGACCTGAACTATTTATAATAGGAAACGTAATTCTCTGTTTGTGATATAACATCTGTGGCTGCAAGAAAAAACGATCCCTTCAGAACCTTCATATATTAACAAAGGGAAGGAAACCATCAATCACAGGTGCAAAAGAGCAGCCCTTGATACATATTCTGAGTGTATACATATACCCATCAAACCCGTTTTGTTTATAAATAAAGTTGAATTATATGCCTACTAAAACTATTGAAAGGTAAGAATGCATAATTTTCAACTAGGAAACATCAGTGTCCTATATGAGTTACATGAGTATATTAATATTACACGTGGCATTAGAATTCCCCCGTGTTTCATTCTTGCTATCACATGAAGATTCAGAATGGATACATTTTCAAATCATATTAAATTACATCTACTAACATCATTGTATTGACAAGGAAAGTTGTAGTTTGGATATGTTTTACCTGTTTGAAGCAATTTACTATTTCTATCAGTCGAGTGATGTGTAATTTGGATTTTAGCATACACCACTGAATGAATTTTGACTAAAAATAATGTTCTCCATCCATTCTACCTCCCCCCCCCCATTAGCATTGCCATCTCCCATTAGCTCCAAGGTAGCCATAATATTTGTTTTTGGATTTAAAATAAAGCACTCAGATAATTACTGCTCTGGAGTGGGGTCTAAATTAACCATGTTGTTAAATGAACCTTTTTGTGATTTTGAGTTGAAAGGGTTTATTATTGTTTGTACTCTGTTAAAATGTCTTATTTCGATGTGTTTCACTAAATTGCATCACGCCTTTCCATTTAATAAAACTGTCATATACAGAGCCGGGTTAAGTGGGCACAGGTTTATAGAAGTCATTCACATTGATTCACATCAGGTGAAATGCTGAGATGAGGCTTTATTCATTTTCTTTAATCTTCATAGCTTTTGGAGAATGAGAAAAAAAGAATCAATGTAAAATCATTGCTAGGTAAAGGGGCAGTATGTGTTTATTGAATAATACCACTCTAAAATCACCAGGTAGCCTCATCAGTAAAATAATCACCCCTGCCTTTTAGGGATCTGAACCACAACTTTATTTGCTAGAAATTGCCGAGAAATTTTTGACGATTAGTTTTTTGTTGGTTTCAGGGGTGAAGCTGGAGAAAATTGATGTGGTCAGTGTAGAGAACATTCCTAACCATTTATAGCTATGGCCATTTGCTGTTAGATCATGCAGTTCTGTAAGTTCAATAAAATCTCCTGAGTATAAGCATTAGCCATCAGAAAGGGATGCTCCCACTGTCATTTCTTGATAGTTCCTAAGAACTCGCCGTCTCAGCGACTGGTTATAATGGTGAATTGAGAAAACATGTTTTTATTTATCAGAGAAGGTTTCACCTCATTTTACCTCATTTGCCAGAATAGAAAAATAAGAAATTTCAAATCAAATAGAAATAACGAATTCATGGGAAAGAAGGACAAACTCCTTCATTAAGTTCTATTGAGTAGTTTTTTATTTCCATGGATTTATTTTTCGCTGATTGCAACTCCAATATTTTAGATGTCTTGGAAACTACTTTAAAATGGGATTCAGTAGGATGCTGGTTATCGTGAGAGCTCAAGTCATGGAAATGTCACATCAAGCAGGAGAAGACAAATGAAGACTGAGAATAGCAGCTCCTCAGGTGAAGCTAAAGAATTTAATCAACAAAACATGTATTGCTGGTGTTTTCAGGCAGACCAGAAAAAACTCACCTTGTCTGTCAGGTTCCACATAGAGTGCAGAGTGGGTGCTTGTCAAAATGATCTCCTAAACTAGAAAAACTTAAAAACCAAAAAGTGCACCCCTGCAACACAACACTTGTGCTTGACTACCAGAATGGGCAGTTTTGAGCATGCTGACAATTCTATAAATTAAAAAGATGAGGAAAAATCTTATAATAGAGGTATTTATTTGGGGGGAATTATCTTCTACCAGCTACACACTCAATGGAAACACCTCTATAATTTTGCTTTTTATACTGTAATAAGACGTTTACTGTAATAAGAGGTTTGGATTCATTTTCCAGGAGGTTTTAACCCCATGTTTAAATTTATGTTCCAGTGAACAGCTTCAAACGGTTCCATGAGAACATCCACTATACCTAAGGTCAAACAGGGAGTCAGACTAGGTTGGATCCAGAATCTAAATTGCGTGAGTTGAATACACTCCTATAAAGCAGTGAGACCGTTTATAAAGAAGCAAACCAAGCAAGCTAAAAATAAAAAGAAGCGTTTAGCAAATCTGATCTATTTTGTCATTTTTTTCCATGTCCCTCCCAGTTATTTTTAAAACATTTTGTTCTAATGTTAGAATTTTTGAAGCCTTGATAGAAGAATCTTGATCATAGGAACATGTCATTGTTGTTTTGTAAAAGCATATAATGATATAATGTCTAAGGAAAAGAAAGAAACAATTCCTAGTAGAAAGATATTCATAGAACCAAAGCAAAGCTTTGTGCTGGTGTCAGTGGGTGTAAAACCGCAGAGAACAATGGAGTGGCAACTACTTACTCCCGGGCTCTGTTTGGTCCTCTGAGTTCTCCTTGTAATATGGTACAATACTGAGGGCAGCATTCACCCTGATCCCCATCAAAATGGGAAGCTGCCAAGGGTGTGAAATGTATATGTGTGTTTTTTTACGGGTGACTGAATTTATGTTGCTTACTGGGTGCTTACCACACTCTTCACTTCATTCTTCAATCAGCCACTGCTGCCCGAGTGTCATCCTACCAAAGGCAAGCTATGACCTAAGTTGAGTTTATACTGTCAAGAATTTTTTTATAAGAGGAAAACATCTATCAGATTTAACTGAGGTGGGTAAATAACCTCAAAGAATGATTTATCTTAAATTTAGACTCTCTTTTCTCACAGAATATCCGTAGGGAGATCATTTTCCACATTATTTTTAGCTCGGCGGACTGTCACAAGCAAAGTTCCCAGTGATTCCTTCAGATGTGAAAGGGCTGACCTCATGTAGTCCTTGCGGTGAGTCAGATAAATTATAAATTAGTCTCTGTTCCCTGAAAAGACCAGATCAGCCAAGCGGTTTTGAAACATCTACGGCAGAGATGCTTGCGATCCCCCCTGAAAAGGTCCGGCTGACAGAGGGACCCAGCGCCTGCGGTGGGGATGTGCCGCGGTACCTGGGACCCGCGTCCCGTGAAAGTAGAAGGGCCTGATGGTCGCGAAGGGAGTACGAAAGCATGTGTGTGTTACACGAAAGGAAATCCCTCAAAAATTTAAGCCGGCATTTGCAGACCATGTTTAGCAGCGTTTGCCAAACAGATTGACCTTTGAGGTACTCTAGGGCCTTTTATTTTCAAATGGAAGATCCGCCAGGCAGCCCTGAGTTCCAAAGCCCCTCAAACTAAAACGAACAACAAACCTTGAGTTTTTAAGCATGAATTCAGGAGAGTGGATGGAAAATTTATTTTTTAACATCAGGATGTCTGTATTTGTCACTTTGTAAGTACTCACATCAGATAATTAATGTTCTTTCCCTTCAAATAAAGCCTGTGGGATTGAGAATTTTCACTATCGTTGTCAGGTGATTTATGGCATTCACCCAAGGGAAATGAAGTACTAGTGTGATTCATCGTTGCTGAGCTAGATTTTTCAAGTTTACTCTTACACTAATTTTCAATTCATTAACATCCTGTGTTTTTCTCTGTTCTACTCTGTGTATCCCTCCTTGCTTTTCCTCCTTCCCTTCATTATCTTCATTTCCTCCTCTCTCAGACCCCTCTCCTTCCCTCCTCCTCTCACACACGTATTGCTCTATGTGCCGTCATCAGTAAAGAGGGAAAGAGTTGTCGACTTGCATCCCTTACTTACAAAGAGGCACAATCATTAATCCTACATTTACTTTGTTTCATTTTTGTCATTCATAACATTAATAATAGATGTATTTATTAGGTACCCATCATTTTAATACAAGTTGGTCCACTGTGACAGCAATTCTAAATGGGTAATTTTTCATAAATTAAAATTCCTTGCAGCAAGTATAACTTTGTTTCAGTAAATTACAATCCACAGACTTCCATAACAAAGTGCTAATTGTAACTTGGCTTTAAATGTTACATTTTGTATGCAAATTGGCCTGTGGGGAGTTATTATTTAGTATAACATTGTTAAGAACACTAACATTAGTTTGTAATTTGTTTGAAGTGGAATACCATTATTACTAATACATTACGTGTGGCTTAGAGAAACAGCATTGCTTTCCCATGTAAGATAAAAATCTTTTATCAGTCAAATTTGTTGAATGTTGTTTTTGTGCTCCGTGGGAAAACAAAAGGCGACCTGGGTCATAAAAAATGCATTGTGTTTTAGGTTATTTGAACAGAAGGAAAGTCAACAGAACCTGACGTAATCCTCAGGCACTAAGAGCAATGCACAGGGCCTGATCCTGCAAACGTCTGGGCAGCTGAGGTATTGTTTGCAGGTGAAGTCACACTGGCATAGCGGGGTTACTCTTTTTTTCCTTCCACGAATGGAACTCTAGAGTAACTTGCTCTTCCTACAAGAACCAAACCAGCATATCTGGCAGGGTTTTTTCTAAATGCGTGGAGTGTCTGGGTGATTTCCCTGCTGCGTGTTTTATTTCCTGCTTCTGTTGTCCAATAACTAGCGCTTTGATCTGACGTAAAAAAGGCGCAATGCCCTGGACATCAAAGCTCCCAAGTTCTTATTTAAAACAGTTTCAGGAATATTATCACCAGATCTTAAGCACATTTTGATATGGTATCATTTTTATGTGTAAATACAATACGTTTGGCCTTCGAGGACCAAACAATACCTTCCAATGGGTGCAGGAAGAGAAAAAGCAATAGAAGGGAGGCCTCAACGCTGGTTTGCACAGGGCGTCCAGCGAAGACGACTCCATGTCGGTCACTGAGCTCTGCCTGACAGACCCTCGTAGCAGAACAGGGACCCTCAAAGCACCGCTTTGAGTAAGGGCTGTTTACACATACAGGACCCTCTCCCTGACTGCCAGCAGTATAGATACCGAATTATATCGATTCCCAGGAGAAAACTTACATGTTTACATGAATTCAGAAGGAGTAGTCACATCCTGTTTATGCACGACAGAGTTTTGACAAATATCAGCATCTTTCTACAGTAGAGGTCACTGCTTTGGAAGACTGGATTTATTTATAGGCATCAGCAAAAGCTATCCATGCCTGTCATGTTAGAGCCTGGGATCCTTTCTGCCAAAGATAGGAGACATGGGAGTTCAGAAGGGTAATTGATTTAAAAAATAAATCAGGAAATTCACACGAGGGTTAGGAAGAAAAACCTCCTTCACCATTTCAGAAGATAGGAGTTCCATTAGTTTTGCTGAAAATTACAAGCACACTCATAACTTTTCAGCAGCTGTTGATTAATTGTTGAAGAGAAATAATGGGAGCCTGAGAGAATTTTGTTGATAGGAAGTTCACTTAGGTCAGCAAATTTATTTGGAACACAGCTGGCCCTGGTAACCCCCTGCAAAACTACAAGAACAGATCTGTCCAATGAACTCACTTTTCTGTGCTAAACCACTCAAATACTGTCTCTTTCACTTTAGTAATGTAAGTGGATGGTTTATAAATGTGTTTAAAGCTCGAGGTTTCTTTTTCAAGTAAATTCATCCAATATTTACAGAGCAAAAAAATGCAGGTGAGGCTTAGGAATGTAGATGAAAATAATAAATATATCAATTCTTGTCTATGACAGTCATAATGCAAACATTTAGATGACTGCATGGTTCTTACAGAAAGAATTTCAAGGCTATTTTTATTGACGTGTAGTACCTGACACTCAGAGTGTGGTAAAATCCAAACTTTTAGCTTAGGGGAGCCTTTCAGGGTACTTAGAACCGGCTGAATCGGGTGTCCCTCCCTGCAGCTGCCTCTGACAGATATCACCCATGTGAAAGGCAGGGCTGAAGTCAGGAGTTGCATATTTCTGCTCCTGTTTTCCAGTACGTCACTGCCCTGGAGGGATCACCCCAAGCTTCTCGGGGAGACACTAGGAGAACTTCTCAGGTAGGTGTCATCGCCTCTTCTGTGCCGTGTCTGGATTCAGCACATGACACTGTTATGGGCACCCCCTGTGCCATGGGGGGAGCACACACCAAGGCACCCAGCGCGGGCTGATCAGAAAGATACGTATGTTAATAAGCATCCCTTTCAAATCAGGCTGAAGCTATTCTCTTATCATGTGACATCTGAATGTTGGTGAAAGCGAAAGGCACAAAGCGGTCTCAGCTCGCGTCAGCCTGACGCCCGCACGTGTACGTGTATATATACATGCTGTCATGTGAAAGGGGATGCTTAAGATTAGTTGGGATGACAGGACCTACTTCCCTTCTCAGAAACAGGCATTATGCGACGGGATATTGCAAAGTCCACTGTTAGTTTTGTTTTGCTCCTCGCTTTTACCTGAAAAATGGAAAAGTTGGGCTGTAGAGCGGATGAGACCGTCCTGGCAGGCTGTGTGGTCCCTGGGCTGTCGCTCAGCATCCCTGCTCCAGGAGACCTGCGTTTCAGTCACTGCTCCATCACCTGGAAACTGGCATGGGTGGGAAGACAGCAGAATGCCAGGTCAGGCAGAGTAGAGAAGGATCTTCATTTTTACCTGCCGTCCACGTATCCTCTGAAACAATAGGAGCCTCCTGGCCCTCTGCCCCGTTCCTTAGCAACACCAAAAGGGCTCGGGCTTGAGGATGGGTCACGTTCACTCTTTAATGGTGGCGAGTTGAAGTAGCAGGCTGTTAGGTCCTCATTTTCTTCCTACTTCCATTGTTCTTGGTGCATCCTTCTATAAATAGTTGGCCAGCCCCACGGGAGCTACCAAGTGACCCACCCCTAAGGTATCCCTACAAGCTCTGCTGAACCTTTCTTAAGTGGTAAAACAGCAAGGAAAACCAGTGACATGGGAGAATTTTACCTCAGGAGACGAGAAGTGATACAGTAACAGGGTGAAGACTAAGACTACAAGGAAAAGCAATTGTAGGTTAGAACAGGGGAGGGCAGAAGAAAACAATACAAACAGTTTCTAGAAGTGAAAAAACAAAATAACAAGGAAAAGAAGCAACAAATTGCCAAGAACTGAATTGTCAAGAACTCTCCATAGAGTGCTCTCCAATAAAACCACTTTGGAAATCAGTAGATAAAATGCCAAAAATTATCTACATGCTCTATGGGCAATCTCCAGTCAGAACTCTTCATCACGGTTAGAGCCAGGAGCCCCTCATCGCTGTTAATCAGAGCTATCATCTTTCAGTCGATGTGGGTATCTAGGAGCAGACACAGCTCTCCGAGACTTAATTTTTCTCCCAGTGAAAGGAAGGGCCGGTTCCTTATTCTCTTCAGTGGACTCTGAACATAGGAAAATGAAAGCTATGATTAAGTATATATATGTGCCAGGGGAAGGAGCTTGTTGACCAAAACTCTACTTCATTTTACAAGATGAAAGATGAAATGTTTGCAAGACTTCACTGATTTATTAGTGAATATTATCTTTGATATTTGACTGGCATGGCTATCTATACAAAAATATGTGTGGATATCTTCTAGGCTTAACCATCAACAGCATACTGGTTTTTTTTGGACTTCAGAGTTAACACAGATGGTGAATGGGCATGAGTTATCTCTCATTCAAAGCGTTTTTTTTTTTAATTTGCTGACTTGGGCAGGCAACACACCACTGGTTAAGTTCCCCCTACCCCCATTATCTGGACTGCAGAGCTTCTTCTTAGCTTTTCAGACAAAATCTTGAATTCTAGAGACTGATGGGTCTTCGCTAAAGTGCTGGAAAAGCATTTTCTTGCACACTTAGCCCAATCTGTCTCCTGCAGAACACAACATAATAGGATGAAAATTGCCTCTTACCTGTTGACCAGCTGAAAATTGCATCTTTAGCTGGTTTCTCATGGAAGCTTCAGCAGCTTCCTGTTCTTTAGCAGCTAATTGAAATTCTTAGAGGAAATAAACCCCTCTTGAGGAGTCTGCGGAATGTCTAATAAGGTATTAGATGCCATCCCCCTTTAGCATTCAATCATCAAGTCTGCTTCTCTGACTTATACAGCAATCAGACTCTGGAGAATGAAGTTGAAGGACACAAGTGAGTATGCTGAGGGAGTCTTGGTAATTTCGGAGAGATTGCTCTGTTTATTTCTGTGAGATGTTTGTGCTGTACTGGACATTCACTGAGTAAGCTTTAGTTGAGGGAAAGGCATATAATTGTCATTAATCTGTTAAAAAAGTGTAGAAAGTCTCTCTTGAAATATTTTAAGATAAAATATAAAAAAGCTTTGATCTGGTTTATAATTTTAGTAAAAAATGGATTTTTTCCAGCAGCCAAAGGACAAGAATAAGACATAGATGTCCCTGATTTTTTTTTCTCTTGTTTGAAACACTCAGACTGCCCCTTGCTTCCCAGTGCAGTTACATTTAATTGCAAGCTACCAGCAGTCCGTGGCTGAGGGAATTCTTTTGTACTCATGCGTTCTGACAATGACTACGACCATTTTACACTTTCTGAAAACACAAGGGGTCAAAGAGAGAGGGTCGAGGAAGTCTGGGATATGTGAAAGTTGCACATTCAGCTGCGAAATATTGGAACTTCATTTAAACTGTCTTGTACCTCTTGTTGCTTCCAGTTATTGCTCACTTCAGGACGTGCTTTGAGCAGCATAATGAGCTGCATAACGGCTGCTGCGAGGATGGGTACCTCCCTCCCATCGGTTCTTTTGGTAGCCTGTATGTATGCTTGGGTAGGACCAAGATTTGACAGTAACGGGTGTTGAAAGAAGTAGTGTACAAACTTTACATGTTGTGCTGCCTGGATTCACGTTACAGAGGACAAACTAGGAATTTGATGGTGCTCCAGACTGGCCCATCATTTTTCTGATTTACTCGATTTCACCGTTTTTCCTTAACTACACCGTATGGACACAGTGGGAAAGGGAGACAGAGCAAGGGAAAGGTGTAAGGCTACAATTTTAGCCATATCTTTTCAGATCATTCTCAGTTGTTACCTCAAGATGTGAGCTTTTATGACTTAGCAGCTAACTCTCCAATCCACAAGGTGTCAGGAATTTACAGTTGCAATTGGAATTGTATTTATAAGATCCTGTTGTCTTCAAAGAGAAGCAGGGAATGTATGCAACTGTGAATTCCCATCAATGATAGTTTTTGCAAACTTTTTGAACGTATCCTCCTCCGGTCCTCTTCATTATGTTTTCCTCGCCTTCTGCATAAATAGTGATCTAGCAACAACATTGAAAATAAAGATCTTTATTTATGCATAAAAATAGAACTGTTCTATGATGTTTGTCTTTGAATAGCAATGTTATCTCACTGTCTAATCTATTCTTTTTCCCTCACTGTTAGGGCCTGAGATTCCTTATCCTGTAATGCACATGGCATACTTGGGTGGCCACAAAATAATTATAGTCCACCCTCACCAAGAGCTCCTTAGGTTCCTTCCTCTTTATCCTCCTGCCGTGCTGCTTGCTTACTCTGAAATACATACAAGTTGCCTGGGTGGTCAGAAAAGAAACAATCCCTGTGACTGAAAGTACAATCCTTATGATGAATCTTCAAGACCTTCAGTCACAACCATGAATAAAGTGGACTAATATTACCGTGAGGCATATAAACATTCTCATTTCAGCAATGGAACAGCATGTCTAAATCTGACTGACAGTTGCTTCATATTAGATGTTTGCTGTGAAATTATTTTTGATATAATGCATTATAAAATCACTGAACATTCAGGAAAACCGAAGTGTTAAAATAGTAAGGTTTGAAATAGGAAACATAATTGCATTGCTAAGGGAAGTGCTGGTAATTCTCTGTTTGTGTGCATATATGGGACAGAGTGCATGTATTCCATGGTGGTGAGAGCTGAATAAGACCAATATATGTTCTTTTGTGTATATTCCATGTTTCTCAAGATTCCTGATCCAGGTACTAAGCAGAACTGACTGTCACTTTTGAGCTATCAGCACTGCTCTGGTGACTAACTTTGAGGTTGACTCGAATACCTGATGAATATACACCCTTCTTTTTACTAAACAGTCGAAAGTCCTACCTCTGAAGAACGCCAGTCTAAGTCTGTAGGTACTGTGTGACCTGGCAAGGATTTCGATGTTTCTTTCTCTGTTATCTTCAAAGGTCATTCATTGTTTAATTTCCAGTACAAAGTAGTATTCATGCCACAGCTTAACAATTCTTCCACAATCAATGCATTTTGAATTTTTTGCATTTGTGGCAAAGGAAAAAAAAAAAAAAAGCACACTGATTCTTTTCCCAGACAATGACCCTATTCCATCAAGTAAATCTGTAAGGAGGTTCATAACAATGCTGCTGTTACATGGAATATTAGGCCAAATTAGATTAAAATGCCTAAAGGAAAGTGCAATCTCCTTTTGCATCCTGCAATGTTGAGACAAAGCTTCTTGATGGTACTCTTTATGGTTTGCAAAATGTATACTATTTCCCTAAGGAAATGTAGGACATATAAAGGAGACTTTCCCAACTGCGTGTACTTCTGACTGTTTGTATCAGCATACTGCAATGCCCATGTTGTTAACAACTCAGATATTCACTATTCTCCAGGTGCCATGTGTCCCCCTCTGCCCAGCGTGCAGGATGACAGGAGATGGTTACAGCTGGCAGCTAATGGTCTTGGTCTTAGCTACATAGTGACCACCATGCACACATAAATCTGAAAAACTAATACATCAAGCCTTCTAAATAGGTCACATCAAAACCGATTTCTAGGGAAGAAAAGCAAACACACTGCCCTGTGCAAATGGCTATTACTTTGTCAAATCAAAACTCTTTCCTCAAGTAATTTCAGCTATGCAATTGTTCAGAAGTCTGTCCCTCTATTTTATTAATAAGAAAAATATACATTTTTTGAAAATGCCTTTATAGCCAGGTAAGAGCAAAATTGTTTTCATTCAAGTTTTTTAAAAGTAGAAATAGCATGGGAGATGTTAACATTTACGGATGGAGACACTGAGTTTTCCAGTGCTCACTAATGCAACATTTGCCTGTGGTACTGTAATACTAATAAACTTCTGTGCCCAGTAAATCTCTCTGCCTCTGTATTTTGTGTTGTCTTTCTAACTATGCACAACATCCTCTTTTTCTGCTCTGTTTAGGAGTGTGTGGGAGAAGTCCTTTAACCTTGGTTTCCCAGGGATCCATGAATTATCCACGAAAGAGCAAGGTCTTTGAGGTCTTCACCGTTTGTTGTTTGTGTTTTTTTGGGTTTTTTTTTGTTTTTTTTTTTGTTTTTTTTTTTAAATCCCTGAGTGAATTAAGGAGGGTTTGTTTACCCTCTACATAATTAAGCTTGTGTGAGGGGGGCAAAAGGCAGCCATCAGTCTCCTCGGTCCTCCTTCTCCAGGCTGTAGCCGCTGATTCAGCATCGCAGGGGGCTGATGAGGCTTCGGTCTAGTGACGCTTGTCATCACCAGCCCTGCTCTGGGTTTGGTTTCGGAAGAAGGAGAGTCGGTGCAGAGGGTCAGAGCAAGTCGCTCGAGAGAGGCACCGGCAGCGACCGGCACTGCCGTGGTGGGAGGCCCCTGCCACGCCAACCACACGGGGAAAGAAACTCTAGGTGATAATTCTCGTCTTCATCTGACGGGCGCTTTTTGATGTAGGAACATCAAAATGTATCTCTAAATTAGTGTCATCCACATTCGGAGGAGAGTGAGGCAGTCTGCAAATTGCTGTGCTATCTGTCTCTCACAGGTTGATATCTACCTCGCTACCTCCCTTTCCCCCTTCTAATTAAAACATGTGAGACATTTTAAAACAGTCTATTTATAATATGGCAAAGTTGCTTTCAAAGTAATTTCCTTTTATTTAGTGTTTGATCCCTGATTTCATGTGCTTTTCCTCCATCTGGCAGTTGTCACTAAGGCAGATGGCCACCAGCTGGGAGGGCAACGTAAGAATCTCCCTCTAGATCCGCTGCCAGAGCTGCTCAGTAAATGCAATGTGAAGGAAAACTGTGTCAGTCTATTACCCATGCAATGAGCTCACTTACTGACTTGTCACCACTTCAGGTCCTGACGATGAAATTCCACTCTTAAGATGGAAGCCAGGAGAGGGCTTTATTTCTGGGGGGAGGGGGGAGGATCTTTTCCTTTAATTTTTTTTATTTCCTTCCCTGCTGCTTCTCCTGTGTCTTTAGCCCCTCTCAAGGCCTGCAGCTCTGAACGCCACATCTGCTGCTACTGGTTTTGTAAATAAACACTTCGGCAGGTTTCCTACATCTTCATGCTTAGCTCTAGTCAATGACCTGTCTATAAATAGGCCTGGATAAAAAGAAGCCTAAGTTTCCAGTGTCCTTAGCAAAGTTAATGAGACCTGAGTGAGTTTGCTGCCTTGGTAAGCTCAGTCTAGTCTTTTAATTAGCACACTAATTCAGAAGTAAATGGTAGATACATCACTTGTAATGTGTAATGAAAAAGTGTCGAAGGAATCACCACGGTAGGTGATTTGGTCTGGCTAAGCAGAAGGGGATGAAAATAAGGAAGGTAGAAACCTCACAGGTCAAGACTTCCCTTTAATTTTACATTTGAAGTTACTACAGAAAAAAAATGCAAGTACTCAAAAATCTGAAATTTTCTAATAGCGGGGTCAGTAATAACAGTGGGGAATGCGAACTCACCATAATATCTCATCTTCAGGGCATAAATGCCAAAGGGCTATTTAAAAATACAGTAACAACTGCAGGTTTCAGAGATGCCTGAAGAACTCAGGAGCAGGAATTTCCCATGCTTATACAGATGCTTGGAATAAGCATAAAAGCTTAAAAATAGAGCTAGTTAGAAAAGGGGCTTTTTTCTGTTTAACAAAATTTTTCAAGTTATCAACAATTTCTGCCATGTTGAAAACTTGTACACATTATATGAAAAACAAAGCTGGGAGATGATACATATTCATATTACCATAGTTTTATTTTTAATTTAACTGCAAAAAAGATCAGACAAGAACAACGTAAGAGGTTTATTGTTATTTCATTTGGAAAGCACTGATAGAAAACGTGAGTATTTTTAGTGGCTTGTTTAAAAATAAAATGAAAACTGATTTATCAAAACCAAACTCTTTCCAGGAAATACTTTAGTTTTTGAAAATCAGCATTTTCAAATAATCAGTTTCAGTTACAAGTTTTGCTAACAGTCATTTAGCACATGAGTAAATATTGTTCAGAGAACTGCTATAAACTGGACTTAAACCAGTCTTTTCTGCCTGCATAAGAAAGGATGACTCCCCATAGAACTATGAACTTTTTCCCCCTGTGTAATCAAGACCTAACACTGATGGGCAAAGAGCCCTAGGAATCAGATTCACTTGAGCACTTATGAAGAACATGCTAGATATCCAAATCTTTTGCAATTTCAGTGAAAAATTTCCCCACTGTATCATTACAGTAAAATAAGTAAATGTGTTTATAAGTTACATACCACTCATTAGCTATTAGAATAAAAATCATTTGGTTAAGTGCCTTAAGATATAAAGGAATTCTTAGGGTTTCAGGTAACTTTGCATATGTTATTTACTCAAATGTGTTTGAATCTGTGAACCACTGAGTATGCAGTTTACAGCATTTTCCATTTCCCAGTAGTGCATATGCTTGATTCTGTTTACTTTGGCTCACACTAAAGTAAAAAAACTCCATAGCCGCTTTTCTATGATCTCGACTATAAAAAAAGTGGTTTTGTTCCTTGTATGGGTACCCTTCAGTATTAAAGTTTGTTATAACTTTAAACAAAGTTGTATTTTCTATTCTTTATTTTCAGCAGGCTATGGAACAAATACCTGCCTCAGTTTTGCCTGTAGAATTACTGTTGAAGTTGAGAAGAAAATAAATATATAGCTCTAAGAAGGTTGCTCAGCTGGCTTCCACTGTAGAAGAGTTAAGTTAATAAATATTTAATCTATGGAGTAATTAATGATTTCAGGATAAATCATTCTCTAACAAGAGCAGATTGACTTAAAATACCGCAGAAGAAAGGCTCCTAATTTGCTGCGCACTGTTTTCGTACCTCAGGTAAGTTTCAATGTTTCTCATTACATCTCATATTTCCAGCATTCCAATGACCTTTTCTGGATTGCATTTTTGGTTAGATTTAATTTCTCTATTGTGAGGCACATTTTTTAGACAGTCACTTTGTTTGTTTACATCTCATAACATCATTATTTTTTGGATCAGAGTTATTAAAATGAAACTTTCTGCAAGTGTATTTGGCCAGTTGCCTTTCCTTTTCATACGTAAAAACAAAGCTGTGACTGAGAGATACCTTTTCTTATGCTTTTTATCCTTCAGAACAAAGCCCAATGGCTTTTACGTTAAGAAACCTGTGACTCTGCGTTGTTGAATTACACTATTGATTAGAGGAGCCAAGATAAATTTACAGTGGAGGAAGTAGCAATGTAATTTACAAAGGAAAGTGGATTAATTCCAGCTAAGTGGTCTAAGCACTGTAACTGAGAATGTTTGAAGATGGTTAAAGCATCAAAAGACACTGGTATAATGACATTCTGCCTGTCAGCCAAAAGCTGGTTATGGCTAGGTTGTACCACAAGTTGCCAAAATAAATAGCAGGCTATGTAGTTTGTGGGCTTTGGTATTCCTAGAACAAAGAAATCCCAAACTTTATGGATAGGTTATGTTACAAGGGCTAGAAACAGATGGTTTTTTAAATGACTGATTTGCTAGTGTTGTTTGGAAATTACAGCTTTTTTTTTTTTTTTTTTTTTTTAGTAAAAAGACATACATAAACACTTAGAAATGTCAATTGATGAAGACTGACAGCAAGCTTTCCAAGTCTCTCAAGGTGATAACCTTCTACCTAGCAAGTACAGGCAAATATGTACTTGGAAAAGTACACAGGAAAAGCAAAAGAGGGACTAAAATTATTCTTCCAATTTTCAAATTCATGTCATAAACTATGGGAGATCTACAGAGTAGATGGAAAAAAGGGACTGTTGGTCAGCATCAATGTAACACAGCATACATAATCTTCCTTACCAATTAGCTCAGCAAATTTTTAATTCTTGCGCAACTTGAGACTTACATTCACCTTTTTTTGTTTCAGAATATTCAAGACTGCAAAGTGCATAAGTGTATATTTTCTACCCATTGAAGATAACAGGATGCACTAGCAGCAGTTTGAGGGTAGCAGGGCTTAGTGCGCTGCTTTACATCCTCAAAGCTCTGCCGTTACACTTCCTTTTCATTACATCACAGCAGGAGGTGTTACTGAAGTCTATAAAATTAGGAAAACTCAAAAAAAAGCAAAATCCAAATGTATTTGAAAAAGTTAGCTGAAATGTTTCCTCAAGTAACACTATACATTCACATCGACTGGTCACATCTGTGTTAGGTATCATTTGCAAATTCTGAAAGTTCACAAAATCATGTAAAACATAATTTTAAAATTTGTCAGCAGGAAATGCATTGGAGTTTTTCTTCCCTTGCTGTAAAGCGGGTTACAGGTTTCCATGTAATATCTCTCTAGCAGTTGTGAGGAAACAAACAAGGTTAGTCCTACCACCTGCTCTAGCAGGGCTGGGGTAAGTCTCATTTTAGAATTACAGGAAAGGTACAAGAGGAGAAAAAAAAAACAAATCAGAGAATTTTCAAGAGTGTAAAGCAGCTTCTGCAGCATCTATTGCCAGCTGAACCTTAGTTTCTGGATATTGCAGTAAATTTAGTAGGCTATACCCACCTAAACTTTTGACACCTCAAACGAGTTAAAGATTTTCAGTGTTTTAAAAAAAAACACATAAATGTTGGTGTTGCTGATTTTTTCCTACTGTGGAGATTAAGATATACAAGGTTTTTAGAGAGTGGTTTGGGAAAACCGAGCTCACCATTTATGCAAATCTTTAGGACCTACAGCCCTTAAACTCTTGTAGAAGACTATAGACGTAGGAAGCTGTGTGCAGGGCTTGTTTCTGACTGACAGCATTTGAGGGTCACCACTGAGCGTATAAGGCAACTCTCTTGTCACTTAGAAGGACAACACTCGGGGAACTGAAGAGAGTGTTGGATGATAAAGCTAATGCTGGCCTGTGACTGTCTGTGCTGGTAGTTAATGTGTGCAGAAGTCATGTCATCAGGAAATGATTTTGTATCGAAAGGCAGACTCTATCAAGATGAAAAATTGCTGCTGCCTGCTCCTGTATTGCTGTTCTGCAACCTGGTTTCTAGAAAGGTTTTTTGGGCTGTGGAAGGGAAAAATATTTGTAAAATTAAATTGATTATTGTGGGCAGTAACTAATTTTATTTAAATGTCCTTCCACATGTTTCCCAGAACTTCTTGTTCCCTGGTTGTCTTCAATGTGGCCTTGCCTCAGGCACAGAAATACCTGAACTGAGATGAAAATGTTCTCTCCATCCCCTGCATTTATTTACAGTTTGAGATCAAACTTAGTTTTCAGACACTAAAATATATTGAAGATTTTCACTGACTTGTTTGGACATATTCTGAGGTTAGTGATGTTAAATAGGAGAAGGAAGTGGGAATATCAAGATTTTAAGATGTATGCCCTTTCCTATCCTTTCTGGTGGAAACGCAGGTGTACAAATTTGAATATCTAGCAGAATGGGAAAGTAGATAGTCTGTTAGTTCCACAAGACTCTAGAGATTGGTTTGTGTTTCTTATTATGGATTTTCTGCACAGTTTTGGGCCCTTCATCTACCTATGAATTCTGAAACTGTTCCTGACTCTGAAATCAACCCCTAAGCCAGGCACAACTGTGAACTAAAAAGAGTACCTCCACTGCAAGGGTCTGCAGCCCTCTTAAATTCCCATATCTTCTCTTAAGTCAGTGACGGAGTGGTTGGAAAAGTGGCTGCTAGAGTGTATACATACAGTGCATATACATACGGTTTCAAGCATGGTAATTTGATGATCAAAACAGAAATCTTCTGTCCCTTCCAGGATGGAAACAGATGAGCATATGTAATTCTTTGGAGAAGTGATTCTAAAATCGAGTGTAAGATACTAATTACAGAGGTGATGCAACCTTTACCTACGCTTCCATGTTAAATGCCTGCGTGAAATTGTCTTGCTCTTTGTTTTTGAATATAAGATATAAGACTTCAAAATGAACAAAAAGTTTGATTTGTTGGTTTAGCTGCTATTTCTTTTTTTTAAAAAATAATTTTTATTATGATTATTTGCTAGACTGTTATTAAATATCACCGCAAGTGGGCATGTCAGCCTATTCTGGCAGAAGGTAACGCTGTGTTTCTGTGACAGAACCACATTTTTGTTGAATTGCTTTGCTGTGCTTCAACGTTTCTGTTCTTTTCTTTCATAACCGTTTCTTGCAAATGAAGTCATACCACATTTTCTTTTGAGCTATATCAACAAATTGGTCAATTCTCATATTTACTATGTGGCAATTCAGCTGTGGGGCAGAAGCTAGCAACCCATTGTACAAGGAGTAAGCAATTTCATAGTTTGTTGCATTGGTTTGTTTATCTTGCATTTCACTACGTCGACTTGATTTAGTAACTACTTTTAATTATGTAATGGCAGGGACGTGCAACTTACATAAAAAGGATTTGACTCTTGCTTCACTGTCTATCTAAAATTCTCACTGAATAATGATGCCCAATACTGCACAAAGCGCATGCGAAGCGTAGTAAGGATTACGTATAAAGGAAACATACCACTTCCATCAAAATTCATCCTTATGCCTTGTCGGGGAGCAGTGAGACCCAGCTGCTTCCTTGGGCTGGGGACCTGGGCACCGAGGGGACCCCAGGACTGGCCGTGCCCCCTGCCCCAAGAGCCAGCATCCTGCAAGGCCTGGGCACAGCGGGCAGAGCTGAGGGCCAGTAACGGGGTCCATCAACAACCCTGACACTTTTGGAGAGCGATGAGCCAGGGCTGGGTCCCCGCAGCAAGACCCCATCAGGAAGAGACAGCCATGGGACCGAAGACCGGCACTGCTATGGCGTTATTGAAGTGGGGGGTGATGGCCCCAGGCTGGGCTGAAATGGAGCCTTGGACCATGAGTGGGGTGGGGGGAGACCCTGGGGGTCTGGGCAAGGACAGGAAGGTCCTCAGTACCCTCAGGGCCCTAGCACGTCTTTATCCAGAAAAAAAAAGAGATATCTTTTTACCTTTTTTTACTGAAAAAGGGGAGCAAGCACGTTCTGCAGTATGTTTGGGGAGAGAGGATTTTTTCCCACAAATTTAAAGGCAGCTTTTGCAGATGTGTGTCTGACGTTCAGTGATCCATGTGCCACTGATTCTTGGATCATTACGAAAATAATCCATTTGCCCTACCTTTGGCTAGGGGTACATTCCAGAGAGAGATTTAGTTTCCTCATGGTGGAAAAGAACTTTTCATTCTAAAATGAGCTCGGTTTGAAAACAGGTTTCCTTGGGCAAGTTAATGGAAATCTTTCTGAGGAAAAGTTCCTTTTCTGCCAAGGCAGAAGCAGTCCCAGTTGTGTCTGAACCCTTAAGCAATCAAAAAGATCATTTAAAGGGATGGGTTAGGCGGCTGATTTGCATCATAGCTACAGGTCTTTAGCTCAGCCCCAGTCTGCAATAAGAGTTAGGGTTCGGGCTAGATACGGGGGAGAGACAAAGCCTGAACAGCCAGTTGGAGTGCAAGGGCAAAGGCAGAAGCAAAGGAAGGGTGGGCTGCAAGAAGATGTTTTCCTGGACTACGTGGTAGTCTGGGCCACGTCTGCAGGTCCTTGGCAAAGGTTGAATCAAAATATAGGTTAATGCCTAGGGTGTGCTCCAGTTTTATTCCTGCTATCAAGAAGCTGCTAAAGCAAGGGGAAGGTGGCAAAAAGATTTCTCCCCTGAAGACTGTGCCACAGCAGGGAGGCCTTGGCTAAGGCTCAGCCCAAGGCCAAGGTTAAGGCTGGGATTAGGGTTATGGCTAGAGACCAAATCTTAGACCTTCAGTGGGAGCTGGGTGTCAAAGATGCAGACAGAAGATAGTTACACTGAAGGCAGGTTTCTCCCCTAAGGACTTTTTTATCTGGGCCATAGGTAGGGGTCCTTGGCCTCAAGCTGATCAACAGGCAAAGGTGAGGTTTAGACTTAGGGTTGGAAAAGATATAGAGCCTAAATCTCCAGCTGGTGCGGAGCTGCAAAAGGAAAGTTTGTGCTGCAGAGGGGTTTCTCCCTGAAAACTATTTTCTCCGTGTCTTGTTTGAGGGTACTTGCCTAAGGCTCAGCCAAGGCCAACAGTTTATCATTTAGGGCTGAGTTTGAAAGAGAGACAAATCTTGGAACATCACTTGAAGGGCTACAAAGCAACCCATTCATGTGGGGCTGCAAAGGGTCTGCCAAAGGAAGGAGTACACTGCCAAAAGAGTTTTCCCTTGAGATTTTTTTTTTGCTGGTATATGGTTGGAGGTCCTTGGCTAAGGGTCATCTGAGGCCAACATTTATGGTTAAGGTTATGGTGAGTATGGGAAAAAGACAATCAGTAGAGCTGAAGTTGGGTTTGGTGCTGCCAAGGGAAAGGGTAGGCTGCAGGAAAAAAAAAAATAAATTTCTGCACTAGCAACTTTTTCATCTGGATCGTGGCGGGGGGTTAAGTTTAGTATTTGGTCTAGGTTTTCAGTTGAAAATGTTACAAAGCCACTTAATATGGATAATAATTGATTAAATCATGTGTTTGGAAGTATAATCTTACATTCCAACAGCTCTTCTTTTAAGTATGTGAATTCCCCGAGTTCTTTTAATTAATATAGGACATGCTTTTCCCTAATTTATTCTTGGAGTCCTAAATAAATTAAAATGCTGAAAACTGCTGTGATAGTAGAAGCCTGATGATTGACTATTTAGTTTAGTACCAGTAGGAATAACTTCTCTTCATCAGCCTTTGAAAGCCTTTTTGAAGTCCCTTGTAACCGTTGAAGATCTTGGAGATCTTGTCACCGAAAGGCTCTCTGTATCCCTATGAATACCTGTCTTAAAGAAAGCTTTATGACTGAAATATTGAGATATGCAACGGTATCCTTGCTCAGGATCAAAATTTCATAAAGAAAATACCATGAAGAAAGTTAGCAGATTTAGATAACACATCCTAGTTTTCTCAAAGCACCTTCTCTCTTGCACAGTGTCTGCGCCATGGTGAAAGATCAGACTTTTTTTTATGATACAATTAGTTGTATATCAGTAGTACATCATGCTAGGTGTAGATGAATTGGTAACGTTTTCCTGTTTTATTTAATACATGTGCCTATCTGAAGCCTGGATGGTGTAATTTTTTTTATAGAGCCACACTCTGAAGTCAAAGCGAATACAGACATTTAAACAGAGCAGTGAAATGCCATCCATTTTTATTGTAACTGTACTGGCTAATCAGAAGACAACATAGTCTATATTAGAAAGGAAATAATAGGATTATACAAACAATTGAGGATATTAGCCACCTCAGCTAAAATAACCCGTAGCTAGAGATAATGTTTTCATTAGCAGAACATTTTCCTGTCTTTCTGTTGCTTTGACTCAAATGGATGACTGGGTCAACATCTTGTTAACTACCTCCACATGCATCAAATCTGAAGTTATTTTCTTTAACAAGGGGGGTCATTACCGCAGTAAAAATAAAAGAGGATCAGACACAGCTATGAATGTTAGCTGTACAAGAATGTCCAAATTAAAAGCTTTCACAGTACTTAGATTTTAATTAATGTGAATGCTTGCTGTGCCATATCTCCTCAATATCATACAGGTACATTATCATGATTCTGTTGGACATTGCTTAACAGAAGTGCCCAGGTTGAGTTCCCGCTGATAAGAAAGAGAAAGGGCAGAATGGTAGGGTATTCACTGTGAGGGCTTTGTGTTTCATTTCATGCAATGCATGTCACAGAGCTTTTCAATCAAACGCAGGCACTGAAACCAGTACAGCAAAACACTGAATCTGTATTTGTGAATTTGAATGAGCACACAACAAGCCCTTGTTAATAAACACAGTACATTATATCCTCAACAGCAGTAAATCATGAACAAACTCTTTTCTGATTGAAACTCTACTGGATTAAAGATAAACCTACCTACTAATTTCAGAATTTTTTTCCCCTCAAAACCGAGAATGTCCAATCTATTCCTCCTTTCCTATGATGTGTGGGTTAGCCTACCCCTAGACTGCATGATATCCTGAGCAGAGTATTTCTTTGATCTGTTATGTGCAATGTAATGCATGCACTGTTCTGAAACAGGCTTCTGGCACTCCACCAGCAGGTTTTAGATTTTTCTTTCTTTCTTTCTTTCTTTTTAAATAATGTTTTCTTTTCTCCTCTTTCATTTCAGAAAATAGTAATTTGGATGTTAGGAAAATACCTTCAAGCTCAGCAAGACAGAACAAATAGAAGAACTTCTAAAATCCCAAACAGATCTTTGTCGCCATAAAGTTGTCCCTTTTTTTCCTTCCAAGTTCAACACTCTTTGGTTTTAGGTGTCATGGTGGAATACAAGGTGAATGTAAAAGTACTGAAACCACCCTCCCCAGCCAGCACCTAGCTGTAAGAAGAAATCTGTCACTGGTGGCTTCAGTCACTACTGAGACATGGACTGCTCTTTCCGTGAGAGAGAGATGGTAGGCACTCTGCCAGCAAGTGCTGGACTTGTTCATGTTTGAATATCTGCCTTGACTTCAAAGTCTGCACTGTGTAAAACAGAGGACTCCATGAATTTACGTAATTTTTCCCTTCATGTCACGCAATTAGCACTCCTACACACTCCCTGTAGCTGTACTTTGGGAATCACAAATATTTTTGCAGTGTTTCTCAGAACTAAGCATATATAATTGTATATTAAGTGTTAGAGAGAGACTTACATATAAAACACCGTGCCAACATCACATGAATTTGAAATTCTGCTTCATTTGAATCAATTAGTCACTCATGGATTGAGTACAGGGATATAAATAAAGGCACTTCTAGGATTAATAAGCAGGCATTTGTAAAAAGGCGACATTAAATGTGTCCTGGTTTCTTCAGGTAGTTGTTTGAGTATCAAGGCTTGTGGTTGCAGTCGTTCCCAAATGTTGTGAAGGTAGAGCAGGGATTTTGTCAATATGAAGACAGCCTTCGTATCACAGCAAAAAAAAGAACATGTTGTGCTGACGCAGTGATTACCTGTGATATATTTAGAAAACATCAAAGGTGTAATTTTATTAACAGATTATATAAAGTAAAGTGGCTTCCAAGACATCTAGTCTTTCAGTTATTTTGAGGTTTCCTACTGAAAAGGAGACAGGATCGTACAGAAAGGCCTGGGTTTGTACTGCGGTTACTCATGCCTCAGTTTGCCTCCCAGTAAATGGGGCAGCATTTAGAAAATCCTTTGGTAACCTGAGGTAACCAAGAAAAATCAAGGATATCATTGTTACTTGCATACTCAGAGGTCATGGGGAGCTTTGGACATGCAAGTGATGCAGGCTCAGACCTTTAACCTTTAAAACCTACACCTGTCAAATGAAGAAATTCCTTCATTTTGGATTAATTTTAAAGCAACTTCTTCATCTCTCAGTCCTTAAAGGACATATTTTAACATGTGTTCCAGTGAGATATATGAAATCTCACATATTTATTTTAAGCCTAACTTATTTAAATTGCTTCAGCTACTCCTGTAAATAGAAATTGCCTTTTTAGCTGAAAATCTTTAGGTAAATTTTAGGAAAGCAAGGGAGATGAGAGGAAAGGGAAAGGGTAAGTCTTTCGTGCATGCACACAGGATTATCTGATTAAATTTCTTTTTCCTTTCAATTTTTATTCTGCCTTTAAAAAACAGTGTTTCCCGGTTTTTTTTGGATCGAACACGCAAGTTCACGATCTGTTTGTACCTATGGACAAGATTCATAGTTTTCTGTGAGGAACAGCTTGCAGAAATAAGAGTACAGGACACACAGGATTTTTTTTAAGTGTAAGAACAGAATAACTATGCTGCCAAACTACTGCTTCTATGGAAAAGCATAAAGGACTACTCTAGCGAGGCCTGAGGACTACAGCTACTGCAGTTGCAATCAGAATAATACAGAAATTTCATGCACAAAGATATTATTGGCCTTGCTGGAGCAATATCAGTGCAAACACAGCAGTTTGGTACTTAGAGCAACTGAACTCTGAAGAATGCTAATATACGGTATTATAAGGATGACAAAACACTCTAGTATCCATTCTCCAAAAGTGGATGCTTAGGGGTGAGTCACAGAACAGAGAACTCAGTGATCATCTTTATTAATAGTCTCCCAGTCTTCAACACTTTTCTGCACAATGACCCCTTGAGTCAGAGGTTTAGTAGTTACAAAGTTTTCATTAATCTGTTTTACATGAACTTTTACAATGATCTTTACAACGATTTTTACAATGATCCCTTGAAGACAAACAAATTTTCAGCCTCCACAAGGATCTTCTGCCAAGGAGTCCCCTAGTCAAAGTTCAAGATTGTCATCTTTTTACAAGAATTAGCTCTCATCTTCTTTACATTTGGTGTTCAAACTGACTTCTCAAGTTTAAGATTCCAGTTCATAAATGAATGTCTGGAGCCTTTGTAGGGAAAAATCCCCAAACCAAACCATAAACCAAAACGAAACCCAAGTCCTCGAAGGCAGTACGTGGGCTCCCTCTCCACTATCTAAGGTGGATTAGGTACCTCGGCATGGCCATACACAATAACAACTTCAGCAGGGAGCTGGCTAGCCTCCCGTGACCTCAAGGTGCTCTAATGCCGCCAAATGGAAATTACCAGATCCAGGTGAATTTATCTCAAATACGGGGTGCTAGATGCAGACATCTAACCAAACGCATAGCAAAGCTGTCCTCGTAAGGTGCTTTACTTCTGTGGTTATCAGTGAGAGGTGGGATCCTTAGGAGGACTAAACATCTCGTATATGTATCTAAATATAACCAGATACGATTTTCACTCATTTTCATGGCTTCAGAATCACTTAATCTCTCTTTGTTGTCTTTACAGGGAACTTGAAAGATTGCTTTACTGGTCACTCAAGTGTACCTGGGCAAGCTGGGTGCCTAAATTAACTGATTTCACCCACTCATGTGTTTTTTAGGCACACTCAATGTGTGAAAGAGAAAGAAGGATCTCAGCTCAACTCTTCAGGGCTGAGCTAAGGACCTTATCTGTGAACCATTCTTAGATGTGGCATTACTATTTTTTAAAAATTTATTTTAGTGATTAAGAAAAGAAAGATCTGCACTCCCTTTATTATTAAAAGGAGTAAAAAAGTTCATAATTCTTGTAGAATGTTGCTCTAGATCAGCTGCTGATGGAGCATCTCTAACAAGTTATTTCCTTGACAGTCTGTTTAATCAGTTCTAATAACTAATTCTTATTTGTCACTGAAGAATGAGATGCTAAAAATATATAATTAATACATAAACATTTAGAAGTGCTTTTACACTTGCATTTTGTGTTCTCTTCTGCCATAAAATTTATGCCATTGATATTCATTTAAGGTCATGAGCTAGTGTAATCTTCAAAGCTTCTTTTCAAAACACTAATTCAAGACAGTTTGTGGAGTTTGGGGATTTTAGGGAGAGAGTTCATTTATTTATTTATTTATTTATTATTTATTTTAATGCCTATACTTTGCCCCCTCCATGTGAACACAATTAAAATATGGCTCAAGGGATTTTTCTTTAGACATTCCAAAAATGTCACCTTTAGTCAGAGACCAAGTGTAACAAATCATGGTTATTTACACCTGGCTCACAGGGTCATTGGCAGGGATCAATGGTAGCTAAAATTTGGCCTCTGCTGCTGGAACTAAAGGGACAGACTTAAACATTCCAGGCCAAAAGGAATTATAGAGTTCTCTCTACAGTTGTGTGCTGTGGTTCAGTACAAAATAGCATTTAGAACTTGAGTGTCTGTATGCCAGACACTTGAGACTAACCTTTCTGATGCAAGATATATAATGAGTTGTATAAATGATGGACTGGTACTTGTGATTATGTTTCCCTAATGGCATGCACTGATGAGATTAGCACCTATTATTAAAACTGATTGCACACTTCATGGCCAAATATGCAATTTTTTTTTGCTCTGGGGGCAGTTAAAAAAAAAAGCAAAGCAAAAGCAGCTGATGTGAGCATTTTCATAGGAATCTGTCTGTTTTGACAAGAATAGATTGCTTGGTGTAGGAGAAATAAACACTTACATATTCCAGTATAATGCAGCAGGGAGGGTACTTGCCTGGAAAGTCATAGATACTTCTTCACAGCTGTGGTGGCTGATTCAAACCCACAGTTTAAATATTGCAGTAACTTCCCAAGTGAGCACTCTGCTTGACCATCAGCCAGATATGTAGTTCTACACAGTGAAATAGTTCAACAAGAAGAATCAGGAGATCTCCCTTCAACAGCCAATACGTGAGAGACCTCATCTGAGATACAAAGGATCCTTGTTCAGCTCTCTGGTCTGAATTAATACAGAGGGGGTAGACCTGTTGCCCACACGCCAGCTGAACGCCCTTTGCTGTGGGTCAGTTTTCAGTGAGTAAGAGCAGTATGCTTTTAATGGCTTTGCATTTCATGCTTTCAAGGGTGATAACTATCAGGGCGATGATTTCCAGTGAAGTGTCCATTCAAAACTAGAGGAAAGTATCTGGTAATGGTGTATCTAGAAGAGTATAGCAGAACTGGCGATACGTCAGACGTGAGAACAGGAGACATGAAGCATGAGGACTGAAGTATTAAAAATCTAGACTCGTAATTGGTTGTGAAGTTAGTTTTCAGTAGTGAATACAAACCAAAATTAAGAATACTCCTGCAAGTGATTTTAGTTCACTGCCATGCACATGTATTTGTTAACAGACTGTAAATGAGGCAGCTAAGTTAAAATAAAAGCCTGAAGGAGGCAGAGCATTCAGAAGATATAAATACTAATGATGAGTTCTGAGCCACTGTTACCCCCCCTACAATACAGCGGTTCCACTGCTATATTAAGGCAAGAAGAGAATGGAGATAGAAGAATGGAGTTGGTAGGAAAGGAGAATTTAAAAAAGGGGATTAGGAAGAGCACAGCTTGCACCCTAGAAACAAGAGCCTCATACTTCTGAGCAGTGCTAGAAATGCTGGGTACAGTTTTCAGGCTGAATCTGAATGACATTCCTTAACTCAATTCTGTAAACTGGAATCATGCCGTAGCATCTTACAACTACCTCTAACTTATTTAATCAGCCTCTAGTTTGGCTTTGGAGACAGATACCTGCTGTGATATGACCAGGATTTGAAAGCGACACTTAGGACTTGGAGAGTGGGATTTTTTGATTATCTTCTAATAAAAATTACTCTCAGAGGGACTCCATATCATGGTGCCAGTCACTATGAGCATAAGTCATGCAGTGACCACTTTTAGCTATGGACTCCATTGACCACCTGCAGTTAAGTTTGGGGGCAAGAAGAAAAGAGGAACATTGTTCCTTTCAGCTCGATTTGCAAGTGAGCTGTTTCTAAAGGAGTTTCGAAGACAGAATCCTGTCAGTACTGAGTAAACTGGCTTACTGTTCTTTCAAAATAAAAACTAAATGCGGGGTTTATAAGTACCAGGAATTTGCATTACAAGACTTGCTTTAACGTTGCTATTCATCTGGGGGTTGATTCTGCAACTTTGAAATTAATAGAATTTCATTCATTGAACTAAATGGGAAGCGAATTAAGCTCTCAAATGTTCTCAGATCCCCACAGAATAAGTCTGCTCTTCAGAAAAATCAGATATCACAACAGTCAAAATCTCTATTGCAAATCTAACTTCCACTTTATTAAAAAAATAAAAAAAATAATAACAAAAAAGTCCAAACCCTACAGCATAGAACTTCAAAAGGTTTAGAGTTCATCTGAAGGTAAGCATATTATACAGTTCTCAGCATCATCAGTCTTCAAGCAGCTCATTTCAAACAGTTTTCCTGTATCCCCATTAAGTAAGTGAATATCTTAAACTCTAATCCCAATTGCATTAAAGTGTCATAGCTTTATATGAATCCCTAACACGAGTACAGCTATTTGGGAATAAGGTATCAGATAAACAAAGATTACCTGTACTAGTTTTAGTACACACAAACTATAACACCGTTAAAGAAAGCAATATTGCAGCAGATATTTTGGGAGATACAGAAAAGTACCAGAAAGGACATTCAAGGAAAAAAAAGAAAAAGAAAAAAACCAAAATTGTACCTAGAAAGAACTGTATTATTCCGCAGCTGCCTGTAGCTTTAGAGAGAATGGTACTTACCTTTAGTCTGTCTTTTGAAGACTAGGCACACAAGTAGAAAGCTGGCATTTAAAATGATGTGTTATATTTTAGTCTGTTGTTTTTGATAAGATGATGGAAGGCACCTGTGCAGATCCCCTTCAGTACAGCCAGCTGGAGAGCTCAGTAGGATACAATGGAAAAAAAATCAATTTGCATGCACATGCGGGAATAGTTAAATATTGCAGAGAACCTATGAATGGCCTGTGAGCGTCGATGTGTGCAGTACTGTAGGGAGCCAGCATAAGAAACAGGAACTTACTTTTAATTATCTGTCCTTAAAAGAAGCAATTCAGGTTCACACTTCTATATATTTAAAATAAAAACAGATAATGGATCATGAGGCATATAAATGAAACATATATCTTCAGGTTGGAATCATAACAACTTAATTTCAGATGCAAAAATGCTGCTGCCTGTTAAATTTTCTCAGCTTCTTTTGCTTCACATGAAGTGAAAGGTATTCAGGAACTTGAAGACTGAACCCTACTTTTTAGCATTGTACCAGACTCAGCAATGATGCAAAATTGAATTTGTTGCCAAAAAAATACAGATTAATCATTAATTAATCACCCTTAGTATTTTTAGCCTGCCTCAGGCCCATGATCTTGACTGTATATCTCAAATGGTAAAGGGCTTGTTCATAAGAAAGCTATGCAATTTGGTGAAGTGTGTTGTGAGGAAAATTAGTACAAAAATAAAATTTAAAATTAGCTTGGCAATCTCATTTATTTATGCATTATAGTGTGCTCTGCATGAAAGGCAACTTAATCTATATTTTGGAAATGAGTAATGGCTCTGTATTTCTCTGCTCTGTTTATTACAGAATGGCTCTAAGCAGTTTAAATGGCCTGGCCTTTACGCTTCAGCTAGCCTCGGGTGAAAGTATGTGCAAACAGATATATAATACAAATTATTTTCAAACGTTACTCTATATGGAGCCTTTTCAGGCTACATGGAGCTACTGTGTCTCGTTACAGAATTTATTAAAAGGGAAAAGTAGATTATTGTCCTCTAAAGTGTAAGAAGTATTTTGCTTCCAAATAGTGTACTTAAACTGTATATACAGGTATATAGACATAGAAGCATGCCTAGATACAGGTATATGTGTGTGTATATATAGATATAGATATATACACACCCTCCCCAGGTAAGGATTTGCTTTGACAATGCAGTGTATTGAATATTAGTACAGTATATTTTATATATGCATATAGAGAGAGTATTTGCTTGCACAAAGGCAAAATCAACAGCATAAACAAAACTTAATCAATTTTATAAAACCACATTTGTAATGCATACATAAGTAACAGGGTAGAGTTCTGGACAATGTAGGTCTACCCAGCACAACCACATGGAAAGTGTCCTCAAAAAAGCAGAGATGGGAATGGAGAAGTACAAATGGGTAACTATGAAGAAACTATTCATATTGTTAAAAAACTTTAGGGCAACTATGTTAAAGAAAAGAAGCTCCCTCTGTTCTTTTTGTAGTGAGGCATATGTTTGAACTGTTTGACACTGACCATATTGTGTCTTGGTTGCCACGTAAATTAGTTTTGCTCAGCTCAAAATAGTTCTGCCACAAGATGTTCCAATTTTGGGGGTGGGGGTTGGGTTTGTTTGTTTGTTTCTAATAAATTAAGAGGGAAGGGCAGAATTTAAAACTGAAGGTACCTTAAGCAAAGGCAAGACACCACAGGACATCTCTTTATACGGAGAGTTACTGAGGATATCTGTGAGAAGATACCACAGAGACAAATAACATGAGATGTCTTCAAATGAAAATTTCAAAATAGCAGTCAGGTCAGAGGGCGAAGCCTGGTATCAATGGGACCATCAGAGTTACTATTTTTATCCTAAAGGAAACAGTAGTTTATTTGCCTACAAAGCATCTGTTACTCAGCTGTTAGTTGCCATATATAGTAATTATTTGCGTGCCCTAAAGGAAAGTACTCTTCTCTACCTGGAAAAGTATAACTCCCATCAAAACTAATGCAGATTTTTCACATGCTTAGGAACAGGTGAAAATTAGCAGGAACCCAAATCAAGTGGTTTGCCTTAGGGCTTCTATTACTTGGAAACGTATTGGAAAGTAGTATAGCTGCAGTCAGAGGCTAAAAAAAAATGTTCTCCAAATATGTGTTGCCAATAATAAGCTTGCTATAGTTAACCACTGATTAACACATCTGTGAGGAGTTACCAAGTACTGGGACCGTTCCCAGAGATGAAATGCGATTTCTGCTGACTCAACTCCATAGTCAGATTAGGAAGGTTTTACTAATCTTGCTAGACTGAATTTTATCCTGCTTTGAAATCTCGGATTTGTTCCTTTACAATTAAAAAGTTTTACTTACTGCACAGAATCCCTGGCAACACCTTTCTAAAGCTGACTAATGATATTTTTTCAGTAGTAAAAAATGAAATGAAATATGATAACTAAAAACTTTAAACTATTCTGATAATAATCAAACGTCAAACTTAAAGGTACTAACATGATTAAAAAGGTATAGGAATCAATCTGTGTTAAGAAAAAACTATAGGCATACGTTAGTTTGCAGTAATGCAAATGTCTTTAGTGTAAATGATTGCTTAGAGCATCTTTATACTGCAGAAGCAAATGGGGTCAGGGACAGGAATATTCCAGAAGAAATTTCAACAAAGATTCTTAGCTTGAGAAGAAAGACACTTGCTTTAAGAGAAAATGGAGAAAATCTGGTGGAAGAGAGAATTCTGAGTAGGATGTTCAGCACTGACTGTCCAAGGAGTTGGGAAAATTTTGCAGAAGTGCAATTCCTGTAAATTAAATTTTAGGTGGGGCATAAAGGGTAAGGATAGAGGTATATTCTGTTGTACAAGTTTGAGGAGGAGTATGTAGAGTGAGGAAAATGGAAACAATGAAAGTATGATGCATCCAAAGAACAAACTACATACCGATATCTGTGGTTCTGACTAGTGTAATTTGTGAACCAAAGCCTGAAACAGTGTGATATTTCTAAAACGAGTGAATAGAATTTTGAATATAGTGATTAGTTATTGGGGAAGAGGTCTGGTTGGAATAAGATAGGATACTGTGCTTCTCTGTGGTTAGGAAACAAAGCTCTACACTGCCACATCACATTCCCAAATTTTGGTTCTTGGCTGGGATAGCCTGATACTCTTTGACCTCCTGGCAATACTGTCTAGTCCCACTGCCAGTAACCTTGTCTTGTCCCAACCATTCAGTCCTCCTTCTGGCAAGTGGACCAATTTTGTAACAGAAATCAGCGTTCAGCATCATGTTGCTTTTGTCACAAATTTTCAGGTCATTCAGGTAAAACCCTTTACTCAAATGTAAGAGTATAATGTACATGCAGCTAACACAGCTAGGGAGTGACAGGCGTTTTCAGACGCCTGGAGTATTGATTCAAATTAAGCAGCTAGGGGTGATTAATGTGAACTGAATATGAAGGCAGACAAGAAACAAATCCTAGCAGTTTCCACAATAAGTTTATTTCTTGATATGATGAACTCGCTTTTCAGCTCACCCACACAGGACTTGAGACTCTAAGTTGAAAGTTAATATATTGCTACTGGGTGAGAAATGTGAAGTGTGTTGACACCAAAAATGTGTTTATTTTGGCTCTACAATTTCTCTGATGTTCTGGAGCTGAGGGCATGTAGGAGAGCTGCACTAAGCTAGCACAAAGGAACAAACAACTGATCTTTTCAAAAGTGCTGGCATAGAGATCTGTTGGCAAAACCCGGCGGAATGCCATTCTTCCCTCTGGTGCTGACTTCTCCAGAGGTAGTTGACTGGGCCCCTGTTCAGAAGTTGAGTTTTAATTAGTTCAAACTTGCTTGACATTGCGAATGCCTCTTGAGAGCTGCTTGCTTGCATTTATGTATTTATTAATTCATTTTGCAAGTGTTTGTTGTGGGGAAGGTACTTGTTTGTTTAGGACAACTTTATGAATATAAGTGCAGGACAATTTTGAAGAAGTCTGAGGTATAGAAAAAAGTTTCGAGTTGTTTTTTTTGTGGTTTTTTTTTTTTTTAGGTTACAAAAAAGAGGTTGATGGAAAAAAAAAATAGTTGGAAGTCTCAGAATATAACTGCTGAGGCCAGGATGGAGTTCTGCTCCTGCTCTGCTCTTTTTCTAAACACTGTGTCTAAAAAGCTGTACATCGGAAGGGGCAAGAGTAAAAATCCAAAGGTCAAATCCAGTTTTCAGGTATAGCACCCAGATACATGGCCCTCAAAGGGACATTGGGTACATAGGGCAGAGAGCTGCTATTTCATTTCTGAAGGATATTGTAAAACTGGAGTTTAATGGCTATTGTTCATCTCATGTTTTCCCCAGGCTTCTGAGGCTTAACAGCACAAATTAAATTTCACACCAGCCAGCCCAAGATGTCAGCATACGGTTTGGATTTAAATATCAAGTTCTGCTTTCGGGAACAGCAGTTTACTAACACTTCTGT
Organism: Astur gentilis; assembly: GCF_929443795.1. Classification (NCBI taxonomy): domain Eukaryota; kingdom Metazoa; phylum Chordata; class Aves; order Accipitriformes; family Accipitridae; genus Astur; species Astur gentilis. The sequence continues at coordinate 1,428,542 of NC_064892.1, forward strand.
ATCTGCACCAGTGAAACAATTTCCACAAAGTGAAAACAGAGCAACTTTTTACTTGCTCTCTATTGTGAGAAGAAAATTATTGACTGTCTGACTCTGCAAATACTACATAAGCTGGTTAAAAAGGTGGAAAAAAAAGGATGAATAATAATCTATTTTGCAGTGTTGATGCTTCCCAAATGCAAGTAGTATTGGAGAATTGCTCTTCTGTAAAAAGGCAATGAGAGAACCCCCCAGCCTTTACCTTACAGAAATATGGAAGTGGGAGCTCATAAATGCAAAATAAATTTTTAGAACTGGTGGTTAGATACTGAAGAGAGAGATTTGCATGAATGAATGTTTTTTCTTACTTCCAATATTTTTATATACCGCTGACATCCACCGTTGTTCCTAAATTTCCAGTGGTTAATTTTGATGGCAAAAGTTACTGGAGGAGGTCATGCACATAATCACTGAAATACCAGGAGTGCTGGAAAGTTCAGTGCCTTTTGAAATGCTCTAAATGATGATTCTCCTACATGAATTATCTACGGGGCCTGGTTTAGGGGCTGGGCTCAGAACAAATTTTAACTCTTACCAAACCTGATCAGAAGTAGTACTAGGGTTTTTTTTACCTAAGAGTGATACTTGGCTGACTATTTATTAAATCTGGAAGACTTACAGTCAAGATCAGTCTTGTGAGGAAATCTCAGTTCTCATTTTTCACCTATAGAGAGACTATCCTAGGGAATTCCTTGTTCAAATATCTTTTATTTGTTTGGTTATGCCATTCTGTGTTCAGGAAGCCATTTCCTGCAAATTCCCATCTCAGGTCTCCAAATGTCCTTGCACTTTCCCTTACAGGCCCTAGCCACGCAACTCAGGATTGGGAGTCCCGTTAAGTGGTAGAGCACTGAAAATGTAAATGCTCCAGAGATGGGTATTGTGATCCCGAGGTGATCACTGCAACTCCGGCTCCGGGTAGAGAAGCACATTCAGCTCTTCTGAAGTTCAGGCCATTCTTGCTAAACTTGGGTCTCCAAGGTAAATACACACAAAAGTGAGTATTACATGCCAGAACACAATTCTGAATTTTTCAGCTGTCTGTTGTTGCTTCTCGGAATCAAAATCTTTGGCCAAAATCTTGCCTGTGTCATTCCATCAAATATAGATAAGCAGAATTTTGAACAATTTTCCCTGATGACATGTATTTTTACAGCAAGACAAGAATTTAATTGTTTCAGAGAAGATATTTTTGCCAGCTGCCTAGATGAGAGTTCCTACTGAAGTAAAAAACTGTTCCTCATCCAAAGGGCTTTCTGGTGTAAGGATTCAAAAGTGAAAAATGCACTGAAACAAACAATAGACCTAAGTTTCTACGTTCAGATCTAGGTCCAGACACCGGCACATAAAAATTACACTATGTTCAGATGTGGCATCAAAACCTCACTGGGAAAGATGAGCTGTCTGGAAACCACAGTTTCAAATTTTGAACACTACCTCCTCATTACTTCTATATTTTCATTTTCTTTAACTAGAATGGAAGGAATAGAGTATATATATTAATAAGCAGCAAATTTGTGCATGTTATGGCAACCGTCTATATAGGGGAGGGATTTTTAGCTTTTTTAATGAGGTTTAATGACCATCAGAGTCACGTACACCTTCATCACTAAGTCTATGTATTTAAGAGATGTTGTTTGAGGCCAACAGCAGCTGCTGCAGTGATGGCAAAATACACACGCATATATGCACACATATATATAAAATTCTGAAAGCCACAATTGCTTCATTAACATTATTGAAGACATAAAATAGGTTTTAATTGTATGGCTGATTTCCCACAGCAATTTAATGGGGTAAGTATTTGGCAGAAATCAAAAGCTGTAAAATTCATGTTGTTTGTTCATGAAGTTAGCGGTGAGCTAAATCCTTCAGCTATTACTCAGGCAAAAATCCCATTGAAGTGCATTGAAGTGAACTTCAGTTTCCCCTGAGGACTAAGGTTTGCAGCATTTTTCTCAAAACAAATAGCAACGTTGAACCTTAGGGAAGCTGTCATGATCAGAGCGCTTTAAGGCAAGGACGCTGTTACTCTAAATTTAAAACATTTTTCTTTTTTTTTCCTTCTTTTTTCTCCCCCCTCCCCGCTTTTCTCTCCAGTATGACTGATGCAACAATTTAGGAAAACAGCTCGAGATTGCATGGACATTTAATTTGATTAACAGTACAGAAGCAGTCAGTTGATTTCAATAGATGCTTCTTTTTTAAATGTTTTCTGTTGGAAATATCAAACATCTGCCTGGAGTGAGTATCTAAATAGCTGATAGCACTGTATCTGTTCCTATTTTAGGCTTCCAAAGCCAGAGGCACTTGAACACCCATGTAGGATCCTAGGTGCTCATGGAGACTTGGAAGCTGGAAAGACCTAAGCCATATAAGATCAATTGCTCCTGGCACTTAAAAGGCTAGTAAAAACAAGTTATAATGTTTACATGACTTTTTATGGGTCAGAGTTTATTATAGCTCCATTCTATGGCCTACAGCAGAGGAGCATTTTACAAGGCTTTTGCTGTGCTTGACAGATATGTTTCAGTATGTTTGCCAAGGCAGGCTATTTCAACTGAGCCACTAACATTTACAGATTTCCAAGATTCCCTTTGCAGTGAAAGATACTTGGGAATTGGACAATATGAAACTAAATTGGATTGGACACAATTCATAACAATAAATAAACCCTGTGACTACTAATCATAAGAATGTTTATACATGTCAAAAGACATTATATGCTGCTGTACTGAAGCACATTGTGAGGGCTACAAAGCTAAGCTATCAAAAATTACAGAATGCTAGAATTAAACTTGCTTGCTTAATCCCTTTCCTCCCCCCCCAAATTCTTGCACCATGCACGGCACAAGATTGTCTCTCTCACTTCCCTGAGTATTCTCCAACAGTTTACTCTCTTTTCTTAGATCGGTCATTGACCCTCGTCTCATCTGTTGTACACTACTGATGCTATTCTCAACACAGATTTATTGATTATCTCATAGGGTCTTCTATGGTACTTGTAGACGTAATATCAGAGTACATTACAGTAGCCCACAAACGGTCATGGTGGAGACAAATTTTCATGAATAGAGTGGTGCAGGGCAACGAAAGCAAAATGTCCTGCGATCAGGGTGACAAATTTAATCTTTTAAGAACAAGAGCTTGAAATAGTTATTTTACTCAGGTGGTGGTAGCACCTAGTGGCAGTTAAATAATGAACACTCAGTATCCCAGTGGTCCGAGGTCCTTGTCTTGCCTTCTGGTGGGAATCTGTGGGAGGTCTGTGAGAAAGAGAAAAGGAAAGGAATTATTTCAAGGGGGAGAAGTAGGACACATTTCTTTGAGAATTTTCATTTTTTGTTAAACTAATGTTAGATCATTTTACTTAAATACGTGTTAGATACAGTACGATGCAATGGGCCAGCACATAGAGTGCTGGTGAGACTTAGAAGCAAAATTCATAGCAATAAGTCTGGCATACACACAGAGTCATGATCTCCATGTCGTTCTGCCTAGTTTACCTGTTCTCTTAGCTCTCTTCTTCCTAGATTGCATGGAATTATTTCTTCCAGCCTGGAAATGGAACTTCCTAAAGTGAGAAATCTTGTTGTACCATTGAAACTGGAGATCAAGAAAGTGAACTTTCTTATATATGTGCAGGTCATACTTCAGTCTCTGGCTATAAACTGCTCAGTGTGACTTGGGCAGGTGGAACATCATGGCCAGTAGAAAAGCAGGGAATCATTTTTTTCTGTGTGATAATTCAGTAACAGATAAACCAAGTAACACTTCTACACAGTTACACAACCTGTTAACCAGTAACCAAGGGAAAACTTAGCAGTTATGACCAACTGAAAACAATTGTAATTTGTAACAATCCTTATATATTTATAGACAAAACTTCAGTTATTTGGCATCCATTTTTAGCAGCTTTCAAATAAAAATGAGTACCGTCATCTGACAATACTGGTGACAAAAGAATCACCAGACAAAGTAAACCTAGAGCCTATTTAAACACCTAAGTTTTAACCTAAAGTTTTAACCTAAAATATAGTACTTCCCTACCATCAGTGTCAACAATTCTTTCTTTGTAGAATTTCAAGTGTTGTTATGGAAGTTTTGATAACACAAATTGTTTGTAGCCAGAAAGCTGACTTTCATTAAAAACAAACCGCCACACCATACTGTACAGTAGCATTTATTGAGTTTGAAGTATCTGGCTTGTTAACTCTATTTAAGCAGCTGCTATCTCACTTCAGTCTGATCACAGGACTGTTTGAAATGAAAATAAAACCTGCTTTGTTTACAGACCTCTTTTAACTACTATGGATCAAGAATTGTTTGTTCTTTCTGACAGCTTTTACAGGCTTTTGTTACATTTTATTCTCACTGTGATAGATGCTGGTAATTTTCTACTTGCTTTTTGTAAGTCTTTTTCTACCAGCCACACCACAGGGAGTTTATCAGAAAAGGCTGATCTTTCCTAATCCACTACCACATACCATGTGCCCTTTGGAGTAGGTATGCTTTCATATCACAGTGTTCAATACAATATTCTGTTTAATAAACAGTTTCTTTTTAGTTTGGTTTTTTCTTCTTTTTTTTTTTTTTTTTCTTTTTAAAGAAAACTTCAAAGTAAAATAAATGTTCTTTGCACATGTTTAGGTGATTACATTTTCTGTTAATGGTGATGCCAGCAATAGCGGTATCACCTCAAAGAGTGATTTTAACTGGCCAAAGAATCTTTCCTGCCTACTGTGGCATTTTCTCAGACATGATGTCATCTACTGACATTTCTTGGTTGAATAAAGAAAATATGAACCATAATGACGTTATGCTGAAGATTAATTAGGTTCTACTTCTTAATTTTAAGATTTTTTTTGTCGTCTTGAGTGACATTTTACATCAAGTTTATACTGAAATAACTACTCATGAGAATATATCAGTAAATTTAATGTTTGAATAAGGATGCAATACAAGCTAAGCTGATAAATTTATTACATGTGTTAATTTTTATTTAAAAAATACTATTTCTTTCCGCTTTATACAAAAGATAGAAATAAGCTTAACGTCGATTTCTAGGCAAAACTTCCTGAGTGTTTAATCAGTGACTTTTTCATGGTGGAAACAACAGTTCCTTAAAGGTGTTGCACAAAGTGTTTGTTCTCCCTGTTTCAAGGCCAATGCTTAATAAGTGCATCACAATGAATCAATAAAATAGTGAATCAATTACAATTGTTGGAATAAAAGTAATTATATAATATCCATCTTTTTTCCTGTTGGCTTCTCTATGACTACTCTTATTTACTGTGCAATTATTGAAAGAAACATGCAAACACAAATGTCTAATACTAAATATTCTCTAAAGGCAAGATTTGAACTCTTAAGTCATACGTAAATCTCTAATTTTAGCGTCAATATTAAGTGTGGTTTCTTCAAACAAACAGAATATCCCATCATATTTAGATATACAATAAAAATAACCGAACGCATGTCAGAAGATGAGTAGAAGCTGTCAGTTACTAGTAGAATACAATCTATGGACTCTCAAGATCTAGAGAAATGAATATGCAGTGAAAGTACAAAATTTAGTACATTGCAGGAACTAGTGTAATATAAATAATATGCTAATAGAAGTAAATTGCCTACTAATTCATTTTATAGTTATTACATAGTATTCAGCAAGAGTTCAATTGTATCTCTAGGCATAGGGCTGTACCAAGGGATCATACAGAGCTTTTTAGAAGAAAAAAATGATGAAGCATTTTGCCACATCTTGTGTATTTCTGAAGAAATTTCGACATGGCCTTATGTAATCAGCTGATCTGAATGTTGTTATACTACACAGAATAATGGAAAACCTCAAAATGACTCCTGTCCTTGTGATGGTTTTGTAGTTTTGTCTCCCTGTTTGGAAATTTTGTCTGTATCATGCTTCAGTCTGGGATGAAAAATCTTCCTGCATTTGAAGAGAAACTGACCCAAGTTCAGCCCTGGAATTTTAATTCCAGCAGTTGCCGGTTGTAACTCATTCAGTCTGCAGCAACTGGATTGTTTCATACCTCACACCTTAAACTGACAATATTTTTATTGGAGGCAAGGTATTGTGAATTAGTATGGCGGGACCAGGGAGAAGTTCTGGACATTGTACCTTGTGAGGTCTTTGGAATTTTTCAGACCTGGAGCTAGGTCTGAAGAAGAGGACACAGATGACTGAATGTCTTTGAATGTCTTCTTTGATACCTAGCGTTAACCCACAGTGTTTAAAGTTCTTGCTCACCTGCTACCCAACTCTAAGGACTTCAAGTATTAAGGTTTTAGCAGTAGATTTCCTTTGGTACCTTAACACCGGTTTAGGTCAGGCTTAGTTCCACTAACATGAGTTAGACTGCAGAGCACACTCAGCAGTCAAGAAATATCCTTTGGCCTATGTCACTATGTAGATGAAAGGGTATTACAAATTCAAGGGGTTTTGTGTGCCTTGGCATTCTCAGAGGACACTCATCTGCCTGGGTGTTACTCAGTAGCTCATTAGATAACCCAGGACCTCATATTCCTGGGTTTCCTTGGGACAATATAGGTGGAAGACTTTTTCCTCTTTCTCAAAGTGCTTCACTCTCCATGACAGTCCTCCTGGTTGATTTTCTATGGTGAAGGCAGAATAACTTTTCTAGGGGACTTGAAGAAGGAAAAAGTGTAGCGCTACTCCTTTAACAGTGTTTCTTGTAATTTTTCTTATATATATATTTTACATATTCCGTAAGTAGATGATAAATCCTTGTTCTGTAAAATAAAGATTAGACTCCCACCTTACTGATTTTCCTAGGTAGAAACTACACAGGTTGTGTAACTGTGTAGAAGTGTTACTTTTTATCACTTGTTTCTCCCTACTCTCTCTTAAACTGTACTATACCTGTTTAGTTAAGTTCAGTTTTCTATATGGGGTTTTCTAACCTATGAAGTCATCTATTCAACTGATGTTTCAGGGGTAGAGTTAAAAAAACAACAAAAAAAACCAAAAAAACAAAACCAACCAACCAAACAAAAAACCCCAAAAACCCAAACAAAAAAAAAAAAAACACAAAAGGGTTTGGTGCTGTGATTTTGGACCAAAGGCAAATCCTTTTTACAGTTCCTTGTGACCTTCCTATCACCTCCACGCTATTCAGAGTCCTCCTTGATTTTAGAGCAGAAGACAGTAGGATTCTTCCTCCAGAGAAAGATTGAGCTATAATCATCATATTGGACATAAGGATTGATTCTAGGATTAGCAACATTAGATGAAGTTTTTCATGAAAAACTTAAGGCACCAGCAGAGGGAATTCCAGTGACATGAATGCATTTCTAGATGGCACTGAAAATTTCAATTTCAAGCCTACAGAGTTTGGTGAATTATATTCCTAAGGAGGGTTGGATACGCCAGCTGACACATTGGATGTTGTTGGCTTTAATTAAGGGATAATATTCACGCTTAAGGATTATATATGCAGCAATAAATGGCTTTTGCGAGTAATTAAATGCCACAGTGAAGGCAGGCATATGACAACAGTAGAACTATTTAAAGCAAATAGTATAAGGTGTGTTCAAGAGAGCATAATGGTTCAAGAGAGAGAAACAGGTGGATGTGGAGTGACGGGCTGTATAAATAACAAAATATCAGTCGGTCTGTGGTAAAAAAGCAATGTATTGTCTTTGCCTTTATAGTGCTACAGATACCTAGGCAAAATTCACCCCCCCATATGTGTGTGTGTATCTATCTATCTACATACACATATCTGTAGTCACCCGCTAGAGTGTGAATCCTTCCTGACGATACACCACTGGGAGCCATTTCCCAGATTCTGAAGACTGAGGAAAGAGGGTATCACTGCCAGGAAGATGTCAGGACACCTATTTTAATCTGTCTACCCAGGTACATAGCGGTAGTCCTACTTCTGGGTAGAGTGGACTGAAATTATTGTATTAATGAATTACTGTTCTGAAAGAAATTGGTTTCTTATTCTGTGGAAATCTTTTTCTTAAAACACAAGATTTTTTTCATCTGGTGGAAAATTTCTTTGCATCTGTCATTTCTATAAGCTTGCCACGTAGATCACTGGCATTCAGGAAGATTTGTGCATCTTTAAGCAAGACCCTACTGAGGATATATTCCTTTTTCATGTGTGCAATGGCTTTGAAATGTCCCCACATCTACTAGAAGTAGTTTGTCAGCTTTATACTAAATACTATCACTGTATCAGACTTTTCATGAACACCTTAATTAGATGGCTCATAAGCCCCAGCAAGTTCTGTCTTGTCTGCGATTTTGAATTCAGTTCTCAGTTTATGAAAGAAAACCTTGATGTCTGAAAACCTGAAATGAAAACTTTAAGTACATTTCTTGCATTTGGAATTTTAAATATCTTCAGGTCCAAACACTGATATTGAATTCTTCATGTAGGATTGCCTTGTTCTTCTTCATATTGCGATCACATCCTAAGGTTCCAGGACCAACATTTATATCATTTTGTTGCCAGTGTCATTAAGGAAAATAATGGACTTTATTAAGGCCAATACATCAGACTTCACTCCCTTTTTCTCCTGGGGAGAAGGCACATGTTATTGCTATTAACGCTACCTTATCTGGAAGACAGAGGGAGGACTCTAAGGGAACTGCTTTTTCTAGCCATGAAGAGAAAGAATAACAAGCTACTAATGAGAGCTTATTAAGGGACAGGATGCCAAGCAACAGAATCTGTTCTTCAAAGAAGGAAGTTTGACATTGTGAGCTCAAGAGAAAAACGGACATTTTTTCAGCATCTCTACAGTATAAAAAAAGCAAAGCTAGTTTTCTAATTTTATTTTTGCAAAACCTCCTTCTCCTCTAATATTAGGAAGGAGAGGAATTGAATTAACAACAGCATCACTGAAAGGCTGTTGGTTTTGTGAAAAGAAGCTGCAAAGGAGGAATTCCTTTTTGGTAGCAGTTTCTATTTTTAAATTGTTTATAGGATTGTTTGTGCTCATTAGTAGCTGAACATTTGTCATTTCCATCACTGCCACTCTTACCAGATATAATTTTTTTATGACTGGTCAAAACCAATGCCCTCCTCTTAACTAGGTTACTTAATGAAGAAATTAAAAATGTTAGTTTCTCAAGGAAAAAAAAAAAAAAGAAAAAAGACTTCTTTCAGACATTGAATTTCTTATAAAGGAAAATATGGATGAAACTTGTCCCAGTATCATAAGAAATGCCTACTTAAGTCTGTTCAGTACTCATTTAAGCTGTAAACCACACAAAGGTTACAAAACAGCATTGAATCATATAGTCAAAGATTTCTTTCTTTTTCCTTTGTTTATGTAGTAACAAAAAGATTTGGAAAAATTATGTAAGAGGGGAAAAGGAAAGTAGAAAGAACAAAAGGTGAATAGTTAGATGATATCCATCTCAGGCTGAAGTCTGTAATCCCAGTCTAAATTTGGATAGGTTAGACTTCTTGAATAGTTCAAATTTTTGGTGGAATAAATCAAATCAGTAGGCTTTTGTGATACTGTAAAGAGAGTGCACATAAAATTTGTCATATAAGAAGACTTCATTATTGAAAAAAATGTAAATACACAGCTAAAATATATTAAAAGTATGCTTCCCCCTGCCCAGTTACCCCACAGTTTATGCATCTATCACAAGTTTAGTGTTCAAGGATAAATAGTACTGGATTTAGTACCAGTATGTATTTTATGGCTGTAGTCTGTTTTGTGGGATTTTGCTTTGTTCAGGTAAATAATTTAATTTTGAAAGTTAGGGAAGTGAACTATCTTATGCTGCTTCCAGGGTATTTTATCCGAATGCAACTTTCTCAAACAGCATGTGAACAGCGCAAGAAATATTGTAAGGCACTTACATAGTTACAGCATCACTCATGGGGCTGCCAAACTGCACATAAATGGTTTCTTGGGACATGACACAAAATTAGTCTTGCTGCGGACAAACATTAGTTTTGCATGTTCTTGCACATTCCTTCCTCTAATTTGGGTGGTAACCCATATATACTTGAAATACTATTCCTTTAGGTTGGCTGGTGGGGTTTGTATGTGACTTACATACTTAATATACACATATGTAAGGGTATGTGACGCTTAGTTTATATTAGCCTTCTCTCTTAAATATAAGATTTATATGCATTTTATGGAACAGCTCAAAAAATTAAAGATTTGCATAAGTTTTACATGAAACTCATATTGTTACTCATCCTTTAGCTATTACACAAATGAAAATGAGAATTAATGAATAAAAAGCAATTTGTGGAAAGTAATACAAATACCATACCAGAGATGAATAATGACTAGTCACTGGCTTTCCTGGATAACCAAGGAACTGTAGTTCATTTATAATCTGTAGGTTTAAAGACCTCTTCTGTCTCCAGAAGGTTTCGGAAAACCACTTTTTCTCTAAGACATCCTATCACACCTTCTAAAATCTTTCTTCCACAAAGAAACCAACGTCCTCCCTAAACTATGAATTAGCTGTCAAAGTCATCTCTTCTCAAAAACATCTTCTGTCCTCAACCTCCCTGTAGTAAAATAAACAACTGTTTGAAAAACCTGGAAAAATTTTACCTGCAGATGGATATTTTAGGGCAAAATTTGAGTTCCCTTAAATTGAGATCTTTGCAAGCCTTTTTCATGACTAAAAAAACCATCTTTTTTTCTACTCTTCTGTTTATTCGCTTATGTACTAATTCTGGACATGGACAGCTTATTGCACAATATGAAAGTAATGCAATATATTAGTATTGCAGTTGCACTATTTTTCACTCTTTGAAAGTAGTGAAAGTAAAGTTTAATTCATTTTACCAGGAAATTCAATCACGTAGAGCCTGGACTTTCATCTTCTGTGTTCCTACTATTTTTTCATTGCCTTTGCAGGTTTAATCCAAATAATGTATGCATGATTCTAATAGCTAAAAGAAGCAGATGGTCATACGTGCAAATATGATGGAGAACTATCTTTATTTGGGTTTTGATTCCAGCTTTTCTAGCATATTTCAATGAGGTGGAAATATGGTTATTTGGACTTTCTGGAATAAGATGTATTACACTCTTAATTTCTTCATTTATTCTATATATGAAGGCTTTTTCTACTCAGGAAACTGAGTAGTAAACTCAGTAAACTGATAGAGAAGATATATTTTCTCTCCCTGTTCTAAGGGTGGTTAAAGTCCTGTATGTCATTACTGATTTTGGTTCTTTAAATAAAATACCTACTCTCTTACTCTTTTCAGTATTTTTGTCCTGGTCTGTTTCATTTACACTTAATTTAAGGCTAAAATTGTACGTTAAAATTTTGATGTATATAGAAGTTATCAACGTTTCTTACATGTGATACCAGTCTTCTGATACACCTGGGTTCATGTGCTCTGTTTCTGGAGAACTGAAAAATAGTTATGTGATTTTTCATTTAAAATATTTCTTTTTTCACAAAGGACAAACCCTTTAAATCTCTATTGTCATATATAGAAGTTTAGTATGCAAAGGAACTGTGACTCATCATTTGTGGTTCTAAAGATATTTTTAATAAAACCGGAATGTAAGCTTTTTGAGAAGTAAAAATGCTTATTTGTCAACTTAACAAGTAGTTGCATATGTGGATGCTATAGGTAATAAAAATGAAGCACCGTGCAAGGAGTTTTGACAGGTCATAATGGCTAGTTTGCAGTCTAACTTTTAATACATTTAATTACTTCTTTGTACCTAGCAATTTACTTTAATCATCAACTGTGTAGACACATATTTATGTATAGACTCTGTACATTGACATGATGAAATCATTAGAGTCCTTGATTTCAGTGAGTGCAAATAACCCAGATAATTCTTTCAGTTTCAAATTTTTCCACTGGTGCTCAGTTATTCATTTCTTGGGTTTGGGGATAATTTGTTGTTCAGATAAGATAAATTAATTGACATTCTCTCATTTGTAATTTTCAAATGGCATAGCATTATATACAGAAGTGTAGATACTGTCTAACACCGATTAGCAGGGAAGTGATAGGTCAGTTATTATTCCCTCATTACAAACTGTTATAGACTGAAGTGAAAATTATGATTAAGTTGTTTTGCAAAGGTTCACCCTGGGATGAATGGTTGTGCCAAAAACATGAGTCATAGTCAAAGCCTGAAACATTAAGTGAAGAAACGTGATTTATATTCCATATTTTGGTGGTGTCTTATACCCTTATTTTTCCCTCTGCTTCTCAAAGTTTCATAAAAATGGTGTTATGCTGCTTTCTCATGCAAATTATGCAGATTGTTCCTGTTTCACATCTAGCACATAGCTCCTAAAATTACTAGGTAGCAAAAATACATGGAGAAGGAAAGAAACTAACCCTTTAGGAGAAAGCTTTTCTTAATTCAGCCTGCTTGTATATCACTGTTTTTTTCTGCTTAGGCATCTCATTATCAGAATTTCATGGTTCTCCCAATATATGAAGTCACATCTGTTCTGGAATTCAATTGAGGTTGCCTGACAGTGAAATATCCTGTTTCTCATTAATTATTATTTCCAACTTTATTGCCATTTGTTTTATTTTTATTTTATTATTCTTTGAATTAAACAAAAAAAAATGTCATCATGCTTCTAACATCTTCATAGTTCTAGACGGTGTTAAAGAAAAATTGCAAGGACTTCCAAAATGAACTGCTGCTTTCTCCTAACACTCAGTTAAAATTTGAAGGGAGAAATTTCAGATGACTTGGCCATGCTTTCCCTATGTTGGCACAGGACAATGTGCAAACGTGGTGGAATCTCTATAGTGGAGAAAGATTCTTTAGACACAAATACTGCCTTTAAAAGTTGGTTGGGTTTTTTTGTTTGTTTGTTTGGGTTTTTTTAATTATTTTTTTGTTTGTTTTTAAAGAAAACAGGGATGTTACTTTATTCATTACAGAAGTCAAAAAGGCACTGAGTATTTTTAACTATTCATAACTTTTTATAATTCAAAAATTAGGAAAATGTTAATATGGATATATTAGGTTTTTTTCTTCTACCCTTAATATCAACACTTTTTTTTTATGTCATGTGTAAATCCACTTATACCATAAATTATTTTCATTGTCCTTTTTTCTTTGTCTCTATATTTCAATTTAAATTGATTGTGTAAATAGGACTAAGTATTCCTGACAGATTACTATTTGCATTATTTAATGATATGTTATTTAGAACTGAATGGACCCTACAGGTGTCTGCATGCTACCTCAAATAAGAACCTGAAGAATGGTTGAAAGAATTTGGCAACAAACCAAAGAGCCTGTGGCTCCTAGGACTTTTTCTTCGGCTCTTGCCTACTCAGATTATATTAGAGGTTTTTACTACTTCTCCCAGACTGTACTTCTGTGAACTACTCTGCGTCTTCTCTTCAGCATTTTACATGATACAAAAGGTACTGCACATCCCGCTACCTGCCACTTTTTTTTCCATGTAAAAATTGACCTTGTTGCCTTTTTTTTTTTTTTTTGAACTGTAATTTCCTGTAAATTATAAATGTAAGGAAATTAATCACTGCTTCCTGAGTTTGTCCTTTTGTTGGGTTTTTTTGTGTGCAGATATGGTAGTGTTAGACAATTTCAACACAGAATATAATTCAGTGCATAATTGGCCTGAAAGAGAAGTACTTTCACATTGATGACAAATGCATGTTCAAAGAAGTCAAATGTTCCATCCTAGAAATCAGTGATCGATTCAAGAACAGAACGAATTATTTCCCACTATTGTGGTTTATTGGTCTCAGCTTTCATATGGACAAAGCTTTCCCAGCTTTGTTATGGACATTCTCTGAATATTGAAGTGTAATGTATGAAGTGAGACAGCAAGAAGAACGAGTAGATTAGTGTTCCTAGATGACTGAGAGCCAGTGACCTAGACAGAAGTTTGCTGTCTAAGATAAGGTTTAAGGTCACGTTTTATGAGATTGTAGTTCTAGGGAAAAGTAGCTATAGTATAGCCCAGCATAGCATAGCCCAGTGTAGTTCCATGCTGAACACCTGGATGAAATACCAGAATAGCTCCACACTCATAGGCTACCAGTACCCTTTTAGAAATGTAAATGGTTAAGGATGGAAAAGCTAAAATAAGGAAATAAAAAGTAGACTGATACACAGAAACAGCAAATGTGGAATGGCAAATGACAAACAAACTTTGCTATGGTGACAGATCGTGGAAATTGACGTTCAGAAGAACTTTGTACATGAAGAAGAAAATTCTGCACGGAAAAAAATTCAGATACATCAAAAATTTCCCATAAAGGATTTTGAACTCAGTAATTAACGAAGCATTTTGTTGTTATTCACAAAGTTGGGCTTCTGCTTGTTTGTTGTTTCTTGATTAGGAGCAGTTTGCACCTTCAGGTTCAACGGGTTCCAGTTTGGGGACTGTTGCTGGGGAGCCCGTAGGTCACTTGTGCTCTGCAGCAGGGACTCGCGGGGGAGCGGTGAGCGGGATTGACTCAGCAGTTGATGTGACAGCTGGTGGAAAAAGGGGTCCAAAAAGGCCTCGAGACACTGATTTCTGGCAATGGGAGGAAGAGTTTCTCTGCTGCCAAATGTGCACTTTCAAAATAGGGATAGAGTTCAATAAATTCAGTGTCTAAAAACTTCTGTCATTTTTTCTATTAATCATTGTTAGGTGAGTCTCCTATCTGTCATAAATAAATAAATAAGCTAGCTAACATTAGAAAACAGGGATATTTCATTTAACTTAGTCTTAGTTGGCAGCATTTTTTCTCTCTTTAATGGAAGATGAAGTAATTAGGGTTAGCAAAGCTATGGGGGAAAGGCAAGGATTTTTCTGCCAGTGCACAGAGGCCACTTGGGAAAGAGGCACTTGGTCACTGATAAAAGATCTGAACAGGTAACTACTTAGCTCCACAAAGAAACAGAAGATGAAAGGTTTATGAGTCAAACAACCAAAGAAGAGAATGCAGAAGGATTTGTACAAGATTGGGGGGACACACTGTGTGCTTCATCAAAGCTAAGAACTGGGGAGAAAAGATTATCATGGGTAATGATGAAACACTGATGATGGGCCAAACAATAGAAGGATACTAAAGGCACAGTATCTTCATTAAGGTTAAGTAGTAACTTAGTATCTTAACTAAGGTTAAGATATTAAGGGAAGAAATACTAGTTTTAAATGCAGCTGATAGAACTCAGGCAGATAAATAGATTAAAGTTATGATTAAAACAATTGTGAAGTGCGAGTGGAGATTTGAAGTCAGAAAAGAGATGAGGGGGAGGCTTCATGGCTATTTTCTCAACAACAGTACTCACCGGGAAGGTCACCGAATTGCTGGGCGGTTCTATGAAAGTAGGAAAACAACTTGACTATGAAGAAAAGGTAGATGCTGAGAACAGATACTTGAGAAAGAACTGAAGAGCACACTTTAGTTAATATAGATAAAGAGAAGAGCTGCACAGAAACTAAATAGGAGATAAAGTTTTCTGGGCTAGAATGTGACAATTAAATAGACAGCTTTTTCTGATAATCAGTTTCTAGGCAAAATAAATTCTGTAGCTGGAGTTCTGTAAAGGAAGTGTTTTGGTGCTACATAATGAGATAGGTAAAAAGAAGAAAAGAACAATCTAAGAAACTGTCTGTGTGGGGAAGATAATAAATGGTACTGAAAAGGCTAGAGAAAATCACCCACAGATTGTTCTTGGGATCAATCTAACTTAATATTTTCATTTCATTAATGACCTTGGAACAAGTAATAAAAATGTGCTGATGACACATGATTGCTAAGGTATTGCCTGCATGCCAGAATATCAATGGACTTAATGCATGGGATGGTGCTAAGAGACTGAAAATTAGAACTGGAATGAAATGTAATAATACAAAGTAGATCATGAACTTAAGGATTAATTACAAGAGTATTGTATATAAACTAGGCTAAGTTGAAAAACTATAAAAGCAATACCTTAATTTATTAATTTATCACAGGATACCTGTGAATAACGATCGTCATGCCATGAAAAACAGACCAAGAAGTGTACCAAGAGGCCTATTTGTGTGACGGATAAGGAAATTTTAATATTGCTCTGTAAAGCTGTTGGTTTCTGCTCCATACAGCAGAATTCAGAAATAAACAAATACAGAGAACAGTTCCTACAAGGTTAAGGGAAGGGGAGATCACACAGTACCAGAGGAAGTCAAAAGAAGGGCTGGCTTGACACAAGTAGGCAATGTCTTCAACGCATGTGAGAACAATCATATTTCCATACATCAGCCCAGATAAAAATACAAAGAAGAAAAAAATACTGACTAGCACAGGAATATGAGTTAAACATGTGAATTTAGGATTGACGCTAGTGGAAATTTTGACTATGACTAAGTTCATGGAAGAGCAACCTAGTGGGACTTTTGGAGACAAGAAAATATGGTTCAAGAGTTATAAATGAGGATTAGATAGAAGGGTTGTTTTTCATGTCAGGGGACACAGCATAAGGAATCAGGAAGAGTCTGTGTATTTTGACCTTTTTTAAAAAGGAAATCCACACTATTATTGCAGAACTGAATTTTGTACCTTTTAAAATGAATATGAGACTATATGAATATGAGAACTATTATGCAACCTCATTCTTACACAGTGCTTGTAGTGGACATCAATACAAATGTTCACACAAGTTATGTGAAATATAAAAAGAGATGATGGAAAGAGCATAGCAGTAACTCAGCAGTTCGCAGATGTTGCAACGTGTAGAAAATTCTTTCCCAAGCTCCTCCCCAGCTTTTGCAGTTTGACTTGTATTTTTACTCTTCCTGTTAAACCACAGATTCTAGAACAGCAGAGTACAATTTTTTCTTATGATCTTGTGGGTGGTTTTTCTGTCTTTCTTTCTTTTTTTTTTTTTTTTTTTTTTTTTTTTTTGTGTGTGTGTGTGTGTGTGTGTCTGTGTTTGGTTTTTTGCTTATTTTTTTTAACAGATTAATATATACAACTATTCTGGAGCTACCTTCAACATCAAATTGCTTCACTCCTTGAGAAATTTACTTCTTTTAAGTGGAGGGCTACTGCATTGTGCAGTCAGCAATACAATAAACAGAAGTTTTGGCTTAAGCACTAAAACTGGAGGCAGGTTTTCTAGAAAATTGCTCCACTTTTCTAAATACAATCCACATGCTTATTGTTGCCCAGAGAAACATAGTTGCTTATCTATCAGATTGTTTGAGTCAGGTAGGAAAATGCATGACTCAGAACCATGACTATACACACCCTGCTGTCTAAAGAGCTAAACAATGAACTACAGCTTTCACATTCTGTGGTGCTTTTAAAATTCACATATCTTACATTCATGAGCCCCAATATATTGTGGAGTTAACTTAATAATAACTCAAATATGTCCATAACTACTACACTGGAAAAAAAGATCACATTCTAATATAATTTTAAGCAGAATTCAGAGAAAAATTCTCTAATATGGCATAGTCATTTGGATATAAAATCCCAGTGGTTTTGGATCCAGTCCTCCTTGTCCTACTCAAACAAAACTTCATCTAAAGTTAGTCACTTGGATCAGTCTCCATGTTTACAAGTACTATAGACTGCTCCATAAATGTAATGGCTTTGATTTTTGTTAGTGATGGTTTTTTAAAACAAAGCTCATTTAACTTTTTTCCCTCATATGGCATATTCCTCATCAGTAGAGTAGTGGAGTGTATGAGAAACTGTGGTATAATAAAGGCAAAAATATAATTCCATTTCAATGAAAAATGACATGTGCCAGCTATGAACATAGCTAGACCAATTTATGGATAGAAATAAAATGCATTCTCCCACCCCTAGGGTTTTCTTTTTTTCCACCTATTTGATTTAACCTCATCTAAAGCTCCATGTACAGCTGAATCAATCATTGTTAAGATTATTTTGTTAGTGCAAAATACACTCATTATTGCTTTAACATTTGTATTTTTACAACTCGAGTTTTTTTCACAGTGCTGGTAGAACAAAAATGTCAATGATACCCAATATTTTCCCATTTTTACATTATTGTGCCTAAATATGCACGGTATATTAAAAACTACTGCTACAGTTCATGAAATATACTAAATGAGGATACACATTCTTATTATAAAAACTAGATAGAATAAATAGTTGAAAGTAACTTTTTTAAAAATAAAATTGTATATTCACTAACATTAGAAATTTATTAGCTTAGATAAATGCATATGGAGTTATATTCCCAACATCAGATGTTTTATTATCTCACCTTAAATGAATTAAGGTCGGTATTATTTGCCAACACTTGTTTTCCCCTTTTAAAGTGGAAATTTCATTCACTGTTATCTTGCTCCTTAAACTACTGCTTAACAATGGTGGAAAGAAACAAACAAACAAAACAACAAACCCCTTCAGGTGTTAGTTACTTCTAAGAAGGCTAAAAACCTGCACTGGTGTAGGGAAGGACAAATTAATTCAAGAAGCAGAGAAATAATTATTTTCCTATGGGACAATCCAGGGTCCAGATATGCATCTTAGTATTGTCGTATTTAATAGAAGTATTTGCATATTGGAAACCCTTACAGAAATGCTTCACCTGTCTGGTTGGTTGGTTGGTTTTGTTCTAGTAAAAAAGGGAAAGGGTGGGAAGGGAAAGGAAGGGAAGGGAAGGGAAGGGAAGGGAAGGGAAGGGAAGGGAAGGGAAGGGAAGGGAAGGGAAAGGGAAAGGGAAAAGGAGAGGAAAAATGAAAAAGTAGAGGGCAGAGAAAAAAGGCAAGGCAAGGCAAGGTCCTAAATATTCCCATTAGTTCTTACTTTGACCCTCTATGTAAATGATCAGTTTCACAAGGCAGATTGGAAGATTACTGGAGACGCTTCTTTAGAGATGTAAATCAACACACTGATTTACATCTGACAATAAACTGGAGAAAACTTGTGAAGAATTGTGAAGAACTATAAACAAGCTTGACTGAAACTGCGAAGGGTTTTTTTGGATGCCATGAGATACACGCATTACAATGGCAAGTTTAAGGCTACGTAATTTTGAAAATCCTAATAGATAGGATCCCTATCTTTTGATATTAAACAGTTGACCAGTTAGTACCAGATCCTGATTATGGCATATAAGTTAAACTCAGGCTTCTGGCTGAATGTGTTAAAAAATATGTGGAAATATTGTGTTACGGTGTTACTGAAAGCAAAGAAAAATAGTAGAGGAATGCAGTCTGAAGTTTGGATTGGCACAACTGGGTGGAAAAAGATGATCAAAGAGTTAAAGCTCTGCAAACTGCTCAGCACATAATTCATAATGTTGTGGTATTTGCCTGGCTTAATACTTAAACACATACTTAGGATCTTATTTAAATGAAATCACTGAGCGTTGTCTGCCTTTTTGCCAAACATAGGCTGAAAAGCCAATAGTAGCATGATACCCAGGTCTGACTTGGAACTGTGTGAAGTTTTGACTTTTTAGGTTTGGATGGGCTCCAAATATCAGCATCCAATATGACGGAATATCCGTAGTACTGCGCGCCTTCTTAGAGCAAAATACAGACAAAGGTGATCTTGAGGACCCTTGCAAAGCAAATTCTAGCCCAGTACAGAGTTTTGTCTGATACATAGTTTGAGCTGGAATAGTTCTTTAGAATTAAAAATAATTATACTAATGATGATAGGGAGACCAGAAGTGTGTGGGCAGCGTGTGCCTACAGGGAACCAGATGGGTGGAAGGATTCAGGCAGGTTCTGTAACCAACAAGAGTAAGTCTAGGCTAGGACTATAGAAAAGAAGTTGAATTATTGAAACTGAATTGCAGAGCCCATTTAGATGGACTATCAGTGGCTTTAAGGCAAAGATTTTCCATATGGAAATGAGAGTAAACAATCAGAGAGGTAAAATATGAATTACAAATTGGGCTTTACAGCTCATCATGTAAGAAAAGAAGTATATTTTCAGACAGAGCCTAAATATTTGGTGATATTCCAGTCTGAGAAACAGGATGATATCATGATAAAGGAATATGAAAAAAAAAAAAAGAAAAAGATTTGCGGACCAAAGATTCTGTGTTTTCACAAGGTCATTTCAACTGAGCAAACACAGGAAAATTCAAAACTGACAAAAATAAAGAATATATATATATATATATTTCACTTGATCGGTACTTAGGGTGTGGAATGCATTGCTGCTGACTGAGAGAACAGAAGTTTTGCAGGATTTAGAACACAATCATTGGATATAAAGGATATATAGAGTAATATTTTGGAAACATCATGTCTCTGAGCACAAATCCTCCAAATAATAATGAGAAAAAAGAGACAATTGTGTTGAAAGACATTGGAAAAAACTGCCACACATATCTAATGGCTGGGAGTTAAGCATCCTCCCATGATGAAACTACATACTGTAAGTGGCGTGATTCCTGTCCTTTGTGGTACACCAATTTTTGAGTCTATCTGTGTTGATTTTTGGTTCTCCTTTACTGCTGACATAATTGGATTTGAACTTTCTTCTCCCCAAATGTGCAAGTGAATATTTTTTTCAGGAATACTGAGGGAACTGAGAAAAGAATGCACATATGCAAAAAGTACTTGTGTGTAAGTATCGATTTTTGAAGAGTTAGCTTAATCAGAAGTTGGATATGGTCTTTTTGGTACAGTTCTGAGGGAGATACTATATAAATTGTGGTACTGACTGATGGTACAGACCTTTAACAAATAAATCCTCTTTTTCTAAACCTAGAAAAGGAAACAATTTATCTACTGTTGGCCTACACCAAGAAAAACAAATGACAGTGGTCTATGCCATATCAGATATAATTTCTTGGGAATGTCATTCAGGTCTCTCAGCATTAGTCAATAATACTCATCAATAATCTCGCTTTTCTTCAATTTCATTCTAGAATGGTTTTTTTTCTGTGTAAAAGTATAAAGGAGTTTTTGTATCAACTTCTAAATTGAGATCATTGGAGAGGTGTAACAGGTTTAGATACGTTAACAATAGAAACTCAATGATCACTCAGATCCCTTTGAAAATTGAGGTTAATTGTCCATACCTCAGGTTCATTTGAAAGTTCTTCTGGAAATGTCATCCCTTGATGACACTGGCATGTGAACAAATATTTTTCTCTGTAAATGTGGTAATAGCAGTTTGTAAATTGATGGAAGATAGAAATAATTATTGTTTAAAGTTTAAAGTTTGTTTCTTCAAGGTTATTTTACAAGCTCCACGTGCTTTATAGATTCACCTGAGTTATAAGTGCAAATGATAGTGATGGAAAATATTAACAAATTTAAACAGTCAGTACATCCAAGAAGCAAACCAACACTCCTCAAACTGCCCAAAAGACCTTACTAAATGTTTTTTTTCCCACACCCAGGAAGTCAAGCTCTTTACAAATAAGAAGTGTGGCATTAACTGTTTTTATACCTACTGAATTAATCTGGATTGCAATCCATTTTTTTCTTAAGGGGGGAAGAAATAGGTCTCATGATTTGATTTTGTAATGTAACTTGTCCTAATTATGCAGAATTTTTTTATAGTCCTACTGACTTATGTAACACTACAGCTGATCCCTAAACTGATTAAAATTTCACTTGCAGTATTTAAGAAAAATATAAAAGTCAAATTAAGAAACAGGATAATAATTTCCATTTTTGTTATTTTTATGCTGAAAGTATACTTCCAAAATTGTACAACTGATCTATTTTATATTTTAAAGCCCTTCACACCAATGTGATAAAATCATCAAGCTAAACATTTGTACATGGCATGTCACAACAAGGAACTGACAGCTCAGCACACACGTTTTCTGTACTTAAAGCAACATTTCCATGTATGTCAAACATTCTTTAAAATAATTGAAATATTAAGAGTACTTTATTGTTCAGTTAGCTTGAACTATCTAGCTCGTTTTATTATGAGATTCAGCTTTCAGTGGATGTCTCAAAGATTAAGCACAGTAAAGTTATTTGAAAACAATTGAATAGAAAAAGACGGATGGGGCAAGGTTGCTGTGCTAGTTGATCTTTTATAATATACTCACATAGGAAAGAAATGTGGCAAGTTCCCCAACTGATGGAAACTCTTCGGTGGTGCTTTCATCACATTAAATGGCAAAGCACTGATTGCAAGACAGGGAGCACAGGAAATCAGGTTTATTGTGATTTTTATATTTTAAAATGAGTCCATTTACTCAGCTTGCACTGGGTACCCATAATCGCCTGAAATATGCCTTGAGCGTGTGCCATGCCTAATGCAAGCACGGTGTGATGCCTAAATGCACATGCTGTATTATTACCTGGTATTTCTCTTCCTCATGTTCCAGGGCTCTATCGACCACAGACATCTGTGGCTGCTCTCACAGTTTATCACTACCCCTTTTTGTCAAGGCCTTGCTGCTGGTCATTCGTACCGAGAGCTCTTAGATCTCGCTCAGCGTCATCTTTCCATCTTTCCTGGTTGGCCACAAAGCTGAACCTCATAAAAATAGCCTTCTGAGAGATTTTTTTATGCAGTCCGTCTTCTGTCACCTAGCCACATATCTTACGCATTTAAATCATTGGGATTTTTTTTTTATATTTATGATAGTGTTAGCATTGTATTTGGCTGAATGCCCAATGGATAGCACTTGATCCAGTGTACATTTTATTCTCTTTCTGTCTGTTCTGTCTGAGCAGTAAGCTGATATAACAGTTGGAGTTTTATAGGCCACAATGAGGAAAGAGGTGCCACAATTACGCTTATGTTCCATATTGTCACTCTTTTTAAAGATTGGCCATAATATTACCTCCTTCTATTTCCTTGGATCTTTTTAAACCTCTTAACCAACAGGATAATTCGGTAACATCTTTGTCTTAGTGTATCCCCACCTGTTTTTAATACTATAGAGGGAACATTGCCAGCCCCTTCTGCTATGTTTTTCTTGAATGTTCTTGTTGCTCCTTGATTTTTCTGTTTTTAAATTAAGCTCTTTCACAAATGAGCCAGCTGTCTGGAAAGGTGTCTGTTTGTTAGTCACTTCTACCACGACCCCATTTAAAGAAACGTATCAGGTATCTATATTTCCAAGTGTCAGTTTTCAGATTTCTCAGGGAGAATACAGGTATAAAACTGAATGTACTTACAGGGTTGAAACAACAGGCAAAGCGTAGAGTTAGGGACTCTTATGGGAGGGGAATGCGAGCAGTTTCCTACAGATTCCCAGATTTCTATCGCCTCTGGAAGTTAGGTTGCTGTGCGTGCTTCATGAGTAGGCTATCAACTTTTTGTTACTGAGCTCTGGTTCTCTGAGCTCTACAGACGCCTGTGTCATGCAGTCCACAGGATCCCTGGTACCTTCTGCTTCATCTTCTCTGGTCCCCTGAAAATCTGAAAATGTCCATTTAGCTTAGAAAACGTCAACTGACATTGGCTTTGAAGTGAAAACTTTTCCTCTTCTTGTCATTCTGTGGATAGGAGGGAGATAATATCCTCCTATTTTTTAAAGATCCTCAAAGTACGGTACTAGTGACGCTGCTGAAATAAGTGATGGAATATGCAAGCAAGGGAAAAAATAATATTTCCTGCTAATAGCTGTGTTTTTCAAAATGTGAATATAACATCTGTTGATTAAACTCTGATATGAAAATTGAGACTTCTACACGGGCTGATCAATGGTCAAGACAAAAATTGAATTAGTAAGCATTAGCAGTTATAGTTATTTTTTCTTGTTTCCTAGGGCCAGAATTCCAGTCTACTGCAGCAAAACACAGGCTAACTTCCTAGTATAAAATTCCAGGGCAGCTAATATTTATTACGTTTCTTGACATTTCAAGGATATACTTAAGAGGGGGAGCCTGAGAACATTTCTTCATCCTGGTTTGGAGTACGTGTGCCCTGGCCAAGTTCTGACTGCATATTGAGGTGAGAGTTGGGTGTTTGGGATGTCCTCTCTCTTTCTCTATACCTTTTTTTTCCCTTGGGTGGCAACTCAGGTGTGTAGACACACCAGGTACCACTGCGTGTTGCACCACCTCCCAGACCTGGAGTGAATTTTCACCAGACCATGAAGTGCAGCTGGCACAGAGTTGTTTGAAATAGCCAGCACCCCTCACAATAAATTGTGTATTTCATATATATTACTGTATTTTCTGCACTACATTTTTTAAATGGGGTAATTGCCATTAATGGCAGTAATATAACCAAATAACACTTAGTTCGGGGAACATATTTTATAAATGCAGGTTGAGACTTTTTGAAAGGACCCAAAGAAGTTAGTCATTCCCTGCCATGAAATAACATATGATTACCTTATTTACCTATGAAAGTCCCATTCCTAAAATTTATTTTGTGATGTGAAGAAACAAAAATTCCATACTGTTTCCTGTTTATGTAAAGGATCAGTGAAATTTTGTTTGAAGTTTTTTGAATATTCTGCTTTCTGACATACAAAGATTTTTAATAGAAATTATTGGTCATTTAAGGGGTTCTTTTTAACATGCATGCCTCAATTTTTACTTACAAAAATAGTATCTACCTACAATAATGGCTTTCATAAGCAAAACCCCCTAAACTATATATGCTTAATACACATATATATAATATGCTTCAGCATATATATTTGGAGCTTGTGTTTTCATTTCAGGTACTTATGGCTAGAAGGCTCAGTAGTGGCATGGTGTGTAAAGAAGTCTCTTTAGGGCACGCTGAAGAACTGGGAATAGTTTTAAAAAGTAATAAAATGACAGATTACTTAAGTTTTAATGTATTTGTATATAACTCATTAAGCATTGAAAAGTGTTATTATTCAAAATGTTAAATTAATGTAACTTGGATATTTATTGTCAAAAATCTATACTTTATAGATTTAGCAAGCATGTTCAGAATTTAAATGTACATGGTGATTCACAGGTAAATTTTTTAATGTCTGGAGGAATTTTACCTAAAAAGTCACAAAACAATAAAGAATAAGAATTAGTTACAGAAAGAAGTAAGACTCGACTTATATTTTTTTGTTTGTATACATCAGTTGACATTGCATAAGGTTAAACAATTGATTTTCTTGGAAAAAAAAAAATCCCATTATATTTTTAGGAGAAAAAGAGATAATGCACATGGTATTAAATTTAGGATGGTTCTGGTAAGTCATTATTAATGAAGTTCTGAAATAAATTTAATCAACAAGAAAAGGAGGGAAGGTACATGAATTAATTTTCTTTTAAATTCAGCTGATTGATTTAAGTACTGTCACAGCAAAACCATTATTCCATCACACAGAATGATATTTTGTCTCCTTCGATTCCATTTGTGAGGAAGTGAACAACGGTGGGAGCTATATCAGTTGTCTATACATAAGACTGCCACTCGATCAGCTGTTTTAACCACGCTGTATGTTTTTAATTATTTATGTACGCTTTAATCTTCCACTGCTACAATGTAAAAAGATGCAGATGTAAGAGCTTTTGCTATAAATAGCAGAACTCCACATTGTTAGATAACCAGTTTTTCTTTCTCCCCACCTTCAGAATGTCAAAAAAAGCTGAAGCATAAATGAAACCTTCAGCTCAGTTCTGCTGGTTGTGAGATTTATAAACTCATTTAACAAGTATGATTTAGTTGTATCTGCTGAAAGATCCCCACCCTAGCCCAAAGACATTACTGTCAGCTTAAAACTCTGGCAGTATATAAACTACATGGATATAGTCACAACTTGTTGTCCCAGACCTTATTAATCCTCAAGCTATTTGAATTTAAAAGCTGCTTTTGACATGGAATCCACTGTAAATCTGCACTCCCTGAATTTCCACTGACACTTCAGGGTGACATTTTGATTTTTTATTTTAAGGAAGTCTCTCTGTTCTTGCTTAATCTCATTACCTGTTATGCAGGCATTATTTTGTCTCATACCAAATATGTAGCTTACTACAAGTTATTGTGTCATTGTTCTGCCAAAGCCATCATCCATAAGGGATTTTCCTAGTGAACTAATATCAAAATATAGAAAAGATTACCATAATTTTAGAGCTGGCATCTTGAAAGCCTCAGGGGTCTTTTGTATTAAACCTCTTTGTTTTGCAAAGCTACCAGCATGAACTTATGAATGACATTAACAATTTGTGTCCCTTGCAAAATAAAAAAATCACTTGATTGTTTTGAGAGTAAACTTGTTGCGTTGCAGCAGGTACTGGCTTCTTTCTTTCTTAGTGTACATTTGCTTTTGTATTTATTGACATTATATTCCAGCAGAAAAAAGAAGACAATTCAAAACCACTTGAGAAATAAGACTTGATCTTGCCTCAGAAACAGTAGAAATTATCATGCTTCAGAAACAGCCCTTTAAGCATCCTACCTTCCCCCCCCCCCCCCCCCCAAATGTACATATGTTTGCATGAAACTTTAAACATATCATTAATCCTAATGTCTTCAATGGGCCTATTTTGTGCTTAATATTATTTTAAAGAGTTTTGCTGGACTGAGGCTACAGAATGATAATACAGTATTTCCTTCAGTGAAAACAGATACTTGCTTTTGTAACTGGAACAGACAGAGGACCAGAAAGTGCTTTATTTTTTCATATTTCCTGATCTGTATTTGGCATGCAGTGTTATATATGATGAGAAAACGCAGGTGTTTATTTAATTGATAATATAAAGGTGTAGCAACATGAGTGTTTCTTCCATAAGACAACAAGAGACACTAAAAAAATTCAAAATATAGTCAAAGCTATCTAGGAAGAATATACTAAAAAAACCCCAACAGTTTAAAAAAGGGACAACAGATGTGTCAGAGACCAGTTACAGAAGATACTGACACAATTTATTTCTGATGCATATAACGATATGACAGCTTGGGCTGCCAACATGCAGATGCCAGGTAAGAAATTCAAGAACAGTTTTGAGGTTAGGACTGTCTCATGTGACTCAGAAAAGGATTTGGGAGGCATCAAGGTTTTTAGAAGATCCCTTCCACGTTGCCAGACGTCCTCGTTCTTCAGATTGCTGCCATGTGAGGTGTAGCTTTCAGTCGTATGAAGACTTCAGTTTGAGCTCAGCTGATCAGCCCCCTCTAGCACAAGAGACAACAGCATAGGAAAACGGAGCTGAAGTGGTACCAAGTCAATTGCTTCTCAAACAATACCCAGTCCCCTGTCTCTGATGTATTTGTTTTATTCCAGCTATCACTCAAACCTGGTAAATGCCATTACGTCTGCTCTTGCAATAGAGACAAATGGATTACCACACAGGAGTGTGTGCAGCTATCTAATAGGGACAATGTGATCACCGGTAACGTAATGATTCATGTGCTACATCCTTCAGCAGCTGCTTTGTGGACAGCAAAATCAACATATACCACGGCTGTTCAAAAGTGAAGCATACAGAATAAGGAGGTACATTTTTCAGCATTAGATTTTATAAGAACTCACTAAATTGTGAGAATACTAAATTAGTTATGGTTCTTAACTTATTCAGAAGACACATATAACTGACAGAGAAGGAAGAAGAAAAAGAGATATCATTAATTTTATAACCAAAAAATATTGCAGTTCTCTTCTAAAGAAGGAAGAAACCAAATAAATATAGACTGCCTTTGTTTGCCAGAAGAAATAATCACTCTTCCTCCAGCTATATAAATATCGTGCAGCCAGCAAGAACATCTCAGCCATCCAAATGTTCTGCACGTTGCAGAGGCTGCGGTGTCCACTAGGCTGAAAAGTGCGAGTTCCACATCTCTCCCTGGCCTCTCCGCATTGTGCAGAAGTGCATGTGCAACTGCTTAATCAGCTCAGCGTTCAGGGATAAAGACATTTTGAATTCAGATACACAGGCATTGGGCTTGGTTGTCATGGTATTCTCAACCACTGACCAAAATCCTCCTTTGTCTCGGTCTTCCAAAAGTAAACATAACTTTGTGAAGGTTTAAAAATCCTCTATAATAAAAAATATTATGGTATTTACTAAGTACTTACAAAATTAAATGTGTGTTTGCTTCTACTCCATGTAAAGAATAGATGCTAAAGTCATTAAAAGCCTATCCTATTTTATGGTTATATTTGATCACTCTATGAATTAAATATGCTTATGTTTTGTCTCCAAGAAAATGAATTGAGATAGTTTAGAGCTATATATAATGGATCTGAAAATTTATATGTCTAGCTTTGATGAAAAGTCTGTCTAGCTTTTCTGCCACATATCAAAAGCAGTTAGCTATTAAAATTTCAAACTTCAATGTAGCTAATCCTTCTTCAGAAGTTGTTCGAGATTAACAAATAAATAAGCCTGATTTAAAATTATCTAAGACTATGTCATTAACTTGCCCGACCTGAAACAGGGTGAGAGCCAGCTTTTTAAAAGATGATCTTTTAATAAATACAATTCTTTTCTTAGCAATAAAATTACAATTTTTTAAAGAGAATTACTTGGCAACAATATTAGAAATTAAAATTCCCTGAAAGGTATTTCTAAAATAAAATCCCAGTTATGCTTTACAGCACGGATAATTGGGGCATATATAATACAACTGATCAGCTGGTGGTGAAAGGCAGCATGTGTTAGTTTCTGGAAAGTAAGTCGGGGGATGCCAAGGTTTGGAGTAATAGCTTGGCTGTTCTGAAGGTAATGGCAAAATTCTTTCTGGATTCAGTAAAGATTGTCGCTTTACCTTATGCTGAAATCTTCTTGTGTTTCATTTGACCCTTACACTGTAATCACCTTCCCTGTCCATGAGGTAGACATAGCAATATATATTTTTCTAGGGAGACAGTTGGGTTTCAGTTGAAAATCATTATGCAAATGTACAGTATCAGTTAATAACAGTTTAATTGCAAACTGATTCAGTATACCTACTGAATAGACTGTTCACAGAGAATTTTCTCAGCAAATCCAGACTGCATGATTCCTGGGAAACTGTATCAACCCTGGAGAATTTGGAGATGCAAACCACCGTGAGAGTGAAGCAGAGGTACCCTCCGAATCTGCCGTAGCTGCGTGGATCTCCACAAGTTTGTTGGAAGGAGGGACTGCTCCTAACCTGCAAGTGAGGAGGCACCTCACTCTCTCAGGCAGGAGAGAGTCTGCAACATCATGTTTCTGAAAGGATGGAGAACAAAACCTGGGAACCACAGGAGAGATAACAGTTTGCTGCAAACTAGTAAGCCATTGAGTTGACTGAAAGTAAGCCTGGATGAAAGGATATGCTTCAAAAGGAGACAGAGGAGAGAAGAAGATTGGTTTATGGTCCCTTTTAATTTCTATTCCTTTTTACCTAGGAATTTTTAATTTTCTGTTCTGAAGAAAGTTAATTCTTCCAGTTTACATTCTAATAAAATTTGTGGGTTTTGGGGTTTTTCTTTTTTTAGTCTTTCTATCTTGGGGACTTCAGAAATAGGGAAAAGAACCAGGCAGATCACTTCAGGCTCTCACTAATTCTGGCTCCCACCATACTCTGCATTGTCCAAGATGGTTGTCCACTCTTCCTGTGAATTCCTTTGTTTGTAGTATTTCAAACAGAGCTACCCAATGACTTTTGAATTTTAAGCTCAAGTTACAAATTTGCAGTGGATGTGAAATATTGAATATGAAAAACCCTGGAAAATTAGTTGTTTCAATTCCTTAACAGTTAGAAAATCAGATCTGAAAAGTTAACATGTACTATAAAAAAATTTGCACAGTTTTAATTTTTTTACCTGACTCCAGTTTTCATAATAATGGCTCAATCAGATTCTTAACTTGTTCTGTTCTTGTTATCCACCTTAAATTTAGATGCTATCCAGCATGAATAAAAGGGGGTCAAATATGGCCTCTGGTGACTAATTATAGGACTTGCTTGCTTTTACTGTTACAAACATTCTGAGCTTCCTGTTACAGTTATACAGTTCTTTCCTTAAATTCAGAACACTCTGTGTGTGTGTGTGTGTATGTGTGTATTTATGATCTTTTAAGATGGTATATGATTCATTTCTTCTGTTTTATCTTCTTCCCCTCGATTATTCAGCATCTTCTGTCTATCTTCTCTCTTTTTTAAATGTGTTCAACTAATTTAGTTCTCCATAAATGCAAATTTGTAGATGCCTACACATGCTTTTCTTAGGCATTCAAGCTAACTAAAAATTGAAACTCTGGATTAGACCCACTTCCTTTTCCAGTTAACTTAGAAATACACATTTCAATCCAAAACACTAGACCTTTCAAGAGAGCAGCTTCAGGGGTTTCTATTCTGCCAAGCTCAGGTCTGAGACATAACCGTAGAGTTTAAATTATAGTTTAATTCCTCTCTGCATTTCACTGCCTGATGCGTGGAGCTTCTGTCATGATTAAACTGAAGTAAAAGACTGAGGTGAGCTTCAGCTTAGCCATCATTCTTAGTCACGATAAATGTTCAAATGAGGAGTATGAATTTGTTTTCTGTCATATACGAGAAAATTGTCCAGAGCGGTCCAGCCTTACTGTGCTACCTACAAGGGAAGAACCGCCAGTAAAATATGTAGTCCCTATTTCTGTTAGGACTTGAAGTATCCACAGACACGCTATCATAAAATTTTCTTATTTAGGAAGAGAATTTTGTTACTCCTGTTATGGTTCATAACAAAGCTTTCCAGCCTCTATTAAGTAATTTATGACTTTTTTTTTTTTTTTTTTTTTTTTTGTAAGCTCTTTCTTAAGTCTTTCTTCAAAGATTAAGCTGATTTCATATAGGAAAACTGACATCATCTTTTGTTGATCAACAGGATATCCTGAATTCTGGAGTGAAAGGTCACAGACTCTTGAACAGCTTTCACCTGGCAGTATGAATTTATATTATCCTGATAACGTAGCACTTCATATTACCGCTGCCTGCCAAGATGGTAAGAAGTGACCAAAGCTCTACAGTAAAAGCTGATGTAAGATTTTTCCTTTGAATATTTGAGGAGATAGGCAATTTTCTAAAGCACCGTTTTAATATTTATTTTTACTATTGGGAAATACATTAACATTTTGGTAGGCAATTTAGCTGCTCTGCTGTATGCGGAAGCAAGTATTTATTGTAGTTACTGTGTATCCAATAACTAGAATTTGTGACAGCAGCAATTTGTTCATGTTTTTTACTGCTTCTAAGTCTGTTTATTCTTGTTATGTTTCTTTAAATCAGTAACAAATCCCCTGCCATTTTAAGACTTTTCCTGCAGTGAGATAAACATGGATGAAGCATGACATACAATGAAACTAACAAATGTATTTGAGCTTTTTTTTTAGTGTTTCAGTAAGGATTTGAGCAGAACTCAAGTTGCAGAAGGTATTTACATACCCACCGAGTATTCACCTCAGCATGACCCAGATGCTGTTATTTTCATTTGTGGGAGAACATGTCAGCCTACTCTCTAGAAAAACTTCAAGTTTCAGCACAGCCTGGTCAAGCACAATAAAAAATATTTTCAAAAATTGAAGTAAAAATCCCACAATATTAATTCCACAAGCTTACTAGAAAGGGAGGGAATGCCATTCTTCCTAAGGTTTTAAATATGTTCTTACCCATCTTTCCTTTACATCAATGAGATGGTGATGGCACTTAGGTGTAATTGCTCTGTGAATGAGGAGAATGAGATGTTTGGAAGTCTTAAAATAATGGAGAAATACCTGGTGGAGGAAGTGAAGGTGCAGTTGGAACTGGTAGCTAAACCACTGTGAAATGAGGAGCCTGCAGGCCTTTTTTATGATTTTAAACACAGCTGGACAAATAATGAAAATATGCCTTATGTGAGTAGATAAATATGTGAAGTCTTTGTTTCTCTTTTTCAAATCTTGGCGAACATGTCACATGATAGTGGTATATTGACAGTCTCTTGAGATATGCCTGGTAGGCATTTAAGTCCTGAAAATGGACATTATTAAATTTGCAGTCATTGCAATGAGCTATCACAAGCGACTGTTATAAAATAGAAAAGGATTCATGTTTCAATACAGTTTTGAGGATCAAATAATGGAATAATTATTCTTTACTCTAGAGTGGCTGAGAGGACCAAGGCTAAGATAGCCAGCAACGTGCGCACTGTCTGGGCGACAAGAAGGAGACTTGTGGATCGATGTGTGCTCAGGACTCCACAAACAACACCATAGCACCCTTTGTTTCCAGGAGAAGAATAAGGAGAATGTTAGGATAGAGAAAATGTCTTCCTCAAAATGGACAGATCTTTTCACAGACCTTGATTTTATTAGAATCCAGTGTATGGCCTTTGGTGCCCTGTGAGGCTATGAGCCAGGTGCATGTTAAGCATGTGATGGAGAAGAGTATGGGATGTGGGGTCACTACTGCTGGTGGATGTACTTTTTGGTGTGGGCTCCACAGCTTTCGCAAATGCAGGTGCTGTGTAGCACACTAGCTCCACAAACCTACAAGCCAGACCTATCTGGTAGGCATATCACAGAAGCTGAATGCATGGCTATGAATGGAAAAGACTGGCATTAAGCGTGTGAGACTTCTGATGCTTTTCCTAAAAAAAAGGACTTGACTTTGATTCCAGAGACATGTCTAAACAAAAACATAGTCACACAGAGGCTTGGGTCTGGGTATAGGGAAAGTATACAGCTGTCCTAAAAGATGGGGAACGGTAGGAAATGGCAAAATGACTACAGACTTCCTATCTACTTTACCTGTTCCAGAGCCCCAGAAAAACATCGTTATAGAAGTGGCCACTGGTGTTCTTCAGGAAGAAGTGGAGTGAGTACGGCAGAAGTTGCTGCTGCTGTAAGGACAAGGGGGATAAGGGTAGCTAGCGTCTCCTTACGGCAGTTACAGTACCAAACCTACTTGCCAATCCTGCGCTTTCTGAGGGTGACTGAGTCAGCTTGTTGCTTCAGGGTTCTGCCCCAGCTCCATGACTCCTCCTCTTCCTCCTCACTATTAGCTTCACCACCACCCTCATTAATTTCTTAAACGTTTCCTTTAAAAAAACCCCCAAACCCGAACACATGAATAGCACATGTTTTACAGTGGTAGTCAATCAAAATATAACTGTCAGATATTTGAGTCTTACTTATACACTCTACCCACTTATCATGGCAAAACACCACACAAAGGAAAAAGCATGGTAAGTAGCTACAAGCGATTATTGAAAAACAACACCGATGAGAAACTGAACGGCCTGACCGGGAGCTACCCTTCATGGCAAGCAGCTATTTTCATGCCTCTGAGAAGATCTGAGCTGGCCAGAGCGCACCCGCTCCCTCCGAGAGCCAGACTGGGTGCACAGGGACACCCCTGTGGCACAGGGACAGGGCACCTGCCCCCGGACAGGCAGCTGTAGTCACAGCCATCTACGGAGCAACGACACCTGTCTTTCCTGCCAAGAATTTTGGCTTTGCTAGTAAAATGACTGCTGACATTCACACTATTGCAGTGTTCAGTGAGCGATGTTTAGCTTATTCTGTTTTGCTCTTTACAATGAATAATTCTTCTACCCTTTTGGATGATGCTCTGAGAATAATGAATAATTTTAAAACCAGTTTTATTTTTTTCGTGCCTAAGTAAATAAAAAGGTAAGCAGAGGAAGCAAGCCACGTTAAGCTGAGTGAAAGGAAAGGTAGTTCAGATGTTGGAAGGGGAGCTATCTCTTCACTTGCAGTGGAAAGTCTAGTCTGCCATTTAATAAGGTTGGGGCTTCACACTTTGGGTACATGTAGAAATTGTCATGTGTGGTATAATTTCTAAATGTGCCTTCATTAAAACTTTCCCGGATAGGGATTAAAGGAGTGTAATTTGTCAGTGAACCAGAAATCAGTGCAGGGGCTGTGGTTCAAGCTGATAAGGCCTTGGAGGAAATTCCCTCCTACTGTTAGGAAAACTGGAAAGCGGAAACCTGAAGTATGACTGCTTTAGCTGATAAGAGAAAAATAAAATTATCTTAAACTAAGGAAGGGGTTTTTTTCACTCTCTCTATTAGATTTATCAAGAGGAAAATATTGATACAATTTATCATTAAACTGAAAGTTAAGTACACACAAAACTTTTTTTTTTTTTTTTTTTTGTTCATGCCAGCTCTATTAATTGACTTCTTAGATTATAAAGTATGACGTGACTAAATTGGTAAGTGGTGTAAGCTGAGGTAGCATGAATAAGTTTTCAGTTTGCTTGTCATTCCTTTTAAGCGTCTACTTAAAATGACTGCAAATTGCTCAACTGATGTTAATATGACCCTTCATCTGAAATAGAATTATTAAACACTTTGCATTTATCGGCTGTGCTGTAGTTTGCAGTATTTGGAAGACGTGGTGAAAGAGTTTTATCAAAATGAGTAACAGCTTTCCCTTCAATTTCTGTAGTTAAATTATCCAATTTTCACTTATTTCATACCTGTGCAATGCCTGCTGAAGGACTGAGGTAAAGGTTATCTTTGACTGTAAAGCTTATGTTGCTGTGTGCATACGCTTACATATATTACGTGAAGGACAGCAGAAGCTGAGGCTCCAGTTTGCTGTTACGAAAACTCCTGACTGCTTTCCCATTTGCTTGCGTGATAGTTTTATAAACGCTTGCTTTTAAAACTTACAAATTCTGGTTGATGCTTCAACATTGTCACTTGGCACGCTGCTGCATCATGAAATACCTTTTCATTTGTGTATCCATCATAGGTCGGGAGGCTGGGACAGCAGTAGTCATTTGTACTTGTTCACTCATCTAAGTGAATTGCCTTGGGCGATGGGTTTGCTCTGTCTGGGAGAAGAAATTTCTTCCTTTTCTCTGAAATGAGAGAGGAGATGGAGAGTGAAGTGCCCAGGGTAAGACAGAGATCTTGCCACAGATGACAAAGGATCACTGGCGATAAGGGTAGACGTGCAGGCAGGGCAAGGTGGGAGACAAAGACGCTGAGAAGAAGGACAATATGCTTTAACGGCAGAACTAATCAAAGGCAGAAAGGGCAAACCATGCACAACCTCCCTACGTGAAGACGGGAAGATCTGGTGAGCTTTCAGTGATGAAAAATCTAGGACATAAAGCAGATTCAAATATATTTGGTTTTCATATTTAATTGTATTTTATCTGCTCTGTATTTCTTGCAAATAGCAGTAATGTG
This sequence comes from Astur gentilis, assembly GCF_929443795.1. Classification (NCBI taxonomy): domain Eukaryota; kingdom Metazoa; phylum Chordata; class Aves; order Accipitriformes; family Accipitridae; genus Astur; species Astur gentilis. The sequence goes on from NC_064892.1 coordinate 1,463,552, forward strand.
TTCAGCTCTGCTTCCCAGGCATGCAGCTTCAAAAGAATTTAATTGTAAACCAAAAGACTCACACCTCCAGTGGTATTTTGGAAAGACTATATTTAAGCTTTGGGTGGAGACAGGTGGAGAATATGACTGAGGAGTCAGTACTGAATGGAAACAAGTGCCTGGAGCATGGGTACGAGCTTTCAAGACAGAACGTAGGCGAAGAGTTTTAATCTCAGGTATGTGCCTCTGGCTGTGTCTCGGGTACGAGGCCAGAACGCTGCTGGACCTCTGTTCAGAGCTGGAGCGTTCGCACAGCCCAAGCCCCTGGCAAATCCCTGCTCAGTGGCCAAGGTTGGATGGGACTCTGCGATGGACTGATACGCTGTAATCCATCAGTGATCGCGGCACTCCTCAGCCGTTAGGAAGCAATCTTGATAATGGGGCCAGATGTTTTGATTCAACCTGCTCATTTAGAAAGAAAGTACATGAGGCCTAGTTGAATTAACACAGAAAGCCTCAAGCAAGAAGAATGATTTGCTCACAGCTCTTTTAGACAACCCTTGACACACAGGTATTTTCTCAGAGCCATTCTTGGTTCTCTCGTAGTCAGTGCTTGGAGTTTCCACGACTTTTCTGTCACTGCCTGTAGTGTTTGCAAGTGTTTCTCTCTCTGATGCACACTGAAGCAATACTTTGTGAAGTCTCTCTGCTGGTAGTCCCAGAGTGTCTGGTACAGGGCTTTTTGGTTTGGATGGTGACTAGTGCTTTTGCTTCGTCATCTTTTTTTGGAATGACATTTTCCTGTTACAACTGTTTCACTCAGAGTACATTTTTTTGTCCACTAGCTTAAAGGCATTTTGACTAATACCTACCAGATTTTCTAGGCCATTCTACAAAATAAAGTTGAAAATTGTCCCTAAATACTCCATTAAAAAAAAAAAAAAAAAGAAAAAAGGAACATTTTATAGCATTTTGGTTTAAGAACGCTTTTTACTTAGTATAGTGCTTTTGTAAGGTCATATTTTACCTTGGTATGTGCTGTTCCTTATATGTGTAATGCAGGTTGGAATGTAAACTTTGTTCCTCATTCAAAAAATCTGCATGACCCTTCAAGTGAATATACAGGAGGACATGCTGCTAAATACTAGAGAGGCAGTATTCGGTATGTATTTAAACTTAAGACTTATTAAAAAAGGAAGTGGTAGATAAAAATACTAAATACATACATAGATATATTTTGGGAAAAAATTTCATTTGAAAATGAATTTTTCCCTCCAAAACCTCTCACCAATAAAATAAGTAGGTGGAGTCTGAAAGACAAAATACCATTAGCTTTTGATTAAGGATGATCTTGTATATGTGCAGGTTGTTGCCACAAGGAGAGTCTCACTCTCACCTTCCATTTCTTTCGTTTGCTCTTGATCTGGGAACTGTGGCTGTTCTGTGAGTTAGTTCAATGAGCTGAGCGCATGGAAAACCAGTCCACAAAAAAAAAAAAAAAAAAAAAAAAAAAAAAAAAATTAAAGATGTTTCCATTGGATCAACTTGGCAAAGTGGATAAACTGAAAAACACCCTGCCACCACTGGGAACTGACTCAAAACCCCTCACATATAGGGCTGAGCTAGACCCCTTCTCAGTGAGAGACAGATATTCTCAACTAGCACAAACTCAGAAAGCTACTTGACATTTTAGACACCAGTTTTTCACCTATACAACTTATGCTTCATTGTGATTCCTGTCTGTGCTTCTTTTATTACTACTGAACTGTGAAATGGAGGTTTTGAAAAATATTTGTGTTACAGTAGCAGTTTGTAAACACAGAATTTGCTACTATTCATAAAATTGTGTACTTTATAATAGTATACCTGCTCTTTTTTAGTGACAGTATTACTCATATTTGTCTTTTGAAAGGCTAAACCTCAAGTAATAAATAAGTTTTGCAGAGTTTGGGGTTTTTTTGTTTGTTTGTTAGGGTTTTTTTAGGCTTTGGGATTACGAAGTAGCATTGCAACACTTCAGACAGTATTTGTCATGGCAAATCAGGGAACTAGAATGAGAATAAGACTCTTAAACAAAATAAGGACATGTAGAAACATTATTTTCTAATTTTGGGGAAATGCTCAAATGCGTAGCATTTGTTTCCATTTTGTTCTGTTTGCTTACTTAGTTCTTACATGTGTTGCACTATCTGACATTCAGGTCAGCTGGGTAAGGGTAGTTTGGTATGGTAAACACACTCTGCAAGCACTGCAACGGCAGGCAAAGGAATCCATTTATTCAGGGCAAGTCTAGATTGTTTAACAGGAAAGGCAATGTATACTGAGGTTGGTGAGATAGATTTCATGGTATTCCATAGCTTGTTGAAACTGTGTAATAAATGGGATACTAAGAACTGGACAAAGAGGAGAAATGGATCTTTGCCCCTACCGATAGTAGGCACTGCCCCTCTTGACCTCCTTGGCTCAGCATCCAGCTGCAGTTTTGAGCATTTGAATGTAACTATGAAAAATGTCCTGACATTGTTCTCTCCAGAGTTTGCATTGTTCATTGTAGGCTTATTAAACGCTATCACCACTCATGTAGAGATCTGTTTATTAAGCAGATATATTTGCGCTACTATTATGTTCTCTGGTTTCCCTGCAGAAACACAAATAGGAATAAGTGTGCTCAGTTTCTATACAAGTCACTTTCTATACAAACATGCATAAGCCTGATTCCAGTCCCATTTACTCTTATGATATCAAACACTGCTCATTTTAAGTGCTGGCATTCTCAAGAGCCAGATGAAGAATTCTTATACAGATTAAACAGTAGCAGAAAGGGTAGGGATGTGGGATGTGTGGAGAAAGGAGTCATTTCCATTCAGCAAGCCTCCCACTTGCTACTGAAAATCTCTCTATATTGGGCTCGGGGAGTGCAGTGGAAAGACTGCAGAAGATAGCTTTTCTATTTGCTTCAGCAGAAATGCATGACTTAGTTAATGCCAATCGACACTGATTCTCTCAGTCCAAAGTATTACCAGACACTTCAATATCTGCAGTTTTTAAGACACAACACTTGGAGGAGGAGCACGGGAACAAGCTGATAAAAGTTGTCACAGTTCCATTTCCATTAGTGGAACCACCATACTGATTTATACCAGCCGAAGGTGTGCTAACAAGGCACCCACAGGGACGTTGTGTCGAATTTAGAAAAGAACGACTCACTTTTTTGGTGTATTTTTAAACAGCCATTTAAGGTCTTACAGAAGGGATAACACTGTTCAGTTTTGTGTGTTTTGGATCAGACTGTGCAAAACCATTTATTATTGAACTTAATTTCCTTATGAGAGTCCCATAAAAAGAGGCATGGTAAGTGTCAGAGGAAAAGGATGGAGGATCATTTTTGGGGGATCAGGTTTATTTGCTTATTTTAGCTAAACATGTATATAATGACCGAATTTCTGGCCCACCAGATGTCCCAGTGTTTTCTATAATAATTCATACTTCATTCTAGCAATATTCTAGCTATGAATATAGCTAGATGGATGGGACTGTGCCTCACAGAACAATCTAGAATAGGGAAAGATCACGAAGGAACAAACAAAATGTATGTTAAGAACATTGAAATTTTAGCCTTCTATAAAAACTGAGCAAGCCAGCTGATAAAACTTTAGCACAGTTTGCTTTATTCATGTATTTTTATTATATATAAGAAATTTTGAGGCATTGGATAGCTTCTCAGAGTTAAATCCCCACTTTTACTCCCCCCCCCCCCCTTTTTTTTTCAAATTGATTAATAATCAATGCCTTTCTATTGTTTCCAGCTAAGAATGTCAGTCATTTCACTACAATATATTATTCATTGTTTTCAATGGACCTTAGTGCGAGGTCATATTGACCTTGTGTAAATTTTGCTTTAAGAACTAACAGCTATTAACAATAGATCTCTGGTGCATTTGTTTCTGCATGTCTTGTTGGCATCATATGAAAAGCATTTTGAAAGTATAAGTAAAACCCATCAGTTTCAACAGAAATAATGACCCCATTTGCCATGGAAACTAAAGGACTTTATGAAAATGAACTGAGCTGTTTTCCATACTAAGGTGAAATTATTCTAAAAATAGGACCATGCTTAGGGTAAACTGGCCAAGTCGCAAAGATTTTACGTTCTGAGAGTTTTCAAGCAAAATATAAACACTTCGGAATATTTTTGAGAAAGTCAACAATCAAATTCCTTGTTTTTGAATATCTATTTTCTTTCAAAGGTAGAAAGAAAAAAACCAAAACAACAAATAACTTTTTATAACAGCAGATGGCCAGTATAAGTAAACAGCTGAAATTTAAAGTGACATTTAAAACAAGTCTGTAAGAAAGTTATAATAAATATATGTCACTACAACATACCCTTCCCTTCCCCCTTCCTCTCCTCTCCTCTCCTCTCCTCTCCTCTCCTCTCCTCTCCTCTCCTCTCCTCTCCTCTCCTCTCCTCTCCTCTCCTCTCCTCTCCTCTCCTCTCCTCTCCTCTCCTCTCCTCTCCTCTCCTCTCCTCTCCTCTCCTCTTCTCTCCTCTTCTCTCCTCTTCTCTCCTCCCTTCTCCTTTTCTAAGGCTGGGCAGCAGGACAAAAGGGGATTGTGGTAAAATTGCTAAAATGAAGATTCATGCTAGAGACTGTAGGAAATACTGAGGATCACATAAACCAGTAAGAACTGGAAAGAACCATATTAAAATAAAGGCAGAAGGAGGTAGCAGGAAAAAAGTACTGAACAGATAATGAAAGACGAAATTAAGAGTCATCAGAATAGAATCATGAATGTAGTAAAATAAACCAAATCAATCAACCAATAAGCAAAAGGGCTAAATTGTGGCTTTACTGTTTGTCTTGCATGTAGAGCAGCATGCCCCCATGGTGTCCCAGGGATTAGAGTGGGGACCATCATACAGCTCTGAAAGTAAGTCTGATTCCCAGTTCCAGTTCTCTGATTTACAAGTAAATTTTGGGGGGGATGTCCCATGTCAGCTGTACACCTGGCACAAGTGGTATCGCTGGTTTGGTCTTTGCCTCAAGAAAAGGTGTTTGTGGAAATATTCTGAGCTCTCTTCCCAAAAGTGCTGCCTTACATATCTAAAATTTTGGGATCAAGAAGACCTTCACAGCTGTTCATATGTTTCTAGACAATGTCATGGACCAAGTTTCTGCCATTTAATCTCCTCACAAATGTAATTTTCTATCCCTTGGTGTGTGGAAGGCCACTGAAACTGCAGAGCTACTGTGTGCCTCAATGCTAATGGGATTCTCAAAGCAGGTTTTGCCACGTAGCACAATGGATGCATGTGCCACGTCTTTCATCAATACCGATGCTTCAGCACACTTGCCTGGCATGTACGTTGGCTTGTTTCAGATATTTCTTCTGCCTGATTTGGAGCTGGCACTTAAATCCAGATCTCCCCAGTATCCTGAGCATGATGAGACATAATGACAGGAGTGTTTCTTCATCTCTTGTGTTGATGCTGACAAAAGGTGTAAAGGAGAAACCAGTACTGAGGATGGCAAGTATTACTGTACAACAAACTGTTTTACCAAGTTTGTCATTACTATATTGTGTATGCTTTAGAAACTCAGAAGCATAGAAGTTCTCACAAATATTTCAATATTATGTATTAGTATATATTTGAAAATCCATTAGCTACTTGGAAATATAAATTTGGGCAGATATAGTCATCCAGCAAAGTTGTGGTGTAGTAGCTCATGGTACTCAATTGCAGTCAGAGTGATCAAGAGCATTGATTTTGTACTTGAAAGTCAAGTTGCTACAAAACCACTGTAAGCAGGAGTTATGAGCAACTGAAGGTGCATTTGAACTGGGTAAGAAATAGGAAGCCATTTCAGATGACAGTGAGGATGGGAGCAATAAAGAAAATTGCTACTCTGAGCTAGGAGGTCACCTATTGCTGACGGGACTTGTTTGTCAGCTGTCAGTCCACAAGCTGATTGAAGATAAACTTGGAAGTTACCAGGAAGCTGTGGTGGCAATGAGGTCACTCCACTTCTGCCTAATAGTCTTTGGTTCAGAAAAAGAGTTGGGACATGTATGGGTGTGATGGGTTGACCCTGGCTGAACACCAGGTGCCCACCAAAGCCATTCTATCACTCCCCTATCCAGCTGAGGATGGGGGAGTGATAGAATGGCTTTGGTGGGCACCTGGTGTTCAGCCAGGGTCAACCCATCACAGTTTTTTTTTTTTGTGGAGAATGCGGGCAATGTGAGGAATTTGAGATAAGGATAGTAACTGAGAGAGGTAACGGGCAAAACATGGACTGAACGCAGCTAGAGAGTTAAGAGCTGCTTGATGAGTGGGGAATCTTTATTGTTGTAATTGTGGTGAAGGGATGAGGGGTGGATTGTGTGTGTAAATTGTCCACTTTTGTCAGTTTTGTGATGATATGATTTTGATTTTGGTGTGGGGAATTATTTTTGTGATGTGAGTGAAGACTTTGTGTGATGAATGTGGATTTTAATGATAGTTCTTAAAAATGTGATGCACAGAGGCGAGGGGTGGAATGTATTGGTTTTGTTTGGCAAGGTTTTGGTAGCGGGGGCGGTTTACAGGAGTGGCTTCTGTAAGAAACTGCTGGAAGCTTCCCCTGTGTTCGAAAGAGAGCGAGCCCATATTAGCTGGCTCTGAGACGGACCCGCCGCCGGCCAAGGCCGAGCCAATCAGTGATAGTGGTAACGCCTCTGTGATAACATTTTTAAGAAGGAAAAAAAGTTGGGACGGAGAGAAACTGCCGCCGGAGTGAGGAGTGAGAACATGTAAGAGAAACAAGCCTGCGGACACCAAGGTCAGTGAAGAAGGAGGGGGAGGAGATGCTCCAGGCGCCGGAGCGAAGATTCCCCTGCAGCCCGTGGTGAAGACCCTGGTGAGGCAGGCTGTCCCCCTGCAGTCCAGGGAGGTCCACGGTGGAGCAGATATCCACCTGTAGCCCGTGGAGGACCCCACGCCGGAGCAGGTGGGTTCCCGAAGGAGGCTGTGACCCCGTGGGAACCCCGCGCTGGAGCAGGTTCCTGGCAGGACCTGCGGATCTGTGGAGAGAGGAGCCCACGGAGCAGGCTTTCTGGCAGGACTTGTGACCCCGTGGGGGACCCGCGCTGGAGCAGTGTGCTCCTGAAGGACTGCACACCGTGGAATGGACCCATGCTGGAGCAGTTCGTGAAGAACTGCAGCCCGTGGGAATGGCCCACGTTGGAGGAGTTCGTGGAGGACTGTCTCCCGTGGGTGGGACCCCACGCTGGAGCAGGGGAAGAGTGTGATCAGCCCTCGTCCTGAGGAGGTGAAGCGGCAGAAAATAACGTGTGATGACCATAAACCCCATCCCTGTCCCCTTGTGCCGCTGGGGGGGCTTGGTGGTGAAATCCGGGAGGGTAGTTGTGCCCGGGAAGAACGGAGGGGTGGTGGGAAGGTGTTCTGAGATTTCATTTTACTTCTCATTACCATGCTCTGGTTGATTTGTAATAAATTGAGTTAATTTTGCAAATTGAGTCTGTTTTGCCCGTGACGGTAATAGTGAATGATCTCTCCTGTCCTTATCTCGACCCGCGAGCCTTTTGTTATATTTTCTCTCCCCTATCCAGCTGAGGATGGGGGAGTGATAGAACGGCTTTGGTGGGCACCTGGTGTTCAGCCAGGGTTAACCCATCACAATGGGTGAGGCTAGAAAGACAGATAGGCTGGTCAAGCCGGCCAGTACAAATTACACAGTTAGACCAGGACTGGTCTTCTGTCATGTTTGCTGCATCATACTTTTCTTTTAAGTAAGTTGGAGAGGTGGTTCAACATGCTGAAATGAAACAGAAATGTTTCACATACTCCCATGGTGTATGTGAGCTCAAAGGGTTTTTAAAAGGACCAGACCAGCAATACTTCTTTGCAGTTATGGGCCAATGAATGTGATTTAGGGTGGTCTTATGAAGAGTTCTGAAAAAGAGTTTGCCCCAGGAGGGGTAAACTAGGAGGAGGAGTACATGACTGGGAGCTACCAGCCAGCTGACACTGGGAACATCCCACAGCAACTCTGTAGAAAAAAATTAGGTACACAATCGGCTGTACAGAGCCTTTGACTCTACAGCACTTCGTTAGAGTATAGGATATCCAGGTCCAGATATTTAAATAAAAGAATAGTAAGAGAAGAGACAAACAAAGATTCACCACAAGAAATCTATTCAGTTAGGCTGTTTAGGGCAGCTGGAAACCCTCCCTTTCCCCAGAAAAGTTTATTTCAAATCCTTTTTTCCATGTCACACTGAACAAAAACATCAACAAGATTTCTTGATCTAGTCATGAGGCACATGCCTCACCTTCTTCTCAGAGTTTACTACCAGAAAGTGAAGCGGTTCACTGTGAAATTATTCCACATCCCCTATACTCCTCACCTTACTTTGCATTGTATAAGAAACTAAATTAATGAGAAAGGATTTTATTAAGCTACAGGGCATCTGAAAGTTAAGTACTGCCTGGAAAGTGTTGCAGTGCTTCTGTACCTCTAGGGATTTTGGTCTTAGTGACACTATGGAAGATACTACTTTTCTATGGAAGACAGGCCAAAATTTTGCTGTCACTTTAAAAATTTACCTTTGTCGTGATGGCAAAAAAAAAAAAGCTTGTAGTGACATTCCAGTGTATATTTATTAATCATAAACTGATTAAGGAATCTGTCAAATTACACTTACTCTAAGCTTTGAGCTGTGCAGTTTAGCAGTTCAAATTTAAAAACCTGCAGAAACTAGTAAATCTCAGGAAGGGTAGAATTTGCCCTAAAGGCCACCTAGAGGATGAAAAAAGATGAAGTGATAGCTAAAGAATTTTCACTGTTAAAAAGGTGTCTCAGCAGGAGATTATAGTGTTTTTTCCTCTGGAAAACTTAAAATTTTCAGAATGAGTCTAAAAATGAGTATGAATACTTTTCCTATTTAGCTTCTTTTGGATTTCTGCATTAGAAATGGCACCTAGTTTTACACATGTGTTATTCCATAGAAGACATAGTTAAGAGGATAATTTATATGAGCAGAAGTTGAAGCTGGCCTAGAATCACTGAATAATATTAATGTTCTTTCAACAGATCAGTAATTTAATTCGTTACATTCATTTAATATAACTATTCAAATGGGAGTTGGGTATAATTATCTTTTAGTCCCTGACTTTGCACCTCTGGGGCCACAAATCAATGCTTGGTGAGGACGACAACAATTATTCTAATCAAAGGGATGTAATACACACTAAGTTAGTTGGTTTCATTTCTTAGAGGGCTAAAGTCTTCACAGAACTACACTGAGATTTGGCACAGTCTGTGAGCTGGCAGGCTTTGCTCTAAAGAGAAATGAGCATCAGCAGAGAAATACAGTCTCACCCCACTGGGAAGCTGAAGCGTGGTTCCATGAACAATTAACACAATTATGCACTGTGACTGTCTGTTCCACACCAGCCTCTCATAAGACCATAAACCTGGTCTCAACTCTGATGATCAGTAGTACTCTGAGCTCAGCTTTCTCATTGAAAAAGCAATTAGCATAAAACTAGCACCAAACTACAATGCATGGAGTCAACCACTGCTCTGCTTTAGCCTTCTGATTTCTCTTTTTGCACGGGATTTCTTTCTTAATTCCCATTTGACAGTGAGATGTATACAAATATTTGGCTTTGAAACATATAATCAAGTATTTATAAACAAGTATACCTTGTAAAAAAATATTCTATGTTTAACCTTTTAACAATTTTTCTTTTATCTATGATAATGAAATTAAAAATATAGGACTTACAGTAAGTTAGGAAGATTCGGTACAGAAGTAATCAAGGGATATATAATATTTTATTTATTTCTGTACACTACCAGAAGCTGTACTAAACCCTCACATGGTTGTGTGCTAATAAAATCACTGGATGTTTTCATAACAGGAAATATTTATGAGGAACAGAAATGTTTAATTTGAATATATTACCTGTTCCTTCTGGTTGGGTTTAGCACTGAGATGTGCTTGCTTTAGATGATATCCTTTTAATCCTGGAAAAACTGTAGACTGGAAGACAGATTTACAAAATGAGGAGGAAAATGGAATTCTGAAAGACATACAGTAATTCAGATTAGGAAACTTTCTTTCCCTTCTTGCCATTTTAATGTCGCTTTTTTCTTTAGAAGAAGATTTCACTGAGCTTCCTTGATATAAGAGAACAGGTTCAGATAAGGGCTTAGTATTAGATCAAGGAAGTGACTGAGGTAGGCATTAGGTTTGACACTTCAGAAGAGGAAGATGTTTGTCGCTTTTTACATACAGAATACAGAACAATGACAGAAGTGTACATGCAACAAGAAGGAATTCCAGTCTCCAGGCCTTGGCTCTTTGATGTTTAAACTAGTCAAGCAGATCTGGACAGACCCTAGTAGTTTGCTGTCTTGAAGGTTTATGAGAACACTTTTTTACAGTTTTACTGGGTTTTCAGGAGGATTGAATTTAGGGTTGTCTTAAAGTGTGACTACACATGCTTTCACTCACTGTGGGGTTTAACACAGGCTGTTCCCCTGTTCCAGGGAATAGTTTGGTATTTCCTGTGCCCAGCACCATTTCATTCCCTTTTCATCTGGTCTGGTGATGAGGTGGTTAAAACCTCTATTGTTTAGGAATTATTCTAGTAAATGGGATAGCTTTGCAACTTTTCTGATGATTTTTTAGCATTGTTCATGTGTAAAAAATCTCCGGGAGGCTTGCTTTCAGGTATTATGATTTCTGTATACTGCAGGTTTTGTATGATGCTTCTTTTTCTCTGACAGATGCTGTTTTGTTTTACTAAATCTTATGTGTCTCCTCCTTTGTGATATAAACTGTAAGCACAGCCTCTGAATATCTTTAGGATCTAGACCTGAGAGAGCCTAATGAGAGAAGCGGTTAGTGTCTGTCCAGATCCTGGCTGGAATCCTGGTCGAAGACTGCTCAACCATTGCAAGGTGGGGATCACCCCTGAGGCTACTTGGAGATCATTTTCCAGGCCACTTGTGAAACATTAAAATGCACAAACAGACAAAAACAAACAAACAAAGATCCCCCCCACGTTGCTACTAATGTGCCTCTAGATTTCAGTGGAAACAAGCAACGCAATGGCAGATTTTGTTTGTGCTGTGTTTGTACCAAATAGTTCACTGTAAATGTTACCTGAATGTGGCTCTCAGTTGTCAAGTCTCTGGCTCCTATTCAAGTTTTGTCTTCTCTAGTTAATTTATCTGCGTTATCAACAGTGGAGATTATTAGCAACGATAGAGCAGGAAAGATTGCTAATGCCTAGACAGACTATTAGATAACCCCAAATATGTTTTGAATAATCCTGCCGAGACATCTTCTAAGTAGTGTCTTTTAAAGCAGTCTGCATGGAAAAACCTTGGACAAAAAGCAACCTCATCAGAGCACATATGAATTTTTTTTTAATGTACATTATACTGTCTGAATAAAACGGCACTGTGAAAAATAAATGTGAAGTAGTATACTGAGTTAGTCAATCACAACAGGACTGATGCCATAAGGTAATTAAGCAGCAAATCAAAGATTTTTTTTTTGTTATTTGCTATGTTGTTATCACAATGTGATTAAAATTGAGTGTATATCCATGCATTGGTGAAGATTTCGCTGTATAACTGAAATTTTGTGCACGGTGCGCCTTTCAGAATCTTTCAACTCAATTTTCTCAGCATGCTTGCTAAATGTATATTATAAGCTGCAGCAATGCCAATGTGTTTTGGAACATAAGAAAAAAAAAAACCTTAAAAATGATAAGCTTTCAGGTAATAGAAAATTAATTATATTACTCTAGCCATCAAATATGTGGGAGAAACAATTATATCTTAAAAAAATAACACAACCAAACCAACCAACCACCCCCAATAACACAAAACCACCATTGCCATGGAAAGGTGAGCAAATATAAAGAGTAAGGGAGACAACAAGTTATGTCCATGTATTTTAATTGGGTGAAATCCTTCGTACAAGATAGTGTTCTGAAAGTCTTGGACTCTGTCCGAATCCCTTTGGTACTACGGCCAAGTTGATCAGAAAGATAAACCGTAACAAAGTGACTGAGTTATTGATGTACTTGTCTTTAAAATGTAGTATTTAACTGACTTTACAATTATCCTTTTCATAGACATAGTGGCTACACAGAGAGCCTAGAGTGACTACTTCTTATATAGACCTTCATAATTGTGCGATAAATAACCCTTTTGTTACCTTTCTGTCCTGATGCTGGATGGGACTAACTTGCAAGACAAGGGCACTTGTGTTGAGCCTCTCAGTCCTGCTCCATAACCAGCCATATGGACCCACTAAAACCAGCCATGCTGCCATTCCTTAAATCCACGGGGGTTTGGTGTTTTGGTTTGGTTGGTTGGTTGGTTGGTTTTGTCCTCAGTGGAAACTAGTAGAAAGCATAGAAGGAATAAATAAGTTTCAGTCAGCAGAGTCTTGTCCTGAGCTTTTAGTCAAAATGAAGCCAGATGAGCATCTTGACCTGTTAGCCGAGACTTGTGGTTTATTGCATTTTAAATGTACCCTTTGATGATCAAATATACATTTATGATGAAGATAAGTGGACAAAGTAAACTAACCCCAGATTTCTGGTTAGATAGTAGTGATCTGTAACAAATATTTAGTACACATCTGAGTAAAAACAGTCTGAAAATGGTTAACTGGTCAAAGACCAGAGAGTCAAATTTGTAAGGAATGCAATGGACATCAAGCAATTTTTACTAGATGTATGAGGATTTATTTTTAAATAATTACTTAAAATTATTCCCAAAGAATTATTTTCACTTTTTTTTTCAAGTTTTGAAGAGGTAATTAAAGTTGTGAGTGTGTGTGCAATCCAGTTTTGGGTTAAAGACTTTATATTTACACACTTTTCTCTAGAGATATATTAAATATTGATATACCTGGTAGCACAAACCTGTCCCTGTTATGAATCTACTGTGAATGTTTATTTCCTAAATATATTAAGAAGACTAAGATGAAAAAATATATCCCATTTATTTCTCCAAACAGCTTACTACTAATGAAGTGATAAGAGAAACAAAATAAAAATACTCTTCATTCCTTCAGTACAGCTCACTTACACGCTCACACAGTCTAGGAACTGACCATCTTATTTCTATTACTAAAATATTAAGCCTATGAAAAACATATAAAAACTGTAACATAACAAAAAGCCTAAGATAGAAAAAACAAAGTAACACTAGACTTTTATAATTATACTAACAGATCCTTTTACTGTAGATGCAGCTAATGTACATAGAAAGTGGTTTTGTTGCATTATTATTCATTAGTCCCCGAAAACTAAAATTGCCTACATCAGAAAAAACCATTATATGCTTGTATTACTAATTCTATACTAAAGTTTTTGGCAGAACACTAATGCTGTGACTTGACAGAGGCAAGAGATATCATACAAAGAGAATGAGAGCTCTTGAGTTAAGAAGAGCTACCAATTACTGCTCAGGTTCCCTGCAGAACCTTAAAAATTTTGTGGACATCTAAGCAAAAAAAGTATAGTTTGTTGTTTCTGCTGAGGACATGGACATTGTGATTTTAATTACCATATTTCCCTATCCTTAACATAAATGATAGCTGTCACTTACTCAAAGTATCGGTAAATGCAAATGAGCTTGGGAAAGCCCAGAGATAACGTGCACAACACAGAAGCAATGGAAGCAGTTGGGGTATGGCAATAGTCTACAAGAATTCTGAAATGGGAAGAGCCGTTGGGAAGAAGAGGAGGCTAAGAATGAATTTCCTTTCTTTTTAACCAAACACCTGTATAACCCATACTCTTGCAGAATTGTAATAACATTTTTTAATTGTTTTTTTTTTTTTCCAGCTCTCTCTTACAGATGATCTACAGGGTCTATTTGTGAAAATCTGGTCTCTGGTAACACACTTCAGAGAGCTGAAATAAATATCTTTTTGTTGCTCTATTCTAGACAAGAAGGTTGAACATTTGATGTTCCATTATACAGCATTATTGTGTTTTCATTATGTCACTTTGATGTTTTTAGGTGGTTTCAATCCTCACCAATAATAAGGTACCACTTTAAAAAATCACACTCAAGTCTGACAGATAGAACATTCCTGGCAAAACTAGTTGAAGACTTTTACAAGATAATATCTTTTTATTAGTGAAAAGTAATTTGTTGAAATTGATTTTTTCACAAAATGTTTTTTCTAGACTTTTAAATTGAAAAATATTGAAATGGAATGCTTAAATATATCTCTTATTTTGTTGTTTCATTTCAGTACTCCATTTTTTGTTTGTCTATATTTGCATATTTTTTTTTTCTTATTTAGAGGAAACATTTTAATATTGTTGAAAACAATCAGGTTTTTTAGTGCTTTGAAGTTAACATTTTGGGGACTTGAGCTTTTTTTTTCCTCTCCTGGTTTTGGCTGAGATAGACTTAATTTTCTTTCTAGTAGCTGGTATAGTGTTATGTTTTGGATTTCATATGAGAAGAATGTTGATAACACACTGGTGTTTGCAGTTGTTGCTCAGTAGTGTTTATACCCAGTCAAGGATTTTTCTGCTTCTGATGCTCAGCCAGCGAGAAGGCTGGAGGGGCACAAGGAGTTGGGAGGGGACACAGCCAGGACAGCTGACCCAAACTGGCCAACAGGGGTATTCCAGACCATGGAATAACTGGGCATCGGTCAGCAAGTGGTGAGCAATTGCATTGTACATCACTTGTTTTGTATATTCCAATTCTTTTATTATTATTGCCATTTTAGTACTATTGTTATTGTTGTTGTTATTATTTTCTTCCTTTCTGTCCTATTAAACTGTCTTTATCTCAACCCATGAGTTTTACTTTTTTTTTATTCTCTTCCCCATCCCACTGCGGTGAGGGGAGTGAGCGAGCAGCTGCGTGGTGCTTAGTTGCTGCCTGGGGTTAAACCATGACACTTCCTTAGGGAAAATATCAAAATTGTGATTCCTTCTTTTTACTTGGGATATGAGAAATTTCAGGATTCCTTTCAGAATGGACATTTCTTTATAGAACATGAACTGTTTGGAAATCTGAGTTGCTAACCATGGACAAGATAATAAAGCTCAGTGTAGCGTAATACAGCTTAACTGAATATAAATGTAGAGAAATCAAAATTATGAGTGGTCTAAAGGAACTTTACACTTAAGCATTACCATTAGCACAGATTGGTTTAGGTCTTATTCCCATGGTGAACGATGTGCTCGTGGCGATAAGACTGTTTACCCTCCATTTACATCTTTGTGAGTCTGGCCCCAAAATGTATTGAAGGAAAAGTGTTTGCTAGATAGTAGTTTGGAAACCTTGTGTCAAAGTCAGCAAAGATAACTTTATATCATTTGGATAGTGTTACACTTTTGGAGAGCTGCTAAAAAAGCTAGCAGGTACATAATGAAAGAGAGTACATAATGCAGAGTTCACCTTAAAAGTGAGATGTTGACTACGCAGGCAGAAATGGAGGGTGGAGAGCAAAAGGGAATGGCAGGAGTTACATATAAATAAAACTTGTTCATTTCTAAGCCAATTTAACTGAGAAAAAGTGGCCTCAGAGACTTTTATTCAGTCTTATTTACAGAGAAAATGCATGTGTCACGTCATATCATTTCATTTCATATCATATCAGTTGTCTAGTTTTGCTTGGATGCTCATTTACAAAGCAGTTAATCTGTGGTGGAAAACGGTCTCTGCATTCTGTAGAAGAAGAGGATACTTATCATATGCACAGTGATTATGACCACTGTACACAGGTTCAGCATCACCGCCTGATAGTTGAGTGCTAAAATTATGAATCAGTCATGCTAGGATATTCTTAATTGGAGACACTTTTGCATATGCATACAATATGTTGTATACTCGCTCATCTTAGATTTGCATTCCATTTTTTTTTTTTTTTTTTAATTTTGTTCAGCTCTGGGGTTTTTCTTGTGGTGATTTTTTGTGATGGATAGGTGGTTGCGATCTTCTCCCAAGACAAAAAAGAGTCCAGAAAGAAAGATAAAGAGATTGCATATGAAAAAAAAAAAAAAAAAAAGAAAAACAAATTTGTTCAGAAGGCAAGAAAAGACACAGGATTATACGTAAGGTAGTGTTTTTCCTCCTATTTCTCTTTTCATCCATGAACTGCTCCTTTTATTTTGTTTTCTTCTTTATTTTACCTATTATTTTCGTGTAAGGTGCAATATGTGCATTTCACTGTTGCAGAAAAATATTTCAATACATTTCTACTTTATATAAAAATTAGGTAACACTTAAAAATGAAAGGAGGGAAAATTCCTTTCTTGCATACTTTGTTTCCAATCTCTGCAGCTGACAAAGCCAGCCTAAGTGCACCTTGCACAGGTATTAGTGAGACTCAGCCTTGCAATACTGACAAGCTGCCACGCAGTATTACACTTGTTCTGCTTTTGCTGTGCATTTGAAATGATTGGCAGGAGAATTTAGCAGTTAGGAATTGTACATCTGTATCTTGCATGGTGGGATGTTCCTTTCTGGTGCCACACTTCTGAAGAAAATACTGCTCCTTCTCTTTAACGCTTAAAAAAATGTATGGTGCACTGTGTGTCTGCATGTGCCCATCCAACTTTGGGTTATGGAAAGAGTGTGTCTGGCTTCAGAAACTTGTCCTGAATGCGAAGCCAAAAAAACCCACAGAACACCTGAGCTACCGCGCTAGCTACTACTGAACACACAGGAACAATAACCAGTCAAATAAATTTAAGGTGTCCATTGGTTGCCCAGACAGGTATATCTTGAAAAAAAGCTATTTATTTTCAAAACTTAGTTTTTTAAATCTACTTTCTCTTACTGCTCCTAGCTTGGGTAATTCCCAAGCCTGAAATCCTGCTTGCCCCTAGACTCCTCTCATTCATTCTCCTGTTTAGCAGATCTCTTCAAGAATCAGTCACAGACTTCAACTTTTCAGTCATACCTTCCACACACAAGTGTTCACTTGATTTTCTCATAACTCCTCCCTTTATATCTTGTCTAACTTTAAGTAATCCCAAGATAAATGCTAACAGAGAATATGCTATCCTTGTATTAGAAGAATCTTATTATTATTTTCTACTTACTCTGATTTATGACAATGGGAACCTTAATACTTTTATGTTGATGTCTTTCCTTCCTTTTTTTTTTTTTTTAATAAAATACGTCTTTCCACGTATGCACCTTCAGAAATCTAAACAAATTATTATTTTTTTAACGTTTATTTTTGTCAAATCTTTGGTTGAATAAAATGTGGTGTACTAAAGGAATTATTCACAATTTCTTCCCCAAATTCCCAGCAAGTGCATTAATAGACTGAGAATAGGTCACACCCTCTGATTTTTTGTGTGTTCTTAAACAACACATAGGGTAGATCCTGACCAAAGAAAGGCTTTCTCTTCCCTTTCCTTTACTGTAGAGCTTCATTGTAATATGTCAGCATAGATGCTGAAAATCAATTTATCATATTAAGCAGAGAAGTCAAAGAAATGTTTCTTTTGGCAAACAAACAATCAAAGATGCTCTTTGTGTCTTGAAAGCACTGGCCAATGACTGGTGAAAAAATAAGAGATACAAAATCTGATTTTGTCTATTTTTCCATGGAACACGATTTTAATGCATTGGTTAGTGTTGATTCCCTGCATGTTTTCCATATTGATCTCAAATTTGATTTACCAATAATGACAAGAAGAAGGTATAAAACTCTGGATTTTGCTTATTTATGGTTCTATTTGTTGCTGAGGGTTTGGCTGGTGGCAGTAGGAGGAGATAAGGGGTGTGAATCTTCAAGCAGCTCAGACTTGTCGAAAGAGCTGATAAATTCTGTTTGCAGGTAGGTTGCCATAGGTCTCCCCCAAACAACTCTTTTGTACTGAAGTGGCAATGACAGTCATGTTAATCTTTCATTTCTCATTCTTGAAATTTTTCAAAAATCTGGCACTGAAAGTAGTAGGTTGAGCTGAAGTGATTTCAACCCTTTGAAAGCAGTTTTTAAAGTCTTGAACAAATGCTTTATCTTCAGGACTACAGGTCTGGCTGCAACCTGAATGTTACTAATCACAGTCAAAAATATGGAGGTTGCTTATAGGAATGACAGTAAGAATCGTGGCAGAAATTTACATCTAATCTCGGTTGGAACTGAGTTGCGAGGTTTCATTCTCACTAGAAGCCATGGACAAGAACAGAAGAGGTGGAATGGCTTTCCTTCTAAACTCATCTAATCTAATCTAATCCCTTTTTCAGGTAAAACAAAAGTTCATTACACCACCCTTTGCCCCTTTATCAGAAGCAAAAGAAAAGAAAAAAGAAAAAGTATGGGGTGATATATTCTCTTTATCTGTTAAGCTTGATATCTATTATGAGTAAAATAAATAAATGAAAGGCCTGATTCTATTACTTATAAAATCACCAGGATTCATTCCAGATGGTGACAGTATGAAATCATTTTTGGCTCAATGAACTTTATCAGGTTTCCTCTACTCTCTCTTTCTGGCTGTATTTTCATGCAGTTGATTATAAATTAAGTTACACTAAAAATTTCTCCAGCAGTTTACCAGATGTTAAACATAAATAGAATAACATGTACATCTGAAGTTCTCTTTTTTTAAAAAAACCCTGATCTTTTCTAGCCCTTCTCCATTCAGGTTCCTCAGAAACAAAAATTTTGAAAAAGAATTTACAACTGTTGTTCTGCTCTACTACTCTTGTGGAGAATCCCAGGTGGATCTCCCTAGCTCTATACTCCTAAATATATCCAGATCTAAAGATTACAATACTCTCTTTCTTTCTTGATTTTGCCCTATGACTTCCTTCTCTATATATTAGCCCTTGTTGCACTGATACAGTGCACAGATGTACATTTTGGCATTGCTATCTGCTCTTTGCAAATTTTTTTTCTTTCCCATAATTAAGTTCTCATGTAAAATATTATTTTATTTATCATCAGCATTTTTCATTTGGCTTCCTTAGCTGCTAATATGAAACTACATGATTACAGGCAAGGTCGAAGACAAGAATCTTTTTAAGAAAAGAGCTTTAAATCAAAAAATTAGGAAAATATTTACAGAAACAATGAAAACACTGGGAAGATGCAAGAGGTTTGTTTGCAATGCCAGACCATACTTTTCCTTTAATAGTCTTAATACTTTTATATGAGTTGAAGGCTCAAAATCAATGGTGAAAAACTAACAAAATTACTAGTATCATGGTTTTAGAATAAAATGTTATATTTATTTATTTAATAGTAATTTTGGCATGCTTATTCTGAATTCTCCATGTATGATTTTACTGTACTCAACAAGAAGAAATGATGTGACCCTGAGGATGTGTATCTGAGATGTGAGTACTGATGTCCAGCTTGAAAATCCTTAAATAGAATGAATTTTCACAGCATTGCAAAATTTTGAAGAATGTAATCATCTGCAATTGTTAGTCCCTTTTGAATGCAAACCTAAGGGTGCAGAGAAAAGGAGAATAATATCTTGACGTGAAAGCTTACCTTCAAAGTTTCTTTTATCCTTTCATATTAGAAATACAAGGAGAAAACCACCACCACCAACAACAAACAGCAAAAAGATGCTATGTTCTTGCAGTAGTCCTAACAAAACAGCAGCACAGGAGAATCTGGAATCTTACAGAAGCTTGCGTTGTTGCTGTCATTGATTTTCAACACTTACTTTCCATAGTTTCCCGCTTTCCCAAAGTTTCATCTGTAAGACTCCTTTTTTTTATCCCCCTCCCAAATTCATCACAGACTGAAGTTGATAATGCAAAATGAAGGTTGTGATTCTCAAGATAGACAGATGTGAACATAGTCTTAATAGTTATTTGTATATTTCATTTCATACATGTGAATACATATCACTGGACCAGAAAACTCCATTTATTTAACACAAATGATGCATATATTTATTTTGTCTTGAAAATGGCTGTATTTCTGTTGTTAGTGACTGTCATTGCAGCAGTGTAAGGTGTGAGCAGGTATGTTTTGTTTCTGTAACAGCACATGGAGTAAATTCACTGTTTTCAACATAATTACTGCACTGACAGGCACAGCTACAGTGCTGATCTAACCTGACAGCTAAAATGGTTCCTGTCGCCATCAGCAAAATTAAAGCTCACACAGGAACATACAAATAAAAATAAATCCTATAAAATATCTTCTCTGAACATGCCTGGGCCATGAAACAAGCTTCTGAGATATTGACTCTTATCTTAGAGGTGTTTCCTTCAAGGTCAGCTCCAGGCATGTTAACAGCATTTGGAAATCATGCCTGTTACTGTCTGTTTTATATGCTCTCTGTGAAGACAATAAAGGGCTCTCAAGCTGTTCATCCAGTATTCTATGAAAGTGTACAAAATTGAAAAACTGTGAAAACATGATCCTTGATATAAATTTGAAGCGAAAAATATACCAGACAACTTCTTTCTTTGTCGAAATCAGTTGAGGAAATATTTGTTCAATTCCATTTAAATATCCCCTCTAGCAACTGAGAATCTCACCAAAAAATTGCTAGAATATAAAGATTCAGCTCAAAGAGCTGGTGTGCTCAGACTGTAATATCTGTAAATGTTCACAAAACAATACAGCCTCTATCAATTAAATCTTCATAATCCACAGCATATAGGTGGACATTTTGAAGAAGAACCAAAAATATTTAGATATCCTTATGCAGGGGTAGATGCTAGAATATGGTAAAAATATTTTCACTAAATTGGTCTGAAAAAGGAGTAAGGCATTGAAGAAATAAAACACCTGCAACCTAGCTTCATGGAAAAATCATTGCAAAAATAATAGCAGCCATGCACTACCAGCCTCTGGCTGTCCCATCTAATAAAGGACTTGGGCTAACAGCTTCGGTATTTTGCAATGTCTACTTTTTCAGTGTTCGGCACCAAAGTTGAATTGTGTGTCAGACATCCTGGCTCCACACAGACAGAGGGGCTCAGAATGCCAGCAGAGGAGAAGGTTCAACTTTTCTGCAAGTGGAGAAGGATGACAGGTCAGTGCCCAGAGGTTCAACTCTCTAGGTTATTTTGCCTTCTTGAGCCAAAAGAGTTCAGATTCACATCTTTAACTTCTTAGGAGGTTTTCCTAAAAACCAGAGGGAAAGTAACTGAAGTAAGATTTTCACCTTTCCCCCTTCCTTGGTGAAGTTCTTCCATGGGGAAAAAAATAACTAAACATTGGGTCTGATTGGTGGAGTCGCAAACTGTAATTGAATGAGGCTACAAGTGCCAGGCAATGTATGCAGATTTAAGACAAACCTGTGCTTTTATACTGAGTGCATTAGTGCAGCTTCCTGGCTGTTTTATATTCCTTTTCTGACAGAAGGCGAATGAGGACCTAACTTCTAACCACTCAGGTCTGTCACTGCCTCTCCATACTTCCCTCTCAAGAGAGCCTTCAGTTACCAGTCCAAGTTTGTTCTTTATCTTTGTTAACTTTTTCCTTACAATGACATATTAGGGATCAGAGGCTGTATCTCTGAGCACATAACTGCAGGGTTTCTTCAACTAAAGACAGTATCTGTATGATACACTGGGAACAAGACTGTATCGTAGCTCTCTGCAATAAATGCGTGCGGGAGAAGGGTGGGTAATCCATTGTATTCAGGACAGAAGGAATACAGAAAGACAGATGTTTGGTAATTTTCTTTTCTAATCCATTAAAAGAAAATGTCAGTGCTGTTTACCCTGAGGAATGGACCCAACTCTTTGAGATTTTTAATTAGAATTAAAAAAAAAAAAAAATCAAAACAGTGGAGTTACAATAATCCTTTGAAAGTTGAGCATTTTATAGTCATGTGATTATGTTAGATACGCTACAGCAAGAGAATGTGCTGCTGCTTCAGTATACAATTTCACCAGCAATCATTTTAATAGCCTTGGGCTTTTCTCATAGTTAGTAATCTATATGATAATATCTTTATTATTAGATTATGATAACTGAAGTAATGCAAGGAAATTCTTTGTTCTAGCTTAAGTCTGGGTGGGTTTTTTTGTGAATCTCAATTTTTTTTTTAATATGAATTAATATATTGGTGAAGAATGATGTCTATGGAAAGCAGAGGAGTGAACATGCTGCTGATGTTCATTTCTGAGTCACTCTGAAATGGAATACAAGTTATACTCAAGAAGAATGAGCAAGCAAAAACATTGAATGAAGCTTACTGATGATGGAATAAAGGTAGTTAAAAAAACACGAATAACCAGTTCTCTCCCATAGCTGACCACAGACTTTTTTTCCAGCAAACGCCATGTATACACTAGGCATCTCCCCACACAGCTTTTACAGTATCTACCTGAAAAGTACCTTGCATACCGCTGGCCCCGGGACTGATATTTAACTTCAGATGTGCAATAAAGGTGCTCAGGGGAGGAGTTAGAGGAGGTTTTGGCTTAGATGATAGTTTATAGTCGCAGTTGCATCTCCAAAGGGTATAAGGCTGAATCAACCTATGGAACTGCAAACTCCTTTCCACTGATTATTAGATTTTCGATGGAGATGCCACAGTAGATGCATAATATTGAGTAGGAAGATTTAAGACCAGCACACACAAACACATACATACATAAAATAACAGTTCAGCATTTGCCTGTTGGTATTACTCAAGTTGATTAAGTGTGTCTCTATCAGTGTTTTCCTTCAGATCAGGTTTGCATTTTTGAAATGGATCTCACAAATGTTCTGACTTATCCTGCCTTGGCTCACACTGAGAAGCAATCTTGGAATGTGAATGTTAGATTCCTTTTTTATGAAACAGGTTTGGAAGATGTCCTCCAGGAATGTATCTAGTGCACTTCAAGCACTGATAGATGGTCAGTCCATTGGTCCAGGGTGCAGCAAATCCAGAACACGTCAAATGAAGATGTTGGGACCTTGGCAGAAATTCTACAGGTCCACTGCTACAAATCTATGTCATGATAACTAGCAAAGCAGACTATGTAACCTAAATCATCTCTAGACACCTGCTCCGTTCATTGTGAAACATTACCTTCAACATTTTTTCAATTCTTTATTCCAGTGTGGCTTGCATTCTAGTGTTGGGATGTCCTAACTGTAGGTTAGGCAATGCAAATTTACATTCCAATGTCTGGGCTGATACTTTGCTGTCTCTCTTTGTATCTTACCTGGTTAATGGAAAAAATAAGATTATATTTTGATAAAATAACTACATTTTTTTTTAATTATGTTAAGACCATTTTCCTATGCAAATGATCTTAAGCCTGGAATGGGTATGACTTCATGATTTTTCTTATCTTCACCTCTTTCCAGGATAGAAAGCAGGAGAAGGTACCCTAGAAGCCACTTTATATGTTCTCTTTGAATCTTCACTGACTCTCTCAACTAAGGCAAACGTAGTAGTATGCACAGTTCAGAAGTTAGTGAGAAGGTAAAGGATAGTGACTTCTTGATCGTATGAGAAAAGGAGAACAAAAGGTAAAACCTGGGAAAATCCTCGTTCAACAAAATTATTATTTGCCGCAGTGGAATGGCAGGGAAACTGAGGACAAAGTCTATGGGGCTTTAAAATATCCAGAATAATCTTTTTCTAAGAATATGCTCAATATGACTGCTTTTCTCTGGAATTTAGATCATGAGTCATGGAAAGGATAAGGCAAAATCCTCTGCTGGAGCAAATTCTTTGAAATCAGTGGAATTGTATGTATTGATTTTCTTAAAATTGTATCCACATATAAGTTTGATGCCATTTTGATTTTAGAAAACTAAGTGTGGGGTTTTTTCACAATGTTACAAGTTTATATCTAAAATATCTTGTTGTGTTCCTAATATTACAGGAATCTGTGGAGAGTAACATTAAATACAGTAACATTATAGTCCCATGAAGTATTTCTATCCATTACTTTTGTTTCAAAGCTGCTAGGTTTTTATGTAATTATTTTGTCAATCCAGAAACAGCTTTTCCTTCCCAAGTGCAATACAATGAGTACCCATGATCCATGATTCATGTTTTATTCTGTGAAGGAAAGCAAAGGGGAGAGAGAAATTGCATCCATTCGTAGGCTGAACTGGAGTTGATTTTGAGGTTTGTAGGAATCTT
The DNA here is from genome assembly GCF_929443795.1 of Astur gentilis. Lineage (NCBI taxonomy): Eukaryota > Metazoa > Chordata > Aves > Accipitriformes > Accipitridae > Astur > Astur gentilis. Next base: position 1,487,628 of record NC_064892.1, read on the forward strand.
ATTTTAGAGCCAATGGTGTGTAGTTTCAGGCTGGCAGATTCTAGGAAAGATGTATTACTTCATGTGTTCATTTTGAAAAGTCAGAATAACATTTAGAGCAATTATGTTAACTAGGATCTCTTGAAGTATTAATACTACTTGCTAAAGGCTAAGTATACTTCAGACAGGTGTTTGCAGGTCAGCCTTCAGTTTTAGGCTTCTATGTTACTCCTCTCATTAGGATACCTCTGAGATGTGGTTGTGCAAATCTGAGGCATGGTTGTGTAATGTGGAAGTGTCATCCAGTATGTAGATAAGTCCATGTTTTATTCACTGTAAATCATTGTTCCTATTGCATTGAGAGCCAAATTTTAATCTTCAGAAATGAAAAGATACTGAAAGGTTATGGATAAACTAGGTCTTTCTTAAAAATACTTTTAAGGACTGACTTTGGAAAATAATTAGTTTATAAAATATTGTTTAACATAAAAAACCTTCTAATTATAATGAATAGAGAAACAATGTTATACAAAATCTTGTTATCAATCAAGGAAAGGCAGACACCTCAAATTTTACACATGACCATTACTTAGCAGTCAAAGAGAAAGAAGTAATTAAATGAACAAACTTGCCTAAATGAACAAACTTGTCTAAACAGAACTGCAGTAGACATGTAGTTAGAATATAATTGCACATATTCAGTTGTCATGGTTTAACCCCAGTCAGCAACTAAGCACTACGCAGCCACTCACCCCCCCCCCCCCCCACACACACACACACAGTGGGATGGGGGAGAAAATCAGGAGAAAAAGTAAAACTCGTGGGTTGAGATAAGAACGGTTTAATAGAACAGAAAAGAAGAAACTAATCATGATAATGATAACACTAATAAAATGACAGCAGTAATAATAGAAGGATTGGAATGTACAAATGATGCACAGTGCGATTGCTCACAACCGGCCGATCGATGCCCAGTTAGTCCCCGAGCGGTGATCCCCCCGCCCCCACTCTCCCCAGTTCCTAAACTAGGTGGGACGTCCCATGGTATGGAATACCCTGTTGGCCAGTTTGGGTCAGCTGCCCTGGCTGTGTCCTGTGCCAACTTCTTGTGCCCCTCCAGCTTTCTCGCTGGCTGGGCATGAGCAGCTGAAAAATGCTTGACTTTAGACTAAACACTACTGAGCAACAACTGCAAACATCAGTGTGTTATCAAGGTTCTTTGCATACTGAACTCAAAACATCGCACTGTACCAGCTACTAGGAAGACAGTTAACTCCATCCCAGCTGAAACCAGGACATCAGTACAACATTTGCAGAATGTGCCATTATGTTTTTAATGACCACAGGTGGGTAGGTGTTCTGTTTCATGTCTCATAAAAAAAAAAACAAATCAATGTCAGAACAACAAAAATCTGCAACCTTCACGCACGGTCCTTGGATTATTTTTATGACGTTTAAAATACATAATGTGCTCCTATTATTATTAGACCTGCATTATTAGAGAATGCCACCTGCTGTCTCCCTGCCACTATTGGTACCTCTTTAGCATTGATACAGGTTTTTATGTTAATCCAGTCTAGCCTTGCATAGTTTAGCAAGTACAAATAAGTGCCTGGGGTGCAATAGCTACCGGCAAATTTACTAGAAGAAAAACTGCTTGGAAAGATTTCTCCAGTTTGTTTCACTCTTCCACATCAAGAGAGTTATAAGTAGGAATCTGTCTCTGAAAATATGTTCAGAGCAAACAAAGCTGGAGTTGGTCACCTTTTAAACACGTATTCAAAAGAGAAGCAGCATTGGAATTATATTCATACTGTAAGAGCTACTTACACACCCTATCATTTATTGTACAGTGTGATGGGCCAAAGTGTTCGTCTTAAAACATGTGCAGTAGAAGGTTAGGCAGAAAAAATCGAATTCTGCCATGGGCTGTTAGCAGCAGTGGAAACTATAGTATTATGCCTTTTCCTAGTCATTATTTTGGACTTTAGCATGGACCCCCTTAGGAGATATGAAATGTGTCTGAAATGTGTCTGATTGCCTTTCCTTCTATCTAATTTTTGCCCCACCTTTCAAGATAGACTTAATAGCTAAACTATCCTTTAAGATCAATACTATGTTTTAGTCTCATGTGTAACTGTACTATATCGTATAGTATAACTAAATATTTCAGCTACAATTATAACCAGAGTGTTGACTGAAAATGTCATTCACCTAAAGATAAGCACTATTGCTTTTGTAATTGACAATACACAAATGTTTCGTTTTAGTAAAGAAAAACTTTGAATTTTTTTATCTCTATATTTTGTTATATATTAATTTAATATTTTATTACACTTTTTATTATTTGATTTTAAATATGATAACATTATTGACAACTCATTATGCTGAAGTTTAATATTATATTATGTGTTATATTAGGTATAACATCATAATGTATATTATGGGTTCAATATTCTGTTATGGAAACAAAAAAAGCACTATTCATCTATTTTATTTGTAATATAATAATTTTATAAGCTTTTGTCCATGTTTTGCCTTTTAAAGCTTACATTCTTTCCCCAAAAGAAGAAAGAAGTAGAATTTTCCACAGAAAGAAAGAAATTTCATTTTCTGATTGCTTCTACTTCATACCCTAGACTTCCAGTTTTCCTCCTTTACTCTAAAATCAGGAAATAATCTGTTACTGGTCCACATGAAATAATAACTTCTCCTTACTAACTTCAACTCAGCCATTTTTTTGGAGGTGCTAGAGTGAGTAAATAGGGGTAAACTGTAACCACACCATTTTCCTCCCCTTTCCACAATTACTTATGGCCATTTTCATCACTCCCTGTCTGAGAATGAAATTATCAGATACTTTGCAGCTGTACAGAACAGGTAATCCTGCATTGCCCTGTGTCCCTAACTGCAATTTGTTTTGCTGACTTTGTAATGTATCATTTAGAAAAGGGGCTTGCATCGTTAAGAAAACTACAGAATTACATGAAAAAAATGGGATTTAACCACCATTCATGTATTCTTGCTGTTGGTTTTTACATTTAAATAATTATTTTTTTCATCTTCAGCAGCACTCTCTAAGGCCATTTTGTTAGTTGGCAGCTGAAAGCTTTACTCAAAGTCATGATTTGGGGTTATTACATTACATAATTGGTTTCATGACTCTCTGATGTTACACTAGAAATTTAAAATAACATTAATATAAATCCTTAAATAAAAAATAAAAATAAAAGAAAATCAAGTGGCAAAAGGCCAAGACACTTGAATCACATGGTTACAGTAAAAAAGAGGATGAAACTAATTTTTGTTAGGATTCATACATTTTTGTTTCTTTAGAGAATGTGAGAAATCAATTCAAATAAATTCTCTGTTCTTTATTGAAATTTGTTGTCACAGACATAGAGGAGAGTAGAAGTCAATATTATTTTTTAAATCTAAACACCTAATAATTAGGCAAGCATGAACCAATTTTGAAATGTTGGAATCATCCAAACATCTGAAATAGCCCCAGGGCTGGGAGGAAGTTTTATTATTTTAGTTCTTCCATACAATCTAAACTCTTAGTCTTCCTCATCTTAAACCATCTCTTATGCATATTCTCCTTTGTTCTTCATATGGTTATCTTCCCAAAGTCATACAAAAGACAAGTATAAATGTATTTATTTACATTCTTCAAGTAGATAAGTGCGATTATATTCATTTCAATGTGGTTCAGCTGCACAGGTAATTATGCTTTGAGGAGGAGTTACTGTTCTGAAGAGGTCCCCAATTTTTCATTTGCTAAGTTATTCATACTGTTCTTTCCTTTTGTTCTTGCCCTCCCTCCAAAGGCTAAGAATATAAAAAGCTACTGTTGAAAGAAATGTCTTGAAATGCCATTTCTTTATTTAAAACCTGCTGGTTATTTGCCTGTAGCTCATTCCCTTTGGCTCATTTTGCTTTTCTCCATCTATGCTTTCCTCCTTCAGTTAAATTACTTTTCTGTTTTAATTATTAGTTCTAGTTCTTTAGCCAATATCGATGTTCATTACAAAACTTTAACATCTTTGATTTTTTCCATCATCATCTTATTTTTGTCACTTATTTCCTAGGTAACAAGGTGGCTAATAAATCCTAATGTCTACAGTAAGTATTTGAGGGAACATTAAGGCATATTGTTGATCAAATATGTTAATATAACTTGCATCTTAGCAAGGACTATTTCAGCTTCTTTGTATTTCTGTTCATCTTTGGACTCTTCATCATCATGTAACATCATCCAAATACTAGTTCTATTAATATTCTTTCATTCACAAGGCAGATATTTGATAGATGATTAAGGGACCTGGGATTTCAGGTTTCCCACAGAGTCAATATTGTAACATGCATTACACTTCTATTTCAGTTCTTGCTGTATTTTTCATGGCGGGTGAAAAAAGAATTCTGTTAATCTTTTAAAGAATCTGTCTATAAACTGCTTTTACTTCTCTACCACTGAACAAAAACCTTCTGTTTTTCCTTCACCTCACAGTTGTAAAATAATTAAGACACACCTCAGAAGAACAAAGCAAGCCAGATGAAAAAGCAATGTGTGCAAAAAATCACCATGCATTTGAACTGACATTTAAGAAAAGATTAGTGTATCTCCCTGTTATCTTCTATTTTTGCAAAATTCTGTACCTGCGTGTTGATTCTTTAGGATACCCTGTGGGTAGAGTCTGATGAGATGAAATGTGTCATCCAGCTGCCTCCATCTAAGACTGATCCGTGGAAATGCAATTTACTGTCAACTTTTAACTTTTCGGTACTATTTTACTGTCTGAAGGTTTCTTAAAGGTTTAGACAATGCAAACTATACCTTAAATTTGCTGTTGTAGCAGTACTGGATAACTTGCTGAAGATGAATGGCCCACACACAGTTCTCCTCTGGGTATTCTTAATGTATCCTGAATATTCCCCTCCTATTTCTTCTAAACAAATTGAAGTACTAGAAATAGTTTCTGAAAATGCGGGATTATCCAATGCATTTATTTCACAGGTGTTATACTTCTCATTTGCTTTCTAGAGCACTGTCATGGTTGCAGCCCAGCTGGTAACAAAGCACCACGTACCCACTTGCTCACTGCCCTGACCCAGCCCCGGTGGGATGAGGAGAAAATATAAAGAAAAGCTCGTGGGTCGAGACGAGGACAGGGAGGGATCACTCACCGCTTATGGTCACGGGCAAAAGACAGACTCAACCCAGGGAAGAAACAAAATTAATTTAATTGACTACGAATCAAATCAAAACAAGGATATTAGGAAGTAAACCCCAACCTGAGAACAGCTTCCACCCGGGGAGCCCTCCCGCCTTCCCGCCTCAACTCCACTCCCCGTTCTCTCCACCTCCTCCCCCCGGCGGCGCAGGGGAACAGGGGACGGGGACGGGGGCTGGGGTCGGTTCCTCACCCCTTGTCTCTGCCGCTCCTTCCTCCTCAGGGGGAGGAGGACTCCGCACTCGGCCCCTGCTCCACCAGGGGGTCCCTCCCATGGGCTGCAGTCCTTCACGAACTGCTCCAGCACGGGTCCCTCCCGCAGGCCACAGTCCTTCAGTCCCAGCCTGCTCCCAGGGAGCGGCGGCCATCTTGTGGGGCCTCCACCCCCTGCTCCGGCGTGGGCTCCTCTCTCCCCGGGCTGCAGGTGGGCATCTGCTCCCCCGCTCCCCTCCGTGGGCTGGGGGGACAGCCTGTCGCCTCACCATGGCCACAGGGGACATCAACCTCCTCCCCTCCTTCCTCCCTGACCTCAGGATCCGCAGAGGGGTTCCTCTCACATCCCACTCCCCCGACTCCCTCACGGGGCGTTCCCCTTCGGAAATCTCTTCTCCCAGAGGCGCTACCACCGTCACTGAGGGGCTCGGCCTGGGCCAGAGGCGGCTCCCGCTCTGAGCTGTGGAAAATTCTAGAAGCTTCTCCCAGGAGCCGACCCTGTGGACCCTCCCCTGCTACCAAAACGCCTCCACACAAACCCAAACCAAGCATATGCTGCTTCAACTTTTTGCTTTGACCAGCTGTAACTTTACCTAACCCCATGTTCCACCCTAATGCCTCCTAGGTTGATATGCACTTTCCTGCACACCACACAAAGGAAGCTGAACTAGAATAACACATCTCCCACCTTTTTCTTTTTTAAGTTACTAAAACACTGCATCTGCAGAAGAAATTTTTTGTGCTCCTGTGTGACCTGTGATAAAGTCACTCTGCAGTATTGGTCTACTGAGTACCAAACGACATTAGAAGACACGTTGGTCTGCAACATACAGCTGAATTTCCTTCACCGTGCTCCTTTATTTCTAATTATTGTTTACTGGGAAAAAATAAATTTATATGACACAGTAAATACAAAATATGAAACACAGTGTTTTAAATACCATGCAATTGTATCTAAGCCACAAGTACTAGTAATGCTTTAATTAACCAATGCTTGACATTAAAAGTTCTGAGTGTACATACACCAATTTGTGCTACCTGACTAATGATGTCATTTAAAGGCTTATAGTTTTCATTACTACTTGTCAGAAACAGGAGAATGTGAAGAACTTGCTGTTCCTAAGTTTCTTGGAACAAAGTTTTTTTCACTCATAGTGCTAACAAAAGGGTGAAAAACAGTATGATTACTGATTTAAAATTGACAGTGGAAATCTCTGGAGAAGTTGAACAACACAAACATTTGTTAACTCAGAATATACCTTTGAGATCCTCTGATAATGTCACCAGAGAAATATTTGTTCCTCTTAAAAAATATAAATAGATTAATTGATTTCACTGGGACATTCATGCTTAAATGGTCTTGTATCATTATCTTATATAAATATCTGTACCAGTTCCACCAGTTTTGGGGTAACAAACACAAAGTAGTTGTCAACATCATCATCATCATCATCCAAACCTTCTATTGTGCCATTTTACTGTATCAATACTTCTTTTATTTACAAATTATGTCAGTTTGATTGCCCTTCTTTCTTTTTATTTCCACAAATGTTTTTACACCAGGTTCAACCTTCTATCTGAGGAAAACTGCGACAACAAAATACTCAATAAAGCCATCACCTTTCAGCTTTCCAGTCCTACTTTAAAAAGCTCTGGTAATTTGATAGCAGTTAGTCAGGCCATGTACATTTCTTGATGGCTTTCCCTCTCATCTCTTCCCAAATATATACTATTTACTGAAATAAAAACAGTACTGCAGTGACTGTAAATGTTCACAGTTTCAGGTCAAAGCAAAGAAGTGTTTTCAGAAAAAACCCAGAGATTTAGAAGAAGAAAAGAAGCAAGAATGATTCCTAATGCTTCCTTTCAATCATACTTATTTTTTTCTAAAGTTGTAATTTTATTTTGAAATTAATCTAAATTAAAATGAATAATTTTTAAAAATGGAAATAAATGTTTCTCTTTTTGTTTCATTTAAATATTTTGGGTGGAACCAGGTCTTGTGTGGTTTTGGTCAAATTGTTGTCAAGTTAAGATGAGGGACTTGATCGTTCAGTCAGAGAAGTGCATTATTTGTATAGCTCTTGCCCAGAGATGACTGATTAGGCAGTGATCACATAGTTAGCTTGTAGTTAAACATTCTATTGTTTTTGTTGGTTTTGTTCACAATCTTACTTACTCTGTCCAGTTTTTTCCATTTACTTGTTTGTTCTACCCAGCTATTCTGGTCTTATATTCTTCGGGAAAAAGCCTTATTCTCTTTATGTCTGTACTGTGTATAAAATGACAGACATATAACTTAACAGAGTCTAATGTATTGTATATGTCAATAACAGATCTCTTTGTCATGGATCTCATTATTTATTATATCAGGTTAGTCATTCTTCTGCTATATCCCACTGAAAGGGGGTCAAGAGTATTCTTAGTAGTGAAGACAGCTTTCTTCAGTAGAGTTTTAAAACTGTGAATTATTCCTTTTAAGGAAAACCTGTGCTTTTATTGCCAGTCTCCCAAGATTTCCAAATGTAGCTCATACCTTCAGCACTATACTCACAGAAACAGAACTCAGTGGACTGTGACAGAGACCTACATTTTTTCAGAGCATATGAACAGGGATTTAATTTTAGCACAGTTAAAAAGAAGTGCTAGCTATAATGATGATGATTAATCCTGTCTTTGGGCCACCAAGGCATCAGAAAAAAGTCTGGAGAAGATTTGGACTAATGCAGTGTGGATGAGACTGATGTACATGGGATTTTCTCTGAGGGAAGAGGGAGCGAACCAGCCTGTACCAATTGCTTGAGGAACAAGAGCTGCTACTTAGACAAATACCCGGCGTTGGGCTGGAGATGCTAAGTACTAGAATTAAAGCTAGCTAAGTTATCTGCAAGCAACCAAAGATGACCCTTCTTACTCTCCCCAGCCACTTCCACTCAATTATTATTAAACTATAGAGATGTGCAAGGTTCTTAGTGAGGTTATTTCATGAGTGTTCTGTGTTCCTCCATTTATATTCGTATACACGTGAGGGAGAGACAGAATGAAAACCTACAGATATTCCCAAACTGGTAAACCTCCTGTCAGATGTCATGCTTTATCAGGCACCCATGTCAATCATCCACAAAACAAATCTACAGAGGACCAAACTTCATTAGTTCTGCTGCTCAAAAAGCTACTTACTTTTCTCCTGAATTTCTAATTTCATGTTCTCTCTAGAACACTATTCTCTAAAGGTGGAATGAAGCAAGTACTGCAGTTTAGATGGAATTCTGAGCTGTAAATCTGTTTTTTCCAATACTTATTTTTATTTCTTGATTTGAAAATATCAAGAAATTTCTTTCTTTAAGATATATATTAAATTTGCCATCAACTCTGCAAAAATACAAGCCTGTAAGCTCTCTCTCTCTTCATTTCAGGAACATGTAATATCTCTGTTTTTAAAAATATTTTTTGCTACCTATGATATTGCACATTTAATCTATGATTAGCTACATCTAGTACTTCTGGTTTTATTGTACTTGCCTCTGTATCTTCTTCCAGTTTTTAATAAACAATTAACTAAAATTAATTAAGCACACATAATAAGTTATCTATAATATTTCTATAGAGTTTTGAACCAGAAGTGCATTGGCAGATGTGGCACAGAGGTTGAAAGTACTACAGTAACAGATTGTAGAGAAAGGCAGTAGTTTAGGAACACTGCCATATCTCTTTCTCATTATTTAGTGTGGATTTAACTGGAAACTTTATATGCTATATCAACTTGGCTATCTACTTCATGTCATGAGAATGTTACCTAAGTCAAATTTATAAACTTGAGCAACATTAGAATGTCTTATTTATACACACACACCTAGGGAGATAATTTTTAGTAAGAAAAGAATAAATGAATTCACAGGATATTTTGTGATGAGCGAGCCAATTGCTGATTATAAGGAAAACACCAAATAACAATCTGATTAGACCTTGGAATTTAATGTGAGGCTCAGCTGTCCTAACATAAGTGACGCTGACAAGCAGCTGGAATGATAATTGGAGTAAATTCACATGTACCAATTGCCCTTTTAATAATACCATAAAGAGACAGCAGCATCAGTATCACTATATTGTCTACTTGTGATAATGGCAAAAGCCAGTCAACAGACCAAAAGGATCACTGAGTCATGACTTCAGTCAGCTGGTATAAAACTCTTTGGGCTGAATTTAAAAATGTGGTCCATGTGAATAATTTCTAATGAAGACTAAGTCTGGAAGTATCTAGAAATAACATTAATTAAAAAAAATAAATTGTTGTCCTCTGTGTTTCAAAACCAAAAATTGGTAAAACACCCTCTTCTTTCAGTCACAGACATTATTTTGTAAAATTATGGTAAATTAAATCTCGCTTTTGAAGTAGATTTTGAGGCAAGACTGATGTCTGAAGCAAACTATAACATGCAGTTTTAAAAAAACTATTCATCATCTGTTTCCATTTTGTATGTGCTATCACTGTTACTATTCTAGTAAAATATTATAAATTTTCCTGTGTATTCCTGTAAATGTAATCATTCTTATTATATTTAGCTGGTAACAAAATAGCAGAGCCATAGAGATTTTTACATTTGTATCATCAAGAGGTGTCACATATCATTTTATGTCAAAAGTCAAAATAATAGAGAAAGAAATGAGAGGTTTATCCTGTTTGTTGGCATAAACCAGTAGCACTAAAGCAACCAGTTGATAAATTTCAGATCTAATTTAATCATACAAAGAAAGTTTTAAGTTTAGTGAAGTATTCATCATACCAGAAACAGAATAATGGCGTAGAAAGGGAAACTACCTAGCACAGGGTCAAATAAAATTTTGCTTTTAATATTCCTGTACTGCTTATTCATTAAATATGGTTCAGGCCTCCATCCTGTAAAGTGCAAAAATTCTATGCACAGTAAACAGTAACTTTAGAACTTTCTTGGCCTCAAAGGTCTGAAGTTCTGTTTCTAGGCATAAGCAGAAGTTCTTTGGTTTCAGTTAAGCAGAACAATTCAGTGCCCACAACACATTCAAAGCTTTCCTTAAACCAAGACAATAGGTGTCCTGCACATATTGCTTATGTCAGGTACAATCTAGTAGTTTCTTGATCATGTTATTGGCAATCAGAATTATCAGTATTTTATCTACTTTTCCTTATAGACAATAGAATCTTATATCCATTGGAATTAATGAATCTATGAGTCAAAATAGATTCTGACCAGTATCATACATATAAAATCGTATCCGTATAATAGTCAAAAAAGAGCTTTGCATTGATTTATTGCACACACATTCAAGTGTATATATAAATGCTTATATAAATATAAAATACATAATTTATTGAAAACAAGACATAAAGTTCAAAAAATCTCTGTTTGGACTTCTAATATATTCTTATTTATTGTATGTGTGAGTAATTTTTTTTCTGTTGATGCTATCTTATTCTTACAGCATTGAATAATATCAGCATCTGGTATTTACTCATTATTTATTTGATTTTTTATTTTTTATCACTTCACTCTGCAAAACAACGGAAGGAAAGTGCTTGGAGCTAAGCACTGAAGTTCATGATAATTTCTCTATATAATTACTTATAAACAATTATTAACAAATCTGCACATTCATAGTGTTTTTTAAAGAAAGTTAATGTAAAGTCAAAAATTGAATGAGTGTATGGCTAGCAAAATTTAAAAAATATGAATAATATTATAACAATTCACTGTATTTGTGGAAATATTTTTAACTTAATGCTTTGTCATTAACAACAGGACATAAGTAGGTGTAGCTTACTAATTTTACCCACAAAGAAAATAAACTTTTTTGAAGAATAATAACTGAGCTTTGAAATTTTCCCATGTAGCACTTTTCCTGCCTTAATTAATGATAAATATTTGAGACAATATTGTTGTTAAATTAAAACTAAAACTTTGTTTTAAAATAATACCATTAACAAAAAAGCAAAATGAAACTTTTTTCAATGGATTTGAGTGAATTCCAAAAGATCCTGCATGAATGTTCTCACATTAATAAATTTAACTTGCATGAGCTGCACTTTATCACTCTATTTTAATTCCTAAAAAATATTTACATTAAAAATGGAGAAGTAACTAAAGTTATTTTGGCCACCACAGTGTAGATACAAGGAATAAAGTTTATTTTAAAATTACTGCAGATCACCTTGTAAGGCTTTTATTTGCTTTTGTATATGATTTTTCTTGTACTTTTATCCTTGGTTAGACTCAGAGCTGTCACCACAGTGCTTCTTTTACTTTAATTGCAGACATAAACTCCAGAAGAAAAATACATGAGAACTGAAGAAATATTACAAGTTGCAAACTTTTATACATCAATTGTGTTTGCTCTGACCAAACTCAGATTAAATTTTGGTGAAGGAAGCTGTATGGCAATGTTTGCCGTTACTTATTTCCTAATAGATTGCTGTGGAGTTCCATTAAATAACACTGTGGTATCCACTTCAAAAGCAGCATCTCTGCATGAGCAAGCAATTACATGTAAAGTGGATAATATACAATTATTAAATATTCTGGGTTTGTTTTTTTTTCTTTATCTCTCTCTTTTTTTTTTTTTTTTTTTTTTTTTTTTTAATGAGGAAAGACACTCGGGAAAAAAAGATTTGATCTTAACTTCCATAACAACTTTTGGTCTTAGATTTCTGCTCTCCAGTCTTTGCTAATATTTGTTGGGAATTTCTTATTGATTCAGGAAGAATTAATAATCATGGTCTGTCATTTATTTTCCTTATGTTTTGCTGCTCCCTGTCATGAAGTCATGAAGATGTGTAAAGTGACTGTGTCACTCGACCTCATAGAATAGACCTTCATCTCTAAGGTGAAACACCTAATTTTGTCTGACAACTCAGATTGTTTTTAATTCAAAATTTTGATATTTTTTTTTAAATTTCTTTTTTCTTTTCTTGTGCATTACTGAATCTGCCGACAGTCAAGGAAAATCAAGCAGAAAAATTACTGTTTTTCTTTATTTCTTTGTAATATATCATAATATGCTTTACAGGTTATATTGTTCTTAGCAATAGGAGGTAGTGTTTACGAAAGTATAAGCGATTCCTTTATTTTCAGGGAAAGAAAACATAAGATTAAAGAATCCTGTGATTCAGCCTTCCTTTCCAATTGTGTACTGCTAATCAAACTGACTGAGAGTTGAGTTCCTAAAACTACTAAGAGGCCTAACCATAGTATTCATACTGAATACCAAATTCTCTTTTGATTGCAGGTCTAGTGCTCTAAGTGTTGATTAATGACTGTGTGTAAGTATTTGTGAAGGGTAGGTAATTCCAAACCATGGGAAAACTTTGATCCATCTGGTAGTCTACTTCTCCCATTTTATTACAGTTTTCTGGACTTCTGAATGCCCTGACATTGAATAGTAGTCACAACATGCCTGTTATGGTCTAGTTTATGTAGCAATAGTTTAAATTGAACTTGAAAGTTCAATTTCCTATTGCCTTTTGACAGTTTTAATTAGAACACATCCTTTATTTTTCTACAGTATTTATTGTTAAAATGCTTGACAGTCATCATTTCTCTGCAGGTTGTGTTTTCAAACGTTTGAAGACACCCTACCTAATCCTAAAATAGCCTTGCTATGCTTGTGTCTTGATTAGTCCTCTGAAATTAGTGAAAAAATCTTTAAACGCATGCACCTGAGAGATGTCATATGTTGATTTAGATACATCAGGAATACAGTGGATCTGAAATGATTTTCTACTTCTTGGCAGAACATCCTTCTCACTCTAAGTTAAAGTAATTCTGAAGTGGAATTACTCGGCTCCTGCCAGTACTTTAGCAGATGTTTAATTATATAAGGGAAAACCTGAACATTATAAGGAAGGATTGATAGAACTGTATCCCAGTTACCATATAGTTTAGCTAAGAGCCAGCACATTGAAAAGGTGGAACAAGAATGGTATTTCAGCTGTCAACAAAAGCATCCAAATCCCTTTGCCATAGTTACAGTTGCTACTGCAACCCAGAAAGAATGGTATTTGCCCATTGTGTTGCCTAGAAGAATCACTCAGCAACCCTAAGGAGCAGTGAGAAAGGTGTACCTTAAATGCCAGAATGATTCACTGCAGCTCTAGATAAAACATAGGTAGTTGATGACAGACTTGAGTTCTCATCTTTCACATTTGTGTAAGGATATTATGTCCAAGGTGAATATCCCAGCTGTAGGGAAGACTGAAGGTGGATATGACAATTTTTTTTTTCTAATAAATGTGTAATTTATTATCTTTTCCCTTCCTTTCCCTTCCTTTCCCTTCCTTTCCCTTCCTTTCCCTTCCTTTCCCTTCCCTTCCCTTCCCTTCCCTTCCCTTCCCTTCCCTTCCCTTCCCTTCCCTTCCCTTCCCTTCCCTTCCCTTCCCTTCCCTTCCCTTCCCTTCCCTTCCCTTCCCTTCCCTTCCCTTCCCTTCCCTTCCCTTCCCTTCCCTTCCCTTCCCTTCCCTTCCCTTCCCTTCCCTTCCCTTCCCTTCCTTTTTAGCTCAAGTAGAGAGGATTAAAAAGCTAAAATTATGGATTCCTCCCAGCTAAGTGTAGGCACTTAACTGAAGAGCCTATGCTAAGATCCTAATCATTCTAGGCTTATCCTAAAGTTAATGGAAAGAAAGTTGCCTCCTGAGAGCAATTAAGACTGTAGTTGACTGAAATAACCAGCTGTAAAAGCCCTTCACTGTTCATATTATATCTCTAAAGCTTGTGGGATAAATCTGGACCAAATATTTAATTTGGGGTTTAATGGATCTGTCATGTTGAATGGAGCACTTCTTTCCAAGGAAGAAAAATAAGCAAGCAGAAATATTTAAAACCAACCAATTTTGGAGCTGTTAAAAAATTAACAATTTTTCCTACAAAATTACTTAAGCATTACTATAAATATTCAGCTTACGATGTATAAGAACTTTTGTATATGTATTCCTCTTAAGAATGTTGGGGTGAGTTCCTCTTAACATATTTACAGTCGGGATTGATTTGATCCCAAGTGTTTAAATAGTTGGTCACCTTTTACTTCAAATTGAGACATGAAGCAATGGAAGGTTTGCAGGTAAAAATGTGATACTGTGGCAAAAGCAAGGCCCTTGGCTTTCATTGAAATGCCTAATTTCTTCTCACTTTTTTCAAAAGGATCTTCAGTAAGACTTTTAAAAAAAATATTTTGTAAAACTACTAAAAATTTCCCATGTTTCTGTTAGCATCTGGTGTTTTCAGTTTCCTTCTTTTCAAGTCATTAACTTCCAGCAGAAGTTATAACTGTGTGTTTCTTTAAAGAGTAGACATGATCCATCACGCTAAGTTGTGGGGCTGCTATTTATAAGAACTAATGGTATTTCTAATGAAGGAACAGAAGCCTGTGGTAAACTGAAAATAAAACAAACACAAAATTTCTTTGGGCTATCTGATATTGTTAATTTAAATGCCAGATATCACCTGTAAACTTTCCTAGTAAAGACTTGCAAGAACCCTATAATTTCTGTTTTTGAAAAACACTTCCATATATCCGCTAATATCCTTATCACCCATAAACATGACCTTGGCACACTGATTTTTACTTCTATTATTAGCATAATCTTGGAAGAAATCTCACATTAATGCTTATAGCTTCCATTCTTTCAAAAACTGGTGGCCACTTTAACTACATTGTCTTGTGAATTCAAAATGTTGTAAGGTATTACAAAAACACAGCAGTGCCTTGAAAACAAAGATATACTGCTTAAAGAAGCAACATTTGTGTGCTGTCACAACAAACCAAAACAAATTGAAAATGTTCCTAACAATGTACGAGCCTAGCCAGGGCTTCATTCAACACAATTCATTGAACTGTACCTTTAAACAGCTTGTAATTTTTCAGGTCATATTTTTATGTCTCATATTGCATTTCTAGAGAAATCTGTAAAATTTTATTTTCCAAATGACATTTCAGTTTGTGATTATCTGTTTTGATCACAGTAAGTTCAGTGGTTTGGTTTTTATTTTTTTCCAAACTTGGTTTGTTAAAGAGTGCTCAAATCAAATTAAGGTATCGAAGACAAATTGTTCTGTCAACAGTGGTTTGGCATGAATTTGTTTTGTGACCTCCAGCTGTCCCTCTCAACCACCCACCACTCACATTTATAATATCTACTCTTCTCCCATCAACTCAATCACAATGGCCTTAGTTCTTCCAAGAACCTCCATGCTATGGCATATCCAGGTTGTTCCAACTTCCAAAGACATCTCCCTGCAATACCATGAGTTCATTCCCATGCTCTCTTCTCCTCCAGGTTTTCCCTGATGCTCCTTAGGTCCTCACATCATCATACTCTCAGCTTTTTCCCTGTCTCTCACTGCTGTTACTTTGCCAGCAGCTCAAATTAAAGGCAGCAAATGCTGCAGTTATTTTGGAGCTACATGCAGTTTCTTTGGCTCCTTAACAGGCTTGTGCTTATTGGTCTTCTGGGTGCTGCCACCCAGTTGATGGTTGACCAGAAGAATAGCTAATTCCTCACTAGAATGCTGGCGAATGCTCCCTTTCATCAATTCATCTTCTTTTAGCTACTTATTTTCATAAAACTGTTGGGCTGGTGATACCTTTGAGAATTCTATCCTTCTGTCAAATTTGACTGAAATTGGATAATGTAGTTGCGAGTTACCTTCAAGAAGAGAAGAGTGCTAAAGAGACAGAGATAAACATGCAGTTCCATCAGGTAATCTGGTTATTCAGATAATGCTAGGAAGCCTTGTTGCACATAGAACTTGTGCATTATTTTACCTATGATTAAAGCACAGTTCTTCAAAGGTGGACTTAATAAAATTGGGTTTTAACAAGACACGTGTGTTATTAGCAGAAAATATGAGCATCCACAATAACAAATCCTTTTAGTTCCCATGAGAGGCCATAGGAGATTCTAATTTACACAGACAGAAACCCTTCCCACCTACTACCACTGAAACAGCTGATATTTGTATTTTAAAACCTGATTTCAGTAGAGTTCTGTAAGACCACTCAGAACTCATTGTAGGCTAAAAGATCAATTTCACCAATCTCACTGACATTTTTTTATTGGGATAAAATATTTTGTAGGCTCTTTAAACTCCACTAGCATTTATTAGTTTTACTATGGAGTTCAAGGTGGAAGTTAATGCCATACTTTGAGAAATTATTTTAAAAACTTTTTTTGTGTATTGGCTAACAGAAAAACTCTATTGTGTTTAAGTTTTGCTAGAAAGTTACTGTGCAGAAGAATAACATGGTTGTTAGTCCCGCATCTTTTAAGAGAAGCAAGTTCTGTCTACAGAAGACAAGCTACAGTACTATAAAAAAAAAGAAAAAAAAAGTAATTTAGGTGACAGACTGCCCATCAAACATTAAACTGTAAAACCTAGAAAGCATGGGAGTGACAGAACTCACTTCACAGATTTCTACAGTGTTTCGCAAACAGCTTTAGATTTGGTTATCTTGAACAAGTGCTAACATCTGAAAATTTTCTAACATCACTGTTCATCTGTATATTTTTCCAGAACATATATGAATATCTTGAGCTGACTAGAACCCAGGGAAAGTTTCTGGCAATCTTTCTGCTAACCTCTGTCCATAGTGGTAATGGCTCATGTTCTCCCACTGTTTGTTTTCTATCCTTTTATTTCAAAGCCTTGTGGGCATTTAAAGTCTTTGTGAGGCCCTTTGTGAAAAAATTTCGTGAAAAGCCATGTATGTGTACCAGATCACTTTATTCACATACTTGTTAACTCTCAGCCAACTCACACTAAGGCATGACTCCCTTTTGCAGTAAGTTTCTGCTCCTGATGAGTTATAAATTTAAAAACAATTAAGTTTTATGGGTTTAGAAAGTTCTTACAACTTTTTTTCTCAACTTTATTGTAATTTACACTTACATGGAACTTGTCATGTTTTATATACTCTCTTAACTTTCTTTATTTGTCTATATCTTCCATTTGAAGCTTTTTTTCGGTGTGTACCAAGATCACTTATTCAGCTGTTTAAGGTGACTTTCAGCCACAGTGACTGTTTCCTTCTTTTAGAATTCTTTTGATCAGCAACATGTTTTTATTTTAAGTATCTGCTACTGACATTTTTAAAAGCTCTACAGCCTGCATGAAATCATCTTGCCCTTTAAATGCTTCATTTAGTTCCTGTTAAATAACACTCTCATTGTATTTAGTTTCTTTTTCCTAGATGTTGTTATAGGTTTTTTGGGTTTGGGGTGGTTTGGTTTTTTTTGGTTGCTAAGAAGATACTGATCTAGAGTATATTGTGACCAGAGATACAGAATTTTTTTGGGGGTAGCTATATCTTGAACCAAAATATCAAGATCAAGAACTAAAGATCAAGAACGATACTGAACAAAGTAACTGTGGATTATCTAATCACTTTATCCAAGGAACAATCATGTACTGTGTCTAAAATTTGTTGCACTGTGGCGATACATTTATCACTTTACACACTGACAACTGGACCCTCCCATTCATACTTTGTATTTTCACAGCCTCTCTAATCTTGTTTAAGTATGACATATTTACGAGAGGGATTATATCACATAGTACTTGTCATACTAGAGACTTGAGTGATGTCCTATGAGACCTTTTACAATCATATGTTTTCATAATTTTGTGAAACACAATTTTTTGGCTTAAGATAGATACATTTGAAGTATCAGAGTATGTATTATATATAAATCACATTTGGGAGCTACCTGAAACTTGTAATTATGATTACTATATAGATATGATCTCATTGTTATTAAATACAATTATATAACTTTCAAAGATTTTTAGGTAATTAGTGAGAAAAAATAATCAGAGATAACAGAAGTAACTGTGCATAAAAAATCCCAACAAACTAAAGTGGAATTATATGCATATATAATGTTTACCAGTGGAAAAATCACAGTGCATCACTGAAACCAGTTGAGTTTTTCCCACTGACTTTGTATGGACAACTATCATACATGTAAGTATAGGAAAAAACCCCTTCCTTCCCTAGCTTTTTTATGTGATTGACAGATGCGAAACTTACTATAGAAAAATAATTTTCGTACCAAGGGGCAAATGCTTTAATATTGCAGTTTGTTATACAAATAATATTTCTCTATTTGGACATTGAAGATAGAATTTTTTCATAGAAAAAGTGTTTCAGTAAACAGCATAAATTAACAAATACTTCAAGTTCTCATTATTTACAGTGGAAACCATAAATGTTAGAGAATTTGTCCTGCTTACCATATAAAAGCTTCTGCTGACAGGAAAGCATAATTTTTCCTAGTTACTTGTTTTATATCAGTATGATACTGTTAGCTTTCCTTTGGCAAATACTGGAATTGCATAGCAACTTCTGCATTTGTACTTTACACCCCCCTCCAAATATTCCTGTTACTGAGAATGGTTACAGAAGTTTCAGAAAAGTTAAGCTTTGCCATTTGCCTGACTATAGAGCATATCTTCAAGTCAGCCACTGCAAAAGAATATAAATTTCAAGCAATATCTCTTTTATAAAAAAGTAGGACATTTGAGATCAGGAAAATGATGTCATTTGTTATTATTATGTGATGAACAGTGATTCTGACTTCACAATTTGTCTGTGAAGGCATTTTTAAACCTCAGGACATAATTGTTATTTGTCTGTCTTTTAATTAATCCACTCACTTTTATCAGAGTCTGGGCTATCCTTGATTCCCAAAGCAAATACGATTCATTTTTGGCAAAAGTTTTAATGAAGAAGCCCATCCCTTAGAAATAATATCCATCCTATATCAATGGCAGTTAATAGAGACTAACAAAGAGGTAGGCTCAAGATTGTCATTTAGAGTTTAAGCACTTTTGAGGAAGATTTTTCTTCAGACGCCACAGGACCTGAGATGACTATGGACACATGTTACATTGTCTAAATTAAGAGATGCTCAGGTCTTTCATAGGACTGTAATTGGAGTCCTGAATAAATGTCTGGATCCCCAAAGACCCATATATTTAAATATGTTTGAGCAGATGAGATTAATTCCCTGCAACATCTCCCTGATTAGTAGTTGCTGCCACTGCTTGGACAGCTCCCCCACTCTTCACAGTATTCAATACATTTTAATGCTTATAGCCATTTTCTCTGGCAATTTATAGTTTCTCATAGGAAGGAGAGAAGCTTGTCTCATGTATACGGTTTTAAAAAGTTCATGCCTACTCCAATACTTTTATTAGTTATTTAATACAAATAACTGACTACTAAAACTTTTTCATAATCTGTTTGTCCTATGACTAATCCAAAGTCATTTATTAATTGCTAATTGCATTAAAATATATTCAGATTCTGTTGATCAGAAATCCTCCACACTTTCAACACATGCTAATGACTTCTGTTTATCTTGACATTTATTCATTAGAGAAAAAAGAACTACTACCAGCACAAAAAAGCCAAGGGCAGGTTGATTCTTGTAGTAAGTTAAGGGAAAAGTATATTAATGTAGTACAGATTCCATTGATAGCTAAGTTTTTGTATCCTATTGCCCCTGGTAGAGCAGTATGCCATATATCTTCTATGTTGGTCAGAATTGCATGGTGATAATGGCAGACTGGTGTCAACACAGTATTGCCTGTCATTCTTTCTTAACTATTTAGCATTTCATGACAGTAATTTGAAATGTATCTCAGAATGCTTACTCTAACAAGGGGGGAAGAATCCTGAAGAAAGCCCTTGAAAGCCACACACCAAGTGGAGAATAATGTTTGGCTTTCTCCCAACCACAGCCTTTAACTTAACAAAACCTAAGATTAGTTCTCAGTGGCTGGATCTCCAGCCATTTCCCGGATGAAAAAGTACTCAGGGGAGAAATCTTTTTGCAGCCTATGCTTTTCACTGGGAACTGACTAGGAGACTCATGAAAAATGGATCTCCATGCTTAGTCTACCTTCAGGCTGTAACTCTAACTGTAGAACTACACCTTGACGTGACAAGTTCCATTGGCAGTCCCTGTGCAGCCCAAAGAGCACTAGAGCATGAGACTTTGCCTCCTGCAATATACCAATTCTTTTGGCAACCCTAACCACAAGTATAGGCATGGGCTGAGCCTTAGCAAAGGGCCCCCAGCCATGGCTGACTTTGTAGAGTACGTGGGCAGTAAGCCTTTCTCCATCAAAACCTTGCCCTTGGTAGACTCTTTCAAGTCCCACACCCTGTGGAGCTACGGGTTTTGCCTTTCTCCGAATCCTAATCCTAGGGGTGGCCTGAGGCTTAGCCAATGACCTCCAGCCAAGACCCACCTGAACAATTTCAGAGAAGAGAAATCTTCCTGTGGCCTTCCCCTTCTTTTAGCAGCCTCACACCAACTGGAACTGCATGTTTAGTCTGTCAATATTAACCCCAACTCAAGGTTAAATGTAATCCAAGGCTGGTGCTGAGGTTTTTCCAAGGGCAGAATCACAGAATCCCTGAGGTTGGAAGGGATCTCTGGAGATTAATCCATCCTTCCTGCTCAGTATAATGCCAAATTAAGCCTGTTGCTCAGAACCTTTTTCAATTGCATTTTTAATGCCTCCTAGAACAGAGACTCCACAATCTCCCTGGGCAACTTACTCTTGCGCTGTCACTGTCAGAGTGAAAAAGTATTTCCTGATGTTCAGATGGAACCTCCTGTGTTCCAGTTTGTGCCCATTGACACTGTCCTGTCACTGGGCACCACTGAAAAGAGTTTGGCTCCATCTTCTTTATGCTTTGCCATTAGATATTTATATACATTGATGAGATCCCCCCTCAGCATTCTCTTCTCAAGGCTGAACAGCTGCAGCTCTCTCAGACTCTTCTCATATGACACATACTCCAGTTGCTTCATCATCTTCATGGCCTTTCCCTGGACTTGCTCAAGTAAGTCCATGTACTGGGGAGCCCAGACCTGGACACAGCACTCGAGATATGGTCTCATCCAGGGGCCAATCACCCCCCTTGTCCTGCTGACGGTATATTACACATGCAATGCAGGATGCTGTTGGCCTTACTTGCCACAAGGACACATTGCTGGCTCATGTTCAACTTTGTTTGTCCACCAGCATCCCCAGGTCCTTCTCTGCACAGCCATTTTCCAGATAGTCAGCCCCAGCATGTACTGGTGTCTGGGTTGTTCCTCACCAGCTGCGGGACTTTGCACTTCTCCTTGCTGAATTTCATGAGGTTCCTGTCAGCCCAGTTCTTAAGCCTGTTGAGGTGCCTTTGGATGGCACCACAACCCACTGGTGTATCAGCCACTCCTCCCAAATTTGCATCATTTTCAAGCTTGCTGAGGGTTCTCTCTGCCCTGTCTTTAATGAAGTTGTTAAGTAGTATTGGACCCTGGGGTACTCTACCATGACTGGCCTCCAGATGGACTTTGTGCCACTGATCACAACCCTCTGGTCCCAACCATTCAGCCAGATTTCAGTACATCTCACTGTATATTTGTCTAATCTGTACTTCCTCAGTTTGTCTATGAGGATATTATTGGACAAAGGGTCAACAGTCTTTTCTAAAGTTGAGACAAAAAACATACACAGCTCCACCAGCGTTCACCAAGCCAGTCTTCTCATTGTCTAAGGTTGTCACATTGATCAGGCAGGACTATATCCCATGAGATTCTTCAAAGCTAGAAGCAGGTGCTTCTTTTCTCTAAGAATCAGGTCCAGGAGAGTGCCTCCCCTCATTGGCTCCTCAGTTGCCTGTTTCAGGAAGTTGTCATCAGCGCATTCCAGAAACCTCCTGGGTTGCTGCCTTGTCCCACTAGCAGATATTGGGGTGGTTCAAGTCCCCAGTGAAGGCCATGGTCTCAGAACGTAAGGGTTCTACCAATTCCCTGAAAGAGCTCTCATCTACTTCTTCCTCACCAGGCAGTCACCACAATATTGCCCACATTGATCTGCCCCCTAATCCTCACCCATAAATTCTCAACTAACTCATCATCCATTCCTAGACAGAGCTGCAGGCAGTCCGGCTTCTGCCTCACATACAGAACAGTTCCGTCTTCTCACCTTCCTGGCCGTCCCTCCTAAAAAGCCTGTATCCATCGCCTGTATCCATCCATTGCAGCACTTCTGTGAGCTTTCCCACCACGTCTCCATGATCGCAATGAGACCATAGCCCTGCAGATGCCTGCATGCCTCTGAGTCATGCGTGGTCCCCGTGCTGTGTGCGTTAGCCTGCGGGCACTTGGGGAGGCACCCAGCTCTGTGGGCTTCCCAGGGAAAGGGCAAGAACTTCCCCCATAACGTTATCCTCTCGGCATTCACTCATTTATATGCATAAAACAAGCCCCCTTCCACCTTCTTTTCCTGATTTTGAGGTGTCTTTCATCCACATTGCCCCACACCGTTTGCTTGCAAACCCGATCAGCTGGTTCCTTACTTGAGTGTGGGCACCCACCTATGGCCCACATGAAAATGTTCTCCAGGCATAAATGTTTCTGCAGTATAACCCCCTCCCTTGGCAGTCCCATACCAACTGCAGCTGTGGGCTTTGTCTCTTTCCCAACCTTAACCCTAAAGGGCTTAAACCTAAGCCTGACCGTAAACCTGGACATGGGCTGAACCTTATCGAAGGGCCTGAAACCCTGACACAGATGAAAATATTCTCAGGGGAGAAATCTATCTATACCTCATTTTTCTGGGGAGGTATTACTTTTCCAATATTTATGTTTTGGTGAAATCTTGAATTATGCAGTGCAATCTTAAAGCCAAATGCTATATGGTCTTTTAAGCCTGCTGAACTCAAATCTTTTTCTAAAGTTGAACTTTATTGTCAGTCTTCACTTGAATGATCACTGAGAGTGAGGAATAAATTGACAAATGCTATGACCATGGATCTGGATTTTTCAGTTTATAAACTTTATTATTTATTGCCAGTGAGGCATGGTGGCAAAATGGCTACTATACTGAGTTCTTCTTGGACAGAGGTACAGCTGCCTGGGGTGGGAATATTAGTAAATTGATGCTTTCAGAGCAATGTGATTATGATCACTGTGGAAATGAGAGAACAGTTTCTTTGTAAAAGAAGCACAAATAATTCCAAGTGAAAACTAAAATCATTTCTGAAACCTAGCCTTCTGAGAATCAGCTTTCAGCAGAAACTACCCATTTCAAAGTGCTATTAGCTGAGTTCAGGCCCGAGCTCTTGGTTTGATATCCTACCTTGAAGTGCTGCCTGTGAATAGTTATTCTTTTTCAGCCCCTGGTCGAGGATTGACCAAAAGGTATTTTATGAGATTACAGTATATTTCCCTTAAGTATAGTTGCTGAGGAATATGCCATTTGAAGTAATGGAAAACAGTACCTATTTCCTTTAAAAGTAGTAAGTAAATCAGATTCTTAATACACTCGCAAGCTTACATGCTCACAACTTGACAAACCAGTTCTTCTCATTTTTAGTGCTGTTAAAGGTAATTTACCTGGGAGAAGTGCAATGCGAAGAAGTGACTCATTCCTGGAGCAGGCTCCACTGTTCAGATGTGTCATTTTCTAAATGTATTCTGAATACAAAAGAGAGGGAAAAAATAAAAAATGAAATGTATTTCATCCTTAGTAAAACAAAGTATAAAAGGTACAAGTTGTGGTACTGGCTACCTTGTCTATTATTTCAACTTGAAATCAAAGATATGTATTATCACAGGTTGCATGATAAAAAGGAGTTATCTTCTATTATAAGTTATATTGTAATTAGGAAGTTGAGAACCTCAGCTTTCTAACAGTGGAAATTTTTTGAAAACCTGTATTTGAGAAGCGCTGCATCAGACTGTAAATGAAAAGTAGGTTTTATACTTATTTATACTGATTTTATTTATTGATGAATGTTCATTTTCTGTAACGTCAGTCTAGATCAGTCTAGAACTCTAGAATTAGTCTAGAACTAATTCTCAAGTTCACAGTTCTGACATACCTTCCACTCCATGTCTAACTCAAAAGGTACCTCTGATTACTGTCACAGTGTTCTCCTGGACAACATCTGTCTGCATACACTGTGTAAAGTATTAAAATAGCCTTGGAGATCAGACTAATGGATGATATTCTGTATTGGCTGGATAATCCCTTTTTTTTAATTGGCCTACTTACTGAAACAACATAAAACCAAGAAATACCAGCAAAAAAAAAAAAGGTATAAAATGTAATTATTCTTTAAAACTAAAGGAATTTTCTAAGGAGAATAATGTGCTGATGACACCAAGAAAGGCTCATATCATTTAGAAATTTTAAGGACTTTTCAGTGAGAATTAATTAAAAAGGCCCCAAACTGAATGTTCTGTTGTTAGCAATTTAGGCAGAGTCTAGAAAAATGCGTCATGTGTGTTATACACACATAACTGGGTGAAAACCCAGTGATGCTTTTTGGTCCTGAAACAAAATCCAGAAGCTAGTAGCCAGACATCTCCCTTCCACAGAGTAATTTTTTAGTTTACATCTGAGGGACCTCAATAAAGTTAGTCAGTGCTTAAGTAATTTTGACCCTTATTTAACAATATTCTGAAGATTATGAAACTGTCTGCCAAGTACTTAAGTATGAGCTTTAACTTCAAGCTCACAATTATAGTGAAGTCGATAGGTCTCTTTACTTGCTGACGTTCTTTGTTGAATGAGCTCGTGATCAGTCAGATTCTTTAAGACTAATTTTAAACAATACATTTCTCGGACCAATGTCTTAAAAAACTATAAGAGTAACTTTATGAAGCTCTTTCTAATATTTAGTAAAGCTTATATAAAAACTTGTAACAAAACTGAAATTAAAAGGGCCAGAAAAAGATAAAAATGCTTTTCAATTTTGTTGGAAAGACATACAGGCACTCATTGCAATAGAGACACATTTCTATTCAAGTGTTTTGATATTTTACTCAGAAATGGACAAGATTTAGAGCAAGTTTGAGCAAGTAGATTGGAAGGAAGGACATTTTATGTGTTCCCCATCTTGCTGTGTAATTTTCACTTCTTGAAACTTAGAAATACATGTAAAACTGTCAAAAATTAGAATAAAACATTTTTATCTGACAAAATCCTGATCAATTATATCTAAGTATTTTGTAGAAGTGATTTTTTTATAATTAAATTAAATGCATTTTTACAAAATTATCAAAGTAAGTTTGAAAAGTGTTTTTTTTTCAATGAGCTTACATGTTCTACCTGACAAAACTGTGAAGAGCAAACATACAGATAATTACTTCATCTTGGCTGATGGCTTGTAACTTGCTCAGCTTAAGCATGAGTAATGTGCCTGTATCCTGGTCTTTGCTAATATAGTCTCATTTATCATTGTGCATACTATCACCTTGTCAGATTCACTTATTTTGAGACTTTCTGCACATAACTCCCAGTTGTACCGTTCTAATCTTGACAGTCTCCCCAAATCCTTATCCAAAGGCGGGCTCTTTTCCCTCTCCAACTACTTCACCGTTTTCTTCACAATTTCCCTCTTAGATTTGAATTCCCAGACTCCCCCTCCCTCATTCCCAGGCACCATCTCTGCTTCCACCCTGATTCTTTATCCTTATCTCCATTTTTCCTCCCATCCCAGTCTGGCTCTCTTCCCGCTGTACTCGAGTCAGACATCTTTCTCTTCCTAATACCCTGGGAAAGAGCAAAGCAGAGAAGGTTGAGCTAATAAAAGTGCAAAAAAGTTTTTGCTTTCTACTCTCAATTCTAATTCTCACTTCTCACACTTCTAATTCTCGCACTCACAACAAGAGGAACTGAAATTGCAAGATAGGGAATATCTAAGTGGATAATCTGTAAATAAATATTTGAATATTAAAAAAATATATAAAAAATATTTTAAAAATAAAATTACATAAAATAAAGTCCAAATGCTGCTTTTGTCAACTTAAATATCTTTCAGCTCAACCCACAGAGCAGGAGATAAAATCCCCCAAATGTACTCCCAAGATAAATCAGTAAACTACAAATTTGGATGCTCACATTGCAAAGTGCTTTCCCCTTCATTTAAAAGGAGCATTACTCACCTGCACTTGTATTGTATATCAGAAATAAACAACAAGAAGTGTAGGTATATCTGACAATAACATAAAGCCAGGATAGTTCTGCAGCTGACTTTGAAAGTAAACAAATTCTTTATGCACTTGTTCATTTCCTGAACAACATTCTTATTCTCCTTTTGGAACTAAATGACTTTGTGTAATAAAGAGTGCTTCCAGATACACTTTTTTATGTACACATGAATATAAAACTGGCATTTTAAGCTTTTTGTTCATGAATGAAAATATACACTGATAAATTTTAGAAAATATATTTGTATGTAGTATCTGTTCAGTAGGGAGATTTTAATGAAATATAATTTATTTCCTTATGCCTTAGCAATTTCTACCCTTTACTGTGTATGCCACCATGGAAATTTCATTATTCATATTAGCATTTAGACCTTTGTTTTATTCACTGACTGCCTCTGCTAAGAATTTGATATATTTCCATTAAGGAGCACACAAGTAAAAGAAAATAACCTCTGAGAAAAAAACAAACAAACAACAAACACATTAGCTCTACAAAAGCAAAGGAGGACACACCTCAGAATCCAATTTGGGAATGAAAGCTGGATTAAGGTAAGAATGCCAATGATTCCTACCCCTCAAATCCCCGTGTCCTCAGTCCGACACAATCACAATTTTCTCTTCAACCATAAATTTAACTTAATGAGGAGAAAAAAAAAAAAAAAATCTTATTAGAAACCCCTTGTTTGAACTGCATAGTCTTACTGATATCCAAAGTGATATCAAGAGCCAGAGAGCATTTGCTTTGGCAAAGCCGTCTGGATCAAAAAGGTGAGGTAAACAACAGCCGACGTGTATGGGGTGAGTAAAGGAGTTGGAGAGGGCAAGGGTCTCTTCTCACACAGCTTCCAAGCACGCTCCTGGCCGACTGCGAGCGTTAGGGCGCAGAACTTGGGGTGGGAGCCGTGTAGCATCACAGCATGTTGGCAGCTGCCCATCAGCTGACACATGGGGGAGCAATTCAAACAAGTGGCTGAGTTTCTAAAACTTTGATTTTTATTTTTTTTATTTGTTTTTTAATAGCAGGTTCCTAAGACTCCTACCTTGCTCCTTTGCCACAGTAATAATTTCACCCCTCTTCCACCTACCTTCCACTCCCCTCTTACATCTCCTCCATATTGCATTCTTATTCTATAGATGGTTTTTGTCAAACAGGTCCCTTTGAAGCTTTCTGCCAAGCATGCAGAAGGGAAGGAAGAGCAGCTGTAAGTCCCCGCTGCCCCTCTCAAGCAGCACAAGCCCAGGCCAAGCAAATTGCTCGGTGAACGCTCTGCAGTGCAGCAAGCCAAAGAAATGGCTTAATTCGCCATACGTTGTGCGGCCCAGCAGTGAAGGGTTTATTAGCCTTTGTACATCGCTGCACCAACCAGCACATGGTACTCATATCTCATCAGCGTTGTGCTGGGTTTTTCTGAAAGGAACTACAAAAGTTACTCCTCAGTTCAATGACAATATTTTCTGACATTCCAGGAAACATGCTGAATTCATGCTACGTGGGTTATTGGTGGGTCCATGTCTTATATGAGTTTAGCAAACAAGACAACATTAAAACGATGAATTCCTACATAAACAGGAGTGTTATTACAAACATCCGGATTGCCTTCCTGTTTAAGATTCTCACTGCTGAGTGAAGGGCTGTTTCTTGGTTCCCATTTTGCTCTGTGCTGACCATTACCGCCTTGATGATATTGAGGTGCAAATTAAGCATATGACAGAAAAATGAAAAGACAAAACATATGAAAGCAGTCAATCTGTTATTCATCCATATGCCTCAGAGATTTTTAATTGCCACTGGAGGATTTCAAGGAATTTCTAAAATTAATTGCAGAGTTGCACACTCTCCTAAGAATTGCATTGCTGCTCTTTTTAAACCAGTCTCCAAATGATTGCTTTCATTGCTGGCTTAGTGGTTCTCTCTGGTTACCTGCTGGACGACCTGCTAAGTCATAAGATGGTGTATACTGCTGAGAATTCAACACTCCCAGACAAAGGACTTTAGTAAAAGAACTAAGTGATCAAAACAAATTATTTTTCTGGTTGTGTTTAACATTGTTTTGTTTGGAAGGTTTTCTAAATTAAAAAAAAAAAAAAAAAGAAACAAAAACAATAAAAAGAAAATAAATTATTATATATAAAACTAAATTTAGTATTAGTTTAATGTTTAAAAGATTATTAATCCTTTGTGCTTGGAGATGTGGTATGGTCAGAACTGAAAAAGATAATATTCTGCACAGTTCAAGTTTTGGTCTGTATTAGTTATTTGAGCCTGAATATTGCCTGTGTCAATCCCTGTGTTAGTAGTCCTTCCTCTGGTAATTCATATTCTACTTGAATTAGGTTCTATCAGGCAAAAGCATATTTTATCTGAAAAAGGGTCTACTTTTTTTTCCCAACTGTGATAACTGTGAGGTTTGGCTTTGGAGAATAGCTCTCTATGCAAGTTCTGTAGTTGTTACTGGCTTTAAATTGCTTCTTGTTTCACAGGGAACTAAAAGAAAAGGAAGAAAAAATGTAATGTAGAAAGATGTACGGTGCCTAATAGTATCAGTGGCTTCCCTGTTAGTTTATTTTTTTATTTTATTTTGGCTGCGATCACTAGAATACATTGGCTGCAGTACTTGCAGATGAAAACTAAGTGCAGATGTGCCAAAACGGGCTCCAGGTTTGTGACTATTCACTCTTCTATTGCAAATAGAGCAAATAGCTTTCCCTGGATCATCCAAGCTGAAGTTGAAAAAGTGCCATATATAAAAGATTGCCTTTTGGGAACAGTTGAAACTCCATGTTCAACTGCACTTTCAATGGGAGATTATTTTTTGATGCTGTTCTGGGGCATTATTTGTTTCTTTTAGTATCGTAGCCAGTACTGTGGTTTTCTTGAGAACATGTGCGTTGCCTACATGAGTTACCCCAGACACAGCAGTAGTAGAAAGAGTGGAAGCGTATTTTTCTAACAACTCAAGAACAACAGTATCCGTTTGAACTCTTGCTGAGCATACCTCTGTTGCAGTGAGACACCAACTGATTTTGCACGCCTTGAAGAGCTTTTGGGAATACTGATCATTGATGTTTTTCCATTTCGCAAGATTAGAATCTTGAATTCATTCTCTCATTCAAATTAATGACCAAAATTAAGTGGTTTAAGTGTTTTGGTTTTGAAAGAGTTATGGCCTGTTCCATACTTTCTTCCAGCAACTCCATAAGAACTTAATTGAAAGGGTGATTTGGTCTCAGACCTTCAGCCTTCTGTGGTTTTTTTTTGGTCTTTCCAACTAATTTCTGTAAGATTACATAATAGAACAAATCCTTGAGAAACAAGCAGTTTCTAGGGAAAAGATTTAGACAAAAATAATTAAGATCTGATTGAATATGCAAGAAATTAAATGGCAAAACATGAGAAATTACAAGCTATTTCATATCAATGTTTTTGGTTTAGTTTTCTTGTAGTTTCAAATCTTAATACTTGAAAGATTATATGTTCCTAACTGATATTTAATGTTGTCTCTTTGCTACATTAATATTTAAAGAAGCCTAAAGAGTTCTTGCTTTTAAAATATTCATGATTGCTGCTGTTTTATGTGAAACAAATTTCAAAGGAGGAATCCCTAATTAACCAATTCACATGTCTTCTCACTTGCCTAAAAAAATTTTAGTGGTTTTATCCATGAATCTGGTTAAAGTGCAAATTTGATAATTGTACAAAATTAACAAAGGTTGGGTAGATGTACATTTGGAAGTGTGGCAATCTTTTTTTTCAGCTTTCTTATTGACAATGGAATTACATGACTTGGAAAAGCAGACATATTTTCAGGGAAAAAAATTATTGCAAAGAGTTAAAGTTTATTTGAAACATATATTCAAAGCTTACTGCTACCCTCCAAAAACTTGCTTTTGCATCTTTTAATAACAAATATCAGAACACTATCCTAGAGTTTTTAGCAGTGAAGGACCCTCAAGAAATGCAGATCATTTCCCCCTTTGGATACAGGTTAGATCAGGAAGGGTAGGAGTTTGCAGGACAGTATGGGTAAGTAGGGGTGGGCAATGAAGGCAGAAGGAGTCAATGAAAATTGGAAATTGCAAGGGCAGAGAAGACACAGCTTGGTGTTCGTCTGACAGCTCCAGGGAGCAGAATCGTCTCTCAGTGCTGGCTGCAAAGGTAAAAACTTCAACAGGTTCTTTTACTGGAAAGACTGTCCCGAGGAATGGACGGGTAGCAGAGCCCACAAGTTCATTCAACTCTTTGACTGCAAGTCTGATGGAAAGAATTCCAGCTTCTTTTCATTTGACTTCAATAGACGGAGGCTTTGAGACTACCGGATCATTTCACATGGAGAGCAGGTAACAGCTACCGGTCCCCTTTGGTCACTACTGTTCTGGTCTGGATTTACCTTGGCAACACAAGCATGACAAACTCATATCCCAATATTAGCAACATGTTCAAACAGCACTTCCCTTACTCATGTTTTCATTTTCAGATGTAGCTTGTGAAATGTTCTTCTATCTGCTTTTCAGATGAGCATCACAAGAGACTGATGCCAATCTGCAGAAGATTTTCCTCCAGCAATCTAAATTTGAGCCATGGCTGACTCTGTAGCCAGTTTTGTTGGCAGCATCAGAGTTACTTCTGTGTTTGCCACTTAATTAACTGTTGATGGACCATCTGGGCAGCTTAGTCTTTATGGATGTCATTTTCTTTGGTTCACCTTGGAGTCTGTATAAGAAAGGTACATTCATTTATCTGAAAAAATTATTTGTGTTCGTATCCTTTGTGATCAATCTATAAGCAGTATTTTGAAGGCCATATTGTACCAAAAAGCTGTTACGTTAGCCAGTGTGCATACTTAGACATTAAGAAGTGGGCGTGAGATTGGTTAAAATTGATTTTATTACTTTTTTCCCCTAATGTTCTCCTCAGTACCTACACAGTTGTTTATCTTATTTCTCAGGGAGAAATCTCCACTGCCAGATTTCATTGATATCTTTAATTCGTTATTATAGGATTTCAGAAGAAGGTGAGAGCTCAAAAGATAGTATTAGAGGGGAAGAGAAGAAAAAGGTCTGATTAATTGCTTTTCATGACATAAACCCAGATGACTATGCAAAAACTCCATTTTACCAAGTGTATAATAAAAGTCATCATACCAAAATTTCTTTCATATAGTAACTTTTCCAAAGTAGAATGCGATACTGTATCTGATTTTTTTAAATATACTGAAGCAGAGATTATTTATAGCCTTGTTTTCAAAAAGTCTAACCTCTAATTTAGGATTCCCTGTTTTGAAGATATTAATAATAAATGCCTGATTTCAGGGGTAATACCAATAGGTAAAGCAAACGAGAAGCCCCAACAAAACCCTGATGGGTGATATTATGACCCTACTGAGGTTAGTAGGAATTTTGCCAGTGGAACTGAGATTTAACACCATCAGTGTATAGTCAGTTAGTTATTGAGGGAGGAGTTCAAAATACATATCTGAGCTACTGTACTTACTCCAGAGAAGCCCACATCTGAATGACTTGCAGTTCAGATTAGTTCTAGAATTTGTCCATTGTTCCATACTCACAAGACAGAATTACCTGTTAAATGTATGTTGAGTGCTACCACTTTTTAAAATTATGAGACCTCATTAAGTCAGATTTAAAAGATTATTTCTTCTATAAAAATAAGAAATCTGTCTTAGATGGTGACAGATTTGCCACTCATAACTAAGAGACCTGTGATATAAAGGATTTATTTATTTTCTTGTTAAGATCCTTGCTGGAGTGGATTTTCTTTATATTGAAGATCTAAATCACCTAGGTCGTCAAAAGTACTTTAAAATACTATTTGGAGCTTATACATAATTCATTCCTCAACAAAAAAAAAAAACACAACTATAACCTGTGGACTCCCAGTAGAAAGGGACTGGAGCACTTCACATATGAAGAAAGTCTGAGAGAGCTGGGACTGTTCAGCCTGGAGAAGAGAAGGCTCAGGGGGATCTTACTAATGCATATAAATACCAGAAAGGAAGTGCAAAGAGGATGAAGTCAGGCTCTATTCAGTGGTGCTCAAGAGGCAATGGGCACAAATTGAAACACAGGAGGTTCCCTCTGAACATCAGGAAACACTTTTTTTACTGTGAGGGTGACCGAGCACTGGGAACAAATTGCCCAGGGAGGTTGTGGAGTCTCCATCCTTGGAGGTACTAAAATCCTTCTAGACGCAGCCCTAGGCAACGGGCTCTGGGTGGTCCTTCTTGAGCAGGACGATTGGGCAAGATGACCTTCAGGGGTCATGGCTAACCTCAACCATTCTCTGATTCTGTGAAAAATTGCAAAAGTCAGGGCTTTTCTTTTATGTATTTCTACAAATATTTTCTTTCCCCACAGAGCTGGCGTCAGTTGTAGCATTGTGTGCCCAAGGTACTGCATGTTTCTTCCAAAAGGTATACAGGCCAACAATGTTGCATGTCTGGGTTCATCTGTGTCTTTTGCTTCTGGATAAACCTATTTCCATATTTTGCCTTGGTTTTTTTTTTGTTATTGGTTGGTGTTATTTGTTTGTTTAGTTGGGGTTTTTTTTGTCTGTTTCTTGGTTGGGGTTTTTTTTGTTTTGTTTTGGTTTGGTTTTTTTTTTTCAGGTCAAAGATTATTTAAATGTCTTCAGGTTGCCCAGTGTTCTCTCACACCTGCAAGCAGGTGTCTGGAAATATCAGCACTCATTTCAAATCCCTTGTTAGACATGTTGAAATCTGAATGCCACATTTCTCTTAGCACACCTAGGAATGCTTTAAAAATAATTTCCATTCTAGTAAGAACACACTTCTTTCAGCACTGCAGCATCCCCAGAGAGTGGATGGTTTGCACACTCATTTCTGCAACAAGGTAAATTACAGAGTTAATACAAAAATTAATCTTTTTATTGTTAAGTGCTGAGAAGCAATGATTACCTGATAATGAAAGTATTCAAGAAGGATGGTAAGATGTATATAATTCAAAATACATGGTTCAAGAACCATAAACAGGAGTTTAGCTTAGGAAGAGAAGCTTAGAAGTGAATTTCATGGATATGAATCTTCCTATGCTATGCAACTTCTGACCAGATTTTTTTTTTTATTCCTTTGCATTGACAATTTTTCTAAAGAAGGCTCATTAAAAATAGGAAAATAGATATAAGTGTATGGACTAGAACCAAAAAAGAACTAAAGACTCTACATTAGAATTTAGGACAAAATTCTTTGTACTGGAATTTTTCAATTTTTCTCTAAAATGACTCAAATTCTTGTGGATTCTTCAGCTGAAGACACTTAAGTTTTCCTAAGACTCCATTCAGAAATTCCTAAGCCCATAACAAAAACAATCAAGGAAACAATGGAGAACATAAATATTAAGAAAAATAGATAATCTTGCAGAATCAGGACAGTTCATTAGAAATATTTTTATCTTCTAATGTGTTTATGACATTTGTAATATGTTTTTACATTGTTTGAAATGGGTATTAATGTTTGATGACTTTTCCCTTTCTTCATTGACCTCTTTGAACTTAATTTGAACTCTTTTTAGCATTTGTAGGTTTCAGTGAAATCATTGGAATTTCCTAGGCTGAGCAGATTTCCTTAAAGAGCTCTAAATCAGAAGGAAAAGAAGCAAACTTTACATTTGCTCCAGAGATAGTTTGATAAGATGTTTACACCTTGGTCTAGCACTATTTTCCAGAAGCAACTGGAAGACAAGTCCCCTCCTCTGACATGTAGAGTTTCTATTTGAATTAAGTGTGATCATAATTTAGTTTGGAATCAATAAAGGATATTTAATTTTTATTTGTTGTTTTATTAACCTCATGCTAGTTGTGGGATTATTCTGCATTGCAATTGCACTGCATTAATAAACAAGAGGTTGAACACATTCTTTTTACTTTGTTGTAATTTGTTGTTATCTCCAATCCATTTCAGGTGATACCATAGTATTTCATACTTCTACTTTTGCCTAAAAAGATCCTACAGCAGTTCTGAGCTCTTTTCCAGTGATCACCAATGTACACCTTTTTACCTTCACAGTATTACAAAGCCAGACAGATTCATTTTAAAAGTCTTCAGCCTAACTCAGCTTTGCTGCTTTTCCCTATTATTATTTACTATTTGTATTAATATAGTGCCTGCAAACAGGTTAAGACAGAGGAAGATTTTATAGCTCAAGCCTTAACTAATCCTACAGGCTGCAACCAAGTTATGAGGAGAAAAAGAGAACTTAGTACTTTGAAAACAGAAGTGATGGATGAGCCATAAAAATGGTGTCATTCAGAAATGCATTAACAATACAGAATGCCATCTGATCTTTCTGAACGTTTTCGGGGGTGCAAATTTAATCGTGGATTCTGAAATTGGATCCTCACGTAGAGCAAGCTCGACATAGAGGCCTTTCTGGAGCTTCCATTAAGAAAGTGCCACTCCGCAGAAGAGGAGGCCTTGCCTTTGCAAAGATCAGATCGCAGAACCAGGACGCTTCGCAAGGACGTTTCAGAGGCACGTTCGAGGCATTTCAGATCCTGCTAGAACAAGAAATACAAACAGACACACACTCCTACACCCCTGGCTCCCCTTCCCCCAACCAAATAAGAAACAACAACAGAACCCATCACAGTTTCTTTTAGTTATTTTAGGTTTGGGGGGCATTGGAATGCAATAAATGAAGCCACAGTATTTAGATCCAAAAAAGGTCTACAAGTACCCAAAATATAATTTCTCATACAACCAAGGTCCTCAGTTCTCATATGCAGTTCTGAAAATGTTTTCCAGCCCCTCTACAGCCAGGGCTGAAACCTGTTCCCTCTTCCTTATCCATAGTCATTGAAGAGTTCAGTAAGAGTTCAACAGAGTCCTGAAAACCTAGTTGTTGGCCTAGGTACTGGTTCCTTAATATCCAGGAGGAAAAGAGAGAGAAGACAATTTCCTGAAAAGATATATCATTGGATACCGCATTCTCTTTACAGTTCTTATAAGGTTATGAATGTTATGAGCAATAAACTGGGATTGGCAAGTAATTACTCCTTCCTGGGTACCATTTGCATTTAATGCATGCTGGTGGGCAGGTAACGATTACCCCAGAAATTTCACTAAAAATGCATTTATTCTCCTAATCTTAGGCAGCTATATGGTATGCCTAAAGATTTTATTCTCTTTTCATTAAAATATAAATATAGGGTAGCAAGTACTTCCAGAGGACGATATATATCTCTGTTTATTGAAGACATCTATTTTTCCCCATGGACAACACAAATTCCTAGGGTGTTGACTAGACTCAGAAGTAACAGGTTAGGTTATGTACATAAATTAGGTAAGAGGAATCTGGACCTCTGGAAGCAATCTGTTTAAAAACAAAAGCGAAATATAAAATCTATCTTTTCTCCTGTTGGGTTACTAATTTGTAAGTTAATCTTATTTTTGTCTTTTTGTTTGTTTTTCTTTTAATAAAAGATGCAAATACTGCTAAATACATTAAAAAGCAAAGTTTTAACTGTGTTCCTGTTGTGTAGGTTCCTTTCCTGTAGCACTTGCTGTAGTGTATCAGTCATCTTTAAAGTATATGATAACATGTTCAGACTTCTCCTAAAGTAGATTCAGTATCATTTGCACTGTTTAAAAATTAGATATGTAACCAGAAATAATGCAGAACTGTGGCTTTTTGGTTTGTTTTGATTGGGTTTTTCTGGTATTGAGCTCTCTAAATATATTTGATGTTGGCCTTACAGAATTGCTGGCTGGTTTTCAGATGTTTTATTTTAGTGGAAGGTTAACTCAGTGAAAAATAAAGGGCTCAACCCAGCAGAAAATTCTACTTGAATGAACAAATTAATTTTCCATGCATATCCTATTAGATTACTATAGACTTTATAAAATAAATTCTTTCAAATATACAAATGAACTAGAGGCTAAGCAATTCAAATTGAGGCAAGGATTTAAACCTTTGTAACAACTACAGATTTAAAACATGCATCTAAATAAGAGCATAATTGTATTCTGATGCACAAAAATTATCACAATAATGATAGAAGTATAAAAATAGGAGTGCAATATGCATTTGTATGATATATTTGCACAGTAAATGAGGTGAATTTCAGAGTAATATTCCTAAGAAAGAGTTATGAGAATCTTTTTACACAGTTCATCAATGTGTAATACTTTTTGTTTTTAAACATGGAGACGAGCACAACACTAAAGTGTGAGGCTTTAAATGGAAGTTAAAGACTCACAGCATAATATTTTATTTATTAGTGGTCTGTTTTTGTTCTATTGTATGATTATGACACAGTCACTCATCAAGAAAAGAAATATATTTTCCTAGTAAGCTGAGTTTCATTTGCCTTTATTTATTTTTACTTAAGACATAATTTGATATTACAAAGCTGTGTTAAACTATGTGTATCACCTGCTTCACTTGGAGCAATCTCCCCTACATCTGTACAGAACCAAGTATGTTCTTAAAAAGGAAAGATCTCTACATTGGGACTTTCTGCATAAGTGTCCACAGGTCAGGCCAAGCCACCAGGACCCAGCGACATGGACTGCTAACAGTCATGGGAACTAGATGTTTATCTAGTAGTTTTTCCCAGTTGTAAGAAGCAGTTTGGGTTTGGTTTTCTCTTTGACGTATTAAAGAGGGGCAGAAACATATTAATTTCAATGTAGTGTCCGTAATTGTCTCATTTTTACACTCAGACGTAACTCCACGTTTGCCCGCAAAAAACTTTGCTTTCCGTATTTCAGTTTCCAGAAAGCAATATACCTGCATGCATAAGGGAGAGTATGTTAGGACTGAAAGAGTCACACTACTGGAAAACACATCCATTACTGGTTTCCCCAGACAGAAAGGAAATTGCTTTTTCTCCAGAACCTGGTAGACCAACAACCTATGTACTCTTATTTTCCCCTCACTTCACAACAAATAGTTGATTATAGTACTTTCAGGCTTGCAAAAAAGAGAAGCTTTATTTAAGATACGCAGTACTAGATATCACAGATCCATTAAGGTATACCTTTTGTTGTTGTGGTGGTGGTTTTTTTAAAAGAGAGTGCATCGTATAATAAATGTGCTTGAATTCTGTTCAGATGGATTGAACTAATGCTGTCTGCAGAGCTATATTACTCTGTAGGGAAAAGGTATAATTGCAAGAATAGTAAACAATGACTAGAGTAAAAGTCCTTTTGCACTATGTATCAATTTATTTGCATACCTTCATTGGGCATTATTTTTCAGTCAACAGGATTTATCTTAAACAACCTCCAGAATGTTCATTTTGTAAAGAAAATCTATACATTAGCTCTACTTAAACATAACATTTAAAGAAAATAAATAAGTGAATAAACCTATCCTGAATCGTAGGGTAGAACTCTTTGCCCACCATTTTTTCCAGAAGTTCCCTCCCTCCATAGAGTTTCTTCTGAGCCTACTGTGCTTGTATTTGTACATGCACATTGTATTTGTGCGTGGTGTTTGCGTTGTAGTGTTTGGCTGTGGTGTGACAAAATACTGCCTCTACTGTTTTCCTTTTCTGTTGCTGTTGCCGTGTTTTTAGTTTAGATTTACAGCAATGGAAGCGGAATTGAGAAACATATAAAGCCAATCTGACTTTAATCCTGAAATACTTTATTTATTCTGGTAATCCTTAGACAGCAGGTAGTCGCCAACCTACGCAGTGTGTCATAAATAAATTCTTTGAAATAAATTTCTCTCAGTGGTATTTCAAATGTCTTTCCTGTGCTCAAGCAGTAACTCAGTTGTTTGTTTTAGTGTTAGTTCCCTCTAGGCTAACTTGATTTAATTTAATAGTAGTTAGAATCCTCCCATTTGGCTTTTGTTTTGGAAGAAAACAAAGAATAGTTTAGGTGATGACTGAATAAATTAATTTCTTCTTGCAGTTGATGGAAATGATATTGGGTTGGCATATAGTATGAGTCTTTCTTTATAGAATGTCTTTAAAAAGGTAAAAAACCCTAGAATTTATGTTTGGTTTAAGTTAGAAATTTTGTAACTTGTAAGCAGGCTTACTTGACTTCACAAAGATAAAATCTGAAAAGCAGGTTTAGGTATGATTGATACAGATCTCAGTCCCTTAGAGATATCAATAAAGAACAGATTTAGCAGAGCACTAAGTTTTTGGATTGCTATCTTAGTGTAGGACACCACTGAAATATATTGTTAATACCCCACCCTGGAAATCTTTTCCCAGCACCTACCTAAACCTGGAAATGCTGAAAATTCTGACATTACTGATGTTTTATATCCTACTCTACAATGGCCCGTGTTTCTCTGAGACAGATCAGAGCATTCACAGTCCTAAGATAGCCGAGCTCTCTAATGGTTAATACATGATCTCACAGAGACCCCCACAATTAATGTTCTGCTAAAAGCGGTCCAATTCAGTACCTATTCTGAGAGCAGAGCTAAGAAGTTGAGGTCTTCCGAGAAGCCAGCTAAAGCTAGTTTTTTTTAACTTCAGTAGAAAGAGGCAGTGCTCCACCTAAATATGAGGGTAAAAGAGCACTTAGCCTGGGCATTGCAAGCCCTGGGTAAATTTGTTCCTGTATTCTGACTTCATTTAAAGACTGACTTATTTATCAGGCTGTAAGTTGATATAAAGAGAAGCTTTAGTGGCTTACATTCTTAAATCTAGGTCTTCTGCTGATCTGTAGGTGGGCTGTTGTAAACACCACTTGGGAATTTGCTTGCTTCAGAAATACAGGCTACAAACAGAGCGGAAAGAAAACATCTTTTCTCTCTTATATTTGTTTTCCATTAAAAATTACATTTTTATAGCAGTGAAAAACGATTTAAAAATTCACGTTTAAAAAAAATAGCTTGTTGTTGGTTTGTTTTTTTTTTTTTTTTTTTCTTTCTACTTCCCTCCCTATCTAAGGGTCTCCTTAATTATCCTTAAGAGTATTTCCTGTGGCGTATTTGCAGCGTTGATACTTTTCATTCTGGTCTATCTCTGGTTTTGTGTTGATCGTAGACTGGGATTACCTAAGACTTTAGTAAAAAAGAGAATTAAACTTCATTGCTAAATATTAAAAGCATTACTGGCAGATGATTAATAAAAAAGACTTTATGTTTACTGGCATCTAGAATACTGATAATGTTATATAGGAAGGTATCATAAATATTATATGAGAAGCAAACAATCAAATATTTAAAATGGATTGAATGATTCAGAGTACTGATAATGGATTACAAAGCCTCTCATCACAAAGGTTATTGCTCTAAATATGTCCAGGTCAATAGGAAACAGACATTATTGCCATAGAACAGTTTTTCTTTTCCCTTTTTCCTTAGTGACCAAGTCTGGACTTTTTTAACTTAGTAGGAAAACTTCCATTGGCATCCAAGTTTCAGGACATGGATTACATTCTAATTTTCACTGTGCTTTGAGGACAGGAAATGGCTTTGTAAAAGTGTCTGTTTAGGCAATGGTTGTGGTGGATCTGTT
The DNA here is from genome assembly GCF_929443795.1 of Astur gentilis. Taxonomy (NCBI): domain Eukaryota; kingdom Metazoa; phylum Chordata; class Aves; order Accipitriformes; family Accipitridae; genus Astur; species Astur gentilis. The sequence goes on from NC_064892.1 coordinate 1,527,550, forward strand.
AAAGGTGAAAAAACTCACTGTTGCCAGGTGTAAAAGTAAGAAGAATCTGACAATAGCTTTCATTTTATGTGATGATCAGATTTTTTTCTCAACAATCTGCTGAGTGAAATAGAAAGTTAAAGTATTGCTTCACATTCATTGTTATTTCAGAGAAAAGAAAATAATGAATCAACTAAACCAAACTTTCAATGGAGGCCTTTGAGAAACCATCCAAGCAACTTAATCATTTTCCAAGTTTTAAATACCAGAGAACATCTGGCTGTTCTCCTCAGTTAAAAAGTAGGCAAGAGCCAAAAAGGTCATAGAGGTTCCCTACATTAGTTGCCTCTTCAAAAGCAGAAAATAACTGTTTTCTGGTATTTCAGGTTCCAGAAATGTTTACTACAGTAAATTTGAATTTAGCATAAAGTTTTATTATCCATACCAGGACTGACATTTTACTCTGGCTTTTCCATGTCTTCTCCCTTCCTTTTCCTTCTCCCTCCCTTCCTTCCACCAACAAACTCCCCTGACACAAGGCATCATATTATTTTGTAGACAATGAGGCTGCATATTTAATAATTTTTCTAAAATAAATGGACAGAAAGTTAAAGAATTGCTAGTGATACTCAAGGATTTTGGTACTATTTTTTAGGGAATATTCAAGTTCACAGAACATTGCCAGAGTTACAGACGACACTTTCAGACTGACAGCTTAAATGTAGAAGAATTCCCCTCTATTATTTCAACAGCTTTCATTTCAAATATTATTCAATTGCTCACATAAAACAGCAGGAAATAAAGATGGGAAAACATGCTTTCAAAAAACAAATATTAAAACTAAATGTCTGTAGACATATAGCAGATAACAAACAAACAAAAAATATTAATGACCTTTGATATAATTTACTAAACTATGACACAGCTGGAAACACTGAAGGAAAAACCCATAAGCAAACCTTTCAGTAAATACAGATTCTGCTTAGCAAAGAAAGGAAGAGGAATGCTCTGAAAACCCATTAAAACTCACAGTATGAAATAGTAAAAAAAATTTAAAAAGACAACATAATACAGTACTCTAAAATCAGCATGTTATATGGGAATTTAATAGACATCACATCAGTTGAATTTCTTTTCTAATAGGAAATTGCATTCCATAAATACTCTCTGAAATACTTAATGTACATAAGTATTTTGATCTTAAGGTAGAAATCTTACCAAAATCGGTGTCTAAGAACATCAGATTTTTTTTTTTTTTTTTTTTTTTCTCCTGAAACTGCAGGTTTGGTTGAGGGATTTTTTTTGAGCTCCCATATGAATTTCACTGAATTTTATCAGACATTTGACATAATAGGACAAGTTCCTGGACAGTGTGTTCACATTATGACAAATCCTTAAGAAAATTGTAGTTTATTTTGGAAAATATTTGCAGATTTTCCCTAAAAGAAGGTAGGGAATTGAATCCAAAGTTAGTTTTGAAATAAGGAAGCTTGTGACACCTACTTTTATTTCTAATAATTCTAACCTTAATTTGGACTTATGTTCTTAAATATTTTCCTATGTAATTCTAAATCTTCCAACACGTATACTCATATATGTCTAGACGAAACTTCAGGAGAAAAGAACAGAAGTACAACAGTAATCTGGTTCTGTATTTTCTGTCTCTCAGTGGATTCATAATGTAACAGAAATCTTTAAACTTAAATTGCGTTTCTGCAGCTCACCATATGCAGGATACATCTGTGTCGCACCACAGAGACTAGCGTAGAGCTACTCAAGTTAGTTTAGGTATCAGAAGCCCTGTAGCCATAGTAATTATGGGATTAATGTGCTGCACTTAATTGTGAAGCAGGTATCTCTGCAATGCACTCCATTGTGTCCTATCGCCTTTGGTAATGGCTTTTAGGGCCCAGTACTTAGGCCAGACCTGGGTTTCAGCCTAGAGAAGGAAGAGAGTGCAGCCTGAGAAATACTTTCCAACATCTGATATTAAGGTGGTTGTTCCAGACCTATTACCAAGATTTCCTGAGCAGAGCTGTATTTCCGTGCAACGTGAGCACAGTAAATTCAGTGCCAGAACACACCAGACTAGCTGCTCAGCGTACGCTGCAGTCAGTATGTGCATCCCCAGTAGGTAGTAGTCCGGGATACTTGGACATTTTGCAGCTTGCTGCTACTAACCTGAAAATACATCCAGAAATCCTGCAGGAATACCTGAAAGTGCTGTTTGTCTATTGGGTGTTAGACAACACGTCCACTAGCCAGCTGAGCTGGCCAAAGGTAATACCTTATACATGAAAATACTGAAATGACAAGATTAAAATAATGAAAGCTGCAAAAGAATTGGTGTATAGTAGGCAGGGATTTGTCTTGTTTCTGCCATTGATTTTTATACTGAGCAGAGAGAGAAAGAGGAGTTTTCTTAAAATTCTTCCTAAAAAAAGAAAGGGTAAATAGAAATAAAATTTCCCCTTATGTACCTGGTAACCCCGAAAGAGCTGTGGTGTCAAAAAAACCGATTACTTCCAAAAAAAGCCCCCTCACAAGTCAGAGTCTTTTCTTGTCAAATGGGAGATTAATTCAATGGCACAACCGAGAGGCAGAGGAGGACTGTAAATGCTAGATTACATAAAGGGTTTAGAGACCAAAAGATTACACAGTGCAGTGTCTGCCTTCCAGGCACTCTCTTAGGAGTACAACAGCTTGAGTTACAGGTTTCCTACTCAGGACATAAGAAAAGTCAGAATGCCAGACCTTCGAAAACAAGCCTGAATGCACTAGTCCCAGGTGGTCATAGGTTTCTGTTGGGACATAAATCCCAACCCACTGCTATTTACGCCAGACTGGTGACTACTTGTGAGTAACCATCTTCCACATAGTAGCTATACTTTTTATATAAAGATCGAGACTGGAGTTCATTCTTCAAAAACATCATTGCAGGCCAATGAATGTTTAAAATAAGAAATAAAAGCAATATTGGACATAGGTTGAAAACCATGGCACACACTTATGTATGCAGACAAAATGCATTCTGAAGCAGAAAAATAAAACGTATTTAGGGAAAAATGATGTTTTATGGATAATTTCATATGTAACTTGAAATGAAACTTCCGAATAAAAGCACCTCTAAAGTTAGACATAGCAGAGGAACAGAAGACTTCATTGTATCTATGTGGACATTTGAGAGAGAGATTATGAAGACTCGAACACTTTCACTCCAGGGAAACACTGAAAGCAGAAAGTTCTGCTTTCTGGATGATATAGAAGTGGTGCAACGGTCTCGCCATCTCTCCTGCTTCAGCAATACGATATCATACTAAACAGCAAGCCCTCTTCAATTCTTGCTGAAACAGTTGAAGGCACCAACCCCGCACAGAAAATTCCAGGTACCAGATTGTGGCCAGAGGTACTTGCCTACAAGCCGGGTATCCGGATGCATTTTTGGCAACAGCAGAGTTGTGCGAACTGCAGGCTACTTCTAAACCGCCCAAGGCCACTTGTCCTATGTTTAGCCATTTGGTCCCTTTTGCTAGTGGAGGTATGGCTCAACTCTGACTGTTTGATTAATTTATTTCTCATATAAAAGCTTACCATCAAGGTGGGATTTTAGCACACCACTGTACTTTACATTTCTGACCAGATAGTGCATGGTATATTGTTTACACGTTCTTTACCCTTCCGAGCCACCTGCTAATCAGAGTTTTATGATACTGCACTCATTCTGAAGTCCCAGAATCACAGCTGATTGATCTGCCGTGCCTGCCACGCAGAGGATTCCACAGCATCACGTGCACTGGAATTCAAACATAAAGTATAATGTAAAACCAGTAAAGACTTTTGGAGCTTGTTTTCTTTTCTAGTACTCATTAGGATTACCAAATAAATCTTTAAATGGTCCACCTGTTTTGAATGGTCCTTTCAAATGCATACATATATATACATGTCTATTCCTTTATATTTGTATCTAATCTGTATCTAGTATCTAATCTGTATCTAGTGTATATAAACATATATATGAAAATATATGTATATACATGTATACACTCACACGTTCTTATTCATGGGGTAGATTTTTACTTTCATCTTTGCCTCTGATAGGGACAGACCATTAGTATAAATGGGCATAGCTGAGCCAAAATCAAAAGGAATAATGGGCTTATGGCAGCTGAAGAGCTGGCCTTACATTCAGATTTTGAAGAAATCATATTAGTCCTTTCAGTAAAAGGCAGAATCGACCACTGAAGAAATTTTTATGTTTACTTGGTGTGATCAAAAACGTTTGCTCCCCACACTCCCTGTGTCACTGCAGCGGTGGTTAAGGGGTACTGATACCCCGGAGGAGCCTTAATTTCCCCTTTCAGAGGGTCTTAGTGAAAACAGTCGGTCACTTACTGGAACTGTATGGGAATCAAACAGCACAAATCGTAGCAAGACATCACTGAAGGCTTTCTCTCAAACTTTTTTTTTTTTTTTTTTTCTTTGGTGGTGGTATATTCTGCCCCTATTTACAATCTTTCAATCAATTTCTGTTCCAAGCAAGTTTGAATTACTGCTGGCTGAATTATGAAAGATAAATTACAAATACTTGATTCAAATCAGTGAATCATCCTACGTGGACAAATTGTTTCCATATTCTGTGAACAGTGTGGATAGAATAAAATTAATTTAATTCATTTGAAAGACATCAGGACTGAGAAACAATTTAGTGAATATTTGCTCAAAATACCTTTTGTAAATATGCTGTTATAAAATGTGTCTAATTCTGTAATAGAATCCAAATACATCTCATTCTGTGAGGCTCATCTGCTGCTTCTCCTATCAATATGTCAAACAATTTCCATTAGTTCTGCAAAAGACTTCGTTGCTTATTTCATATCAATTTATTATTTTTCCATCATAATTGATTTTTCCTCTTAATATTAGTTCCATTATTTTATTACAATAAATACCTTCTTCTTCCTTTCCTGTGGTCCTTAAAAAAAATAAAGGAAAAGTTTGCTCTTTAGAAGAACTCGGAACTTTTTGTTGACTATCTAAAAAGGTAATTAGTAAAAATATTTTTTTTACCTTTAGTAATCAATAGTGTACTGGTTTTATTTTACTGACACATATGTTTTGCAACGTCTTGTCTGGTTTTCTCTTGTCAAAGGTTATAGCTGTAAGTTCTCAATAAGAAATAAATTGTATTAATATTTAGGAGTGCTAAAGGAGGAAGAGGGATAAGCGCTGCAAAATGCAAGCAATGAGACATGGAGATACAGCTGAATTCTGAATTTTTCTAAATTTCTTTTAGATATAACAGCTGACCGCTATTTAGATAGCTTTTAGTCTCTTAATTACATTTTCAGTACCGTCAGGGGTTTAATAGCTGGGTGTCTGGTGAGAGGAAGGCAGGGACTGTGATTGTTCTAATATTCTGTCATCCCATAGTTTTCCTCTGTTACATTCCTAGTATTTATTTCATTCTTTTTTTTTTCCCTCCACTAGAGAAATTGTATCCTGAAAATTTATGCCACTGTTAAGGCAAAAAGAAATGACTGAAAAATCCTGTATTCAACTTTTTTCCCCCATTTTACTTTAACTCATCACCTGTTTTAATTCCACTGAAATTGTAGTCCGGGAATACAGTCCTTCTACATCAGTTCTTGAAGCCATAACTTCCTATGAAACCTTTCAGCAACTAAAGTTAACTTACCTACTATTTATTATGATCACTCAGTTCTTTACACACTTAGACAAGTGAAAATGTGTAGATACATGCTTATGTGTCTGATCTTTTTTCTTTCTTTCTTTTCTTTTTAGTGGGAAAAGATCACTTTATGTCTAATTTTAAAAACGTTTGGATGTAGTGAAGTAAATATTTATGTTAATTAAGGCCTCTACATGTATCTAATGTATCTAATCATTAAAGCCCAACCGACCGAATTTCTATCATACCTACCATTTTCATTAAAATTGGCTACTGTTATAAATATTTCTTATAGCTTTTCCTCTTTTCTATCCTCCTCCATAGACTTTAAAAATCTGTATCAGTTATTCAGCTTAGTTTGTCATATTATCAAGGTTTTCCTAAATTTCCTATTGCACAATCACTTCTCACTGTAGTCTTAAAGGCAACAAGAACTTAAGAGAAATAATTCTTTATCTTGAAAATCAGATAAAATATTACACAGAGTTCTTGCTGGTTTTACAGTTCAGAAAGGCAAGGGAACAATTTGCTATAAATTGTTTTGTTATTTAATAAGAAAATGAAGGAAAAAAAGTTTAAAGAATGGTTTGAGCCAAGTAATAACTCAAATTATGCAGAAAAAGATAAAGGTAGTTTCTTAGTAAAATTCTACAACTATATCTTGTTTATAAGTCCTCCTGACATGAAAATATAAAGATAAAAATATGAAGAAAATGTAAAGAAACAATAAAAAAAAAATCAACACAATATTCAATGTAACCTATTAAATCACTGTTGATCCAAAGAACAGATCATATTGACAGCAAAGGAGGTGAAACAGTACTTGTCTACATCTCCTAATCTTAATTCCTAAAAGCAATATAACCTCTCAGCTATATTTCTGGGGAGAATTAGTTTTATTTGTCTGTTTGTTAAAGTCTTTGAACAGATGAATTTGTAGTAATATTATTTCCTAGATGTGTATTTAAGCTCAGGTTGAATCATTCACTGGTCAAGTGAGGGCAGATTCTGAATATTACTTTCTGTATATTGTGATATCCCAATTTATTGCAGTACTTGAGAAGAGTTGCAGAGACTGAGCCAAAGGCTTTACCAGCTAATAAGAGTTCAGGAAAGGGCAAAAATTTAAAAGGGAGCATATGAAGAACCTTGACTCTAGTAGCGTGTATTTTATCCATTATTGTGGATAACAAAGGGCAAAAAAGAAAAATTTAACAATATTACCATATGCATACATTTCTGCTGAAATCAACAGAACTGTACTAACTTGCATCAACTAATCGGTACATAATTTCTCCTTTTGCCACACTCCGTGTACTTTAGAGTAGTCCTGTTTGATCTGTGAATTGCTTGTTCCGTAGCTAAAGTATTTAGCTTTGAAACTGAATTTATAGAAAGTGACTGGGGGCATTACTTGTTCCTTTCAGCTCGTCTATTTGCCATCAGGTGGATAAAGACTCTAGACCTAGAAAGAAATGAACGGTCAGCAAAGGTTCTCCAAAAGAGAATGACAAAAAGCAGGGTTTTGGGGGAGGGTGGGGGTGTGGGGTGGTGGTGGTGGGTTTTTTTGTTTGTTTTAATAACTGCATCTTCTGTTTCCAGTCCTGAGAGAAAACGACATATTTATATATATTATCTATATATATTTATATAGACCACTGTATATGTAGGTATAGGCTTCTTTATGATCCTTTCTTTTCCAGGATGTAATTTGCAGTGCATACACAATGTGGGTTTGTTTTTTTAAAGAAGCTTTTCAGTGCATCCCTTTGACTACCTGTTGTCACAAGGCTTTTGAGAAAAAAGACGTAGAGGTTAAACCAGACGGCCTAACTGATTCTAATGTACCTGCGTACAGGTACAGGGAGCTGAAGATCAGCAACGGCTGTATGGGCGTATGATATCTGTGAGGGAGGAGTGAAGGTTTGTCGAGCTGAGACGTTAAAGGGAGACGAAAAGGGCATTAAAAATTTGGCTTTCGCCTAGAACAGTGGCTTTAAAGGACATTTTCGACAGATACAGTTTCACTGTAATGAAAAGCAGTGGCGGCAATGGTATTAGATTTTTGCACAGCAACTGATTTGCAAGTGAAGCTGTACTGGAGCCGCTGTACGCGAGCGATGCCCGTCCGCTGGAAAAAGCAGTCGCTGGTGCAGAAGTTCAGAGCATAACGCAAAACACCCAGGTTTTATTTCTTTGACCCCGGCGATAACCTGCTCCAGATGCCGTGCAGCAAGTGTCTGGGAGTGGCTGTCGTTGACGAGAACTGCCGTAGTTATTTGCCTCAGCTCAGGAGATTCACATCTTCCTCTACCGCAAGCCTCTTTTGGAAGCTTCTTAATGGAAATAAGGGTGGCAAAGGCTAATCCTAAAACTAGGTTTAATCTCAGCTGACTTTACCTGCCTGTGGTATATCTCTGTTCCATATGGAGGATATTGTGGTTATCTAAACCACTCTCCATGGAAAGAGAGAAGGGTGCCACTAAAATTGTCTCCTGGAAATCCCTCTGAGCTCCTGGCCTGAATTATGCTGAAATGGCAGAATGGAGAATACCTGCAGCACTAGAAAAACCCAAAAGTTTATTAAAACCAAAACAAAACAAGGTTCAAAAATATTAACTATCCCACACTTTCAGTGGGATCTACCCGGAATCTGACAGTATTTGCACAAGTGCAAACACTTAGAGCTCTGTTGAGCAATATGGGGATAAGAAATACACAGTGACAGAGGTCACTGAACAGGCATGATCTTCATTAAACAGAGCAACTCAGGCTGGAGATTTTCAGCTGGAGTTCATTCTGTGATCTTTTGAGCACAAACTCTCCTGTGCAAGTAAGATTGCTGTTTTCCAGAGATTAAAGTGCTCACTTAAGAGCTGTTTTCATTTGTGTGAAGAGCTGGGAAATTTTGAATGTGTATTTTTTTGCCTGAGCATGTCTCCTGTGCCTTCCTGCAGCTCACACTGATATTTCACCTTGCTTTGGAGGACTGAGAAAGGCATTTTCCTGGCAGAATTGCTTGCAAAGGCCTGGCAAAACACAAGTACTTTTAAAAATCTTTATTATTATTACAAACCAAGGAAAAAGAACTTGGTGAAAATTGTTACATCAACTTTTATTGTTTCCTTGTTTGTTATAGCTCTGCTCTCCTTCCGACCTTCTGCAAATTCTGAGTGACCAAAAAAATTCTACATTTAGGATGTAATAGCGTTTGCATTAACATTTGAAAGAGAAGGCTAAGAGAACGTATCTAATCAAGGTCTTCAACTACCTAATCAGTGGTAATAGAGAAGTCAAGGCCAGACTCTTTTCAGAAGTGCACACTGAAAGGATGAAAGACAACGGACACGAGCTGCAGCAAAGGAAATTCCTTTCAGATATGTGGAAAAAAAATCCACAGTAACACTGGTCAAACAGTGGAATAAGTTGCAAACAGCTCACTCAGAGAGGCTGTCTCTTTGAAGAAATTAAATATTTGAGTAGACAAAACCAAGAGTAACATCATTTAACTCTGAGTTATGCCTTATTTTTAGTCAGCACTACACCAGGTGATGTCCAGGGGTCCTTATCAACCTAAATTATTCTTTAATTCTAAAACTAACAAATCACATCTATTGAAGAGAATTGTTGAACTGTTCAACAAGAATACCTGGTACACAAACATGATTCAATATTTCCTATTATAAAATTGTAGAAGGAGATAAAAAGGAAATATTGAGGGTGAGAACATGAAAAACCTAGGACAGTGTCTATTATACTGGAAATTAAAACAGCCAACATTGTTTTAAGTTGGAATTTCTTGTTTTATTTTCTGTTTACTTTCAGCCTCCTTGGACGTTAGTATTCCGTAAAGTAATTATCTTCACCAGTTTATCTGTCCCGGTTGTTCTGCTTCTATTAGACTGTACCTTTTAAACCTTTTCAAAAACTTGCTGTTAAAAAAAAATCTTCCTTGGGAGACTAATTATTGTAGCATTTTGTACACATAAGCTGCATGCATTATTGAATGAACTTCCTATGTCTTTCTATATTTTCCAAAATCAGCATCGTGTTTAAGATTTAATATTTTTGCCCTCACTACCTAGAATGGTGTTGCTCTAGCAAATGGGAATTACAGTGCAGTGGTATCAGATGTTTTCTGCAGACTCCTGCCTCCATCAGACATGTGTTTTAAATAAAAGTTACCGTAGGTCCCACACCATATCTATTTTCTTTTCCTTAATTCTGTTGTAATAGTTATTCTATCCAAATTTTATCTCCCAGCAATAAATGTAAAACTTAATTTAAGCTATACCAATTAGATCTGGGTTTGTGATTTTATCTCCCAGTTATACATTTAATAGTTGATTTAAGCTACACAAATTGCTTCAGATCCTGGAGAAGGAGGGGGTGTGATCCTGATAAATCATACCGGGTTTCAGATGAAGTGCAAATGTGCTTGCTTAGGAGTTGCTGTTACTCAGGTTCCCTATGGTTTTCTTTACACTAGTAATTGAGCAAATTACGGGTCCAGCGCTATAAACCCTCAGCACATGGAACTCCTGTTTCCAATAGAAGCTCCGGTTGCGAGGGCCTTGCGCCTAATCCTGGGGCCAGCCAAAAAAGAGAGGTCGGGCGGGGGGAGGAGAGGCAGCACACCGCAGCTCTGCCCCGGGAGCGGACTGAAGAGGACGGCCGCTCTTCCACAGCTTCTTTTTTGCCCTTTTCTCCTTGCCTTGGTGAAGGAGTAGAAGGAGATTAAGTAATTTTCCTCCTCCTTACTCCCCACATCGCGCTGTTTGTCTTGCTCCTCCAGCTAATACGTAGGTGACCTGGACTTGATCTTACCTCCACGGGCTTCTGTGTCCACTTTGGAAACGAAGGTTAGGTGTCTAGAAGGTAGGACAGTACATCAGGTTGTCTGCATGCTTCGCTCCGTTCATTCTACCTTACTGGCTGCTGGTAAACCTCTTCCTCACACCGAGGGCTCGTTTCAGCTCCAGTCCATCAGATACCTTTCTAGACTAGGTTATAGTTTGTCCCTTCGTTCACACCCATTTTAGTAGAAACCTACCTTTCCACAAATGGGTTAACTTGAGCGTAGATAGTACAGAGGTTTCCAGCCATTCCCAGTTATCGTAGGCAGTTTGGGATTCTTGTAAACACGTGAAGGGAGAACTAATAATGCAATTTTAACTGGGATGCCGAAAGAGCGTGCCAAAAGTGATCTCAAGGCATCTGTAACTCTGATACCAAAACTGGATTAAACAGTTGGAAGATATTGCTCACATCAGGTAGCCATCTCTTCGGTAGCTCCCTAGGGCAGAGTTGGAGGAAGAGCTTGTACTCTGAGGATGCAGCAGCTCGCAGGTAGTGGTCATCTACCAACACAGCTGGGGTGGGGAAAGGAAAGATTTTAAGCAAGAAGGATTCTAAGATGGAAGTCAACAAACTGCACCCCAGGGAAAACTCTGCTGAGAAAGCTTTCCCAGAATTGGTTCTAAAAGATCCGAGGACTTTTTTTAAGGAGTTAACTGGAAAAGACCCTGGAGAACTAGCTGACAGACACAGTTTCTATTTAAAATGAAATGCTATTTAGAAAGGAAGTCTCACAAAAAGACCAAGATACAGGTATTGAGTCAATTCAGAAAAATAATTTATAAAAGTATAAAAAATACCAGACTTTCTCTATGCTCAGTTTTTACCTCAAATGGAAAACCATACAACTTTTTAGAAAAAAACAACAACCAAACAAACTGAAAAAAGCAGGTCCCACAGCCAAATGCAATCAAGAAAACTGCAAGCTGTTTTCTTACTCATAAACTTCAACCTGAATGCTCATTTGTGGGTACATAGGGCATCCCTTATATTTTTTTATTTCTCCCCTGAACTTAAGCCAGTTAAGATGGGCTCATTTTATGTAAAACAGCTAGTTGGGCATAGCATTTTTTGTGCACACACTGATCCTGAAGTTTAGTGGTACTGTGTAAGGAAGGGGCGGCCATTCTCACACACTGCAGATGTCTACAAACGTTGGTAACCAATGTTTCAGAGTTGAATTATAGCTAATTGCCTCCTTGTGAAATTTGCAGATCTCACTGAATTTTCTTCTGTAAAATCTATATTTAATAGTATACTTTCATTGAATGACTTGTTAAACATTATCTTTAAAATAATATAGGGCATTCACAACCTGTTAATAATATATTTTAAGAAATAGTACAGTTGGATGTAAATGATAAACCTCTTCAGCACCTACTGTCATTTGCTTTGCCCTTCTTCCTACACTGAATCCATGATACTTATGAGCACTGCATATATTATTATCCTTTAGGAGTAATATTCTTCTGGACTTTTTATTTTTTTCCTCCCAGGAGGTATGACATTGCAGAAATGACCCACTCTGCTGTTACTCAGAAACCTTTTGCAAGTTCGAGTGCCAAACATGTGAACAGGGATGCCAGTATGAGCAGAGATCTGCAGAGCGTGGTACACGTTCAGATCATGCATCTAATTTTGGGACTATTTATCCTTTCTGTCTATAGTTTGCATAAAGCTGTAGATAGATAGACCAGGATTTGCAAGTGTGGCTGTGCTAATGCCTTTATTTTGCTTTGAAAACATTTTCCCTCAACATTTCTGGTAAAGAAGCAGAAGAGAGTGGAAGAAGAATGACTTCTGTTTATTTTGAGATGTAAAGTTTAGACTCATGTCACAAATAAATGCTAAACCAGATGGCTATTTTGTCACAGGACTATATATATTTTTATATAGACACACACATACAGCCCAAGCACACAAGATTACTAACAAAGTATTTCTAATTTTAAACACTAAACCTGTGAATTCCAAGGAAGCTTGGACTTACTGCAGTAACTGAAACCCCTTATTTATCCCTCAGCTCCCTTTGATTTGGGAAAAGCATGGGATGAAGGGACAAGAGAGAGACAAGTTGGACCAAAATGTACCAGGGGACATCAGCAGTGAGAAGTTACAGCTTCTATTTGCTTTTGTAAGGAGTGTGCCCTATCATTTTTTGAAGAAAGAATGCTTTCCTGTTTCATTAAATTATACAAAACTGAGGTCTGTTCTTACATCCTTGCAATCAATAGAATTTTCCCATTGCTATCACCAAGAACAAAATCCAGCCAAAGTAAATATTCACCTGGATATTTACTGATCTGAACCTGGTAGAAACGTGTGATTTGCAAAATATCACCTTATCCTTTTTCTGGAACTGTGCCTACATACAGTAATAGACTCACTGAAATAGGTACACACTGGGCAGAAAAAAATTACTTTGGAAAGATAATTTCCTATATTCTGCCCAGACTATTAAAGGCTCAAGAACTCAGCACCGAGCAGATTCTTATTATGAATGCTCTTCTATAAATAGAAACAGAAAATGAAAATTCAGTTCAGTAGTTAACTTGGGTATTTTTTGTGTACGATGCTGAAGAGTCTAATGAACAGACAGGCCCTGCAGGAGATTAGATACATGACCAACAAATCTTGCAGAAGGAGCCGAGGGAACTAAGCAAACAAGGCAGAGATGAGGAAGGCCAAGAAAGCTAAGAGATTATGTTGGGATATCGGAGTGACATAATGAGAGCATCTCAAATAAAAGCAGAATAAATAACTGAAAGACATTATGAAAATGTGAGAATGATCTTAACATAGCTATTAACTAAAAAATAAAAAGCATGATCAGTTTTGAACATATTCAGTTATTTTACTTAAGAAACTATTTAAGAAGTTCAATTATTTTACTTAAGAAAATAGTTCACAACAGCTTAAGCCAAAACATGAAATATAGTCTCACTTATTTTCGAATTACAGAAAAAGCTTAGTTGTGGTGACTTATGATCTATGACAACTCACAATTTATGAGATAATTTATTAAATCCCATATTTCAGCACAAGACAGCATCCTTCACTAGCTGATAATTAATTAAATAAGGAAGTAAATACAGTGTATTTAAGCACTTCAAATTATCAGGGAGGAGGCAAAGGGAAAGGGCAGGAAGAAGGCACTAAGAAGTTTTTTATGAAGCAAAGGTTTTTTTCACCTATTCTTGCAACTTTATATGTAGCAGAATTGAAGAATCCCAATGTTTTTGTGTAAATCAGTGATGCACTATGACACTTGGTTTGCATTTTGTCATATTTCATTGAGCTTCCTCTCAAAACTTCTTGCAAGGAAGTAAGAGCTTGATATCATGAGAAGCATATATGCTTGTAAGGGAATGCACCTAAGAATAAATATCTGATACTGGTTCTAAGGCTGAAGAAGCCAGTCATTTCAAAGAAATATAGGGGCTGCTGATGTGATACCTAGTTTTATCCCTACGTTTATATTCTGTTTATTAATTTCCATTAGCAGACTCAGTGAATTTCTGGAAGTGCCTTTGTGCAGCGGACTATTGCAGATAGTTGGCACCCCAACAGGCTGCTAACACTGTCTGTAATAAACTCTATATAGGCAAATAAGCTGCAAGATTTCATAGTTGCCAGCAGCTGGTGGTTTTACAAATATTTGCATGCATTATTAGGAGAAAATGATTACTTACTGAGTTTTCCATTTTATAAATCTATCCAGATGATGAAAATTTAAGTTTGGAGCCATTATTTTTTTTTTTTTTTTTAATATGCTTAAATTCCAGAACAAAACAAAAAGATATTTTAACAAATTGGCGAGCATAGATTTTTACCATACCTTTCCTTTTCAGTTCAAAAATCTACTTTTTTCAAGAGACAACTTTTATGTGCCTGTATACTGGTATGGGATATGAATGATGTAAGGGTCTTATCTTTAGCTGATTTAATTTCACTCTGAATGAGGCAGAACAGAGTCTTGAACAAAGTACCTCCTGAGCTAACTTATATCTCAGACCCGGCCCTCTATGACTATGAAAGGATGAAGAATCCAGATTTAGCGGTCTAACTTTTAGCAGATGGATCCCTATTTTTCTCTTTTTTCCTCTTCTTCTGGATGCAGATGTGTGAGGATTTGTATTTTTGTATATATACATTCTTAGTAACAGTTTTTATACGGTCAGACCTTGGGAGATAGGCAGAGAATCATGGAGTAATCAGTCCTCTGGTTTATTATGCATTCAGGGACAAGAGAGATGGAAATTTTGCCTAAAAATATTCTCATAAGGCAGCCATATTTAACATTAGCTCCATGATTATTTGTGCACAAGCTAAAAAAAAAAAAAAAAAAAAAAAAAAAAAGTACATATTGCTCATACTACTTTATTAGACAAACTGAATCAAGGTAGAGCTCTGACCACTTTTATGGACAGTGACCATTACTGAGTATCTTAGAAACTGAGAGAAATGCATATGTTTGTCAGCTGTGGGAGGTGAGTAGGAAGAAAGTATGAATATATTCCAAATTTACAAATTAGTGTGAGGTTCATCTCCTCTTACATTTTTAAAGGCTTCAGTTTGTAAAGAAAACATCTATAACACCCTTTAGCGCCTCTCACTTGGTGATCCATGATCAAAATTAGAAATAGCTTTGCAAAGTACAAATCATTCCAGACAAACATGAATACTTTGTTTTGATAAAGTGACAAAACCGTTGATGAGGAGAATGAAGTAGATGTGATATATCTTGCCTTTATTACAGCGTTTGATATAGTGTCAAATGAAATTCTACTCACAAAATTAATTCAAATTGGCATGGATACGAACACTGTCACACAGAATGAAAACTTGCTGAAGGACTGCAAACAGTGCACTGATAAATGGCAATACATTCAGCTGAATTTACAGCATGTAAATGAAATTCAGAGATAATACTAAATTCATTTGGGAGGTGTTATGAAAACCTCCATGGAAAGAGAAATCGTACAGAAAGAGACTGAGAATTAGTAATATGCACATAAAATACCAAAATGTTTCACAGTTCTATAAATTTTAAGACCAGCAGGAACTATAATGATCATGTAAGTCTGACCTCCTGCATAACACAGACCATAGAATTTTAACAAGTGATTTCTATATAACTTTAGGATGAGCAAGGCCCTCTGTTTGAGAAATAAATCTAATCTCAATTGTAAAACTCCACATTTTAGAGAATTTATCATGACCCTAGGTACATTGTTTCAATGGCTAATTATCTCTACTGTTACTAAAAAAAATTGCACCTGATACGAGATTCAGAACAGAGAAGTCGCAACTGAATACATTTGAGAATATATAACCTATAGCAAGGGTATTAAATAAAAAGGAAATCTTGCAAAACACTAAAATGAAAAAGCCTTTGGGAAACTGAATAGCAACTTCAATTGGAATTTGGCCTTTCCAGTGGCCACAGTGAATCGTGACGAGGGCACTTTGAGCTGCAGCGATAATAAGTCACAGAGCAAATGTACGATCTCATTTGTGACGTATTTTGTTGTAGTCACTGAATTCAAATTTAGGTACTTTGCAACCAGCTGCATCTACACTGGTGTTTTAGAGTGGACAGGAGTGTTCTTTGAAAGTGATGTCTCTCTCATCCCCACTTAATTCTCTTTGCTTTGCATAGTGGAGCAATATCATAACACATAGCTGGCTTCCTTTCACATAACTCCGGACGGGAAGATGGGTTCAAACTCAAGGGGTTTGTGCCTGCATAAGCAGAGTCATTCTGAAGTTATATTTTAGAACAAAGCCAGTGTGAAAGTCAGGTCCTCAACATCAGTGGTTTTCTGTACAGGTTAATTCCTGTTGTGCGACTCCACCAGCTAATGGAGACATTGCTGCAGAAATACTGACTCTTGGCCAGAGTTCCAAGAAAAAATAAGTTTAGGGATTAAGCGGTGATTCATTCACTTGAGCATTATACACATAATTAACTTTTCAGCTTGTAAAAGGGGGATATTGCCATGTAAAGCCTTTGGAGGCTACATACACCAACAATAGAGCAAGAATTACTTTGAGTGGTATCAGTGGTATAAGACGGTAAGAATGAAAGTTCAGGAGGGATATTTTGTTTGAATGGCTGTATAAACTTTCTGACAATGAGGTGTGATTACACCGCCAAAATGGCTGCTAAGAAAAGCGTGATGGCCAAAGCGTGTAGGGCACTTGTAACACATCTGGACAAAGACACTGTAGGGAAGGAATATTTCAGAGTCATGGAAACAGAATGAATTTCTAATTAAAAGGGTTCCTTCCCTACCTGTGGTTCCCCTGAGTACTCAGGCTGATGATTAAATATTCATCTATTTCAACAGTGGGTGATAGGAAACTGATAAAAGGGAAAAAGGAATAAACAGAAATTTAAGTTATACTAAAGGTAAAGAAGTCTAAAGCATACATTATTGTCTTCTAGCTTTGAATTTTTCTAACCTCTTCCACTCTCTGCCCTTACCTTGCTCCTCCCCTTCAAAAGTTTCTAGGCCAGAATTCAGAGCAGTTATACTAATTTACATCAGCTCGAACCTCACTGCTGCATTATAGCACTATCCTATGTACTACTGTCACTACTACACAGGATGTCAAAAGGTGTTTTCAGAACAGCAAACATCTGCAAATGTGTACAGGTCATCTGTGCTGACTGACCAGCAGTAGGAGCCTGAGGCATATCTTAGAACAGTTGTGCACTGCTTTCCGGGATCACATAAACTACTACCTTACTGAACATAATCAGCCAATCAATCCCCAGGGCCTGGAAACACGAGCTACTTGTTTAGTTGGTTATTCCCATGCCAAATCATAGGTCATACAAAAATGAAGGTGCTGGTAGTATAAGGAACCAGCTAATAGCATTGCCCAGGTTCTCCACAGACATCTGGAGACTTGTAACAATAAACTCCATCTGTTCTTCTCAGATACTACTTCACATAGTGACCAAGGACACTAATTGCAGCTAATAGCTAAATAATCAGTACGGACACTAAATCTTGGCAGACTCCAGATACGTTGATTATATCATATTTAGAAGCATGTTTTAAAACGAGCGGAAGATCACGGAACAGGAAGAACTGATGTATTGTTAGAGTTGCCATATCTAAGAGGAGACAATATTTTTTAGAACTATCACAAAGATAGAGATATCTTTATTACTGGCTAAATAGCATGAAAGAATAAAATGATTTATTCAAAAAAGTGAGACAGTAGTATATTGACTCAGCAAAAATGACTGATCTGTTGCCCACATCTTAATATATAATTGTTGCCACAAAGAAATCTGTTATTACTGAATTAAATGCTTATTTGTTGTTTGCGAGGTGTAGAAAGAATAGTCCAACTTCAGCACTTCTCACATGAGGTTGGCTCATATTTGATTTACTTTTTGAGATTTATTTTGACATTATAAAGTATTCATTTCTACTTAAAAAAAAAAAAAAACACAAAACAACCTCAAAACCAAAACAAAAAACATAAAGCAATTTAGTGAAATAGTACATTCATCAAGTAAAGGACATTGCCTATCTTTGGTATCACTTTTCTGAAGATATCTTTTCAACAGCTTTCTCTTACTCACGATGTTGCTTTTACAGGTGAGACCAAAAAGGCTTCTTCAGCTCTTCAAGAATGTTTGTTGTTAAGCATAGCAGTAACGGTGAATAAGTCATGTTTCCTAATGAATGTTGTGCTGTTCCTTGGTGAGAATAAATGCTTCCACCACTTCAGAGGGTTGTGGGGTAAAAATTACCATCCAAGAAAAATCTTATTGTAGAGGAAAGCTATTTGAAAGAAAAAGGTAAAACCAGTAAGAAGTATTTAGAAAAGCAGTACCATAAGTGAGCAAAAGCAGGGTTATGCAGTAGAAAAAGAGATCAACACTTCCTGACACTTAAATGTATAACCAGAATAAAAAAATTAAGTGGAGAAGGAAGTCAGGAGCAAGTCCCAGCCTTGGTCAGCGGTTTATATCTAAAGGGATTATGAGTATAATAGCAGCCTAAAATTCAAACAAGTGGAATAAAATGAAGTGAAATACTAATGAGTTGCTGGTATGAAATAATACATGCAGTACTAAGAGTAGAAGCAGAGAAGATGGAACTGAATCAAGTGTCAAAAATATACCATTCTTTCTAAAGTGCTAAAAAAACCAGAGCCTGATATTTTTCACTAGCTGATAGAACAATTTCAAACAATAGAAAGTCTGGGTGGGATTCATTTTACCTCATTTTAGACATCTGGCCAACCTAGGCTTCCTTTCAGACAGCTGAAAGGAATATACATTTCCAAGGCACACTTCATCTAATGTTAAAGCAGAAGTCCAAAACCTGAAGTGAACTGCTCCTTGAAAGTGTCTGTTTCTTTCACAGACTGTAAAAAGAATCCAGCTTATTTAGAGAGATTTGCATTTTACTGAATGAACTTTCTCTTTCATAACAGCTAGATCAATGCAAAAATATAACAAACTAGAGAGTCCATTTTTTTTGGTGGTGTTTAATAAGTAAATAACTGAAATGTTGGGAGAATAACATTTATATTTTTTTTATTGCTTCTTGGGTTCAAATTTTGCAACAGCTGTGGGAATTCCTACAGCTTTAAGCTAAGAAACCGAGATCAAAGAATAGGAACCCTGGTGATGCTTTCTTTGGATAATACTATTTATGTTTCCATTCTATCTAATAAGTATTTATATTCTTGCTGAAACAAACTATTACCTTTAAAATGTTGATAAGGCAGGTAAACAAACACGAACAAGCCAGGAAGAAGTACGTAGAGTATATAATTTTATGTTGCCACCTGCAATAGGTCCTTACACTTTCTGTCATAATCAGAGATATTAGTGTTAATGTGAAAGCTTTGACCACATGTCTGTATTTTCTTAATATTTGAAATACTAATAGTTTCCAGGATTTCACAGTATCAGTTGACAGAGTCTGTTACATGCTTGTCCTGACCAAAAGGTTCCTTACAGAAAAATCTCATCAAAGAAAAACTTTACCTATGGTATTTAATGAAACCAAGTTCATGTTTTATACTGTGGGTTGTTTTTTCTTTTTGTGATTGCATATTTTATTTCAAATATGATGTCCTAAAGGTGATGTATGCATAAGGCATCTTGCAAGCTTGCAATATTTTTACTTTATTTCTTTGTTTCTGAAACCCACGGACAAAAGTTTTGTAAACTTCGAGGATTCATCTTAGCTGACATTAATACGAACTGCTACCACTCTCTTGGTAGACTGTGCTGAAGGTTGTGCACTGCTTCTTAAAATAATAAACAAAAGCAGTGGTGAGCCATCCATTTATTTGCTTTTAAGAGAGTGTCTCGGTATGTTTTTCTATCACACTCTAAGAAAATTAAATATGCCTTGGCGATTCCCTGTTAGCTTCCTCTACCGATGTGTTATGTACAAAGGGTCTTAAAAGGACATTAGCTGCAGAATGGAATACCTGCAGTTTGTTTTTTTTTTTTTTTGTTTTACCTAAGAGGAAATATCTTTAAGATGTTAACCTGTTTATTACCTTCATGTCTTTGAAACAATACAGTTTAGAAAGGGGAGTGGGAACTAATATAATTTAAAATAATTTGTTAAAATGAAAATTACTCAAGGTAGCAGTGTATACATTAGTTGAGAAGCAAGGCATAAATGTCCTATTTGTACCATTCTAATTTGCAGATATCCATACGTGTATTTTTAAGAGTTTTGATGAAGCTGTAGATTTCCTTGTACTGAACATTAAATCTGTGCCTGAAATAGAAAGTTACAATAAGGGAGTAAAGAGAAAGGTATGCAGTTTTGTATTAGTGCCTTCATTTTGTTCCTCAGATTTGTCATCTTTCATGTTTGAATTTTATTATTATACATCCCATTCTGCCAGGATTCTCCCACTGGGCAACCCAAATGTCCATTAATGCATTAATATAAGTTTTTCTTCCTCTTCCTTATATAATAATGTCAATCATTATACAAATAGGTACTACCCATGTTAAATGTCAACCATTTAATGGCTTTCATATTATGAAGACAATGATCTTCAACAAGAAATTTAATAGGACTTTTGGGGAGAACTGTAAGTCTACTAAGTTTGTTTATACATTTGGCTTCTCGTAGAACAAATAAGACTCCAGAGTAATGTTGGGTTTTTTTTCTCTAGATTAGGAGCCCTGACAGAAACTAGTCTGTCCTACTGCCATATTTTCCTTTCCTGTGGTCCACATTTGACCTGACTTTGTATCCAGAAGACCTTGCCTCAAAGCGGTGGGTGTCCTAAGAGAAAAATTCAATTTACCATTAACTGAGGTGTCAAAAATTAGATGAAATTTTATAGTAAACATTTTAAACTCCCCAGATTACTTACTCTACACTTCATATCTTTAAGGCAAACCAAAGCATGTCTTGGGAAAGCCCTGTTTCCTTTTCTCCCAGAATTCCTCTCTCATGTCTCCTGAAGAGCCCTGCTTAGTTTCTACAAGTGCGATTCAACCTACAGCAGCTGTTTCATTTGAAACAATCAGGGACATAAACTTGTTCAGTGAAGTAAAGAATATTATCTGAAGAGTTATAAAAGTTCACATAACCCTCCTCCTCCTTCTGCTACTGTGCTACATGTTTTCACATTAGTCAGTTCTCCCTTTTATGCAGCCAAATTTATTAGCACAGTCAGGTTAGGTGGAAAGAAACATACAGGCAGCAGTTGTAACAATTCTATAACAAAAAGGAAGGAATAAAATTTTAATTTTAGTCCATTCCTTACTAGTGGAACTTAAGTCCTCAAAATAAACTGGGTTTCATGTTCAGATTCTTAATGAAAATGTTCGAGTTCCTTTAATTCTTTGTTTGTTTGTTTGTTTGTTTTTAATGGGGTTATGTTATTTTTCTTAGTGAAGACTGATATGTATATAATAGAGTAAAAATAATTGTGGGTGAATATTTGACATCTAACATTCAAACCAAGATTTTTTCGGCATAATACAAAATACTGATATTTTAAATTCAATATTTATGGTCTCTACATTTATTCCATGCTGCAACTAGCTGGAGAAGGGATAATCTAATGGTTCAGACTTTAATCTGAGTTATTTCTGTTCTGCCAAAGCCATCTTTTGACAATTTGGCCAATTTACTTAGGCCACGGAAACTAAGGCATTTTTGTGCTTAACTAGGAATTCAAGGTCCAAGTGCTGTCTGCAATTCTTGGCGAGAGTTTGGCACATACTGGTCAGAAAAGCAAAAGCAATGTGTGTGGGAGATGCATAAGCTTAGCAAAAGCACAAAATGCAAAGACGTGTTTAAAATCCCATTTCTTTACCCGTGATTAATTGCAGATTGCAGTCCTGAGTGAGATGGCCCTGTGAGACTTGGATCACAGCTATAAACCAAATAATTACTTTGGGTGTAGACATTTAACTTATTCATTCTTTTCAAAATGACTGTTTCCAGCTATATTTAACAAAACATCACTTTGGGCTGAGTGGGATCGAACTGATGTTGTCACATAGGTATTAGAGGGGAATAAATTAGGCAAAGCTGTGGTGATGTAGGAGAAACACCAGTTGTATCAATATGGAGACAGAAATGAGATTCATGGATCAAGGAGAGGAAACAGGCAGGTGCATGATTCCAAACTCTTAAAGCCTGTGTTGAACTACTATGGAGCAAAACAGAGAAACTTTGTTAAGAGCAAACATTGTAAGGCAGAGCTTCCGTTACTCACATACGCTCCTTCGTGACATGATAGGGAGTCAGACGCCTTCATGCTTGCTACTTTTTGTCACCCCCAGGAATCCCGGATTCCTTCTAGTACAGTGTGATATATTTCCAAAAGGTGGGATGATGGACGTTGAACAATGGGGGGATGTTGAACGATGAAATCCACCTTCCATGTCTGTTG
Source organism: Astur gentilis (assembly GCF_929443795.1). NCBI lineage: Eukaryota > Metazoa > Chordata > Aves > Accipitriformes > Accipitridae > Astur > Astur gentilis. Next base: position 1,549,994 of record NC_064892.1, read on the forward strand.
ACCTCGGTGGGAGATCAGAATGCTCTTGTACCATCAAGTTTGGGAGACTAAACAATTAGATTGCAAAAAAGATAGATCCTGCCTGCTCCTTTGCAAGGACACTGTATACTGAAATTCAGTCTTACGTCTTGTGTGTGTGCTCTGCCATAGGTATAATTGAATTTGCCACCTGCCCTCACAGACCTAAAAGTAATTTTGAAAAACTGTTTGATCCACAGGTTTTGAGTGGCAGAGATTTACCAATAACACTACATTCTGAAAATGATATGAGGGTGCTAGGTCAAACCAATCAAAACAACTAAAAGGACACACAATGCAATTTTTGTACAGTTTCCTTTAAATGCTATATTAAAGAATGATGTATTAAAAAACACTAAAAAATAAGGATTGCCATTCTTTTCAGCTTTAATTTTAGGATTTTTTAATTTTAAATTTCCCATTGAATTAATGGCATACTAATTAATCATTTTAATTAAAAAAAAAAGGAGAAAATTTTTAATTAGTTTATTATTTTCTGCATTCTGCAGCTCGCATTAATACAACAGCCCAAAGAGCATAATTCTGGCTAGTTTAATGAATAATCTGAAAGGGAATGATTTATCTACATGAACCACACACATAGCTAAAACTCCTCCTGTGCCCGACTTTGAACTCACATTGTCTTTGCTTTGTTCTTTAGGGGCACACACACACACACGCGCGCGCGTGCACACGTGCACATACGCGCACACACACACACAAAATCAAATATTTTCACACAGTAAAAAGAAAGTTATAATGGAAACAGGACAGCTCCTTGGAGAGCTGGTCATTGTATGCACTAGTGGATTAAGAATACTCAATTCCCAGTTCTTTGGAGAAGTATTTCTCAACCTAGGAGTGTTGCCTCCTGGGGAGGAGTGCAAGCAAACCCCTTAAAAAAAAAAAGATTTTTTTCTTCTTTCCGCTTTGTTTTCAGTTGAAACTCAGCAAAGGCTAAAGTGATAAAGGCTCACCATGTGAAGAAAATGGTGAAGCAAGCAAGGAAAAAAATAAACCAAAACGACAGCCAGAGCTGGCTACTTTGTGACTTTTAATTTGTAATATCAAACTGTGCTTTGAGTTTATTTTGCCATATCACCCTCTATTGAAACTTGGGGACTGATTGCTAATTCCCTCTACTTAGAGGTGGAGTTAACTAAACAGGTTTAAAGTGTCCTACTGTAAAGTCAAAAAATGTGTATCCTTAGCATCATATTATTTACCATATATTTAAACACAAAGGTGTGTTTGTTTTTCTAAAATAAATATAACATAAGACAGGCATAGAATTAAGCACTGCTGATTCCTATTTTAGCTGATAGTTCATATTCACATTAAAAATTTCATTTGAACAAACTTCTTCCACTTTGTATAGCCTGCCAGTAAGTTCATGCCTTGAAGACTACATCTGAACACAAAAAAAAATGGCACTATGGAGGTCTTTATGTGCATAGGTTAAAAGTTTACTGAGTGATGCAAAATGAAGCTTTCAGAACACTGTGATGTGGAATTTCACTACATGGTTATATTATTATTATTTTCCCTCACAGAGCAACACTGCTTTCCACATAAACCACACATCGTTTGATCTTGTTTGTGAAAACATGCATGCCACTAATCCTGGAAGATACATTACAAAACAGGAACATATATATTACGTGCAGTGACAAATGTTGAATAAGTAAGAATACCAAGATAGCTTGTAATTCGTGAATATTCTTTACACTCAATGATATCCATGGTGTGAAGATGGCATATGCTTACACTAGAGAATGAACAGGTGAATATCAACCTCAATAAGAAATGTTGGGTGCGTGACATATAGCCATTTAAATGAGATGGTTAAAAACAAACAACAACAAAAAGAAGTAATGTAATATTCAGAGAGGCACCTGTGGTCTGTAAAAATACTATGTACTTAACTCCTCTCTGCTTAACACTATGGTCCAGGTTTCTAGCTGAAAATCCTACATGAAGAGCCTCATAATCACCAACGGTTCTTCTCCCGTTCTATCTACTACAGCTACATTGTCTGGAATAGACTTCTGGTTTATCACAGTAGTTTAGGAAAGACTAGGTTTCAAAGAGGTTTTGCTAATAATTTTGAAGATATTTTTAATGTGAACATTCATTGTTTTCACTTTCATCTTTATCACATTTCCATTAGAGCGGGTAAGAACAGCTCTGACTGCAGCCCACCCACAGTCCTCTCTGCAGCCCTCGGCAAACCTGTGCTGATGGAAATACCTTCTAAAATCTGCGAATGTCAGTCAAATAAAAGATAAAACTAGCCTTGATTCCTGCTTGTGCTGAAGCAGTTTCTTTTTCTTCCTGAATAGTCCCTGTGTTTATATATACTTATTTATAGTTTTTCTAGTGAGAAAGCATCTAAAAATAATAAACCCCCCAAATTCTGATGGTTTCCTTATTAGTTTTGTGCATTTATATTCATTTACGTGCTTGTTCTGAAGTCATGATCTTGGAAACAAAATTTTCGTGACCTGAAGGAGACAGAAGTTTACTTGTAACACTTCCTCTGATTATATTTCAATAGGTGTAAACGCTACCCTAAATTTTCATTTAACAAGCATGGTTCCAGTCACACTTGTATCTAAACACTTACATCAGGGTATGCTGAACCTTTGATTCCCCTCAGAGTTAGTACTCTAAAAATAATATTGAAAGATTTTTTCTTCAAAACTAACTGTAATAATTTATTCCTGTCTCCTCTTCCTTTTTGTTGTGGTTTAACCCCAGCCAGCAACTAAGCACCACGCGCCCACTTGCTTGCTTCCCCCCACCCAGTTGGGGATGTGGGATAGGTATTGGGAAAAAAAAAAAGTGAAACTCGTGGGTTGAGATGAGAGCAGTTTAATAGAGAAGTAAGGAAGAAACTAATAATGATAAGAATAACAATAATAAAATGGCAATAATAATAATAAAAGAGTTGGAATATACAAAACAAGTGATGCACAATGCAATTGCTCACCACTCGCTGACCGATGCCCAGTTAGTTACTGAGCAGAGATCCCCCCCGGCCAACTCCCCCCAGTTTCTATACTGGACATGACGTCCCATGGTCTGGAATACCCCGTTGGCCAGTTGGGGTCAGGTGCCCTGGCTGTGGCCCCTCCCAACTCCTTGTGCCCCTCCAGCCTTCTCGCTGGCTTGGCAGGAGAAGCTGAAAGGTTCTTGACTTAGTCTAAACACTACTTTGCAACACCTGAAAATATCAGTGTGTTATCAACAGTCTCATACTGAACCCAAAACATAACACTCTACCAGCTACTCGAAAGAAAATTAACTCTATCCTAGCCGAAACCAGGACACTCTTTAAAAAAAAAGTCTCCCAGGTGGGTGATACATGGTCATAAACAGGAAATTGCTTTCTCGGTGCCTTGCTTTACGAAGACATAATGCCTCACAGGTATCCTTAAAATTCTACAATCTGGCAGATTAATAGGCAAGTTTTTAAGTGGGTAGTAGACGGATTTAGGCAGAGGCTAGTGAGTGAGCCTAAAAGAAAGCTGGCTGCATACAGGAAGGGAAGAGACAGATAACATTTTCTTATAAATTGAGACTGGGAATCCTTTTTATATAGGAAATATCAGAAGAATATGATGAACTTGGAAGAAATGCAAAGGAAAATAAATTTACATGAAAAAATACAAGACTCTCCAGTTGGATACTGACAGAAATGTCACTGGTAAGCCATATGCCATCCACTGGGAACTTTCCCTTGAGGAAAACAAAGACGTCAATGTATTTGATGATATTAGGCTGTGATAGAATGAAGCTATGGAAAACAAAATGTATTCAAAACGATATTTCCACTACAACAGGAAAATATTGGTGCTGTTTGACAAGATATTCATAATACTTCACCTGGAAGAGTATGCATAAGTGGTCATGCAAGACTTAACTCCAGCTTTGACAGAATGGCAGATGAGGAGCATGATCAGGAATGTGGTCACAGCAACTATAATGAAATACTGTCAAGTAATGTGCATTTTAGGCAGAACTGTATAATGACAGGAAATCATTAGGAAATCATTTGTCTAACTGTTTGCTGGATCTTGGAGTATTAAGAAGCAACAGCAACTGCTTTAAGTGTTTGGATCAGTAGCGGGTTTCAAGGAGGATGAAACTAAGATGCTGTTTAAGCTAAGTTGCCTAAAGATTGTAATGTCAAGTTGCCATTCAGCTGAACCATTTTTGACCATTCATTTTAGGTATCTGTGTATAAAATATGTTTTGGCAGACAGGCATGTTTTTTTCTATTCTTTTTACCTAATTTTTAAAAATTATTTTTCTTTGGCTTCCAGCCTTATCAAGCTGTTCATATTTGTCTCTAGTCTTTGTACTTTTATGAATAGAATCGATATATTCTTTTTTTTTTTTCCCATGTCACTGTCCTCTACTTCCAATTTGGACCTCTCTTTCAGATCCTATTTCTTTAATTATTTTTCTGTATTTTTGCCTGTACTTTATTTGTATTTTATCTGTGTTTTGTCTGTATTTCCTCACCGTGCATCTTTGTTATCTTCATTTTATTTTTTGCCAGGTTAATAGCTGGTTCAGCTTCTATGGTTGCCCTCCCTGTATTACAGATCTCATAGAAAGTGAACTGTACTTCAGTTTCAAGCATTCTTGTATTTTCCCATGGTTTCCACAGCAAGCATGTGCCCAAACCGATGCTTGCATAGATGCATGCACTTAAAAATAAGCAAACAAATGTCTTCCATTAGATATATGACAGCTCAATTAACAGGCAATTATTCAGATTGTACTTTATTTTCGTTCTTAGAAGGAATCAGAGTCACAATGAAATTATATATCACCCTTCAAGTCAACATGGACTGTCTGCCAAATCTGCCTAGCATAAAGATAATGCTTAGAACTCCATCTATCATTTTTCAACTTTCAATGGTTTTAGTGTTTGCATTAATAATAGCAGCTGTCTTTTGTGAGAGCTCAGTTTCAATTCCCCATTCTTTTCACTGCGTTCTTCAAGCTCTTAAAATGACTGGACTCAGGATTCTCTCTGGAAATAACAAGATGCTTTCTGTGTCCAGGAACCGTCTTCTGCCATAGGCAATCTATGAGTCCCAGTGTTTTTTGGTTTATTTTGCCGACTTTTTCTTTAAGATTCTTTTTGTTTACACAGGAGTGAAAATCCTCATTGACTGAGTGAGTTCTCAAGTATTTCCATAAAATTTACCACCAAACAAATAATACAGACGAACAAACAAGCTTGAGAAATACAGTCTCTTCCTGCAAGGAAATTAGGATGACTAACAGAAGGATGGGTCTTAAAGGTGATTATACCTTCGGCCACAGATTCACAAAGCGTAAGCATTCACCTCATGCCATACAAAGGCCCCATAATTGAGCAAATATAGGAAAATACTGTTTAGAGGCTGCTTATAAATGATAGTGCAAGTAGGAGAGGATTTTTGTGCAAATGATGAAGAAAACAGCTGATGTGCCTGCAGCTGCATGCTCTAAACCCGTTCCCGGTTTGGAAAATTCTGATGCTTTTTCTTGCTTGCTGGTATAAATGGGTTCTCTTGTATTTCAATGCAGTCTTGAAATATATTTGGTGGAAATATATTCTTTAAAGAAATTTTGGTCATAAATGCAAGCATCCATGTCCTTCTGACCTGCACTAACAGAGCAAGGGAATTATTCAACTAGATATCTTCCTGCTTCTAATATTGTGATAGCTTTTGTAACTTCCCAATACAAAATGCATGCTTAAGTCCACAAATTAATGCATCTGGTCTTGTTCACAGCCTTTAAATGATTGAGAGAATGGGTTATAACACTATTACTAACATTTTTCTATTTTATTAGTGGGCATTGTAAGATCTTTGTGACTTTCACCTCAGCTGACAGATTTCAGGCACTCTCTGAGAATTTTAATGCCTACTTATTCATTTAATTTATTTATATTACCACCAAAAAAAAAAAAAAAAAAAAAAAGACTTATTCCAGAGAGTTACTTTATTTGTTTGGTCTTGCTCTTTTCAGACTCGTGTCACCGGAATAATTCTATGTTGTGTGTCCCTGCGTACGTGTCAAACTGAGCATATGGATAGTTTGGTGTCTACGAGCCATAAGTGCAGATGACATAATTAATGGTCATAGCATTCTTCTGTCTTAAAAGACAACGATATTTTTGAAGCTATCAGCAGTTTTGGGTGCAAAGATGAGACAATCAAAAAAGGCTTGATTCCTAGAAGCTGGATACTGAGCATGCTGGAGGGGAGACCCTGTACAGTGTCAGGTTTAAAGGTACCTCTCCTTAAAATATCTTGTTCTGTTAGGTTGAAAAAACTTTTACTGAAGTTATTTATTATATTATTCAGTTGGAAAGGTGTAAGAAAATCCCAAATAAAGCTTGGCAGATAGTGAGGAAATCATCTTCTGAGAAATTACTAACTTCTCTACCATTCAGAGTGAAGAACTGTTTTTTGACTCCCCACTAATGCCAACAAAAGCAGTGTAGTAGCCTCTGGCTGGCACGGAAATTTCTAAATTGCCTCCACATCTCTGAGTTACTCTGAGGAAGAGCACGGCTTGTCCTAACACACTGTATTACTTTCTAGTATCCAGCCTAGTTCTTGCATTATGCCAGTTTATTGAGAGATAGCTTAGGGTCCTAATAGAATGTATACAACTTTATGATGGTGCACTCAGAAATTTAATCTCATAAATCTTTCTGCGTACATTTAAAAATGAATCAAAATATAGCATTAGAATCTTCTGAAAGGTTCATTTAAAAGACGGGTCAGTAGCTCTTTCACACACAGTTTTGTCACTGGAAGACAAGCTGTGGTGAAGGTTAATTTTGCAGTCCAAAAAGGTGCAGGCTGCATATAAAAATCTCACAGGAGGACCTGCATTTTACATAGAATTTCAATATATTTTGCTCTTGCCTTTCGATGCTGTAACCATCAGTCTTATGCCAGTATGCTTCAAATTAACTGGGATTTCAGATATATACTCATAAACTTAGAGATCTAAATGGTCTTTTAGGTGATTTCCAGGAAGGTTATAGCCTTCAAGGTGTTAAGAAAATTTACAACTTGGGCCTCAACAAAGACAGAAATGGAAGAAATGAAAGGTTGAGGGTAAGGGTGAGGCAGCAATGGAAACAGAAAAAAATACAAGAAGAAAAAAGACTTCTTGGAAAGAAGAGAAGAAGAACCGTGTAGAAATTTTCTAAAAGCAAAAGGCTACTTAGACGGTAGGAACAGAAAAACATGCAGTAGTCAGATGGTGAGAATGAAATAAGAACTAGAGCAACAAAAGAAAACTCTAAAAGGGAGAATTGGGAAGGAAAAATAGTATGAGACTAAGTGGTAAGCAACAGGAGAGAAACAGGCTAAGGGTAAAGACTTGGCATGCCAGAAGAGGACACTGAGAGAGTAAAAAAGAATTTTAAGAAAGTCTTCTGGGAATTAAACTCAGTTTCCAGAGATGTGTTTAATGGGGCCTGTCTGCTTAGATCTTCTTAAACATTTTTAGAAATCACCTCCGTGCTATTTCATTCATGTTTTGGAATAACTAAATCTTTCTCATATTTAATTGGTAAATAATTTCTAATGCTAACTATGGTATTTTAATTTGGTCTCAAGTATATCTTATTTTGTCAGCCCTCTGATGAGATACGTTTACCACATCAACACCATACAAGAAAGGCAAAGTTAGTAATGGTAGAATTTTTCCAAAGCCTTCCTATTGAATTAAATCCTGTAATTTGAATAGTAATATCGGGGAAGTATAGCTCATCACAGAGCAAGCCACTTTGCCAGTAATAGAGCGGGGCACTTTGAAGGGTAAAGACAAACAAGAAAATGATTGCGTGACTCTATCCCCAAATATCCTGATATTTAAATGACACAGTCGGTGAGAGCCTTGCTTATGGACTTTTTAGGAGCGAATTCTGTTCAGTTTGCTGTTTCAAAAAGAGAGGATGAAGACTGCTGTTTTGACAGGGCTTTGTGACCCCTTAACAACAGCTGTCCATATAATGCTCAGACACTGCTGAGTTCCGAACTTAAAAATAATGTCCTGAGACCACTTTGTGAGGGCTGAGCTCATTAGCTTGCCACAAAAGGAATCAGTATTGAATTTCTGAAAGCGTTTAATCTTAATCCACTTGCAACTGAAGGTAGAGTCTCCTTTCCATTGGTTGGAAACTGTAGAGATAAGTATTATTTGTTAAACCTCAGTCTAGTGCATGATTAATCCCCCTGACTTCAGTGGGATTCAATTAAAATCATGAAAGTGTCAAGACGCTTTTCTACACTTGTTTGAGTGACTTATACATCAGTAAGAGAACGATAACTTTAAATCCATTGCTATCAGATATTCTTTTTCTTCATACAAAGAAGAAGAGTTTCGTGGTCAGAGAGAACACAAGCAAGAAAAATCCTGAACGTGTTACTTTTGGGGGCCGAGCACTGAGATAGATGGTGGTAGGCTACCTCCGTCTTTCACTACATAATGTAAAATGCACATGTCATTTAATTATTCTCCAGTCTAGTGATTAAGGAATTATCTAAAGCTGCTGCAGATGTGAGTTTGAATCTCCTCAGGCTTAAGAGAACTGAACATTGGCCTCCCACTTTTTTGGTAATTACCATGTCATTATAAAAGTACACTTCCCACACCACCCACATCCCTCCCAACAGCTCCCCGTCCCCGTCCCCCCCGCCCCAGTCTACTATGTTGCTCATAGATGTCTGTCTTTACAGCAGTTCTCCAGCTCAAGAGTCTGAAATGGCACCTAAACGGATCCTCAAATCTGTGGGGAAAAGACGTTTTCGGATACCCTTGTTACTAGGATTTTCTAAGCAGCCCTCCACCAGTGCTGCATTCCTTGAATCATCCTTTGTCAGCATCTCCTTCTCGAAGTGCGCCGTATTTCTGGATGGAGTTAATCTAGTTACCTCTGCACCCCACTTTTAAGGGGTGCCTCCCTGCGTCCATGAGATGGGTACCCAAACTCATGCACAAATCCCCTTTGCCGCTCAGTTTCCCTTCGTACCAGCTGTTCTGATTCCAGAGTCAGGTGCCTGATTCTTGCCCTTTCCAACGAATAAGAAACTGTTTCACTGCCAGAGCCTAACCCCCAACAATTAGGTGGTGCAGCTGTATTTGAGAGAGCAACGTTCCTTTTGCAAAGCTGGGATTCATGGCTGAAAGGATTCGGGATCAGGAACAATACTTCCTGTAAACACACAAACACTTCACACAATTAAAATGTAATTGCATTCAACTACCGTACTGGTAGCTGTTTGCAATTGTCAGTGTAATTGTCCAAAATGCAGGTTTCACTTGAGGTCCTAATTATGCTCTATGTATTTATTTCACTAACTTCTAATTGCTTTTTTACTTAAACTCTGTCTCCTATACTCTCCGGAATTGAAAATAATCTTTCTTCTTTACTTCTTCAGTCCTGTCCATCTTCACTATCTCTTTCTCTATACGTTTACCCTTAGGTTCTTCTTTTCCCATTCCTTTTTTTTCCCCCTGATTTGGTATTGACACTTCAGTCTCCTTCCAGGAATTCATTGCCTTTGGCTCCTCTTCTAAGTCTTTGCTCATCTCCCCTGGAGAAAAGGAGTAGGATGGGGCTTAAGCTTAATAGCTGGCAGGAAAAGGAGTACAGATATCGCATATCTTTCTTTTAGCTGATGACTGGAGAGAAAAAGCCAGAGATATCTGCTGAGAGGTGTATAGGCAGAAAGAACATCTGCTCAAAAGCTTGACACTAAGCTTCTGAATAGATTTTCTTTGCAGACTTCCTAGGGTATGTAGGGAAACAAGGGAATCGGTTGAAAGGCAAACTTCTGTCTGTCTCACATCATATGGATGGGCATAGGAAATCTACTGCCAGGTATTAGCCCTTTTACATCATCTCCAGAAAGTTTTAGAAAAAGATACTGGTTTATGGGATTAGGCTTCAACTTCGCTTCTTAGGGAACATTTAAATCAGAAAATTGTAAGTAGAAGCAATTAAAATCTCCTTCTTCCTGAGGAAACATTTAACAGGGTACGTGCACCATGTTCATTGAACCTATGTTACTGACATGTCCTACCACTCCTGTGTCACAACACAAAGAATATCTCTTAACTTGAGCAAAGCTATGTCTCCAGTTTTTATCTGGGCAACGAATGTCATTTTTTTCTGGCCTTATATATTCAAACTGACCCAAAGGCATTTCAATCGCAGTTCCTGCTTAGAAAAACTTTAGCCTTTTCTGGTAAGTCAACTATTCTGACAGAGTTCACTGAAGTTTTGTGTAAGATATTCTACAACTACTGACTAAAAGCCTGACTTTTTTTGAGCTTTTATGCAACATTATCCACAGAACAAAGCAAAAGTGCTACCACAGACTAGCAATTTGATCATTCTTTCTTTCACTTAATTTCAGGAAGATAAATACATACAAAACTATCATCATCAATAAAGACAAGAAAAAACTTCACGTTTTTTTATCTTTCCCCAAATGTTGTCTGATTCTCTGAGTTTGCTGCAGCTACCAGCTTTGCTAATGCCCATCTCTTCTGCTACTCACATAATTAAACTCAGTATATTTTGATCCTTCCCACACATTTTTAAGAGAATGCATTAGACTGCTATAGGAGGCTGTAGGTAGCCTAAGAAAGGTAAAAAACTCTGTCTGCTTTGTGGTTTTTTTTTTTGCCACTGTTCATAAATGTGAAATAACTTTTTTCCTCACTTTTTGAATATTAAATTCAGGGTTTCTCTTCCTTGTTATACAAAACCCAACATTTCCCCCCTGCCTTTCATGATTACATACAACAAGACCAATTTTTCTGACATCAACTTTATTCTACCTGGAAACATAAATGTTTTAAGAAGTCTATAAAAATCTAGTGAAAACCAAAGATCAACCTAGTGACAGATAGGTCTGCTGTATAAAATCTACATCTGTAATGCCCAGGACACTTTCCGATTCTTTCCTCACCCTAACCCATAAAGTGAATGCTTTTTCCACAGTATAAAAATCATTCCCAAGTTGTTTAGTCTGAATTTCTGTTCTCTGCTCTCAATGAATATTCCATGTGATTTGTGTTTAAAAACAAATAAACAGAAAAAGCTCTTAAACTTGGGGAAAAACCTGCCTTTGTGCTCTGTAGCCATGAAGGTGAAAGATTTACATATAAAATGTCTTCATGTGCTCAAATCATGCAAATTCCTCAAAACCTTTTCCCAGGAATTGATTTGTAAATTGCTTCTATTGCAATAGGAAAGTATAACATCTGCATGTGAAATCAACCTTTGTCCAAAAATAAGAAATCAGAAATACTTTTCTAAAACCAGAAATAACTCTCTTCCCTTTTGGTAGCTTTTGGACAGCCGAATTTTTTGTCCTTTTCTTATTTCCCCCAATCTCTTTCTCCTTCCCTTAAAAAGTAAATGTCTAGATTTTTGGCATCTTATTATTTTATGAAGCTTTTCACTTCACTTTATATCCATCTTCTATCACTTAGCTTAATTGTTTATACTGTGATTTAAATAATCAATATAATAAATAATGTTTATGTCTAATAATGTATAGGGTTTGTGTGGCAAGGTTTTGGTAGCAGGGGAGCTACCAGGGTGGGTTCTGTGAGAAGCTTCTAGAAGCCTCCCCCGTGTCCAACAGAGCCAATACCAGCCGGCTCCAAGACGGACCCACTGCCGGCCAAGGCTGAGCCCATCAGCGCTAGTGGCAACACCTCTGTGATAACAGATTTAAGAAGGAAAAAAAGTTGCAGGATGCACAGATATGGCAGAGGGAGAGAGAATTGAGAACATGTGAGAGAAATAGCCCTGCAGACCGCCAGGTCAGTGCAGAAGGAGGGGAGGAGATGCTCCAGGCGCCGGAGCAGAGATTCCCCTGCAGCCCGTGGTGATGAAGACCCTGGTGAGGCAGGCTGTCCCCCTGCAGACCAGGGAGGGCCACGGGGGAGCAGATCTCCACCTGCAGCCCGTGGAGGACCCCACGCCGGAGCAGGTGGATGCCCAAAGGAGGCTGTGACCCCGTGGGAAGCCCGTGCTGGAGCAGGCTCCTGGCAGGACCTGTGGATCTGTGGAGAGAGGAGCCCACGCTGGAGCAGGTTTTCTGGGAGGACTTGTGACCCCGTGGGGGACCCACGCTGGAGCAGTGTGCTCCTGAAGGACTGCAGCCTGTGGAAAGGACACATGCTGGAGCAGTTCGTGAAGAACTGCAGCCTGTGGGAAGGGCCCACGTTGGAGAAGTTTGTGGAGGACTGTCTCCCGTGGGAGGGACCCCACGCTGGAGCAGGGGAAGAGTGTGAGGAGGAAGGAGCAGCAGAGATAACGTGTGATGAACTGACTGTAACCCCCATTCCCTGTCCCCCTGCGTCATGGGAGGGAAGAGGTAGAGAATTCAGGAGTGAAGTTAAGCCTGGGAAGAAGGAAGATGGAGGAACTGTGTTTTAAGATTTGGTTTTATTTCTCATTACCCTACACTGATTTGCTTGGCAATAAATTAAATAAAATCCCCCGAGTCAAGTCTGTTTTGCCTGTGACAGTAGTTGGTGAGTGATCTCTCCCTGTCCCATAAGCTTTTCGTTATATTTTCTCTCCCCTGTCCAGTTGAGGAGGGGAGTGATCGAGACGCTTTGGTGGGCACCTAGTGTCCAGCCAGGGCCAACCCACCACAAAGAATTATCATATAAAAGCAATGTTTTAATTTGGTCATACTTTGGATTTCACAACATCAGAACACGTTAAACAGCATCAAAATACATTAGTCTCCATTACCTGAGAACATAAGATACAAATAACATGCAACGTTAAAAAATTGTACATGAACACTGAATAGTGATCTGCTATGAGATCATTATGTGTGTTGATTATTTTGAGTCAAACATTAGCTTAAGCTTTCATTCAAAGAAGCTCTTTGAACTTGCTTCTGGAAAGGTGATTAGACATTGCTGGCATCCAGCAGGAGTAACATTTCTCAGCTCTCCTGGCCACAGGCTCATTGGGTTCATATGATGGCAACAGCCTCAGTTTGCTCAGCCTGCATCATTCCAGAATGAGACAAGAGGAACGTCAAATGCAAACAGGGTAAAACCACTTAACTAGCTCAGAGAGAAGTGTGATGGATGGAAAGTAACTATTCCTACTGCACAGAGGGACTTGCTTCAGAATGCAAGTGGGTTAATCTGAGATGGTATGCAAGATAAGCAATTGAGAGAACTGTATTTATAGCTATCGTGGTATCAGGTGTGCTGGTGGGTACAGGCATTTCAGTGAGAAGACACAACATTGTGAAAAGCAGTAGGGTGATAATGGAAGTCAATTTTGTGCATTAAAAACTGCATCAACTTGCTTTGAAAGCAAAACTTGTCTCATATGGACTTCAAAGAGTTGGACTATGTCTCATGCATTCTTAAAAAAATAATAGAATAAACCTATACAAAGAGTTGAAATAGAGAAACTTGAAAAAACCACAATCTGACTAAATTTTTTTTTTTCCCCTTGGTTCTGAAAGATGCTCAGTTTGGAGGGATAGAACAAAATACATTAAAAAAACCCTTGCTTATAAGAAGAAATAGTAATTCTCTTTTTTTTTCTATGTGTAAGAGCAGTGGGATTTTATACATACTATAAATAATATGAGACTATAAGAATCAGAAACTTATTTATAGTCCTGACTGTGTATACACAAGCAATACTTGCCGTATGGCACTTTTAGAAAATATTATTGCATTTAATCATGCAAAAAAACCTGCTGATGGAAAAGTCACGAAAATAAACCAGCCTTTCCCTTTCCAGCTCTGCTGAAATGAACCGTACTTTTGAGTGGCTTTTGACAGGCATTAGTTAGTATCTGCTTTTGTTTGCTGTCCTTTACAGGCTTCCTTTAGCCCACCTCGCACAGTGATTTCTGCTGGGATTACGTGGGTGCTGGGTGCGAAGGGCTGAGCCCAGCTGCGCTGTTGCCCCAGAGAGTTTGTAGAGCTCTAGGTTCAGCCACATTGACCGAAAAAATTGAGTGCATTGGTTAGAAAAGCGGTGCCAGGGTAGCACCCAAAGACTGTGCCAATTCATTGCATGCACCTTCCCTCCGACAGGCGTTTTTTGGAGCACCCTCAATGCAGCTCCAAGAAGGGACCAAAACTGTAAATGTTCATTCAGAATGGGATACAGCGATGTGATTATACAAGCCAGTGATGTGCCTCCTTCCACAATACCCGTTATTTAGCCCTGATCACCTCTTTTCAGAAATAATATTACAGAATTTCAGGGTATTCAGAGAACAGTGAAAAGAATGAGGAGTAAATGGGGGGGAAAAATCACACATCAAGAAAGACAGAAAAGTCTGAGGGTGGTTTTGGAGTTGAAGAAGCTGTAAATCGGATAAAATAATTCTTATCTCTTACAGTGGGATTATAAACTGCTTCAAGCAGGGACTGTTTTTTTGTTCTAAGCACCTGTCATTGGGTTTCCTGACAATTTACTCATAACAACAACAAACCATATACAGAAAGCAGAACGGTATATTCCATTTTCCTGTCTGTAAACACTTTGGAAGTTTAATGACAAATTAAAAGAGAACTGTGAATTTGAAAATGTCAAAAGATGGTAACTCTCAATGTATCTGTAGAACATGTTGTCACATCATGGTTTTAAAAATCACGTAGTCAACTAGACTCAAAGACAACTGGACCTTTGTAAGAACAGTAACAGTTAAGGGTATAAGTGTTATACTGTTAACAGCTTCCAAAAGGGAAACTTTACATCACCGTTCATGGCTAGTTGTCATTTCAATTAGTAAGAACTCCATTTAGACCTATAAAGAGGGATAAGATATTGGGAAGTGCACCCATCCATTATGAAATTCTCGTACTTTCTCCCATGTTAGTACTGAAGCAGTCAAAGTATGCAATAAAATGGACAAGTCATTTGAATCAAATTTAGAGCTTTATTCCACCAGCAGGAATATACATGGCAGTAATATACTTGCTCATACCATTTCTTAGGAGAAAACAGTCAATAATACAGGATTGTTCAAACTGTTCAGTAGGAAAACACACCTAGATGTTAAGAAGTATACCTAAATGCTAATTTGTATATATCTTAAAATATTTTAGTATTAAACCTGTATAATTTCTCTCACTGGGGGTGTTTCAAGAACAATAATTATAATTTCTAGACAATCAGAATGTTACAAGTGAATATCTTATTTCTTAAAATGTATGTCAATTAATATTGCACATGTACACATTACTGTCCAAAGTTGACCTTTATCCTCTTATAAATTCTATTGAGATCTCATAATTTTTGGATTGGTATCTAGTTTGTTAAGGAAGTAACTAATCTATATATATATATTTATTTTTTTTTAAATTTATATCTGTATTGGTGTACCAAGCTCTTATAATTACCTTATTTTGTGTCTACTAAAATAGCAAGCAAAATGTCTGTGTCAATTAATTACTCATGGAACATAAAACCAGAGATTAAACATAAAATACTCACATACTTTTCACATGGATTTTTCATTACCTTAGCCTCTCTGAATTATTGTGGGGTTTTGTCCCATTGAAAATAAAAGTGGAGTTGCAACTTGAGTTGACTACTTGACTGTGTATGCTATAGCTAGAGTGCAGAAAAGAATCCGTCTCTGTGGATGTTCTTATTTATTTTTCATAGGATTAAAGTACGTAGTAATGAAAATGTACTCTTCTTTCTTCCTTTTTTTTACTTGAATGGATCACTTTTAATAAGAATTCAACTTCAAAAAGTGGGAAAACAATGCATGAGGGTTTGCAATAGCAATAGTTAATTTTTTTAAGAATAAGAATTATGAGTATTTGAATTTTTACTTTCCAAAGTATATTTAGGATTTCTCTATATTTTAATTATAAATTGTTGATATATGTGCTATCTTTAAAATGCATTGGCATTTTGTTAGAATTACAGTGCTGGGCTGTCTTTAATATTCTTTTTACTGTGCAAGACTTTACTTTGACAGATTCTGGCAATAGAGACAAAAAAAAAAAAAACCAACCCAGTAACAAACATAGAGACATGGAAGGTTTTTTTAGGGATTTTCATGGTTTAACCCCAGCCAGCAACTAAGCACCACATAGGGGCACACTCACTTCCCCCGTGCCTAGGGCGATGGGGGAGAGAATCAGGAAAAAAAAGTAAAACTTGTGGGTTGAGATAAGAACAGTTTAATAGGACGGAAAGGAAGAAAATAATAATGATAGCAATAATAATAATAAAATGACAATAAAAATAATAGAATAATACAAAACAAGTGATGCACAATGCAATTGTTCACCACTCGCTGACCGATGCCCAGTTAGTTCCTGAGCAGTGATTCCCCCCCCTCCGGCCAAGTCCCCCCCAGTTTATATACTGGACATGATGTCACACGGTATGGAATAGCCCGTTGGCCAGTTTGGGTCAGGTGCCCTGGCTGTGGCCCCTCCCAACTCCTTGTGCCCCTCCAGCCTTCTCGCTGGCTGGGCAGGAGAAGCTGAAAAATCCTTGACTGGGTATAAACACTACTGAGCAACAACTGCAAACATCAGTGTGCTATCAACATTCTGCTCATCCTGAACCCAAAACATAGCACTGTACCAGCTACTAGGAAGAAAATTAACTCTATCCCAGCTGAAACCAGGACAGGATCCATGCAATTAATTTTCCTCAAAGACTTGCTCAAACTAGCTTCATAGGTCATGAAAGTAGGAATGACCAAATAGAAAGTGATTCTAGGACCAGCAGGAAAAAAACACATCCTACAATCTGATAGCACACACTAAACTCTAAAATCCCTAGCTCTGCAACCCAGGACAACTGTTAGCAGTGATAACAGTTCTCAGCATTTTTAAACACATGGAAACATTCATTTGCTAAGTGTATTTAAAAACAGGTGAATAATGGGAAAACACTTTTGTGAAAGGAAGAGTAAGTGATCTCCAACTAAATTATGGTAAATTGCTGTTTGCTTTGCTTTCCCCCAGGGCAACGAAGAATTAAAAAGAAAAAACAAGTAGGTGGCATTTTTGTTTGTGCTAAACAGGTAGGTTAAATGTGATTTTGAATACAGTTATTCTAGTGTGCAATCATAAGCAATACCTGCACACCAATTTATCCTATGGATTACTTGAGAATCGTAAATCATCTCACTTTGCGGATGGCCTGGGGCATTCATTTTATCATGCTGTAACTAGGTCAGATTAAAAAGAATTGCTAGTTCAGTAATAATCTGTAAAATCAAGCTAAAATGGCACAACAGGCACAGCTGTCTGAGACTAATCAGTAAGCATTCTTTACCTACTCTTAAAACCATGAACTACTTTTGATCAGCCATTCTGTAGGAATATGTATTTAACACAACGGCCTGAAACCATACCGTTATGTTCAGTCTGCACAATATTAGCAGCCTAAATTGTCACATCTTCTTTCGTATGTTTTGGAGTCATTCCTGAAGTCACATTCTTAAATGAAAGTCATTAAGCGTACCAACCAACCAAATGTGTGTGCCTGTGTGCTAGTGATAATGATTAAACATTAACCTCTTTTCCCCGTGTATTACCAAAGGGACAACAAAATCAAAAGAAAGATACATTCTTCACCAGTCTCCGTTCTCTCTCTCTTTCAGCAGAGACAGGCACAACTCCGGCAAATTCTGTAGCAGAACTGCAGCTGGGCACAAGCAGCAGAAGGGGGAATTTTGTTTACTAATCAAAATCTTTTCTGTAAGTATTCCAATGAACACCTGTAGTAACACATTCTCTGCAGAAAAACAGCAGAATGCTCAGGAAAACAGAGGTCACAGGGGATTTTTTTTTTGTTAAAAAAGGACTCTTCACAACAGCATTGTTCAATAGTCCCAGTCTAGTCCATTGCTGCAAATGAACATGGCAGATGAGAATATTAATCTTTTCTTACCTTCAACTCCTAGAATATCATTGTACCTTTACAATTATCACCTCAAACCCCCATAGTCTAAGGGCAGGATATGTTCTCTTTCAATTCCTTATGTAAAGATCATAGTTATAAAATGTCCATTCTCCTAGGGATGCAGTAAGCTTTTCCCAGTGCTGTGTGTATTTGAGACATATCATCTTCACTACGCATTCCTCAGGAAGTTTGCTTTTTAAAATAAGGAAAGACTAGGAGCTTTACTTTTTGAATTGCCTCCCGTAGTTCCTGGAAAATTTACTCTTCTGGTATCAGTCCTGACCCGTCAAATCACCTAAACAAGCATTCAATGCAGAAGACATAACCATTCAAGTCAAGCCTATTCTATGCTCACAGAAAAACGACAGCATTTAAAAATAATCCTGCAGGTTCTAACTGTGATGTCGTTTTATTTTATTATGTTATTTCAGCCTTAATTACTTAATGTGCAAAAGATTTATATCCTTTCAAATAAACTCCTTGATACATCAAAACCTAGGGAGTTTATTGCTCTTCAATGTTCACCGGTTTCCCCACTGAACATCACTGATAGACCATGTCAGTGTCTCATGATGAGGAAAAAAACCCAACACAAAGCCACAGGCTTTTCTTCCAGCTTTCCCACTGTGTCTGTCATTAACACAGGTATACTAATGACAGACAATTAAGATTTCATTATAGACTGCTTCAGGTATCATTAGCATTTTCCATTGTGAGTTTCATAATATACGGGCATAGGTTTTAAAGGACAGTAAGAAAACTATACAGTTTCATACTGAGTTTCAAGGCATGTGCAGAGCTAGAAGCTCAGTTAATAAAACACACTCATCTAGAGACTTTGGTATTCTGTATTATACAGAAACTGGTATATGACACCACTTTCTGAAAAGTACCATCCCTAAGAATAACAACAGCACGGTTGAACTTAGTGTTAATGCTTATAGTGGCATTTGCAAGAAAGAGCAAAGATGAGTAATCATGTAAAGGTGATAGTAATTGATGGCTTTTATGATTGCAAATGAATTTACTATCTGTAGACAAAGACTTGAAAAAACTGATTTGACAAAGTAACAAACATAAATCTAAAGTGCCCCTCCACAAGTTTCCTTTGGTATTTTTCAATGACTTCAATCAGTGTGGTTTTTCATACAAATGTGGTGGACATTTTGATGTTGTATTCATTCATAAAGGACAAAAAAATGCTGTCCGTGTCACAACATCATGTACATTCAGTCTCTTTTTGCCTTACTCCTCACTCCATTGTTACAATGACATATATTTAGAATGTTTTAACTGCCAGCAATCACAGTAATTTTACTTGTGTGTACTCATGTATTAGCACCATGGCTAACCGTGACATTTGTATCGCTTTTTTTCCCCGACAAAATATATTTTTCTGATCAATTTGTGTCCAGAAACATCCTTTCTAAAAAAATAAGTAAACAATATTCAGTATCTGGATTTCGTGAAATACAGAATTCTTTTTTCAATCTTTTTTGTTGTGAATTACGTTACCAGAGTGAGGGAGTCTGAGTACTACTGTGATAAATAAAAGAGCCAGAGAACAAGCACAAGCCTGAAATCCTTACCTCACACCACTTAGCTGTTGCTTTCTCCCTGACCAATTTGGGTTGCTCAGAATATGTTCCCCAAGATGATATCCGGGCATGGTCTAGGGGTGGTTCACTCCAGATCTGTTCACAATAGGACTGTAGCAACTGTGCTTTGTTCCCTCTTCCAAGTGCTCCAAAACTTATCACCTGCAGTCTGTGCATTTTCAGAAGCCTCCTCGTATCCTCACACCAAACCATTGTTTCATCCATTAAAAACCAATGAATTAAAATATAACCTTCACATTATGTTGCATTCCTTGAACTGAAAAAAACCTGCTCAAAATAAGTCATGTTTCAGGGATACTATACGGAGTCAGACAAGCTGCAGGGCCAAATGGTTTGTAGCATGGATGCAGCAAATCTGATCCAAGAGAGGTTAGTACTAAGCACTGTGGACATGAACCCCACTGTGCTATCTGGCCTGAAGGGCGTGATTACCTAGAAACCCATGCAAAGCCAGATATCTCAAAGTCATGCACAGTGACTATTATTCTTAGACATTTTCCAGTAAGAAACAAATAAATGGCAGGTTTTAAAAAAGACAGTTGTAACGGTTAACGTAAACCATGGAAAATTAGTGTCCCAGTATGGCAGGATAGGATAAAGCCTCATTGCTGGCTTCAGTTTCTTTTGGACCCCTTTCTGTGCAGCAAAGCCAGAAAGGCTGTTATAATCTACTCACTGTCACCAAAATTACCAGCCTTTTCTAAAGTGATAATAGTAACGTGATAATAACTCTTATTGTAGAGATACAGGAAAGACATTAGAGGATAGATTACTTTCCAGCATCTGCAACTCTTATTTATCACAAATTTGTAAGAAAAGATGCTTGAACTTCAATTAAAAGAATAATACTAAGCAAATCATATAGTAGAATATGCGCTTCTCAGCTTCATTTTCATTACTTATTTTAAACTTTTCTACATGTGTGACAGCTCCATATTTGAAATGGACACATGGATGGTAATCCCACCATTCTTCCTTTGTCATTGGCTCTTTTCCCTCTGAGCTAGAGTTCTGTACTTGAGGCATACCAGCTGTTGTGTTTGCACAGCACTTAGCAGAAGTAGAACAATAAGTATTTTTTCTTCTAACATTGTTTAGGAAGCGGGCCACAGAAGACATCATGTTGTAGCTTTTATCCTACACCATAAAATCCCACCAAAATACTGGATTCCGTGATTTGGCCAATCATTCTGTGTCAAACTATTATTATTTAGTTATAATGATAATCCCAGGCCAGTGGTCATGGGGGCCATTCACACATCTGCTCCTCCAAGACCACAGTTATAGTGTCTGTGTCTATCGGGATTACCTGTTGCAGTGGGTTGACCCTGGCTGGACACCAGGTGCCCACCAAAGCCGTTCTATCACTCCCCCTCCTCAGATGGACGGGGGAGAGAAAATATAACAAAGGGCTCATGGGTTGAGATAAGGACAGGGAGAGATCACTCGCCAATTACCATCACCATCAAAACAGACTCAGCTTGGGGAAAATTAACTCAATTTATTACAAATCAACCAGAGTAGAGTAATGAGAAATAAACCCAAATCTCAGAACACCTTCCCTCCACCCCTTCCTTCTTCCCGGGCACAACTTCACTCTCTATGAACTCCCAGTAGAGGCACAGGGAGATGGGGAATGGGGTTTACGGTCAGTTCATCACATGTTATTTTCTGCCGCTTCATCCTCCTCAGAGGCAGAACTCCTCCCACTCTTCCCCTGCTCCAGCGTGGGGTCCCTCCCACGGGAGACAGTCCTCCACGAACTTCTCCAACATGGGCCCTTCCCACGGGCCACAGTTCTTCACGAACTGCTCCAGCGTGGGTCCTTTCCACAGGCTGCAGTCCTTCAGGCACAGACTGCTCCAGCGTGGGTCCCCCACGGGGTCACAAGTCCTCCCAGAAAACCTGCTCCAGCGTGGGCTCCTCTCTCCACGGGGCCACAGGTCCTGCCAGGAGCCTGCTCCAGCGTGGGCTTCCCACAGGGTCACAGCCTCCTTCAGGCACCCACCTGCTCCGGCGCGGGGTCCTCCCCGGGCTGCAGGTGGAGATCTGCTCCACCATGGACCTCCCTGGGCTGCAGGGACACAGCCTGCCTCACCAGGGTCTTCATCACCACGGGCTGCAGGGGAATCTCTGCTCTGGCGCCTGGAGCATCTCCTCCCCCTCCTTCTTCACTGACCTGGGGGTCTGCAGGGTTCTTTCTCTTACATGTTCTCACTCCTCTCTCTTGCTGCCATTTCCATCTGTCCCAACTTTTTTTTCCTTCTTAAAAATGTTCTCACAGAGGCGTTACCATTATCGCTGATTGGCTCGGCCTTGGCCAGCGGCGGGTCCGTCCTGGAGCCGGCTGGTATTGGCTTTCTCGAACACAGGGGAAGCTTCCAGCAGCTTCTTACAGAAGCCACCCCTGTAACCTCCGCCCCACTACCAAAACTTTGCCACACAAAACCAATACACCTGTGAATGAAGAGCACAGAACATCAAAAGTGCGTTATTTGTCCTAATGCAAAGACTGGGTGGGAACCGCGGCACGCTCTACCATTGACAAAGGGATCCACCAGCTACAGACAGTCCTGCCATTTGATAAAGCCTTCACAGGCAAAAGAAAAGGCCTCCATGTTAGATTAAAATTATTTTCTTCTGGCAGTCTGTAAAAGCCACTTTCCACTGACGGTAGAACTTAATCTATTTAGGAGGACCAGCGCACTAGGCACATGAAATTAGACAACAAGTTAGATGTCTAGATGAGGCAGACTAGGCCCTAACTCTGTCTTAATCAAGAAGGCCTGGAAAATCCTTGATCTAATTCATTGCTGAATATCTACATATGTTTATTAATTTGCAAGGGGGGTTTGTTTTTCCATTCATAATTTGTTTTTCAGGAGTCAGCAGTTCTATATTGCATATATACATAAAAAATTCCCACATCAATGTCATTGTAAACAGTCAGCTAACATGACTGCAAATTAAATCTTAGTACAGTGAGAAAAGCATCACAATAAAAAAGTTAAAAATACAGAAAATGCTTTTAAATTTATGCTTTGAAATCTGTTAAAAACAGGTTTCATTGCATTTGTTGTCTATTGGGAGATTTGAATATAACCTTCCCAAATGTGCCAGCTATTAGATCATGTTATTCAGACTATGATTTATTCCTCATTTGATTTAAAGGAGCATATTCATATAGTTTGCACAAATTAATCTAATATACATATACAAAAGGAAATACACAATGGTTAGTTCTAAAGTTATGACTGTTACTGTTTGCTGCTGTTCCAAAAGAGTTGACGTGCTTTTTGTTATGGTAATAACTAATAGTTTGTGAGGATTACAGCACCTTCCCCAGCACCAGGTATGATGTCTCTACAGTATGATGCTTGCGTAGGTGTACTTCTTTTTGGCTGCTAAAGAAGCAGTAGACAAAAGATTTCTCTACAAAAGCCTCAGAGGTGTCTATTCATCATAGTATTGAGGCGTAGTGATCTCTAAGGAGTAGTCTGACCAACAGAAAGATTAAGGGTAAGAATAGGACAAGTGTGCTCTACAAAATAAAATGATAAATCCTCAGCATTAGGTAGCACATCAACTGTATCTTTGTGTTTATTTACTACTTAAAGCGTATTACCGCATCACCCTTTTTTAGGTGGAATGACTTAGCAGGCGAGAGGAAGCTTGAACATTTGTCTTTCCCTGGCTGTCACATTCACATTTGCCAAAACTTTCTGAATGGAGGGGTGGATGGCATGTTCGCTGTCAGAGCACAGGGATATGATCATTTGGGGAAGCATCAGGGTACATGATGGGGCAGCAAGCCTCAGGACGCACAGCAAGCAGGTAACCTGTAGCTAGAGTAGACACCTGATTCTTGAAAACAGCAAGGGGCATGTAGACAACAAGGCCTCTTAGGTGAGAGAAATAAAGAAGCTTCCCTAGGGATGGAGACAGAATTACGCAGTTTGTTACAACTCTGGAAGTCATAAAAAATTCCAAGAATGATACACTTTCAGGCCTTGGTTTGAATCTTTCTCATATGGCTTCTCTGAATGGTTCTTTACTTCTGTTCCATCAAAGTGTGAGAGTTGGTTTGGGGGGGGGGGTTGTTTTGGGTTTTTTTGGGGGAGGGGGTGTTGTTTTGTTGGATTTTTTGGCATGTGTAAAATTAAAAGCAGTTTATTTTTTAGCAAAATGGGATAAGAGATTTACAAAAATGAGGAAACGTAACAAATCATGTTATCAAGACAATGCTTCCATTTCAAGGCATTCCTTGCTGGTACATAGAAATTTCTTCTGTGTTGTAGTTCTTGTTTGTTTATGTTGGGGAAATGTCCGCATTTCATTCTGTGCCACCCTGCTTGCTCTTCCTCAGAACTGAATTCCTTGGCCACTGTCTCCCACTTTCACTCTGAGATAATTAAATAACTCCAACATGCAAGCAAAACCTTCAAATAGTTTCATCTAAATAAGTGAGTTTTCCCTTTAACTTAAAGTGGGAGTTACTATTGTACCTTAATTCAGATGCAACTTTCCTGATATGTGGAGGACTCCTTGTATTATATGTTCCTTAGTACCGCGTCATGATACTTCTGATATCTGGACCAAGTTATTGTATAGTGCAAATGCTGTAAGGTGGTTGGTTGTTGGTTTTGTGGGGGTTTTTTCACTAATTGTGAAGGGATTTGGGGTTGAAATTCAGACTTGTATTCTGATTTTTGGTGTGTCTTTCTTGCTAATGCATTATCTTTCTAGTTTGTAAAAATTGTTTAGAAATCATATATCAAAAGAAACATTAACCATAGAAGTACCTTAGTATCTCCATATTTGACAGCTTACCACAACTTTTCACTGGGCCAAATAAGATACGTTAAATCAACAGATGAAATGCAATGAGTAATAAGGTGGTTAGAGTAACAACATACGACATGCTGTTAGGTCTAGGAGGTCAACCACCCCGCTTGGTAACTGTTCTACTGAGCACAGCGAAAGTGCGTGATACAAAACTGACTCTGCCCTAAGAAGGAAACTTAGATATTGTGAACAGGCAAGGTGTTGAAGAAAGACATCTTGGATAGGAGGAGACAAAGTCTTTAAACAGTTGATTTTTGGTGAGCTACTAAAGAAATACAGACATTTTTACTACAGTGGGAGTGGGTGATACATAAACAGTTTCACTCTGCAAAGAGTAAATAAATATTTGTAAATGTCCGCAAATGTGATGCCAACAGTGAAACTATTCCAAACCACAGGAATGTTGAAGGCATCTTTATCCTCCCTCCTGGAACACTGAGAAACCTCCTTACAGGTTATGTGATCTCTTCTTCAAAGCTTTGGGCCTCACCCCTTTTCTTCAAAATGGAAACAAAACACTTATTAAATATTTAAGACTGCTGAAAAATCTAAGTCTGTGTGTGCTGCAAATTTTGGCTACGTTAACAAATGTATAATGTTATTATGTGATGGAGGGAAAGGCCCACGTGAACAAAATGAAATTAAAAAAAAAAAAAAAAGAAAAATGAGGTCTTAAAGAGAAGACATTTTAGTCTTCTTTAGTTATTTAATCATTTCAGCCATACCAAAGAAAAAAAAATGTGGCACTTGGAAGGGATCTTGGAAAATATGCCATTACTCTATGTCATGCACCATTTACTTAGGTATAGATCATTAACATTTCTCTGCTTTGTTCTGCTTACATTCAAAGGATTTTCTATTCTAACTACTCAGGCAATTAAGGTCCATAATTGTAATGTGTCTATTTTTTCTTTACTTAACTTTTTAGTTATAAAAATGGCTACCGGAGATATATTTCACGTAAGTTACATATTTAGAGACCATCTGTTGTGAAAACATTTTCTGCAGGGAGAATTCATCAACGTCTGACTTCAGCTCCATTTATCTTCTGTTACTTAGTAAAATGATGTAATACAGACTTTTAACTGCAGCAACTTATATTGATCAAAATGTGTGTTCTGATAAAGATGAACTCTCTTAATAAAATTGTTATATAGTGGCAATTTCTGTCCTTTCCAGAGTAAGAGAAATTTGTACCATGAGCAAAACTTAAGGTGTTCTACTGTTTTCCCCTGAAGTATGTTCCCCCATATAATTTAAAAAACAAACCAAAACAAAACAAAACTAATTATATTTGGACTGTACATTTCCAGAGTAGCACAGTATTTTTTTCAATTAAATAACTTCCAACATTTCAGAGACAAAAATGGACCTGGGGCACTGATATTAATTCTCATATAAAGCTTACCTGGATCCCCTTTCAATTCCGAATCCAGTAACATGGGAAAAACTTCTGCTGTAAAACCATCACAACGGATCTGTAATTCATAATTCAGGAATATAATATTCTAAAGCAATTTTTCTGATACTAACGTGGATTGCAGCAGAGAATTTTGACCTTATATAACATCATATTTTCTCTATGAATACTTCTTTATAAATAACAATAGCAATAGCCATACTACTACTACTAACAGCCTTGTGTAAAAGCATAGTAAAATATCTATAGACAAATGAAACAGTTCTCGAAAGAATCATAGGTAGAGAGAGGTACAAATGTGTGTGAAAGATAAACTTGGTTTAGAAACAAGTGATAATTTCTTTTCTGTAGATTTATACCCTGTTCACTTGAATAATGTTTTTCATGTACTGTTTAGATCTTTACTGAACTTTACATCCTATAAGTGCTTGCTGCTGTTATCTACTGAACAGAGAGAAGCAGGTAGTGTTGCAGACCTCCAGAGGAAGATGCTATCTACCAGAATTTAGATATCTAGCATTGGACTGAATTCCTAATTCACCTGTCTCTGACTGACTTGGCACTTACATTGTCAGGACTGGTTCATTGAACAGTGAAACACTAGGTTCATTTAAAACAACCTCACCTGGAGAGAATTTTGTCTCTATAGAGAACAAAAATAAGATAGCCTCATTACAAATGTAACTGACTCTTTTTTTTTAGGTGAAAAAGTGATATTAAATTTATTTTTAAATTACTAATAAAGTAATTGATATGTATATAACTTCACAAGGAATCAGACACTCCTGAGTTGTTTTCAGGGCTGTAGCCCATATGAATTTTTCCATGAGTTTAATTGGGTGGTTCTACATACATTTTTCTTCACCGAAATTTATTTGCGTCTTCTGCCTGTTTGTTTGTTTATTTTAGGACTATGAGGGATTTTTCTTCTTCCAACATACTTATTTCAGTAGTAATTTATTTTAATGTTGATTGCAAAATATATATTTTAGGGTAGGCTAATCTAAGAAAGACATGAGAATGAAAAGAGACAACAAATCAAGAGGAAGGAAAGATCATCACGGAAGCTGAACTCAGAACTTGTATGTATGGAGTAGGTATCAGAGAATAAAATGTAATCCTCGCAGTATGGCAGTATCAATTTCTAATAAAATGTTTTTAGTCCCACCCTCAACCTGTATGGGTTTTTTTTCACTATTGTTACTTTTTTTTTTTTTAATTAATTGAAATATTTTGTAACTAAGGGGGAAAAAAGAACATCTAATTGGGTTTAAAATATTTGTAATTTTATACTTCTCAGTCATGTCATCTGGTATTCATCTTTTCTTTAAAATTAGTGGCCAAGATTTCAGCTGCTGTAAATTGCACAATACTAATAGAATGAAAGGCACTACACCAATTTTAATCAACTGTTCATCTGGTTTCAGAGTTCCGTTATATTTAATATCTCCTTACAGTAATACAGTAGAATAACTGAAGCTTTTTGCTATCTTTCTCTGAATTTTGTACTTGTTTTTCTTATATCAAGGACAAGCTATCCTTCCGACATAATATTTTCAGTATTTTAATTTATTCATTTCATAATATTCTACCACTTGCTTCTTTTATTGGCAGCCAGTGGGCATTGAACAGATGTTTCCCCTGAGCTTTTTAAAGTTATACTCATTTGTTATTTTACTTTTTCTAGGATGGCTACACTTAATTTAGAATCCACTGGTTTGTGCAAGCTCAAATTGTTCCTTCTATTGTACATTAGCTTGCATTTCTCTTCAGTGATTTCTATTTGCTTTCACTGCCCACCTACCATGTATTATCTCAGCGTCTGAAGCTCCTTATAACCTTCTGAAGACTGAAAAGAGTGTTGTCATCCAAATATTTAACTTAC
Source organism: Astur gentilis (assembly GCF_929443795.1). Lineage (NCBI taxonomy): Eukaryota > Metazoa > Chordata > Aves > Accipitriformes > Accipitridae > Astur > Astur gentilis. The sequence goes on from NC_064892.1 coordinate 1,577,764, forward strand.
CTCATGCTCTGGATTTCTGCTTAAAAAATATGTATTATGTTAATACCAACTATAGTACCAAAAAATAATTTGGAACTTTTGTAGGTCTACTTCTAACCTAAATCTACATTAACTGTTAACTTTTTTTTTCCCTTTTCACTGCTTTTTATTTCATTTGAATGGTTTCAACTTAGTGACAGGACTTACCATTTGCCAGTTCTGCTTTTTCCTCTTATCATCCATAGATCAGTAGCTTAAAAGCTTTTATTGCAAGTACACATCAGATATCGTGCAATTATTTTGTTGATCACTTCTGCTTTTAGCACTTTAAAGTGCATTATATTATATGGCTTGTGAATCACAGACTCGTTTATTTGCATAAAGTAGATTCTTGATTGGATAACGACTTTTGTGAAAGTCTAACATGAATAGTCTAATGTAATAGTTAAAAGTCAAAAGTTAGTGCTTAACACAGATTCATCTCACACTAGACATTTAGTGGCTGTGAATTCCATTTTGGGAGTAAGATGCCTAAAACAGAGGAAAAGAAACACATAGTCATTCTGAATCATGTCACAACTAAGTCCTTTTGTAGATTTGAACCCTGCATTTTCTGTCTGTACATTACTCATCTGTAAAATGGAAAGTTGTGAATATATGAACATTACAGCCTGTGAAATACCCAGTTCCATTTTAATGTGGTCCTGTAGAAGCAGACCAGATGAGCGCAAGTAGGATAATCACATATGTAGAATGAACAGTAAATAAAGAAAGAAGAAAGTCTGTATAGCCTAAGGGGGGGAAAAAACCCCTATATATTCAATACATAAAAATTAGCAGTACAGAGGAGGGAAATAACTAATTAACCACGTCTGTGGTGGTACGAATTGACATTTCAGCAGGAAAAAAGTGTTTAGTAAATGGGAGAATGGTAGTACCTTTTCGGAGGTACACTGCTTGGTGTGGTAATAGAATTTCCAGTAGTAGAAGTCTTTACTAATAGGTTCCATAAATAGCTCTCAAAAGTGATTCTGGAAGAATACTGGGCATGCAGTTAACAGTGTATGTCTTAATTTTCAGGACCTGAGTTACGCTTCTTCATTTTCCTTGCTTAGAGGAGGGAGTTCAGATCAATTCCACAATCCAAATCCTTGCAAACTTGAACTTGCCATTTGCGAAAAGCCTTCCTTGTCTCACATAGATGAGGAAATAATCACAGGAAGATGAAAGGGAGATACACTTATGTTCTCCTCTTCTCTTTTTATTTTTTTTTTTTTTTTTTTTTTTTTTTAAATGTTACTACTTCTTTTCTTCTTTTCCCTGCAGTTCACATGCATTTCTGTTGTGGTGTCACCCATTTCACTCAGCTTAGGATTTTAATTTAGTTTAGTTTAGTTTTTTCCCCAAGTGTTAACTTTTCTGAGAGGTAAGAAAGTCTATGTAGGGACATCTTGATGTGCCTATGATGATCTGTGTTGACTAAGCAAATCTATGTCGACTCGAGAAGTAAACATCCAGGCTGCAGAATGCAATTGTCCTTGCTATATTATTATGGAAGTGTCAACAATTTGCAAGTAAGTGCTCTAGTTTGTGTGCTGCATATGCATAGCAGACAAGAGGAATTAGTACTTTTTAATTTTTATTTTTAACTGACCGGAATTTAGGATGGTGCTTTCACTTAGAAGATGAGAGTTTGGGAACAAATATTTCCAAACAGGTCAGGTGAGTTACATTTGAGCTACTTGCAGGTCTTTTGAGGAATGCCCCATATCTTCATAAATGTTTGTTTAATTAGCTAAGACATTAGTCTTCAGTGCAGTCTTTATCTACTAACCTAGTAAGAAAAAGAATGTATTTTGGATTTAAAGAATTATTGTACCTTAGGAGAAAAATCTTTGGGTAGTACACATATAGAGAACACAAAGGCAAAACAAACAAACAAAGAAGCAAGCAACACTCCATTATCTGTTGTTTACTTATATACGCTGTATTTGTTTCCCAGTTTAAGGCCTGTTGTATCTGAGGTGTCAAGATTACTTCGAATGAAACGCTTTGCCATCTGAACAAGAGCCATTCTAATACCTATCTTCTAGGCCTCTGGTCCTGTATTGTATCCCATACTATATGCTAAATTCAGATGTCTGATTTAGAAGCTTAATCAACTTAGAGTGTTTTTATAATCATTAAAAAGATATGTATGTTTAGCTGCTTATTTAAATTTTGACAAGGCTGAATTGTCATCTTATCCCTTTCCTTTGATTATTAGGATCTCATTTGAAGCACCTTGGAGAAAATGGTTCCAAGTTGTGTCAGGGGAGGTTCAGACTTTAGGAAGAATTTCTTTACCAAGAGAATAGTCAGACACAGGAACAGGCTTCCTAGAGATGTGGGCGATGCCCCATGCCTGTCAGTGTTTAAGAGACATTTGAACAATGCCCTTAATAATATGTTTTAACTTTTGGTCAGCCCTGGGTTGGTCAGGCAGTTGGACTGGATGAACATTGTAGGTCCCTTCCAACTGAAATATTCTATTCTACTCCATCTATTCTAATCTTTCTATACATGTTTTGTTAGCCTTAAAAAGCCTGATTCAGTTCTCTTAAAGCAGTGTAGGATCACTTATCAAACACTATAAGATCAGCTAAATCACATACCATGGAAAATAACTGTTCACCTGGAAAATTTCAGTCATTTGATTCCTAATTATTTTGATACAATATCAGAGACAGAATCTGGTTCATTATCTGTATCTGGAGTTCTTTTTTAGCATTGATTTTTAATACAGTACAACAGACAAAGCAAAAATTCCCCATGAAACAAACTGGCTATCCTTTCTCCCTTCATCAGTTGTAAGAATAATTGAGCCACACTGTTAGATTGGTTTTCTTATCAATAGGGAGGCTGCAGCCAGGCAAGATTCTGGCAAATAAAGCTATTTTTCCCCCTTTTTAACTTGAGTGTGTTAACTCTAGGGGAAAAAAAAAGACAAAAAAGGAAGAAGAAGAAGATGAAGAAGAAGAGATGCAACAATCAAACAAAGTTGCCTTGTACAGGGGGAAGGTATTACGTTCAGCCTGACCTTGACCTACAACTCTCAACATCAGCTCTGGAAAATGTGTCAGTTTTCTTGCCTGGTTTGTTCAAGTGGTGAAGCCTTACTACTACTGTAAAGGCATACTTTACATACACACACAAACACAAGTGTGCTTATTTCTATGAAGTCAGAGGCAACAAAGCTGTCTTTGTATCTAGCACATATAATTCTTTCCTCCTTGCATAATTGCTTAGATGTTTTTGTTTGAAATTCTATTCACATTGACACTTCATGTGTGTGTGAAACTGGTTTGAATGATGTCTACATTCATTAGCTTTTCCACAGTAACTATTTCCCTTACAAGGTACACGATCTCAGAGCAAAGAAAAGTTAACAATTTAAAACTCTGAGGGTGTCTTTGTTGGGACCAGTATAATTTTTTAATTCACATTCCTTTCACTTACTTAGTTCCTGTAATCCCTGAAGAGAACAGAGTCAAACTTTGTGTTTTAATTAGGATTTTCAGTATTTATGGCCTGGAGCAATGAAAGAAAAAAGAAATTCTAGGGTTGTTGTGGGAAAAAGGAGTGGGCCAAGTTTGCATTCTTGTGACTGTCATTTACATTTTCTAAGAACAGATGTCAAAAGTGAAAATGGTTTTATGATTCACAGCCCAGTACGATTAAAAGCAACCAAGAGGATTTTGCATGAAATACCAGTAAACATCTATCAAAACCAGTGAATTTAGGTAAGGAATGCCACTGTGAGAAAGAGAATAGACTGGAACTATAGCAATGATGATAATAACTAAGGTTCAAGAATAAAAATTCCACAAATTAATAAGTTGCTTTTTAAAACACAGATGTTATAGATGCATTGCATTGGTACCAAGGGCTGCAGAATTTAACAGGGGCAGTTGAGAAGCTGACCTTATGCCAGGCAACGGAAGCCTGCAAGAATTTCAAACCTGAAATCACTACAAATGTGCACAGATTCACTACAGTACTGAAATACTGAAAATTTACATCTTTGCCCTCCTTTGCTTTACAATAGAAGTTTATTAATGTGTCAGCTGTAGAGTATTGAGAAACGTCAGATGAATGAATCATAATTATTCACATTTTGCTTAATTATGCAGCTTTCTGCTCTGTCCTTGTGGGTACCTGATTTGTTTGACTATTTCTTAATGAATGCTTGACGATCACTGTAGGCCAAACTGTAAGGGGATCAGGATAATTACCATTGGTTATTTCTCAGTAAACATCATGCAAATCTGGTATAGCTCTATGGTAGTTTAATGGAACTGGCCCATTCCCAGCAAAAAATACCATCACAACTCTTTCTTCTTTTAGTGAAACTTTGTGCACTAGAAATGTTCACAAAAACTAAACCCCCACAATTTAACAAAAATAAACCTGGAAAGAGTAAGTATTCAAAGAAGTGGAGGAAAAAACCCCAACCTTAAAAACCTAGTAAAACTATATCAAAGATCTAAAGAAATAAATTTGTTATTAACAAAAAGTCATCATCAATGTCCCTGGAATGTAGTCTTGCTCTTTTCTGAGGGAATGAGAGAAAAGGGAGAGGGCTGGTTCAGTGAAGAAGTTATGACAAGTCTTTTTGTTGTTGTTTTTAATAAATTTGCTTGAATAAATAAAGAGGTAAAACTATCTGAAATGACCCAGTAAGAAAGAAAGAAAAAAAAAAAGAAAAAAAAAAAGAAAAAAAAAAAGAAAAAAAAAAAGAAAAGGAGGATAAACATTGTGAAAATGGGTTTTGTTTAGTAGCTCTGTTCTAGGCTTTATTTGTTAGGTGCTCTAGATGCTCTGTAAGAATGTGGGAAGACTACTGTAGAAAACATATGAGAGGAGAATACAGATTTAAAGGTACCAGTGAAAGGTAGCAACCAAGCACCTACCTACCTTTGGGTTTTGATGCCAATTAGATGCTTAACTGCGAACCACGTCTTTGAAAACTCACACTACAGTTTAATAAAAGAGACTATAAAACAAGCAAATATAATTAACAGTTGGAAAGGGAAAAAAAACCCAAAATAAAAATAATAAGAAAAGCATAGCTACCTGGATCAGCTCTATGTGTTGATTAACAGTTCAGTATTATATGAAGACTATGTTCTTTCTCAGTAGAAATGCAAGTGTCTCACTCAACGTAGTCATGATTAGGTGGTTGGCTGACTGTTTATGTAATTTAAGTGGAGATGAAATTTAACAAAAGACATGAAGAATGATCGTCTTTTGAAGCTGCTTTTTAATGTTGCAATGGTATAAAACTAAGGAATAGTTTAAGCTGAGATGAGCGCGAATCGACCCTAATGTATACTCCACTAGAAAAAGAGGATGGAGAAAACTCCACTAGAAAAAGAGGTTGGAGAAATAAAAGTCATTCAGCTATACTGTAGTCGACAGACACACAGAATTTATTTCAAATAGGCATTTAGTCCAACCCTTCTTCATTTCTTGAAGTATAAACAAAATTTTTCATTTTCCATTATCATTATCCATTCAGAAAAATGCCAATTTAGCAAAAACAAACTCCAGTTTGGAGGCAAAAAGGAAGTGTAACAGGGAAAAGTATCCATAGAGATACTAACAGATCTAACACTAACAGATTGAACACTGAAATTTAAATGTCTCTGCTTCACTTTTCATACAATATATTAGTATTTGTAGGCTGCTCAGTACCCTGGATTGCAACCTCTCAGAAGTCTCTGAAAGTGCTCGATATTTGCACGTATGTGGAACACGACCCAAACCCCAAACCACCACCACCAAACAAACAAACAAAAAAGTCAATCTTCCACTGGATAGGTCTAACATTGAATGCTATTTATTGCAGAATAGCAGTTTCTGAAAGCTTTATTAGCATGTAAAAAAACTCGCAGAGTTTGCCTTATATATGACTTTTGCCTCCCAATTGTCTATAAAAATGGCCAGCAAAACATGAGAGTATAAAATTAATTGTATCCTTCCAATGTGTTCACCATTAATTGAACCCAAGTGAGATTTGGCAATTGTTCTTCAGGTCTTTCTTAAAATTTGTGGAAGAAATTTTTGGAAGACATCCTGAGAACTATAAGTTGAATCAGTAAGAGTGTATTAGGGAAAAGCATTTGTTTTCTAATTCATTCTTGCATCTGGGACAAGTCAAGCACAAGGCAAAGGAAGGCAACAGTTTCTTTCAGTATCTAACAGATAAGTGAGAAAGAATTGCTGACTCCCACGGAGAAGAAGATTCCCACAAAACTGCTGGAATACAATAGGACAAATCATAAAACTTCCTAAAAATTTTCACTGCATGCATGCATTCACTGCTTTCCATATAGAAGCCTGTGTGCACAGACATGAGCGTGCACACATACACAGATGCACACACACCGACCTATTCCTCATTTGCTAAAAACCACAGACATAGAAGGTAGCATGGCTGGTTTTATCATTCAAGTATGTGGACACATTTTTCAAAATAAAAAAGAAAAATCTAATTTCCTGCTAATTGTCATTCTTATGGAAATATGGATAAAAAGGAGAAGTACTAAAAAAAAGTGGAAATCTTACTCTGTCAAGAAGTCATGAAGACAGTAGTCAACTTTCCTGCTCTTGGATTGCTTCACCTTTTCTCAAATTTTGGTCAGATGAAATATATTTAAAAGCAGTATATTTTTTTCCTGTGGAAATCAGTATCAACTGTCTTCTCACTGATTGCTGGAAAAATAGTCACAAAAGTTGTTTATGTTTTATTAATAATTTCAGTTCAAAGCATAGTATTTCACTATAAAATAATGCAGATTAGTTCTGGACATTAAATTATCATAAACGGCCATAAAAATATTGCAAAATGGATTTTCACTGGGACAAGGAAATCTGAAAAGTGTAATTAAAACATTTGATCTAGCCTCTACAGGGATGAAAGGCTCAAAACAAGCAGCTGTTCCATACTAGCTTTCTCCTATCAGAAAAATGTTGATAACAAATGAGTTATGCTCTTCATTATGTGGATTTTTTTCGCTGCATGCATATATACATAACTCTGAACTTATATGATTAGTCTGAGAGAAATGAACAAGACATCTTGTATTAGACCATGAGAATTTTGCACTGAGTGTCTATTTTGAATCATTTACGTATAGGCTTAAGCCACATGGTTGAGATTAAAAATACATTTGGAAAAGAACTTGATATCTGGTGTGTTAAGATTCATTATACCAGTTTCACCAACTATAAAGAAGAAAATTCAGTCCAATTTACTTAAGTTTATAAACGCATCTAAGAGGAGGGGACTATAAAATGTTCTTTTACTAATCTCTACTTCAGAATCATAGAATCGCAGACTGGTTTGGGTTGGAAGGGACCTTTAAAGATCGACTACTCCACGTCCCCTGCCATGGGCAGGGCCACCTTCCACCAGACCAGGTTGCTCCAAGCCCCATCCAACCTGGCGTTGGACACTGCCAGGGATGGGGCAGCCACAACTTCTCTGGGCAACCTGTGCCAGTGCCTCACCACCCTTGCCATAAAAAATGTTCTCCTTACGTCCAATCTAAATCTACACTTTTTCAGTTTGAAAAATGATGCCCCTTGTCCTGACACCACAGGCCCTGGTAAAAAGTGTCTCTCCATCTTTCTCATAAGCTCTCTTTACATATTGAAAGGCCCCCAGAAGGTTTCCCCGGAGCCTTCTCTTCTCCAGGCTGAACAACCCCAACTGTCTCAGCCTGTCTTCATAGAAGAGGGGCTCCGGCCCCCTGGCCGTCTTCATGGCCCTCCTCTGGACACGCTCTAACAGGTCCATGGCCTTCTTGTACTGGGGAACCCAGAGCAGGACACAGTACTCCAGGTGGAGGCTCACCAGAGTGGAGCAGGAAAAAAGAGTACATGGTAGAAATTTCAAATTCATTCACAGAATATAATTCATATCCACCAAGCACCTCCACATCCTCTGCCTGATGATAACCTGCTAATAGTCACGCTGCTTTTGTGGTCTGCTAACTCCCTGTGAAAATGTTTGCCTATATTTGACACCTTGCTTGGAAGGCAATCGTAAACACATGCTAAACTACATCGATGAACAAAGTCAGAGGGACTACGTACCAGGAAATTTTTTATGGATCAGATTTAAATTTATCTCTTTACTTTTGACATTTAATCCTATTTTTGAAATAGCTGCTATATGAATTTGCTTTATTTTATAAGTGCAGTAAAGGTAGTTGCATAATTTATCAGAGTGATGATAGAAAATGTAAATTTACTCCTTTATGCATGGTGTACACAATATGTTCCTGAGGTTATATTATGGAAAGCACACATTTAAATGGTATATGGCAGGATGAAAATTACCAGTCTTTAAGAGCACCAGTTGCATAATAAATAGACGGTCTGTGTTATTTTAGTAGTAAATAACATGAAAACAAGGTATAAACAGCTTTTGTTGCTGTTGTTGCTCATAAACAGGTCATCTATAAAGCAAAGTAAGGAAAAAAAAAAAAAGATGAAAGCACTATGTTTTCTTGAGACCCAATAAATTTGATAAAAGTTCCTCCCTTATTTTCATATTATACCATTTTACATAATCCATTAAAGAAAAGGCAGCATATAGTCCGATTCCTCACCTTGCTATGAAGTTGTTTCTCTGGTGACCTCACCAATAGTTAAGTGTTTTTGGTGTGCAAATCTCACAAAGAAAAGATTCCTGGCACTTTTAGGCAGTTCTTGTGCATTTTCTGAAGGTGCCTTTGATAGCTAACAATTTGTGTAATAGATTGATTATATTTTTACTTTTCAATGCTGTTAATTCAATTACTTTCTCTCTCACCATTTCTCAATGAGATGTCATTATAAAGTATCATACTTTGCAGAAATTGATTACAAATGCTGCTTAATATTCAGTGTAGTGTTCAAAATGGAAATTTATTGTTAATTATATGAAATTTTAAAAAATCTCAGTATGCTTCAGTTGTGTTTCTTTAATGTGGAAGTGAAAATATGCTTTTTAAAGTTCTCATATATCTCTCACTGATAGAAATTCCCATTTAAACACATTGTAGACATGCACTGTATTTATCTGTAGTAATGTTTTTTCTTATATGCCTACACACAAGGATTTAGAAATCCAATTAATGAATATGAGGAATTTCACACCTCGGGCCAATAAGAATATCAAGATACTTGTAAAAAAAAAATTGTTGGAATTGTTAATAGCAATGTTATTAATGAATTTGCTTGTACTGTTGAATTTTGGTTTAGATATTATACAAAACTAGGAAAAAACATGTTTAATAAATGTTATACATCACAGACTGAAAAAAATAAAATAAATTATACAAAATCCTACTGTCAGAGGCATGAATTTATTTAGGGATGAGAAATAATTGCTACAAGAAGGACAGTGCATTCAGAAAACAGAATTAAGAAAGATTTCTAATTATATCGGTTGATTGTTTCACAAAGATCAGGACAGAAATGGATTCATCAACAAATCTCAGAATCACAGCTGTCCCATTCCTAGCCCTGGTAGGAAATGTAGCCAAGCTGTGAAAGTGATAACAGTAAAAGGATGGAAAATAAGAAGAGATCGAGATCAAGGCTAAAATTTTCAGTATGCTTTAAGTCCCAGTACCCAAGGTTTATAGAGAATTACAAATTTCCATAGTAGATACGAGGTACAGGTGACCTAAGTTTTCAGGAGCTCAACAGTGGTTTATGATTTCCCTTAGTTAGACCAAGAGGGATCCTGTCTTCTAAGGGGCATGTTAACAACACATAAATCTTTATCTTCTTTCTTGGCTCTTGGGAATCTCTGAAAATAGAAAAGTTTTTGCCCACTACCATCACCATACAGCTTTTTATTTTTCTGTAGATAGTTAGCTCAAACAGTAGGAAAGGAAACTGCACATCTCCTTGAACTTTTCCTTTCTGTTTGTGAAGCTATTATGCTTATGAGACACTTAGGAATGAACTCTTGAGAGGGAGAGAGGAACTGCTTTGCGTCTGGAAAAGTCAATGCCTGCATATGTTTCGATAGTGACCACAGAACTACAAGAAAGGGAAACGTGAATTAAGATTGCGTATTAAGATACATCTTGGCATCATATGTGTTGTTCAATATTTTAAAGTTTTGGCCAGAGTTTGATGAACATAACTGTGTGTTTCTGGTACAGCAGGAACTTGAGTTACCTCTATATTTAGCCATACTGCACTCGATGGAAATTTTCGCTCCAGTTTATGCAACATTTCACAATAATTTCATGCTCTGTGGAGAAGGAAAGGAAATGGGAGAAAAGAACCTTTCTTATAGTTTTGCATGGCTTTGAAACCAGGATGTAGATTCATGCACTTGACTTACAGTTTGAAAGAAAATCATCCTACAAAGATTTTACAAGTGTTGTACTTACCAATTCTTGTATTTTTATCTATCTTTGTGAGTCTGTAAGATGGGAGAAGGGAATTACTGAGCTACAACATGTGAAAAGAAGGGAGGAAGGCAAAAAAAGCAGAAGGAAGGAAGGAAAAGGAGAAAGAGGGAAGGGAGAATGGAAGGGAGGAAGGAAATGGGCCATTTGTTGCATATATTGAAGCACATAATGTTTAGATTTTAAAAACATGAAGACTTTTCAGCTAAATCTCTTCCTCTAAGCAATCTGGCCTTCTTGGCTAAAAATAAAGATCCTGCTGCCATAATAACATATTGCTCTTGATTAAAAATGCTCATTAAATAGAACTGAGATTCTTACTAGTGGCTAAAATTATTCCCTACAAATAAATTATGGGCTAGAACTAATAGAAAAATTATATTGCCTAATAATGGTTTAGGATAGAGGTTTATCCAGATAAACTATTTACTTATTTCAGTGTGTAAAGACTTCTAATACGGTAAAACCAGTGTCAGACCTAATGTGAATTCCAGACATGTGGAAGGGTGTTTTCTAACCTGCCTATTTAAGAGCTGTGTCATAGCTGAACAGCTTGAATCACCTTATTCCATCCTTTCTACTTTCTTTCTGTCACGTTTATTCATCATTGCATTATTCATCATTGCAGAAATTAGGTTTGAACAGTGGAGGGAAAGAGCAGGACAAAATTGTAACTGTTTCCTTTTGGGAACACCTGAACCCTTCCAGCAGAGATTTCATTTATTACACAGTTATCACTAACTTACCCAGATTCATCGTTTTAGAGAAAAATCCAAAGGAAAGTCAGCCCCACAGAATGACCTGCTGGAGCTGTGCAGAGGTACTTTATCTTCCTACGCTTCTGGAAATCTGCAAGACATAAGGTTAAATCCCTTCTCTCTTCCATAGATTGAGACAAGCTCTTTCAGCTCATTCTCTGTGACTAAACAGGAGGACCTTGGTTAAAAGTGCTCCTGTCTTTTCACATTCCTTCAATAATAATTGAAATAATTACATTCCTTTAGTGATCAGTCAAAATTTTCTCCCTCTGATGTACTGTTTCTGCACAGTCACATGCCATCACTTATCTTTGTCCCAAGCAGGGCAAATAGAAAACTAATTAGCTATAAACACATTATAAATGTGTGCTGGAAAGAGCATATGTAGGCAAACTGTCACTCAGCTCGGTCTCCTGTTGATTCTAAACATTACTAACGGACTGATTTCTTTTGGACAAGGAGAGGTCTGGGGCTGGGATTAATATAGTGGCTGTAGGGTGAGTTGAAGAAAATCTGTGATTAACGATATGAACATTTACGAAACCAGACAGAAATGTCATCTCTCTCTTACAGTATACCAGCCCATAACCGTATTTTACCTCTAAAATATAACACTTTTACATCCATAATGTAAGACTGGTCAGATTAATAAAGAAATGATTTAATCTAAATAATCTTCCAACATTTATAATAGATTTATGATTTAGGATTTTCCAGGCGGCTGATTAAAGGTTTATTAACAAAAACGTTAAAGTTTATTAGCAGCACCTTCGTACTGATATAAAGTTTGCAGACTAAAGATCTATAAAAAAATCAATATACTTAAACTTTCATATGTGCTAAGCATCATCTCTGTAAAATGAGTTGATTCTTTTTCTCACATGGCAAACAGAATAAAGAAATTACAACTAAAAAGAAAAATGTGTGCACCAGACTAGAATAATATCAAAATATGCCTACGCAGAGGAGGATGGGAGGAAATACAACACAGATGGCACTGATTTAACAAACACGGGACCTCATTCAGCATCTATTAAGTTACCAGAAAAAGAAAGCAATTACCAGCACAAGCTCTGACTGTTTTCCCAGACAGGTTTAGACCTACCTGAGCTCCTCTTGTACAGCAATCAGGTGTCCGGCTTGGCACGGGCTTCTTCTCATGGTGCTGGACCCCATGCTCAGAGAAAAGAGACCAGAGAGGCTTTTGCTCCTGAGCTTGGATCTTGTGCATTTTGGATTAGATCTTACAGCACTGATAGTCCTTATGTTCCTAATGACGGCACAGGTACCTCCAGAAATAATTCCCTAGTTAATGCAATGTAAAATATTGAAACGGTGAGGTAAAGTGCTGGAGGGGTAAAGGTACAATACATGGGACTAGCGCATTTCATAGAGCAAATACAAAGTGCTGTTAACTCCTACAACTTTATGGGTACTGTTACAACATGTACAACTGCTAAAATTGTGGTTAAAAGTACTATTTTGTTAGAAAAAGGCCTGCTTTTATTGGAAATCTAGTAACTAGTAATATAAGATGTAAAGTATCTATTTGTTACCCAAACAAAATGTCTGCAGAAGAAAACAGTACTGCAGCATACTGGTCTCCAGCTGCTACATAAAAGATTGGGATGGATCCAACCAAAACCAGATATTGAGTCAGATATTATTATTAATTTTTCTACAGTAGCTACTTATTAAAGCTGTTATTTTTATTGTCTTATTCCTAAGGGTCCATTTTTGGGCCTTGGTTCTTGTGGATATAAACCTGTGAAGAGTATTGACTGGCATCGCTTTGACTAGTACTAACCAGAAAAAATAAATACGTATCACCTGAGTAGTGCATACTCAGGAGGTTCAATGGATCTGGGATTTATTGAGGCAGTTCCCCTGCACTAATGGGTTAGCATGTGCCTCTTAGTGCCTGAAAACATTAAATTACTTTCACATGGAAATTGTCATTTGGGCTAACCTGTGATGTCTAAGAGCTACGTCTGTAAAACTAAACTATTCAGTCAAGGCTTTCTTTAGGATATCAGAAGTACAAGAACTTAGAAAGGGGATTCATCAGGCCTGAGACATCCATTTTGGGTTGAATTGCCTTTTAGAGGTATTTCTTAGTAAGCCTTAGATAATCTAACTCTTAAGACACAGCAAATAAATTTCTGAGCAGGCTAATTCTTGACAATAATGTGCAGTGGTTAGACACATGCATATACCTAAGCATCTCTGCATTAGCTATGAGGTTAGAGGTGTAACCTCAGCCAGGATATCATCCTATGTATAAAATAAGTCAATTTATGAAAAAGGAGGACATTTTTACATAAAAATAGTGGGGTTGTTTTTAAGTTGTTTTCTAAAATTTTTATTTCTTCATGTGAGAAGCAGATTTGTACTGAGGCAGTATATCCATTTTGTAAGGAGTAAGATAAATGCTAAGTGCATTAAGAAGAAAAATTAGAGCTGCTTTTCTTTTCATCTGGACAGAACATGGGTCTGAGTTTTCTTACTTCACTCAGCCTGTATCTCTCTTGGCCACTGTATGAATAACACATAAAAGTGGAGGTGTAAGAAGGCTCTGTCAACAGTTTCTATGGTCATTTGAGGATGTATTTGGAAGAGAAAATCTTTTAGCTTGAACCATTTTCCTGATTTATTTTCTTTTGTAGAACATTATTTTGCTTTCAATCAATTATCTTTGGCTTGGAGATCTTAATTTGTACTGTCATGGCCCTGGTATCTTCTATTCCTGTGCTCAGATACATGCTTTCTGTTTTCCCAGCCATTTCAGGCACCGACACTTGGAGAAAACTATAAAATTATGAAATAATTTTTTTTTTTTGTTTTTTTTTTGAAGGACCAGTTCAAATCCCCAGACTGACTCACCGTGAGACCAGGTAACTTCTTGTGCAGTTTCTTAGCACAAGAAATGTGCAGCTGGAGTGTCAACAACACTGACTGAGACTTGTGCTGTCCTGCAATTGCAACCTCAGTTATACCTCTCCTCACTACAGTACATAAATAATTTTTTGCTTGCAAAACATAAAGCATGATGAACATCTAGTATATCTGCTAAGCAACATATATTTGGATGTGATTCTCCAGGGACCAAGCGTGTTGTCATGTTCATTTCAATTTTCTTTTAAACTCGGGAATGGTGGTTTTCTTCTTGATCCTAGAGGTGATGGGGAAAGGCTCTTGGAGGAGTCTTTGGATCCTGTAAGTTAATAATCGACTGTAAGGCTGGGGCCACAGCTACGTTTTATCTTTTATGTCCATGGTGGCCAGAGTTGGATTCGGAACACCTCACCCCCACCTGCCCGGGTTACTGAGAAGAGACAGCCCAGGTTTTTCCTATGCTGCACAACAGTAGAGTGAGGAATAGTGGTCATCAGTTGAAACAACAGAGTTTCTGACTGGATTCAAGTAGGAGGGGGTGGCAGGGAGGGATCCCCGTGAAAATAATGTAACTAATTTTTCTAGCTTAGTTTCTTCTGGTTTGTGGTTTTCTGGTCTTCTTGTAAGCAAAGAACACCATATTTTCATGTTCCTGTAAATGCAATAGTTAATTGCATGCAATATACAGATCACCTCTTACAGTACCAGATCTCTAACAGCAGCATAGACTTTTGAGGAAAGAGACAAACATTAATCTAAAAAGTTTTTCTTCCCCTCTTCATACACACTCACATAAATATTTACAGTAAGGAAATAATCCATTAAAATCTCAGTTTATTTTTTACAAATCATATTTTAATCTAATAATAATTTTAATATATTCCCCTTGTCCTAGCAGAAAAAAATAATCAGAAGAAAGACTCATTTTATTTTAAATAGTGCCTGTAAGTCTCAAAATGTTATATAATGCATGAATATCAGCATGCTATAAAACCTAAGAAAAGCTGTTGAGCAGAAATTAGCCTTTAAATAAAATTTAAAGGCCTACAGAGAACACTCATCTTGAACAGAAAAGGTAGCTTTTGTTCCATAATTGGAACTCGTAATGTTTTTCCTGCTAGATCTTATTAACCTATATACGCAATACACAACAATGCACAGTATGTTTTAACCACTTTAGTCTTTGTAAAATCTTGCAATTATAATCTCCAAAACATGTGAAGATATTTTATAATGTTAATTAAGGGTCATGGAGTATTGTTGCCTACGTAGTGTTACTAAGCTGGTGGACTGTAGCATTTTGCTGGAGCTTTAGTTGGCACTCTATTAACTATACCTAAGTGGCTTGCTTATCTTCTTTGTTTAGCAGGTCATTTGACACCCAATAATTTTATGTTATGAAAGGAAATACATAAAACTATGTTCATTTACAATACAGCAGGTTTTTTTTTTTTAATCTCTCTTTCTCTCCCTATCTGTGCGTGGAGAAGAAAAACAGTGGATTAATGAAGACAACAAGGCACTGGTAATAAAAAACATTTCTCAGATAGCTGTGACGGACTAAATTCCCCCCTGAAATACAGTTTCTGTTATTAATATTTTAACAATTTACAGCAATATCTCCACATGTTTGTGTAGCCCTCTAGAATATAAAAGGTTTTAAACTATTTAATAGAGAAGTTGTGTATTCTTTCCTTCTTTTTTTTTTTTTCTTTTACAAAACCTTTCAAAAAAAGAACTAGATTAGAAATTGAGGTCAGATTTATCATTGTGCTTCATTCTGTGGCATCATTTCCACATAGGTAGAATAGGTATGAAGTGGTAGTCCATCAGAGTGGTATTTGGCTAGGACAACAGCTAATGCAGCCTTGGATTTCCAGTTTCCTATTTCTCCCTATGAAGTTCACAAAATTCACCTGAATGTCAGATTATGAGTCACTGTTTAGCTGAAGTAAGTGGTTGTAAGGTTCCTAGCAGTAACAAGAAGTGACAGACCTTTTCATAAACGTTCAATAAGAATTCAAAACAACAATAAAACAAGTTTTAAATCAGCCCCTACTTATTTCTAGGACATTTATTAAGCAAGTAAGCATCAGACACAAACCCATGATGCCCTCCTATAAGCCTCCTCGTAGAACCTCAAAGCATTATTTACTCATGAAGATTGTCCCAACATTTCTTTTCTTGTGTGGGAACGTAAATGAGCATAACAGAGTTACAAAGGATTTTTATACTCCTTGTGTACGAAAACATGAAACTGATCTTCTTTAAAGGGTCACTTAGTTGAATTTATCATCCTGCAAAGGCCAATCAAAAGAGTATTGCCCAACTGACACTCCACGTTGACAGAAGTGTCTGTTTGTCTTTAGGTGGCTAACCTCAAACTTTCCTGCTAATAAAGATATTGGTCTGGCAAATGAGCAGGAGTAGATTTTCTCCATCCTTTCCCCCCCAAAAAAAGAAACTGAGCTACTATTTTGTTGGGCTGAGCATGACTATTTCCTCTCTCTCCCCTTGCTCTCTCTTCTTATTCTCAAAAATCAGTGTAGAGGGAAACAAAAAATACTGACAAACCCCCGCCAAAATTTTTAATTTAAATTTCCAAATCAGCATTGTCTGTATACATATCAGTTATACTTTACATAAGTTGTAAGTGTAATTCTTTGTATTATGGAGACATTAAAAATAGACTGACAGAAGAGTAAATATTTGGTCACCAACACCAAAAACACAAACCAAGAATGTTTCTAAAAGTGATGTCCTTTCTTGAAACAATTAACATGGGGATGGACCACACTTAAATCATAGTTAAAATAAATACCTGCAGATACTTCATTATAATTTGCAGAAGAAGATGACCCTCCCCCAAAAAAGGAGGCAAGGAGCAGTTACACTGGAATCTAAGTAGATTAAAGTACCAGCTGCATTTTGTAAGTCCCTAATATAGAAGGTATCTAAAAGAAGAGTTTAAACTTCCACTCTGAACATTTTTTAAAGTGGAAAGAATCTATATTTTGTCAAACAAAACTGATTGAGAAGAAAAGAAAGAATTAGAGAGATTAATTAAAACATGACTGAAAATAAAAATGGTCCCTAAGGCAGGACACTTAATGACTGAAATCTACATCTCCAGTTGCAAATCGTATGCTCCACAGCTAAAAACTTTCTGAAGAGCTCACTGAAAGGCAGGTGGTCTATCATAATACAGTTAGAGAAAACAAATCAAGATGCACATTTCATAAACTCTACTTTACTAACACTCAGTAACTGTGACTGATTAATATCGATGCATATTTTAAACATTTCAAAGGCAAGATAGTTTTCCTAGAATTGGATAGAAAAGGAATCAATCACATGGTAGTTGCCATCTTGGATATGATCAGTGTATTTAAAATGCTATAAACTCTGTGTGTGTGGTCACAAGCCAGAATGCACCGCAAAAACTTTGACCAAAGGTACAAACCCATTACCTTTAATGTAACTCAAACTGTGGGCTCACATTCCTTAGATGTAATTTTAGGTGTTTATCTGCTATTCTGAAATCAGAGGTCTCTCTGACTCGGAGTGCTTCAATTTACAAGTGATCCATCAATTTCCAGTGGCTGTAGAGGAAATCTAGGGAGACTGAGCTCCTAATGCAGACAGCTTTGTTAAGGAACAGCCTAGGCTATACGGACTCTCATGTTCCCATATGACACCTCAGAATGTCTAATGCAAATATTTCTGGGTCAACATTTATGCAGGTAGGGTACTGGGAGCACACTGTAGTCCCCTATGCATCTTGTTGGGAAGTTATACATTTAGACGTGACTTCTTTGCTTCAGTGCTGCTACTAGGCATGACCACAGAAAATATTTTTTTCCTGTTGGACATTATAGGTGGGCACAGTAAAATACTGACTGCTATTTGTTTCTTTATCTGATCACATAGAATTGTTACAGCAATCTGCTGAAATACGGGGATGCATTTTTCTCTGTAGAGTTTAAGATTGAAGCACAGGAGCTGACATAAAGCTGGCTGTCAGAACACGTGGAATGTCAGAAGCATAGCCTGGAGATGTACGTAGTGCAATGTCCCCAGTACCCACCTGTTAGATCAAAAAATGTGATTATATGGTCTCTTAAATTAATAGTTGATCTACTGCGGTTCTAAAATAAAGAATTATTGACATTAGTAAACTTAGCCCAAACTAGCAAATCAATAAAAAACGCATCTTGTTTGCTAGGATGAGGGCTTTTGCATTCTTGGCTTCACATTTTCATTGCCCTATCCCGTAGAAGGACATTTATACTCTTCACCACTACAGAAGTGTCATTACAATGCACAGCTCTTCCACAGACTTTCAGATTAGTAAGGAATGTGACTCCTGAGACACTTGTCTGCTATGTCATTGTGTCACTTGTAACAATCCTTCAAAAATTTTTCAGGATCTTTTTGTTGTTTTTGGAAAAAAGAGGTGCTATTTAGTAATTCTGTTATCTACAAACTTCAGAATGGCCTTATTGTTTGGATTCTAAACCTGACAACCTGATTTATGGCCTGGTTTCATTCCAGTTTATAGCAAGCTTTAGGCCTTTAGTTGAAGCTACCAAATGATGATCTAGCTGCTAAAAAAGTTCTGTGAAGTTACTCAAAATCTCTCGTGAGAGAGACTTAGATCTTGACTGCTCTCAATTGCTCGTAGAGACTTTTCCAGGTTTATAAGGCTTCCTAACTCAGTGTATCAATTTAGAGCCACAAGTGAGATAGTATGAGTCCAAGCCATTGCTCTCTCTGTGTTGTCTATAAATAAGGTACGAAAAACCTGAGGGTGGGAAAAAGGGGGGCAGGGGAAGGTTTATCATTGATTGTTCTATACTTGAACACAAAAACCAAACTGAGAAAAAAGAATTTCTGTAGGTAATGGTATGAGAACAGAATATCCACTGGAGATGGTTATTGTCAGCATCATTATCTGCATTTACACTGCAATCAAAAATATCTGGTGTTTGGAATGGTACAAATGCAAGAGAAGACCTTAGCCCCCTTATATCCAAAATAAATGGCAATCAATTTTTGTCCTCACAATGTTGTAATTTATTCTGAAAGTACCCAGAGCTCCCAGACTTGATGATGCCAGTTTTTCCTTCCTAGAACTGAGCAACAGCCCAGCCCTGAGCTTTTCTTACTAACTTTTGAACACCTCATGTTTTCATAACATGGGGCAGATAGTACAAAGGGAATTGTGTTTAGATGTCTTGTCATTCCTTTATTTTTTCAATCCAGACGTGTATATGATGTTTTCCATGATCATCGTTATATGCCTCATTTATTTGGAATATCTAGGCATGTTTATACTTGCCTTTTCAAAGTTGTACTTACTTCTCGTACACACCTCTGTAGTATTGTTTCACAACTGTACAAGGAAATAAATCACATAGGTCAAAATATCTTGGAGAAAAAAGTCATCAGATAAGAGAAACTGATCTGCTTACAGAAAATTTCATTATTAAAAGCAATCCACCTGAATGCTTTTCACATATCTGAGACAGTTATCTGTCCCTAAATGGTATGATTGCTTATTTGCTAGGTAATTCTGCTCTGAGGCTTTGTTCTGTAAGCAAAGATATATTAAAAGGTCTTCACATCTTTAAAGTAGTTTCAGGTACTTTTGGAGCTCTTGTAAATCAAGTGGATAAAATCAAAACAATAAAGCAGAAAATGAATAAAAAGTTTTTAAAGTTTGGCTTAAAGCCAAAATTACTATTAAAGTTGTAAATAACACCACTAAATAGGTAACAATATAAAAATTTGTGTACCTCGATTGAAATGTCTATATATACCTATTTAAAAATATCTATTTTCAGCACCTTGCAGCACTATGAACCCAGTTGTATTGTGCTTTTCTTTTTAAAAAACATTGGAACAAGAGAATTGAAGTTTTAAAGAAACAGGCATACATAAAGCTAAATGCTTTCAGAGACTATTACAACTATTTTTGTTCAGTGGACTTCATACTCATTAGAAAAATGGCTTCCATCCATTATATCTGTTACTCAGGGGAAATTATCCATCATTCTTCATGGAATAAAAGCTTTTCCTAACAACATCATTTTAATGATATTAGTGTAGGTTTTCCAAAATAAAATACATGGTATGTAATCAGACTTCATTTTCTTTACTTGAATAACCCTTGTGTTGTCAAGGAAATATTATAGCACCACACTGTCATTCCCAGTATGTGACAATTTGAGTTCACATGCCAAATATTTTTCAAACATATGCATTTAACTTAATTTTAAAGAGTCGGATCATACATCCATGCCACATAGATGAAATTTCAATTATAGCTACTTTATTAACTAGACAAAGTACTTATGAAAGGTAATTTTGTAGGAGTTCTTACTTTTTTTTCATATATTACATACATTGAGATTTCAAAATAAATAAAGTCTTCGAAATTAACCTGTGAACATTTTTTAAATGATTCGTCTTTTTAAAACCATGGGCTGGTGGTGTTTGTGTCTTTTTATGCCTGGTTATGCAAGGCCTGAATATGTGAGGTGCGTGGAGTGGTGAAAGGGGGAACGGGCAAAATGTAGCTGATAGCCCTGAGTGTTGTATGCTACAATCACTATGATACACAACCCCCCCTCCAATTCCAAGTCCAGGACAGGTGCACTATGGAGGAGGCAGGTTTTATTAGTCTGATATAATCTACTATTATTTTATAAACTGGTTCATTTGTTCAGATGGTATTGGTTTTATTCCTCAAAAGGGTGAAAGAAATAAAAGATTGAGGTCTACTTAGTAATTCTCTTGGGTTTTGTTTCTTGCTGTGGTTTTTTACTCTCCCTTTTCTTTTGAAGAAAGCGTATGGCAAAAACTTAGTATGTGGGAACCAACTATAAATAAATACCATTTTTTTAAGGAGAAGTCCCCATAGTGTATGTTATTAAGAACATTCCTAATAAAATAAATTTTTTCCCATACTATCAAACACACTTTTTACAAAGCATATATGGGTTGCAAAAGAAGAGCTGACAGTTCCATAAAAGGGACTTTGGTCAAACAGTACTTGTCCTGTGGCTGTGTCCAAAGATGTAGGATAACTTTCAACATTTTGATCCTCTCTTGTGTTTGGTGCTGCTCATTTTTATTGTGTTGCATCTGTGCTTTTCACTTAAACATAATATCCACAGGAAATTAGAAAAGTACCCAAGGAGGAAGAAAGAAGTGGTCCCAAAAATGCATTTTTTCCATGTGCAATGTACAGCAAAGAGGAACATCATTCAGAAATGTACCAATTCCTCTGATGTGTTACAGCCCCTTCTGAAAAACTGCATAGAACTTTTTCTTTCATAGGTTGATTAGGAAAAAGGGAAGGGCAAAAATGAGGCATAAGAGAGGAGATGACAGTTCTGCATTATTCACAAGAGAAGAATGTAGAGAGAAACAGCACACCCCCCACAAAGCAGGTTTCATCTCACTGAGTTCTGGTTTCTTTTGACAGAGCAAAAAATATGGTGAATCTCAAACAGAAGTTTTTGTAGAAGGACATACAAAAACATGACCCAAGAAAGAAAAAAGAAGGAAAAGTTTCTTAGAATCAGAGAATAGGTTTATATGAAGATTTATTTAAAAAAAAAAAAAAAAGAAAAAAAAAGCTTCAAAACATCCTAATATTCCACTTAATGAAATGATTTTTTTAGCAGATGGAAGTTCCTAGGGTTGTATTTAGCCATGAGAAGCCATAATTATTAAGTATGTTTTGATGCATAAAAGAAAAAATGAAAAAAATTATTGAAGCTTAAACGAATGAAGCATGTATTTGCTGCTAGCTAAAACTTAAATCTGATAATGCAAAAACCTAATTTAAATACAGAAGGAAACATATCTTTGTGTTTTTGTTTTATCTATGAAAATGGACACATTTCAAAATGTCACATATTTTTTAGATAGAATTACAAAATGCAAAAACTGCTGCAATTATATACTTTAATATTTTACATCTCCACCATATCATGTATAATAAGCAAACCAAACCAAAACCACTGCTGCTTTATAAATTTGCATGCAGTTTTTATTGGCCACACGTTCAATTTTCAGCAAAAGAGCAACATTTTTTCTTAAAAGTTTATAAAATGCTAGTATTTTCTCAACAGTCATCAATTATTTTGCTATGGCTTATAGAATCACTTTCTTGGAAGCCAGATTAATTTTCCAGATAAATTTATTTTTAAGTATTCATTCAGAAATTTTAAAATTAGGATTTTGTATCTTAATCACAGGAATCAATCCCATCCAAAATCACAGAGCAGTTGCATACAGATTTTCAGGAACCAAGGCATATTACTCAAAATTATATGCACAGTATTTGCTATTATTTGATGTCACATCTTAGAATCTCTTTCATAAACTTATTAATACTGGTTTTCATGTACTATATGTACTTTTCACATATTAGATGTTTGTTCCCTTTAAGGAACATAGGTCTCGAAACATCAAAAATTTTCAACAGAATATACATATATTTTTAACAGATTTCTTTACTATCTTGGTATCTGCTAGGCTGTGTTTTACCAAAATGATAAAATATTGGAAAAAACTCATAAATGTGTCAAAATGACACTTTTTTTTTTTTTTTTTTTTTTACATAGAACAACAACAACAACAGGATTCTTCCCTTCTAGACATTTCAAATACAAATTATTTTTTCCAACTAAGTACAATTTTGATTTCCATTCCATAATGCATTGTTAAAGATTTTGCCTTTTCATAAACAACATAATCATTTCAGAAATCTGATGGGTTTTTTTAAAGTAATTTCACAAGTTCAAGCAAAGTGTTAGTTAGTAGCAATGCATGTAAAGTGAGTCCTGCAGTCAAAGCAATGTCTGCTTGGAAAGAATAGATAACCATGTCTAAATTCTCACAGGATGACAGTTAGATATATACCTGTGCCCATATCTAAGCTTATATTAACTGTATATTTTCAAACATTGCCTATCTATCTCTAAAGGCAGAGCAAAAGCCCCCCCCCCCCCCCATTTTGTAGTCCTCTCCTACAGACCAACTTTCCATGAAGTGGCTTTTATCCTGCTCTGCGCTGTTCCATTTCTTCTTCTTTGTGCCTTTCATTTGCTTTTCAGCCTGCGAAGTGCTCGCAGCATCACTCCTGCCCTGAACTGCAGAGCGTTTATCCAAGACCTTTAGGGGACCATAGCCAGAAAAACATGGTCTCAATTTGATAAATACTGGGAAGAACCATAATTTTACCACCCAGTCAACTCACCACCGAAGCTTGATTTTGATCCTATTGTAGTCCCAGAAGGACAGCTAGGACAAGGAAATTTCTTCAGGAGAGGAAACTCTCTGGTTTGGTGCTATGCTTTTCTCGCAAGGAGCGTGGAGTGAAACATGCCAATGGTCTAAGTGCCTTGCTTTCATACAGCTCTGTCTTGTAGGAGAAGGATTTTACATATCGGGAAAAAAGAGATGAGAGAGCTACTTTTTGCGTCATGTCAGGCCACGACCATTGTTAAAATACCTGATACTACAATGGTCCTGCAGGCAGCAGACCGGGACATCCCTTCTTCATTGTGTAGCCTAGGAGGACTCGTTACAAAAGAGTTTCTGGAAGGCAAGAGATGTTGCCTGGTCAGATGTATGCTACCAAGCCATTTACCTTCTAAACCAGGGCAACCGCAACTAGCCTGCCGGTTGGGATGAGCACCTGAATTGAGATAAACCTCCAACTCCGCCTAGGAATTGTCTGGCAGAAGACCAGGCAGCCTGATGGGTGTCAAAGGCTGGTGTGAGCGATCCAGTTGGGAGCTGTAGAGCCTGAGCCCATGACCAGGCTGGTACAGCAGTACCCCAGAGCATCCCTTCAGCAGAAAATTCCTGGACCTTCTCACGTACACAATTTGTTGCACAACACCTTTGTTACGTGTTTTGTGTAAAGAAAGAGGGTAGCTCCCATATAGTTAGTGGGGAGAAAAGCAAAGGAGGATTTAGCTTTCTTTGGACTTGATCAGTGGTAATTTAATGTAGGAATTATCTAGGTATAATGTGATAATGCTCAGTGATTACTCCTCATCATTTCTTGTAAATATGGCACTGAAACAGAGGGAAAAATAAGCAAAATCAGGAAGCGTATGGTTAAAAAGAGTGCCACGCTAAGCAATATATAGTAGGACTATCGCAATGACTGTAGTACTTTGCATTGTCATGCAGGCATTGTTCCAAAATCATTTTTATATATACATACATATATGTCAGTGACAAACTAAAGTGTAGATAAGAATTTCAAGGGCCAGTTAGGTGTTTTAACTTGTGACTCATTGAAAGTCTGAGCAGCCCTTGCTAATTCATCTTGGCAGGAGAGAGCACACTTCCTTTTTTTTGCTGGATTTTTAGGGACAAATATGTTAAACTTATGAGAAGCAAGTCCAAATGATCTATCCCTCTTCTCTTTGAATCTGTGAATGCTGAGACTGGGATAAACTGCTTTCTATGCTGCAGCAAAGAGAAGCCAACTTCCAATACATTTGCTGTAACAGGCAGAGTATGGGTGGCCGGAGGAGCACGTAGTGACATGCTGGAGAAAAATGAGCCTTGTAAACTCTTACTGTGCTTATTTTTTACACTGCTGATAAGGTAAAGGTGCCTGTGGAATCACCTGAACAGGACCTTATCTTGTTTTATGTGCCAGTTCAGGCGCAGTCCCCAAATGCACCACTCCAAACTTCAGTGTTGCTCTGTAGAGGCAGCTCTGGCCGGGTGGAAGGTTGAGTAAACTCATTCTACAGCTGGTACTGTACCGAGCACGAGATATAAAGCTGAGAAAGGAAAAGCATGAGATGGGAAAGAGGAAAAGCAGACAACGAATACCACAAGTATTCCTTCCCTTTTTCCCCTGAAATTTAGGCCTTTTGTAGTGTGTATACTTTCCTCTCCACTTCTGTTAGATTAATTTTCATTTATTTGCTTATGATGCACTGTTCCTACTAAGCCTATTATATGTCTTAGTTTAATAAAGCTCTGTTGAAGCTGTTACTCCTAGTGGCCTAATTACAATAGAAGAAGATGCCTTTCCAGAAAGGTTTCATTGAAATTCAATAACAGATGAAACAATTTATATAAACCACTAAATTGACACTACATTATTCCCAAACAGCAAATACAGGAAGGCATGTTTAAATCAATAAGTTTTTTGACTGACAACTCAGTGGGTTTTGTCTTCACATACCCAATCCATAAATTTCAGAAAGGCAAACTGCCACAGGACTACTTCATACAGGCAGTTCAGAAAATGGTTTCAACAAGAAATTTAAGCCCTGATGTTTTGCACGACAGTATGTTGTCAGATGATTGTTTATTAGGCACATCACTTTTACTTTGAGCATCTGTGAGACAACTATGTTCCTTCAGTGGATGACTTTCATTATTTTTTCAAATAACTAAAAATAATTTGAACATGAATAATGTATTCAGATAATGTACGTAGGCATATGTGCAAATACATTAGAATTCCTGGGAAATTTGCCTATGCGCACACACACACACACACAGAGGCATCCTGAGATAAACCATTTTCATCTAGTCAGATAAGTTTCCATCTACAATATTCTGTCCCTGTTAATAGTGAAATGCATATTCCATATGCTCCCATCTTACCTACATCTGGTTTCATAAATCAATGCTCATGACAGTTAGCAATGTACTAGCCACAACATCAAAAGAAAATGAGATCCTATCCAAGTCAAACACCAAAGCACTGACATTATACATCTTCCCAGTTTTCCCTATGTTCATCTTCCTGTATCTTCCCTTGATCAAATAAGAATATAGTACTGGTTTTAGCTAATTTATTATATCTATTTTCTATAATACAGAAAGAGAGTTTCCTTAGCATCTCCAGCATAGTCTGAGAGCTCCATTTGAAAATCAGGTCTGATTTCAGGTGTGTCTGTAATTTCAAAGATTCCCTAGTGGAGAAATTCTCTAATATCTAAAAACAGTAACAGTCCAAGGGTTGGCAGACTATTATTCCCCCCAAAAATTTTTTTTCTGGAAATATGATGAATGCCCTCCATTGCGCCAGACATCAAATGTTTTGGGAAGCTACTGGCACTGAACCCTCATCCTTTTGCAGAACTTTGGAAGCCATGATTGACTGGTCTGTATTTGCAGAATAACCTAATTTCACTACTGTATGTCAGTTCTCCTCTGGGAATGCCACTGTACAGAGGACACAAGGCTGGCCCTGGTGTCTTGCAGAAGGAATACTGGTAACTTCTGCTACATGCACTTTCACATCTGGTCTGTCTGATGATTCACTGCTGCCCATGCCCTTTGGATTTAGAGGTTCCTCCCAAAGCCTTGTAGTGTCTCTTTATGCATCTGTCCCATGGCATAATCCTTTGGATTGCAGTTCTGAGGAGATTCTGACCCCAGTTCATGGGGTTTTGCTACCAATTCAAGTAGTCTTATCACTGAATCATTCTGCCATTCAAGGCTGCAAGCACTGAGGATGACAGTGACTTCTGCCCTTTAAGAAAGACAAATTATCGACACAATTTTCAGAAGGCCTCCACGCTAACATAAAGAACCTGCTACATACAACACCACCTGCCATAAACACATTGAGGTTCATTTGTGTAGGTTTCAATAAAATCATTGGGAGAGGTGGGTCACAGAGCAAGGGTCTGTGCTATGTTCTGTGTCACAAGTTGTGACCTGTCATTATGGACATCACTGTCACTTTGATATCTCAACACAATGTGGTGAAATGTAAGCTACTTCGAGTGCTCGGTCCTCTTGTCACTTATCTGCTCCATAGTACTTCCATATTTTCTCAGGGAGTCCTGGCCATCAAAGCACATAGGCAAGGCCGCAGTCTACCTATCAATATTTTTGACACAAAGAGGGAGAAGAAATGTGAAGTAATACTTTCCTTTTAAGAGTAATTGGATGTCAATTATTGACAAGTGGATATGCGCTCATTGTGCCATTCCTGTATCAAAAAGTAAGCAATTACCTGTATAGATAAATATTTGTAGAAAGAAAAGGATGGAGAGATTATATAATATAAACCCCAAAGAATAAAGAGAATAAGGCAGATCAGACTTGCCACTGTGCTTTACAAGATTCTCTATTGCAGCGATAATCCCTGCTGCTTCTGCTAACCCTCTTCTATTAAATCTGACTCTTCAGCAAAGCTAACATGAAGGAGCAGGAAGACCTTTATGGTAGTAGAGATTAGCATTGATATAGTAGGAATAGATATTCAGGAGCGCTAGTGGATAAGATACACAGTAATGGATACTACATTTTTATTTAAAGCTTGCTAAACCTGTAGCTACATTATGAATAGGAGCATCTCTCCTTCCTTCCAATAACTTATCTCATTCCAAGCATGAATAACAGCATGATATCTTCATTTCCACCACTGGCTTCTGTGGCGATTGGGACTGAAGCTCTGATTAAGTCGGCATTATGAAGAAATTCTCTCCCGTTTTCTTTCATGTGCTTAACAGGCCTGGATCACTTATTTTGGCTGTTCTCACTGTCTCATGTTTTCAGACACATTCATTTATCACAAAGCAAGTCACTTTCCTGTTTGTGTTTCCACTTTACTCTAAAGGGCACACAGAGAAACATTACAGGAATGCAGGGTTGCAGCAAATAAATTGTCTGCACTTAGTCTGCAATATGTCTCTACAGCCATTCAGCCTTGTATGACTTCTTGTTGCAGAGATAGAGTTAAAAGGCTTCTTATAAACAATCATTTAATACAGCATTTCCCGATACTGAATTGTAATATGTACTATGGAAACTATGTTCTTTGTAATGAAATTTCTTAAAGTCTCATTTAATAATACAGCTGTCTGTATATCTCAGAGATGTACGATGTACAGTCATTTAAATGGAATCAGATTGCCGTGCAACTCCCACAAATCTGAAAGTTTCATAACAAAGTAATTAAAAAATCGACAGTTTCCAGCAGGATTAGAGGAAGCATCACAACTTGAGGCGTTGAAGAGCTACGCTAGACAAAGTGATAGTCATTGCTGCATTTGTTATGCTTGTTACTAGAACAAAACTGCTGTAGGATAGAATCTTCTTAGTAGCATTCCTATTTTAAGGGTAGCCACATATATTGTACATTGCCTTCCCTTATGAAAAAAATTAACTACATATCGTTCACAATACAAAACATTTGTACTGTACCATAGCTGGATTGTTCTTTTAACTACTGTATGAAGTAATCGGCTTTGACAGCAGAAGTAGCCTTGCAGTAAAAGGCAAATAAACAGAATTCCTTCCTAAATGCCTTACCTTTAATTCATACCACTGTAACCTGCAGTCATGCTTCCTAAATTAAATAGAAGATTTGTGATTTACATTGAATGAACAATCAAGTTCAATATGACATATATAGACACCTCATGGGTTTTACTTCTGTTTTCATTACTATTATTTTACTATATTATAGCATACTTTTTCTGAAATTCAGCTTTGAAGATACATAATCCCACTAAGTCATAAATATTTGGGAAACTACTTGTTGAAGAGTCCATCAGAAAATAGGAGAGTAGCTGGTCTAATGTAACTGAAACATGTTGTTTGAAACCTTTTTTGGAAATTAGTATTTTTCCTCCTAAAGTCTTTTAGGTTGTTATTGTTTCTGTTTTGATTTTTGTTTTAGACTACATGTATTTAAAAAACAAAACTAAAACCCATGTGTTTGGTATTTTTCTTTTTTTTTCTTTTTTTTTTTTTTTTTTTTTTTTCCCAGAATGAATCTACCATAGCCTAAAATTAAAAATATGCAATGCAGAAAAATATCAGGTGTCTTTAAAATCCAGAGTCTCAACAAATTGCAATGCTGTTTTGTTTTTTTTCTCCTTTCATTCTTCTGCTGAGGAGGCAAGAATTCACTAGAATTGTCTATTTTTTATGTGGATGGCCTCATTGACGAGACACCAGAGTTACTGTTTTTCAGGTTGGTTTTTATTTTTTTGTATAACATGCAGAATTAAAAAAAAGCAATGGTTGTGAATTGAAAACATCTCACTTGAAGTAAACTTTTAAGCTAAGCCGATGCTTTTGTATTGTAATGCTATTTACATTGAATATATTTTTATATATTTAATATATTTTTATACTTTATTTTACAGTTTGTCTTAAGAAAGTATCATATCTAATAAGAAAACAATTTCAGGCATTGGTAGGGGAAGTCATCCCATAAGGCTTCAAATGGATTTTAAACTTGTTTGTCTTCTTTTTCATCTTGGAATATCCAAGGCAAGATTCAAGCCACCTAAGTAAGTTAGGAAAAACAATACCTAAGTATTGAGGCTTCATAACCATCATTGCAAATACTCTATATGAAGTCATTGGGTTTCCTATACAGTTAATGAGAGAGGTAGAAACTGCTGAATAATGGCTTATAAATTCCCTATACTATCGAAAGAGCTGCCTAGAAAGGTACAAGGTAAAATTCTGAGCTTCTCTACAGGTCAAGCACTGATTTGGGCTCTACATCTACCATTAGTATTCTGAAATTCACATGGATATCCATGCATAGCTGAACTGGGCTCCTGACACGAGCCAGGGTATCTACTGAGCAAGTGAGAAATGTGGTTTGCCCTAACCCAAGGGAATATAATGGAACAACTCCCACATCCCAAAGAGGACATCTCAGTCGCATCTCCTGATGACGTACAAGATAATCTCTATCTGTGCAAAAAAGTTGTGCTTGCTAGCTAAAAGATTTAAAGGGGCTAAATGGAAAGGTTTTGTCCCTGAGCCTAGGCTTACTATAGTGTAGGTAATCATCTTCAATTGCCTTGCCCTCAGTAAAAATAAAACCTGCCTATGCCTTTCAGGGTAATGTTTTAGATGTCCGACTACAAACAAATCAGGAGTTCTGCTCCATAGACACCTTCAGTGTTTTATGGGATGAGGTGTAATGTAAAACAATGAACATTACTAAAACTTCATTTTCCTATTTAATTCTCTTTGTTCTGATATTCAAAAATTGATTAACATTGAAGAATAGTGACATCAGATTTTTGAGAGTTAATCATTTAAATGCATGTATTTTGCTTGTCCATTTTGAGAAGGCGGCAGGATCAAGACAAACTTAGTCTCAAATAAATTCAAAACCTTGATTTTGTGCCTCCAGAAACTGTATATGGAGAAGGGGAAAATAGATAAGGAAAACAAAACAAAGTGAAACAAAACCAAAAATCCCCAAGGATGTTGAGCAATTGCTGTTGTGAAGGCTAACCACAGGTTCTGCTTCCAGTGGTTTGCATGGAAGGGCACCCCACACCCAGATGCGTGGTATTTTCTAATGAAGACTGAACAGAATGTTATTGTCAACTCTTCGTCACTGCATTCCCTGGGGTATTTTATCCTTCTGTAGTTAAAAGCTGAGTCACAATATTGCCAAATTCTGACACTGTGTGAAATTAATCTCTTTCTGCACAATTAATTGAGCTGTGGAGTTGGAATGGCACTTTTTTAGCAGATTTTATTTAGGAATGGAAGAAAGGGAAGCAATTCAAAATCATACAGCAGTAGGGTGAGATATGATGAATGTAAGTGAAACAAAAAAGCTGAATAGTAAGTTGATTCCTGACATTTCTACAATTATACTTTTAGAAGTCAGTAGAATGGATTAAAATTCCTTTTTAAGATTTGAACTATTTGTATATGTACAGCAAACATCACTGTATCACAGATAAGTCTTCTCCAACACCATTTTTACAGTGATTAAAATATGAAAAAGAAAATATGAAATTTTAGAAAGGTGGCATCCCAGAGTAGTTTCAGCAGAATTTCCATTCATATTCCTGTCCATATCTTTAGAGGGATATCTATTATTCTTTCTGTCAGCTATAGCATGAAATGTTTAATGTTGTTAGATTTACAGAAATTTCCTTGGAGGTCCAGAAATTCATTCAATAAGCAATATAAAAGCCAGTTCCATTGGTTCTGAGGAAAGGGAAAGAGCTCAGGAACATACTCTATACATAAACAGCATATATTAAATATCTTTAACGCAAAACAAAACCAGAGTAAATAACTCCTTCAGTTTTCTCTTGTCCTGCCAAGAGGATGAGAAGTCATTTGATGCTTAAAACTTTTGGGTTTGCATCATAAACTTGTAGCATCCTTGGATGCCTTTCTACAATGGTCTGATTTTTTGTTGTTGTTGGTTTACATTTAGTTATATATTGCTTGCTTACATGATATTCCTCCTTCCTCACCTTTTCAGTGAGATATCTAGCATGCTCCAGGTTAATCAGGGTATGGGGATCCAGTTTCAATTAGAATTATATCAACACAAAAATTTTGACTGAGAAAATAATACATATGAATATCTACTGAGTTGTGATTTAAGAGCTGCAAGGTGTCAGCTCCCAGAGCTGAATATGATTAAAATGCCTGGGAAATTACAGGTGCTGTTCTCTGCCATTAGGGAGAAGTAAGACCGTAATCCTTAGCAGACTCATTTTGCCCC
Organism: Astur gentilis; assembly: GCF_929443795.1. Taxonomy (NCBI): domain Eukaryota; kingdom Metazoa; phylum Chordata; class Aves; order Accipitriformes; family Accipitridae; genus Astur; species Astur gentilis. The sequence continues at coordinate 1,609,377 of NC_064892.1, forward strand.
TTTGAATTTTCTCTCAGGCAATCTTTCTGAGGGAGAATTTAATGTATAGACGGAGTTATTAAGATGATGTGGAAAAGACCCAACCTGGATTTATTGGTTACATGGAAAAAAGCCTTTAGACCTGCTAGGGGAGCCAATGTTGCCTGTGGTGTTGGGGGGGAATGAAAGCAGCTGGTTAACCTTAGTAAGCTTTTGGCGCGCCATTTCAATCTGCGTGAATGAGGCTTGAAGAATGTCATTTGCATATCATTGCCCATGAATGGGTACCAAAGTGTTAAATTTTTTTTCTTCCTTAATAACCAGATTGCTAATATTATCTTTTCTGTGCTGTAATTTGTTAGATAAAAAGTCGAAAATACAACAAATGGTTTATCTGTAGTTTTGTGTGTGTGCTCTTAAAAATTTGATGGTTGGAGAAAAAAAATCAAACACCGTTAAACCATAACTTTGGTGCAATATGGCCTATTTCCTGGGAATAATTGATAGAAATATAGTAAAGTGTTAGTGGTAAATTTGAAGTGGCATGCACAGTATGTGTTTAGAATGTTTATACAGTCTCCGATTGATTCTCAGGGAGCTCAGACTAATTGGAAATAAGGTTTATGTGCGGCGAAGCAGTGAAGCAGTGATATGGTGATACTGCAGAAGTGATTCCTGCCTCTGGCAAAATTTTATATATATATGCAGAGCTCAGGCATACTTTATAATTCTGAATTACTTAAATAATAGAAATGAGTCATTTTGTAAATGTATCTGGGTTTACAGTACTGCCAATACCCAGCTCTCCTATCAGAGAGAGAAGGAAGGATTAACGCTCTGCCCTTTCTCCCCTTCAGTGATGTTGGAAGGAACTATAAAAACTGCTTTCACAAGCTGTGCTAATGGTAGGTGGGATTTGGATGGAGGGATTTTGAATTCTGGTCATCCATTCCCCTCTTTGTCAGGGACAGGAAGTGATCAACAGGTAACACCTCGTTGTGCAGGGCTTATGTTCAGAACTGTTCAAACTAATCATCTCCTCAAGTTTTTATTCAATAGCTTCTGTCTAGTAAAACTGTCCTGGCTTGCAAATTGACCTTAGTGGAAAAGACTGTGACTGTGGTGGCCAGGACTAGGGATACTCAGACCTTTGTTAGGGATGTTAGGACCAGGGATGTTAATAATGGTAGGAAACCTATACCTCAATAATAGTATTTACTTCAGGATTGAAATATTAAGGGTAGAGTTATGAAAGGCACCTGGAAGAATTTTTTTAATGAAAGAAGGCTTCAAAAAGTTATATTTCTTCTTGTTAATTTTCTTTTTTAGCACTCCAATTGTCTCTTCTCTTCTCTTCTCTTCTCTTCTCTTCTCTTCTCTTCTCTTCTCTTCTCTTCTCTTCTCTTCTCTTCTCTTCTCTTCTCTTCTCTTCTCTTCTCTTCCCTTCCCTTCCCTTCCCTTCCCTTCCCTTCCCTTCCCTTCCCATTTTTCCTATGGATATATACCTTTTCCTCATGTTGTGCACTCATTTTTCATCCCTGCATTATAGCTTCAGCCATAGAAGTCTGATAGGAACAGATCTCAAATCAATCTGGTTTTATAAACCCTCACATTTAACACTGCTTCCTGCCTCTTATCCAGAAAGAAATTTCTTTTCCTGTGTTCCTGAAATCAAGGCTGTTTATTTCTTTACATATATGTGTGGGCATACCTAGACAGTTAGATACCTAGATCTGTCTTGCTTTCTAACCAGTCCTTTCTAACTCGCATTCAAAGAAGGTACTCTGGTGTTTCCAAGATAGTTCTTCTCAACTACAGCTGAAAGAAAGACATAATTTTCTTTTCTACTGATAACTAAGTGGAACAGTGAAAAAGGAGGCAAAAATATTTCTGCCTTTAGAAGTTCATTTCCAAGACTAGGAATGTTTCCTCCTCTCTGCTTCCTTTCTCTATTTCTTGCAAAGATAGAAATAAGCAGCCAGACTCTCATGATTTCAGGTGGGGATTACTAGAAGACAATATTGTAATGAGGCATCTTGTCCCATGAGTTCTATTTAGCTAAGCATCCTCTGGCTGCACTGGAAAGGGAGCAACACAAGGAAATGAGAAGAGAAAAAGAAACAAAAAAGATGAACAATCTGGTCTATGCTATATCTGAAATAAACATGTAAAAACCTTTTTTCTTTCTGTAGAAAAGAAACATAGATATTCCAACATTAAGTTCTCTGATGTTTTAAATAAACAGTTTGAGAAACTGGGTTGCCCTTATTCAAGTGTTTTGTGTTTTGGTGTTACTTGTTTCTGAAGTGAGAAAGTAGCAGTGACATGTTGCTTTTAAGCAACATTGGAAATGCAGTTTCTATTTTTAACACAAAACCATCTTTGCATCTCTGACAGTCTCTGAGTGGGGCGATGTATACCTAATTCTAATTTTAGAGGCTTTTTTTTCTATAGCATCTCCTACCTCAGTATTTAAACTATCTTGAGGGTATGGGTATTAAAATAATACTATCATTCCCTGCTATGATATCCTATCCAATTTTATATACATTATAATTCTTGTAACTATTACTGTTATATCAGCAAAACCCCCAAACTCATGTGTTTTGATCTGCCATTGTAAAAATTCCAAGCCCTGTTCTAAGTAGCTGTGACCTTCTAAGTAATGTAAACCACAAAATCCTAACACTGGCTTTATTGCAGGTCACATGAGCCAAGTCTTTCCTTGATGGATCCTTAAAAATGAATAAACAACAAGCACTGAGGTTCAAAATTCCACACAGGCATAAAGGCTTTGAAAAGAGTTTCCCCCCACCCCTCCCCAGGGTTGCCCTAAAAGTAAAGCAGTTTTACTACAGTGGGTTTTGCATGAATATTTTAAGTTTCAGTTCATACGAATGCGGTTTACTTCAAGACTTAAGATGAAACAAACCACGATACTCTAAGCCAAATCACCAAGTTTTGCCTGATTACAGATCAACCCCTGTGAAACCACAGTGTTTCCATCCAAAGCCATTTATTAGCCTAGATAATTTAAAACTCAGCCCAGGTTTGTTGAAAGGTTTGTGAACCTTGGAAAAAAAAATAATCTTTTTGTAAGTCTGTTTTTAATCAAAAGGTTTTTTTGTGACAAATTTCCAAATAAGAGGTCTCACCTATGGATGAATTTAACAAAAAAAGTTGTTAGGCTCTACAGATGCTCTCAATGTGGATTTACTCTTCCCATTCCTGTGTACTAGGTTTGGTAGTTGTAAGAAAACATTGGCAAAGAAAGCCCATATGAGCCAGGTTATTCATATAATGAACACCATCATGATTATAGGAACAAACCTGACAATGGCTATGTGGACACAAAATGGACCTGTGAGATGCAACCCCTTCCAGAGACAGTATAACAGCTCATTTGGGCTAAAAGTAGCCTTTGAAGAGTATCACTCCAAATTAAAATGGACAAATTTGCAGCTTGGTTCAGCTCTATATCTAAGTCCCTTTGAGATAAGACACCTGGAAAAATATTTACTTGAGAAAATTTTGGGTGTCTTTTACTGCATGTTAGAACTTCAGTAAGAAGAATTTGAAACACTTGAAAGAACAGTTTCACAATTTTGGACACCAGTTAGAGACACTAGAACTGAGCTAGAGAAGCCCACAACTGAATTCTTGCTCTCTTGTTTTGCCTGTGATGCTAAACAGCATTTGTGAGTGTTAGGAAGTACCATTTCTTTGCTACAGAGTGCATATGGGTCATTGTAACAATCTGCTAAAAGTCTCAGCTAAGGGAAAGTACTCTAACAGCTGTTTTTATTTACTTACGTGTGGTTTAGTTTGTGCCTGCTGGAAGAACTTATTGTTCATTTGTCGGATCATTTGCTGGAGATGAAAAGGAGCACCAAAGCGTTGGTTGCACTGCATCTAGGAAACTTACCATTTAACCTTCTCTGTCACCGTAATAAAGATAATTTTACTAAAATAGTACTTTACATGTCGAAGCAGAAGAATTCTGCATTTCTGATTGGTTGGTTTCACAACTCCTTTGCAGACCTTATTAAAGCAGGAGAAAGGTGATTCTTTCCATACTCTTAGGTCTAGGATTCCCAAAGAAGGGAAAAAAACCCACCCCGCAAAACAAAAAACAAAGCAAAACAAAAAGCGAAAGTTAGAATCTGTTTTTTAGACTTACACATGCATACCTTTTGATGCTTTCATTATTTAAATAAAGCACTTAAGGTCTAGTACAGAGATGAAACAAAATCAAACCCCGTCACACTAATGCTTTCCTCTCAAGTTTTTCTGGTTCTAATAAAAGGTTAAGCTATCTCAACCAGGCTCTGCATTTGGTATTTTGGTACAAATTAAACTCTTGGTCCCTGTTTTCTGTTTATGATTGAGGTGTGAGTGCAAACTGTGAAACCCATTCCTGAACTGGGGGGATAGGGGAAAGGATCATAATAATATGCATCCCTTAGGGAGAAAGATCTGAAAAAAACCTTGAAAAGGCTTTGACGGTGCTGATCTATTATTTGTGTTTTCAAATACAGCTTTGGAGAGGTAAAGCATAGAAACTTCTTTTATATGACATAAACAGAGTATCTCCCTTTCCCTTGCTGTATCTAAAGGTCTTTCAGTAGATGAAAGGAAAGTCATCTACTTTTGTATCTAACTGCTGCAATTCAAAATGAATGGTTTTTTTCCTCAAAGAGGTTATTGATTTGATGAGAAATACAAGTCTGAATTAGTCAAAGTATTAGTCAGCTTTTGCTGAATGTGGAGAATTGCTCTAAGCAGGAAATGTTCGCTTTATAATTCAAAATGTGCTTAATAAAATGAAACAAATATTTCTGTCATTCAAAAATAATGTTGTATAGGAGAGATGGCCTTGAACTGAAAAACAGTTAGAGTGACAATACTGATTGTAACATGGTGTTTACCAACAACAATAAAAATATATAGTGAATTGCTCCCTGAAGGTACCTGTTTCTCTTTGTGCTCCATAGAGAGAATCTAGGTGACTTAGGGAAGACATCTAACTCTTAGATGGCTCAAAGTGCCAGGATAAATACCTGCTTGGCTGTTAAGCTGTTGCTGAGAATATATTGCATCTGTTTCTTTAAATATCCATTAATTCTCAGAATAGCTTCCTGTGGGAGATATTAATTTACTTCTTTCTGGACACATAAAATTAATTTGGAAAGGTATATGGTGAAACATTTTTTCCAAAGTATACTCTGACCAAAACCAGAAAAGTCAATTGCTTTATCTACAAACCTGGCTGTAAAAGGGGAAGGAAGGCAGATTGTGTACAGGCCACCCAAGAATCCAAATCATCACCTGGCTCTCCAGCCACTGCCTACACGCCTCTTAAGCAGTGAGTCTTGCTGTTTAATTGCTGTGCTCAGGTTTCCAAAGAAAGTTATGTCTGGCTGTGGACCACACCAAGGGACTTTTAAGCCCAGTAGTAAATTTTGAAAAGGTAAATGAAGTTAAAATCAGCCTTGTAAAAGGTAAATGCTTAGGTAACCTAAACTAGGTATGCCACTAGCTCTCCACCTGATGTATGTATGTGGAGACGGTAGATGAACTCTAAGAGAGAGAGACAGACAGACAGATAGATTTCCTTATCTATCATGCAAATATAATAAATTGATAAGCCTCCTCTCAAAAGTCCTAGAGGATGATGTGATCTGAGAAAGTTCATTAGGGTTTCACCAAGAAAACTAATGATTAAGAGTAGTTCTAGTGAAGTGAGGAAGATTGGGAATAGATTTCTGAGGAATCCATGACAGTGGCTGAGATGATTTTTCAGTTGTGAAATGCAAAAGAAAATAAGAAAAAAGTTCTGCTTACAGTCTATTTCCATAATGGTATTGATGGAATGACTTCCTTTTTATGCACGCAGTGACCTGTGACAAGTAGCCATGCTTTCTACTCCCCAGTGATGATAGCTGCACAATGTAAATATCTGGTCACAAGTTGTATGTTGTTTTATACTAATGCTTTAGAAATTGTTTCATGTAATTAGTATTCAGAAATCTTGTTACTTCGTTGATATCATTTTCTGTAGTGATTCTGATATAAAATCTGCAGCAAATTGTAAACAAAATGTAACATTAGTGATTTTGCTTTTTTGCTCAAGTTGTATATTTTTCTCTTTCCTGATGTTCTAAACTAGGAAGCGGATTGGATTCTGCAACAATGTAGAGGTAATTTTATCACATAATTGACTGCTGACTTCTCTATTAACCTGATAAAAATGCTGCCATGCTGAAACGCAGTTCAAATGAACCTTTGCAGATTTGATTTTTCTATGAGACACCCACATTTTCTATCTGTTCTACTATATCCAACTACTTATTAAAAGTGTAACAAGTTTAACCCTGGGTAACAGTCAGGTGGTACGGGCTTAAATAAAATGAATCTCAAAGCTGTTAGCTAGAGGAAGGGAAGCCCTGACTTCAAACCCTGATTAATTCCAAAATTAAGATAATTACAGGATGAATTAGAGTAAATGCAGCTTTCCAATTCTTTCCTCCACTGCTAGGTTATGGTTTCATGCTCCTTTTCTTTTTCTTTTTCTTTTTTTTTTTCTATTTTCTCCTTTTGAAGGTCTAAAACATGTAGTCTTGACTGTGCATCAGTACAGCTTGAGGTGAAATACGAAAGCAGAACATACTTATTTAGAAGCCTTTCATTTAAGTGTAGTTTTCAAAGGAACTGAGCAAATACTAATGTATAATCCAGATGGGACTTCCTCCATGTTCTTCTTCAATAGCCATGATGTGATCTGTTCAGCTTCTTGGAAGAGATTTTAGGAACTGAAATTTCAGGAATGGGATTCTAAGTGGACAAAGGCATCCTTTCTCAATCTTGAGGCTCTGTTTCAGAGGCCTGAACTCCAGAGATTAAAGATGTTCATTCTAGAGTTAATTCAGTGACTTTGCCCTCATGGTGGCTATGATTGGGGGCTGTACGTTTGTTTTTCTGGAGACACTTAGAATATGCCTTAGCCATACAAAGACATAGTAGCTACTAAGCTGGCATGCACTCAGCTGTAGAAATAGCTGAAAGGGAGATGTCAGGTCAGTTCTGAAAGCAGTACAATGCTCTGTGCTTGGGTCAGAAAGTCTTGCCTATTAAAAGTGACAGGAAGGTCCTTTCTGTATCACACAATCCAGCTCGCACCCTATTGCTGTATGTTCAGGTGGAGGTGGATCAAGCACCTTTCTGTGCCACAAGTGGCTGAAATGTTCCCTCCTGCCACAACTCTTCTCACGCTCTGAATAAAGACCTTGGGAACCTAATGCGTGCACCAGAGCCTAGTCTCAGATTCAGCAGTACATCAGTTAGTAATTTTAGAACCTATTTGATAGGCATCCAAGTAATAAATTGGCCTTTGGTTGTTTTCAAGTGAAGGGCTATTTCTAAAAAGAAAGGCAGAATCCCCATAATTAAAAGTGTCTGGTTGTTCTGGATGGTCAAAAAATGTGATAAAATTCACTGCAGGACTTACATTTTTTTCTTATGAAACTTTTAAATAACTGTGCGTTCTTCACAATGCTGGAAAACTATTTGTTAATGCATGTATTACTTCAAAATTTTTAAATTCCATTTCTAAAAGTTTTTAACATTGCTTAGTGTGTATGTATATTTTGCTGCCTAAATTAACTCCAGTTACATTTAACTAACGTTTGCAAAACAAAACAGGGAACTGTACAGTCTTCTAACTGCAGCAGCCTAACACAATGTGGAAGTGCATAGAGTCCCAACTAGGGCAAATGGAAAGCTACCATTCTTTTACAATTATTGGTAAATTAGAACATTTAAGAAAAGAGTACAACACAGCACAACAAAAAAGACCCTTGAAAGTAGTCTAAGATATTTTTTTTTTCAGAGAAAAAAACCACTCTTTTATTGTCTGTTTTCCCATTTCTCCCCCACCTTTTGCTCCCCAAAGACAATGTTACCTTTTTGCAGGTAACCATTTAAAAACTTTAATGTCAATTGGACTGTTTCTTTGTAATCCTTTCAATGTAAGTTCCTCACAAGTGACTACTGAACTAACACTTTTTTTGATGGAAATTTTACCAATATTGGAATTACTATTTCTACTGAAAGAATTCTCCTAAGTCAAATTTTGCTTTTCTCCCGGTATGAATGATTCATTCATTTCACTTTTATTTGAATAAAAGATACCTTTACCTGTGCAATACTCTGTCAATGAAGTGAAAAGTTGAAGTCAGCAGCAGTTTTCCACATACCAGCATACACTTTTTTTTACAAGTGGATGATCAGTAATAGAGGCAAATTAAAGCATCTTTACAGTATAAAGGGAAACTGAATTTTGCTGTCCCTTAATATTTTCTTTGGTTAGTTGAGGCAGCTCCCTCAAAGAGTGCTGTCTTTTCCAAATCTCATTGCTAGCTGCATAACTCTACCTTGCTAAAAATTCCACTTGATGGCAGAAGATCTAAAAATTGGGTCCTGCAATGATGAACTTGCAGAGTACATTGCAATGTATTCTGTGGTGATATTTCCATATTTCCCATGGATAAGGTGATTCTGTGTATGCCAGTTTACTTTGTATTGAAGAGACAATTTGAGTACTGTTTATAAATTCAGTTATTCTCAAGTAATTCCTGAAGGTCTCAAGGCTGATGCATGGATTCAGTCAAGGACTAAAGCATTCAATAATTTGAATTTTTAGATGCTGGGTTTATAGAGTGAGATCTAGAATCCCCTATTAGGTACTTAGGCTTCCAATAAGGTCTGAAACAGAACTTTATAGATGCTTTGTGATAACACCTAGAGTAACAAAAAGTCACCTAAACCGTGGTGGGAGGCTCAGTCTCAATGGGAGAGCAATTGAAATAATAATTAAAAAAAACATGTGAGGATAGAAACGCATCTAAAATCTCACCCTATTGTGTGGAATTATACTTCAGCCAACTAGTGGTGTCAGCGTAGTTTTTAGTGGCATATAGATTGCTGTGTTATGGGAAGTAAGGGGGATTCATGTTCAGATTTCCCTTAGGCCACAGAGTCTTGACTTATTTTTTGCACTGCAGTTATAGCTACAATACAGACGAGAGGTGACTGAATCACTGCTTGCAAGGCTGGAAGAATTAACCTACGATACTTGATAACCGTCTATGTTAGACCTGGTTTTAGGTTAATACGTTTGCATGTCTTTAGGCAGACACTAAGTGACTTTGCAAGCAGGATATACACAATCAAAAGATATAAACCAGTTATTCACTGGCTAGCAGCCACGGAAGATAGCTAGAAATTGCCAAACATTAGGCTAAGCACTTGCGTGCTCACCACCCCAATGGCTGAGGCGCCCAAAGAGCCGTCAGCCCTGTGGCTCCCCCAGAGCATCCACAGGGCCAGAGAGCTGCCTTGGGCCTCCAACGACACCTCCAATGGTGGCATCAACACCTCCTGGCTGGGATCTCGTCACCCTGACCTCCCTTGGCTTTGCCTTTTAGGTCTCACACCTTTCCCATGATGATATTTTTCCCTCCTGAATCCTTGAGCCACTGATGATCCTACTTAAGCAATCTCATCTCTAACTCTGGCCTTTCACATCTCTCCGGCTTTTCTCGTAGCCCTTTCTCAGCGCTGTGAGGACATTTTATACAGCTGGGCCAGACCAGAGCTGGTCTTGGTGTCTTGGTACAGGAGTAGCTAAATCCCTAGGGAGAGGAGGAGCTTACAGCACTAGCTATGGCTGACAGCTATGATGAGGTGGTTAGTAAAATGGAAAAGTTGTCATCATCCACTCTTTAACTTACTTTTCATAGGAAAACAGAGTAATTGTGGATGTCTGTTCTCAGGAGGCGATCCCTGGCCCTAGATTTGGAGTGGAAAGAAAGTAGTGCCTGTAGTCCTGGTTCAGGTTCCTCAGCTTGGACAGAATGTTGCTTCCCTCTGGTCTTGTGCTTGATATTTCTTCTTGGCAGGATCTGTGCTCGGAAAAGAGCATTTTAGTTGCTCTTCAGAGGTGCACGGCTTTCCCTCTGGATTACTGAGGAAATTCAGATGCTTAATTCTAGAGTGAGTTTTCGGAGGCTCAGGAGCTACAGCATGGTGCCATACAAGTGTGTTCATCTAAATCTCTCATTGGACCTAGTCTTGTTTCCTTCAGGGCGTATTGCAAGCCTCAGGCCTCCCTGGTGAGTTGACAGAGTGAGTCAGAGCAAAAAGTCACACGGATTTCCTATGAACTGTATTGTGGCACTTAGAAGAGGGAAGAAACATTTCAACAAATTTGCACTAATACAGTCTGTCCCTCAATTTTTTTCACTGAGTATCTTCTGAATTCTCAGACACTACAGCTGTATTTGTAACAGGGGAACATGAGGGGTGCTGCTCATCCTGGCTGAGGCACCTGACCTAGACAGAACAGAGGTTCCAGCAGTTTAAGCAAGCTTTTTTGAGGGAGGAAAAAAAAAAAAAATCACAAAAACCTACACCATAATGAAAACACTTAAAAACAAAACAAGGATTTTGTTGCTCTTTTCCAATTCAGCAAACTGTATAAAGTGTGAGTGGAAAGTCAACATTTCTAATAACCGAATGCAATTCCTTTAACTGTTGCTGCAACCATTCTGACACTAGTTCTTGTTAGCCTGTTCTTGGCAGTACGTTATTGAATCAGGTTGCAATGTGAAGTAGCCAAGGCTGAAAACAAGGCCCAGGCACACACCTAACAGGCTGGCTGCTGTAGACCAGCTGCATTTTATTCTGAAGGTCACGGTTACTGCCTGTCAGTGGGGAAAGAGAGTATGCAGTATACTCATTTGCTAGAACTTCTTCACCCCCAAAACTAAATAAGGCACTTAATTTTAAATTTCTATTAGTAGAGAAGGAAAAGGAATACTCAAGATTTCTTCTTCTTCTTTTTTTCTTTTTTTTTTTTTTTTTTTTTTTAGAGGAAGATTGTTCCCTTTTACTGATAGCTTCTACTTTTTGGAGAAGTATAGATTGGAAATAAATAAAAAAGGTAACATGATCAGATACTGGCGTAAAAATAATGCATTTAAGTAATTTGTATTTTAATTTCTGTAGATAACTGCAAAAGAAATTGCTTTAAAATATATTTTTCATCACATAATTTTTTATATATTTTCCTCCTGAGACTTTACTGAACAGTGAGGGCTTAATGCTTTGCATGAAGTCTTTTTTTTTATAGTTCAATATTAGTGATTTTTTACTATCTATAACTTTCATCTTTTCCTTACAAATTCATTACGATCCATCAGCTGCATTATGAACTGTAAACTATTTATGCCTGAGAATTTACAGATAATATAGCAGTTATTTTATTACAGTGTCCATATGCTCGATGAAATATGATAAAATATGTAATTAGCAGAATGATACCTCACATTTCTTAAGCTTTTTGCAAAATAAAACCATACTGCTTGTTCAAACAGGTTCATCAGAAATAAACAATGTCTTCATTAGAGAGTTCAGGCCTATTGTTTTGTACTCTTTTTGAAAAACCTTTCATATTTTATTCTCAGAAGTAGCCTTTTCAGTACTTAGTTACTTTTAATGTCTTCATTTTCATTTAAATGCTCAATGATCAGGATAATTAGAATTAATTTGGCATTGTCCTATTATGTTAATGAGGATTCTGCCACTTATCCCTAGCATCCTGCAGGCACAATGTTATCAGAGAAATACGACTCGTCCACTTTATCACTTTAACCAAAGACTTTAAATGGATATAAAACAGTAGGAATTGGCATATTCCCAATACAAATTTATGCAATTTCTGATGAAGAACTGCCTCTGAAGTACTGGTATCTTTCTGTTTCAATTCAGTTTTTGAGTTCCTTCACAATAAGTATAAAGGCTTTGACCCATTCGTTTTGTTCGTATGAATTTGTGGGCCAGATCTATGCCTTAATTCTGTTTGTGTAACTGCACCTAATTCAGTTCAAACACTATTTACCTGAAAGCATTAGGTGACCATTTCTTCCTGTATTTTTTAAGTGCTCATGGTAAAAGAAGCTGAAGCGTACTTTTATGAGGGAAGGATCTTGGTCAATGAAAGGGAAGTGGCATCGTCTCTTCCGATCTTCAGCACAACTGTCCACCATTACCTGTAAGTCACTCTTGGGAACCAGGATGTACTCATCACCTTAGGGCAAATGCAACAGCTGCTCTTCAGAAATGTATATTGCTGCTCTGAAGGTCAGAATTCTCGGCAAGACAAAATCTCGTTCATCTACTGACGCTGACTGTCCTTATTAGCAGCATAGTGATATCATAGACACTAAAGAGCTTTTACTCCGAGTTCAGCTTTTGTTTAGAGCTGATTCCATAAATCACAATGAGCTGTCTCTGATGCTTGTCCCTGCTGTTTGCATTCATTAGGGTTATCGTGAACTTATCTCTTCAACTTTTGTGATTTCTTCCTTCAGCTTTTTTCAGTGCCATGCCACTTATGGTAAGATCAGCTTTTTCCAGGAAGCAGGAGAAAAATCCACAAATTATTCAAAACTGTTTCTGTCTTGGAAAACCTGGATAGAAACTCATGTGCTTGTCACAGGGTGTGCCATAAATACAATGTGTTTGGAGCACGCTAGGCTTGCTCTGTGTGTGTGCAGACCAACTGTATCACACATGCACAGTGTACTGATGTTTCCCAGAAGCAGCAGACTCACTATGCCTATGCTGCAAAGTTAATCTGTACGTGCATAGTAAACATGTCTGGAAATTTTGGACATCCCAGCTGGGGGTACAAACTTCTCCAGTTCCCAGACAGAGAAAATTTCTCGGCAGAAAAGGGAGGACATGTCTGAGGAAATCCAGATGTATTCTGGCTCTAGTTAAGATTGAAATGAAAACTAAAATACCCCAAACCTACCAGGGTCAGTGGTTAGCCACTTTTTCCTTCTTTGGGAGGAGAGAGAAAACTCACTGTATTTAAAAAATATTATAATAAATTATCTTCCCCAGACTATTTCCCTTTTTCTGACAAAAATTTTCTCAGTGCTCTTACACTTCTCTGTCCCTGCTATTTTCCAGTCACACTGTTCTCTTGTCCCATACCTTTTTAGTCTTTATCAGGCGTCTGTGTCATATTTTTTTGGAAATAATTTCAAATTGTTCTTATTTACCTATTATTTAAATGACTTGTTAAAAGGATTCTATTTCACATTCCTTTGCCTAAAAATTTTGCTCATTTCTTGTTCTGTTTCTTTCAGGCAAGTGTAAGGGGGGATTTTACATGATTTCAGAATGACTAGTTAATCTACCCTATCTTCAATGATGTTGCAACAGTTGATTTGTCATAATCTGAACTCACTGATAAATTTGAAGGAACGCTCATTAACTTCAGTGGATTTAATTTGGGGTTTCTAACTGATGTCGCTACATCATGTGTCATACTCCTCTATTCTTGTCTACCCTCTCCCCAACTATGTCTGGTATAGTTTAACAACAAAACAACAAAATCACAGATTCCATAGTCCTTTAAGAGAATTAAAGGAGCAAATCTGCATATTTATTTTTTTTAATTTATTTTTTTTTTATGGAAGAGTTACAGATAAAAATACTGGGACTTAGTGCTGTTTGACAGTTATACAAACATTCATAACCTTATAACACTCTTGACGATTGCTTGACAATTACAAGGTCATGCCATTTCTCACCTTAAGTTTGCCACTTTGTAGTTTGCTGAATCTATTCAAAAGCAGAAATGTTTCCTGCTTCTGAAATCTGCTGTCTATCTGACAATCTACTGCTTTTCATTAGAGTTGTATGAACTTACTCCCAGTTCATTTTTCAGACGTGGAGGGGTTATTTGTAAAAAGGATGAGGTCATATTGATTTTGCACTTGATCCAAAACTCAGTAATTTTTGAAGTGTGAGGTCTTTTTTCTCCAAAAGTTTTACAAGATGAGGTTTTAAAATCTATTCCAACTTCATGTGTTCCTCTCCATCAACAGATAATTTTCAGTCACAAACAGATGGAAAACCATAAATTAGCTGATTAGATGATATCTGTCAACAAGCAAATCTTTGCAGAGATCCTATTGTACTTAAATCAGCACATTTCATCTTCAAGTAAACTCTTTTCTCTCTGCTCCTGCAGAGCTCCTGAAAGGATACCATAGGAAGGGGATAAACTCTCTTTTTCTGGTGATCATTCCCTTAGCTCTGTTGCTACTCTGCGTATCAGCATTTGGAGATCACTTTGTCCCATTCTGCTCTGGGAAGTGACCTAGTATTACTGCTGCTGATTTCTTCCCAGTTATCTTTCTGTCAGATTTGACAGAGTGAAGCATCATCATGACAGGTTTGAGAAACTGGAAAATATCTTCTACATATTAAAGTCCTCTAAAACCTACAAGGACACTAAGAGAAAAGCAGAACTTTATTTTGCATAGATCTGGAAAATAGGACACATGTTTCCACACACATGATGAGGATGCTAAAAAGTACCTTCTATCTTCTTCTACCTTATCCTCATGCTAGAGTAGGCTCAATAGTCTTTTCCATCCACTATTTTCATTTGTTAAGTGACTAATACAGATTGTCTAGTGATTCTGCAGGGGATGTTGTTTAATATTCTTAAATGTATTTTGTATGTATGAAAAAATATTTTATTTTCAAATGCAACTAGAATCAGACAATAAACATATAAACTTGCATTCTTCCTATAGCTGTGATGCCTCTTGACATCACAAAATGTTTTCATATTCCCAACTTCAGACATTTTGATTCCAAGAAGAAGAGATTTTCATTATTTAAATATCCATTTAATTTTTTTTTTTTTTTTTTTTTTTTTTTTTTTTTTTTTACTTTTCTATCTTTACATCTGCAATACTCCAAGTACTCAAACTACTTATATAGATTTGTCTGTATGGTGATATGAAAACATTTGTGTTAGAAAATATTAGACATATCAACTGAAGTCTCTCTTGCATAAATCTCTTAACTGAGTCTATATCTTTCTATTCATATATAATATCTCTAAAGTCTACAGGGACATCTTAGTACATATTATGCAGATGACTGTTATTTATGGAATGGGATCACTTATTCCCCAGGTGGTTGTAAAACTGCGATCTCACTTTGACAAGAGACAAATTGGTTTAGAGAAAACAAATTATTCTGAAGTCTTTAGAATCCAAAGTGGTGTTGGAACATAGTAACATGATAACTAAATCTAGGAGATGATGATTTAATCATTCAAGATCAGAAAAATTTGTTTTGAATAATGCTTGCTGACTTCAAGTCACCACCTTTTTGATGTTGTCCCTGAACAGATTTAACCTCTGGGCAGGGAAGTCCACTAGCTACCAGAAGAGGAATTGATATGTTTCATTTGCTCTCACTTAGGCTTTCTCTGAAGAATGATAATCTCACCACAATTAATGACCTTCTTTAATGAAAAAGCAGGACTAGCATGGATTATCTGGATGAGGGGGAAGAAAGAGCCAACAACATATTGCAGAGAGTAAACACAAACCTTAAAATAATTATTTGATGTGCACGTGTGGAATGATAAACATTTCTTTACTGGTTAAGCAACACTAATGAATCCATATAGTAACACTAATTTTTTTTCTCTTACCGCATTAAAACTATGTAACAGCTGTCACTGCCCAGAACTATGAAATTCTGGTGAATGTATTTCAAAATGTCAAAAGAAGTCTTGACTGACTTTGCATTTCTCATGAAAGAGACAGTGAGTAAAGCAGAACTTCTATGAAAGTATCCCATGAATTATGTGCTTTCTTCTCTAAAAATAAGAGACTGTGACAACTGCACAAGTTGGGTTGGTGACCTGGGGGTCATCTACACCACATATTCCCTTGAATTTTATTTTTTAAAAACCAATTTTTCTTATTATAAGTTAATGTGGATTTAGGGTGTGTCTCACTAGTAAATTGCTTCTAATATCCTCTTTATTGCACTGAAGAATTTTGAAGTTTGGAGTTTGTTTTTCTTTCCTTTCAGAAACACATTTCAAGATAACTGCTCCATGCTGTCTTCCAGTCTGAAAGATTGTACTTTCTTTCCCTTATTTCTCCTTCGGCTAGCTGGCATGTCCTGTATTCCAGGTTATCAATATTTGACAACTCAAAATGCGGGCTTTCATTTGCCAGATTTAAATCCTGTGTGCAGTAGCCAGTATGATGATGGAATAATTCAGGTTGAATGATTCAGGTTGGAAGGGAATTCAGAAGGTCCCTAGTCCAACCTCCTACTCAAAGCAGAGTCAACTATGGGATCGGACCAGATTTCACAAAGTATTGTCCAGCTGGGTCTTGAAAAGTTGGCTACAAGAATGTAGTTTGACCAGCCTCTCTGGGTAACCTGTTCCCACTTTACCATCCTCATTTCTTCTCCTATCCAACAGAAACTTCAGTTGTTTCAGTTTATGCTCATTTTCTCTCCTCTCATCATGTATCTCTGTGAAGAGTCTGACTCCATCTCCGGATGACCTCTCCGTAGGCACTAAGGTGGCTGTGAGATGCCAATCATTCTGTGCCCCAGGCTGGACAAACTCTGCTCCCCAGCCTCTCCTCACGGGCCTACCACTCACTTCAGCCCCAAACTTGGTGGCCTCTGCTGGACTCACTAAAGCTCGTCCTGTCCTTCCAAAATGGGATGGACACAGTACCCTAGGTGTGATCTGTCACTGGCTTCAAACTACATGACAGGGCTTATGTCTGACTTTGCAGTCTGGCAAGACCACGAGCATCTTCCCCAGAGCTGCTCCTCAGTCTCTCCATCCCAGCCTGTAATATTGCAAGAGGTTATTCCTTCTTGGGTGCGGACTTTGCATTTGTCCTTAAGCAAGAAATGTGCAAGAGAAGAGAATATAAGAAGTAACAGCGGTGATATAAAAAGGTGGTGGTGTGGTTTGAATCAATCAATCATCCTTTTATCAATTTTGAAAACATCATGCAATTTTAGGAACGCTATGGCAGCAATACTGAAGACTCAGAATTTATTCTCTCCCCCTCCCCTTTAACATTGATGCTAAACCATTAAGAAATAATAAAATTCACTGTCTGTCCTGCTGGTTAAAGTTCTTAACAAATTTATTGAAGTATTAAATCCAAGTAATAAGACTATAATAGAGCTCATTCTTTTAGGTCCTGATTTCCTCCTCATCCTCTCATTTTGCAGCTCAAAAATTCACATTTTTGTCCCTTCCAAAATGTACATAAAGGTTTCAGCCTTAGAGGAATAAAAGAAAAGGTCTCCAATTAGTGTTTCTTTAAAGGCAACATTTGTATATGTAAATTTGGCAGATCTTTTAAATGTTTTTTAATTCTTTAGCTACGGAAATTATTCATACATGAAATCATACAGAGTTCATTCACCCAAGCAGGAAAACTGAATATCAAAAAGGAGTTGTTGTTTTTTTTAATTTGGTAAGACTTAAATTCTTCATTGCAATTTTGTAAGTAGAGAGGTTATAGCCACTGAGCTTTATATAGCACTAGACCACCCAAGAGTTTTCTACAGTATGTCCTATAGATATGGTCCAATATGATAAAAGTCAGTTTTCAGTACTTGGTCAGAGTGGAGAGTATGTCAAGCAACATTATAAAATTAAGAACATAGTAACATTAAGAACAAATATTCTTCCTTTTTCTACAAAGGTCATTCAGGTATTGATGGATCCCAGTTGCTGTATTTCCCGTCACATTAAGCGAAGATACATACAGTTGAAAATGTATGGCTAGAATTTAAGCAATTCGTTTTGAGCAGCTAAGTAACCATTATCACTTTCTGGCTTCATTTCAATGACAATGATGTATAAATACAAAGTTGAAACTTGTGTTTTGTTAGCAGAACAGTCAGGCTAGTTAGTTTTATAGGACCAGTGTTCTGCAAGCTTCCCAAATTATCATTTAAAAAAATTCAAGATTTGAGGAAGAAATGCTTAAAACCTTTTAAATTTTCTTTTACTTCGTGTCTGTCTCTCTGTCTGTCTTATAAGGTTCAAGGAAAACAAGCCTTTGTCATATTACCACAAGGAGAAGAAAGCTGGGGAGAAGAAAACAGGGATTCCTGTAGTACATTTTACTTTGTCTATTTCGTAACAGATATAACGACTATAACCCCCTTCCAAAAAGAGGATGCAGTAGGAAGGAAATGTGATTTATTTGAACCATCTGTTCCTCATATGTAGTAAGAGTGGGATAATTAGAAAGAGAACCCAAAGTTACTCAGAAGACAACCATGTCCTAATAGTCTGTTCAGCAGTTCCCTTGAGGCTAAGAGCCATCGCTGTGGTCCAGCAGGGATGAACCTCTGTGTACTTGCAGACTGTGAGTTGAGCCAACTGAAACTCAAAGGCAGATTAATATTATAAATATATGCTGGAATTATTGTTGGCTGTATGGAAGCAGCTGATTATGATAGGGATAGGAAATGTTGAGAATCCATAGCACAGTGTGGGTTCCTGATACAATTTCTTATCTGAGCATGAGCTAAGGAAACAAGGCATCTGGAAACAGAAAGAGTAAAGGCAGCTAGCGAGAAGCAGCCACTGGGTTTCTGTTTGCTGATAAGAGACAAGCATTTGGATTTTTTTAATTAAAAAATAGGCATTTTTCTTTGCATGCTTTAAAGAAATTCAGGAGAGACATGATACATTTTAGGCCATGTAACCAGTTAAATAAGTTCCGAAAGGTCAAAGGAGAAAGTGTGGTCTTAGATACGTGCACTGAAATAAAGAAGTATAAATACTATGCCGAACTGTATTACAAAGCATAAATTATTGTCCAAAGTTTAATTTCACAAAGTTAAGTGGTAATAATACTGCATTCCTAAATTCCTCATTAGGAAGGAAGGAGAAAGAAAAAAAAGAAAGAAAATAATCCTTTTTTAAAAAATTATTAATTAATTTTAGCTTTTGTTTTAGGTTGTTTCAAGAAACAGTAGAAGTACTCCACATTATTAAACTTTGGTTTCAGTAAACATCTGTGTGCTGTTTATGTAATGCTGGTCAGAATGTATTGCTAATAGGCCTGATTTGGTGATACATTTTGAAGCCTGTAATAACCATTTCTTAGAAAGTCCTTTGAAACTAGAATTTTGTTCTTTTTTAAACTGACATTAAATTACTATAAAGAGTAAATAGTTTCATCATCCTATGGTTAGCAGCAATCTTACAAGGCTGTTAAAAGAAAAAATAAAAATCTGCTTATGGACATAAAAGTACATTCACAATAAAACTTGTTCCGATGATAGCATTGAAATTTTGACTAATGTCAGCACTTGACCTTGGGTCTCCTGAGTCTGGGGTCTGTCCTTAAGTCAGGGCTGCATCTTTGTAAAAGAATATATTGCCTAGACCACAAGTGGTGGAAAATTCTTCAGTTTTCCTGTTAACTATATCTAGAAGAAATAATCCCTGACAACTGCTTAAGGTGCTTGGCACTGGTATGCCAAAGTAATTTATATTTCATAAAAGTCTTCCACATCTCTTAGTGAAATAAAGTTTGCTAATAATTTATTTAGTTGAAATATTCTTTTGGGATACAGACTTTGCCACTTTGCCTATGTGTCATGCAATGTCTGAGGAATAAGCAAATAGCATATTGTGAAGCCTGTTGTTTCATGGTTGAAAACAGCTTTATACACAAAAAAAAAAATCCCCACCCCAAAACTAGAGAAAGGAACATGTAGACCTGAGAAGAGAAATCACAAAAAAGACAATCAACTGGAAAAAATGGTGCCAAGTATCACAGAAATTCAGAGAAGGGCTGTTCTTGTACAAGGCTAAGACAAGCAAGACATCAGAAATTCCTGCCTGAAGAAACAAGTCAGTGGATTTAATTGTTTTTTTGTTAAGTGTTTGTTTTATGTTTGTGTGGCCCGGGTTCTTTTTGGTAGCAGGTGAAGGTCCACAGGGCCGGCTCCTGGGAGAAGCTTCTAGAATTTTCCCTGGCTGGGAGCCGGACCCGCCTCTGGCCCAGGCCGAGCCCCTCAGTGATGGCGGCAGTGCCTCTGGGAGAACAGATTCCAGAGGGGAAACCTGCCGGGAGTCGGGGGATCGGGATGGGAGAGGAACCCCTGTGCAGATCCCGAGGGCAGGGAGGAAGGAGGGGATGACCCTGCAGCCCGTGGGGAGAGAGGAGCCCATGCCAGAGCAGGGGGTGGAGGCCCCACAAGATGGCCGCCGCTCCCTGGGAGCAGGCTGGGACTGAAGGACTGCGGCCTGCGGGAGGGACCCGTGCTGGAGCAGTTCGTGAAGGACTGCAGCCCATGAGAGGGACACCACGGCGGAGCAGGGGCCAAGCGCGGAGTCCTCCTCCCCCTGAGAATGAAGGAGCGGCAGAGACAAGGGGTGAGGAACCGACCCCAGCCCCCGTCCCCTGTTCCCCTGGGAGAGAGAACCTGGAGTGGGGCTGAGGCGGGGAGGAGGGAGGGCGGGGGGAAATGTCCTCTCAGGTTGTGGTTTACTCCCTATTATCCTTGGTTTGATTCGACTGGTAGTAAATTAAATTGATTTTGTTTCTTCCCCAAGCTGAGCCTGTCTTTTGCCCGTGATGGTAAGTGGGGAGTGATCCCTCCCTGTCCTCGTCTCGATCCATGAGCTTTTTCTTCATATTTTCTCCTCCCCATCCCACTCAGGCCGGGGAGGAAGGAGTGACCGAGCGGCTGTGTGGTGCTTTGTTGCTGACTCTGCTGAAACCAGCACAGTGTTCCATTCTTTCAGCTTTTAGGACAGAATATCCTTTATCTGTAGTGGTTTTTTAAAAGATTTTTTAAAGTTTTCATCATATTTAAGGATATGATGCAAGGAAAAAAAATGTCATTAATTTAATTTAAAAAATTACAACTGCACAGTAAAATTGAAGACAGACAGATGTGGAGAACTGCAATTCCTGTCTGCCCTCAATAATGAATGTGATCAAGAAACATTTTGTATCTAAAGTTTATTGAAATTAATGCTACATGAAATACAGTGATTGGAGCGAGATAAGGAATACACATTGTGAAAACTCACATAGGGTTGGTGTCTTCATGAAGGTGAACCAATGTCTCTTCATACTTTTTATACTATTTGGAAAAGTATGCAGATTTCTTAATCCACATAAAAATAGGAAATTCATGCCCATAGCATAAAGCTTCTAAAAACTTCTACATTATTTATATCTGTACTTATGAATCACCAAACACAGCTGCCAGAAAAATCATACAAAAAGACAGTAATTTTTAGTAAGCTATCAGTTTATGTATATTTTCTTAGCTAGTGGATAGAGCACCTTGATCCCTTGGGTACAGAAAACCTAAAACTACTGTTTAACAAACAAACAAAAAAATGGCTCCAAGGATAGGCATGAATGCAATACTTACTATCTGAATTGCTTATGCTGCAGAGGGACTGGCCAAAATGTCTTCAGTTTACTAAATTTCGTGTTGTTTTATGTGAGAAAGCATGCAGTAATCATTAAAACTGACATTGTTGAGATCAATTTGAAGTCAACACTTACATTTAAAAAAAAAATCTTGGAAAAGTTGGTAGAACAAAACAGAGGAATAAGATAAGGAAGTCCTTGTGCTACAGTCTGCCTGAGAAGGCAGATCGTAGGGGATTTTGTTTTCTTATAATGAACTGTAAAAAGAAGGGATGATAATGGGTGGAGAAACCTGTTGTGATGAAAATGTCCTAAATTTGCTTCAGATCTTTTAAAGAGTTATTTCTTTGCTTATAAATGGAATTAATTCTGATAAATCTGCCTTTGTTATTCAGAATGAAGTAACATTCAAAGCCATTAGGTCAAATTAGGAATTTGTATTAGTTCTTCTATTCTTTTCAGACTTTTTATTGAAATATCTTGAGAACTGCTGAGGCCTCTGAAGTAATTGCCATTAACAATGCATGCATGGAGAGAAAGTGTTGATTGGGTAATTAGATATATTTGTAAAAGATATTTGCCAATTATTGGTCTTTCAACTATTACCTCAGCTGGAAAGTTGATATTACCACCCTCCCAACAAAGACACATCCTGTCTTTTGTAATTTTGGAAGAGCATCTGGTCTGCAATTAACTTAGCTGATTTTGAAAAATCAAGAGTCATTTAATGATGGAACTTTCTACCATGACCTAAGGCTGAAATATTACCCACCGTGAGAGAATTACATATGCTGACTATCCAGAACAGTCAGAACTGCTTGATTGGTTCCAAAGTTATATACATTTTGAATACTCTCCTTCATAGTTACTTCTCTGAGCCACACTAAGTTTCAGAGAAATTCAAATAAACAGTCACACTACAAGCAGAAAGGGAAATCCAGCTTTCATTTATATTGTCAGAATTATTATTTGTTGTTTGCTAAGTTACTCTGAAAACTATTCGTCAAAATACTACTAAATTATATTGAAACAGTTCAGGATAGTGCAAAGTATACTACTTTGTAAAGGTTTAGCTCTCTTTTACCTCTAATTGCACAAAAAGAAAGATGCTCTCACCCCTCTCTGCTTCGCAACTTTATAACAAGCATAAAACTGTTTGCTCAGCAAGAGGGAGGGAGAGAACCAGAAAAAACAAACAAGAACATGGCTTAGATGCTTGATGCAAACAACACTCTTCTGAGAGGTGGCAGATGTGAATTTTGAGTTCTCTGGCCTTTATAGGATTTTAACCACCAGACTGCTCTTATACAGTCCTCCTTTTCTTCCATTTTAAAAGAAAGTCATTAAGCTATGTGTTATCCGAGAATCCCAGTCTAGTCCTTGTGAATTATCTTTGCTATAAAATTTTTCATCGGCTCAAGCCTCCCTTCTCATCCTGCTTGAAGGAAGTCAGGAAGAAAAATTAGGAAGAGATTTAGATGCTTGAACTGTAGCACCTGGTGTCAGCTGAGGTGGCCTGGGCTGGCAGGGCTGGCCAATGTGACACAATACTCATGCTTTTCTGGAGCAGCAATTAGACTGCCAACAGAATACTGCAAAACATCAGAAATATCATCAGGTGCCTACAGCCAGACATATGAATCTTACACCTGGGCTTAACCAGGTGTAACAAACTGGAGAAGGCTGCTTAGCCAAGTTTAGGACTGCAGGATCAGAAATGTTTGAGGAGGTAGTGTTTTGACTTGATGAACTAGAAAGATGCAATATGTTAAATTAGTAGTTAGTCATAAAAGTCTATCTGGCAGTACGTACCCAGAACTGCCTCTGATATATTTCCAAATATATCAGAGCCAATTTGGTGTCAGATGCATCTACATCATGGACTAATGCTGCACAAAGAAGGAAAGACCACAACTTAGTTTTGCGTGGTTCTTTGTGGTTCTAGGAGTGCACATCCACACTGTGTTCTCACAGGCAATTAAGTTAATGATAGCTGTGGGTTCTAGGCATAAATTGCACATGTATAGAGTGCTAACTGCTGGAGGACCTTGCATTCAATTTGCAAGGAGAGATCTATGGATGGCTCCATGTTGGACACCTTCAAATTTTCTTCCACTAGGAGGAAAACCTCTCTGAGAAAACCAGCAGCATGCTCAAGTGCGTGTTGTAAGACTTCAAGTGCAAACTAAATTTGCACTGAAAAGAAACCCTTCAAAGAAACCCTGCCTCACACTAAGAAACGAATGCATCCTCTGTGCATCCTCCTTTATAGGTTATGGCTCTTCTTCATGCTCATTTTGATTCTATAGAGCTGGATGGTTCCCTGTGTTACTTAAAATTCAGTGACCTTTAGAACTCATGATAACATGATTCAAAACAAGAGTAAAAGAAGAAGGATCTATATTTAAGAAGGATCTTATTCTTAGCAGTCACTTTATTATCTTAAAAAGAAAATAATTGTTTTCTAGCCTGTCAGAGGTGTTAATTACAAACTGTGTGTTTAAATTATTATTGGCACACATTAATGTGGTACATCTGGTAGAAAAAAAGATTATATTCTTAGCCATTTCTGTAGCACAATTTTTTCCTAATTACTCTTTCAATCTGAATAGCTAAAGAGATGGTATTAATACCAATAAAAAGGAATCTTGGTTGCTACCCTGGGGAAGTTGTTTTTTCCTTTGCATGATCCTTTTTACTTAATATCAACACTAGCGCCAAATTTAGTTGCATGCCACTTAAATATGTGTAACCAGCTGTGAATGTATTTTTTTAGTATGGTGCATGAAAAAGTTTTTCCTTTTCTTGAGCTATAGGTGTTAATTGGTATCTTTGTATCTTGCTAATTAAGTTCTAGCAACACCTTTTCCTTCTTCCTTGCTCTGAATTTAATGAGCTCCCTTGTTGTATTAATTTATTAGATAATTAGATAAAACACACCAAAAAAAAGTTTTTTAGAGCTTTGAACATGAAGGTTTAATAGATTTTAGAGAGACAACATACAGTACACAAATAATCAATATCATATACTGTTCATGAAGAAATTTATTATATTAACATAAAAATGTTTCTAATTGTGCAAGTGTATATTTCATTGTCAGACTGATGTGTTAAGCTTCCATTGGTTCTGTGAAGTAGAGCAGGAGCATATAACTAAAATTGGCTTAAAAAGAACAAGCAGGTCTTTTAGACTTGTAGTAATATAGGATTGGAAGGATATGGAATGGATTAATTCTCTGACCTAGGGTAGGATCAACTACAATGTCATCCAAGCAAGATTTTCCAAGTCACTTTTCAAGAGCTCTGATTATGGAGATATTACAACCTCCGTAGGCAATTTACCTTAGTGCTTCGCTACCCCTAAAGTTAGTTTTTTCTGGAGTCAAACCCAATCTCTTAATTAATTTAAGTTAATTACTACTTGTCCTGTCCAATATGAAATAGAGAACTCATTATTTCCTTTCTTCTTTCAGCTGTGTTTTACATACCTAAACTGTGCTTCATACCCTTCTCTAGTTTTCCTTTTTTTATATTAAATCATACATTTTCTTCAATCTACTGATAGTCGTGTTTTCTAAACCTCCAATCATTCTTCTCTAGTCTGTCCAAAATTAATCTCCCTTGATGTATATATAAAATATTAGAGCAAATTTATTTATTCTTAGTAAATGGCTTCCCATGTGTTCCTCCCACATAATTTGCTCTTCTAACAACAATATTATTCCCTTGTTCCAGCTCATACTGTTGCCCATTTGCTTCTTTTCTACAAAACCACTTCCTAATGAGCTATTCCCCATAGTACATTCAAAATTGTAATGTTCTCACAAAGTCTGCTTGTCTATACTGAGCTTCACCTTTTTTTTTTCTTTTTTTTTAGTCTAAGTCATTTCTCCAGTTTATCAAGATCATTCTGGGATCAAATCCAGCCCTTGAATACATTTGCAGTCCCTCTTAGCTCTCTACCACTTGCAAGTTTAATAAAACTATTCACTGATCCATCACTTGGGAGAAAATACTTGTAGATCCCCCCTTTGCACCATTCTTCTATGTTGGTAGCAAATTGTATCAAGACAGTTATGGTCAGACTCGATGATCTTAAGTGATTGTATCAAATGATTCTAGGATATTAGTTGGAAATAATGATCATACAGGTTTTCACCCATGTCAAGAGAGTACCATCAATATTACATTACTATTCCCTCCCAGCTTTGCTGTGGAAATATCGTGTAAGATGTTATCAAACAAAGACATGATGGACCTATTACTTTTTTCTTCATTGAAAAGGACTGCTATCTGCTGTAGAATAAAAATACATTGATTTAACATCATGTTTTCTTTTAGGAAAATGTGTTTGCCACACTGCCTATTATTTTTCTAGAGCTTCACAAAAAGTTAAGTTATTGATTATTGGTAATATTGAATTGAAGATGATTGATTTCTAATTCTTTGCCTTTATGTCTTTCATTTTGAAGATAGCAATTGTGTTTCCCCTTTCCCAAGATGTCTTGACCATTTTTCACAAAGAAAAGATTGTTTCAACTTTTTTAAGAACAGCAACAATCAAACTTAGGAGTACCAGCCAGTTGTAAAACTTCCATTTCATTTCAGCAAACTCTAGCTTGTAAGATCATAACCTCATAGTGATATGAGTTGTGTTAACCATCTGCAATACATTAAGCTCTTCTAATGAAGACTGATGGAAAATGGAAATTAAACACTCTGTGTCTTTTGTCTGTCAGAAAGAAAACGTCTGCAATTCATCTTTCAATTAATAGTGATATATTTACAAAAAAGTACTTTTTATCTGTAAAATATTAGTTGCACTTCGTTTCATGTCTTTTGTTGGGTTTTTCTTTTCACTGCTTTTCTGAGCTGTTCCTTTAGACTTTCTAGTAATCTGAATTTGTTTCTGCCCTATGTATATTTCCTTGGTTTTTTTTTCAGATCAATGAAGAGTTCATTATTTAGTCAACAGATACCTGAATATTATTTATTTGGGGGGAATATATGTGCTTTTGCTGCTATTAATATATTTCTGAGGTCTCTTAATGTCTGTTTCCCTGCAACTCTTTGTTGCTCTGTAAAACTATTGTAGTGGTTTAACCCCAGCCAGCAACTAAGCACCACGCAGCCGCTCACTCACTCCCCCCCATCCAGTGGGATGGGGGAGAAAATCGGGAAAAAAAGAAGTAAAACTCGTGGGTTGAGATAAGAGCGGTTTAATAGAACAGAAAAGAAGAAACTAATAATGATAATGATAACACTAATAAAATGACAACAGCAGTAATAAAAGGATTGGAATGTACAAATGATGCGCAGGGCAATTGCTCACCACCCACCGACCGACACCCCGCCAGTCCCCGAGCCGTGATTCCCCCCCCCACCCCAGTTCCTATACTAGATGGGACGTCCCATGGTATGGAATACACCGTTGGCCAGTTTGGGTCAGGTGCCCTGGCTGTGTCCTGTGCCAACTTCTTGTGCCCTGGCTGGGCATGAGAAGCTGAAAAATCCTTGACTATAGTCTAAACACTACTGAGAACCAACCGAAAGCATCAGTGTTATCAACATTCTTATACTGAACTCAAAACACAGCACTGTACCAGCTACTAGGAAGACAGTTAACTCTATCCTAGCTGAAACCAGGACAACTATCTTCTCAGATTTTTTTTTTTAATTCTGTTGTACAAATTTCTTAATTTTTTGAGGATCATATAATGTATTCTTATTTCATGTTCATGCTCTTGACATGTCTTATTCTCATTTAGGTATTCACCAATTAGAATTTCTTTTAATAATTGCTGTTAATGTTCTGTATATAGAAAAAAATATCAGAAATATATCTTATCACTAAGGCAGTCATTCAAAGTATTTGATGAGTCAAGAATCATCTGTGTTTGCTACATTCAGAGATCCCTCAGGAATGAGTAGTTACAATCCCTTGCAAGTCTTACGCTTTTGATGATTTTGTTAGTTATTCACAATAGTAACTGCTCTTATGGTGAGGATGCCTATATTCTTTCCAAATATCCATGAACCTCGAAGAGTTCTGTCTTCCTCTGTTTTCAGAACACCTATGCAGAAGCATATTGTACCTTTCATAGGTCTTCTCCTGTTATCTCTGTTCTTTCTGAAAATGTTGGACTATATTTTTATTACAATCCTCTTATTTATCCCATCAATGTATTTTAATGTCAGAAAAAATAAAAATTTGTTTGTGCCTTAGGATTTTAGCTCCAGACTTAACTCCACAGCCTTTTATTCTGGTTTTCACTTATCTGAGTCACTGATCGTTCTGTGAATATAAACATCATGATGAATGCATTGATCTGAATGGAAATTTTCAACTGAAATTTAAAACTGGACAAATCTATCAAACCACGTTATTAGTGCAAATTCATGAGATGCAAGATGAAGCAGAATCTAGTGTATAGTTCAGTCCTTTGAAAGTGATGCCTGAAAGGCTTTTTAAGCATATCTGTGCGTCCTAACTAGGTACCTCAGACATGGGGTTTATGAGCTTATAGTTAACGTACTCATGTTTTGGCTCATCTCACTTTAAAATAAAATGTAAAACTACATTGGCCGATTCAGATTGTTTCTCTTTAGGACTGAGTATCAGATACTCTTCGAGTCCTACTCTTCATGCATAAAGTTATCTACTGTGCAGCCTCAGTGACAGGTTTCCAGGAACTGCTCTCTCTCTTTTCCATTTCTTCCCTTACTTTCTAAGCGTGAACATTCATTATCCAAGTCTTGATTCAAAAAACAGCTTGTCTTTGTAGAACTCATATTCAGCCTCAAGACAGAAGGGTGATTAGGAACCAAAATTGAGGGGGTTTAATAGAGTGTATAGTACATATGTCTTCTGTCCACTCAGTATGTTCGTCCTCTGCATACCTCCTTCAAGTGGATTAATTTTATGAATGATGATCTGCCGTGATATTGGTTGGCTATACTTGGCAGCCTTGTTGTGGGCAGAGATTCTCTTTTCTTTTTCACTTGTTGCCCTAACCTTTGAGTATGTTCAAAACAAAACAAAACAAAACCAGCAACAACAAAAAAGAAAAAATAAATCACTTGTTTCTGTTTCAGTGAGACTTTTTTAACTCCGAAGGGAAAAAATCCCTGCATAAAACAGACCAGAAAAGATCATGTCTGAATGTTAAACAAATAAAAGTTGTATTATAGTTCACCCTCTGTCACATACTATTGATATATAAGGAAAATATTTGAGATAGTATGTCCACTTTCCAAAGGTTCAAAGAAATTAAGCAATGCATACGTATAGTAGCATATTTAACATTAATTATTTTCTTACACCATTAAATATTATGATTTCTCACCATGCCTTATTTGTGATGGCACATTTTAAAAAAGAAAAAGAAAATTAAAAGCTTATCAAGCTTGTATTAATTACACCCCCCACTCCCCCCTCGATTATAATAAGGCCTCCTGGGGAAAAATCTCTGCATAACATTACTATTTTCCCAGTTATTTAGAAAAAAAAAAAAAGTTACAACTGGCTATCTCATAAAGTCTGGTTTCTTATGGTCTTGCAACTATTTCTCAGTACTCTGTACCATCACAGAGTATCTTATTCTTCCTCACCAATCTCTGAGGAAAGGCAGCATACAAGAGACCAAAGTCTCCTGAAGAGTTCAAATTTGTGAATATGCTGAGTGGCCAGCTGCACTAAACAGAAAGTTATAAGGGCCGGTTTCTGCTTCACTTGCCTTCAGTGAGCCACTCATTTAGTTTTTTCCTTCTACAATAAAAAAATGTGTAGAAATTGAATTAGTTCTGAGGCTTCATCAAGTGTGTTCAAAATGGGTAAGTGAACCAAAATGTTACTGAAGGGAGTCTATAGATAGAATAACCACATAGTTCTTTCCTTGGGAAACCAGGCAAAAAGAGTAAATGTTGCTTTCTTCTCCTGCTCTATAAAAAACATTTTAGAAATTTATGCAGTGACAAGGAACTGTGAAATAATCCGTAAGGCGTTAAATTTATTACTTTCCTCTGTTACTGCTCATTAGTTTTGCTTTTATTTGTTGATTTATTTATTTATAAACAAGCTTTTAGGGAGCAATCTTAGTTTCTAGACATCTTTCGTTGCTGTCTGGGTTTGCATTTTAACATAGAATTAAAAGATCCAACCCTATACAGGTCCAGAGTAACATTTGGACTCCTTCACTGTCCTTGAGGTTGGACTACTTCCTAGCATTTTCATAAAACTTATTTGATTCAGGCTCTCCTTTTATAAACATTTGCAATGCTTTTAAGTACTGTCTCTTAACTGACACTTTCACATATGTTCCACGTTATGGGGTACACACTGGCAAAAGATTGTCCACTTTTCTTCTTTTGTGTCTCAGGCTTTCTCAATTTTCCACGTTTCTTTGAATGTTACTCTTTTAGTGTCTTTACAGTCTATGTGGAGAGTAGTATTACAATTTAATCTGCTCTAGATGATTTCTTGAATGTAGGAACTAGTTGACCTCTTCTCCAGCTATTGGTTTATATTGCAATTGACATCAGTAAGTTAAGTACAAAATTTCCTCATGAGTTTAGTTGCAATTTCTTTCTCCAGTCTTCATGACTAATATGTGTTTTGTTTTAGTTTCAGTTTTTAAATGCAATTTTCTTTAGCCGGAATTGGCAGAAAAAAAAGTAGTTTAGTGCTCAGACTAGAAGTGCTACTGCTTTCTCACATATGACTTCCTCAGTGCTGATAGATAACCCAGGGATGTTTTAGCTGTTGCTGAGCAGGGCTCACCCAGAGCCAGGACCTTTTCCGCTTCTCCCCCCACCCCAGCAGCGAGCAGGCTGGGGGGGCACAAGGGGTTGGGAGGGGACACAGCCGGGACAGCTGACCCTGACTGACCCGAGGGACATCCCACACCATACTATGTCATGATCAGCAAATAAAGCTGGGGAAGAAGAAGGAGGAAGGGGACATTCGGAGCGATGGTGTTTGTCTTCCCAAGTTACTGTTAGGGATGACGGAGCTCTGCTGTCCTGGAGATGGCTGAACACCTGATGGGAATTGGGGAATGAATTCCTTGTTTTGCTTTGCTTGCTTGCACGGCTTTTGCTTTACCTATTAAACTGTCTTTATGTCAACCCACAAGTTTTTGCACTTTTATCTTTCCAATTCTCTCCCCCATCCCACTGTGAGGGAGGGGAGTGAGGGGCTGTGTGGTGCTTCATTGCAGGCTGGGGTTAAACCATGACACTTGCATATTAAGTCCTTTCCTTTGGTGTTCATGGCTCATATTAACCAACTTCAGAAAGATCCTTCAGAGAACTCAGTTTCCATTTTCTGCTGAAATTCTACAGGGCTTTGTTCTTGGTTCATTTTCCCTTTCTTTACTGTAAATACAAGTTTAACTACTGCAGCTTTATGCTAGCCCATCTACCTTCTTCAAATGGTAAAACTGCAGCCTTTCTGACATCCTGGTTGGTCAAGCTCAGCATGGATAAGGTTTAATTCCCCACCATCCTACTGGTGTCTATTCTAGACAGCTAATTGCCTACCCTACAGGAAGCTTCCAATAGTAGAAAAAGATCATATCTCTTAGGAAGATGCTAGAGATCCCAAAGCCATCAGGCCTGACAAAGTGATACTGGGATGCTTAACTCGCTCATCTTGTGGTATCTTTGTCTGCACCTTCACCCATTCTCCTCACTGCAGAAGTCTGGCACGTATAATATGCTGAAAGAAACAGGTTTGATTTATTGTTCTCCTTCAGCTGCTGCAATTATGCACAGAGCCACCCCTTAGGTAGTTACCTCCAGATGGTTTTGATAACATTATTTGCTTTGTTTTACTTCTTCCTGTTTACTGACCTTCCTTGCATTGCCCTTGCATCTCCCTTTCTCTGCCCTGATCCTGCCCCTAATTACTTTTCTTTTTTTTAACCTCATGAAGTACAACAAGGTCAAGCACAAGGTCCTGCACCTGAGTTGGGGCAATCCTCAGTATCTATACAGAGTGAGGGATGAATGGATTGAGAGCAGCCCTGGGGAGAAGGACTTGGAGATACTGGTGCATGAAAAATTGGACATGACCCCGCAATGTGCACTTACAGCCCAGAAAGCCAACCATATCCTGGGCTGCAGAAAAAGAAGCGTGGCCAGCAGGTCCAGGGAGATGATTCTGCCCCTCTAGTCTGCCCTGGTAAGCCTCCAGCTGGAGCACTGCGTCTAGTTCTGGGGTCCCCAGTTCCAGAAAGACATGGACCTGTTGGAGTGAGTCCCAAGGAGGGTCATGGAAATGGTCAGAGGGCTGGAACACCTCTCCTATGAAGACAGGCTGAGTGAGCTGGGGTTGTTCAGACTGGAGAAGAGAAAGCTCCGGGGAGACCTTATTGCAGCCTTTAAATATATAAAGGGGGCATATAAGAAAGATGGAGAGAGACATTTTTCCAGGAGCTGTAGTGATAGGACAAGGCATAACGGTTTTAAATTGAAAGAGGGTAGGTTTACATAAGATATAAGGAAGAATTTTTTTTACAGTGAGGGTAGTGAGACACTGGAACAAGTTGCCCAGAGAAGTTGAGGATGCTCCTTCACTCGCAGTGTTCAAGGTCATGTTGGATGGGGCTTGGAGCAACCTGGTCTGGTGGAAGGTGTCCCTGCCCACAGCAGAAGGGGCAGAACTATTTGATCTTTGAAGGTCCATTCAACCCAATCTGTTCTGTGATGGTTCTGTGATTCTGTGTTGGTCCTGGTTTTACATATCTGTAGTAAAATTAGGTATTTTTGATATTGTTATGTTGGCAATCTCGGCCTTGTATGTTATTGCTGATATGGTTGCCTAGGTTACTGCTGGCCTTAAAAACTTTTTCTCTCTAAAAGTTTTCCCAGTGCTCCCCCTCAATTATATATAAAGCTGAGCCATTTCTCAGGTAACTCCCCCTTACTCACCTGTGCTATCCAGTTTTTCCTCATGATGCTATCAGTTACCTCTGGCAGCTTTTTAGAATCACAGAATCATTTAGGTTGGAAAAGACCTTTCAGATCATCAAGTCCAACTGTTAACCTAACACTGCCAAGTCCTACCAAACCATGTGACATGTCCACCAGTTCATGTTCGTATTTGCTCACATCCTGCTCCACTGCGTAACCTAAGGCCAGGGGTGAGACAGCGGCCTAGTCATTTGTCTGCAGCCCCAGTATCCTTACGGCTTACATTTGCCAGGGCAGAAGCCTGAAAAAACAGCCTCATGGCAACTACTCCTTGTGAGGTATCTCTTCCCACAGACATTGTCATCTTTACCTTTCCCATTCCCTCAACAGTAGAAGGTGCAACCCCCCATCACCGTAAGTCAGGCCCTAGCTGTGTGTCATACCCAACTTTGCCTGCATGTGAAGTCACAGAGGGATTGTGGAGATACTTGTAGCATCAATGTTTGTTCTTTGGTCTAGCCACAAATATGAACCTTCTTGCCCATTTATTTTGTTGGTTTTTTTTTTTATTTTTGATGGCAGAGCTAACATCTAATCTTCTAATTTTCCTAAGTTATGTGAAAAAAATTAGGTTATTTCAATCCTGGTTCAAAAATCCTACTTTTCCTGTGCTTGAAAACTGGTGATCTTTATCAAAGCCCTGAAGCATCATCAGCTTGACATGGTCAGTGTTGTATTCAAGGCTTACACAAATGCTGCATAAATCTGTACTACTTTATTTGTTTGATTTAGAAAGCTGGCCTTTGACTCAACAAACACAAAGACTGAGCTTTATTCTCCATGTTTGCTAAAGCATTGCCATGTTCTTTAGATTTATGATGCTTTCTATTGACTTCTAGCTGCTCAAATATGGCCAAACTATTTGATTTTAACATTATATGTCTCCCAAAGTGGAAGTCCATATGAAGTATTATGTTTATAGAAAGATACCTGAATGCATTAGATCCTTTTAGAGTCAGTCATTTATTAATAAAATGCTATTAAGATAGCTAAACCTTGTGTGGCAGAGAAACTATAATTTGAAAATAGAAAAATGTATTTCTAAAAAATACTGCCCCACACTTCTCCCCCAACCCACCCCCCCAAATAATAATGAAACACCACAAACCCAGAATTTCAGTCTACTCTCAAGAATAGCCTATTAAAATAAAAAGTAAGGTTAGAACCTTACCAATAGCTGCTTAAAATCTTATAATTTGTCTTTTTCATGTGTTGGTTTTTTTTTTTCTTCTCATTGTCATCTTTGTCATAGGACTGCAGAAATTTTGTACCATTTTCAGTTTTCATTAAAGTACAAAGATTGCCTTGAGAATAGTTTAATTTTGCACAATTTCTCTCATTTAAGTCTTTTTTTCATGAAAATAGATTTATTCTGAGACACTTTTTGAAGATACTTTTCCACTATTTTGTAGGGAATTAGGACATGATAGATTAGACTTCAGAAATGCAAAATCTTATTCTAATGGCAAAGACTGTGACAAGAAAAAATACTGGTAGCTGAATGAATTTGCTAGCAGCACAATTGTAAGAGAATCGTGAGAATAGAAAGATGTGTCGTACTTATGTGGTAGATACAAATTATACTGGGAAATGTCCTAAAATTATTTTCTTACTATTATATCTTAGGACAGTTTGAATGTCTACTTAGATATCTACAGGTTTGAGGGGTTTGGGGTTTTTGTTTGTTTGTTTGTTTGTTTTGGTTTTGCTTTTTTTTTTTTTTTTTTTTTTAATGCTATAAGAGTAAGTCCTGATTCTGCAATCATGTACAATTGCAGGTGGTCTTGTAAACCTCCACAGGATTAGCCATGTGAATAGTGCTGTTTGGTCTGGATCTGTATAAAATAATAATGTAAGGAAAGGTTCCAGTGAGATTTTCACCTAGGCAATATGTTCATAGAAGCAGTATTACACCTAAAGACACAGAATTTAAGTGTCTTTACATATGCTTTGTATATATGCTTGTTATGCTTCTGGACAGTGTGAATCATGAGAGGAATGCTATTTTGGAGCAGAAAATTCTTGTTATCTTTACAGTTCTGTAACTGTATAGATAACTGCAGTTACTATTTAGAATTCAGAAATTTTTATGTTTCATAGTTCTGATAATTAGCATTATATAATACAATGAAAGTGTTACTTCTACTAAGATTTATTTGCTTTATTACCTACTGTGATAGTTGAAGACCCTCCATGCGCCTTACAAATTCTGTTTGATACTGAAAACTTTGCATATTCATCTGTGCTAGATTGTGAACTTAATTTTGAATCCTTGTTTTAGTTCATTCTTTACCTGAATATTGGACTAAAATAAATAAATATATCAATAAATAAATAGAAAAATCTTACAGTAGAAGAAGAGGAAATGAAGAAAGAAATAATTATGGGCTCTACCTAAGGATTTTGCTTGACTAGAGCAAAAAAGAAATTCACGCAGAAGCATGATCACAAGCCACTGCATCAATTTTAAGCTTAAACATACAAACAAAATTGTAAGGAATTGAAGTTGTAGAAATGAAAATTTACTATTTAGTGTGGGAATTTGTTTATTTCCCCTGTCTCTTATTGGGGTTGGGGTTGGGGCTGGGGGGCTATGGCATAATAATATTTGAGCTGCAAGGTCATTGATATCATCGCTCGGTACCCACTATGCTTTGCAGCCATCTCATCGAGCATTACTTACTCTAGGTTTGTAACTGCTTCATGACTTCAGTTTCTCTTACAGGCTTCGGTCCCATCAGTTGTTTATTTTTTTTCCTGACAAGATATTTCCTTTCATTCTGTCTCTTGCTCATCACACTTCTTTCTGCTTTCTTAATTTCTCTTGTTAATAATAACACCTCATTCTGCCTCTAAATTCTCATTTCCTCTAGATGTCTTTCCCCTAAGCTCTTCAGAGGATATTTAACGTCCATCGTTCTCCTTATATCAGCTCCAGCCATGGTGAAAAATTAAAAAGTAGGGGTTACTTTTACTCTGTTCCTTTTCCATTTACAGTGGCTGAAGAACATTTCGCTAAATGAAGACTAATTTCAGTCCTATGGCCAGAGCTAATAGATGATAGTAGTAATTTTGGCTAAGGATAAGAGCCTGTGAACTTTGAGAGGGGAAGGCTTTAGTAAGAGACTTGTAAAAATCTATAAGCATCAAGAATAAATGAATACTGCCACAACACTTGCCAGTGTTTTGTGATTATTTTTTTATTTCCATCCTCAACTAGAACACTGATCAATTCCCAAGCAAATGTATTGAGGCATCTTATATGATGGATAAAGTCTGCATGTTTTTGTGACCAATTAAGACTCAACAACAATAACTACAACAGCAACAACAATAACATAGTAATACTTAATCTGGATAATATTTTCATATTAGAAATAATTCATTGAAATATTTCTTTTTGTTAAATATTTGTCAGATTTTGAAAAGTAACAAATTAAATGTTTTTTGGTCTAAATTTTTCCCTTTTAGAAGATTTTAGGTTGTACTTGGATTATATAGTCTTAAACATCTTGTTTTGTTACCTTCATTTAACATTAGACATTTAAGAATTTCCATTACATAAATATTTTTAGGTTTTTTTTATTATTATTATTTTGTCTTTTGGGGAGAAGGAAAAAAATTAATGACCCTGAATTTTGCAGATTTCAAACAACTGTACAAATCACAAACCTAGAAGCACAGATTTGGCTCAGCCTAGCAGTTTGTTTAATTCCCCCCTCCTTTTTTTTTTTTTTTTTAATTCTACTTTGATATGGACATTTTAAAAAAGCTTAACAAAACTGTTACATAGTCGTTAATTATTATGAATGTTTCTATTTGTATCACTTCATTTGTCTCCCTGTATTGAGACTGATCCTCAGCCAAAATGTTGCTATATAATCTTTACTCCCCCCCCCGCCCCCCCCAATAAATTACAAGGGAATAATGACACATTTGTGTTCAATTCATTAATAACTAGTATGTATTTTCTGATATTTGTACAGTAGATGTGTTTCAGAGAGCTATTCGTCTGCATCTGTGTATTGGAAATTTTATGGTTTAGGTTTTATGTATCCTTTGCACAACATATTATTATTACAAGAGTAATAAGTACTCTATTCTAAAGGCCACTTATTATATTGCATAGGTAGTCACGGCTTGTCAGACCTTTTCATCTTCTAGTGTAAGGAAGGTTACAGCCAAAGAGTAGATGATACTATACTGTTAGATCAAACATCTGATTGTTATTTCAGAAAACACTTTCAGCCTGAACATGAGTTACTATTTGTGGCTGTGAAAAAAAAAAAGAGATATGGTGTCTTACTTATTACTAAATTATTTTTCAATAATTCACTATCTTCTGTTCTCCTGACCACAAGAAAAAAAGTCTTCACCCCTGAATCTAAATAAGTGTTCAGACCATCAGTGACTGTCATGACTAGATGCTTTTGAAGATCTTTGAGATGGATAGCCTCTATGCTATTGCAATGGTCATGAAATAATTTTGTATTGTTACAGTTGTCCTTGAATAGTTGCTGATAGAAATGAGCTCAGAAATAGTGTCCTTTTCACTGGTGATGTGTTTTGATTCCCTGATGATTTGTACTCAGACGTTCTGTGAACTGTGGTACACAAAGCATGCTATTGAAATTCTGGTTACTAAATCCTTCTTTTCCTCTTCACATTATGTACCAGGATTGCATACCTTAGAAGAGAAAATATTACCAGAAATTTAGATGAAGGGAATTTGTCCTGGACTGAACAGTTCTATAGACTTTGGGCACCATATCTCTGCTCATGCATATATGAAGGTATAGAAGTTTTAGTGCAAAGACCAAATGAAAGCTTCTTGTTTGTTTGATTATTTTTTTTTTTCCTTTACCCGAAGGAAGGTTCTGACAAATTAATGTTCTTTCTTTCTCTTTTTTCCAACTTCTTGGGGCTCACACACTATTCAATACTTTCCCAAATGGCTTCAAGGGCAACGGTAGAAATTCTTTCCATTTTACTTACATGGTATCTTACAAAAATATTCAGGTATGATGGTTTTGTCTTCAAGATAAAGCACACTTAAACGCATCTACTAATTATTATCCTACTTGATCAGCAGTCCCCACAGTTACATAGTCCAGTGCCTCCTTGGGTGATCTGGAATCACGAAAATCCTCTCATGTAGTTTGTGGGTTTTTTTCTTGCACAAATTCAGCGAAATCTGTGTCTCTGAAAAGAACAAGTGAATAAGTAGAAGTGTATTGCTTTAACTGGATGCACACTGTATTGAATAACTCATTAGCCACTCACCTGATGAGCCATGTGACTTTATCTGAATATCTGCCAATGGATGCCAGGCCATAAGCTGCAGCCATTTAAGCATAGAATCCAACAAAGAAAAGAAATAAAAAATATTTTCTTTAGTTACCCTCAACTTCCTATTTTACTTTTGGGTAATTTTACCTTTCTTTTTCTTAAATATCAGAGTAGTTGTATAAACAACATTTGTGCCAATTAAGCTAAGATTTAGTCCTACCACACCCAGTACTTCATCATCTAGCATCTCAAGCACTATCCTGGGAGAGGTGAGATATGGTTGGGAGGGGCAAGAGATGATCCTGGGTCTAGCACTTGCTAGGTAGATAATTTTAAGAAGTCCTAATTTACTGCAGGGAATAGAGAAGGTACAATTATTTCTGAACAAACAGGAAATAAAAGCAATAGCAGTATCTGGGGGAAAAAAAACCCCAACAAACCAAACACAAAACAACAAAAACCCAAAACCCTACCAAAAAACAGCTTTATTTTTTGTTGCTGTTCTTTTTATTTTGGTTTGTTTGAAAGAGTGTAGATATCTACCTTCAGCATGAAAATTTGTTGTAGAGTTGCTGAAGGGAATTTATTTATTGTTGACTAAATTTCACTCCTCACTTTGTCTTTGGTGTTTCTTTTTACTGGTGAAATCTCCTCTGTGAAAGTCTTGTAGCTTTGAATCTCATTATAGATTATATAGCCATATATAATCTGTTCCATGTCTTCTACAGGAAACTTCTCTAAAAACATGTAAAAAGAAGAAATTTTAATTGGTACTTTGCTTTATACCTGCAAACAGGGGAAGAAAATGGATTTGGGCAAAGGCATGCCATTTTACCTGAAGGGATCTCAGACACCGGAGAATTAGAGCAGGGTTGGGTAGCAGAACCTCAGCAGATGGAAGGTCTCCAGCCGGTGGACTTGCTGTGTATAGTCAGCATGGAGGCAGGTATTCCTGGAAGTCCCTGATGACCTAAGGATCATGAAAGAAGATGGATCATGGTATTGGTGAAATTACTATAGAATTGCTTGTTAAAAATTGTGGGAGTTTGTGTTAGGGAAGCAGGCACAAACCAAGGTAGGTTCTCTAAAAGCACTGTAACCACTGAATTGCTTCAGAAACAGAGGTCCCTGGTAAGAACCAAGATTCCCCCCACACACACGCACACTTTTTCCTTGCTCTCACAGGAAACGAGCAGAAATAGCAATAAAAACCTTCTACTGGCTCATGCCCTGTGAGCGAAGAGAATGAAATAAGGACCTATACACCAAACCAGCATGGGATAAGCAGGCTGTACTGCTGAGCAAGTTTACCCTCACCTTCAGACATGGCAAATTACAGTACTGGATTTAAAAGAATTTGCACCACATGATCCCTAAATAATGATAAACTAAAGCTCTGTTATTTAATGTTATGTATAACCTTATCCTTTCCAACGCATTCATTAGTGTATAAACACAGTGATTATATCCCAAATATTTGCTGTGATGCTTGATGCTTTAATTTTAAATTGGACGTTATTCTTAATGAATTAATCCCCAGATTCTTCTGCTCTTTATAAATGTTTTAATAACTTCAAAAACCTAATAGTGTATACAAATTGTTCCCTGTTAAGATAGAATTAATTATGAATGTTATAAAAATATATATTCATTCTGCAGGGGTAAGTTGTTACTACTTACTAGAGGCAAATTTCCAGTGAACGCTGATATGTTGGTTTTCTAGCTGCCACTTACACCTGTGCAATGAAGGCTTCCCACTAGGTCACTGGAGTTGTTTTTTGTTAACAGCCAGGTTTTTTTCAATTTTTTTCTATTGTGTATTTTGCATTTTGGGACTTGTTTTTATTTTCTGCTTGTTCACAACTTAGAGCTTGCATGAAAATCAAGTTGACAATTTGTATTTTTCAATTTTATTCAGACACTTTCCTGGGCTTCTCATTATACTTAGGTCAAACAAAGGAAAGGATATTCTAAGTATGTACTTAAATGGCCTGAATTACAGTTCTGAAAGCTTTAACTTTCCTGCTTTAGCTTTCTCACAACTCCTTGAGTTTATTTATAGTACTTTTATTTAGACTTCAGTTAAAATTTGTATATCTGGATAAAGTAGACTTTTAAAGTTTGACAGTCATTAATAGAGCTGTTTGAATATTCTCAGCAGCAGTCCTGTGCGGAGTTTGACTGTTTTCCGTGCTTCCAAAACATATTGGCAAAGACGTTTGAACCGGCAATCTTGTATATTCTATTTCTGTGGAACCTGGCAGAAGTATGAATTTTGGTGTTCTTCTGAGTGGTATGAATAACTCTGCACATCTCTGGAAGGTAATTTAGCATGAATGAATTCTTTGCCTTGATATTTATGAGTGCAGCTGTAGGCCATAACCTAAAGTCTGGAATAAATTTTCTGTGAAAGTGAAATACAACAAGAGTTTTATGAGCCCCAGATCATATAAAGTGTTTGCAAAATTAGAATGATTAAAGGATGATAAAGCACCAGGCTCAGATAAATTGTTCTGTGACATGTTTGGGGAAATAAAATAGTCATTGGCAGATATTTTTGATAACTCATTGAGGCTAATGAAGTAACAGAGGTGGCTAAACATGCTTCTAACAGTTTAAGAAAGGAGCTATGAAAGATTCAAAACTAACCTGAAAAGCATACAATAGTTAGAATAATTGTTTGAATGGAGTACATGAAATAGGATTATGAGCCTTTTAAAAGAATGGCATATAACTCATAAAAGACATGACTAATTTGCTTGATTTCTTTTAATATTATATATTTACTAAATTTATGAACAAAGAGGTAGTTGTGGAAATAATTAACAGGGATTTCAGAAACATTCTTATATGTCATTATATAAAAGTGCATTTCTATGCTGGCACTCTCAGTGTTTTGGCATAAGAACTACAGGAAAAAGATTTTATGCAATAGCTAAAAACTGGGCCACAGTTACTAACCAGCTCTCCTTTCTATATGGAAACATAGGAACTTGGCACCTGAAGTAGGACAAATGGTGGCTCCTCAAATATTTCTGAGATTGCACGTTCATTTAAAATTTCCAGTCACAATTTCTCGGCTTTTCTATACAGAATGACACAAAATTAAAGAAAGTTTTTAGTTAAAATTTATTTTATTATTGCACAGGGGATTCTGTATGAGTGTCCTGACTGGAATATTTTTCTGCATCTATATTAATAAATAAAAATGGTTAAAGATTCATTCTCTTGCCTTGATTGCAAGCGATGCAGCACATCTCCTTTCCATTCACATAAACTGTCTTGTTCCCCCAGGCAAAACGGCCACCATAAATCTATCCAGGAATAGATTCCAGAATTTCCATTGAATTTCAATGTGTGGATTAATAAATTATGGGTGCCCATTAGATGAGGATATATATGTGAATGGAAGGCAGGGAAGAAGGAAGAACTGGATTATTATATCAGAATGTTCTATAAGAGACATTAGTAATATTATCTGTAAGATTACGTTCTCAGAAACCAAGATTACTACTACAGAATTCCTCACAATTGGGTATGTCAGTCTTATTGTGCTTAGCTTTCTAGAAATATCTGATTCATACTAAAAATTCTTAAAACCTTATTAAAGGCCTAAACATAATTTTAAATCAAGATATTATATAATTGAATTAATACTGTTGTTCCTGTACAGACAGTATGTGATACTCATTAAACTGTATGAGTGTGTTCTATAGACTGTAGCCTGGCAGAGATAAAAATATTTTTATATGTGTCTGTTCTTGTTTCCGTGACAGTTAAAATACTGCAGAAAATAATAATAAAAAGAGTGTATCAGGTAGCATTCCAGTGACTGGAGAGCGTGTATTGTCTAATGATTAGAAAGATCCAGTCTAATGTTGATGACTGGGGAAGAAGTAGAAGGATTGGGAATTCAATGAGGTATGCCAAATTATTAGTCTACATAATTTCCCATTGCTGAATTCTGACAAGGCAGGACTGTTATTGGAACTGAGCAAATAATCATAATAAATAATTCATTCAATTAATTTTTTTATAACTATGTCAGCAAACAATTATTTTCTTTCACAAATTTATTTTATTTTCCTTAAAAAATCTATAGCTTATTACTCAATATTCAAGTGTTGTGCTTAGCAATGATTAGTCAAATAAAAGATAATGTGTCAGTCTTGTTACTTCATTGGGTAAGTGTAATTCAAGTTTATGACAAGAATATTTAAACCCAAAATGTCTTATTTAGTTTTCTGTTGACTTCCTACAAATAACATGCCGATGAATCATCAGAAACACCTATGGGAGATAATAAACAGAGTTTTATTCAAATAATTAAAATTATATCACTAAAATCCATCTTTTACAATAATTAATTTTCTTCTTTGTTTAAGCATGGTCACTTTAGTTTTTAACTGAAGTTTACTTTTCATACAAAGTAAGCATTTCAATACATTCTGTCCATTTTTCAATGCATTTCCCTACAGTTTTATCATACTTCCCGTTTACTCACTTTGAAAGGAAAAAAGAATATCCCACCATTTCAGTGTAGTGACAGATTAGGTTTAAAATTCCGTTTCTTGCTTATGCCATACTCCTCCAGCAAGCAGATATGCCATGGTGGTAGGTTATATTTAACACCTCTTACTCTCAGCTAAAATTTGCCTCTTGAAATTTAAGAACTCTGTCATTTGACCTCACAGTGATCTGTTATTCATATATTAGCTGACAATCTGTGAACAAACATTATCTGTTCTTAAATGATCTTTAAAGAGGTGGGGGGATTGGCATTACATTTTTGTTACCTGCTGGAGTTTCGTTTCGTTTAAATTTGGCGTTTTCTTCCCTTCACAGGGTACTGAAAGATGCTTGCCAGTGAAGGCACGGTAAGAGATCAAGAGTCCAGATGACTGATCCCGAATGAAGCGGAAACAAATTGATACCAGCAAGCAGCAGAGATAGTAACTAGCTGCAAAACAAGAGGTCATGGTCTGAGGTTAAAGGGGGTAGTAGCTGAGGGGCAACTCAAACAGACTGTCTTTATACAAAGAAAAATTCAAATATAGAGCAAAGCAGTGCGAAACTGTAAAAAAGCGACTGCAGCCATGAATTGGGGAGAAGAAAAAAAGGCATATTTCATAAATGAAATCATAATTATGGTCAAGAGGGAAGCCAGTGGCTAATCAAACTGCCTGACTTCTTGTTCAGGTAAGAGTTAAGGCTCAGAATCATAAGGGGGAGAAAAAAAAATAATTTAGTACCAAAAAATTATTCTACCCCACTGTTCAGGGTGTAATCTGGATGACTCACATGTTTTACTTTAAATATATTTGTTTTGTTTGTTTTTTTTAAGACAAGAATTTTCCCTACTCAGTTTAGATCAATTTTTGGACTACACTGCATTTCAGATTGAATTTTAGTTTCTGCCTTTTTATATGTATTATAAGTTTGATTTTAGGAACAGTATTCCATCTGCACAATCTGTTTCAACAATAGTTTCTCAATTTTATTGTAAGGTTCCATGATCTAGCTGGAAACCTCACACCTCATCAGATACTCTGCGGGCAGGCAGTGATGCTCAGAAGACAAGAAACATTAAAACACAAGGAAATATTAGGTGTAGTAAGTGGGATATTAACTTTTAGCATTTTCTGTTGATTTCCTTTATGTCAATGGAAGCATACTTCTACGCAAACTGAAGGTAGCTACAACTTCTTTTCATTGATTTCATATGAAATTTAGGAACCATTCTAGACAAACTGAAATCTTCTCTGACTTCCCAGCACTTGTTGACTAATATTTCTATAAAATAAAGCCTAGATTGGGTACTGAGATGAGATGGAATTTGATTCCTGTTTCCCCAGAAAAGTTTTTACATATTGGACATAAATTAATGACCATATTACTTTTCTCAAACGTTCTTTAACAATTTACTAGAATCAGTATGATCAAGTGACTAGATGGGTTGAATCATGTGTGAACAATAGCTGCAAATGAAGGAAGTAGAAAGAATGTGCAAACTGAAATATGTGACACAGCAACAAAACTATTATCACACAAACATTTAAGATACAAGAATAAAAGTAGGAGAGATAAATCAGATAACTTTATATTTAATATTTCTTTTCAATTTTGTGCCACACTAGCCAAAAATCAGCATGAAATTTCTCATTGTAACTTTTGCTGTATTCTTAACGCATAGCGCATACTGTTATCCATGCTACCAGCGTTAATACGTTACTTGAGTGCTACCAGTGCTACCAATGTTAACATACTGCTACCAGAATTCTCATGTAAGAAGAGTTAGTTTTGAAGCTAATACGTGACGTTAACAGATCCATAGAGTAGAGTACAAATTCATTCATCTGTCTGGCTTGTGTCTCTTGCTCTGCATGATTACAGGATATTGAGTACTGAATCAGAGTGCAATATAGGATTTTTTTTTCTCCTTCCACCTGAGCTATCTTCCTCTCAGGAAACCAGTAAAAGAAAATAGAACAGGCATTTGTGGTATTTGAGATGTATTTAACTAGAAGTGGAGATAAAATGTTTAAAAATCCTTGACAGCCATTGCAGTGAATGAAAATACAGTGTTCATGTAATTTTAATGCCTATCTGTTCTCATCAGAGCTTGAGGGTCCAAGAAGAAAAAGGAGAATCTTTCTCCTAAATAACTAGAAATCTTCATTTGAACAAACACTAGAAAAAAGGGGTTGAAGAAGACACAACAAACTGGTGGGAGAAGAAAGAGGTAGTGCTAAAAATAATTCCTAGTTTTCACTTAGAATAATTATCTTCAAGTAATTACATTCATGC
Source organism: Astur gentilis (assembly GCF_929443795.1). NCBI lineage: Eukaryota > Metazoa > Chordata > Aves > Accipitriformes > Accipitridae > Astur > Astur gentilis. The sequence goes on from NC_064892.1 coordinate 1,653,773, forward strand.
AATGTAGCTGTGGTTAAGAGCTGAGAGAGGCTCACATTTGAAATATGGAAAAAGCATTTCCATGTCAAACCATGAACAATTCACGTTTCCCTGTATTTATCTTAGATTCATCATATGGAACAGTAAAGAAATCTCCAGATAAGAGAAAAATCAAACCAATTATTAGAAATCTTCATTATAATTTTCATTAGTGAAGTCAGGGTATTTGATTTTCTCTGGTGATTTGTTGTTTTTTTCCTATTTGTCTGTATATAAAATTTCATAATGCTTGTATCTAGAATGCATGTCCTTACTCAGAAGTATTTTAGTCAGGAAAAACTTTTCAAAATTCATTTTCCCATTTGAAAAGTTTTAGTTATCCAATCATAGACAAAAATAACATCGTATAATTCAGAGGACCAATCACATGCAGGGAATGGTGAATCAATAATATTCAGTGAAAAGAGTGAATACTTCAATATCAACACAAAAATTCAATTGGTTAGCATATGTTCAGTGATTATTAATTTTTTTTTAATGAATAAAAACATTGGTATGATTCAGGGTGCTTTGAGAAGAATAAAGGACTAAATTTACAGCAAACATTAGTCAGCATATCATTCTACTTTTAATTTTTAAGTTTGAGTTGATGGAATTACCATATGTCTCATTTCTGACGTTTTGTTTCAGGAGAGTGTGACTGACTATATGAACATGATTGTGGAATGACAGTATCGCAGTACTTATTACTCAGGCAAAATGAATTTGCATTGAAGTAAAGGCACTAAGATTGTGAGGGAGTTTCCATAAGTGTCTCAGTTCTGGGCTCCCATTAAATAGGCACTCCTACTTTCATTGGATTTTAATTTTTTTTTTCCTGTGAATTAATTTTATTCCTCTGAAGTGTCTATGTTCATCCAGCTCTTCCTTCTTTTTGATGCGGACTCAGTCCTTTGGTTAATAAAAGACCTCTAAGAAAGAATATTTGTGAAAGAAAAAAACACCATCATTTCGGGTCTTACTGAGTAATTTATGAGAAATTATCCTCATGCCACAATTAGACTCTGGCATGTGGAACTCTCATAAAGACACAATGACCAAATATTACATTTCTTAAGTTTTTAAGTAAGAACTTAATATGGAATTGATATGGACTGAATGTTTGGGGTTTGGGTTATGCTACCAATAACTAACTAAAAAATCCCTGTTGCTTTCTGTCAAGTAGTTGTATAGACTACAGAGTGTCTACACATGGGGTAGTGCTAGGCATAATTAATCATACACATAAAGGAAGGCTGTAGGTACTTTTGAGAGTGAAACAGGTTATAGGAAATAAATTTTTCATTTAAGTTTTGACTTAATCTCTTCAGTGATTAAAAACAAATCTCCGCATATTTCTGCAAATGAGGATATTAAGCTAAATAAATGAACTATAAACTGTGTTAGCAAAAAACTTTGTTCATTAATTCGAATGGGCAAAATAAATCTAATGTACATTAAGAAATGATGGCTTTATGGCTCATTTTCTAATGTCTGAACTAGAAAGTGAAGCAACCATAAATTGCCTGCCCCTCTGGTGAACAAGATCCACAGAACGTGTACGATTAATGCCTGGCAGGCTTACCCTTCGTCATGACCCAGAATGTGTCCTGAAGTCCCAGGGTGAAAGCTGAGATGTCTCTGCCCTTGACCCCTAGACCCCAACACTTCATTTTCAAAAAGCTGAGTATCATACAACAGAGTTGGTGGGAAACATAAGCTTTCCGTGTGAGGGAGCTCACAGTGCTGCTGAACCGAACTTAACGTTCAGCGTGAGATCGATAACTCACGGTCTCCTCCTGAATGGGATTGCTTTTCTTTTGTGCATGTAAGGGGAGCCTGGGGCTGAGCTGGTTACTGCCTCTGAGCGACTGAATGCAGAGGAATGAATGAGCAGTAAAACAGAGCTTGCCTGCCCTCCCTCCCCCTTGCCCGCTCCCCCTTCTCTTTTCCTTCCTTTGCTTTTTCTTTTGTTTCAGGCCCAGTGTCAGCAGAGGGGGAGAGGGACAGGTCCAGCCTGGACTCTCCGTGTGCCCTGGTATGCTGTTGGCTGGCGCAGAGAACGTTTTTGAGTGGGGTGCGTGTGCCCCGGGTACCCGTCCCACCACGCAGCTCCACCACCGCTGGGGAGGTCAGCGCTCAAACCCACGGGCAGCCTAAGGAGACGAGTCAGAGTTTCTGAGCTCTCTTCAGGGCGCTCGCTTAGCATAGGATGCTGACCTAAAGACCTCCTGAACCTAGAAATTAGCATCTTACGCCAGGGAGGCAAAACGGCAGCCAGCGGAGAGCTTAAAATTTCCTGTGGCAACTTCTAGAAAGGCTTTTGATGTCTGAGTAGGTGTAACTTACGTGACAAAGGAGGTACAACAGAAGCAAGTATAGTAGGATAGGGTTAACATATGCTGCCTAATACTGTTTCTCGTTTGTTAATGTATGTCCTCTTTAATTTACATTGATGATAAGCATGCAACGGGTGCAAGTAGCCAGGAGTACCCACGTTTCTCCTTCATCTTCATGATGCCAAAGCAAATAAAGATATTTCTGAACTTCACACGGGCTATCACTGACGTAGGGAAGCACAGTCTTTTGGAAAGACCATAGTATTTCTGTAACAGGGATGCTAGTGTGTTTCAGTTCAGTTGTATGTGTTGAATGAGAACGTCCATGACTTTCAAGTGGGATTTTTTATTTTTCTCAGCTTTATCTGATTTTAATTTGACTAAACTATTGATTAAAAAGAAAAATACATTTGAGTATAGCATGGGATTATAAACATTGCTGACAACACCTTTTATTTTATCACCACTTGGAGTGTTCATTAGCATTTTTATTTTCAAATGTCCATTCTAGCATTACCACCTAATTCCACTATAAACAGATTGACTTCTGCTGTAAAGGAAAGGGTTTGGTTTTCTTCTTCCTTTGCCATTGATTTTACTAATTCCGACTCTGGCAAAGAGAAGTGGCAAAGGAAGACAGCTCTTTGACACCATATGTCTTTGCTCAGCAGGCTTTCTTAAGCTTGCCCAACTAGTTAATTAAAAACATTTGACACTGGTCACAGAGTAACGGTCACCTAAACGTATTGCTTGGTTACTAGTTTGAACACTGGAATTTTAAAGTACCAGGAATTTTAAGATTAAAAACTACCTCTTGGTATCACTATCTGCAAGTCCCAAGCATTGATTATTTTTTGTTGGTGGTGTCCTTTAACTGTTATATTTTTTAATAATTTGTATCATACACTGATATGTAGTGAAAGGTGATTGGTCTTGCATTCTGGTTTTAGAGCAAATTTGGAACAACACCAATTTTGATATAGACTCATTAATTAGGAGGTAAAAATCTTTCAAATATATCCTTTCAGAAGGAAAAAAGAAGTAGTAAAATACAATTATATGGGTTATAAAAACCACTTAAAATAAATAACACTGATGTTTGAAGACAGTTGAATGTCTTTTTTGCCCTCTTTTCCTTCTCTCTGCAGAGTGAAGGAGGGTAGCATTGAAAATCATAGAATCATAGAATCATTTTGGTTGGAAAAGGTCTTCAAGGTCATCGAGTCCAACCATCAATCTATGCCCACTAACCCATGTTACGGAGTACCTCATCTACACGCTTTTTTAATACCTCCAGGGATGGTGACTCAATCACTTTCCTGGGCAGCCTGTTCCAATGTGTGACAACCCTCTCAGACCAGAATTAGCAAAGTTATTTCTTTTTATGTCAAAAATATATAAAGTTACACATGAAAGAAGGTGAGAAATCAGCATACTGATTGTTTAGGATTAGAGAAAGGGCTTTTACAGAATCCCAACCTCAATTTCAGTCTTTTAGACGAGAAGGAGAAATAACACAGGGAGAAAGATTTGAGAAGAATTAAAACTTTTTTTTTATACATTATGTTCATAAATTTATATTTGCATGATTAATTACTTCCTTCTCTTCCCTCTTCTTACCCAACACTTACCACAGAAAACCCCAACCCACAACACGTTTCACTCTCACAATGACCAAAATTTAGCTAATGGAGAAAAGATCTTAGTAGACTGTCTGCAGAACAGATACCGGATATTTATTTTACTGTAACTGAGGGAAGGGGTCCCAGTTCTTCAGGGGGGAATGGGGAAAATCTCATTAATGAAAAATGTATATTCTAAAAGAGTCTATAAGAGACAGATGTTAAGTTAATTAATATGGATGTCTAGATTCTTCCAGAAAGCACACCTGAAGACTAGCATGATTTCACTTATTTACTTTAGTCATTCTCTTTACAGAGCTTCCAAGGATAAAGGGATCATTAGCAACAGCCAGTCAGCAGAGACTACATCTTCTATTCTTAACCTGAGCAGAATACCACAGCTGGTGTGGGTCAGAGAGAGCGGGGGGCAGAGGCTGCTGAAATGGCCAGGTCACTTCATCTACTGCACGTTCCCACTGAGGGCAGCAGAAGTTACAAATGTGCAATCCATAATCTGATTAATACGAGGGAGTCTAGAAAGAAGATGATGAGAGGGCAGAACTCCTTCGACTTAATTTTAGAAAGGACCTCTTGCCCCTTTGGGTGGTGCTAATCACGTTTAGCAACAGAGCTGAGGTCTGGACTTCAGCACTTCCTTCCAAAATAATGATGACAGCTTCACAGTCCTCATTTTCCCCTCGTGTTTTTTCCTATCCTCTTTATCAAACCAGGGGTGTGTGTGTTTGGTTGGTTGGTTGTTGTCTGGGTTTCGTTGTGTTTTGTTGGGGTTTTTTAGAGGGGAAAAAATAGAGACCTATTGCTGTTAAATGACAAAAACAAATTAGGTTTTCATTGCACTTAATCAATCTCCTTATCAACAAACCTAGACTAAGCAATTTTACAAAACAAATTTAACATAAATGATATGAAGCAAGCAAACAAAAACCCCACAGAATATCAGTGGGTAGAACTGTTCCTGGGAAACACAAGAGGTTTGATTTTTTTTATGAAGTTTCATGTGGTTTTTGTTTCTGGTATCTTACCCCAAGTATTGTGGGAAGGAAAAGGTTATTAAAAAGGTATCATTTTAGAAAATACACCTAAACATGTTCAAATCAATGTTTCCCTTACAGAACAAACCCTGGGGAGAGAATTAACAGGAATTACTGTATGGGTTGGTCTGCTACTTGTTTTGTATGCTTGACTGCTTGTCAGTTGGCAGAAATCAATGGTTCCCTTTTCACACTGAGGAGAGAAGGAAATGGGGGTCAAAACTTTTCCTTATGGCTAGTTGGAGTATAGATTAAGTATTGTACCTCCATGTCTCCAGCGTATCCCCTAAAAATACCATTTGCCACAGCATTTCAAAAGTAGGCTTTTATACAGTCATTCGCACTTGATTATTTTATGTACAATTTCTCTTCCTGAATTTGTTGAAAAAGTTATTGCAGCTTATAATAAATAGCTATTAGGGCTAAAAGACAGTAATTTACGCTTTCTATTTAGTTTTATTTAATACACTTTTTTTCTAGCAAACATGTTGGCTATATTCAAACCCAAGAGAGTCTGGCTTCCCTTGCCTAGAGTGCCTTTCTTTTGACACCAGTAAGGATACAGCAGATATGAAAAAATACCTGTCCAACAGGTGAAAGAAATGTTCCAAAGGAGAGTCCATATAGTGTAGTTATTGTGGCAGTAATCTGTTGTGTTTATTGAAAATAATAATTTAGTAAAGAATGTTTAAAAGTCACTCTATATCTCAAACAAAGGAACCAAATGGGGTACTGCTTGAATTGATAGAATGACAAATTAAACACTTTTTGAAGACATATTACTTTTTGGCACTATGTAGGCTTTTTAACATTATTTTCCTGTGACTTTTGCATTAAATAATCAGGTGACTGCATTGTCAGCTATTTTAACCATTCCTCCTCTTTTACTGATGAATACCTTTATTTTAAATATGTGTTCACCTTGAGATCAAAGCTGTAAAATCCATTTTGGTTGGACATTTATTTGTCTGTCAGGTATTGTGAAGTGGACAGCTGCATTTCCCACCATAGTGTATTCATTGCAGTATGATCACTGCATCTGAATTACGCTGTTGGCTTACAGGCGTTCTTCAGTACAGAATATATTTTGAAGAAAATAATCTGTGTTTAACCACTGTTTAAAACATGCTACTCTGTATCCATTATGTTATATCAAATGTCAGGGAAACTATTTTTACAGAATGAACACTTGTATAGCTGGCAAGGATGGCTCCATTATAAAGATTTCAGCAGAGCCTGTTGAAATCTGTGCTTGGGGCTGAGGTTATGGCCTTGACAGTGCCGTAAGAGGATGTATTCTGTTGGTGAAGACGATCGTTCTGAAATCTCTCACTCCATAAGAGAAAAGAGTGCTTTGGCAGTAGCACTGAGAGAATGGGACCATGAGAAACGACATGTCCCTCTGTTCTATTTTATTGCTGGAGAGATGTGGATGGCAAGTGTAGGGAATTAAATTCAAGTCATATTCAGATTTATGCCTCTGAAACTTCAATCATTTGGGTGATATATTAATGTTAAAACCATAACTTAACATCAAGTTATGAATGTTTTCTTTCTTATATTCTAATCTGTGGTTTTATCCACACAGGAGTTTGAAATGCAGTTGCCACAATCACATTTCAAATTTTTCTAGTTGTGTTTTGCTCTATAGCACTTTCTTAACATCACTTTCATTATTAAGGTGTTTGCTAAGCAGTGAGCAAGTTTTTGGAAAACTATGCAAATTCTTTTCACTGTAGTCCTTGCTAATTATAATTAGAAAGAATTTAGGGAGCATGGAGCGTAGCCTGTTCCTTAAAAAACATAATAAATTATAATTACCCTCCTGATAAAAATTCTTAATCTGTTCTACTGAAATGAATGCAAGAACTAAACTGCTTAAGCTGCACCTCTCCTGGTTTACATGTATGCAATGGAAACAGTTTTAGGTGTTTTTAACACACATGTGTGCACACACACATACTTATCTATACATGTACATATGAAAGTAGTGTCTCTAAATTCCAGATGAAATTAATTCTGAATCTAAATTGAGGAAATCCACAAAGACCAATAAGAATAAAAAGGAATACATGATGAATAAGTGAGAAACAGAAGTCAAATTTGCCTTGTTAAGAGGGTTTTTTTTCCCATCCTCTGGTAGTCACCAAAGCTAAGTGTGTGTTTCACTCCTTTTCCTGAAAAGTTTCCTGAAAGGCAAATGGTACATATTGGGCTCTCATTTGAAGATGGATTAGTAGTATTAGATAGAACACTTCTTTCTTAAAGAATTTTCTTTTTTTTTCAGAATGTGTGTATATACATAAATAGTAATCTTAAACCCCAAAATGTAACTGCATTTTCTGAGATATATTCATGCCAGTTGATGCTATGCTAAATATAAACACCAGTAATAGTGTCTTAATGTTTATACTGTGAGGTAGTCTGTTGTTCACCAAATCACATCGTAAAAGGGATTAAAGAGATTTTTTTATGAAGACTCGCCCAGTCAACAATGATGGTTCATTTTCTCATGATCACCTGGACTTCTACCTATATTTATTTTTCTCTACTTGTGAATTTATGAAGGACCCAGGCCTAAGGACTTTAACAAAGCTTGTAAGGAGCTCAGAAGAAAGGCAACTTCAGAGGAAGTTAAATGCAGCCAAGCTGGAAGTTCAGTTGAATACCTTTGACAAAATGAGAGGTTATCAATATAAATAGCTTAAGGATTAAAGAATATTTTCCAGAACTGTTACATATTTTCAGTGTCCTTTGTAGGTACTATTTTATGCCTTGAGTTTGAACTAGTAGTATTGTATTTTATCCACATAATATTTATCCAATATTAAGTACCTATTTAGGAATGCAGGTTATTCTGTTAACATACATGAAGGTCTTCTCCAAAGTAGCACAGAAAAAAGGATAAAAAGAAAGAAGGAGAAAAAACCCAAACCAAAACAACTCAATAGTGTGGCCCTTGAACAAGAAGAGTCCATGCATCCTTTTGAAAGTTTCCAACTATATATGGACATATTTACAATAATAAGTTAGTTGGGTTTTTTTAAAGATTCACATTTCTGTTATTGCTTTTATCTTTTAAAAACATAACATTCTTCTTTTTCTGTTTACTATTATTAAAAATTTAAATCCATTTTATTATAACTCCAAGAGCTGTGACTACACAACATTCATGAGCTCTCTCACACACATAAATTGAAATTCAGAAATTTAAAATGAAAACAAATCTAACATATGTTCTGTTTCTAAGGCATTGTTCAAGCTTTCTCACATTTAGTGGACTTTATATGCAGGCTAATGGATTTTATGTCAAGACACAGCATTTTTACATTTTTTTTTAAAATAGAAATTTGGTTTATTGATCCATTCTGTGTATATATCACCAAATCAAAGACATTATGCTTACATTTATTCTTCATTTGATTTTTTTTATGAAATGTAAAAAATCATGATAAATCATGTGCAGGGTATAAGCCTTATCCAATAAGACATTTTTCTTTTGTCTTCCTTTATTTTCATGGCTGCTACCTTGCCTTTGAATAGGTTAAAGAAACACTATCATTAATATTCATAAGATATTTTTCCCTTATCATGTGATCCAAACCAGCATAGAAAATCATGTCCACCCAATTCTTACAGCTGGAATTACTCCAGGCTGCTTGAAACCTGAAATGATTTACCAACCAAGAATGACTGTCTCCAGAATTTTGTCAGGTAAATCATTCCCCAGGCTCTTTGATTCTTCACTGTAAGCTGATCCTGTTTAGAAATAGTTGAAGTCTTAGTCTGATTTATGTAACACTATTGGTGGTGTGTGCCAGTTCCTCTTCACATTTTACAGACCCATCTTTGGCAAAATTGAGTGTTTGCAAAAAAGTATTTGACAAAATCAGTTGCGGTAAACATCATGATCTGACAAAGAGCTAGCCTACTTTGAAAGGTTTAGAGCCTCCAGATAGATACAAATAAGATAAGAAAAAGCAGACACATGTTAAATCATCCAACAGCAAAGGGGATACTTTATGGAAATGAACTCGCAAGATAATAATTTGAATTTGACAAGGTGATAATTAAAGTCCCTAGATAGACTCTTTCCACATCTGTATGCCTTTCAGTGAAGTTGGTTAGCATATTAACTACTGTTGGAGCATACTAAAAAATATTCATGGGATGTTAAACTGCATATTGTTATTCATTTCAATTTGTATAATAAATGTAACAAAATGCAATGCATACAGTGTTACACAAGAGGTACTAATACCTATTATAGACTCTTTTTAAAGCACACTGATACCATACTAGGCTCTCAGATGCCAGTTTCATCCAGAGAAATTCAAAAGATTTAATATTAATTAGTCTTTCTGGCAAGAACAACAAGGTGATAAATTTCTTTTGAATGTGAAATACTGAGGCCAAGACATTTTCAGTGCAGTAGCCGGAACTATTTTATATTGTAGTTACCGAATAATGACTATCAATAGGCACTTTTACTGGAAATACTTTAATAGCAACTGGCTTTGTGGAAAAGCTTTGAAGCCTATGTCTGTAACAAAAGGTTTGTTATTAACCGGTGATAGCTTTTTGGACCAACTTTAAACCAATAGCCCCCAAAACCTATTGGTGGGTTGTTGAAAAGCCAGTACTCTCTCCCGTGGAATTACTGTGTCAATGGGAAGGCATTTATATACTTCTATAAATGACACAATATTTTTCAGAAAAAAAAAAAAAGTAGTTTTCAATGTAAACACGACACATCTGTGTTCCCTAGCAGATTCGGGTGTCATTTACATTTCAACTTGTGTTAAGAGTACATTTTTTAATTAACTCTCCTGATTGTCCACACTGATGTGGAGTCAAGTCGTGGATTGGTCTCAAGGTGCTGAAACTGGGTTCACTGCAGCTGAGACAGTAGATGGATCTTGTTAAGGAGCTCACCTGGTGCACTCCAGCTGCAGACGGGGATTTGGACCCTTGGGGCCAGATGAGGGCTGCTCTGAAGTAATCCCACTCCATGTTACCTACGCTGTGGTCATCAGGTCCTCGGCACCAGCTGCTCTGCTCTGCAAATCCACTTTCAAAGGTCCACATTAATTGTTTCTGTAGATGTAGTCTCAGTGTGGTAGATAAGAGGAGAGTGCATGCGCATTAAAAAACAACTACCAGAAGCACTGCCGGAGCCTTCAAATCTGGGGAATGACTGGCAGCACCACCTGGAGACAGATGGAAACTTTGCCATTTAAGGTAAAGATTTAGTGCAAAGAGCTCAAAACTCTGGGAGAGCAAAGGATTATCGAGTCTGCCATAGAAGTGATTGTCGTCTCTGAGTCAATGAAGTGACAGACATAAAAAACACTGTGATATGAATGTGCTGCAAATGCCTATATGACCAAAAGGGATGTGTTTAATTTTCTTTTCTCTTTTTTTTTTTTTTGCCTTGATATTCTCTGTCCCTAAATGAAGGAAAACTTTGCTTTGACATAATTTTTCTCTTAAGTTGACATTAGTCTGTCATCTTTTTCCAGTAGCAACATAATTATCATATAGCCAAGACTTTATGAATCATTTTGCAATGCTACATGTTTCTGTTAGCATTAAATGCTGTAACTTAGCACATAGTATCCATATTCTGTGTAGTGATTTCCATGCATCATGATTCTCTCATTTAACTGTGCCAAAACTTATTTACAACTTGGAATATTTCTTCCTGACATTTTTATTCTTCTTTTCCACTCTTCATATCATCACATCGCTATCTGTAGAGAACATGGATGTCACAATTAGAAAAAAGGTCAATTTTTTTTCAACTTGATAGATTTTCCCCCATGTCTCTTTTCCTTTTTATTCCTAATCCTCCAATTAAAATAAAACAACACAAAACATCAAGTTCTGTAGCATGCTAAGTCAGTAGTTGGTGAAGTACCAAATGTCATTTAGACTTGGGTTTGTTATAGTTTCCAGAAACATACAACACATGCAGCACTTCTTGATGTTGACAGATGTAATTCCACACAGTTTAAAAGTACATTTAAAATCTCCGTGACCAAGAAAACATCAATCTGATAATAGCTTTTTTTTCCTTGTTAGCTGCTATCACAATGATCCCCACAGGAGGATACAAGATGCAGGTTATAACGGGTTAAAATTCACACGAAATAAATATTTTCTATTACATTAGCATCACAAAATATGCATTCATACATGCATTCATATGTTCATATTTTTAAGGGAAATATATGTGCATCGAGTCCACTTGCCATCATCAAAAGAACTTTAGTTTTGTATGTTAGCCAACTCAGTATTGAGTTAATATACGTACCCCTTCTGCATTGAATTTTCTTGCTTAGCATTACAAAAATGTGAAAAGGGGAATAGGGTTTCCTGCTTTATCTCAATTCAGTAATCACTACTCTACTTCCTAACTCCTAAATTATATTATACATTGCATTTGCAGCTGCTTTTGACCTAGCTGTGAACAGCTGAAATAAGTCTTTAATGCAGAGTCCCACCTGGTGACAGAACATGCTATTGTTTTTTTACATGTGCAATGCTTCTTTAAAATACTTTTTTTTTTGGGTGGGGGCTGATGCCATATCCTGGTTTTAAATCATGTTGCCATCATACAATACTCAATACAAAGGCAGAATCATGAAGGGAAAAATATCTCTAATAATTACAACAAATGCATTTGCTAGAAATTCAGAACAATGTAACTGGTTCTGAGAGAATTTTGCTTTCTGAGTTTTATGTTGACACTAAATAAGGGAGAAAAATTCTGTTTGCAAATAGTCCAAAGTAAAGAATTTAATTTGCTGATTCTGAAAATGACTGAAACAGGATTATTGGAACAGTGACTTACATGGTAGGTCACAGAAGGGAAAAATATTGTCTTCTGAAACATATAGATGTAGATATATACACACACACTAGTATATTTTAGTGGTAGATGCCACGCAAAATATCATCTGGTGTAGTCTGACAAATTTGTCATTTCTAGTTTTGTTGTTGTTGCTACTGTTTTCACGAAGGAGCTCTCATTAAAACTGCAAAACTTAACATTTTCATTTACCTTATCTCAAAACTTATTCAACACTGACAGGCAAGGGATTCCATTCAAATTTAAAATACTTTGCAAAACGTTAACCTGTTCAAGGAAGGAGAAAACAACTCGATAGAACTGAAATCTAGTACCTGTGGGAAAAAAGCAGAATAAAACAGAAAGAAAAATGTTAAAGAAAGAGAGACACAACTTGAAAATATCCTTTATGGAAAGTGCCTTTGGGCCAGACTCAGTTTAGGACCTTCTTGATTCATCTAACATTTTCAATGATTCTCGATATCTATTCTCAGGTTTGTATTTTTGTTTGGGCAAAGGAAATGGTTAAATGTGGCCTTAAAACCACAACCTCTTTAACACTGTGTCTTGCAAGCAGGAAGGCTTGTTTGATGCTTTCGGGAAACCTTAAATGCGTGTAAACTTCACCTAACGCAGGACAGTCGATAAGACGCAGGCCTAAAAGCAAAGGCTAGCCTGAGTTGTCTTAGTGGCCATTAATTACTGTATACTTCAATTAGATCTCACAAATAAGTGAAAGTGACTAATATTTTCCTTAATCTGAACCTCAGCTTGTAATGTTTGCAGTGCTGCCTGCCAGACACATTTAGATTAATGGGTTCAACAGTAAAGGTCAGTAATAAGCCTGAGGGTAGGCTGAAAATCCTGACAGTAACATTTGCCAGGTGTGACTTCTGGAGATGGCCTGATATCGCTTACTGACCAGTAGCCCATAGATAACAGGAACAGTAAGCCTTTCACCACAAAACCCAGCTTATTTGATAAGAAAATTGACATTCCAGCCCTTCCGGACAGCACGATGTGCTCAGTGATTTCAGGGCGTACCTTGAAAATGTATGGGACTGCTCTTATTTATATAGAGATCTGTGTGTATGTGTGCATGCGTGTGTGTGTGTATGTGTGTCTGTCTTTCTCCCCGTCTTTTCTACCCAGCACGATGTCTCGCTGGTCTCAGTGGGACTATTGTTGCTCTAAAGCATCCATTCAGTAGGAATGAAACAGCTTGCATCTACCCTTTGGGGGGTTGACTTAAAACAAGGTGGGGGGGGGGTGGGGGGTGGGAGAAGCTTGACTTCACGTCCAGCAGTATTCTGAGGAAGAGAAAAATAGATGTTATTCATGAAATTGTGTAGAAAAAAGCAAAAATTTGGGATTTTTTGGAGAGCGAAAGCAGGAAGAGTATAAGCTGAGAATGCTTCAGGAAAGATTTCCGTTAAGAGAAGAACAGAAACAATTCTATGTTGTTTATCTACCTTTCAATTTATTCCCCCCCCCCCCCCCCCCCCCCCGAAAAAACAAACGGATATTTTTCTCGATTTATTTTTCTCTTCTGACTTATTTTCCTGGTTGTTCATCTGTAACACAGCTCGCTTAAATCACTGGCCTTAAGCGGAGGGTGGTAGAACCTCAGGTTGCCCCGATGGAAAAAAAGAAACCAGCAGAGTACAGTAATAGCGCGCAAAGCACTTCTGGCTTCTCTAAACATGTACAGGACTTTAAGATGCAGAATTCCAAAGCGGGGAACCGTTGGTGAGAGAAGCAGTCGGATGTAGTAGTCAAGTTGAGCTTCAAAGACAAATCATTCAAGAGCAAGGTCATTACAGCCATGCTGTGAATTTGGGGCCTCCCAGCCCCTCCCTCAGCACCCCCCAAGAAGATTTGAAGAGAGATTAGAGGTTTACGGCAGGATGAGAGGACAAAAAGCCACCCTACTCAGGGCAGCTCTGTGCAAGGCGGGCGCGGATGCATTGTCTTTTTCGCAGTTGCATGGGGCGGTGAGACGGCGACCCCGACGTCTGCCTTTTCCTCCTCTGGCTTCCCGTCAGCGACTGATCACTTTCAGCTGCAGCATCCAGGAATTCACTCATTTCTAGTGCTGAAAAGGTTCGCTTTCTTCACTAATCACCTAGGCAGGCTCAGCTGCCTGTTTCTGCGTTCACGGGAGTATTAACTCGCCTGGAAAGCCCTTCTCTGGAGTTGGTTGTGTGTTGTAATTAGAGAGAGCGTTAAGAGAGAGCCAGTGTTGTATCTACGCTGCTGAAGGTAGCCATAAGGATGCAGCGAAAGAAAATACAAGAGTTCATAGGATTAAAACTGCATTCAGCTAACGATCCACTTCAGAGCGCTATGTTACAGCAGCCACAGGCAAAAAGTAGTGGCAGAGGGCTGTAAAGTAGGACCCTGCTTTGTAAAACTCACTCCAGCAAGGGAACTGAGGGTCTACAGAGACGGAGAGTAGCCCAGGGAGTGTAGTCAGGGAAATAACACTGTCTTTTTTTCCGAAAATGGGATAAAGCAAGCCCTTTTTAACTCAGCTAAAATAAAAGTTTTTTAAATGCCAGTAAGTATAACGTACTGGCAAATACTAATTAATTTGGATATGTAATCCCGGTCGCTTAAATTTAAAACCTTGCACTGAATTTGCCACTGTTAAGAGACTTTAAAGCAAGAAGAAATTACAAGCCTCTGAGCAGCTGTTTTTCCCTCAGAAGTTTCTGGAAAGTGCTTCCTGTAGATGACAATCAAGCCTTACAAAACCAGATAAAGGATCTCAACGACTGAGTTTCATAGCACGGAGAGATAATAAATCATTGAATATTAAGGAGTCTGAGATTTTTTTCATCATATATTTGTCACTGACAACGCTGATTTGCAAAAACTATTTTTCATTATTTCTGTCAATTCCAAACATTAGGGAAATAAGCTTTGAAAATTATCAGAATGCCTTATTTTGACATTTTTATTGAAAATGTCAAGTTTTATAGTTCAAAATAATTTTGTTTGGAAATTAAGCTAATTGTAGCTGTAAAAGGTTGACATTTATTGAATCTTACTTTTTAGGCTTTTTGTTTTAAAGCTTTTTTTTTTTTTTTTTTTTTTTTTTTCCCCTCAATCTTAAAATGTTTTGTCTGAAGTCTGGTTTGAGAAAGTTCTCAATATCTTAAGCATAATCAAGGAGATCAAAAGTAACCTGTCTTATTCTCCAAGCCGTCATAACTTTAACCTCTTCTAACATTTGTGTATAATACCTGAGTAAGATCAGGTGCCAAATGAGAAAGTAAACGACTTGGGTAATAACTATCACAGTAGTAGATCAGAGTTCCCTGTTCACTTCATTCATGTAAATCCTATGGAAAGAGCAGTCAAAGTTTTACTTACGTAAAGCAATATGGTATCAGATTCCTTATGATGTAAAAAAATGCAAGCCTTCGAATGCATTCAAGAGCCCTCACCTAGCTGAACAATAATAGGCTAGCTGAGCAAAAACCGTCTGAATATAATTGGATTCTTTGGTTCAGATCCTAAGGTTTCATTCAATTGTGTTCAGTTGTTCTTGAAACAACCTCTCATTGAATGAAAAACCACTTTATCATAGTTAAAAACTAAACTGGGACCTCTGCATTTGACCTGCCTGTAGTCCTGTCTATGATGCATTTCATGCAGTGCATGAAGAATTTTATGTGATAATCAATACTGACAAGAGTACTATGAGACCAAAATAGTCTGACCAAAAAGTCATCATAGTTATCAGTGTCTGAAAAAACACCTATTGACTTTTTTTTCTGTTTGCCAAAGTACCTCTATTTGCTTCCCAAAATACAGTTGTTTTCTATGATTGATAAGTTCACTAGCTTTTAAGCTCATTCACATCCATTAGTTCTGCCTTTTTCCCCTCCCTGTTGAAAATCAGGAGCTGTCAGATTGAAACGTTCTTGCCAGACACAAATAGTGTCCCCAGGGGTGGCAGAAAGCACTCTGAATTGGTAAGAAATAGATTTTAAAGTGTTCCTTGTTGACAGCGGTCACTCCACTTGCTTTACAGAAAATATAGAGGACAGACAATTATATAAACACTGTTTTTAATGTGTCTTCCTAAAAATCTTTCCTTTTCTTTAGACAAAGAAATAATACGTTTGAGATGTTTCAAAGAAAATTAGTGGTGCAACAATGAAATCTATATGTTGATCCTTTAGAGAACCAGAAATACTTCAGATGGTGTCTGCTGTCAGGCCTAATCCAAAGCCCATTAAGGCCAGCAATGGTAAACTTTTTTACTTTAATGAGCTTTGGGTCATATCCAGTATGTAAGCAACAGCCATCCACATACTCTTTAAACCTGCAGAATGCACGATCCCACATTACGGAACCAAGACCAGTTCTGGCTCTGCTGAAGCTGATGGGAGCTGTAAAATCTTCCAGATCAGGATCTCCAACTTTATCCCCAGGATGTAAGAACAGGGGCTTCAAGCAAGCTGAGTTTTGGGGGAAAGGAAAACTAAAGTTACAACAAAATCGATGTTTATTTGACTGAATTATGTGCAGCTAGCCCCACCGCATTTTTCTATTTCCACATCTCTTCTACATAAAATGAATGACTACTCGCATGTAGGAGTATGCATAGTTCATGTGGAAAACAGTTGCGCCTTTTTTATTAGGCACAGACGGAAAAGCGACCCATTAAAAAATTCTTGCCTTAACCATTTCACTAGGTTTTTTTAATGCTAATGTATGTGTTACTGGTGAGAATATCGCAATGGGAAAAATTACAATACAAAGTGTGAAAACCTTTATCTCATAATAAAGGAATTCTTGTGATGAAGAATTGTTTCCTGTTTTCTATTTTCTCTTTAACACATGGATATTGACTAGTGAGAATGAAGAAGTCCTGAGTCATAAGTAGTTTATGAAAAGTGACAAGTGTGCCCATTGCCTTACGTATTCCAACAATATTTTATTCCTGCCCCATCCCATGCCCGCTCGGCTGTCTGAAAGGTTAGCTCCTTGTTTCACACGTTTCCCAGGCTCAGCTGCTGTGAAAGATTAGGGGACAGTAAATGCTGCAGGAAATGTTGTTTATTGTTAATTGGCTGACGGATCGTAAATAGTGTGTTGGAAACAATCACTCGGGAACTGTACAGATATACAGAAGATAAAAATATGTGCCAAGGGCTGACTTCTGCATATGGAAAATTAATATTGAAGACTCTAAACGAGGAAGGGCTAGTCTGACTTCTCCCATGTATTTTTGTAAACTGAATTTTAAAACCACATGATGGTGATCAGTTAGTACTTGACATACACTAACTGCCATCATCTTTATTAGTATTATTGTTGCTGTCTTTGTTGCTGCTATCATTAGCATTGCCATTATTTTATAAAATGGAATTGCTGTTTTCTGGCAATTGGATTGGCAGACTAAGTCCCAGAGGCTGCACGGGATCACATTTTTTTTTTTATTCAATGTGTGTGTAGTGGGGGAGAAAGGGAAGCAAAAGGCAAGTTAAAAAAAAAAAATAATAATAAAAAATATATATATATATATTATTGGCTATGTTGTGTTTTTAAAAGTGTCCTCTCAGCATTTCACACCATTCAGAGGGAAGACTTCAGGATAGATGCATTTTTGGGTCGGTTGCAGGATGGGAAGTTCTGTCGTGTGCTTCTACATAACAAATTATTATAAAAAACACACTGAGGTTTAAGCAGTATCTGAAAAAATAAAAAGATCAATCGTATAATGGTTAAACCTCGAATAAATATGTTCTTAATAATCACGTGGTATTTTAAGTGACGATTATCTAAAATCTTAATGTTAATACAAGTTTACAAACTTTAATAGAAAGCATTGCTTAACAGCTTGCTTACACTAATTTTTATTTTTATGTCCTTACATTTGTTACATGAAGTGGTGCCTTATTGTAAGAGTATAGTCACCTTTCCTAACACTGTTGGCACTGCAGATTTTCTCACCAACGTCTGCTTTTGTTGCTTTATTGTTATTGCTAAACTAGAAGGCTAGCAAAGTGCCAGGAAATTAAAAATACCTCTTGACATATTTACTAGGTATTTAACATCTTTAGGGAGTCATTTAATAACACTAAACATTACATTTCTTATAAAATCCTTATTCTTAGACTAAATTCTAGAAGTACATTTGGGTTAAAGAGATAGGGGATTAGGACTTACATGTGACAACAATTCACTCTAGTTCAGTAAACAGCAATATGTGATATATTTTTACTGATAAAACCAGTGTAGATCTACCTTTATTTGAAATCGCTCTCCTATTTCTCATCCCTATTTCAGAGTATTGTATACCTTATATGTTAATTGCTGTTTGGCATAGTTAAAGCTCTTCTGAGTTATACCTGCCCATCTGGATGAGATCACATTCCTCCACTTATTTTTAACAATAAGTTTTCAATCTTTCTTCCCTTCTCCCATTTAATTAACTTTTTCTTACTCTTTTTCTGCAAAGCCAATGGTTTTATTTGATAAATTTTATGTAAGCTTTTTTAATACAGGAATTGTCCCTTGTATTTGAACTGATGAGTTTGATAAAGAATATTGCATAAGACTTATTATTTGTCTGCAGGTGTGTCATAGTTAAAATTGTTTTGTGCTACGAGCAGTGGAATAGTTAAAAGCTACTATTTCATATGTCATTTCTATAGTTCTTCAGTACTGGAATAATCTATACATTTTAATAACTACTTTCATTAGTTTTTATACTTAAGGCCAGAATAAAATCTTACCCCAGGAACAATTCTGATGAATGGCATTGTTCATAACAATTCAACAAGTCAGAATCTGGATGTAAAATCTGAAGAACTAAGATTCCCCTGAAATATATTTATATTACTTATCACGAGCAATCTTTTAAAAATGTAAATAATTCTAAAAACTACACAAGGAAAAACCAGCTAATTTAAAATCCTACACGGAAAATGTTCTCAGAATTAACTTTGTACATTCAAATCCATCAAATATCATCCATTTCAAGTGACTCAGAATGTCATACACGTTTCAAATTAATTATCACATATTAATATTGTAA
The DNA here is from genome assembly GCF_929443795.1 of Astur gentilis. NCBI lineage: Eukaryota > Metazoa > Chordata > Aves > Accipitriformes > Accipitridae > Astur > Astur gentilis. Next base: position 1,672,714 of record NC_064892.1, read on the forward strand.
ATGTTCATATAAGATGAAGCGTTTCAGGTCCAGAAGCTGCACACATTACTATCCTGTGCCTTAGCTATGATGTTCTCACAACGTGTAGGGCATTTTGCCAGTCAATGGGGCAGCTATATAATTATGAGACACAATTGCCCTGAAAATAGCCAAAGTGGCACAAGAGCAGAGGAATAGCTGAAAAGTTCATAATATCTGTAAGAAACCAAACTTGCTAGTGCTGCACTACTACAACCTCTGAGTAGAGACAGGAAATAAGAAATCCTTGTATTCTCTGTGTCTGAAGGATCTGGATTGAAGTCTTCCTGCCTTATCTAGTGTGGCAAAAAAAGGTTTCAAATCATGAGTTAAAGAGACCTCACTTGGTCGCCTTCTGATGACTATGCTGGGGTTTTTTTTGCTTGTATTTATACATTAACTTAGAGGCTTTAATATTTCTTACATTGTTACATTTTCATTGTTTTAATTTGTAAGAGGTTTTGGTTGGTTGATCGGTTGGTTTTCCTTCTAAAATCTCTTTACTGCTGAGGCAACTTGCCAACGACAGACCTACTAATCGGCTCTACCAGAGAATAGATTTCCCCACTGCCCTAGGCTATCCCATTCTGGAGTGCGGGTCCTGCATCCCACTGCAAAGCTCTTGGAGCAAACTCTTGGTGTGTATTGCACAACACTTTTTGTCTACTTACCTACATGTCCTGTAGGATGCCATGCATATGCGGCTCTCTAAGAAGTGCTCAATAAGGGATGCATCCTGTCAATAAGTAGTCCCTTCATTAAGAGGTACTGTTGACATCAGGACCGCTTAGTGAAATAACAGGCTTCTCACCACAGCTATTGATTCATAGTTGCCTGAGTTTCATACAGTTCTAGAGACTTCTCATGACTGTCAGGGACCATCATCTGTTAGAGACACTTATCAGAAGTTATTTAAATCAGAGTTCTGTCAGGGGTGTAAACGACCACTTCGGACTATTGCCATTTCCCTCGGCTACACTCCATGCTGGTCACCATGGGTTGGAAAAATTTTAGCACCACGAAATCAGTTCCCACAGCTTGGAGCTGGTTGTGTTATGCACCTGGGAAGAGCTTGTGAATGCAGATTTTGCAGGTGAACAATTCACAATGTTATTTTCCCAAGACGCCCCATCAGGAGTACCATCAGTCTCCTCTCACTCCCTTTCTCCTCAACTGATTCCTGCTGTAGACTTTTGCAAGGTCCGGATCTCCCCAGCGCTAGCAGGGAAGGAGGGTAGAAGGGAAGAGGTGGGCGATGGGACTATAAATTTCTACTGTTATAATCATTTAACACATTGTGTTTACTTCCAAACTATATTTATTCCACATTTTCAAAAGCCTTACCAGCAGCAAATAAATAATAATTAAAAAAAAAAAAATCTTAATCATGAGCTTATTTTGAGGGTTGCTGTGCTGCTGGAGAGGATGTTTTTTCAGCTAGATGCTATTCTCCAGCTGGAGCTGCATATATAGAAAAGTCTACTTCCAGAAAGCTGAGCTGTACCTCAAATGGAAGCTGATACTGTACTAGAAGTGTCAACCTCATTTACATTGTAGGGGCTCTATTGGGTTTGTGTGGCAAGATTTTAGTAATGGGGGGCTACAGGGGTGGCTTCTGTGAGAAGCTGCTGGAAGCTTCCCCTGTGTTCGACAGAGCCGATACCAGCCGGCAATAAGACGGACCCACTGCCGGCCAAGGCCGAGCCCATCAGTGACAGTGGTAGTCCATCTGTGATAATGTATTTAAGAAAGGGTAAAAACTGCTCTGCGACAGCAGCCAGAGAGAGGAGTGAGAACATGTAAGAGAACCAGCCCTGCAGCCCCCCAGGTCAGTGCAGAAGGAGGGGGAGGAGATGCTCCAGGTGCCAGAGCAGAGATTCCCCTGCAGCCCGTGGGGATGAAGACCCTGGTGAGGCAGGTTGGCCCCATTTCCCATCCCCCTGTGCTGCTGGGGTGGGCGGTTGGAAGAGAATCTGGGAGTGAAGTTGTGCCCAGGAAGAAGGGAGGGGTGGAGGGAAGGTGTTCTGAGATTTGGTTGTATTTCTCATTACCCTACTCTGGTTGATTTGTAATAAATTGAGTTAATTTTCCCCAAGCTGAGTCTGTTTTGACGGTGATGGTAATTGGTGAGTGATCTCTCCTGTCCTTATCTCAACCCATGAGCCTTTCGTTATATTTTCTCTCCCTCGTCAAGCTGAGGAGGGCGGTGATAGGACGGCTTTGGTGGGCACCTGGCGTCCAGCCAGGGTCAACCCGCCACACTCCTGAAGGCTTCTGTACAAGATAAGATTTTGTTCTAGATCTAAACCTTATAACTGACTTTCTTTTCCCTTTGTAGCACATCTATTACTGTATTTTTAAGCTATTAGCTAAATTTTATTGTAGAAGAGCATAAGGAAATTTCTTGCTGTTACTTGTTTCCTCTTTTAAATAAGAATAAATCATAAAGATATAACAAATACAAGAGCATCAGATTGCCTTATTGAGCAGAATTATCACATGGAAATAATGACTGAGGTACATTTTCCTCATGTTCAGGGAAACAGGCACACTAACCCTCATGTTATAATTTGTTCTTCAGAAAGGGTACTAATTTGTGAAACTTGGAAAAGCACAAGGGATTCTTCTATCAAATAGATAAAAGAAAGATACATTGTACCATGCTGTGGTTGTATTCCATCAGAATAACATTTTTGCATGATACATAACAGATACAGTATGATTTAAAGAACAGCATTTATAGGTCCTCAACTAAAATAAGTTCTCTTTATGGTACATATCACAAGCAAAACTATGATGATGTCTACCACTCCTACTGAACAAGTTCAAGCTAATTTTTTCTTCTTTATATTAAAATTAATTCCATATTTTATTTTTTAAGGGTTCTGAGAGTTAGCAATCTGCATCTAAAGACAGATTTGGTACATTCAGAAATGACACTCTGTCCTGCTAAGAACAGGTAGAGTTTCTAGCGTGGCCAGGCAGTTACTGGGAAAAAGAAAGGGGAATAGATAGAGGGATCTTGCAGTATTAGTGGTTCTTGGTAACTAATTACTGGCTAGGTTTGTCTTTAAGGCACGTATGAGTTGGTGCAACATATTCTAGGACCCCAGGGGTGAGACAGCACATGTAACCTGACGTGCAGGCTGCGTGTGTATACGTCTGAGAAACCCCCTTTGCCTGATCGACACTCCACTGCTTAACGCTTCGTTCTTTGTAACTCGTTTATCCAAGTGCATGATATATTCTTGCACAGCATGACTTTTTTGAGGAATAAGTTCTGATACTCCAAGCCTATAATTTGATTTCAGTGACAGGCCTTCTGGGACTGGAATATTTGTTCTAACTTGACTCTTCTTCTCCCTTGCTGAAGTACTTCACTCAGAATATGCACACCCACTAGCCTCCATATTTAACAAAGTGTGCTCATTGTCCTGTAGTGTAATCTGAAAGGTCAGGGCATTGAACCAGTAAATATTCAATTTATTCATGTAGGTACATTCCATGTGTTTCAGTGTTTTCTTAAATGATTTGACATTAGCAAAAGAACATTGAGGCAAAAGAAACTGTGTAGAAGAGATAGGCCTTAGGCAATACAAAACAACAAATCATAACAGATATTAAAAAACAGATTTAATATACGTCTTGTTGAAAAAAAACCTACCTTCATTACAGGAGTCTTAGCTAGAAGGTGACTGCTCATGCAATTTGCTGTACATTAACTTACAAATTCTATTAAACTTCCTGATAAAAAAACTCTCTTATAAATGAACTCATTGATGTCGAACCAACATCCGTGTATATGTTCAGTCTAGGAATATATTCATTTTCCACGTGTGATGCAGTAGCACTGATTCTGAGAACTCTAGCTAGAATTTTGGCTGATGTGTTTTCATTCTTTCTTTCTTTCTTTTTTTTGTTTTTTTAAGTGGACTTTGCTTCAGCTATTTATTCACTGTGTCTACTTCTCATAAACATTGAAAAGTCAAAATTTATTAGCCCAAATGTTCACCGTCAATCAATTTCTAAGGTACAGATATGAGTATTTGACCAATTGTGTATGTAGAGCTCTGAGTATTCATGACAGAAATTTGTGATTTCCCCTCAAGGGATAAAATGTCGCTGCAAAATCAAGAATATTTTTGGAAAATATCAGGATGTATTGCATGACACAAGAATACTAAAACAAATTTGAAGAAATTTTTAGTCATAACTTACTTGTGCAGATCTTGTGAAAAACATGTATCTCCCATCCTTTTCATTTTCAGGATTCTGCTGGCATGAAGACTACAAAGAGATGAACTAACATTTTTCATATTAGTGGACACCTTCCAAAAGAATATGATCTTGCAATTAGAAATACATGCTGTAAATTACTGTTCACAGTATTTGCTGATTTGAGAAATTAGCAAAGCAGAATTTTACAAATGATTACTTCAAACGGTTGGCAAGGGACAGTACTGACCTACAGAGACTGGATGTAAGGGAGATGATAATTCAGAGGCAAATTCTGCCAACCTACTTGTATTGACCCGTTTCATACTCTGAAGTTATCCTAGCGAGATCAATAGGATTACTGGAACAGTAATGTGCTAGTTACTGTGAGAAAGCTTGGCAGAATCTGGCCTTTACAGTGTCTTACTGGCCAAAATTTTATTTTTTTTTTTTTAATTCTTTTTTTTCTGTCTATAGATGTTAAACAGCTTTACTGTAGCTTCAGGTTTGGAACTTGAAAGTTTTTACACTTATTTCAAAGAGAAAACATCAGGTTTGTTCATTTGTTTTGAAAAGTTTTTCTCCTGTCATTCTGCAGTTAGATATACGATAAGCTTTTTTTAGAAATAATACGATGCCTGCACATTCGTTTCTGTATTTTTTTTCCATAAATATATTGGTTTTGCAGCTCACTGTAGCTTTCTCCTCTTACTTCTTATACCTCCTCCTCTCTTTGTGAAAGAAGAAAAATATCATCTTTGTTTGCTCTTCCTCACTCTTGAACCACTGAAAGCAATACAAAATTTGGCATTGATTCCAGCTGCAGTAAGAGTAGAGACTTGACCCTGACATGCTGAGCCCTCTTATGGATGGTGTAGCCCTTTAGTGGTGCTTGACATACGCCTGATCATTCCCTAAGTATATAACATTTGCAAAAGGTGAGTCACTTCAGGACTTTTTCTCTTCAAACAATAACGGTGACTTTTTGCAACTGTTTGAGAGGAAAGAGAGACAAGGATGGGAATAATTATGAAATGCTTTTTCTAGAGAATGAATTCCTTTTTGAAGCTTATATCTTTTTCCTTTTGTGCAGTAGTGTGCTGCTGCCGCTGCTGCCATACACATCTTTGTTGCAACTTTTTTTTTTTTAACCCTTCTTCCATGCGCCTGAACACGATTGGTTGGCTCCATGTTCTCATGCTATTGTTCAAGATGTTTCTATGGTGAGTGATTTAATTTCACTAGATTTGTGGCTTTCTCCTGCTGTGCCTGTATAATGGCATTGATGCAGATTGTTGAAAGGGAGAGTCTCAAGCCAGGTGGAGTTAATTAAGATGAGGTAGGTACCCCCAATCCTTCTCATATGTAAAACAGTATAAAGCAAACCTGGCGGCTGATGATATAACAAATGTAAATATTTTTTTGATGACAGATTATGTCATTTTAAAAAATAGTGGAAGCAACTGAAAAACTAAGGCAATGTACTGTTTGCTTAAATTCCAGTTCCCACTAAGGAAGAAGTCATTTATTTTCTGTGAATAACAGAACAGTCATAGCGTTTGAGAAAAACTTGCTTGAGTGTTAAAATGAGAGGACTTGATACACATGCAAGAAAGAGACAGGACCCCCTCTGTCCCTCCCTGCAAGGCTCCACGTTATGCTCACACATGGTTGATATATTGAATTTGGAAATTCCTCTAACTCTTGACATGCTAATAAAGTTACTGAAACTGATTAGGGACAAAAGAAAGCAGATGAAGCCATATGTTATTTGTGACTTGTTCTGTTGGGGAAAGACAGGAGGAGTTCAAGATTTTCCTGAAGACTCCCAAAATTTACAAGCTGCAGAAACGTGGACACGTTTAAACCATATTTACAGTAATGAACTGACATGAAACAACACAGAGAGAAAGGTAAATATAACAAAATCTCATATTACTTTAAGTAGGGTAGATGGGGGAAGTTGTTTTCACTTTTGCTTAAACGAGTGTATTTTGTAAAATTAGTCTGAGTACAAGAAAATACATGGGATAGAGACATAGGTGAGAACAAGCAGAAACTTGTAGATCTTCTGATAAAGGATGGAGCTTAGTGGGGCAAAGAAACACTGTGGATCTGGAGCGTGATGGATTGAGAGGGAACGAAAGAACGAGACTGGGAAACAGTTAATGGCCACAGCATGCTTTTCTTCTTGATGAACTAATTTCCCTGTGGAATGTGTTTTGCTGCAGGAATAGGTTTGGTATGAAAATGAAATGGAAGCATAAGCAGTCTATCTAAGGTATTTTATCTAATCTCTTGCGTTTATTTTAAATCCATCAGAACAGAATCTTGGCACTAACAGTCTTTTACAAAAGAAAGCAGTCAGAGGGCTGAAATTATCCACTCCTCTCTGCTTACACCATCTGAACGTATCAGGGTTTTCCCTTGTCTTAACTCTCCAAGGGAATATTATTGGGTCACGCAGAGGTGACTGCATGAATGCAAATGAAAAGAGATAGGTCTTCACTTTCACTCGTAAGGTGCTGTGGTCCAGAACTTATTCTAATTTTTGATGAAAAGAAATTCCCTGTCTGGAAAGCAGACAAAGGCAGTTGCCAGGATCCTAACCCTGGTCTCCGTCTGTCACAGTTACTAAAAGACTACTGGGTCAGAGTAAGCAGCAGGTATGAAGAAGTCACGGCCCAGTCCTTTCAGGACTTTGAAGAATAGGGCCAATATTTGGCCTTGGAATGGATTTGATGCCACCCAGGTAGAGAAAGCAACAGAGAGATCATCAGAATGAGGCGTTCTTTCTCTGCTGCCGCCGAGCTTAGGACGTGCACTGAATAAGACGATTGCAGCCAAATGTTTCTCCTATCTCTGAATTCTTCTTAAGGAGAAAGATAAGAGAAGGAACATAACATTATGTTTCCTGAGCATTTGATTAGATAATGGACTTTAGAGTAATGTGGCAACGGTACATAGCAAGGTATTAAATACTTACATGTGATTGCAGTTCGAGTTGTAGGTTTGGGCTTTCAGCTTTCCAGGAGTTCTCATAATAAATATGGGAAAAGGAATCCTGGAGATACTGAGCCTTCTGTATCTGTTGTAACACTAGCACATTTCTTCAGTTCCCTCCGTACAATCTATTGATAACAAACATGTCAAAGTTAATGGAAGAAAATTGGTTGGGATCAAACAGACTCATGAACTAGTTTACGTAATGTCTGGGAATAAGGCCAGATTTTACCTACTAGGTAGTAAGGGAAATGCTAAGGAGCACCATAAAAGTAAAATGAGAATAATTTCAGCACAAACTTGGAGGTGAAAAGGAAAACAAAAGATGTCTTCTTTGACCTTCTAATAGTAATTTTTCAAAGTTGAATGGCTACATTCATTTTCAAAGATAATGTCTAGCATCCATAAGAAGTCCAGTTGACTAAACTAGTTGAACTTAATCTTTTCAATCAAGAGCTTCACCCCCCCAAAGCTATTTTGAAATTTGAAATTACTTTAAAATTTCAAAATGAAAAAAGTAAACTCAGCAGTTATTCTTGTTTTAGAGAATTCCTGGATTTCTTCTGAATCCCTGGATAAAGTAGGATTGTCCATGAAGGCACAAAGTACTTTAACATACTATTCAGTATTTCAGACACCTTCACTCCTAACTCAGAAAGAAGTCATTGTGAGTGAGGAAGACTTTTTTTTGTGGACCTTCATCAGGACTGCAACTCAGAGGCTTAATTTTGTAGGAGCTACAATAGCTTTTTGAAGTTCTCTGCATGAATTTTCAGGATCCCAAATAACTGCAAGTAAGTGCCAGGTGTAAACTGTCTCTGTATCAAACTGCCATCCATTCAAGTGTTGTCACCCACAAACAAGATCATTTTCGATACATGCATTACACAACTTCTACTTTGTAGTTTGGAGCTGGGTTCAACATTAAGAGAACTTCTTCATCTTCTACTTTCAAGAAAATAGTTTTTAAAAGACACTTTGTCCTCTTAATCACACTAGCACACTATCTGTCACAGAAGCCAGATTGTAAAGCTACAGGTTGTTCTGCCACAGGATGAAAATTTATTCCACTGAAGTCAATGACAAACACCTACAGGGATAGTATATCACTCATGATATTTCACAATAATATATCGTGATTGTAAATGAAGTGGTGATTGTTCATAATTGGATTGCGATTACAGATGAGTAGCAATGCGAAGATACAATGAAAATGGTATTTATATTTAGAATAAGGTTAAAAAAAAGTTAGATGAAAAATTAAAAAAAAGGCAAATTAATAAAACTGGAAAATTATTTCATTTTTCAGAGATTAAAATGGCATATTTTTAAAAGGATTACATATTTGATCTTTGCTTTCTTTTATTTATCCCTTTTTCCTCTACAGAATATAAAAGAAATAAATATTATTCTAAGGTGTCTCTGGTATTTTTTTCAGTAATAACTTTGTAAACTTCTTTTAAACTTTAGGAAAAGAAAAAGATGTATAAAAAAAAAAAAGATGGGGAAGGGAGTAAGCAGATGATAATAACAAAGCTATTAATCAGAAGTAAAATTGTACTTAAATTTTGCATTGTTAAAATCAAACCCTAATTCTGGACATTCATGGGCAAAAAACCAGCAAAATGTATAAATTATTTTTTAGTGAATCACAAGCTACAAGAAAATCTGCATTGTATCACGGTCACTGATTTTTTTGGAAGCCCTTCGAGGAAGGACACCTTAAAATGTGTGTATATCAGACTTATAAGAACGGGGCCTGCACTCTGATTGGCTGCTAAAGTTAATGTAAAGTTATTAATAACAATTCTAATAAAAGGATGGGAAAAAATATGAAAAGCTCTCAGCACTTTGTATTTCCTGAAAACTTCTATTATAATGGAAATTATCTTATGACCAATCTTCCATCGAGAATGTTTAAGCATGAATTTGAAAGCTAGTAGAAAGAATAAAAGCAAGAGGGGGGGGGAAGTATAGTTAGAACATAGCATACCAAAAATGCTGAAAAGTATATCACATTAGAAAAGATTTAAAGGAAAGAAAGAAAAATGTGCATCTCTTGAAGAGGCTTGAAGAACTGTCAGTTCTTAGCAGTAAGCCAATATTTCCATTTCTGGGCTCAAGGGACTGTTAAATAACAAGCAATTATTTCAGACAGAAGTAGATGTAAATGGTGGCATTCAAAAACCTTTGAAAAGATACTGTTAAAACTGATTCGGTACCTTTTAGAATATTGTGGTTGTGCAGTTCTACATATCACCAGAAAGATTTATCCCCTGGAGAAAGATCAAATAATAAGGGAATATTCATCAAAAGGCCAGAAAGATGGTGTATCTTGATGGAGCCAACCAAAGTGTATTGCAGAACGACGCAATCAATAGTAAATGAAATATTAATCCCCTCTAATGAGTTTAAGATGGAACTGACAAATAAATCAGACTCAAAACTTATTTCCTGCTTAAAATCAAATGTGAGCTGAACATTTTAATTATATTTTTAAAGGCTTGTTTTTAAAGTTCAATCAGTAATTCACGGTGTGGGGGGTGAAACCAGGTGAGAATCTTAGTACAGCAACTCCCTACTTGTACAAAAAAATGGAAAAGTGAAGTTCACTATTGAGTTTTTGTAGTTTATACCAGAAAATGTAAAATTAGTAGTGAGAAGCAGGTATCAGATTTTCAAAACTTCTTTTAATAATATATTTTTGGTCATACATTAAAAAGCTGAAAGTCTTGTAATTTGGGGTGTTAAAACAATACATACAGTCATGCAGTCTAGAAAATCGGTGGTCTGCTGTTCTATTGACAGATTCAGTAAAGATTCATCCAGGTAGAACTAATCCTGAAAGTCTTGCCATTGTTAATATATGTAATTTCTTATTCATTATTTTTTCTTGCTTCCTGTACTTTAAAAATAATAATAGTGTGCCTTCAGCTGGGAATAGAAAATGGAGAAGTTAGTTGACCTGCTACATCACATAAGTAACTAATGTCTGGAAAGGAATGGTTGAATGAAATTAAGTATTTTAGTTATATTATGAATGTTGGAAAACGGGAAAGACTTTTTACAGCAGGAAGGATTGGCTCACAAATGAAATGACGTGGTAAACTTGAAAAAAATTATAACAGTAGGATTGAAAACCTTTGTAAATAATAGTAGTAAATATAGGCAAAAGGAAGCAGTAAATAGCTGCCCAGTGAGTAGCCATCTCTATCCCAAATATACACAACAGAACCAGCTTCCCAGCTGTATCTGATATGAATAAAGTATACATTTGCAAGCCTGGTTGAGGCATGAACAAACGTAGCTTAAAGGTTGCCAATGTTTAAATTAACTCTTTGGGAAAAGGAATATATTTCCTTTGAGCGTGTGCAATGCCTAGGTAAATGGCACCCTAATCCCTAATGAGGGCTTATCTACACTGCCAGGACACAAAATGTGAGAGAAGGAATAAAAAGCCCCCAACCCACAGCATAAAACTTCTTTACTCTGCATTGTCTGGGTTCACAGCTGCAAACCTTGCAGTGAGCAGGAGCAGCTCTCCAGATCCTGTGATTTACAGCAGCGCCAAGCGAGGAGTGTTGTACCAGAAATCTGTTCTCCTCAGCAAGCGTGTTCGTGCCCTCATCCTTTTGCTTAGTGCGCGCGCAACGCAGAGGGTGACAGTCTGTGCTCGTGTAACAAATAAGACTCTAAGAATTGTGACTATTTGAACTTTACGCTTTCATTCCCCTGTTGATTTGCAATTCTCAGTCCCTGAGTACAGAAGTTGTCCTCTGAGAACGTATAAATAAATCTGTTAATTATTATGTGTTAAAATTAATTTAAATTATTTTAAAAGAAATTAACACTTAGACACTGACATTTCTGTCCCAAGTGGTCTTATCAACATGCTAGTACTGCAATTTCCTATTTACTTAAAACTGACTGAATTGTTATGCGAGTTACCACTTCAGATTTTTCAAGAACCCAAGGAAGTTTCTCATTTTGTGGAGACTGGAGTGAAAAAAAAAAACCCGAACCCCAACAACAACAGAAAAACAACACTTGTGAAAATGTCAATGAGTTGCCATATTTCACAATGAGCGTTGAATGCTCTAAATAGTATTGAAGCTTTACAGTGTCACCAGCAAAGATTTTTTTTTTCTTGCATCTCATTCCATTTTTCTTTATCTTTCAGCAACATAAGGTTTCTGCCATTTTCATTTAGAATAACGGAGAGAACGGATTGCTATTTTTCCTGATTTTCTCAGTAACGGGCAGTAGAACTAACCTCTAAATAGACATTTTGAGTCTCTCAGCATTAGGTCTTTAAATTAGAAGGTTGGTTTCTTCCTTCTTGTTTAAACTAGACATATTTTATTTTCTCTATGCAATCTTTTTTTTTCCAGAATCTCCTGAATCATCTAGTTAACTACATCTAGCTTACCTTCTTCCAGTTATGTAAAACCATTTCTCAGAGTTTTATGAGAGTTTAGCCAATGTTTGTTTATCACTGTATTTTGGTATAGGCTCCCCCAGACAGTGATTCAGGGCACTTGGTATCTTGCTCTAAACTGTCCTCAACAGAGAGGGTCTTTATTTCTGTTAGTTATATACACAGCCTAAAGGACTGCCTTCCTCACGATGCACTCACTGTTAGGCACTGTAAACCTCCACCTTTGTTTATCACAACAATTAAAGAAAGAGAGAGAGAGAGAGAAAAGACACTTACCATAAATATTTTTCTTTAAAATGTACTAAGACCTCAAGTACAGAAACCTAGAAACAAGAAAAGCAGGCAAAGAGTGAAGAACTGTAGCTCATACACTAGTTTGCTGCAGAATATACCCACTTGAATGTAAATAGTTTACTGCCACAAAATGATAGATAATGGGGCATATGCCACACATTTTATTTATAAAGAACCAAAGGATGGGTGAAGGTGGGGAAGGAGGGAGATGAAGAGCATAATAAAATATAAACTATAATAAGATAACATTTTCTCTGGGATTTTGGATTAGTTTGACATTGTAAAATTGTAATAGACTATAAAGGAAGAAACATATTCAGCAAAAAAAATGAGTTTGGAGGATTAATGTAGTAATTTTGAACTTAATATATTACTGAGGTAAACATAAACAGTTTACTCTGGGACCAGATTTTAAAATTTATCACCTTATGCCTATGACATCCATTTTCAGTTGGCTTGGTGATTTATGATGATACAATAATAATACATAATAATAGTGTTTTGGGTAAGAAGTTTTGTAGAGTCTTACTATGGGCTCTTACATATTATAACACATAACAATAGTATGTTTATGTTCAGGTGGTTTATTGAAAATATCTGTATCAGAGGCAGCATCCCTAGACTTTTCAGCAATGTTTTAGAGGTATCATTGTCACAATGAAAATTATAAATGTTAGACAGTGTTATTTTTAAAATTGTCTGAGCATTGTACCATTTATTAAATTAAACATTTTGTATTTTACTGAAAGAAGAATGAGGTCCTCATGCTCTTCACACATTTATAATTAATGTAAGCAGTCAGCACTGAAACCTTTTACTGAGATTTTCAGTGTGGCTCCTCTGTTCTCCTCTTCTCTGCATCGAAGTGGCTGCTTTCTCTCTCCACGTTTTATTGGATGATGGCCTTACTGGTGTAGGGCTGGCTAGTCAGCGGCTAAGAGTATCTAACAGGCTCTGACTTTTTACTTCTTATGGGAACTACACTTAAGAGAATTGCTGTATAGAGTTCTCAAATGGTAGGAGCACTTTTCAGGCACCGTCAGCATTTATTTGACAGTCTTAATACAGCCTGCTAACACGTTACTGCTTACACTTATGTGTAAGCAATAAGTGTTGCTTACACTTATGAGTGGTAAAAAAATTAAATTAAAAGGGGTTTTATACATAATGCTGCAAGATAGGTTTCCTCTTTTTTTGGAATTTAATCCTCCTTTCATTTGTATTAGCCAGTCAGGACTGGAGATGCCTGACTCTTGTTAACAAGTGAATCAATACCAAGCATATGGACAATGAGAGAGAGGGGGCATATGCTCTGTCGACTTAGACCATCAGATAACATATTTTACTGGCAGTCAGTACTGAAGAATCTGTTGAGAGTATATGCTATGGTATGTGTCCTTTTTCTTAATCTGAAATACAAGTTGGATAATACAAGCATAAAGAAAACTGGCAATAATGATTCAATTGTAAACCAAAATGCTCAAGGAAAATGAAGAAGCAATGAAGTTTCACAGTTACAAAGATAAAAAATGAAAACAGTAGAATTGCTATTTCTGGAAATATGGAAGAGTTCAAGTTACATTAATGGGTAGAGGAGTTGAAGCCTATGTTCAGAGGCTGAACCACAATATTTTTATGCAAATAATTATGACACGTGTCAGAAAAGTGAAATCTACAATCTCAATACAAGAAATAGAAAGGACTAGAGTATAAACCTGAGTGTCTGAGAATAGTGCAGTATACATCCAAACGGGATTTCACAGATTAAAATTATGCTCAGGACAAAGAATGAATTTAACACAACAAATAACCGTTATTTTTATCCAATTGCAAGAGCAAAAAACAACCTTTCCGACATCATTATTTGAGAAACTCTTAGAAATTATTCAAGGAATCAGAAACTTCCTTGATCAATCTTATAGATACCTATCCTGGAGGAAAAGATTGACCAACACCTATTGCTTATGTCCACAAACAACGAAGTCCTTTTTATGTTTTATGAAAAACTTCAGCACAAAAATAGAAAACTCTCATTTCAGAGCTAAAGGAACTAACACTGCTCACTGATCCCTAGTGAATTTTTACCAGCCTTGTGAATGGATCTGGACTCCTGTTGATTGGAAAGCTATTTCCTTGATGACCACTGAGCAGAGGCTTTCTGAAGAAGGAAAATTTTGGTCTATGCTGTCATATGCTTTGAAGACAACTACAAAGACAAACCTGCTTCTCTGGAAACCAAACCAAACCGAACCAAACACCAAAGCCCTGCTTGTTTTACAAATTGCTTTTCTGACAACTTTACATCATTATTACCTAAGTAGGTCTCAATATATATCTAATTTGAATATAAAAAATCAAGAATATGAAAGTGTTATTATGGCAGGAAAAATATATTAACATATACCTGAAGTCCCAGCAAAGGTCTTTACAACAGTAAAGAATGCAACTTTGTATGGAATCGCTTTCAGATGTGCAAGTGAAGTGGAAATATATAACGAACAGTCTGCCAAAACTATTGATTTTCAAATTCATTCCAAAGGATTATTGCTTTACAGTGATGAGCAGAAACAGCCAAACCACCCATAAATGGCTGGAAGTACCAGAGACCATGGATAATACTTCATAAGATAATTAACAATGATGCAGTAAATATGCAGTACAAATATGCAGTTAAAAAGTAGAATGACAAAAATAAAAAATGTGTAAGTGTATATATGTGTGTGTATGTGTAAATTACACAATATAAATATATGTTATACTTGCAACCCTTGTTATGGGACTTTACTGGCAGCAGCATGACCAAATTTAAGGGGGTCATTAAATAAAAAAAAAGAATATGCTGGCAAGAAGCCTCAAACCTTACACTCAACTTCCTGCTGTTCAATTAGATAATTTACCCTATTCATTAAATATGAACCAAATGGCTAACAAATTACATTTGTATTAAAGATAGAAAAGAAAATTTTGGAGCATTATATCAATGAGGGAACTCAAAGTATTAGAATAAGAATATATAATCTTTTTCTCTGAGGAGGAAATTCTTGGGCAAAGTCGTTTGCACCTTGGTACAAGGTAGGCTCTCTCTTCTGCAGCAACACTCCATCAGAGTTTCCACTGGTTAGTGTGTCGTTCAGTTTACGTTGATCCGATCCATCGATTTACCAGTTTTCGTTAGCCAGTTCTGCTGACGGTCACAGGTTGGGAAAACCATAAGCATATTCCTAAGTTTTCTTTTTGCAAATTCCACCCTTCATACCTCCATGCTGGAAGCTATTGCCAAAGTGTAATGTTCCCAAACTTCCCATGAACTTTTAAAAAGTTGGCCAAGACTTTTGTTCAATTATAAACTTCTCCCTTTTAAACAGAAATAGCCCTCAAATGTAGTAACAAATGCAAGAAAAAGTTTTCTTTTTTTTTTATTTTATTTTTAAATGCCCATTTTTTTTCCTCTCAATTTATCTCCCTCTAGTTCCATCAGAAAATAACAAAGCACAATCCAGAAAAGTCTGGAGTGCCTTCTCCTCTGAATTTCTGAAAGGTAATAGGGAAACAACGGAGGTTTTTTTCCATTTTGGATCTTAGCCATTAGACTCACATACACACTCACACGAACTCACTCTCTCATCCACTCATAGCCTCTCATAGAAGTATACGCATATATAGAGACATAAATATATTATTTAAGTATTAGCTGCAATTATTAGGCAAAGCAACATTAAACCTATCAAGGAAGTTTGAATTAATATACTGGTATAAAAATGTAGAATTCTTGACTTTGGTCAGTTTCAAGACATGCAATCTTCAATTAGGGACAAAATAATAACATTTTATCATCTAAAACTGTTTTATATCAGTTTTCATGCTGCAGGAAAATAACTATTCAGTAGTGACAGCTAAGTGTCCAGTATTTGGCTGTGTACATTTTCTTATTTTACAAAACTTGGTCATATTTTATCTCCAGTGAGGTCCAGAGATCCATCTAAATTTGTGGTAACTTTTACATCAATCAGTTTACTCAAAATTCATAATGCTGACACCTGAGATTCTCATTTCACCCTTGTGCTCAAAAAGTGCACTGAGAAAAATCACATCAAGATTCAGCAGAGAATGTTGTGAGTAAAAAAGCAGCACCACCATCACATGAAAAATAAGCCTTAAAATATGGCAGGCACTAATGCCACAGATGATATCCCATACGGGACAAACACATACTTTTGTGACTTATTGCACTACCTGTACTCTAAAAGTAATTTTAATGTTTTGAATATTTTACACTCTTTCCTTATTTTTGGCTTAGAAGAAGAGGTCAGATATTTATTTTGGTATCCCCACCAGTTTAATTTCAAATAGATAGGTGACTTTTATATTATGAATACAGTGAAAGATTTAGAACAATTCCTAAAGACAAGTTTGCATTTTTCTTCCAAACTTTCTCTATGCACAGTCCATCTTTCTATTCATTCCTAACAAATACATTAAAAATAGCCACTGTCTTATCCTTCTCCTCTACTGAGAAGCTGAAATAATCCACTTCTCATCCAAGATATAACCCTAGGAAATTATCCTGTTGAACAGAAAGTTTTTTGTTAGTATTGTCAATATATTGGAGGCAGTGTTAGCACTGTTGACTTCACAGTATCCCAGAGAGACTAAGATACACAATAAAAGTGAGGAAACACAATGTAGACAATATGGGCAGGCAAAAATTAATAACAACCTAAAAGTATACTCTGTCTGATTAATGCTTTGGCTTTACCTGAAGAGGGATTATTTTAGCAGTTGAATGAAAAAATGGGCAAAAGAACACAGCTTGCTTTAAATTCCAGCAGGTTTCTTTTCCTGCTTTTCCTATTTATCTATTTATTTTTAATTAAATGCCAATACATTTCTAACCAAAACATTATTTGAAATGTGAATTTGAAGTTCAGTACTTTGTCTTAAAACACTGAAAAAAAAACCCCTTAGAATTTATTCGTTTTCATTTTTTTTTCCCCCAACACAAATTCTAAGTAGTCTTTTCTACTCTAGAGAAATTTTCTTAGTGAAAAAGAAAAATTTCTGGAAAAAAAATCTGCTTCTATTTCGTTATTTGTGGCATCTTTTTAAGAAAAAGTAATCAACAGTGACTTCATTCACATTTTCAAAGTTTGCTATCCTGTTCAATCCCTGATTCATGATTAATGCAACACAGAAAGATCACTTCAGAGATCTGGTTCTTATTCAAGATCTTTGGATAGGCAAGACAAGAAATTGCAAGTGACACTTTAGTTGGATTCCCTTTAAACTGCCCGTCTTGCTTGTTCTAGCTCACCGTGCTTATGGATATTAGATCAGGGAAGAACTTTTCCTGAAAGAAGCAAGCAGGTATCTCAACCGTTAGATTTTTTTCCTTCATTTCCCTTCGTGTATAAGGATATCCATTCGATGTATAAGGTCTTTGAGAGCATTGCTAACACATTTAGAGGAGATTTGTTCAATGATCACTTCTGAAGGTGAACTTCTTTGGTAATTATTTAAGGCCTTGTTATGTAACAATATTTGCTGAACTTGAGTAAAAGATAGAAAGGAGAATAACATATTCAGAAATCTTTCCTGGGAATTTTGATTACTGAGATGTGAATTACACTGTGAATAGCCATGCGTCTAAGAAAACAAAACCAGTCTTCCTCATGAGGCTCAAAGTAGCAAAAATCAGTTGTAGAGATGGTTGGAAGAAATAAGGAGTTTGGTTAACGGTTTTGAATATAAAAGACTAGAAGTTTTTCAAACTATAAAGGAATTACTGTGCAACCCTTTCCTAAAAGAGAATTAAAAATCCAGATGGTAATCTTGTTGTTTTACTGTGTCATTTGTAATAAATTCAAAGGTTTGTTTATTTAAAACCACAAAAGACAATAGAAAACAAGAAACAAGTAGAAGAAACACGGTTTGAGAAGTGAAAGTGAATCAAGATCTCTAAAAAAAAAATTATTCCTGAGACAAACTAAAGATAAAAAGAGTAAATGAAACTACTATAAGAGTAACCAAGCACTCCAATACACACATATTTTTACTAACTCAGTTCTTAAAGGGCTAAGTGAAACAGTCAGACATAGCTGCAAGACTTTAAATCCTTAACCTATTTGAGGCATAATTTACGGAATGAAAGCTCGGAGTTTGAAATATATATACTATTTGTGGATGCAAAGTGTTTTAATATTTTGTCATATAAAATTGTAAATGTAAATTACATTAATAACAAGTATGAAAGTCTTCTCATTTTTTAGTTATTAAATAAATGCTAAATCAATAATAAATTAACATCAGGATATAGGCTTATGGTTGATCTTTTTTAAAAACTCTTCAGTAAAATTTTCTGCTGTCCATCGTCATGCCCTACACTCCTTGCTTATATTCAGTGAATCCAAAATGACTAGGGTAATACTTAGCATATATAAGAATGACAGAAAATAACAGTTACTTATTTTGTGGTTTAACAGTTGTTATTTTGCCACTTGCAGTTGTTTATTTCTCAATTTCTTGCCTTGTTTTTCCCTCCAACCTTCTCTTTTACCTCTAATTTCTATAAGACACAAAAAAAGGGGGAAAAAACTCCAAACACTTGCATGTTGTAAAGTTAAAAGAAAGCAGTGGTTTTGCATAGCTTTAGTCATTTAGAAATTGCAATAATATCAGTCATATATGACAAATGAGTGAAGCAGAACACCCCAAGAACCTGCCCAGAAGATAAATCTCATCATCACAAAACTGTGAAGAGTTCGAGACATATACAGCATTTAAGACTTATTCACGGGGGTGATTTCATCCAAACCTCATTTAGGCATTGTGACCATGGATTTCTTGGGTTTTGCCTCCTGTAACCTGCAGTTCTTACCGACTGCTGGAGCTCTTGATGAGTAAAGTCTTTGAACTGCAAGCACTGCTGTTTTGCTTTGATGAACAAGAAGCCCTACTTAAAAAGGCCAAACTTCCAAAAGCATATAAATGCCAATCAATGCTTTTCATACGTATTAATATTTCATGACAATATTTCAGACTAAAAATGCCTTACTTCCATTGTAGAGCACTAAATTGTGGCTAGTTTCATTGAAACAAGTAAGAATTTTCCTGTGAGCAATCCTTTGCCCACAAGGCAATTGTTAATGCCCACAAGGGCAAAGGAATAAGCAAAAGGTTCAAGCAGTTGTCCAGAAGGTTTTTCTGCCAATTAAATTACATAAGATATTGCGCAAGTTTTCAAGGTAATTAAGGGAAAATGAAGATGGATTTCCTTGATTTAGTCACTGGACCAATTCTCAAATGCTGCGACTGTCACTCCAAATGGAAAATCACTTTTCAGTGGTTGTTGTGTTATGAGTTGATGACTTCTAGTTTTTTGTCCTTATTTATTTTCTCCTTGACATAATATTTAAAAGGAGCACAAACTTTCCACTTTCCCTTTAGAATGTGATAGGATTCACAGAAAAAGGCAAACAAATCTAGTTTCATCTAAAGTGATATTGGGGCAAACAAATCTAGTGATATTGGTATAAGTTTACTATTTTGACCATGGGGAACTCAGGCTGGCTTTACAACAGAGTAATCAGGACACAGGTTTGGGTTCTGTGTCTTCACATAAAGTGGTATGGTATGTTCCCTGAAGCCAAAGAATAAGTCTTATTCCTTAGTACTTCTCAGTGGGTTTTCAACCTGACTGCTTTCTTGTGTTCCTCAGCGAGCTGTCATTTTCCAAAGGACTATAGCTAAAAGATCAAAGCAATCATACTTTAGAAGTTAGCTAAAATCCCTTGTACTCACTCATTAAACAGTGTTTAAAAATAGATATTTTCTTTTATAACTATAATTGAGTTTCAGAGCCTGAAGAATCAATTCTACATCAAAGAATCAATGTTATGATAAATATATAATTTTTTTCTCATTTCTAACAAAACTTCATAGAAAGATTTGCAACATATTAAAACATTCACTCGTAACAAACATTTTGTTCTGAACACTGAAAGAATCAGCTTGAAATCACAAAACATAAATTTTTGTATTTGATATTTATAAAGCGATAAGCCAGGTCAAAACCATACTGTGGCCTTCAGCTGGCAGCACTTTATTTGACTAGCAATGGAATAAGACTGCTAAGCTTTACCATGTATAGTTTATGGTCATGGAGATTCATCTTAATTCTAACTTTTTCTCTGAGTGTCAAAGTAATCAGCCTTACAAAGTCATGACTTAGGTACATAAACGATTCACCTTGGTTTGACAAATTAATACATTTCACCTGTGTGATGGTATCCTCTGTGTATACAGGCAACGCAGTTTAACATAGAAAACCTTTTGTTGCAATCTCCCTGTTCAATTCTAATCCACACTTTAGGTCCCATATAACTATACACGTGTGCATGGGGTTTCTATTTCTAAAAGTAAGTTTTCACTAAAGGTATTTTCATCAGTATGTAACAAATAAGAACAAACACTCTTGTATTCTGGTGAACCAGTTACATACATAGTATAGGTTATAAGAACAAAACCAACAGAATTTGTTCTGTTCACAGTGGCTTTATTTATTAGAACCATATATATCATCTATTTGGGGAAAAATCCCAAATCAACAAAAAGAGAATATTTCTTAATTCCTGATGATACATTTCAAAATCTGCATATGAAGACAGTCAGAAAAGCCCTCGTCACAGACTATGAAGATAATTGATTACAAAAGAATATGATTATTTCTCTTCCAAGTCATGTATTTTTTATGTACTTTATTATTAGGCACTAGACCCGAAGTACTGAAGGAAATGAAAAACATTGACATTTAGTATATACCGCTTCAGCCAGTGCACATGCTCTGCAAAACACACAAACTATTAACTGGGATTTGCAATATGATCCTTACAGTCTTACTACTAGAAAATAATTTCTTAAAAGAAGAGTTGCGTTGTTTCCCTCCCCTCCCGCCTCCCACCCCCTGTGGAAATAAACAGCGCTTTCAAAGAAAAATACCTGCTGTTTATTTCCTTTTAAATTGGCCCAGTTTGACTCCTACATCTGCTCCTGTACTGTTGTAAAATGTGTCTGTTCTATCAGTGGCTGATGCCGATTCCAAAATTTGATATATTAGGTAAAATAGTTAGAAGTTCTTTCAGGAGGAAAACTTAAACAGATTTTTGTAATCCTTATCCAGTTTCAGGATGTCACTATGGAAGGCTACTACCTGGTGAGAGAGCCCTCAATCAACTCAGCAGTTGCTCTAATCATTTTTGCCAAAAATACTAGATGCTATGGAATATCTAATCAGTGAAGGAGCATGGGAGGAGATGCTAACCACAGATAAAACCCACAAAAATATATCACCGTGTGGCATTGTTACCATTTAACTCTACTCCCAAAAAGGAGTTTAGGGTACACAAGAGAGTGTAAGTGGTACAGTAACTTTCAGACCATTTACTGCTATCCTCAATGACCAAAACTGAAGAAACGGCACTCCCTCTTTCCTTGGCCTGTTGAGACCAGAAAATAATTGGTGTTATGACTATGAATCACAACGAAGTCACCATCCTAGAAATGTAGTTTATTTAATCCCCTTTTTCATATCCTTGCCCCCAGCTGCATGGATGAATTAGTAACCACTTACATCATGGATACTGAAAATAGCTCTTTCCTGTTATGTTTTAGATCACAATCTACAATTTGTTATTTCTCATATATTTTTTTATTCTGAAAAAATCTGAGTTAAAATTTAAAAAGTCTTGAAAATTGTGGTTCAAACCTGTGCTTTAAAAGGGCAATGATTGAAACTTTTTACTTTATCATAAGATATGAAAAAAATTGCAATAACAATATTTATTATAAAATTAATAAATAATTTCCTATATAGTTATTATACAAATGCACATATAAGCATACATGTGGGCACATGTATATAAGTGTTATTTATATGCAGTATAAAGTAGATACTATATAACATAAGTATATAGTGTTTTCTTTATTTTAACTTGATAAATTCAAAAGCCATACTGAACTCTGTGGAATGTTCCTAGATTCTGAGATGCTTTTTTGTCTTCTTGAATAGATCTCCTTAGCTGCAGAAAATGATACAATTGTTTATTAGCAGTAGCCTAAATCAGTAGGGGCACAGAGGGTCTGTTGCCTCTCTGATGCATCCTCTTAATTCTTTGTACTTTTGATCCTGTACTCTTGACTGACAGATTAAAAACTTTTCAATAATTTAAATTATTGATCTCAATCTTTTCTGAACCAACTAAAGAGCTTTCTGGCACTTTTAGCTACATATACTCTTACACCTGTTAAATGTTAATTTTGGGGGGGATTAGATTTAAATAACATTAACAACAAATATAACCTGAAACGTTGATTATTTTTTGTTTCCTTCATAAAATAGCTGAGTAGAATTTCTCAAGCATGATTCTAATAAGGTATTTTCTTACTATCCTGAGACAAATATAGATAGCTCAGTTAAAGCATGATCTGACAATAACGCTGACATCTTACACATGCTTCTCTCACAGAATTGGTTTGTTTAGAGACTTTTATACTCTTAGAAACCTTATCATGTATGAACAGCTAGCCATTTAAATGATGATACTCCTGTTAGCAAGGATTTAGCAAGACTGTGGGATGCAGATTCCATTTTGTAACAAAAAGACTCCTTTAATCTGCTTTAACCACTGGCGAGCACTCCATCACCACAAAACCCTGCAATTTTGATGGTAGTCTCTGGACGTATGTTAAGGTTCAATAGTGATAGAAGGGTGCTAAATGAAGGCTTATCAGGTTACCGTACATCAGAACTGTGATAAAGCTCCCTCAGGAAAGTATCAAATGGAACAAGGGTCTATTCAGAAATGTTTGACAGAAGACACGCCATTATAGTGGGACCCATCTAATTGACAGCGCAGCTTAAAGTGTGGAATTTCTGCTACGCAGAACCTGGTGACTGCCTTGACTCCTGCGGTCTGTGCTGAGCTCAGGCTATTTCAGGGTCAGTTTTGTGAGTTAACCAAACCTAGGGATCCGTATAAGCAGGCAGAAAATCTTGCAAAAACAACCTTCCTTATCTTTTTTTAGCTATCAGTCTCCATCAGAAAAAAATGTGAGGTTCATGAAGTGTAATGCATGTCCAAATCTCGGTAATGTTTTGGTTTGAAAGTTATTTGCACTAGACTGACTTGCCATCACCTTTCCTAATTTTGAGGCAGGACCTGCTCTCTCACAAGTTCTCAAGATCACCTCATCTTCAAAGTGACTCATGGAAGGAGAAGACCCGGTCAGTTGGACGCAGGCAGGAGCCGTCTATTTGAATGAGCCTTGATTTTGGTGCTTTCTGTTTAGCCATTCCATTTCTGATTGTATATGCCCTTACAGAGCTCTGTTGTCATTGACCAAAATTGGGTTTATCAGAAATCGACAGAGAGGTAACTGGCGCAAATTTTAAAATAAATTACATTGTTCATTCTTGCTTAAAAGACTTGAGTAAAAGGGTCATTAAAAGAGAATGACTTAATTCCGTTCTGACAATTCCCTCTGAAAATTCCCATGTAAGGATAGGCAGGGGATTACAATGGGCTGGGAAGAGCTCCCACAGCACTGGTTCCATTCCAGAGGCATGGGGATTGTATCCTTTACAGAGAGGACATATTCCTATTAGCAATCCCTTAATAATCTCTGTAACAAAACGACTGTTCGAGAATTGCACAGAGCAGGAAAAAGAAAGGCTGGAAATAAATAAATGCAGGACTGGAAAACTACGTTTTTGAAGTGTTCAGCTACAAAAAAAAAATAAAATGCTGGACCAGTGGTTAATTCTCTGACTTGCTTTCGGATATCCTGACTTCCCATATGACCTTGTGACCTTCCTTGAAAGATAAATATCAGATGGTTTAGGCATCTAAATATGCCTACCTAAATATGCAAACAGTTTGAATAGACTCAGAATAGAATACTGCTTCTTTTCCTTCCAGGCATGCATTTACTATTTGCAGTAAAAAATTCTATAAAGAGTGTTCAGTAGAGCCTATAACATGCTAGTGGCCCTCTTGAAAACATTTATGAACAGCAAAACCTGTTCCATTTAATCAGGTAGTTAACATTAAATCAAGACATTATCTGCCTCAGAGAGTGCAAACTTGCCGTTGAGTAAGATTAACTGAAAGAAAGCACAAGTCACAAAAACCAGTGGGGCTTTTCACATGAGGGAGAAAAGCTGGAGACTCTGGCAAAAGAATTCCACTTAAGTAATGGTGCTACTTCAAGAGGCAAGCAAGACTTAATAAGAGGAAAAGAAGTCTTTCGTAAAAAAAATAAATATAACTTTGGTACAACTGAGTAGTTGTAAGGGTGCAGAAAACAGCAAAGACGAGGCCGTGTTGTAATGTGGTGCATTCTGGAATGGTGTCCTTCTGCACGTATCCAGCTACCCAGTAAATTACAAATTGCCAAAGAGCTGTAAGAAGAAAATTGAGATGAGGATTTCTGAACTAAGCTAGAAAGCCATTTAAAAACTTCACCAGTGAAAAAGACTGGAAGGATGAGAAGTACACATGTACTATTGCACAAGTATGGCTGTATTGATAATTTGGCCCAGTGTTTCTGCTTAGAAACTTCTTTCCGTTGCATCATCAAGATATGATAAAAAAACAGATGCAGCTACAAAATTAACCTGGTTAGGAACGTTTTTACCACAGAAGGGAAAAAATGTTTCAAACAACCATTTTGTTGGTTTTCTGAATGTTTTCTGTATTGTAAATTCCTCACAGTCATGCCAGCTTTCACAGACTACTACTTTTTGCTTTACAGATACTCTCTTACCCATCAGAAGGATTCCTTAGATGTACCTTGACTTAGGGTACCACTGAGAAATTTGTTCTTTTGTATTACATGTTCTGTGTTTGTTCAAACAGGCTTTAATGTTGCTATTGGTAATTAAATCGCATAAAGAGATAAGAAGTAGAAGTATATCGTTCCTTAGTTACCATAGTTAACTCCATTTCTTTTTTCATGTAGTTTATTAAAAGGATAAGATGGGATAGCATTTCATTTTCCATTGAAAAAGGGTTTTTTCTACATGAGAAATTGAGTAGATAGTTTACATCCATTCTTAGGTAAGTATTGGGAATGCTTTGACTCCACTCAGAATTCTGAGTCTCTTTATTTGAGTTTTCAACTTGAGACAGGTTTTATTGTTTATCTTTGACCATAAAAAATAAAATGTATACATGTTACAACAGAGTAGCAACTTAAAAGCTCAAAAATTATGTTCAGGTTTTGCTTCAGACGGTCTTCATAACTCTTTTACCTGTATAGTCAATCAAAGTGAAACCAACTGGAAAGGTAAAGTTCTAAACTGTTGCACAATCTTATATGTGTCTTAATATGTACCTGTCTTCGTTTGTTTAATTGATTTTAGTTTCCTTCTTGAAATACTAAATTAGCTACTGTTTTCTGCAGGTAGAAGAGGAAGAGAATTTAGCACGAATCTAAAAGAAAAATAAAAGTTTTCTATCAAGTAGCAAGATTGGAAGACATTCTAAGCTAACATTGGAGTTTACAGCCAGATATTTCTAATTTTTTTTTTTATGTTAATACCCAAGTATTTTTAAAAGAACTAGAATTTTACTGACCATCATCTTAAATTGGCTTAATTGATGTCAATATCTGTCATGTACAAAGAAAGAATAATAGGAACACAATTTAGGAGTATTCTGCTAAATTTGCACTCTGGATTTGAGCACTGGGGACATTTTCTGAAAGAAATACAGCTCTGTATATTAATGATTTACAAAATCCACATATTAAAGAGAAACAAAAAGATTCTCTTTTCTCTGGTGTATTAGGCATCAGCACTATTAAAGTTGGAATATCTACATTAGCAGAGCCCTAGCAGTAAAAAAAGAAGAGAACGGAAAATTCACACTAGTCTCTAGAGCCAATTTGGTTAAAACTGGATATTTCAAAAAAAGCTTTTCTGAAAATATAATTGCAGGAAGCTTTAGCATTATTTTTGAATTTATATTATTTTTACACTTACATATTTTTTGAAAGTTATTATGATAGGACAACACTGTTGTTACTAGTAGTAAAACTTTGCCATTCTAATTTTTTTACCATACTACCCAAGAAATCTGTGCAACGTAAAAGAGTTCAACAAAATTATTGACTCATGCTGTCTTCAGAGGATTATCTGTTCCCCACTAATGTCAGCTTTTGACATGTGTATGTTCTGGAGCCAGAATTTGGTACTTATTAGTTTAATATCTCAACAGCAATGGGAGTGACGGATATCTGGAGATCATTTCACTGACTGCCAAAGTGCACCCACCTCTTGGGGAAAAGTTATTCCAATGTAAACAGTTTTGATGTTGCCAACTTGCACAATATTTGATATTTTCTCAGCGGCCCAGCTGTTCTCTAAGCTTCACATATGCAGATACAGCTTTTATTTGGAGAAGAAAAAAGTTTTTACTGCTTGGGGGTGGGTGTGGGATGAAGTTTGAAGCATTGAAGGCTTTTAGCCACAAAACCCCACAACTACTTATAAAAAAAATAAGCATCCGTTAGGTTTTTTTTTGTTTTTGTTTGGGTTTTTTTTTAGACTTACAACCTGGAGGGGAGGAAGAACTTGTGCAGGGAACTTGCAAGAGCTGTACTATGTCTTTTAAGTCTTTATTATTGAGAATACTATGCTTTAGGAAAAATAAGCAAATACGACATGCATTGAAACTCCAGAGAAATCATTGCAATCCTAGTTGCATAAAGGTGTTGAGGGGGGGGGGGGTTTCTACTAATTTCTAGAGAGCAAGGCCATCTTTCTCTCATAAAGAATCGGTGGAAATCATTCCACAGAAATAACTGTATGTTAGATATTTTCTATACTTTAATGAACTTTACTTAACAATTAGCATAGAAAGAAGGAATCCCTAAAGTTTTGTTCATGCTGGAACTCTTAACAGATGAGACATCAGCCTCAGTACGGCATTACAAAATTTACATGAACTGTGTTGCTTTTTTGTCTAACAATTATAAAGTTATATATTATATATATAAAGTTACTTTTAAAAAATCAACTTATTTTCTTAATTTACTCAAAGGTGGGATCCTTACAGATAAATTTCCATGCTAATAATCTGAGACAGCATGGGTTCAAAATGAGTTATCACAATAAAAACGGTTTAATGAAAGTTTCCAATGGTGACCTCTGAATTCAACTTGGATTTAGCCGAGAAGGTTTTCTCACAACTCTGTGTGCTTCCAAGGAGAGAGGTTAATCCTTAGGAATGCTAGAGAATCACTGAGTAAACTGATAATAGTACATTTTTATGATTCTGTCAAGTATATCCACAATTAAAAAGTCCCTTTGTGGGCCGAATAAAAAGGCTTTGCAAGCCGCAAGTGGTCTATGGGCTGTGATACAGAGAATCTTAAGCTGGTGGATATTGACGTAGCCCTATTAAAGTCAATGGCATTAACACCTCTTTTATACCAACTAACAATCTGGCCTGTGATCTGCCCCCTACCCTCTCCATTATACACTGTGTTAACAGATTGTCAGACATCCCCTTGAGAGAAAATGTATATCCTGATAGAAAAACTGGGTTTACATCTACACATGATGCCCAAACAAAAAGTATGATCTGAAGTCCAGAAATAAAATCACAAACAACTCCTGGAAAAAGTACTTACTTTCTAACTTTTTCTTTTGCCTTTTTAAAGGGATAAGCTAAGAACAGTACAGCGAGGAAGGCAAAGGCAGCCTCAATAGAGCTATTATTTCCCCTCCTGCACAGGTGGTAGGCTCAGCTTTTTCCCCTCCCAGTGTTACAGCCAGTGCAGCTGTATCAGAGCATGTATAATTAATTAATTATACATGCCTTAGTATATAATTAAGTATAGGGGTGGGTGGGGGGGAATGCATCGGTGATTTTCTAGAAGAGGAGAAATAGGAGGCGTATTGTAACTCCGATTCACAGTTTGTAGGTTTCTCCACCCCCTGGAGTAATGCAACTGCCCTCTGTAATTGACCCCTCAGCTTGTACCATTTTATAAAAAACAAAACAAAAAAAAAACCCAGCAAAACAATAATGTCAGTGAATAGAGAGTGTGATCTAGAGTTCAACTTCAGCTAAACTGTGAGGACAGGAGACTAAGTTCTCAAAGGTAACGAAGCTGAGAGAGCGGGTCCGTGCTGGTGCAATTAGAAGGGAAGCCCAGCACAGGCAGAGACATCTAGTTGCAGCACTGGATCGTATGTACGTGGTATTTTGCTTCCAAGTGATTGATAACTGAACTTACCCTTACTAGAATTTTAAAGCCTGTAAAAAAGAACAGCCATCCTGGAAGAGATACTCACGTCTTTTTGTGTGTGTAGTTATGTTGATGTCTGATATGATTGCAAACATCCATTTAGATGATAAACTGTAATTCACATGCTTTAGTTTTGATAGCGTGTAGTTGAGAACATAGTGGTAACATCAGTCTCTACCTCCTCTCCCATATGGACCTCTTGAATATCTCTTTACTGTCATTATCCTGCAAGAGAAACAGTAAATCGGATGATTTTTCTTGTCTGCTGTCAGAAGGCTAATGAATGTTTTTAGCTTTTTACATTTTTATTTCCATTGTGTTGGAAAAAATGTGTCAGTAAAAACGCAGGTAAATGTTTCCTTTACCATGCGAAAAGGAAGAAAGAAATAGAAAAATAGTGGGAGCCCAATCTTTTTGTAAAAAACCCTGAATAATCAGAAATAAGCTAAGAGTTTAAGTCAAAAGACTCTGCCAGTTTTGCTGGTTAGTACTTGGCCCTGTTTTTACTACCAGCTGTCAGCCATCCAGTTTTGTATTTATCTTTGCCTTGCCATCATTGGAAGTGTAAAAACACCTTTTGGTTATTGCTCAGGTGAGAAAATACACGCGTAAGGTTTGTTGTAATTCATGTGCGGCGGTCTTCTGTGTATCAGCAAGACCGTGCTGAAAAATCTTATATAGTTTTTGCAATAAATTACTTGGCTACAGAGGGATTTTGTTAAGATTTCAGGAGAAGGTGGGATGGTTGGGGGTTGTTTGTTTTGTATTGGAAATGGTGTGAATGTGGATGAGTCCATCCTCTCAAGTCACACGTGATTTCAATAAGGTTATTTATGGCTTATGTATTTTAGAAAAACACAGAATACCAGCAGCTCAAATGCAACTTCCTACATTATTTCAGTAACTGTAGAACCACCTACACACACGCACACTGTTTTACCTCCAAACTCATTAAAATATGGTATGATTTCTGGTATTTTCATGGGGAAAACACACTGTTATGCAGGGTCAGATGACTAGTTTCTATCAGAAAGCTGTTACAAAGTAATTTGCCAACAAATAGGTGTTGTGGTGGGTTTGTTTTCCCTCCTTAAACCGCACTCTATCTAACGGAAGTTACTTTTATATTTCCTTTTTAATATTCACAGTTTGTTGCCTTACTGGTTTTGCCCACTGTGCACGAGAAGCTTGGGAGAACTGCATCTGAACTGTACAGCTGACTTGAAACTGAAGGGCCTTATCACCTATCTCAATATTAAAATATTTGTCTAGCAGAATTTGGGATTTTTTTACTAAAATAAACAGAAATTGAAAACAGTTTTATGAATTCCCTTTCAATATGGAAAACTGCTAGACACATTCTTTCCCCTCTTTTTTTTTTTTTCCTCTCCATCAACACCTGCTATGTATTTTTTCACAGCAAAGGCACTACTATTCACATCAGGAATTAGTTTTTCTTGAGAACCTGTGACTCTACCTCTGAACAGAAGAGCAGTTACCATAAAAAGATAATGATGACAAAAAAAGATACTTTATTTTAGGATGGTCTTCTAGCTCCTATGGTGTTTCATACTTTGGAACCAAACTCAAATTCCAAAGCCTGTGACTCAAAGCATCATGGGTTTTAAAATACTCTTCTCTGTTTCAATTTACTTTTCTGCAAAAAAATTCCTGCAGTGCTGAACCCTCCTCTTTTTCCTTAATTGTACATTGTGGCATCTACTCATCCAGTTAGTATGAGTTGTTCACAAGTTCTGGAAAGAATTACCACTACAGCAGTGACTTTTAAGAGGTTCTTGAGAGAACCAGCTAACTTGAATTGCTGGAATTCTGTTAAACTATTGGGGGTTATGACAATTCATATTAGCAAAGGATTGTGTGTTTACATTGTGCCTAGGGGATGAATATGTGCCTGATGGCATTCCCCTACGGTCTTCTGTTAAGCTTTATTGAATTTGCCTGGAAGCAATGTCAGTTTTTTCTTCACCTGTACAGCTAGTAACAGCAGTAGTCCATCTCTTCTCCATTTTCTGCTGTTTCAGCAGCTCTTTTGTTTCATAGCTTGATCCCAGGAGCTGGTGCCACTCATTTGTTCATGCATTCATAAGCAACCTCGGAAGGTAACAATGAGTAGTAATAAAAATATTTCTTCTTCTTCCTTCTTACCATAGATCTTGAAGGTTTTTTTTCTGGAAGGCATTCCAAGCTTACAATGGCAACAGGAAGTATCTGTAAAGACAGGTATCCTAAGAGTAATGGAACAGAAATGGATTCTTTTCTGGGTTTGTAGGAAAAAAGAAAGAAAGAAAGAAAAGACAAAAGAAAAAGAACAAGGAAAAAAAAAACAATTAAAAAAAAACCCCAAAACCCCAAACCAACAAACCCCCCCCCCCCCCCACAAGACTGGAGGAAAACCTCAGGGCTAGACCCAAAGGGAAGAGAGAATGATGCTGTGATTATGAAAGGTAAATTTCATGTCATTACAACTTAAATTTTAATTTCTACAGGCATGGTCTTACAGACAGTGCAAACAAATCCCCTTTCCTAAACTCTATGAGCATCCCAGATTTGTTCCAACAACTTAAATATCTTTCATTTATGTTTTACATGCAATGTATTTAGTAATGCTATGTCACAGTCAAAGAAAAAGATTAAAAGATACTTTTTGTTTATTTATTATTTTCTTAGATCATCTGATGCACTTGCATAGCCTTAGTGTTCTTTAGCCAGAAAAGAAGACTGGACAAGAGCTAAAAGTTTCTGTGAGAATATGACAACAGTCTGAAAAAAAGCATGCCTTGTATAGGAAGGTAGATAATCAAGGTAGATAAATGCAATTTAGGAGATGCAGATTGCCATCTTAAATGTCCCTCTGACAGGGATCTTTGGCACTAGCGCGGTACATGTTATTAGAATGTGTATTCTTTGCGAAATGTCATCTTTAAAAAGTCATCTTTCATTACTATTAATCCAAGAATTTGCTAACTCTATATGATGCAGGGGGCTGTAAATGAGGTAAAGGGCTGTATCATTCCTAAAATTGTAAAGCTGCTTACATATTCAATGGCAACAAACCAAACCAATTTGACTTTTTTCCATGGAGAGTTGGGATAAATCTTCCGGGATTGGGGGTGTGGGGGGGGGGAAGTCTTATTCCTTTGGCTCCCTCCATCCCTTTGGCTCTCCATGGGCGTTCATGTGTTTAGTTTGGTTTAGAACCTCAAGTAAGTCTGCTGTTAGAGGGGAAAATGTAATACACTATTCCCTCAGAGCAGTCGTTCTGAAAAAAGGCTGTTACTGTATGTCTCGGGGGATTTTGCTATACCTTTTTTTTTTAATTACAATAAAGGTTGAAAAGTATATCAAGTGCATGATAAGACAAAGCTCATTCATATGTGTCAAACTACAGTGTCTCTGACTAGTCAAGGCCCAAATCCTCTTCCTGATATGCCCATGCAAGTCATATTAACTTCACTAATGTTACACGGACATAACTGAGACCACAATTTGGGCCTGCTATGTATAAAGGTTACAACAGAAGGCAATTACTACAATCTTAGCGGTACACATTGTCTCACAATGTGTTTTTCATTGGAATTTTGATCAATGAGGATTTTATGACAGATTTCTGTATAGTATTTTCCAACAATCCTAGGGAGTAAATTATTGGTAAATGCTGTTGATTATTCTTATTTACAGAAGCTACACTTACAGCTTTGGGGAAGATGATGGTTGTCAGGATCTTTGTTTTTTAAAGAGTTGCAGTTATTGACTGTGTTGATTAACTCCATGCTTGCTATTTTTTTCCAAAGACCAGAGAAAACTTCTTAGCAGAACCATGACAAAAATAATCTCTGCATTCTTTTACCACTAATGATGCGCTGATACAGTAATCTAAATTTACTGATTACAGTTTAACAAATAATTGCCATGCAGAAAAACGCTTGACGTGCCAAGAGTGCTGCACGATCCGTACCAGAGTTAGTTCAAAATTGTCCTTTCTATACCTTTATGTGGATCTCATGATTCTCAGCTGTTTAGTAAACGCCTAATTTCATTTCAAGGAGTTATGGCCTGATACTATGAAATTTTCTGCTTTAATTCTTGTTGAATGTATTGGAAGTGATACTACTAGAGCAATGTTAGCATCACTAGATTCAAAAGATGCTTTAATAAGGGAATATGGATAACTGGAAATTTCCCTTGGTTTTGGACAGTTCTTCTTGATTACTTAATCACTGTATGTTTCATGGATTTTGAGTTTTTAAGCATTTCTTTCTGCCTTTAGAATTCATACATACATAGAAGTATGCAAGTGAAACAAGGATAACTTGTGTTACAAAAGTCTTTCATTGCTATTCCTCTCTTTATTCATCAAAGATGTCAATAAAACACATAACTGTAAAATAAGGTTTCTCTGGAGTTTGAAGTACTTCTTCAGAGATCCACGTATATTTTAACTAGAAATACAATGTTAGTTTCATTGCATCTGTAGAATTTTGGTTCTTTTACAGGCTTTTTCTCAAGGAATTAAACACAAAAAATACTGAATTAATGACTGATGAATACTGTATCTAGAGTGACTTAGAAATAACGTACCCTTTTCAGCTCTTGTTGAGCACATGCAATCAGATTTCTGATTTTAAAATAGTATTTCAACAGAAACTGAATACTGTTTTAGAAAGTGAACCAAAAGCTCAAGAAGTCTGGAAAAAGCAGTTTGGTTTTGGTGGTGGCTTTTGGGGGGCGGGGAGGAGGGGTGGTGTGTTGGCATGTTTGGTTTGGTTTGATTTTAGGTTACCTCAGTATAATCAAGTAAGCCACCTATAATAAGGTGGGGTGGGTTTTTTTTAGTTGCTTAGTTGCATTCATGTTTTGGAATGTGCGCTTGTTGGGGCAGAACCTGTCTCCTTTGAAGGCAGACATCATTCCCTATTTTGGAGACTGTTGCAGTTTAAACAAGTAATAGTGGCTTGGACCCTCCTTAGTAAGGATCGTTTAATTGTGGAAGGAAAACTGTGTTGTATGAATTGTATATCCATCTATCAGTTGGGATATGTTGAACTGTGCAAAAAGCAGAGCTCTTCAGGTTTAAGGGTGTAATTTCTTCTCTGAGCTGCATAAGGAAACCTTAAAACCAAACAAAAAATGATATACTGTATGCACTGGTAAACTCCGTTTTGTAAAGAAGGTATTTGCTTGTGCAGATCTATGGTAATTTTAGCATCCACTTACGTATCCATCCCGCTGTGTACATACTACTTCATTTCTGTGATTTTGAAAATTATGTGTCTGACACTTAGGCCTTACTTTGATTCTTCATTGGTGCTGTTTAATGAATCACAGTGGGCCAAAAAATGAATAAACAGAATTTTAATATATCTATTTACGCTCATTGCAATATGTAGTAAGTTTGATTAATCATGTTTACAGTACTGAATATGTAAGTAGGTTCGCTTTGTGTATACATTAAAACTCCATATGACATCTTCATACTAGCTAGAGGTAGCTCTAAACGTCATTGTTTCCTGCAATATTTGCTGTGGCATATGTTAGCTATTTAGTCCAAACTACTCAAGGAAAGTGAGCTGGGAAGAGTGGGTACAAAGCTATAGTTTTGTTGTATATTAACATACAAATTGAACTATACCTGAAATAAGCAGATACTCCTTTGGGTGAAAATGTTCTGACCTTTCTTTGCAGAGAAGTTGTGTTTTACAAGATACTGAAAACTACTGATTACTTTCACAGTTTTCCTTATGGAACAAACTGGTGAAATTAAGGATAATTATAGCTAAAAAGATTATAGGACAGAGCATCCAGTGTGTTTATTGCTCAATGACTGTTTTTGTAACACTTGACCTGAGAAAAGCTTGTAAAACGGTTTTAGTTACTAGAGTTCACATCGTCAGTGATGCAGCAGACAAAAGAATCATTTGTATCTCACAGTTAGGGAACTTACCCATTTCATAGCAGTTATAACTTCAGTATCTTCTCCTGGGCAGAATGAAAATAAAGTACCAAAAACTGTTTTCATTTTCAAATGAAAAGTTGTTTTAAATTGGTTTTGGTAACTATGTATTGATAAAGCTACAAATGCATGCAGATACCAAAGAATATGGAACATCCAGTAGCACCACATACAGTTAAATCTGTGGTGCCTGTGGTCTCGTTTTCTTAGACACATTTTTGCTATTTAGGATGCAGTATTTCATACTGGTTGTCTATGTCCTTATGCCAACCTCTTTTTATGGCAGCATCACTAAAAAAATTTTCAACTCATTTTATTTCCAAGATAGGTAGGGCATACTGTCAGAGCATTTGCAGATGATAACAAGTTGGAGAAGAGCATCTGGTACTCTGGAGAGCAGGCCTATTATGCAGCAGGACCTTCACAGGTTGTAGGAACGGACTGAAAGGTTCATCTGGAAGTTCAACCAAGGAAAGCAAAATTTGCCCCTGGGGTGGAATAACTCCAGGCAGAATCTCAAAGGAAGAGTGGGTTGAATGGCTGGAAAGCAGCTTGGGAGAAGAAGAGGGGGTGCAGGGGGGAAACAACGAAAAAAAAGAAAACCAAAACAAAACAAAAGAAATCGGTAGTCTTGGAGGACAAGTTGCACGAGTCAAGAGTGTGTCCCTGCAGTGAAAAAGGCCAGTTATGTTCTGTCTTTACTCGCAAGAGTGAGTGCAGTGGAGGGCCACCGAGGTGATTGATGGGGGCTGGAGCATCTGATGTACAAGGAGAGGTTGGGTAAATTTGTTGGGCCTTATGAAGAGAAGGCTAAGAGGACACCTTACTGCTATCCTCAACTGCCTAATAGGAGAATAGGGAGAAAATGGAGCCAGACTCCCTTTGGTGGTCCTCAGTGATAGGCAGGGAGGCAATGAGCACAAGCCGCAATGTGGGAAGAGACTTCTTTTTCTTCCATCGGATTCTGTGTACTATTTCTATCTAAGTGGAAAAATATGATTACATCCCAAAGCGAATGCCCCCAAAACGCCCTCAGTAACATCTCTACAATAAATGCTGACACCTATAGATGCTCTTCCCAGCCTTCCGAGTTGAACAAGGCACTTAATCTTTATGACTGTAACAAACATACACTGTAAGTCCTCGGTATGTTAAGAACAAAATAAAAAATGAGTTTACATATAAATTATATTATGTGTATGCAATTTATTGCTACACAGTGCTCAGACCGCGGTCCAAAGTCTACTGAAAGTAATGGAAATTTTTTCATCAGAGCATTTAACATAGTAGGGCCACTTGGAAATACCCAAATTAGCAAATTCTGAACAAGCTGACTCAAATACTGGAGTCAATTTAACAGTCTCTTAACATAACCTCAGAGGAGCACTGCAGCTGCATTGCTTCTGGTATACAAGATAGTTCCATGAGAGCCAGTTTGGGTATCGTTACAAAATGAGGGCTGTGGAGACATAATTTTAGGCTCTGTGAAAGAATACTGTGTCATTACAGATTATTTAGACTAGTGGAAATCTGGTTAGTTTCAGCAAATGCATGAATGTAGCATTAAGGCAGGAAACGGCTTCGCCTACGTAGCACAATCAGAGCATATTTATTTTGTTAATGTTATGTTACCGTAAAATAATAAGGGAAATTAAATCACAATTTAATTGTTCATCATCTTGCAGAACACATTGTATCTCAAGCTGTCATGGAAACTAGTTATCATTTCTTTGATCCTTAAATCATACAAACAAAAATCGTTGAGGAAAGATAGAGGGATCACAATATTTGTATGAGAAAGATTAATGAGCTGTCTAAGCTGATTGCTTTTGCAGTAACTCATATTTCATGATATTGTATGAATGCATAAATGAGTTTTTTTCTTAAGTTTAAATAAAAAAATCCTTTTCTGTTTATCGATACATATCTAATGTTATGCATACCAAGTCATGAGTTTTACTTTCTATTTATAGCAATTTTGCTTAGTGGTAAAATATGCAATGTATCCTAACTATTTCAAAAGTGTATCTGTTGATTTGATTCCATAACATTTTTTCCTAGACACTTGTCATATGATTACATTTTACAGTATAATTTGAATGTATTCATGGAGAATTCATTTGGTTCTATTCATAGTAGTACACCCTACACAACATAAAGGATTATATCCTCTCTCTAGTTACCGCAAAAATATTTACCAGTTATACAATATTTCAGTGTCTTTATTGATCATTCAGGTCAATTGTTGGAGGTCTGTCAACGTTTGTGTAATAATATCAGTGTGTGATTTAGCCACACAAACATCTTTCCCCATGTATATATATATACCCAGTTGGAGTTTAAAAAATATTGTTTCATGTTCTTGATTACAGTTGTGAAGAAGAAAGAAAAAACAGAATTTCAAAGCATGTGTTTTATTTTGGTTTTTTTTCCTACTACATTATATTACAAAATAAGAAAAACAATCATAAATATTCTGTTTATGTCATCATTTTTATTACAATAATTATAAAGGCTTATTTTCTAATCCTTGTTCATGTATGGACAAATAAAAACATAATTGTAAAAATTCACTTAAAATTGAAATGCAAAACCCCCACCTTTTCCTTACTTTTCTAAGTGTAAACAAATGATGGAACACTTAAATTATTTCTTTATCAGTTCATAAGCAATCCCAGTAAAAAGTACTGCTCATGTTGCTAGTTTTGAGTAGGGCTCATGAATTCATCAGAAAAGCTATGTAAAAGATATTTTGAAATATATAAGTGTAGTGATATAAACATATTATTTTTTAATGTCATCTTTCTTTTTTTTTCTGTGAGATTGCTCAAAGGAAATGATTATACTTCGTGGTCATTTAGGCTTTTACCACTTACATTTCAAAATGTGAACTAGTAAGTGTTAAGACTAATACAGATACGATATTCTGCTTGTGATGTTAAACTAGTTGATTGAATTAAGCACTTCACCAAGGCCTAGGCAACTTTTGTTTCATCTGACAGGGCAAAAAGGGAGACTGAAGATTTGAGAACAAAATAATGCTTTAATACATTATATTTTTGTCTAAAACTTACAATTCAGTTTAGTCTCCTTTGCCTAGGGCACTAAAATAGCATAGAAAACATAGGTGCTAGTGCAGACACTGTGCAGGAATGGGAGTCTCTAGCCAGTTTGGCTACTTTCTTTGTGCTGCCCCTTATTCCCAGCCCAGTGCTCAAATCTTATCTCTGCATACTCACTCTCACTACAAGTGTACACACACATGCATTTACTTGTGACAGCTAATTTTTTTGTGGATTTCAGCGTCCTGAATACCTTCCCCTTTTATATGCCTGCCAGCTGTTTTGTGATACAACTGAATATGAACTTAAATATTTTTTCCTGCAATAAACTTTGACTTTTTCTTTTCTGGGAAGGTAAAAGGCTGTGTTGTCAGGAAATTGTCTGCTGGCAGTATGGACCTTAAGTTGAAGAATCGTAGAATTATAGAACAGTTTGGCTTGTAGGGGGCCTTCCAAAGTCATCTAGTGCCCCCCCCCCCCCCGCAATGAGCAGGGACATCTCCAACTCGATCAGGTTGCTCAGAACCCTGTCCAGCCTGACCTGGAATGTTTCTAGGGATGGGGCATCTACCACCTCTCAAGAAATTGCTGTTTATACTGAGATTATATACAGCTTTAGTTTAAGAGATATTCTATCAATCTTACTCATATCTAGATTAGGGTTAAGAAACCCCAAATATTGTGAATGAAACCTTTGCTGCTTCTATAGTTCAGTTTAAGAAGAAAAGTTTATAGTGTCCAGAAGCTGGAACTGGTATTTCAGGTATCAGAAGTGTTTTTTCTGTCCCCTCCGTATCCTCTAGGGAAAACTGGTCAACAGTTTTTCCCTTAAAATCCTAAGAAAAAATAAAATTATTACCACCTTCTTCAATTGAGTAATATTATCTGTTCTTCAGAATGAAGGCAGGCATTCAAAAGTGAAACTAATAAAGAATGATTAAATATTCTTACGCAAAGATTACAGAAAGTCATAAGCAATGAAAAGATTCCATGTATTCTTATCACATACTGGTAATATCTTTGCTGCTGTAAATAAATGAAATTGATTTGCTGGCTTGCCTATAAATTAAGAAAGTAAGTGTGATGATATTTAAATAATAACGCTTTGGTGCCTATTAACCTAATTTGCTATTGTGGAAGGGTAATTAATAGGAGGGAATGAAGAAATAACTTTTCACACAGAGATCTGTAATGGCACACACTTTGCTTGAAACACAACAAACTGTATTTTTGTTACTCTTTCTGAAGCCACATCTGCAGTTTCTCATGCTTTATCTTCATACGTGACAAATTCTGCTGCTATATTCCTGAGATATTTGAGAAAAGTCAATCTAGCTCTGCTTTGATTAACTAGCTGTTCTTTTCTTTCCCACCAACCTTCGCACCAACCCCTTCTGCCAAAGTTTGCCATTTCCATAAGTCAGGAGAGGGACAAATACAGTGTCTTCTGTTTCTCTGTTGCCTCATCACGTCTACTGGGCAAAAGACCTTTAGCTACCTGCATTAAATGAATTTATAGGCAGTTGTTTTCCAGTGTAATCAACAGACTGGATGCTGCCTAGTCTCTCATTCTACACTGATTAGAACACTGCAACAATACCTAAAAAGCAAGACATCAGGATATATGTGTGTGTGTGTATGTGCTTTTTCCAGTTTTGGGGTTTTCTTTGTTTGTTTATTTTGTTTTGGTTTGTTTGGGTAGGGTTTTGATTTTGGGGTGTTTTTTAAGTTTATTGGAAAACGTCATATGTCTTCTGTAATTTTGCCTCATTTATAGGAGGAGGGGTACTGAGGGAATGAAGTAAAAATACAAAGCATGTACTGTCACTCAAGAAAATGAAGTCAAATATTGCTAATTAAAGAATAGGAAATTAAATATTTAGCAGGGATGTAATCACGCTCTGCTTTCTGAAGCATTGGGCTGATCAAAACACCCCCATACTTTCGGAAGTCAAAAGTCAATTAATGCCATAAAGGAACACAGCTTCTTTTTTCTGTGGGTACTTCTACCTAGTCAAGTCAGCCTGCCTCTCTTGTGCTCCACTCTAATGGGCCAACAGACCTGTAGATGTTTTAGTGCCTGTTTGTGTGGAAGTTGTTAAGCCTTACCTCTGAGGGACTGAAGTGGCTTTGAATCAGTATTTGCTTGAATCCTGCTGTGTTGGAACACAGTTTGCTTGAATCTGCCTCTGCACTACTATGTAGATATATTCTATATTGTTTTAAGCCATACTTTCAATTCAGCAAAGTGCAATGGTACTTTTTACCATCTTAAGGTAAAACTTACATTCTATAGAAATTGTGAAGAAATGAAGGACTGGGCAGAAGTTCTCACTCAGATGTGACAATGAAAATAAATAAGCAATTTAAAATACACTGTGTCAATAAGCAGTTTCCTACTTTAAAAACCAGAGTCATTTAGAGTCAGAATTTTCAGTTCATATTTTAGATGGATATGAATGTACTATCATATATTGATGAATATAATACTCAGATAATTATTATAAATATCAGCTCTTCTAGTGAAGTTCAGTGCTTTTTTAATCTACACTACACACTTGTTGAAGTTGTCTATTGTTGACACATCAGTGAATGTAATTTAGTATGTGAGTATCCTACTTTAGAAAGTGACATTCCAACCACTACCCATTGAGAGGTCTTAAAGGAAACTATCCTTACATGGAAAAGTGAAATAAAGTAGGTAATATAGCAAAACTTAATCTAGAATTTACATATATCACTAAAAAGCTATAATCACTAGCACAGAAAAGCAAATTTCCTAAGGAGAATCATCTGAAAACATAGAATATCATGCTTATTACCACATTTAAATTCTCTGTTAACTCTGACAATGGATTTTCCATGACATAGAAATCTTGACTTGACTAAGAAATACATCAGGTGTAACACTATCATCTTTTGCTTTGTCCAATGGGGACAAAGCAGGTTTCAACTTTAGGGAATCAGATCATGTTTGAAATGTGATCTTGTTTAAAGAAATCATAGTACCAACATCCGGAGTATCAAGTGGGAACATGCAGCAGCATCCCTGCTTCCCTAATCCATCCTTCACATACCACATTGTCATGGTTTCAGCCCAGCTGGTAACAAAGCACCACACGGCCGTTCGCTCACTGCCGTGGCCATGGCCCCAGTGGGATGAGGAGAAAATCTAGAGGCAGGCTCGTGGGTCGAGACGAGGACAGGGAGGGACCACTCCCCACTTACCATCACGGGCAAAAGACAGGCTCAGCTTGGGGAAAGAAACAAAATCAATTTAATTTACTACCAGTCGAATCAAACCAAGGATAATAGGGAGTAAACCACAACCTGAGAGGACATTTCCCCCCGCCCTCCCTCCTCCCCGCCTCAGCCCCACTCCCGGTTCTCTCTCCCAGGGGAACAGGGGACGGGGGCTGGGGTCGGTTCCTCACCCCTTGTCTCTGCCGCTCCTTCCTCCTCAGGGGGAGGAGGACTCCGCGCTCGGCCCCTGCTCCGCCGTGGGCTCCCTTCCTCCCGCGGGAGACAGCCCTTCCCCAACTTCTCCAGCGTGGGTCCTTCCCGCGGGCTGCAGTTCCTCACAGACTCCTCCAGCGCGGGTCCCTTCCACAGACAGGGTGCAGTCCTTCCGTCACAGACTGCTCCAGCGCGGGAGCCGCGGCCATTTTGGGGGACATCCGCTCCCCCGCTCCCCTCCACGGGCTGGGGGGGACAGCCTGCCGCCTCCCCGCGGGCTGCGGGGGCATCCCCTCCTCCCCCGCTCCTCCTCCTTCCCTGACCTCGGGATCCGCAGAGGGGTTCCTCTCACGTCCCACTTCCCCGACTCCCTCACGGGGCGTTCCCCTTCGGAAATCTCTTCTCCCAGAGGCGCTACCGCCGTCGCTGAGGGGCTCGGCCTGGGCCAGAGGCGGGGCCGGCTCCGAGCCGGGGGAGCTTCGAGCAGCTTCTCCCAGGACCCGGCCCTGCGGCCCCTCTCCTGCCACACAAAAGAACCCACGCCACACAAACCCATAACACACATGCATCCCTAGTTAGCACAGAAACCCATCCACTTGTTTGTGTTGACTAGTAGCTCAAACCCCCAAACTGGTAGCATGATAGAACTGGGGCC
Organism: Astur gentilis; assembly: GCF_929443795.1. Lineage (NCBI taxonomy): Eukaryota > Metazoa > Chordata > Aves > Accipitriformes > Accipitridae > Astur > Astur gentilis. The sequence continues at coordinate 1,714,137 of NC_064892.1, forward strand.
TTATGTCCTCTGATGCTTTGTTGTTGCTGGTGTTCCTTTCCAAAGCTTAATTTCCTGTTGTCTTGAACCACTTCATCTACTCTTATAGTTAAAGTGAAATTAGGGAACTGCTTTTATTTATTAATAAAATTATCATCAGGTTTTTGGAAGTTTCATTACACTGCCCACAGTATGGAACCTTTGGTCTCCATGAAGAGTTTTCTACTGTGCTCCTCAGAGTTATATTTGAGAGCCTTTAGGTGCAGTCAATGCAGATCATGAATTACGACACATTAACTGAATGTCATGAAAAAAGGCAAACATTTGGAACAGGTTTTAGCATATTTCTGTAAGAAAACAAAGAGATATGCAACTACTCTGGAATTTTTCTTTGTCTCCCATAGCCATTCCTCTGAATAGGTGGACTCTGGCTGACTTCAATCAAATTTGACAGAGGGTCTGAAGTCTCAAAAGTTTGAAGTTCCAAAAATTTTTGTGAAAAACAGTGCCTAACTAAATGAAAATAAATCTTATCAATCCCCTCAATAAGCAGAGAAAATGAGGCTGTTACTACTCTCCATTTTGCTTGACATTGTGCAGCTAACAAGTCAGTATGCACACAGCCTTTTGCCTGCCTAGAAGTCATACAGGTTATACAGCTAGAGTATGGAGGGGAATTGGAAGTGGGATGGACAGCATAAAGCATATGAGAGAAAGCTCAGATGATTCAACAGGGACTAGAGAGGCTGGGAAATTAATTGTTGATAGAGCAACTGGGGAATAAGAGCGTTCAGGATAATATAGTGAGTCAACAAAATAGTGTACTACACTTTTTCATAGCTGACAGTCAGATTTTTTTAACGTGAATTAATCTGTGTGTATGATGAGATTATACTATTACTGTTCTCAGTCAGAGCTGCTGGATGGCTAGTCATTTCTTGGTAACAATTCACTAAATGGCTAATTAGTAGCGGCTAGATAAAAAGTGTATTAGAATAGGACAGAGGGTTCTGTGGAGATCTAGCCAGGTACATGCATGTAGCAGAAAAATGAGACTCGGTCTCTTTAAAATGCTGAAGATATGAAATAAGTGGAATCAGCCTTCCTGCACTGAAACAGAAGGTACCTTGCTGCTAGCAAAAAATTGAAATATGGTCATTCTGGATTCTTCAAAATTGAGCTTGAACAATTATCCTAGTTGAGAACACTAAGATAAATAGCAAAGAACCCACTGACACTACTTGATAATGGGTCATTTTGCAAAAAAAAAAAAAGAGTGCATTTCCTTTTGTCTCACATGGTAAAGGCAGAGGAGAGGCTATAAATGGGGCAGGAGGAGTGAATTGCTCTGCTTCTTGAAGCAGTCCATCTGGATGTCTGCTAGGAAGTGGCTGGGAAGATGCTGATGACATCAAGCCTGGAATGGGCTCTGACAGAGTGATGTAAGGATGCCTGATCCCTCTGTCCTGGGCATCCTCCTGCTAACCAGAGAAAGCACCCAACTTCCTCATATCTCTCCTCCTGGTTATAGAAACAGGTTCAACACATGTGGCGTGGTCAGAATAAGAAGTTTGATTTATTTTCCTGCTTCAGCTACAATGGTCAAGGACAGGGCTGTGCAGCAGGTCTCTCCAGACAGACCCAATTGAGTTATCTCCATACTTTATTATCCCCTGTCCTATTTACTCATGCTCCTTCTCATTGCCCTCATACCTCCCTTTCTCTGTCCAAATTACCTCCCACATAAATAACCTGCCCCTAATTATGTTTTCCCAGATTTGCCATACCAAAATACATTTATCTAGGCAATCTCAACTTTGTATGTTATTACTGACAATAACTATTAATACTGATAATAACTAGTTACTGCCAGTTATTATAGTTCTGCTCCCCCACCTCCACCCCCCCAGCTATCTGTAAAGCCATTTCTCAATTAACTCCCCCTTACCCACCTATGACATCCAGCTTTTCATCATGACGCTGTTAATAACCTCTGTCAGCATGGTTGTGTGCCACCTCCACCACCAGTTTCTCATGGCATGTCTCCGGCAGCTGCTTACATTCTGCTCTACAGCATAACCTCAAGCCAGGGGTAAGTCAGCAACCAGCTATCTCCCTATAGACCTAACAATGTCATTTAAGACTTTTAAACTTCTTTTGGGAGGCCTTTTGTGCCGTTCACAATTTTTCTTTGTCTTTGTACAGTCAATGATAGCGATCTGCAAGAGGCAGGTAAGATATTTTACTCCAAGATTCATGAAGCTTTAGAGCCATTAAATTTCCAGTGGCTTCTATTCTACACTAAGAAAAGACAGGATATTTTTTGAAATACAACATACAGAGATTAACTCTACAATAACAAATAGTTCAGGATATTCACTTGAAACATGCTGATACAGTTTCCAACTCTTGCTTAGTTTATTTATTAGCTAATGATGAATACGTGCAATAGGAAGACTCATATATGAGTAATATGAGGTTTAAATCCTGAGTCCAAAACAGTCTAAAAATTATCTGAAAATGGGGTCTACTATCCCCCCCTCCCCACCCCCCATTTTGACCATTGATAGAAATACTATCACGGATGTTGGAAAGTTTTACTTCCAAGAGCCATGAAAAGTTTCTGGGTTTATAACCAAATAAAAAAATCCACTAGAAAAAAAAGAAATTTTTGCAAATTCCTGGCTATCTCTGCTCACCCATGACCACATGTGAAAACATCTATTTGTATTTAGTTTATATTTACCCTGACGAATATAGCTGCAAAATTATGGAAGCAAAAATAATTGAAATAAAAATGTTACCTTTTGGTGGCCTTTGCAATTAGGTAGTTTTTAATGAGGATTTGTAATCATATCTTTTTAATATGGAATCTTGAATATGAATCCAGAAGACAATAATGTTAACTGTAATTAAAATCTAGGCAGAAATCATAGATCTTTATTCCTACTTTAGACTTACTTTATTACTTTTAATTTGTTACGTTGTCTGTCACAGACATCGACACACAAGGGAATGAGTTAGAACTCCTTTCTCCCAATATGGATTTCAACAAGTAAACTTTTAAAGTATCTGGGGTTTGTGTGGTGCATGCAGTCTCTAACATTCTTTAAGTTGTAGGTGAATTTTTGCTGTAATAAGTTTGTTCCCCTAAAACTGCAGCAAACACAGTAGCAAAATTCTACTGTCATTGTAGACATTTTTAGAACAAGAAGGCTAAAATAAACAAGGCAGAAATACCTCATATCATATGAATTCCAAGTACATCTTTCTTGGCATAAAATCTTCTAAACCACTACAGATATTCAGCTAAAATCTGTTGTTGTTGTCCTAAATATATTCCTTTGTTAAAATTATACTCCTAACCCTTTTGGGTATTGACAGCCTATTATTTTTCATATGTGCCATCTTTATCCAGAAAACCAAAAGAACAACTAATTATATCCTTTGCAAATGAGTGTAGCAGAATAGCTTTTGTTCACCAAAATTCTTAAGTCTATTCATCATGAATGCAGAATTCACAAGGATTTTTTTATTGTTGTTTTTAATGTACAGCCACTTTAGTGGCATGTGAAGTTTGGCATTTGAAGCTAATTGTATACTTTGCTTTGGAGGCTGTAAATTCAGCCAGTCTGCCTAGCTGCATTGCATTTGTACTTAGGCCTTAATTGATCATTTTGCAGAAGGTTTTTTTGTGTTGTTTTGGGGTGATTGACATTGGCACTATTATTTTTAAAGGTTGCTTGTGCAGTTTTAGTAAAGTCTATGGTAGTAAGCAATTAAAATGAAGGTCAGTAAAATAAATCTATTAACAAAAGCATAATGTTTGGGGGGAATGTGCTATACCTAAAAATTTACATTGATTTTGCAAAACTAACTGCATATAAAACTTTCTCTGACTCATTTTTCTGTGTTACTAAGAAATCAAAAATATATTACTTAAGCAGAAAAGCAGACATCTGAGCTGAAAGTGGAATATAGGCATGACTAGTATGAAAAAATAGATGAAAAAACATAGCTGAAATAGTCTCCAAGCATATACAGTCATATATTTTCAACAGAAATAATCATTATGAATATTGGACTGGTCAGTCTGTTTATCAATATATGTATATAAAATTGGCAGGTGTCAGTAAAGTTCTTTTGAAAAATTTAATTTTCAGTATCTTTATTAGTGAACTGGATGATGGAGCATAATGTACGCTCAGCATTTTTGCTGATGTTACAAATCCGGGAGGAATGGCAGATACGCCAGAGGGTCATTCTGCTCTTCAGAGGGACCTCGACAGCCTGGAGAAAAGGGCTGACAGGAACCTCATGAAGTTCAACAAGGGGAAGTGCAAAGTCCTGCACATGTATTCATGCACCCAAGGTGTATGAATAACTCCACGTGCCAGTACGTGTTGGAGGTTACTGGCTGGTCCCTGATGTACAACAAGTTGTGGAGTCTCCATCCTTAGAGATATTAAAAAAAATGGCTAGACATGATCCTGGGCAACTGGCTCTAGATGGCCCTGCTTGAGCAGGACAAGATGGCCTCCAGAGGTCCCTTCTAGCCTCAACTATTCTGTGACTCTGTGATTCTCAGATAATATTATGTAGTCTATCTGCTGTTCCTTGTATGCTCTCCTAAGAGCTTCTGATTTCTTCATTCTTCCTAAAGCATTCAGAAGAAATGAGTATAGTTTTCTGGTCATCTTCACATAATCAATGTGCATGTAGAATTAATATTTACTTCAATGAGCAACTTCAGGTGGCTCTTCTCTTTCTGTCAGCAAGAAATTGCCACTGTTGAACATACATCTGTGCACTTAGTTGGGACGCTGTGAAAAAGAATGGTCTCATGGAGCATGATTTGTGAACAAATACATGCTTAGGAGGTACAGGTTTTCCACCTTACGTAAACCAGAAAAAAGAGATCTCTTACAAATTTGTAATATTATTCTACAACTGTAAAATTTAATGTATAATTACTGTTTCTTTTGTCATTTTGAATGTTATTTTTTTCTGCTTAAAAAGTGATTTTCATTGGCTTTCATATCATTAATCTGCACTAAGATTTGCACTGAGAAAATTGCAAATCTATGACTTTATTATAGGTCTTGGAAGATACCGTACACTGACATTTTGACAGGTTGCTTGCATACAAATGATTGAAATATTACTAGCATTCTTTGTGGTTTTATGTGCTCCTTGCTTTATTTATTTTCTTCCAGTAGTACTGATGTTCAATACAAACTGAACTGCTTGATATGAAAACCTGTGAAAAGGGGGTACACGAAGTCATTTGTCCTGTGCTGTTATCTCAAGCTCTGTAAATCAAGCTGTTTATCATCCCTGAAAGCATCGGGTCAAAACAAGTAAAAATCTGTGCTGAAACCAAGGTCAATGATGTGCTGAAATTGAGCTTTTAAGTAGAAGATAGAGGAAACTCTCTTTTCTGAAAGGAAGGTATCCTTTAATGAAAGTAAAAGTGCCTTGTGATATGTATACTCAGGGCAAATCTGCTGCAGAGATTTGTATACCCCTCTCTCAAAAGTCTGAAAGATCTCCTAATCTTAATTATCAGGGCCAAGATACCAGAATAAACAGGCAGTAGGTCTCAGTCTGTTGCAAAACCCAATGTTTTTAAAGTGTATTAGCTGTACTGTGCTAGTCCAGTTGGTGAGAAAGAGAACCCATGGTGCCACACTTATCAAGTGGAAGATCTGTTTATCTGCTCAGCTGACTCGTTTAATGAAAGAAAAGACATGTTACAGGTAAAACCAAAACAACTTCCAATTAAGGCCTTTCAGTTTATCATCTTTATCACACACACATTTTAGAAAATTTATTACCTCCTTTGCACATCTCTTGTAGGTCTTAATTCATCTGACCTATTTTAAATGAACCACACCCAAATATGCTTTGTTTTTCCATAGAGTAAAACAGCACCTGCACTTGTGCAAAGCATTTGACACTGTCCCGCATAACATCGTTGTCTCTAAATTGGAGAGACATGGATTTAATGGATGGACCACTCAGTGGATAAGAAATTGGCTGGGTGGTCTCACTGAAAGAGTTGCAGTCAACAGCTCGATGTCCAAGTGGAGACCTGTGACGAGGGTCATTCCTCAGGGGTCAGAATTGGGACTGATGCTGTTTAACATCTTTGTCAGCAACACGGACAGTGGGATTGAGCGCACCCTCAGCAAGTTTGCTGTTGACACCAGCTGTGTGTATTGCGGTCAACACACTGGAGGGAAGGGATGCCATCCAGAGGGACCTTGACAGGCTTGAGATGTGGGCCTGTGCAAACCTCATGAAGTTCAGCAAGGCCAAGTGCAAGGTCCTGCACATGAGTTGGGGCAATCCCAAGCACAAATAAAAGCTGAGTGATGAGTGGATTGAGAGTAGCCCTGCAGAGAAGGATTTGGGGTGTTGGTTGACAAGAAGCTCAACATGACCCAGCAATGTATGTTTGCAGCCCAGAAAGCCAACCGTGTCTTGGGCTGCATCAAAAGAAGCGTAACCAGCAGGTCGAGGGAGGTGATTCTCCCCCTCTACTCTACTCTCATGAGACCCCACCTGGAGTACTGCCTTCAGCTCTGGGGCCCCCAACAGAAGAAGGACATGGACCTCTTGGAGCAGGTCCAGAGGAGGGCCATGAGGGTGATCAGAGGGCTGGAGCACCTCTCCTATAAAGACAGGCTGAGAGAGTTGGGATTTTTCAGCCTGGAGAAGGCTCCAGGGACACCTTATAGCAGCCTTCCAGTACCTAAAGGGGCCCTACAAGAAAGCTGGAGAGGGACTTTTTACAAGGGCATGGAGTGATAGGACAAGGGGTAATGGCTTTAACTGAAAGAGGGTAGATTTAGATTAGGTGTAAGGAGGAAATTCTTCACTGTGAGGGTGGTGACGCAATGGCACAGGTTGCCCAAAGAAGCTGTGGCTGCCCCATCCCTGGCAGTGTTCAAGGCCAGGTCGGATGGGGCTTGGAGCAACCTGGTCTGGTGGAAGGTGTCCCTGCCCATGGCAGGGGGGTTGGACTAGATGATCTTTAAGGTTCTTTCCAGCCCAAAGCATTCTATGATTCTGTGAGTCTATGAATAACTAACTCACATACAGAGATTTAGACTGTGGCTTTACTGCTTCAATGGATGTATTTCACACTGGTCTCCTAATACCTATACAGACTCACATGTTTTAATCCACAAGTGAAGTCAGTCTAACAAGTAAATAAATTCTTGTCAAGGTTCACTTACTGTGAGTAGTAGAGAACATATACAGAGGGTACACAGAGGCATTGTAAATTTTTTTAATATTGCAGGATGTAACCTTTTAATAGGAAGGTTTTAAACTTTTAAAGACCACACAGAGTATAAGTGTTTAAATAAAAAACCCAAAAAGTATCTGCAAAGAAAAAAGGATAGGGCATCCAATTTAATTCACATTATTGCTCCAAAAATAGATGAAGTAGTTGTGGTTTTGTTGCTGTGTTTTTGAATAAAAATACCTTTAAAAAAAAATAACATCCTTGCATCTTTGGCACGATGTATCGCTATTGGTAATACACACTAATGAGCTCTGAAGGAGAGAGTGGTAATTAAACTGGGTCTTTTTATCAGCTGGAGAGATGGCAATTGTTTAGAAAGAAACTGAAAGTGGTGAGAAGATAGTGCTGACTGGTGTGCTAATAAAAATTATAAGAAAACATTTGCAGTTGTAGGCAACTGAAGTATAATTTATTCTAATCACATTTACCAGAAAGAGTAGCTCAGCTGAGGTTTGCCTACAACAAAGTTCCATGAGTTGGTTCAAAAATGGGTGGTAGTGTGAAATTCATCACATAGCAATGTTGGAAGTAACTCACTTTGAGGGGCTATGCACAAGAAGCAAATAAAATTTAAGATACAGAAATGTTTATTATCTATTGTGCTCTGCTATCCCACTAAATTTTCACTGAAGGTAAATACAGCAAATACTTCTTACATGCTACATGGATGAAAGAAGAGGGAATTTATTAAACAAAACAGGCAGACTGTAAGGAATATAGCAAAGATATGGTTAAGGAAGCAAAAACAGACTTGCCAAGTCTCTTTCAGATATATGTTGTGACATATGAGTTTCTGGTAGGACTTTTATGATCATATGACTAATCTGGAAGGCATTAACAACTTGACACTATCCTTCTGCCAAATGTTCCACTTAGCATTTGCTCTTCTATGACCTCTTTTCCCCAACTTCAATATGAGATAAAATCTAAACAGTCTTGAAGAATTTGAACAAAATATTTGACAAACATAAAACTACAGATTAGGGAATAGGTAAAATTTTTTCTTTAATTCTGCATGCAGTTAACAGTCATGGATTATAGAAAGCCAATCGGCATCTTTTAATTATTTAAATTGAAAATTCTTGTATATTTTAAATATAGTTTTAGTATCAATTAAACAGATATTTTAATTTAGACTTCCCCCCACAAAAATACATGTGGTTTTCAATCTATGTCTTTAGAAAACTAATAAATTTTGGTAGAAAAGAAATTTTAAGAAAAAAATATCAGTTTCAGTTTTCACTTTGTTGTTAACATCATCATCATCATCATTATCATCATCTTCATAACTATTATTAATAATAATGTATTTTATCTGAAATGGCCAATTTATATTCCACTACTTTAACACTCTGTGACAACTGGTTTTTAGTTGAACAATGGACAAATGGCTTCTCTTTTTAATGACAGAAACTCTTCAAAGGGGACTGAGATTATCAACCAGGGCACGACCATGGTGACTATACTTTTCACCTCCAATTTTGTGCAGAATGTAGATCTGCCTTCTGTGAATCCTCTGAATAGCAGGAAATGTATCACAGAAGAGAGTCAAACTTCGATACCTGAAAGTTTTCACAACAGAGGAATATCATTCCTCTCCATTACTCCAAATCAGGACATGAAAGTAGGAAGAAGACCACAATGCCCAATATCATGAATCGTTAACACAACTGTGGGATTAAATTAGAGTTTCAAACATACTAGGAATCACTGTAAAGGGGGAAAATTAGAAGGTAGATCCTAACGGGATCATTAAAACAATCAGTTTTCTTCTATTTTTAAATTTTTCTCTTCTATATAAATGGGAGCTACATTTGACAATAAATAAGCACACATCACCACTGCTAAGCATCCAGAGCTGTGTCTGCCTAGAGGTTGAAGGATTACTAGTAAATCAGCTGCAATACCTACATAAATATCTAGATAATGAGTGTGGGAACATGAACAATATTTAATTTCATGTTAGCGCACCCTTAGAAAACAGAGTGGACTGTTTGGACAGCCCACGCTCCACCCAGAAATATTAGTGAACTCCTTGCAAGCTTGCTGTCAAAGTACACAGGTCTGGAAGTGTGTTTTGCTACTGGACACTCCTAAGGTTCTCCTCTAAGAGGTAAGCACACGTGGCCGGTTTTGGTAAAGACATGTTTCAATTTGACATCTTGTTGTATTGTTGAATTTGTTTCTACAAAGAAAAAAAGGAAAAGAAGCCACAGGACCAAAATTACAAAGGATATCTTCAGGTAGAAGTATATATATACATAGGTGTTTTGAGTGAAATGAAGTCCACTTAAAATATCAAAGAAACTGACAGAACTCTTTTTTTGGTATATGTCTGAATGAAACAAATATCTACTTTTCCCCAAAACACTCTTTAACGTTCTATGTACATTTATTATGTATGATAATGAGTGCATGCTTGTACTCTTCCTCTCCTTCTTTTCCACTTCCTTCCCCCTCTCCCCCTCCTTCTCTATTTATCTTCATACATATTCCTGTTTGTAAGAAAAAAAATATCTGGAAATAGATAGTACTTTGGGCTCTTTTAAGACTGTACTGATTCTCATCTGAGAAATGTACAGTTCTATTTAAACTAAAAAAAGCCCGCCTCTTCTTTTATATTTATTGTGTTTGAAGTAGGTTTCAAAACCAGCAAAATAGTCCTTTATTTACATCCCTCAATGATTATTATGAAAAAAAACATGTTAGGGATTGAATTACTAATTAATCAAAAGAATTCTCAGGTTTGGGTTTTTTTTTTTCAATTAATGTTTTTACTTTTGAAATACATTGAATTGCTGTTGAATGAATAAGGATTTTTTTAATTTTTTTTTAATGCTTATAAATCTGATGGAAAAAAACATATCCGTAAGTGATCAGAAACTGTGTCAGGTGGTCAGTCTGCTGAAAGGTGAAAGGTGATGAAGAATGCCTTGAAGAGTACAGTGGCAGTGTTGGTATGGGCAGCAATAGGTGTTATCTGTTAAGAAAAGACAAGAGTGTGGATAGGCAATAAAAAATAGAATGGGTTCCTGATCCTTTCCCTCAAGAGGAAAAGAATTTATCTCCTTTTCAGGAGGAGATTAGGACTACCCTTTTTCCTTTTCCTACTCCTTGAAGTGTCAACTTTTTTAGTGTTCCAAGGCCCTGCACTGTTTTCTTTTTACCATTGGAGGACTGCTGTCATGAGAGAACTTTCCTGATACTTTTTCAGTGTTGTTCTATCTGATGACTAACAAGAGGAGGACCTTAATTTTACTCAGAAATCAGGACCTGAATTTTCTTCTTTTCCGTACGTGTTTTTTTTTTTTCAGCTGAGCCTTCTCACCTTCACATGTATGTTGTTGAAATGCTGAATAAGAGGTGATTCACACAGCAGCTCGGATCCATATGGTATTGAATTTTGTCCTGGAAACATTTTGAAATAGCTGTCTATAAACTGTATGTCTTGGTAAATTTGGGGTTAGCATGGGAAAACCACAAGACTTATAACTGAGGCAACTCAGGAGACTGCTAACATTCAACAATTTTTGAAATATTCCTTACTACCAAACTAAGTTTTTCTGGGCTCTCTATCTAGCTTGTGGAAGGGAAGCTGTTTTCATGACAGTTGATTGAGAACATCTGTATTTACCTCTTGCCTGAACTTGCCTTCTACAAGCAACTTTTTCTCTCTGTTGACAAGAACTGATGTAACTTTGACACCTAACATAAGTGGTATGAATGTTCTGCAAAATGTCAAGCAAATCCTTAATTTTGGGACTGTTGGACTTCAACTGGGTTATGTTGAGTCACAGGCCTGTTCCTAACTCGAATGAATGAACTCTTCGCTGGGTAAAACATATATGTACTCTTTGCTGAGTAAAAAACTGGCTGGATGGCTGGGTCCACATGGTTGAGGTGAATGGATTTAAATCCAGTTGGTGGCCAGTCAAGTGGTGTTCCCCAGGGCTCAGTGCTGGGGCCAGTTCTGTTTAATATCTTTATCCATGATCTGGACAAGAGGATGGAGTGCACCCTCAGCAAGTTTGCAGATGACACCAAGCTGGGAGGGAGTGTTGATCTGCTGGAGGGTAGGAAGGGTCTACAGAGGGATCTGGACAGGCTGGATTGATGGGCCGAGGCCAATTGTATGAGGTTCAACAAGGCCAAGTGCCGGGTCCTACACTTGGGTCACAACAACCCCATGCAGCGCTACAGGCTTGGGGAAGAGCGGCTGGAAAGCTGCCCGGTGGAAAAGGACCTGGGGGTGCTGGTCGACAGCCGGCTGGATATGAGCCAGCAGCGTGCCCAGGTGGTCAAGAAGGCCAATGGCATCCTGGCCTGTATCAGAAATGGTGTGGCCAGCAGGAGCAGGGAGGTGATCGTCCCCCTGTACTGGGCACTGGTGAGGCCGCACCTCGAGTCCTGTGTTCAGTTTTGGGCCCCTCACCACAGGTGTCCTAGTTCCAGCTGGGATAGCTAATTGTCTTCCTAGTAGCTGGTACCGTGCTATGTTTTGAGTTCAGTATGAGCAGAATGTTGATAACACACTGATGTTTGCAGTTGTTGCTCAGTAGTGTTTAGTCTAAAGTCAAGGATTTTTCAGCTTCTCATGCCCAGCCAGCGAGAAAGCTGGAGGGGCACAAGAAGTTGGCACAGGACACAGCCAGGGCACCTGACCCAAACTGGCCAACAGGGTATTCCATACCATGGGACGTCCCATCTAGTATAGGAACTGGGGAGAGTGGGGGGGGGGGGGGGGTGGATCGCCACTCGGGGATTAACTGGATGTCAATTGGTGGATAGTGAGCAATTGCACTGTGAATCATTTGTAGATTCCAATCCTTTTATTATTACTGTTGTCATTTTATTAGAGTTATCATTATTAGTTTCTTCTTTTCTGTTCTATTAAACCATTCTTATCTCAACGCAAGAGTTGAGAAGTGGGAAGTCTAGTCTGGAGTGAGGGTGTACACTCCCATACCCCCGGCAGAGGGAAAGGAATAAAGCACTGCACGGAGTCGCAATACCCGGGGCCCTGCACCGGCCCCTCTTGTGCACAGGCAAGCACCCAATGCCACAAAAGTGCGCTCTGTGCCAGCTATTAGTCACCTTTGATTTCCTCAGCGTCTTTTGAAGAGGGCTGCAGAATGACAGTGATCCCACCTCAGAGCAGGCCCTCTGCCCACGCGGAGAGTGCAGTTGGGTTTTCCCTCAAGTAAGCGTAATGTCCTTGAACCTGATCCTGATTTTTTTGAATAGCAGGTCAATTCCTGTAGAAAGCTTGTTCATATATGTTAGTGCTTCCTATGGGGCTTTATTCGTTTTGTCACTATTAATCTGAGACAGATGTTTTATGTAGGTGAGATAAACTGATACTTTTCTTTCTAAAACCACTTGTGAGAAAATAGATGTAAGAATATACAAAAATTTAAGAGAAGTGCTGGAACGATATTTAGGAACCAGTCAGGTAGTACGTTTGAACATTTCAGCTGACACTGAACTTAATGTTCCACAGAAATAGGGTATTGATTGTCAAAAGTAAGTTTCTGTTATGAAACTACAGTGCTATACTGTAATGAATTCACCAGAAATAGGCTAGGCTTACAAGATTGCCTACATATGTACGACTTCTGAAAGACCAAGGAGAAGGAATTTATATATATAATCTTCTTTCTCACTTCTTTTAATGATGCTTTCAACTTGTTGGATGTGTAATAAAGTTTTAATTATCCTTATTCCTTAATATTTCACAGGTCTCAAAAATTTTCCTCTGCAAAAATAAAGAACTTTACCTTTGTGTGAATCTTACCATTGAAAACTTTACCCAAATCAAGTTTTAAACTTTACCATATATCATAATCAGAAAAAAATTTACATTTTTTCATAAAAGAATGGACACATTTTTCAAACAATTCTACCTGATAACAAAATAATAGATATAATGAACGGCAGAGAATGAAAGAGAAGCTTGTGATTTAAAGCAATATGATTATGTAAATTATCATCTGAGATATACATACATCCTACTCTTTTGCTTGAGGTTGTTTCCTTTTTTATTGCATGCATAAAAAAAATAAGAAATTAGTTTAAAATATTAATTACAAAAAGCTCATTGGAAATCATTTGGGAGAAACCTATGTATTAATTTAATGACCTATGGATCTGTCCCTTCTCACAGCTAGTCAAGGACTTGTGCTGTCCAGCAACCTGAGGAATTTAAATAAGAAGAAGACATTATCTTGCTGACAAGAGTTTAGGGTATATTGTCAAGAAAAAAAACACTGAAAGGAAAGACCTTGAGGCACCACTGAGAAAAATGTCATTGAAGGTTGATATGACTGGTAAAAAAGAAGGAACAGGGAACAAGACAGTGTAATTTAAGAAACGTACCTAGGATGGTTGTACCTTATTTTCCACCACTTTTTCTGTTTCTTCCATTCCATTTTTCTGTTCAGCAGTGTAAATTACAGCAACTCTAGACTGAGAGATATGTTGGGGAGAGTCATGGGAATATGCAAAACCACAGGAGAGTAGAAGAGCATTCTGTAGAGTGGCATATGGAATGATTGCCACCTGAGATCTGACAGGAAAGAGAAGGAAATGTTGCCGATGTGAGGGGAACGGCCGTAACGTGGACAAGCAGACCCTGTGCTGAACAGCGTTGCTGCAGCTCTGACCAAGTCAACTGTCTGAGGACTGACTGTTTTTCCTAGGTTCCTAGGTCATACCTAGGATTCTGTAGTACAACATTTACACAAAGGGTCTGCTTATGCACTTTAGCAAATTTCCCAATCATCTCAACCATTTTAAAGTTTCAGCTCTTCTTGTTATGAGGCCAGTTTCTACTTTTGAGACATGAAAATACAGTTGGCTTTCAGGTAATGGAATTGCAATGTGCACGGTTGGGCTATGTTCTGTGGTGCTTTAGGTTTGCAGTTCAGACAGGATTAATTTCCCCTAACTTTAGCTTTCTAAAAGGTTTTCGTCTAACTTTCCTTATGGTATTTCCTAAATTTTCCAGTAAAAGAAAGCTTTTATTATTCTCACGTAATAGCACAATCATGGTACAAACAAATGCCATTTATAAACAGTCATGTTCACTTAACCTAAATAATAAAAAAATCAGTTATCTAGTTTTCCGTAGTTAACAGACAGTAGGATATATTTCCAGATAATAATTCAGACAGTCTTTGAATAACTGGGATAATTTACTCTCAGGCAGGGAAGGAATTTAGAAGATTTTAGACTGTTAGATGTAATGAATCTTAAGATTTGGGGTGAATCTCAGAAACGTTCAAGGCTTGTAATATTTATTTGGAAAATATGACAGAACTAATGTGTGTGCGCACTATTCTTTAGCTATAAAGTAAGAGTATTAAAGCTTGTGCTTCTAGGCAAGAGGTTGTGATGCTAGTTTCTTTTACTATCTTTTCACCCTGCAAAACTAATCTATTTTGCCTAATCTTAACTCAAACAGCAAATCAGAAGAAAATATATTGGAGGAATAAACAATGTTTTTGTTGGAACAGGAAAATGCAGTGAGGTACATATATATATTTCATAATTTTGTAGGTGCATTGGCTTTTCTGTCTAAAGTTTTGAACCCTCCATTTTTCATGATGCTAGCTATGAAACTTTTGCAATTGGAGAAGAACATACAACAAGAAAGAATGAAAAGCAAAATAATATTTTATGTTAAAATTCTAAAAGTTAAAATTCAAAATACATTCCGGTCTTGCAAAGAAATGGATTTAGTTTTCAGTAAAATCCTAGGCCATTTTGAGGGTTGTGGTTGAAACCCACAAGAAGTATAAAACTTGGCAGTCTTTTGAAAAGGAAGAAGTAAATACATTTGAATTGATTATTTATTTCAAATTTGGGTTTATTCAAAGAGGGCATTCAAGTGAAAACTCAAAACTTTCCAGTAAACATCAAAGGAAAGACGCTGAGTGGCTGTTTAGAAATACTATGGAGAGCCACAAAGTCACAACATTCCAGTTTACTTGTTTTATACCATTTCCAACATCACCTAGAACTCTGTAGTATTACTGACCTCAGTTCAACAGGATTTTGATGCCTCTAACATTTGTTGTCCATTTGGATAATGTCTTTGCCATTGCCTTCATGGAACAAGAATTTTGGCTACCCTAAACAAAGATGGAGTAAGGTGTGACCAGTTCAGGCCACACAGCACCAGCTGTTTCTATAGGGATTGTCACTAACCTGCTGTCCAGACTTTGGAATCCTCTGCCCGACTACCTATAGCAAGTAAACATTAATATTAATTTTTTATTTTATTTTATTTTTTTTTGTCTTGTATGCAACTAAAAGGAATTTCCAGCACAGATTTACTGGAAGGCAGAAATAGTGTATTTTTGCAGGACCTCCGGTAGTACACAATGTCATGTGATGAGTTAAAAAGTTGTATCAAAACACAGATCCTTTTTCTCTGTCAACATTGTGGCTGGATCTACCCCTGCTTCCTGGATCACTTCAGTAAAATTCAACACAGTTTGGTAAGCTCTTTTTTTTTATTATTATTATTACAGGAAGTAAAAAATAAACAACCTTATGTCTCTCATCCTTTCCAGCAGCTCTATTAGACAGTCTGAACCTTTCAAATGTTAACTGTACTTCATTAAAAACATCCAGCCTTATGGTAAAGTTTAAATGCTGTAGACTTTTCCATACGGCATAGAAAATGTGTAGATATTTAATGTATTTGCACACCCACACATGAATAAAAAATGTAAATAAATATAAAACTGCTCTTAGTAGAGAAAACAGTAAAATTGTAATTTATTTTTTGAGATTTTTTTTGTTAAATATACTACAAAAAATATTGTGCACTCCCTTGAAATAGAGAGGTAACAAAATATGATCCTTTTCTTTTGCTCACAAATCTCAAACAAATTTCTGTGGGACATCTGATGCAAAAAATCCCGTAATTGAGATGTCTTTTATAAAGCAATAACTTGAACAAGTATTTTGGTAAATTTTGAACTAGCTGATGAGAGATAAAATGCCCCGCTATTGTATTTAATGCAAGTACTGCAATTATGTCCAACATTGTTAGTTTACTGGGACAGGGACAACATGAGAAGCACTGACTTTATTAATGTCGGTAGAAAAGTGTAAGCAGTCCAATGCCATTTGTTTTCTTCTGAGATCTGTACTCCACTGCAGATGTTAGTGTCAAGCTCACTGAAATTATTGTAGATTCCTTCAACAGCAGACAGACACAGAGATAGTAGAAAGACTTTTAAAATGCAGAATATTGTTTTACTCTCACAGTGATTTCAGTACTAGAAATACTTCATAAGCTTGAAGTGATAAATATTCATGTGGATTAAATATATTCATTTAGTAGAATTATTCATAGTGAGGGAAATTATGTAGTCAGTTTCTTTTGGAATCAGTGGTAGTTTTAAGTGAACAAAGATCGTATGACTTGGCCTGTGTATTTAGCAAGATAAACAGCCTGTGCTCAGCACAATGTCACTTTTTAGTGCTTCAATGGTTCCACTTCTCCCCCCCCCCCCCCCCCCCCCCCCAAAGAATTTGTTTCTTCCACTGAGGTCAGCTTACTCCTGTGCTTTTCTTACCAGGAAAGAAACATGATTTTAAATGTCTACACCTGTGTCACAACAGCTCCAGCAGCAGTAAGCTTGGGCCAAAAATCATTGACCTCTTCTGAGACCCTAACTGAGTTACAAAGGAGTTAGAAATTGCCTATTGCTTGCAATGGTTTTGACTGGAACCGATAAAAGAGTCAGGATCAGTTTTAGCAACACTTACTTGACTATGGCAGTTAGGCTTAACTAGGTGTACGAGAAGAAAACGTGTGGAAGCATAAAGTAGGAAAAATCTTACAGATGCGTGCAGCCTCTGATTACTGTTCTCTGAAACAAAGTCAGACGAATGACTGCAGGCTTCCAGATACTGAATGACAAAAGGGTTTAATACCTGGCTTCTTTTTTTTTTGTGATCCAAAATTGCTTTTAT
This sequence comes from Astur gentilis, assembly GCF_929443795.1. NCBI lineage: Eukaryota > Metazoa > Chordata > Aves > Accipitriformes > Accipitridae > Astur > Astur gentilis. Next base: position 1,731,421 of record NC_064892.1, read on the forward strand.
GTTGAAAAAAATTCTAATGTAAAATCCTTTCCTTGTGTAATAAGCATGTTGCAAGTAGTGCAGAGTCATCAAACACAGCATTTGTCAGGCTTTTAACAGAGATTGAAAGTACTGTAGCACACATTGAGTTCTGAGCCAAGCAAAATTAGTTTTCAAATTCCCAAACATGTACCATTGTGAGAGACAGGTAGCAGAAGTACACTCTACATGGTCTCTATATTTGCCCACTGTTGCATATTAGAGCTGTGGAACATGCATTACTTTGGAGGCACAGCTATCTGAAGTCTGTAGCAAATTTAAATTAGCTGCTATATATTCAGGGGAAAATTGGCAGATTGTAACTATAAAAAACATAATTAATGTTCCCCAAGGAGTTTTAAATGAGATGTTTTCAACTCTTTAGTAATCTGGGCAGTCCATTGAAAATAATATGTGATAAATTTAATGCTGTCTGCTTGCAGATACATGGTTAATACTTGCAGAATGTGATGTCCTGCATTTTGGATGATATCCAACGATTTTGTGAGAAACCAGTGGCACTACTGGAACTGCACAACACCCACAATCAAAAATGCATGATTCTATTTTTAAACACTGATGCAACTCCTAATATTTGAGATTTCTTTTCATATTTGCAATTACGAAAGGTTCATTTCAGACAAAAAGAATCAGCATGGTATTAGGGATTATATATTTAGAAGCTTCCTTGTTCTCTGTTTAGTCTATCTTCTAAAGAATACTAATACAACGTTTCTTAAAAACACACCCTGAGGTTTTGGTGTGGGTTTGTTGTGGTTTTTTTTTCTGGAACGACCCTTGACATTTTCCTTTGAATATTTGTGAGATTTCCTAGTGTTAACAGCAAGGAACAAGCCAGGGAGAACTCCACAATGGCAAGCAGCAGCAGCAGAATGAAAGAGTGCCAGAGGGCCTGTCTTGGGGTGCAATCTGTTCAGAGAAGAGACAGGGAACTGCTGTTGCCAATTTACATACCTTTGCTTTGCTGTGAGTCACAGGGCGCAGCACTGTGTCTGGTGAGACCTGCATCATATGCATATTTATCGCAATGTAGTAAGTATAGGGACTTAACCAAAACAAAAGAAAACACAAAAAATATCCACCCTAGCAACAACATCAAGATCAGAGATACAAAAGACCTTTCCGCAGAACAATTGATGAAAGACTTGTAGTGTAACCTGACCTTTTGATGGGGAAGCCAAGACTACAGTCAGTCTGGAGTCTGAGGCACAGATAGAAAGCTCCCATGCTTTGTGCATGCTTCTGTTACTGTTGTTGTTTTGTTGAAGCAGCTGTGGAAGCGCCTTGTATAAATGATGATAGAATAAAGACAAGAAACTATCTGCCAACCATATCAAAGGGCAAGATGATCCCATGTATATTTTTAAAATAGAAAGTAATTGAACAATAATGCTTTAAAGGGCCTGGAGTCTCAAGCTTATCCTCTGTACAAAGGAAAGAGACTTTCTCCCTCTTACGCTTCTGTTGTTGCTGTTTTAAATCAGGAATATGCAGGAACCAAGGAAACCTTATTTAGAATATGCTTTCATCTGTGCCTGCTGGTCACTGATAATACTGCTCCACCCGAAAGAAGAAATTATGGATGATTTTGATGATGTTGTAAAATGAAATCTGAGAATGCGGAAATCTTTGCCACAGAAATGTGGCAATTCCAGAAGACTCCGTTGTGTGAACTCCAAGGTAACCTTTCGATTGGTTAAATAGAGAAGCCACAATATTCAATCAAGTTGTACTTTTTGCATTCTGGCTTCCAGTTTCCCTTTGGTCTCAAGTGATTGCTCTTAATACAACTTTATGAGCTTAAATGACTGGTTGGGTATGAAACTTAGGTTGCTATGTTTTAAGTGTTCTAATTTAAAAGAAAAAGATGTGTAATATTATCTGGCATATAGAATGTATTTTTAAAAACCAGAACATTTGGCAAGATCTTGTGTTTTAGTGAAGCTTCAAACTTAAAAGCATGATCTAACCCGCTATGATGTGTTTGGCAGCTGGATCCAGTGCGGTCCTTGGGAACTTGTGTGATTACACAGGAGGCATTTTTTCTGTGTTGAAGCATTCGCTAATTCTTACAACATCACCTTTGCTGTAGCTTGTTTCCTATTTTTTTTTTCCTGGAATGAAATGCTTACTGGTGTTTTTCTCTTGAAATGTATGCATTGAAAAGAGCAAAAACCATAATTCAAAAAATATCCTTATGCCCTATTGGCTAGGCATAGAGAAACAACACTTTTTTAAGACCTTCTTTATCCAGAATACAAATAGAGATCATGTAGTGACAGTAAAAGGTCTGAAGAAAATTGAATAGTTTGTTTCTTTACCTAAACACTGGAGAAACCATAGGAACTCAGGGGTTTTTGTTATTTCCTCTGAAAGATGACAGGTGGACTGTGGCCATTGGGTGTTTTAGTTATCAAAACTGGTTTTATAGCGTTACTTTAGTTCAAAACTCTTGGATTTAGGAAAGAATACTTCCCCCCCACACACACACTCACAATTCACAAGCAGTCTGTTGTAAGTTTCAAATACATTTGTGAAGCTTTTGAGAAATAGTGTATGGAATTAATAGGTATAAGAACACAGTACAATATGTTTCTATTTTATGCCTCTTAATTCTGTTCTATCAAGCCTAGCGGACGTGGTGAGGAGAGTAAACTGTTTGTATCGTATTGTTAGAATACCATACACTGAGTAGCCATCAGCCAAAGACACTAACCATCAGTTATACATTCTCAAAGTGCAGTTAATATCTATTACCTTTTGAGAGTGATGTCTGCAGTAGAGCCAAGCTCAGCAATCAAGAGCGACTGGAGTACACTATAACCTTTGAATAAATGAATGCTTTGACTCTTTGCAGAATGGGTTTCCGCTTGCCACTACAATCTTTCCTGGGTGAATTTTTCAGGGGAACTGATACGCTGAGCCTTGTGTTCAGCTGACAGAACATGGTGACACCAGCCAGCTTTAAATCCTTGCCCACAGGACCACTAGGTCCAATTAAGTTTATTAAACTAGCCTAGCTTAATCTAAAATATATTTATTTTTATGAATTTGTTCCTTTCTCCTGTGCATCCTAATAAACACCCACAGCAATCAGTACAGCAACCCTATATAAAAAAAGTTGAATTTAAAGTGGAAATAACACCAAGTCTCAGAACACAGTATTTAGGCCCTTCTTCAAAATACTTCTTACCCAGTGTTTCTTTGCCTCTTGCATTTATCTTGTCTTTCTTTATTGATTTTGTTCTTCAGTGGTTGCTTGGTTGTTTTACTATCTTTGGTTGTTTGTGCTCTTTTCCTAGAATAAAAAGTGCAGATTCTGCCAGATATTCTAGAGAAGCTGTGTTAACTCTAGGCAAACAAAACAGGGAAAATAGTGAGTCTTGAAAAATTGTCTTTCCATGTAGAGAAAAGAGCACTATACAAATGAACAGTAACATATTCATTAAATATAGACAGGGAATCTTGGGATTCTGATTTTTATTTATAATAAATATACATTTATTTTCTAATATAAAAATCACATATTGATACATATCAAGAGATTGTGCAGTAATTTTAATTGGTGATATGGTACTCAATTAAATTATAATGTTATTCTTCTTACAAAACATAAACCTCAGTAAGAATTTATATAGATGACAGTGATTCACTTTTTTTCCCCTCACCTGAGAGCTAGCGAATTTTCGTTTGCAAGTTTCTTAAACTGAAATGACAGAAGCCTCTTTTCAAGAGTTTGATCAGCTAGGAGCAACTCACTGTGGCTCTCATTTTTCATGAAACGGAGCATGTCAGTTATCCAACAATCAAATTCACTTGTAAGTACTTACTGTATAAATTACTCAATAAGGCTGGAAAGAAGAGTTATTCTCTATCGTTTTTAGAATCCATTCCAGCAGCTTGTCTCTGGAGTTAAATAGAGCTGTCTTGATCATTTTTACATATAGACTTCCTTGAACACTAAAAAGAATTATAATCACCTGATTATAAATTCACTGTTAATATAGCCTTAGAGCTGAGAACATTTCACTCCAGTAGTTAATTTAGTCTGTGGTAAATTCTCACTGTTATTTAATGTCATTTATCACCTGCTGTTTTGTCTTACTGTGAACATCCTGCCTGCCCTGTACTGTCTACAGTACATGGACCTTCTGTGACTTTAATGTACTCAGAACAAAGGCTCCAAAGTGCTTCTATCGGGAGGATTTGGCAACTTGCCGTAGATATATTCAAGCCATTTTGCTGCCTGTCACTCAGTGCTTTACAAATTGAACTCTGAGGAGAGGTAAAAAGGGTCTATGAGGCATTTTTTTTCTGGGAAGAATATGCTAATAAAGCGCCATCAGCAGGAAGCAGGTTGTGTCTGAAAGAGTTTTGTCAACTCTGAATTAATTTTGTGTGTTAAGAAACACGGGGGTGCTTCTAGAGCCGGTCTGTGGTAATTAATCCTTCCTGTTTCTGGAAGAGCAGAACTGTAATAAATGCAGCCCAGATTTAACAGATGTGTGCACACAATGTCTGCTTTATGAGGAGTAAAACAAAATGATGGGTATAGAACAAAAAATGTTGATTTTAAAAAATTAAAACAGTATGGAAAGTACTAAGATTGGAATTCCCAGTGTTTATGCAAATACTGTATTCCTTTAAATGTTAGCAGACAGTATGGTTTTGGAAACATCTGTCAGAGTGGTTGGATGCTGTGAAGAGGCTGAAAAGGACAGATGTTACTTGCGCTTGTAAAAAAAAACCCTACCAAAAAATAGAGAGATGCATGAGATCTGAGCCGCAGTCTACTTGATCTAGGTGGCTGTGGAACCTGGCCTAACAAGACAGAAAGGGGTACTGAACTACTCTGAGAACCTTTGTAACTACTTCACAACATACTTAAAAAAAAACAAAACCACATTTAAAATTGCTTTTGCAATACAACAGTATGATTTGAGTGCCTTTACCCTGTGTGGGATCAAGATCGGGGCAGGGCAAGGGGAAAATATGGTTGATGCTGTGTGGGAGTTTTAGAAAGTATATGTAATATCTTACTAAAAGATCTTAGTCATACTTTCCCACAAAAGGGGAATTCAGTGAAGCATGTGATTGTTCATAACAAGATTCAGATTTCACTGAAGTCCACTACAAGCCTCTCGTTTATTCAGTGGGGGAAGATTGCCCCATAGATCCTCCGGGCAATATCACCTCTGAAGATCATTACAATCTCACAATACCTCCTCAATTTCACGTCCAGAACATATGCAAGAACTTTTCCTTCAGACCGAATTCTAGATTTGATTTTTCTTGAGGGACTGTTTTGTTTCTACTTTTAACAAAAAAAAACCCAAAAAACAACAAAAACCAAAACCAACCAAACAAGAAACATCCAAACAAAAAAAAGTCCCCACAAAAAAAAATCCCCACACCATTTTTTATTCATGATCCTTTGTCATACTGATAGTTCATGTCCTTCATTTAGATGTGTCTCCATGCTGAGTCATTTTAACTGCTACGCTGTTGAATACATGGCTTAATTAAAGAATTTTGGCAGGAAATATAACTTGGAGGATTATTACTGATTTCAGTCCTCACACAAGAAGCAGAATACCTAAGCACAATTCATTTGAAGTTTAACACAATTACCACTTACGAGAGAGCTTGAAGGTTGTTTTAATTTTCTACTTCAGCTCTTACTGTAACTCATAGGCAAATATACATCTGTGACACTTTTCAATACTATGTCTTTAAACATCAAGACTTTTGAATTGGAGTAAATACAGCACTAACAGTAAACTATTAATGTCTTACAATTAGTTCTATAAAAATCTCTACAAAGATGAGTGAATCTAAGGAGACTGAATTACACTTTGAAGTATAATTTGACATACTAGAATCTAGAATCTGTGATTCATGCAAATTCAAACTTTTTCATCTAATCCTTTCAGCTAATAAAGCTCTAGTCATAGGTCTATTTCAATTACTGTTCAGTAAGAAATATGACACCTAAAAGATCTTTCTATTGCTTGATTTAGAAGGATTAAGGAAATATGTTAAGAAACTAAACCTCACAAACATGTATCATTGCCAGATTCTGAGCAAAAGTTTAGTGCCATCTGCATAAAAAATTTCCAAATTTCTGGACCGAAATTTATCTTCAGCTCTGGTTTAGAATGTATTATCTGTTTCTTTTTTTCACAGCCATTCATGTAATTAGTAACTTTATGGAATTTTGTTTGCCAATGAAATCATTCCTTTGTTGAATAATTGAATTGTTACCCATGGCATTTAAATATAGACTGAAGATAAGAGATCGCTTTGATTTAAAACTTTCAGCAGATAGTTTCAGTTTTGGATAGATATGAGTGCTTTATACATCTCTCTCTTTAAAGTGAATCTTTCTTGGACAGCACTAATAGGATTTCAGTTTTGTGAGTTTGCATATTAAAATGGTATATTAGGAAAAATGGTCGAATGGACAAAATGACACTTTTGGAAAGAAGGGAAAAGGAAAATTATTCACTGTGCCAAATTTTGGGCTTCTTGACTGCAATATTCTTGATCATTCTCTGGAGACACATTCTTTTTAATGTGTTGACTATCAGCTCCTAACTACAGATCCTCTGACTTATGCCAATGCTGGATGCCTAAAAAAGCCCCAAACAGAATGTGTAAAATCCCATTCAGTAGCCAAATTTGCACACAGTCTATATCCGTTAAAGTCAGAAGGCCACCGTAGATTTACTCTGGCTAAATCAAGCTCGGCGTATTCTTACATTTTAGCAAATATATATATATTTATAGCACATATAGATATGTGTATATATATATATTTGTAGCACTGCAGTTTAAGAGGAGAGATATTAAAGGTTGTTGTTATTCTTCTTAAACAGATGCTCAATGGAGAGGTTAAGTCACAGGCTCCTTCCCCCTCATCCTTGCAAATGGCTTCCCAACTACCTTACTTGGTCTGCTGGGACTTTCTGTAGTGTAAAGCTTTAAGCACTTGCCATGCTGGCATCCCCTGCAGCTCACATCTGCTCTGGTGTCATTGACTATTTAGTGAAGTTAGTCAGGCAGCTGTGGTTTGGATTTTTTTCTCCCTTTTAAAATTTAGAAATTAGGAATTAAAAACCTGTGCCTTTTGATTCAGGAGAAGAAATACTTACTCTTTTAAAATTAACACGGAAAACTGATTATTTTGAGAAAATTCTTTTCCATATTTTGAGGTTTCTCTCCTTGTTCTTCCTGGGTTTTGGAATTGCTAAGAAAATACTGACTCCTTTCTTGATAAAGGCTTTCATTTTTAATTTAGAAATTAGTTGGTTGCTTTAAAGGACACTTGTGTATTTTCTACTTGGAAAGTTATCTCTTAACATGGTAGAGTGGCTCATATCTAGTCCCCTGTTTCTGGTAAAGATTGTGCAAGAAGCTGCAATGAGACAATCTGACTTCCCTTCTCAACTGGTGTTTTGTCCTGCTTTGGCAGACACTGCACTTGTCTACACTTGGTTGATTATCTTCTCTTTGAAATGAATCATGACCAGTTTTTTTGTTATTATCCCTATATTTGTTCCAGATAATTACAAAATATATATAGGACTGCTTTTATTCACCCAGAATCATTTCCCAAATGAGACCCCAGCAAGCATACTCTTATATGAATGCAAACCCTTGCTATTGGTAACTGACTTTTTTCTATTTGAGATTCGATAGTGCACTATGTGCACTATCAGTGAGTAGCATTTTACAAGCTTGGAGTCAATGCTGAAAAAATCTATGGTAATATTCTTGATGAAGAAAAGAAAGTCTCATTATTAACATGCAAGACTTTTGTGTTGGGTTGTAGTGAATGGGGCCACATCTGGCTGGTGACCGGTCACCAGCGGTGTTCCTCAGGGCTCAATTCCGGGGCCAGTGCTGTTCAATACATTTATCACTGATCTGGATGCAGGAGTTGAATGGACCATTAGCAAATTTGCTGATGATACCAACTGGGAGGTGCTGCCGACTCTCTTGAGGAACAGGAGGCCTTGCAGAGGGATCTAGATAGACTGAAGCATTGGGTAATCATCAGTGGCATGAAATTTAACCAGTCCAAGTGCCGGATTATGTACCTAGGATGGAGTAATGCTGGGTACAAGTATGGATTGGGAGAGGAGTGGCTGGTGAGCCGCCCTGCAGAAAGGGATCTGGGGGTGCTGGTTGACAGCAGGCTCAATAGGAGTCAGTTGTGTGTGTTCTGGAAGCCAGGAGAGCAAACCCCATCCTGGGAGGCAACACACACAGCACAACCAGCAGGTCAAAAGAGGGGATTATCCTGCTGTATTCAGCATTGGTGCGGCCTCACCAGGAGTACTGTGTGGAGCTCTGGGCCCCACAATTTGAGAAGGACGTGAAGGTCCTTTAATGCATCCAGAGGAGGTAACAAAGCTGGTGAAGGGGCTGGAAGGAATGTCCTGTGAGGAGCAGCTAAGGACCTTGGGCTTGTCTAGTTTGGAGAAAAGAAGGCTGAGGGGTGACCTCATTGCTCTCTAGAGCTTCCCGAGGAGGGGACGTGGAGAGGGAGGTGCTGAGCTCTTCTCCTTGGTACCCAGTGATGGGCACATGGGAATGGTTCAAAGCTGCACCAGGGGAGGTTCAGACTGGATGTTAGGTAGCATTTCTTTACTGAAAGGCTGGTCAAACACTGGAACAGGCTTCCTAGAGAGGTCATCGTTGCCCCAAGTCTGTCAGTGGAAAATGCCCTTAATAATATACTTTAACCTTTGGTCAGCCCTTTGGTCAGGCAGTTGGACTAGATGACCGTTATAGGTACCTTCTAACTGAAAATATTCTAGTCTAGTCTAGTCTAGTCTCCATTCATGACTTGCAGTCGTTGCCTATTATTTTTGGTTGGATGTTTGCTGGCATAGATAATCTTGTTTGAAAGATTTCTTGGAGTTCTGTGTCACGGAGTGATTTTGTGGAGGTGATTGAATTTCCCTAGGTTTCAAGACAATTTAATCTTGAACATGGTACTAGGGCTTGCTGTTTCAAAACTTATTAAAGAACATTTCAGAAATAACAAAAATTGATGGGGATAGGGTATACAACATACTTGGGATATAGGTAAAATGGAAATGTGTTGATTTGATTTGGATAGTGTTTGTCTTATTTGGGTATGAGTATCTGAGGGGAGTATGCTGCTGTTTGGAATTCATACAGATTTTTGCACTGCAGTTACATTGAGAAGCACACCTGAAGCATAGAATAGGTGTTCCTATACTTGTGTGTCTTTAAATCTAAGTAAATAAACATGACAATCAAATTGACTTTGCACACTGCATATACTAAAAGTTGACATTCCCTTTGTAACAGCTTGCACAAAGCAATTTCTGAAACGTTGCAAACTTCCTCCATCTACAAGTAACGCTGATAAACAATGCCATATGAGCTACCTCTGAATGTTTAGAGGAGGAGACAAGGTGACCACTTCAAATTGTTATCAGCAAAAGCAATAACAATTTTGCTATTAAAAGCACACTGTGCATCAGATAATAAATCTCAGATGTTTAGCAGAACTGTCAAACATACATTATTCTGGACTTCTACTTAAAATGTTTTCAGATCCTAACTTGATGCTGCTCTGTGTAACGTCCCTGGAGCTATTTCATAGGGCAACATTGGTAATGAAGCATGCGGAACTGCGTTTTTCTCTTTTCACCAACCACAGGGTAGGCAAAATGACATTTAAGAAGAGAGATTCTTCAGGAGAAACGAAGAAGCAATAGGTTTATACCATCTTTGCTTAAGAAAAAAAAAGCTTAAACCAACCAAAATCCTAATATCACTCCACTGGGAAAGGCATTCACTTTCTTTCCCCTTCCATGACTCAACTTCAGTATAAGGCAGTTTGTCAGAGCAATTGAGCACCTATGAAATGTTACATTAGCGATAATTAAGGATTATAACTGCAGCTGGTTGCCGGGGGGGGAGGGGGGGGGGGGGGGCTATGTTTTTGTTTGGTTTCTTTTTTAGTCTTGGCTTTTAACCTTATGTGAGTTGGGAAGTCAACCCTTAAAACATCTGGGCTTCTTAGTGAAACAATGGCATAGATTCTGCAGTAATCTTATATAATTTATGAGGAATGGTAGGGTACATTTAAGCAGTTCTAATGGGGTGAGCAATATTATTTTAAAGGGCTTTGATCATTACTTATCTTCCAGCTGATTATAGGAATCTTGTTGGAAGCTTTCAAAGGATTTTTAATTTTGAATCTCTTTATGTCTTCAGCTTAGTGATGACATTAATTTCCCCTATTGCTTGTGAAAGGAAGCATAGTTTTGTTTCAGACGTTTTTTGTTCCGTGTGTCATGTCTTTTGTGCATGCAGATGGGACTGATTAATTCTGCGGCCTCACTTTTACAAAAAAATAAAATAAATAAAAAAAATCAGGCAGCGGTAAGCATAACTACTTCTGCTAAAATATATTAACAATGAAAGAAATGTGGTGTTTACCTCAGAAACAAAACAGTTAACATGGCTCTGTATGTAAGCTCTGAGTGGATTTTTTTTCTCAATTCACAGAATACTCAAGATCTCTTGCAACAGCTGAGCTTTTGCTAAGGGGAAATTCGTTTCTATGCAGAGATATGGCACAGGCCACTTCATCTCTTGAATCCTGCTTAAACCTTCAAAATAAGGTTTAAGTGGTATATAAATAAGGCATTAGCCTCCGCCGTAGGGTGAATTTAAACCTTTCCAAATTAGCAGTTTTCTTTCCATTTGACAATGACTGAAGAACACCTAAGGTTAAAAATTAAAGGTAAAGGAAGGATCATGCATAAAAGATGGCATTAAGAATTATTATTGACATTACTCTATATTTAAATAGAGAAAGGCTAACATCTAATTTATATTACTTTCATTTATTAGGACTTCTGAATTAAGCGTAGTGCTGAATATATGCATTTCAATTCTGGAGTAATTTCTTGCATGCAATAACATAAAATTGATCTTGTACAGTTGGATCTACATATTTTTGGGTTTTTTCAATAAATATTAATGAATCGTTTACTGAAACCAGTCAACAAATACAATTAAGACAGTCCCTTTTTCATTCTGTCCTTACTGAGATAGACCCTGAATCTTAATTTCATTCCCTGTAGTGCACTGCAAAGCATCCCAGTGCTGATAAAAAATCACCTTCTGCACAGAATAAGATTAGAGAGCAAATTTTAAAATTTTCTGAATGCTGTATTAAAGTTTTTTTCTTAGTGAAAAAAGTAAACAAACCCTCCAATTCAGAACTTAGGTCATTTGGGCATGGTGTACCTTCAGTCTTCTCAAATCACTTTGGCTAGAAAGTGTAAATGTTAAAAAACCAACAAAACCAAAATGAAAAATCCCCAAAATAGAGAAAAAAAGCCAGTCCCAAAGCAAATACTTATTTTGGTGTAAGTACAAGTATAACAAGCTCATTTATCAGTAAAGAAAAAAATAAATTAAAACCCCTGAGTTTGTAAGCTAAGAAAGAAGAAAAAATTACCTTCACTATATAATGTATTCATAACAACTAATTTAACTGACTCAAGTTTTCAGTGCTTTTTTTAGCCATGGATGAAGCACTTCAACTTTCACTTTGTATTAAGTAAGGCAAATCATGAGCAGTTTCATGCCTTTTTTTTTTTTTTTTTTTTTTTTTTTTTTTCAGTAAAAGAAATAAAGTTAAAAGCTGCCTGGCCACGGGAAAAAATACTGGAAGTAAATGGCTGAGCAAATGCTTTCTATTTTCAAAGACAAAAAAAAAGGTTCCTGTTTGGGCAAGGCAGTTAAATGTCCCAATTTTTTATTAATAATAAGGGTAGGGTGGGGATGTTTTGTGCCTTCAAATTAGTTTCCTGATCCAAAATGAGTTAAAAGTTGCCCAGGTGCATTATTAATAAGGAGTTGGCTGAAAAACACAATATGTAGTGTTTTAGCAGCAGAAAAGAGACTGTAGATGAAATTTTATGAAAAAAAGTGCTTGTCTTTGTTGTCTTTCCGTGGGTTTGGATATTGCACTGAGAATAATGAAATAATCTTTTGTGGTCATTGGGAGGCTTTGAGGCTATGTATCAAGTAATATGGTAATTTCAAAATGGCATGTTTATAGAAGTAAGTTTTGGTTCTTTTTAAAATGGATGTAGAATCTAACTTTGTATATAATTTTCAATAACAAATCTTCAGGTTATGTAAACTGACTGTTTGAATAAATTAAGAACAAGCTGCTTAAATAATTATAAAATACTTCTAATTCACGGCATTAATTGTGTGTTTCTGCTTCAGCTTGTTTTGTATCTGAAGAAGATTTAGGATGGACTGCAACTTATATCTCACTATACATATTTTAAATAAACTTTTTCTAAAGTTCAGCCACCTTCAGACCACGCAATAGATTAAGGCAGAAAATATATTGAAACTGCAGGGTACCGAATGTGAAAACGTAATGGGAACAGCCTATTGGGGAATTATTTGGACACAGCACCGAAGAGTTACAGTGGCAGTTTTGGTGGAGTCTGTGTAATTGTCTTCTGACGTTGGAAGTCAGTCACCACCTATTCACTAAACTGCGCTACAACATTTGCTGCATTTTACCATGTTGGCTGGCCTCTCTAAAGAAAATCATGTTATGTATATTCCGTCCTGTTTTATAGGCTCCCCAGGCTGCAGACTGGGATGTGTCATGGATTCTTGCTGCAGTACAACCCACGGGGCTTCATCGTTCTCCCAAACACATTTTATGTAACTCATTTTGCTACTTCCACAGAACTAACGCTTTTTCTCATTAGACCAAAGCATGAAGCCTTTTATGGTTACAAACTGGTGATTTATATCTCTGACATACATTGGTTCTCTGCTTTTATCAGCTTTTAAATAGCTTCTTTACTTCATCAATTCTGAGAGCTTTTTCAGTGCCTTTGTGCTTCACAGGTCCTCTGGCAATGACTATGAATAAAAATATGCCCTTGGACATACTCTTAGCCATTCTTAAAGCTAAGCAATAGTGAAAGAAGGAAAGGAATATGATAGTATCAGCAAATATAGCACCAAAATACTTTTTGCATAAGCTAAACTCAATTGAATGTCAACCTTGTAAAAATGTATGAGTTCGCCCAAGTTGACCTACTGTCAATATAATTCAAAAAAGACAAGTAGACTTCTGGACTGTGTCTGTTTCCCTTGAAGGTCTTCGGCATTTTCATGTTACCTATCTATTTTCCTTGTCCTGTTTGTGCTTTAGTTATCAAACCTTGAAAGTAATACTAGATCATTTCTTTCACCTGTGTGCCTCAATGTACATCATCAAACCTCGCAAGTTCTGGTTTTGAGGAGAAATCACTGTAAGTGGTTCATATCCCTATGTAAATTAGAATTCAAGTGTTAAGAATACAGTAGGAGAAATATTTTACGCATCACATCTCTCAAATAATATATATCCATCTGTCGTACAGTGGTAGCAATTGCAAGCCACAACAGAAACCGGGAATGCTAGATAGTAAGTCTATATGTGATCTCATTCCAAAGGGATCATAAGTAAAATAAACAAGACAAGCAACAGTGGAATATTATTAAACTGCTAATGCTCTTATAGAATCAGCAAATCAAACTATAAAGCTCTTTTTTGCCTTAAACCACAATAGGTTTGAGCAGAGATTGTATTATAGGATTTATATTAGAATTATGTATGTATTACTTTGATAATGTTATAAGTGAAATGCATTAACGTGAAGTAACTAAGTGTGATATCAAAAATCATAAAATGGAGTCAATGTTTTCCACTGTCTCTGAGTCTCTCTAGTAAATAAAAAAGGCCAGTGAGTATTCTGTGGCCGCAAAGGCCAGCTGTGGTGGTACAAACTGTGCTTAAGGAGGTAAATTCTCTTACCCCCAGACACAGGCAGAGAGATTCAAACTATTCGTTTGGAATTGTCCGATCTTCAACCATGCCTGGATATTGTTTCTGAGCATGCTGCTTGGTTAAGTCAGACTAGGTCAGGAACCATGCCAACAGTTGAACAGCGCAGAGTATTGCATGCCAGTGCTTGCGAAGGTAATCAATCTCTGTTGCTGAACACAAAAGAAATGTAAGGAAATAATAACGGAACTTCAGCACTTCAGTAAAACCATCTAAAATTAGGAAGGTTGAACTCTAAGCCATTAGTGGCACATAATATATATTGACATTAATATTTTTCTTTTGTATTTGTGCGTGTGTGTACAGATATGTGTCTATGCCAAATATCATTGTACAGTACAGTGACCGAATTGATTCACATAATGGTAAAATTGTTATTTCATCTGAGCGTGGTCTTTGACTTATAAGACTACAGAGCATTCAAAACATAACACTTTACAATATGAATAAATCTGTGGTCTTTATTCCTCATTAAATGTTAAAATGTGAGATTTTATTTCTGCTCACCAGCAGCTACTAGAAACTATTTAGCTACGCATTTGTAAGAAGTGCTTACGTTGCACCTTTTTAAAGTAATTTACTTTTTACAGTAAATTTTTCTTTGTGAAACTATCCAAAGAAAAATGTCAAGGTCATAAAAGCCTTAGCATTTTTGATGTTTTAAATTCTGCTTGATTTATCATTCTGTTCCTGATTATAATACTTGTCATTCTTTTTATCTTATTGAGCTCTGTGATTTATTTTCCCTTCTTTTGTCTGTCTTTAATGCTACTAGTCTTCTATTGTGTGAAGTTTTACAGCAAATGTTGATCTGCTGTAGCTACTTGGAAATAAGTACCAAATAAACCTTCATCATAAGTTTAGTAAAAATTTAGTTATATGCTCATATGAGATACGCTAATAGAATTGTAAGTTTTTAATCAAAGCCACTATCAATGCCCCCATATGTTCCATAACTGCATGATAACCTTAGATACTGAACGATTCGGAGGGGGAGGGGGGAAGAACTAAAGAAATATGCTTCCCAACAGATTTGTCATATTTCCTTTATACAGTCTATCAAAATAATGTCTGCTCCTCTTTTAATAAATTAAGTATCTATAATGTTTGTATTAGAGTTGTTTGATTTTCATTTTAATTAGGAATAATTATGTATTTTTGCACTGCGGTTGGAAGAAAAGTTTTATTCTGCCATGTTCTGAGTATCATTATTTTGTTTAAATGGACCAATAAATAAATTAGCTATGCCCAATGCTATGTTCAGAGCACATAGATGTATAGAAGAGGAAGAACTCACTAAGCCATATTACTTCAAGAAATTTTATCATATTATTGCTTCCAGTGTCAGGTTGCTGTATGAACTGGATTTAAATTAAGACAACTGGATTTAAATTAATTGCTATAGCTGTATCTAAAAGGTAGGCGTGATTGCATATGAGTCAACAAATAATTTTAATTTGGTAGCCATAGACATTTTTAACGGTTTTTTTTTTTTCCACTTTTTAAGTTTTAATTAACAATAAGGATTATTTTTTACAGCTATTCCACTTCTGTTTTAAGAGCGCTCACTTCGAACTATCTCAGAGCAGTCAGATACAGTGTTCAACCTATGTTAAGAATACTAGCACAGACAAATTAATGGGAAATTAACCCAGTGAAGACTTCTTATGAATATTTTTCTTATCTAGGGGGAAAAATGCTCATTTATTTATTGATGTATATCTAAACCAGCTGCTGAAACTATGTATGTCCGTGTATTACATCCACATCTTTCTGAAGCTTCTTGGCTCCAAGTCAGATTATGTTGTGCTGCAGGTAAACCCATGGTTCACTGTGGGACTACTTTCCTGTTTGAGTACTAGTAAGTTTTATCTGAATGGTCTTTGACTATCATGTGCTACATTTTACCTCCCTCATAGACAATGAAACAGGCTAACACATGGTTCCAAACTTTAACAAAAACAAAATAAAAAAATAATTGCTCTGATACTTCAAGTTTCTCATAAACCTGTGGGTTTTTTTCAGGTATATCTGCTAACTTCAAATTTATGGACAAAACAGAAAATAAATAAATAGCTATATTATAAAACACTGCCAATAAATTGTAAAATGCTGTCTGCTGGTGTAAGAATAGCAAAACCACTTCAAGGATCAGCACGTATACTGTGAACCTCTGAAAATAAAAGGCTGCTGTAGAGATCAAGAGAAAGTCTGCAACTGTTCAGCGCTCCTCTGAGATGCATTTCACTTTTTTATTTGTTACGTTTTGTGGTTGGATATAAAATTAATCCTAGGACTATGCTTCACTAAGTAATGTATATGAAATGAATCTACTGATATTCTCAAACATAATGTGAAAAAAATTGCTATGGCTATATAACACTTACTGAATTTTGCTATTTTCTAAACCAGTAGCAACACTACCGAGTTGATTCTGAACGAATGAGATAAATTAACATGGAAAAAGTTTTTTATATCTGTGTAATATCTGCCACTACTTTGTATGATAACATGAGAATCCACAGTGTGGACTAGTTCTGGGTCATCTGGAGCAGAAGGATACTGCAAAGGGTCTGCTGAGTGCTAGGGAGCACACCGATCCCTCCAGCGCAGGAACCAACACCACTGCTTCCCAAAGGCATGTTTATGTTGACAACATATACTTTCAGGCCACTGCATGAAGCATTGGGGGGGTAGGAGGGCATTAAATGGCACTGTCTCCTTCTCCCCGTTCTTGCTAAAGGGAACACTGAAAAGATGGTCTTCATTGTACAAAGCTGGGGGATTCATCTCACCTAAATTTATTTGAAATTCAGATTACTTGTCTTGTCTTTACCCAAATTAGCGGAGGTCTCACTGGGATGTGCTGTGACACATCCCAAAGTCTCAGCATCCCTATTGCCTGCACTGGTACCCTGGGGAAACGCGCTGTGGGTCTAAATTTACCCATACACAAGGTTTCATTGTAATGAAAACTGGGGTAAATTTGTTGAGCAGAAGAGAGAGGGAAGGAGTTGTATTCCCTCAGGAGCTGGCCTAAATGAGAGCACAACCAAACACATACCCAGCCCTGTGAATCTGGAAATGTTTAGAGGTGCAATATCAGACGTAACTTCTCATGCTTGTTTTAGGTTTATTTTAGGTTCAGCACTGGATAAGAACGTCTGTGCAACAGAGGTCCCCCCCTTCTTCAGAGCAGTGCAAAGTAACCTGAAACTGAAGCCAGCTTGTTTTCTTGACAAAGTTCAACACGGCATAACAGCAGGACTTTCTGGATTTTAGAATGAGTAGAAGGACCAATCTACAAAAAATTCTGATAAAATTCACCCAGCGTTAAAATCTTTCGGAACTAGTGAAGAGTAAAGTGACCTAATGGTTCCTTCATCTAATACATATGTTCGTGTGTCATACGGTGGTTTCAAGGATCATGGAAGTCACATGGTTTAGAGTCCCTTTCATCTTATTGTTCCTTTATTTTTACTAAGTGTGAGCTTTGGACAGTCCTAAATTGCAATATGCATTTCAGAGAAGCACAACTATTGGTTTTTATGTAGTTTAGGTTTGATTTGCAGCTCAGAATTCCTCAGTAATGGGACAAAGAGAGAGACTATCTTTGATCCCTTAAATTGTATTTAGCGATTGCAAATTTATGAGAAGTTTTAGTTCAGATAATCACAGGACCAGTTGCATTGATCGTACTGATTAACTGAAAAGTAAACTTCAATGATGCTTTGAAAAGTTTCACTTCAAAATGAATACATACACAATATCCATTGTAAGACTTAAGGATAAATGCAAGCTACTTTTTATGCCGCTCCTTTTTTTTCTTTTTTTTTTTAAGTTTTCCCTTCTAGGTTGATTTTGTCAATTAAACTTGTTGTCTTATTAACACTTAAGACAGATTTTCCTGAAACTGTAATGAAAGTATTCTTGCTAAAGCTCACAGATGTTCTGTTAAAAGTAATGCACTTTTACTCGCTGTTAATGGAGTTCTATACAGTAATTACATTAGTGCCATTTGAATGAGATCTTACAGTAAAACCAATTTTATCTGGTTATTAATGTTTACCTAACTACTTTTAACATGACCAGAGATTTACTTTGGCATCAAGGACATACATTTAGTTTCTTCAGTGGCAAAAAATATATTTTTCTCAACTTCTGCATCATCTCACTGATGTAATGTATTGCATGACACACTCCAGATGGAAGAATTTGTATAAATATATATTATTTCATTACTTTTAATATCTTTTTTTTTTTCCTTTTTGTGAGCTTTCAATTACATCAGTATTTAGTTACCAGATAGCTCATGGAGACAGAGTGTTGTCTCATCACATGAGACAGAAAGGCAATGTTTTGTAAAAAGCATTATGTTGAGTTCTTTTACTAGAAAAGAAGCTGTATTCATGTCCTTGATAAATAATGAAATGATAATTAATTTTTCAGTCCACCATCTGATACTTGGCAATTCTCAAAAAGCATATTTGTTATTCAAGTGGAAGTGTCAGATTGCCCATAGCTTGTCATGTTTCAGCTTCCACCATAGAGAAAACTATACAAGTTCAGGGCTGTTTTCTTTCCCCTACTTTGCATGGTGTGGAAAAAAAAAAAAAAAAAAAAAGCATGTCAGATGCAATGGATGAAAACTGGTATCGTAGAACTTGATGGAAATATATGTCTACTCTCATCTTCCCACTCTGTACATGCACAGCCTAATCTGAGAGCCTGGCAGAAGATCCTCTACTATATTGTAGGCTACTGGAGTACCTTGAAAGCTCGGACCTATAAGAAGTTATGAGCTTATGTTTTACACTAACTACAGTTATACCCATCAGCCTGGTCAATACTCTGGAATATCACAGAACATCCATATGGGACTGATAATCTTGCGCATGTGAGACAGGCAATTTTGAGAACTTGAGAACATCATAAATGTGTATGTCTACGTCTATCGGTATTAGTTGTGTAGTAATACAGTATATGCAGGTGAAATGGAGGTAAAATGAATTTTAGACCTGACTACGGCTAGTTGTACGTTTTTGGCCAGCTAATAATAGGGAAATTAGTTGAACTGTACAATTTGATTCAGGGGTACTCAAAGACCATATGCTGCAATTTTATTGCATGTATCTGGGAGGAAAATATCTTGACATTCAGGTGGTTGTCCTTATACATTAACTGCAAGCCTGAAGAGCATGATGAAATGACAACTAGTGAAATGTGTTCTGAACATGCAAGCAAAAAAACCCACCAAACACAACTGTATTAATGTAATTAATTTGATATCTATACCCATATTCATATGATAGATGAACTATGTATTTCTTATTAGGAAAACCAATAAGGTCTCCAACCATCTGATTACATAAAAAAAAAATCACTTCATATTTTATTTTCTCTTTTCAGAGAAGCAGATCCTATGAAAGAGTCCTATAAATTAATTCATTAACCTAATCAATTACCACTGGACAACGATATCTTCTGTGTAGAAGGTAACCAACCAACTTGAAGCTAACAACCTCACCCACATACCTGAATCTTAGAACTGATGGAAAAAGATAGGACTGATGGGAAAAGGGTAGCAATCTCCTCTGCACTTGTCAATCTGACTGTAAAGTAAAAAATATTTTCTGTCCCAACGGTCCCAGCTACCAGAAAGGGTAACTGGAAAAATACCCAGAACATAAAAATCTACAGTCCTTTACTAAATCTAAGGGCTATTAATCTGAACATGAGCACTAGTCTGGAAAGGCATTTTACTCAGCTTAGCTTCAGGAGACTCCAAGCTACTCAAACAGCAATGGAGAGTAGCGTCTGACCATACATCTGCTCTAAACGGAAGGCTGACTGTGATCTAGCAGTTATTATGCCTTAGATCAATCCCAGAGGGCTAAAGTATGGATTTTATGCCAGTCTTATTTAAATGGAAAATATGTGAAGAAGATACAACAAGCATGTCTAAAATCACTGTCACGTTTTTGGTTATGCATTAGTTGTAACTAAAAGACAAATGGAATTTATACCCTGTTCTTTTCTGGGTCGCACAGCTGTAATAAACAATATTAATTTCATAGTGTGAAAGAATCTTGGTTGGTGTGACATGTCCTTTCCTGATTTGCTTCACATATTGGAAGTGCACCAGTTTGGACACGTGAGTACTTGGCCCAATGATTATGGAAATGTAGATATTACTACACACAATTTGCTCCAGTGATACCTTGTAAATGTCATCAAACTACTTTGTTCCAAAGCCTTCAGCAACGTGAATAAGTGTTACCGGATTAAAGTATTACAGTAATGGAATATATTTAGGTATCCCAGTTGAAGATCTGCCCCCTTTATTCCTTCTGACAAAGATAATTGTGTTGCTCTTCCTTTACCATGTCCTTCCCGCCCCCGCCTCCTTTGAGTTGGACTGCAGCCATGCAGAGTGAATAATGACACATAAGGACATTGTTTATTTAAATAGATTTGTGTAGTTAAGTACATGACCTGTGATCTAAAGCTGAGAAAAAAGGAATTAAACACTGATTTCTAAGTGGTCTGTGAGATAAATAAGCCATCACTCCAGGACTCAGCCAACACAGATACTTTTATTTGTACTTATCACTTCAGTTTGTTTGAGTATTGTGTTGGTAGTTTATATTAGGTTTTGATGTCTGTGTACTGTTAGCGTTTTCACAAAATGAGAAATGGTAAAGTTATGCACTCTTTGTTACGCAGCTGCAGTTTTCACTTAAACCAATGAAATGCTACTTACCGTAAAAAACATACAGGAAGAATCTGATTCTCCTGTCACTTACAACAGGTTTCACAGCAAGGTACATTCCCTCCCTTCAGAACATTTCTTAATAGTTTATGTTACTCTTACAATTCAGTCGTCCCTGTGCTCTAACACAAGTATGTTTACACGAAACATTCTCACAGATCTCACCAGTGCTACCCTACATGTGTAAAGATACTCAAGAGCAAAAATCCTATGCTAAATCAGTCTTTGAGAAGCAAATATTCTTTTCTTGGTTTTGTTTTGTTGTTGGGGTTTTTTTTTTACATTAAATGTGCTTACGACAGTGTGATCAGAAGCTGAAATGTGCTATATACTTGATTATAACACAGATTTTGCTTTTCCTGTAGACATTTTTAACTCACAGCTACTTAGAGTCCTTCATGATTTTCAATCTTTTATTTGGAACTCTATAGTTATTTAACCAACTATTTGTCTTTTAGAGTATTTTTTTATGGAAATGTAGACATAAAAGGTAAGCTAATGTAAAGTAGGAAAGTGTGTGTTGTTATTTATGTTGCATATAGAACATATTGTCTTCTATCATTTCAATAAGTGAACTGTTGTGACAAAAATAATCTAAGAAGACTTATCAGTACTGATGTATTGACTTTAAATGTAATAAATTGTAATAAAATTTAAATAAAGGTAATTAGAAAAATATTTCAGAAATAACAGAGAAGGTTTGTTTTTGTTGGAAAGCTTGCAAGTTAAGATATAGAAGCGGATGACACCTTTTAAAATAGGGTGGCTTGTAACATTTTTCAAATACCTTACTAATTCAAAACTATGTTTGTAACTTTCTTCTTATTATTATTAATTTAACGATTTTGTGGTTGGGTTTTTTTTGTTTCCTTTGCTATCTTTATTTAAGTCTGTAAAATCATCAGCTTTAAGAGCGAGAGGAAAACTTCATTTTCATGTTATGTCATTCTGGGAATTTCCATTGTAAGTAGAGAAGTGCCTCTTCACGCTGATTTATACGATGGTGAGCTACACCTCATTTTGAACAGCTTCCACCAGGAGCTAAGGTAAAACTAACCACGTAAACGTCTTGTGGATTTTAGTAAACTCTTGTTCTAATTTTATAATCTGTATTTGTGCATTTAACTCAGCGGTACCTACACGATGGGATGCATCGAACAGTAGCGCTCATGCACTGCTGCCTATTAAGTGGGTTGTGATTAAGCACTGATTGAAGGCTTGGAGTTGGTGACCTCCTGAAGTCCTTTCCAACCTAAGCGATGCTGATTCTGCGATGCACTCTCCTGCTCCTTGGCCTGAGAGCTAGTTGAACAGCACAAATTGTTTAACTCTCTCCTGCCTTCCTTTAAAATAGGTCTGACACATACAGCCAGGCAGGTCTCTGACTCATGCTATAGCCCATACTGTGCCTGAGCATTATGTGGAAGATGGTTGTTTTCCAAAGGCTAAAACCTTGCCTAACTATGTATTAATATGCAAGTTACTTGTCCAGGCTGGTGCTAGAGACTTTGTTTTACCTCTACTGATTTTTTTGGCACAGATGTAATCTCTGCTGCCACGGCCATACAAGCACAGATAGAAAAATGTGAGGAACGGGCGACAGGACTGCTTGGACAGTAAAAATGTAACAGACATCTGAAATATCAAACACATATGTGAATAACAAGCAAATCCAGGAATACAGGAGGAAAAAATGGCACTGTGAAGTCGATAAAGAGATTAACGCACATAAAAGAATCTAAAAGAGAAAAACAGACCTGACCTTTAAAGAGCAACGCACGACTTCTTTGGTAATCACAATTAAACACAGGCAAACCCATGTTAATGTTAAGTGCCTAGCTGGGAGCGACTTTAACTGGGGGGTGCAGGACCCTTGCTGTCATCCTGAGGAGGGCTGGCTGCAGTCCTGTGGTCTTGGCTGGCTTCTGTAACACTCCATTAAATCGTATCAACACAATCTATGGATCCATTAAGGACTTGCCAAATGTTTGTCCTCCTGCAGGCAGTTGCTCTAGCTGCTATGGAGGTGTTATCTGCTTATAGCCAAAATGGAGCTGGGTGTATTGTTGCTAAAAGCTGGGGAGAAATAATTCTTTGTGCCAATGACTCCATAAAGATTTGCTACGTTTGGGATAAGGCTTTCTCACCTCATCCATAGGAGCACGTATGTACACAAAATACCAGACATTGACAAAGCTGATAAAAGAAAGGTCTTGATGTCTAGACTGGGGGTCTGATTTTGGGGGTGATTATACAATCACATGCTAAATATGTGTGCATAAAATATATATGCCAAGTGGGTTACGCTTTCTCTGGTGATAACTTTTTTAAAAATTTCTATCATTTTTTAGTATATTGTATTTTTAATATATACTAAAGTTATATTTAAATGCTACTGGTTTTTTAAGTGAGGCACTGGATCTGCTGTTGTAACATCAGGGTTTTAGGAATGACAACTACAACAACCAAAAAAGCCCAGAAAACAACCTCAAAGATGTTTTGGCATTAAGTATTCCGAGATAAAATTGTGGATTTTCACCACAATTTTGATTTAAACATCGTGTCCTGAGCTCTTCCAAGTATTTTGCTTTAGAAATGACTTTTTTACCCTCCCGGTCATTCGTATTTTCCAATCCATCAACAGTCATCTGAACTTCTGCATCCATATGCATGCCCATTGGATATTGTTTCAGCATTTCGAAGGTGATTTTGTGAGGGTATATTGCTTCTAAGCTGTTATCAACACATTTCTGAGGCGTGCTTTTGGAAAGCCTCTGACTGGCACTGGTATTTTGACAGCTCTTTCAGTGGAGATGCTGGTTAGTCCATGCCAATTTATCTGCTGTAGATTCAGTTTGTCTGCGAGGCAACCCTTCTTCAATGGCTAAATATGCTCTTGGGCAAACAAAATCCTTACCACTTAGCAGCTGCCTAGAACTTACTCTCTGAAAAATTAATACTTTGGAATCAAAAGGAGTGTAACTTCAGCTACAGGACCCTCCAGCCATGAAGTTTTTGTTTGCAGATGGTGTGGAGCATCTGTGGCTAAGTTTCTGATGGGATAGTTTGGATTTTGTAAAAACCAGAAATATTCTAAGTTAGTATAATTCCATGTTAATGTTAAGAATTTGTCCCTGAGATAGGGTCAGATAGAATGAGTACCCTATGAAGTTGGATTAAAAGTTGATGGATCATAGATAGGCAGAATGAGTGGTAGTGGTTTGGGATTTATTTTATTTTTTTTAATTTTGACCTTTATGGGTTTATTTGTTTCTTTGTTTTTCCTTCAAGAGATATTTGAATTCTTGTGCATTTAAAAAAAAAAAATATCTTACAAAAGCTTACAAAAGAAGCTGTCTTCACTATTTGTTTGGATTTAGTTAGTAGGGATGAATCATGCCACTCAGCTTTAGCCATCTGTAGAGTCAGATATCTAAACTTGCCACAACAGAGTTGTAAACTTGTGTAAAACTCTCTCTAAGTGGCCACAGTATACTTGTAATTCATGTATCTGCAGTGTCAAAGTATTTTCATAGACCACACAGAAAGTTCTAGTCCAGGTAGAATCTTCTGTCTTGACTGATTGGATAGAACAAATAACATGAAAGCAGATAACCTTAGCTAGTATATTTATTGTTTCGGTGTATTAGCATATTTCCATTTAATTTTCTCTTATTATGTCTCAAAAAATTAATAATTAAAAAGGGTACCTGTAAGATTTATGTGGTTTTGTTTTACAACTCTCCCTTTCCTTACTAACATGAATCTTATTGGAATAGTCTGACATTTGGCAGAATCATAATAAGCCCAGAAATAAGGGTTCAGGTCATAGGAAATTAAAGCTGAGATGTCAAAAAACTTCCAGACTGAACTTTTTTTGTGAAAAATAACTCTGTAATCACTTAAATATTTTTAAAGCAAAAAAACCCTAGGAAGAAATTACAAAGGCTATTTTGGAATGTCAATTTTTTATTCCAATATATGACGAAAGGACATTTCAGAGATATTCAAATTTTCTACGGAAAAGAAATTCCAGGATGTTTTGTACAGATCTGGAATACAAATAAACCAGTTTTCACGTAACTTTACTTTCTAAATGTACAATGCCTACTCATGCCATTAATCTCATCTTTCTATTTAATTTTCAAATATTTTACTGATTTCCTTCTTCCGTTACTAGTCATCTATTTCAGTTATGAGAAGCATCTGTCAGCATTCTGCCCCTGTGCATGCTCTACAGGTTACTTGCTTGCAGAGAAGTAATTAGCAATATTGAGTCTTTTTTCACTTCTACACGTATTAGCTGTAGAAGTGAGATGAAGGCAAATGTTACGGCTTATGAACAGCATTCCAGGCCAGAAGTTTGCATCTTCAATTAAAATGTTGTTCCAGTGTCCCTCCCTTGTTTAAATAAACAAGGGATAATTTGCTCTCAAACCCAAGAGGTTGTTTACAGGGTAAGGAAGAAAATGCTGGAAGTCTAAGTTGAGCAGCACCTCTTGATGCTGCACCTCCCGAAGAATGTAAGAAAGAATGTCGTGATGTGGATCCTTTCTTAGTGATATTCAAAAGCTGGTGTGGCAAAGCGACGAACATCTGTACGTGAAAATGTCAGAAGGCTTGATCCCAATGAACACCGAAGGCACTTGTCCGTCTTTCCAGATGTGTGTAATTTACTGTCCACATTATGACAGAGCCTGGGTTTCCATGCCATGGTCAGGATGTTAGTCTCTAAAATACACTTGTAAAGTTTCTGGCCAATGTGAGTTTAAATGGCTGTTAAGCTATATAAGGTGCAGAAAATTGGATTCATAATGGAACCATACAGAAATTCACTGCTATTTGGAAATACCAGACATGGTTATATGTAATGAAGTGCAGGTGATGTTAAAATAATGGATTATTTAAGGTGAAAGGCAACAGAAAATTCTCAAAAGCAGAGACAAATGCTGACAGGACATTAAGCTTCTCCTTAGTTGCTTCATATTATTAGATCCATGCTTAATAAAAGATATCATTCATATAACCTGAGGTCTGTGATTTCACAGGGGAGACCAAAAGGATATCATTTTCACAGTCTCCGTCCATACCTCATGGTTAGTTAGTGGCAGCTAATTCTGTTATTTCCCCAGTGTGTTTCCACTGGAATTCTTGAGATATTCTATGCATTCATGAAAATGGCATCCTTTGCTACCATAAACAAAACAAATTGTACAATGTCTTCTTACATACATGCAGTCTTCTACACAGAACTCCTTCCCAGGCATAATTAAAATATCACATATCTAAAGGTTTCCTCTTCATTGCCACGTCACCATCTTCCGATAATACTGGACCAAGGTTAAGTTGCATGAAATGAGAAGTAGGGCTTTCCTTGTTTTTCTGTTCTTGTTTTTCCTGAGAATCTTTTCTGTTTTAATTAATTCCACATGCATATTATTAGTGTTCATCTTTCCTTTAACTTCAGATTTCATGAACTATTCATTTGATGAGCAATTATGCTTTAAGAAGAAATCCTCCCCCAGAAATTCTAAAAGAAATAACCATTTTAAGGCTTTCTTGGATGCAATTTGATACACATTCATTTAAGCAATCCTATATTTTATGGTAGTTAGTAGAGAACCCATCAAAATAAAATAAAATAAAATAAAATAAAATAAAATACCCACCAAAACCTCCTGGAATAAATGCTCACTCTGAAACAATGCCTGCAGCTTCTTTTAAATACAGTTTATCTGAATTCAATTTCTGATTTTTAAATAAAGACATCACTTGTTGGACTCTGAACATTAGATTTAATTGACTTCTTGCATGTCACGCCATGTGCAGACTAACCAGGTGTTTGCTGGTCTTCCAAATTGTTACACGGCTTTTTAATTTTATTTCAAAAAACAGTTTATGTAGGAAAATCATAAGCGAGATATCTACCAAAAGGATAGTGCTGCTTTCTGAAATAGTTATTTTAATAAACCATTAATGTGTATTTTTCTGTTATTGAAGATAATATGAAAAAAAAAAATCTATTCGAACTTAGGCAGGGGATTAATTTGCCTTAGTGTCTGTGCCTGACTTGTCCACTGGTGAACTTTTAAAGAATTTAAACCGAGGACAAGCAGACAAGGAAAATTCCTAAGCAGAGTTTTGCCACTTCCAGAAATCCACAATAAAGGTTTTCTGAGAGCGAGGATTGTATTCACAATGAACTACTTATGCATTTATACTTCTCTGTTGTCATCCAAAGTCTGTGAGTTCCACAACTGCACATAGCATGAAAAAGGATATTATTATGCATGTAGTAAACATAGTGTTTGAATATTTTATTTGGTTTCCTTTTTGGTCCTTTGTTGTCAGCAGTTGTGAGCAAATATTCCTTATTCACCCTTTTGAATCTTTAAAGATTTTATGTTCATCTTTCATATCCCATCTTTGATCGTCCTTGTCATGATTCGCTCTACCTTTTTTCTAGTTCTAAGATACCCTGTTAGAGAGGAGGTGATCAGAACTACAAATGGTATTCAAGACAGAAGCAAATTATAGCATAGATAGCAGCAGCTTGCTGATATTTTTTCTTTCAAGTTTCTTTCCTACCTATTTCTAACATCTCTTTCCCCTTTTGACTGCTTTAAGCATGGAGCTGACAAATATAGAGACTCTACAGTAGCTCCAGTATTTTTTTCCTGAGCAGTGATAAGTAATTTAGAGCTCCCTAACTCTTCTCCTGATCACAAATACTAAATTTAGGGTTTCTTTTCCTTCCTACATTTTCTCTAGACTAAGATGAGGAATGTACTGACACTTAAATTTATGCAGTAACACAGAGGGTCACATCTCTTTGTTGGCTCAACCCATTTGGTAAATGTCTTCTGTTAACTTTTAATAAACTTTTAATTGAACTTGTTTAACTTTTTATGGGTCTTAAATCAGAGTATGTTTTATTTGGATAATAAGCTATAATATCATAAATGTTTCCTTCTGTTTTCCTCCATGTTTGCATAAAATAAACATCACACACCAAGCTAAATCTTAAGGGTAGAGCAGCTGTGAGATATACTAAATGCATACTAATGCAAGGGCAGAAGTCTTACTGTATTAGATTTTTAAAGTGAAAAATATATATAAATTTGTGTGCATACATATTTGTATGTATATACATACATACATACGCCACAGCTATACTAAGTGAAATGAATTGTGGTTTTATTTACATAGTTTGCAGTTAAGCCTATGTTCATTTCTGAGGATAAACTTATCTGTAAGGAAGAGTACGATGCATAGGAGAAATGGCAGGCTAACTAAACAGGTAATTAACAGGGTAGAATTTTCTTTGGTTTGAATTATTTGTTTAAATATCAACATTTCATTCACATCAGGAAATAACAACATTTACTGCTTTTTATCAAACTAAGGACCTGAGGGTCAGACTAGGAACTTTTAGTATAGAAACGTATTTTGCATGTCTGATACTCACAACAGTGTCCACAGATGCCTTGAAATGATCACTGTTGGAGCGATGATTTAGCACTTATTTGTGCACAGGTACAGCAAATGGACCATGCATTTGTTACCGTCATCTTCTCTTTATTTTCTCAGTATAATTTGTAATGGACTAAATTCTAAATTCTAAATTCTAAATGAGTGTTTACTGTAGAAAGCAATACAAAAGAACAGGATATGGGGTGTGCACAGAGGATATGAGCTATGCACAGTCTGTCATTTGTGTCTCAGATCAATAAAATATTGCATTAAAAAAATAAAATAATAAAGCAAAACATGAGGCCAGGGTATTTTCAGACTGCATATATGACTACATCACTTTGCCTCTAAAATTTGGAGAAACACAACACACTTTTAGTCAGTTACATGGTCAAGTATTTCTCTTAGTCACAAATCTGAAGACTGTTATCTAGGATGGTATTTTTAACCGGTAGGGCAAAAAAAATTTTTTGTTCAAGACCTTTGTAAGACTTATAATGACAAGTGATTGGATATATATATTTTAGAAATATATAGAATGTTAGAATAAGTATATGTAAATTATAGAAAAACTTGTGTTAAGATATAAAATGCCGCCAAAATGTTTAACAAAACCGGGTTTAAGTTTTTATAGAAAAATGACATAAAATAAGGAAAATTTCCACTAAATGATCTGAGATTAAAGTAATAGTTTATTTTCATTTCGACTTTCTTTGTAATATTTTCTCTACTGAAGTACATTGTTTAAAGTCAAAAGCAAATGTGATGTTTTAACATTTTAAAATTATAAGGCCCAGTAGATCTTAATACAATTCATGTGAGAATTCTCTTCAATGAAATTAAAATTCATTCTTCAACTCTTTTTTGGGGGAGCTAAACTTTTAAAATACAAAATAATTTACAAATTAAAAAAAATAATCATACTACGTAGCTTTTATTTAAATAAATGGTCCTCTGTAGAAAAGATATAAAGTATACAGAGGGAAATAAAGTAGATCATGACCACTTTTCATCTGTCCCAGCAGGTAAATGGCATGGCATAGACTGCAGTCTTATGGCCCAAATGGCTTCAGAAGAGACTGCCTTGTCTGCCCTGACCCGTGCCTGGGTATTTTCTAAGAGTATCGCCGTGTTGTAGTCTAAAAGTCTGTAAGGGATCACGTTGACATTTTAAATGGCATGGATGTTATGCTATTGATTAGTTCAATTCATTGGTGTAGGTATAGCTGCAACATCTTCATGAGGTGTCAGTATATCGGAGTTACAGACGAAAATATCCAGCTGCCAAGAAAAGTAAGAAAATCCTGTCTCACTGAAAAGTCTGGAGGTTTGCTGTGGGCTCCGCTTTGACCAGAATTTGCCTTAATCAGAGATCAAGATACACTAATTTTATATTTATTTTATGTGTGTGTGTGTGTGTGTGTGTGTATATATACTGTATTTATACATAGATACAATATATTTCCCCCCAGATATTTCATCTGGGGGAAACGGTAAAGGGAGGGGATTCATAACTTCTTATCAAAGTAAAGGTGTGCACATTTTCAACTTCCTTTTTGGGGGAGGATGATGGCCTGGCCAGTTTACAAAATATAAACATTTTGCAAACATCTGATCACAAGATGTGAGAAATTACAAGGCCACACAAGAAGGGAGACAGCCAGAACAGCACCTGGCACTTTGATTCCACGAAATGTACCTCAAAGTACATAAGTAAATGTAACTATGAAAGCACTAAACACCTAGACATCTTCTTTAGAGAGATTTCCCGGTTCTGATTTTGACTCAGAAAAGAAGAAAAGAGCATTTGCTCATACTTAAGCAGGTGTTTAACTTAAGTGCATACTAAATGCTTATTAACACTGAGGAACCCATGGTTCTGGTTTCTGCCATGCTCCTGGGCAAAAGAAATCAATTAGAAATGTTCTTCAACACCTTTTAATTAAAAAAAACAACAAACCACTTCATAAAAGGGGAGTAACTTGAGTTGGGACATTGATGTTATGCTGAGTTTGAAGAAAATTCCCTCTACCTGTCGCCCTTGGTGGTAGGTGCGGGGGCTTGGTTTAACCTGAGATCGCCTTGCAACTCTGACATAGGATGCATTGTGTAGCTTAACAGCCAGACGACGCCAAAGCCGCACACCCTGACGTGCTGATAACAGCCTTTCAAATAGACACACGCACCAAAAAAAGAGCTTAAAAGCCTCTCTGCCCTGACACAGACTCCTTTGGCTAAATGAGTGGCAGTAAAGCTGGTCAAGGACTTGAACGCGAAGAGGTAAGACTATAAAATATTGTTGACAGAAGTATGACTTCCCCTTCTGCAACTGTACGGGATTAACTAGATATTGCACCTCCAACCAAGGTCTCTATTTCAGCTCGTCTTCCTCCTAAAAGAACACATATTTTAATCGGTTTAGATTTTTTTTCCCTCTTTCCATTGATAATTGCTGAGAGATACTAAGTGGAAGCTGGGCCAGGTCAAAATGACTTGCATCGCTTAAACCTTCCCATGATTGTAATGTTGTGACTCCAGGTTTTCCGATTGCTTTCACAAACTGATAACAGTTGATTGCTGCCTGAAGGGCTTGATGTATTTTGGTTGTAACACAAAGGCAGGTATAATGTTGCCAGAATCGCTGGACACATCACTGAGAAAGAATGCAGGAGCGAATTTCTCACAACAATAAAGCCCAAAGGAAGAAGATGGAGATAAAAGACAGGGAGGAATTTTGGTGGCCTGCTCCACTGAAAACCTTCAGGTTTGTTTTTTTTTTTCCTTGTTAGCTGTGGGGACAAAATACAGAACCACAGAAGAAATTAGAAGTTGACTTTTGCAACTGTTTCTAATAGTATATATAGCCACAGAATTAAGCAAAGGCCTTTCCTCGGAAAGGGGATGGCGCAGCACAACCCAGCGCAGCGCCCGTACCGGCCAGAAACCCTGCTTGCAAGCGGGAACGCCTTCAGCACCAAATCCTCTTCTGCCACTTCGGTTTTGGTTTATGCCAAGTGAGCTCTGGCGAGCCCTTTATCCGCCCAAGTATCATTTATTGCTGGTCCAATATTAGGCCAAATCCCAAACGCGGGATTTGGATTACTTGCCTGTGGCAACTTGCAGCTGTTGGTAGCAGTCCATCCACAGGAGCCTTTAAAAGCAAAAAGTCTTTATTGTTTGCTTTTTCAGGGCACCTTAACAGCTGTTTTACAAACCTTTTGAGACAAATTAGGCATCATTATCTTATGGGTGGGATCCAGACAGCATGCTGCCAGTTGCGCTTGCCGAATTTCTGCTTGCATAAAGGGAAAGAAACATTAAATGAGTTACACTGTTTCCAGTTTGGATGTTTTCCGTGTGCCATTGAAATCCACATAGAATACTAGGAAAAAAATGCACTGCTGGGTTTGGTGAGAGAAGAATAAAATCTCATTTTTCAATCTTAGTATTAATATACCTGTGTACACTTGGAACTTAAGGGACCACATTCAGAAAATGTCTAGACTACATAGTCCAGTTACACATTAGCAGTAATACAAATATTTTTCAGGGATAGTATCATTGTAACAATATTTAGTTGTTGTGTAGACATAAAATAGGTAGAGATAAAACAAATATATAATATACACATGTGATGTACATGTAAATTATTACAAAAAGTTGTTATACTTCTGTGTAATTTTCTCTCATTGCCTGTTCTACAGAGAGACCAGGTTCCAGAAAACATGTGACTGCTGTGTGAAAAAAAGTAATCTGTCATGATGTTTCAGAAGAAAAAAAATACTTGTTTAATTAGAAATGTTATTTAAGATTGTGAGTGCTCCTTTTTCTCAGCCATCTGGAATGCTGTTCACCCTTATGGTAGCTGCAGGATGTACTACATTACCTGAAATTTTACATTTTTTGGTTCAAATTATTATATTGAGCTATCTTATAGAACAAGAATCTAAAATGATAAGCAGGACTTTGGTATGTGCTTTTTGCACAAGTTACTTCTTAGATTTGTGTCCTCATCATTTCTTTCTCCTCTCTACTCAACGGCAATCTGCTAGCATGAGTTTTTCTTCCCGCTAAAAATGCTTCTTTAATTAGTGACATTATTTTGTTTCAGAGTTGGCATTATCTAAGCAGTGGAGTATAGGAAGTGAGAATTTGATTCCTGTTGTGTGTGCCTGCATTGAACTGTGCAGTTTTGTGGAGATACCTGAGCTACTCTGACACAGCCAAAGCAATGTAACAATGTCAACCTGTTGCTGTGCCAAGGCTAATTAGCTTCACTACTTGTAAGAATCAGGTACAACAGCTGTGTAGTGTATGCAATTTCTTTCAATACACGGAAATTGATACTGTTGTCCCACGAATGGAGTTCGTTTTACGCAGCGTGCAAGCCAATAACAGAGTCGAGGTATTTTCAAATTAATTTCATTGATGCGCATGAATGGATGCCTGTCTCAAGACAGCACACCCTTGTCTCAAAAATTCTCACGTTTATACACTTAACTAGCACATATTCATTATTGTTTTCCTTGATGCTTGGTTCTTTCTTCTTCAGCCCTCATGTAAATTAGTGCGCAGACCCTGTCGTCTTCCTTCGTTGTCTTCTTTTGAGTAGGTGGTATCATTTGAGTAGGTGGTTAATGAGTCAGTGGTCGTGATCTCCCCCTGTAGGAATTACCTTTTACCTATTTCTTCCCCGATCTTAGCAGTTCCAAGCAGTCCTTCAAGGTTTATTGACCAGACCACAATCCATTACCTTTTCTGACATAAAGACCCATTGTCTAATAGTTAGTTCCTAAACCCTAAATCATGTCTAGTTATTGTTTCCCTATTTTAAATATCAACTGATGGGGGCTGTACACAGGACTTCAGCAGCTCCCTGGTTATTTCAACCATATTATACATATTAATTGATAACAATATCACCCTTTTCTGAGGCTAGAACTTCATTCAAAATGTCATATTCCATGGCGATTTTTCAAGAATGAACATTTCTGTCTCACTAAATATAGCGTTTATTTGTGTGGCTCTTCTCTTACAAGATGAGGGAACAGAGGAGGAATTTAGCCAAGATGAAGTGCTATTCAGACTAATATCCCCGCACAACCCTGAATTATTCAGTACACCTGTATCCATCCAACAACGCGGGACTAGCCTGGCTATCACTAACACAGAATGAGGTTTCACAGCATAAACACACCCTGACAGACTCTCTGTTAACAGCCAGGAGGAGAAAAAGGATGTGTCTTCCCAGGGTGGGGTAGGAAGTTCGTGCTGGAGCTGGGAGAGAGCCCGGCTCCTGAACCGACACTCCAATTCTGCGTCTCAGACGAAATGCGTTACACATTTTCAAAACATTTAGGACCAACATAAACAGCTGTGGAAAATTACTGATTATACTCTTTTTAACCAGATGGCTAAAGTATCCCCCTCTCCCTTCTGCTGTAAGTGGCATGCAGATTAAGGACCATATTTATTAAGAAACACATTTTCATTCCTGGAAATTCATTACAGAAGATGTATAACAGTATTTGGAATTAATTCTGTATCACCAAGGGTGGTATAATTTTCCACGTACTAAAAGCAAAAAGTGCTAATTTTACTCTTATTCCTTTAAATATATTCATTTACTTACCATTCTGTTACCTGTTTTTTCTTTGTGTTTCTTTGCTATTTGAGAATAGAGGACTGGTCTTGTTTTCTTCAATGCTAGAGTTTAGCATTCAAAATAATTTATAGTGTTTTACAGCTTTTTTTTTGCAGGAATGTCAGAATGAATCATCATCAATTAGTGTGAAAAGTGACTTTGGAACAGGAATTTGGTTTTAGAAGTGTAAAGTATTCATACTTACTTTTCACTGTCAAGCTGGGTAGAAAGAGAGCTTTAGATTGAAGTGACCATTAAATACTCCCAGAAAGAGGCCAGTAATACTCCAGTCTTAAAGTACCTTTATAGGTCATTGATATTGCATTGACCCTTGCACATATTTAATAGTTTTCTTACTCAGCTGGTATTCCTCCGTTCATACTGTTTAGAGACATGAATTCCATATTTGTTTTGCCTCAAGAGAAAAGACCTAACTGAACAGTACACCTGAATATTACAGTGTTGTTGCCCCTGGTCTGTGACCATGGGGAGGACTGAATGGCACCTTTTTTTCTTCAGTCGCCTAGTTTCACTTCATAACAGTTGGGAAGTGGCGTAAATATAGGGAAGACAGAGAAGGATAAGAAATGGAGAAAGGAAAACCAAAAGTAAATATTTGTTTAAGATAGTGTACTGTGGTAAAGGAATCGGCAACCAGCTCTGATGCCTGACATGCGTGGGATGTGGGTGAGCCCTATTTTGCCCGCTTCAGAAGCAGATGAAATCTGGTTAGGGCATTTACCCACTCTCTCCTTGCGCTTGCTCCTGCTCATGCATGAGTGTATGAACGGGAGCAGCAGACTTTTTGTGACTATTTTTTTCCCTCAGCATCTTCATAAGCTATACAGAGAAATAAAGTACTTTCGCTCTCCTTTCTCTCTAGACAGCAGAAATAAAATGCAAATGACTCTGGACAGAAGCACTGAGTCCTAAGATTACATCAGTTTCCTACTTCTTCACCAAACACCGTGGTTTCTGTACTGTTAGACAAGAGACTGGTTTATGTCAGCTCCTCATTGCACTCAGGAATTATTTTTTGCCACTTACATTATGTAAAAACACTATACTATGAATTTGTGCAGAGGCCTATACGAGTCTGATACCAAAAATACACCCTAACAAGTATCTGTAGGAATCTTTGTGTGACTATGAGTCACATTTTTTCTTCAACCCACTACTTTCTTTAAAGGAAATGCCACAGTAATTTTTCATTGTATGTGTTACAGCCAATGACAATTTATTATTGGCAACTAAAAGATGGGGTAATCTATAACAAAGATTCAGTCATTCATCCATGTCTGGGTGTACGCTTAGACATTACCTACACAAATGCAAAATGTAAATATATAATATAAAGTTAGAAAATACTGAATCGCCTCAGTTGATATCATCCGTAGATGCATCACATAGATTCACAGATACATCATCTATAGAAGATGTACTTTATCAGTTCAAACCTGCTTTTCTAGTAGGTTTTTCAAGAAGATTCAGTAATCTAATTTAGGTTCTTTTTTTTTTAATGGGAAAGTCTATGTTAGATTATGCTAAATAGATCCTATTAAAGACTATTCAAATTATTCTCTATTGTCATTACTCTGTGCTTGTAGGCATATTGACTTTGCTGTTAGCAGGACAAGTGGAACTTGACCTAGCAAATTTAGGATCTGTGGCATTACAGGCTGTTCCCTAATACTTGCCCCTTGATTTTTTTTTCCCTATTACAAAGACTGCTCAATTATTCTATTAATTGAATTCTTATGAGTCAGTTTTGAAAAGAAAAATTTCTGACTAATACACTATATATAATGTAGGAGAATTTATTCTTAAAGCAAGGAATAATCAGGCACCTAGCATACAGATCTGTCCATTCATTTAAAATAAGGCAGTTAAGGCACATATTTCTTGTTTCCAGGGCTTGGATCTCAAAATGTTTTAATGTAGAACTTTTTTATAGTCTTATAGAAGCCACTTGGAGAGGGAGAAGAGAGGTGGAAAGCATCCTAGATTGTTTAGGAAAATGAAATGTCTTGGGAACTACAAGCAAATGTTATGCCAACACCTTCACTACATGCTCTCAGATCTAAAGACGTGTAGAAAGAGCATTAAACACGAGAAAGACCCTGGCACCAGGTAAGAGTGTCATGTGTGAAAGCAATCTAAGGTAGAAATGGGATTCTGTAGCTTCTCAAAGACAATTCAGATGATCCATATTTTTCTCTTCTCTTGGAAAACAGGCTATGAACTTCATGAGACACTGACCTCACTTTTTTCCCTATTATCTTCCCTGAATCCAGCAGTGTTTAAAGGTAGCCTGTGAAGACAAACATGATGGTACAGCAGGGTTAGCCTGGCCCCCAGTTAAGATGTTTTGAGGACCCTGAGCATAGACAATAAGGATATTTTTCTCTACTCTCCCAATTTTCCAGAGAGGGAAAGGAAAAGAGTAGAAGCCCAGACTCCTCCAGATCTTAATGTGAAGTAATGTCAAATACTAAAGCCTGGCTGATTGCAAACCTTATATGTAAAGTTGGTAAAGAAGAAACCATCTTAAACTCTTTTATTACTGCGAGTGCTTTATACCAGCACTTGGAACAAATGTGTTGGAAAGCCAGGATTTATCAGGATACAACTTCAGAGAAACTACAGATTCCACCTGAAGTATCTTGGGCCACAAGACTAGAAAAAGCAGGAATTGCTGTGTTTTCAGAAGGAAGATATAACTTGTTTCGAAGGAAGGAGAGACCAAGCTCATGTAAAAATGCAAAAGCAAAACTGTAAAGAAAAGTAACCACAAAACAAAACAAACAAACAAATTTAAAAAAGAAGATATGGAATGAGAAAGGAGGTCTGGGCATATGCAAGTATTTTTTTTCTCTAAATACATTCCGCAGGCAGCTTATCAAAATGTTTTAGATGCAATAAATGTCTACATCAGTACGATAGGATGGGCCATATTCTCTGGCCCTGAAGACAGGTGCCATAACGCAGCCCATATCCATATGGCTATACTGTTTTTCATTCCAGAAAAAGAAGGGATTATTCATACTGCTATTAATAACAGTTCTTGGCCTATGTGTGCCCCCCACCAAACTCTTCCTGAGCTTGCCTGAGAGCACTTCTCACTATAGAAGTAAAAGGTATGTGTTAAACAGCGTTCAAGCAACTAAGCAGGCTGATATTGCATGTGAACTGGTCTTCAGACCTGCTTAGTTTCTTAGGATAAATATAGCCAAAAGGACCATTGCTGTCTTTTGACTAACTATATCAAACTGTATTTTAACACTTTATCATTTTTCCCCAGAGATGTAGAGCTTCTGTATTGAGGTTTCCATAGCAGAAGAGCAATCTAGATGTTTTATTAGGTATCAAGTATAAGTAGAGTATATCAATGTATCAAAATCTTTGCTGGTATGAAAGATGCATAAGAGCCCCCAAAAGTCCATTACTGCTCAAACATTTTTTTAAATTGTGCTTGTCTGAAATATATCTAATTAGTGTGAGTTGATGAAAATCTTTTTGAAGCCAGAATCTTTCCTCTGGTAAAAGAAAAAAAACCTCAAAAAAAAAAAAAAAAAAAAAAAAAAAAGAAAAAGGTAGAAGGACAAGTGGATTGTGATCATAAGTACCAATTAAAACCCTATGTCAGCAGCATAATTAAACTAGATTATTTCCCCTTTCCTAAGTGGCTTCAGATAACATTCTACATGCTGTACGTGTTGATATCAGGTAGAAGTTCATAACCTAAAAGCCATAGAAGATGTATCTGAAGGGCTTCTCTGACTGGCTTAGTGTTTGGGAAGAGCAGCTCGATGATACTTGAACAAGACAATGTCAAAGAAAATGTAACAGAAGTATTCACATCTTTACAGTACTATTTCAGGCATCAGACTGTAACCTCATATTTTCTGGGGAACATGGTAACTTAAGAGAAGTTTATGCTGTTTCAAAGGAAAACAAAACAAAGCAAAGCAAAAAAGTACCACCGCCCCACCTTTCCTTCAAAGCTGTATGTGAAAGAAAGGGAAGTTTCTGTGAGTGTATGCTGGACAAATTTAAGCCTTCCTGAGAGTTTGTATTTTTTGAGTATTTAACATCATCTTGCTGAGAATAATTCATGTACTTATGTGTTTATTTAATTTACCTTTATTTTCAGCAATAACTGTGGACTAATACTGGAATTCAGCTATAACAGAAATAAATATCTAAGGTTGATGTACTTAAGAAATTATGTACTTGAGAAATGATGTATTTAAGAAGTGATTTACTTAAGCCACCTTAAGAAGACCGCAAAGGTCTTGTGAAACAAGATACCCTTGGTATAAACAAGGAATGCCTTGATAAGAAGGGAACATCCTACCCCAGGAGGCGCTGAAAAGTTGAATATTTGCTAATAGGCATCGGGTCAGCAAAAATCTTTGATAGCTGGAGGAAAGGTAAAGGCAGTAGGGGGAGATTGCAACCACCGGCTCAAATCAAAACTAAATAGACTTACATCCCTCACCCTTGAGCATGCGCTGTAGAATAAAAGAACACTGGACCTTTAATTTGAAGCAGGGAAACTTGAACCAAATAGAAACTGTGGTAGATAAGGGACTACCAGTAATAGTTTTGGGGAAGAACTTTGGAAATTGAATATGTATAACTGAATTATATAAATTGCTTGCCCATTGAGGTATGAGGTGTGCTAGTTTTGTGGATTACCACCTAGCCCCCATCTTTGTGCAAACATGAATTGGATTAAAATACCTCTGCTCTGTGTGTACATTGGTGTTTCACACGCTGGGTAAATGACCCCACTTTTGGGACAACAAGATGACAGTAAACTTCTTTGTAGTGCAGAATAGTATAAATATCTTCTACCGTAAATAACTTCCTTGTTTAAATAAATCCTCTTTATATAATAGTTAGGATTCTGAATATGCTATTTCATGGTGTTAACATCTGCAGACTGGAAAGACAAGCTGTGTTTTTCCTGAACTTACACTAAAGGGCATTGCAAAGATGGGAAATGAGTTTTGATTAATTGTTTTTCAGTACTGTCCTAGCTACACAGGTCACAGGACATTTGTAGTCTTTTTCAAAGGCAAAGGAAAGAATTTATGTCTTGTGGATTTTATCATCAAAGTGCTAAACCGTGACTGTTCTAGATAGCCAAGATCAAGGAATGGTGTTAACATATTTTCCCAGAAGAAACACAAAATATCATGCCTTCCCAATGCTGAGGAAACTTTTTAGAGATGCAGAATTCTGTCTCTGCAGTGTGAAGCTAATATTTCATCTGTCAGAAATAAAAGCGTCATCTTCTGCAGGTTCTACTTCTGGAAGATGAGAAGGTAGGATTCCTTGCCAGAGCACAGAAATTGTAACCCGTTTCACCTTTTGTACATTTATGCATTTGTGTAGTATTAACATAAGATGCATGAGAATTTCTCCTGGAGGAAAATAACATAGCTTAAAAGAGAAATATCTTTTCACTGAATAAGGTAACAGTGTCATTACCAAAGAATAAGAACTGTTCGGTTGGTTGGTTGTTTTTTTAAGATAGGTGTGAGAATGGAGTTAATGTCTCAAACACTGTGGTGGGGCAAGTTCTGCTGAACTCTGCGTCACAAGGATCTCTGCCTGGCAAGGAACCCCAGGTGAAAACCGCCGATCAGCACCCATCGGCGCCAGGATGGGGGGGGCCACGCCGGAGGGTGCCCAGCTCCCTGCTCTGAGGTGCTGAGCAGGGCAACTCACGGCGCAGGGAAGGGGAAGTCACCCCAGTCCCAAAGGCTCACAAACTGCTCGTGACGCCCGATTAGCCTAATAAGTTCAGGTGCCTGCCCGAAGGAGGGGCCAGGGTGATAAAAAGACACGAACTGAAGCCCCACGGGCGCAAACCCGCCGGGCCTGGACCCCTCGGCTGACTGGACCAGCGCTGGGCCCAGGGCCGGTGAAATCCTTCTCTTCCCTCTTTCCCTCTTCCCTCTTCCATCATCCCTGCACCTCATCCCTTTAGCCATGAACCATTGACGCAGTCTGGGACCCGGAGCGGATCCAGCCAACCCGGGCTCCTCTCTGAGAAGGAGTCTGGAAAGCGAGGGGTCTGCTCTGAACCCCCCGACCCAGCGGGAGGGATCTCCTCACTGTCTTCCCAAAACTGATGCCCAGATGAGCAAGGCCTGTAGATATGTTTGGCGGTGTAGGGTTAGCACGTTACGCAGTTTACTGACGTAGTATCCATGCCAATTCTTGTTCTGAGCATAACAGTTCTTGTGGTGAGGGTGCCGTTTCTTGTTGTGAGCAAATAAAAATTGAGTTTTGTGTGTTAAAGGATCCCTCGTGTCGTTTCACCTTAGTCCTGATCTGGGAAACAGCAAACCTGAGTCATCGTCCTGAGAAACTGGGGCGTGACAATATCTCATTGTAAAATATAAATCATGAAATTACCACCTGAAGTGTTTAAAATGGGGAAAATTCTGCATTGGAGTACCCCTCTCCCGTAGCCAACTTATTTCTCAAAACACACCTAAAAAACTGTTTATTTGAAGTCAAGGCATAGTGGCTGTGGTACATAAATGAATTTATCCTACCCAATCTAACCTCATTTATATCTTCTCTTGTAATAGTTCAAGCTCATTAATACTAACAGAGTGAAGATTAATCCTCCATAAAAACACCTACTTTTCTTCCTCTGGTACTTCTGAATGCAGGACTGACTTTTAAATGGGAAATGTTTTCATGGGCTGTGTTTCTAGGATGTCTCCTAGAAATTTGAGTTACAAGGCAGCTGCAGTCTGAAAGAAACACCTGCTGGAACATCTGCAGAGATATGTCGTCTTGCAGGTGTTTACCTGATGTTTTCCTTTTCTTACTATTGAAAAGCAGCTTGCTCTTGCAAATAAATTGTGATTAAAAGTTGGTTCTGAAGAAGGATTTGAACTGACTGAAAGCATGCTGAGCCTACCTTTATTAAAAAACAACAAACAAAATTACATTATTTCTACAGGTAAACGATATTGTTCTTATTACTAACAGTTCTGACATTACTTCTTATTTAAACACCTACTAAAATCTACCATTTTAACATGTCATTCCGATTCAGTGAAACCTTGAAATCTCACTGAACATTTATGATTTGTAACAATTTTGTCTCTTAACCTTTGTGAAAACAAATTCTCAAGAATAATTCTTCCAATTATTAAAAACAAAAAGCTTTGTGAGGCATTTTATAAAGGAAAGAGTATATAGGGTTTATTGTGCATAGCATACTGTTTGTGAATATTTGGGTAGTCACTGAATATATTGAAACAGCCTCAAATCCTAAAAGTATCCTGTTAGTTGAGTGAATTGCCATACATGGGGAACACAGTATTTCTGATCTGTTATTTATTGGGCATTGATCATACTTTTTCTGCTTAAAATCATTATCATCAATTAAAGGATCAGTGATACTTATTTAAACAATTAATTGTAAGTATGAGAAACGTATAAGCACGCCGAATCATTCAAAGGTATCTCATAGATGAGAATTATTTTTTGTCAATGACTTGATTTACAATTTACAAAATTTGAATAAATTCATTGAAATCGGAATCAGCCTGCAAACACTATTCACACAAAAAAGGATGATGAATATTTCAATATGATGTAGAAGTGGAAAATTCTATTTATCTAGACCATGATGTAAATTCTTAATCAAAGAAACACTTCTCAATCTAGTTATTTAAGAGATCTACTAGAGTACACTGTCCACTTATGCAGGATCATTCTTTGCTTTACTTTTTCCAATTTTAATAAGAAGTTACAAATAGTGGTGTTCTTGTTACCCTTGGGAGAATATTGCTGTTAATCCTGGTATTCCCTGACAGTAACCTGCACTTCATTTCTCCTTGTACATGAAATAATTTCTCTTTCTTTCTGGTATTTAAACTCTCTGTAAATGAGAAAACTGGTTTAATTTTCCTCTTACCTTTTAATCAGTCTTTAGTCATATGAACTGCACAAAGAAGGCCTGGAATTCTGGTGAAATGTTCAACCCAGCACTAAGTCAAGCTGTAGACCACAGTTCAGAATGAACGCAATTTCTGTCCTTGGGGGGTTTCCTCCTTTAGGAGCAGTAAAGACAAAAGTATAACCCCGGAAGCTGTTTTATTCAACTAAAATCTTAGCAGCACTTGGGAACTTTGCAGTCAAAAAATTATGGAATTTCCATAAGCACACACATAAACATACAAGTCCTGATGATTCTTGCTTGGGGTAGAGCAATAAATAACATTATGAAGTAATGTGTTTAATTACTTATAAACAGGTAAGAAGCCAGTTACTTCGTGGATTAGAAAGGAGAAATGTAAAAACTTTAAAACAGCATTATTAATAAGCATTTTTTTTCTTTCTTTTTTTTTAAACTGCACACTTCATATTGCCTTTAAAACACACACTTTGTATCAACAAAAGGGGAAAAAAGCTTTAGGATCCTGTTTTATTACCTTCCAAGAAGACTGGAACTGTAGTTATAAATAAATGTTGACTGGAACTTTTTGATATTAGCATGATCAGCAAAACCAGATGATTCTCATTAATAATAATCAGGTTGATTTAAATAATATTTTGAGGGAAATAAATTTAATTTTATTGTCTAAGCGTAAAGATAAACAATGTTTTATGCAACCACAATGAAAGAAAGCAGTGCTAAGGCAGCTAAATGGGTGTATCATGGCATATAATATGAACAGTGCAACTGTCCTGTGTCTATTCCCTTAGCACACGGTAAATATGAAGTTATACAGTCTGTATTTTAAGACAAGTTAAGGATAATTTGAATTTGATATGGACTAAGAATATACACACAGCTACTGAACTCCTCAGAAGCACAAAGTATTAATTTGATTTATTTTTTAATGCAGAGGCTAACTGTAGATTATAAAATTGTTCTTTAGTAACGGTAGCTTCAATACAGCTGTTCCTTATCTATTCCAGTAATTCTTTCTTCATCCATCTCTAGAGATACATAAAGGTAATGGCTTCATTAAGGAGCTTTTAAATTAATTAATTTATTTTACTTGGTGATGACCGCTAAGATGAGAATATTTAAAAGCAAATCTTGAATGTCAGCTGAAACAAAGTACAAAATCCACCGACTATATGTGACAGAAACCTGCTAATTTTTCAGTGGTTGACACTGAAAATGGAAGATATGGCTAAACAAACTTATTTAGTAAAATTCTTTAGCATATTCATGAAATGTCTCCATGAATTCTACTCTTGAGTCTGTTACTGGTTTCTGCTTGACATTCTTGTACTCAGTTTATGCATCATGTCTGCATTCTTTAATAGTATTCATACCCATCTGCCATTACATTACAGCTCAGTAATGGCACCTGACGGTACTCTTCTATTTTAAGAGTTATTTGAATGTTAAATTCATAGTGATGAGTCAGAAAAAAATCCAGCTGAGCTGTGATTGCACTCCCCCCCCAGAGGAAGAGCTCTCTCTGCCTTCCAAGAGATCTGTTTCTGGCCTTGGCTTAGCTGTGGACAAAGTAGAAGTGGATTCCAGGTATTGGGCGAAGCTCAGTTGGTCTCCCACACCAGCTGTCAAGTTCATCCACAGGCTCCAAAATTTATCATCTATCATATGAAAAATTTCTTGGTCCTTCCTTAGCAATTAGCTCCATGGATATACTGAGTTCCTCAGTGCATCAAACACTTGAGCCCCGAAGGTTCTTCTGAAAAAAGTATTGAAAATGTCCATTTTTAACTTTATAGGTATGCCTTATACATACCAGAACTCTGTTCTTTTAAAACTTAAATTATGTAGATGATTTAAAAATACAAACGCATTTTCGATCACGTGCCCGTATGTTGGGGAAGGTTGTGTTCCCGTTGTTATACATGCTACCGTCCGAAAAAAACCCATGGTATTGTCCAGAGGAAAGACTTACTAAACAGGCAAGACATAGAAGTGAGTATGTGGGCCTGAGCGAAAAGACAAACAATGATGACATCTGTATCTGTTGTATGAAGTCATAATAACAAAGTTTGATAATTTATGATTTTTTTAAACTCCCTTATTTTTTCTTGTGAACTTCTTGTCAATTATTTCAAGGCACATCTATAGTTCTGGGCATTAGAACAGCTCTGTATGGAAGTACAGTCAAAGATAAAGGTGAAATAATGCCTGCAGAACATCATGTCAGAGGAACTTTATTGTTACCTTCTAATAGGAGTCTACATGCCAATGTATTGACATCTGCTTATCTGAGCTGTTACAAAAATAAATCTTGAACATGCTGAATTGTTAGTAAGTAAACCTTAAGTGAATTGTAGACTTGCCCCATAGCAGGTATCTCCACGT
This sequence comes from Astur gentilis, assembly GCF_929443795.1. Classification (NCBI taxonomy): domain Eukaryota; kingdom Metazoa; phylum Chordata; class Aves; order Accipitriformes; family Accipitridae; genus Astur; species Astur gentilis. The sequence continues at coordinate 1,775,612 of NC_064892.1, forward strand.
TGACATTGCCAATGTCTTTTCTGGAGAGCCACTGTATTTCTTCTGCATGGAACAAAGCCTTTTTTTCTGTTCATAATGTAAACTTTATATTTCAGATTTTATTTGCATAACAATGAATCCTCATCCTTTCTGCTCACCACAAATTGCTTTTTTTTCATGACTTTCTCTTCAGTTGGAAGAGCTATCGATTCATTATTTTTGAAATAGTAAAGGCTCATTAGGAAAAAAAAAAAACAAAACCAACAAACAGCCCCCCCCCCCCCCCCCCCCCCCAAACAACCAAACTATGTTGTGTCTTTAATTTAAAAACTGCTTGAGGGCCCTATGGGGTATATTAAATCTGTCTCATTGCCATATATCTTAGTGCACATTTTGCTTGAAACCAGGTGTTTTGTATATTGAACTTTTTAACACTGCAGGGAGGTAAGTATTCACAGCTGGAGTTTTATGCTTCACACATTTTCATGTTTCAGAACAAGGAGCAACCGCTAGGAAAAACTCCTCCAGCATGAAAAGAGGCAGAACAAAGCGCTTCTGTATCTGGTGGCAGGACATGGATATGATGAAGTCACAGATCTAGGACTTGCATATGAAATAGATGCTGCTGTAACCGAGACAAGAATTTGCAAGCCACTGAAGTGTATGGATCTATGGAGCAGTTGCAATCCATGAGGTTGTCACTGTGGAAAAGGGGTATAAAACAAATTTAAAGGATGGACAGTTTTTGTAACATAGACAAAAGTTAAGAGCACTTGTACTTTTAAGTAAAGTTTGAAGGCTGTCGCGTTCACTGTGAGTCACCGGTTTAACTTTTACAACTTGGTATTGTGTATGTCATTACTCCATATAACATTAACACGTACAGAAAAATTCCAAAAGAATGATCTTTCTACAATGAGAATAATATTTTGAAAACATTTTTGGACACATAAAACATTGTGAAATGAGTAATTAATTTTCTAAAGTAGCACTTTGAGAGATTACTACTTTTTTCCTCTCCTGCAGACAAGTAAGCATATTAATTGTCAGTTCTCCAAGTAACTTACAGGGTTTTCTGTTATTTCTGTGAATTCAGCTTAGCAAAACAAAAATGGACTCCCAGAAGAAAATAAATTCTATTTGCCGTCAACATGCAAGTTTGAAGCCGTTTATTTGATTACTGGATTTCAGTTTTTAGTGGGATGGAGAATAATTTCAGAAGACCCAGAAACTAGCTTGTCAATATAAGAAACAAGCAGGTTTGGCAGCTTAGACAGAACATGTATGCGTCTTCTGTCCTACAAATTAAGACATTTCCACACCTGTATTTTTATCACTTAACGAGTTTATTATCCTTTACCCTATCAACAAAGACAGTGATTAATTCCCTGCAAAGATTAAGAAAGTAAATATTATTTTCTGTGTCATTCGTACTAATAAAAACTTCTGGCAACATAAAAATCAATCTTGAGCCATAGGCTGGCATTTCACTGGTTAACTAAAAGGTTATTGTCCCTGGAATGATGAGAAGACCCACAGAAATGCCGTTGTGTGAACACATGGAACAGCTGACCAACACACACTGAGCTGTATTAACAGTAAATACTACCCGATCTGGTAGAAAGTTAAATTAAGGGACTCCTTAAAAATTCAAAAGACAAAAAACAGTATGTGCATAACAATTATTAAAATAATGGTGTGCCTGATCATTTTTCCTCTTGCTGAGGCCAGGAAAGTTCACATTTTAGTGCAAAACTACATTTTAAAGCATTTGTTTTGATGAATCTGTGCTTTCAACTTTACTTCAGGCCTAACCGAAGACTTCCGAAGTCCGTAAAAGTTACGCCAGGTCTTGTTTCTCAAGGCAAGTGAATATTTTGTCGCTAGTATTTGTCACACTGTACCTGTGCTGGTTCTACTGTGGAAATCCCTGCGGGGACAGCGATGCACAGCTCTTCTGCTCTCCTTGGATGTTGCAGGCACAGCGGGAAGTGTAAGCAAGGCGGGAAGAGAGCAAGCACAGTGGTAAACGCAATGCTAAATAGTTATGTGTCGTCAATATTATTACTGTGTCTGCCATGAGTGATTTATTACACGTGATACGTTACACAAATGGCACTTTAAAAAAAAAAAAAAAAAAAAAGGGAAGAGTGGACAGTAAACAAAATTATATTCATATGCAAAACTAGAAAGGCAAACAAGGTATAAAATGAATCTTGACTCATTAGTGTTATACTGGAGATACATTTTGGTCCGGACACAAAAAAGCTCCCTTGCTTTTGAAGTACCTTGCTGTGTGCTTAGAGAGTTAATCAAAAATCGTAAAGTGATGAATTAGAGGACACCTTAAAAATAATAAAGATAAATGGAAGAACTTCCTCAGTGCTTTCATTGTTTGAAGTTTTTTTACGTTTTATGTTTTATATAAGCTTTTCTTCCATTTTTCCTATGAGAGGATTCTACACTAGGCTTACAATAAATGTAAAATGTTAAGAAAATTCACTCAACTGCTCGATTTTCTATTCTGCTTAGAGGAAGTACCTCGGTCTTACAGGGGGCCCTAAGGCCTTGGCTGCAAACACGGGGTTGTGAACATTTTTGTAAGTCAGGGACACAAATCTCACCACTGTTTCTTTGTCTCCTTCTGGTTTAGAAAACGGCTATTTTACTATCCAGCCTCAGTGGTGCTCCTTGAACAAATCCTACGTCCTTCGATTTTTTACAGGAGTACGTGCGTGTTTATGTGTGTACGTGTGCTTGTGTTTGTGTGCGTGCATTGAGGAGCGTGAGAGGGAATGAATTTCTGTTAGAATCAGGTTATTTGTGTTACAATTGTCTAGTGTTATAATGGTCTATATTTTTTTCCCCAAGTGCAGACTTCTATGTATTTACCTGACTGTGTGTTTCTCTGAACAGAGAGTGTATGAGCAAACCCTGTTTAATTTATGGGGAGGACCGAACTGCTGTGTGGTTTCAGATATATGGATTTAAATCCAGAATAATTGCATTGGCTTCAGAAGACTTATTCTTAACTGACACTACTGTAAGTGAGGGCAGCATCTAGTCTGAAAACTTTTGACAGCAATTTATTACTCCAAAGTGACATATATTATAGTGATTGTCCTTTTAAAATACCTGTAGTCTGATTCATCACCCTTTTAAAACTATTCTTGGGATCTAAATTCCCAGTGCAGATTTCAGCAAGTTGTGAGGAAGTATTAATAATGAGCTCAAACGTACCTGAGCCTGCAGTGGATTATATTTGACTGATTCATGTAAACTATCCTCTTCAAGCAAAAAATACACACTGATGGATACTTAAGAAAATTCATAGCGGTAAATAAAACTGCTTCTTTTTGACGCAGTTTCAGCTCATTAAGTCTCCAGTGACCATGTTTCTGTGGCAGACGTGATATTCTGTGTAAGAATTACCAATTACTTTGGTAAATGTAGTGGGTCTGTACAAAAGGACAGCCTCATCTACATAAGACAACGAAACGTTTCCCCAGCATCTGACCCAGAGTGCTCTGCATGTGGTTTTCCGAACAAATAAATGGTTGAACTGTGTGAGGAGCACCATTTATTAGACATTGCACATTCGCCGTTAAAATCTTCAAACATAAGAGCTGCTGTCAATCACCTTCCACTGAGTAAGATCTTACCCAGATAAAATGTCTAGAGTGCTAAAATCTTTTTCAACTATTTTTGCACGTGTAAAGATGGCTCCAGATCTGCCTGTATGAATTTTGGATGGTTGCCATACTTATGTAACTACTTTAACTGCCAACATTTAATTTTCCTTTAGCTTTATACAGAAAGAGAAAGCGGAAGGGTGGGGGTCGGTCTGTGAAGAATGAGAGATCTGAATATTTTTAAAAGATAAATATATTTTAAAATTCAAAGATGGTGCTAATTATAAAGAATTATAATTATAATTCTTTTTGGGAGCAGCATGCTTGTTCCTCTAACCATTTTTGTCACCTCAGTTAGAGATAATTTAAATTTTAGCTGCAGTTTCTTTGTTTAACTGGATTTTTTTATGCCTACTTCAGTTTCTGGGAAATAAGTGACATGCATAGTTCAGAGGGAGAGCCTGACCCTTTTGTATCATTGTGTTCCTGGAATTTAGGATTTCCATTTCTGAATAAGGCATATTTCACCCCTGGTGAAATCACTATAGCTGAATGGCGTTGCTTGATAAAGGCCAGAAAGATCGAATTTTAATAAGCACCGAACTGCAGCTCGAAAATAACTTAGTGTGAAGTTTTACATATGTTTACAATGTTCATTACCCTACATACAAAATTTCAAAACAAGGCAGACTGTTTACAACGTCCGTAATCAGTACTCCAAGGAGTGAAACAATGAAGGCACCCAACAGAAGGGCCCTTCAACTTAATCTGCTAACTACAGTTTGTACCAGACCTTGGTAGGAACGGGAGGCCCCTGGCTAATCTTTTGACTTGGCTGAGTGGTTCTGAGCATAGAGTTCACAATAAAATAATCAAAGCTCAAGGGGCCCTTCAAACCAGCATATATTCAGCACTGAATCCCCTTATCAAAGAGTGGAGGTCAACACTACATTGTAGTGTTATCCTGTTTGCATACAATGAATTCTTCTTTTCATAAATTGGGCAGTGAAGCAATGAAGGTGATTATTTCAGTGTTTTCTGATCATGGCATTTATTAGATATGTACTGATCCTGTATCTGTAAATACCGCAGTGAAATTTTACTCTGAAAAAGCCTCCAGATTAGATGCATTTTTGGCACTCCCTATATATGAAGAGGTCTTAATTGTGAAGATTTCTGCACTTTTTGCTCATCATCCTGATATTGACTATATTTTTTGATGTTGTTTTATCTCATAATGCTTGTAAATCTAAAATCCCAATTTTAAATTTGTGATAGTCCACTGAGATTTATAATAGATATTCCATTTGTTGCAAAATATTAAAAAAATGCTAAAAATGTAATTTACTTCAAATGAACTGTTTAGTCTGTGGCAGACGTAATAACAAAGACAGATTGATAAACTGCAGAGGGACACTACATAGAAAACCTTTCACTATGGTTGGGTAATGTTGTGCATTTGTAGCAGTCACAGACATTACTGCTACTCTATTTGATAAAACTATTTAATCAATAATTTGGATTAATTTAGCATCATGTTGGAGAGTATAGAACCTTTGCCTTAATTTCTAAGGGCAAAATTTGAAGTTGTATTGTCAGATGTGGTAATATGACAGCATATGTTAATTCAATAAAAAAGGTATTTGGATACAATCTGTACTCAGATGGCTGAAATGACTATGTGTGCCTTTCTAGTCTCGAAAAAAAAAAAAAAAGTTTTTTTTTTAAATAATGTTGAAAATGCCTTTCATATACCCCTCCTTTCTTATAATCAGAAAATAGGTTAAAACCTCTGCTTGTGAAAATCAGCCTACATATACTGGTATCAATGGGATTCTATTGATTTATGCTGGCTGGTGATCTGTCCCAGTGTCTGTTATAACCATAGTTACAGTATGCTTTGCTGTAATCATAACAGACAGTATTTGTTCAATTAAGCCAACATCTGGTGCAATGCAATGACTAGGAGTGATAATTAAGTCTTTTTTTTTTTTTTTTTCCTTTTTTAAAAAATCTGTGTTAGACTGCTTTGTGTCTTAAAAATACAGTGACAGGGATGATTATGCTATAAATGTAATTGTTTTTCACAGATTTTCGTTGAAAATGTGACTGTTCTCCATGTTTGCTCGCTTTGCTTTGTAAAATGCATTATAATGCACCGTTGCCTTCAGCTGGACAGGGAACCTCGGTGTTTCTCTTGTGAGACTAAATGGAAGCGAGGTCTACAATACCATTAAGGCCGTTCTACTCAATAGGCTTAGGGTGAGTCAGCACTGCCTAAAAAGTAGCTGGAACACTTCTGAGAGGGAACATTGACCCAAAGGTAGGATCTATTTCCCTCTCCTTACGTAGCTGAGCTGCCAAGCTCCTGAGCCAGACCAAAGCCAAATACAACAGTCTTTCTGAAGAGGAATGCCATTGCAGTTACTAAATCTTGATGCCTCAAAAATAGGGTGAGAGGAGGACTGTGTAGTTTTTCTCTGCTCCTGTGAAAATGCATCAAGACCAGGAAAATAAATAAATAAATAAATAAAAATACCAATGAAAATACGCAAATCACCATGTTTCTGAAATAAAGTTATTATTTGGTTGCATAGATAGTCTTTGTTTTCTGATAGCTAGAAATAACTATAAGAAGCTCATTCTGGCATGAAACAGCTGGATTGTATAGACCATAGATTTAAGAAACAAGAAGGGAATGGTAATGAGAAACAATTTATTACTGGAAGGATTAACATTAACTTTAAAAAGCATTCCAGGTGGAGTACAGATTAATATGTAGACTATGTTGTACGCACTTTATTATCAGACTTTCTGGAAAGTAAAAATTTATTTATTAATGTAAGAGGTGAATGAAAATAAGGGATTAAAGTGAATGATTTAGAGGCTGTCGATTTCTTTCACTTACTCTGTTGTTATACATGAAGCATAGTCAACTTAAAAAATGGTGATCTTCAAGAGTAAAGGAACTGGAGTAGCGAGTAATAATTAACTTTCTTTCCAAACCCTCAGCTACCAATGTCTGTCAATATCACAAGTGATTAGTCCAAGTGTACATACTCCACGGTCATACTTTAGTGACTTATTTCCATGTAAAACATAGCTAGAGAAAGCCAAGGTTTGTCTTTCCGTGAGCCAACAATTTGATATATATGGAACAGACGTATCCACTCATTTTTCAGCAGCCTCTACTGTATATTATCACCTGTTGCAGTAAAAGTGAGAAAGTTTTCCATTTATTGCTTAATTACATGTTACAGTTAGTTAATTTCTGTTTAGGTGCAGAGATTTTAGAAGCTGAGAAGTGATCATTCTCACAGAGGCACTGACACTGTTATTTGCGGTGTGCGTGAAATCATCTTTATTGGTGCGACTATCAAGAAAGCATTCCAGAGCACCATTGTCTTATTGCGGCATTTTCTTGTCATTGAAGGACCTCAGCATGAAATAAATCTACAATGCTTAGATATTTCCATATGAAAGTCAAAATTACACCCTCTCAGATTTTCACTGAAGTAAGTGGAGGGTGGGCCTTATCAATAACATTGATATAGGCTGTAAAATGCATGGAAAGAAAAAGAGTGGAACTTAAACAGTCCAAGAGAAAAGTGGACAAGTTGGGCAATTCCAAGAGGACTTGGGCAAAAAAAATGCAGTGTAGGATTGTATTATCTCTTTTTCAAGCCTCCTACACTCGCAGGTGCTGCACCAAAGAGCTGACATCAGTAAGACTTTAATTACCTTTCAAATACCCTGTATTTTTTTTTGGCAGAATGGCAATCACTTTCCACTTCATTAAGATACAGTTTACATTGCCTTAATGAAAAAATAACTTAACCATAAACTGTAGCTGCCACATGCTTTTCCTTTCAGAATAGAACAGGGAGATGAAACACTACTAAATAAGACATACCATGGTCTAAAATGTAGAGCATTTAGTCATACTTAAAGGCCTTTAAAAGGATGATTTTTATTGTTAGTCTTGGACCACTACACAAAATTTAAAGATAATTTTGAATAGCCCTTCTGAGCTTGCTACTGCCAAAAGAAAGTGTAACTTAATTCCAAATACAGATTTTTCTAGATTAGACTATTTTCTTGTCTCCCTTGGCATTCCTTCCGTTTCATTTTACCATCCTATCTTTCCTGTTTCTCCTCTAATTTTCTTTTCTCTCTTCCATAGATATTCTGTGGTATTCCCTTCATATTTCCCTTTCAGCTTCACAGGAACTTGTGGTTCACTTGCTAAGATTTTAGCAGTCACATGTCCCTCTGAAGTCCTTTGAGACTTGAGGGACTATTGTTTTCTTCTTGTATTCCTCCTAAGTAACATCTGAATATCATCACTGGCTCTTCCTTCTAACTCCAGTGATGATGTCATTTCTACAACCAGAGGAAAATTAGCAGAAGAAAGATAATGCCGTATTTCTGGCATTCAATAAAAAAAAAAAACTTCAGCAAAGAAGTCTTCTGTACACCTTTCAGTGCTGGATACAGCGTTGTTCAAGAAATCAGAATATAGCTCAAGTAGCTTGTTTTAAGTGACTCTTTTTGCTTAAAGAAAGACAATATTTATTTACAAATAAGATCTCTGCTCTTTACATTTCAGTATTGTTTTTCCTCTAACAAGAACTCTGAACAACTTTTAAAATCCACACAGCGTACACCACCACAGAACAACTGCACAAGTATGGCCTACAACAGGGTAGAATATAAAATTTGTATCGCCAGACCATATAAAGCTTATTCAAAAAGTATTAGGCTGAAAGATTCCCCAGGGAAGAGATATAGACTATTCCCATCTAGAAGAGAAATCTCTGTCTCATACAGTTTTATTTCCTGAAAGGTGCCCATTTATAAACCACAAATTATGCAGACAAAAATTAACTTGTATGTTTTAATGGTTTTATGTTGTTACAGCATTACAAAGCAAGGCATCCTTCAGCAAAGTTTGTCATGCTTTGCACCTCAGGGAAAAATAAAGACAAAGCAAATTAATCCAATACAACATGAAGAGAATGGGTAGTTGTGCATTTATGTAATATTTGATAACTCTGTTAAAGAGTTTGTAAGAGAGCTGACTATATGTCATGACCTAAAGGGTTACCCAGCCTATGGGTGTATAGAGATTGCGACCATGAGTTCACAGGATGCCGTAATACAAAAGGACAAAGAGCCTTTGTCCTCTGAATTTCACTACTTTATTACAGATTACCACCTATGTCACAAAAATCACCACTAGCAAGTATACCTATGATTACTAAAATAACTATGGATGACTACCTATCAAGCTATTACAAATTACTATCAATCAGTAGTAGGGTATTAATCAATAGTATGTTATCAATCAATACTAGCATCAATTGCTATTGTAGTACAACCAATAACAGCACCAACCAAGTAGTTATATGCTATTAAAGCTTACTACAATTTGTCATTAGTGAGGCAAACTTAGCAACAATATAACAGCAGATATACTTAATACAGATTCTTTATATAACTATATATTATATAAAAATGAAGTGCATTAAATTTCAGAAGGAGCCAAACCATCCCAAAAGGGGGGGACAAACTGATTCCAGAGAAGGGGGACCCAACATACCCAAAAGAAGTGAGGAAAGACCAAACCAATAAGATAACAGACAGAGTCTCACTTCAAAAATAATCCACGTCACAGGGTCTAGAGTCAGCCAGGCATCCCTGCCGGGAAGTTCTCCGAGAGGAAAACTCCATTTTGGAAAAAAAATTAAGGCCTTTTGATAACCAAGTCATAAGAGCATGTAGGACATCCTACTTTGAGCAGCCAATAGATGCTGTTAATTTTTATTTTTCACCTGTAACAGACAGTAAATGATGATGTTCTCTGTTCTTTCTGAGCAATTTTATTTTTCTGGACTGTTTTCCAGCTTCTCTGATGAGAAGTTGTTATTACTGTCCCTTATTCTCGCGCTTATCAGTGATATCTCAGGATGTCTCTGTTTTCTGGGTACCCTGGCTATACTTCAGAGAGGTCAGCTGCACTTTTCAAGGATGTTTCTGGTTCACAGGTCTAGTTCCCAGGGTTACAGTTCCAGGCTGGCAGGCCTTTCTCTGTCACTATTTTTCAGCAGACAATTTCTTGTGTTCAGTAATTTTCCCCTTCTAACCAGGCCGCCTTTATGGCTGCTCACATCACCATAGCTGACTTTTTATTCCCTAATGGAGTACATTTCGGAGGCACCCAAAGCTTCAATAGTCCATTTCATCCCGGAAAGATTATTTTACTGAATTTGCTTCAATGTCAGTTTTGCTGCAACGTTAGTTAGACCTGAAAGTCTCATTTAAACAGAAGAATCTTTACAGGGTTGACTGCAGTTAAAAGTACACTGAAGGTTTTTTTACTTAATTAACTATTTCAGCTGGTGCTATCCAACCTTTTGCTGTATCTCTAATCTTTCCCGTACTGCATAATGCATAAGCATTAGTAACTTCTGCTATCGAGATGCACCATTCATTGATAAAAACACAGGAGAAAGATGAGGACGGTGGAATGGCCTGAAGTCCTTTTGCCTGTCATAGCATCTCAAAAGACATTTGCAGAAAATACAGCCTCAGTTAGTGAATGGGAATAGCTGAGAAACCTCGCTTCACACAGGGGAAAAAAAAATAATCATTAAGCAGTTTTCTTGTTGAGGATGCAGGTTTGCGACAAGTTGCAGACCAAAGTTCACAGAGCACTCCCCATGTAAAATAATTTCAGTGAAAATCAAATGTTCTTTAAATATGTCTTTTTGGAGGGGTCTTTACTTCATGTGGCTCTTGAGCCCCTCAAGAGCTCAAAAGGGGAGAAGATCAAGTCTCTTGAATACTGCCATTTCTACAGAGAAATGTACATTAAGGAAAGAAAATTGTAAAATTTTCTCACATTTGTTACCTTTCTTTCCCAAGAAAGGATTCTGCTTTTTGGAGGCAGTAGCTTACACCTGTCAGATACTAGGAAAAACAGTATTTTATCTCCACAAGCATGAATACCTAGGGAGAGGAGGTGAGGAAAGCTTGGGAAAACTGCTGTTCACGGGAGATTGAGTCCTACAAAAAAGCAGTGTGCCCACCTTGGGAATGGCAGATTCTCAGGCAAAAAGGCCATTTAATAAAAATATTCATGCTTTCATGCCTTAATTCCTAAAAATTCATCAAAATTAAAGCTATTTGTTCTTTAGATGCATCAGTCATCTATAAATCCCAATGAACTTGCTGATTCACTGTTCTCAACAACTAGACTAGATAATACATAGATTTTAATCTGAACTGAATAGATGGCAGGCTGTAAACTGTGGTCTGAGTTCATCCTTTTTGCACATTAGACATGACCTAAATTTTGTTAGCTTCTCTCTTACAACTTTTGACATATCACAGCCGTCAAAGTCCAAGTTCAGTGTCCAACTTTCCTTCATTGTATGTGTACCCACAGAAGAAGTAACTTTTAAATGAAAGCTGTTCTCTTTCCAGTGCAGATTAATAGTTTTGGTAGCCAGTTAAGGTGGCAACATAGTAGACAAAAGTAGGCATATAAAGTATTGCACAAAAAGTAGATTATAGCATCTCTCAGAATTAACCATAACAGAAAGTGTAAATTAACCTGGTTTGTAAGGAATATCACAAGGAGTCTCCCCACAGAAGCAAAAACCACAGAAGCCTACATGAGTAACCCTTGATAAGAATCCTTGATGTAAATGCTGTGTAAAAATGGGTCATGTGAGACTGATATTGATATTGATGATCCAGGGGGAGCAGTACAACTTCTCAGAAAGTCTCCAGTGCTATGGAAATTCAGTTGTCTTTTAGGGATAATGGTTTTTTTTTGGATGCATTCCACAGATAGCTATTCTGCTGTTTCACTTACCCTACGAGACAAATGGAAGGACAGAAAACACTTTCCAAAGGTTTATTAAAGTATTTTGAACTTTATAGAGTGCTTTAGATTTTCATTTAGACTTGCTTGGCAGAAGAAACTATTGAAGGAAATAAATGATATATTTAGGGCTATATAATATAATTTAATTTCTAACTGATTATTGGTCACTTATGTAACTTAAATTATCAGTGAGATGATAATGTTTATGGAACTATTATCACTGGAAATTATACTGCATCTCTTCAGAACCATCATCTCACTTCTGAACTACTATAAATTCTAAAATCACAATGCCATCAGGTCACCAGATAATAGGTCATATAGCCATGTTTCAGCATAGTCACATCTTTATCGATCTACTTTCCTGTTTTCATCTTATGGAATGATTTTTTATAGGATGGTCCAAATATACTCTAGTTCTTTTAGTTGGTTGATAGACTTTTCTGAACAAAAATAGTTGTCGAAAAATTTGATTGCTTCCAATTTTACAACCCTGTAATCCCTCGAATAAAAACATAAGTTGCTTTGCCAGTGTATTTGCCTTAGATACTAAAACTAAGAACTATTTTCTGATCATCCGCTAGTATCTTAAAAAAGATAATTGACCATCAGGTTCCAATGTGAATTTTATCAATCAGTTCAAGTTCTTCAAAGCAAGTTGACATTTATTTAAGAGCTATAGTGTCAAAGTATATGTGTGACATCCTATTTTTAGAATTAAAGTAGATAAAACCAGAACTTTCTTTTTCAAATAATATAATCTCAGAGTTACTTAATGGCATTTGGGTAACAGTAATAGAAGTTTACAACCCAGATCAGGGAGCAAAGAGCAGAAAGGAGGACGAAAAACTAGTTCTGGAGAGCAGGTTGCTGTATTTATAATTGTGAGTCATTTTTCCCATTAGAATATTTTTCATTAGATTTTGTGTTTTGAAACAACATTAACTGTTTACTTTTTATTTGTCCTCTGCCAAAAGTACATGTTTATTTGACCTTCTTGTTCATTATTCCTTGTGGTGAGAGAAGGATGATACATTCAGAAAGATATAAACCAGCTGTTCCAGCCTGAATGAAAATTTTAAAGAATCTGTTATCTGTTCAACAATTCAGAAAATAATCTTGATTATATTCTAAATGGCAATATGTCTATAAAGAAATAAAACATACTACTCAGCTTCTTCAGGCAAACCCACAGTACCTTTGGAATACAGAATAATGAGAACATAAGAATTTATTAATACCAACCAACTAAAGTTGCTTTCAAAAATATTTGTTTCTCAAGTAAACTTCCTTACAAAATTTTGAACAGAGTACACCTATTTGAACAATTTATTGAACAGTGTTGTGAGGTTGGGGTTTAAAGTGATAAACAGATTTCTACAAACAGAAATCAGTGTATTTAAAAATAATAGAGTATGCACATGCATATTTTTATTTCTGGATTTAAGAACTTATTCAAGTGGCAACGTTGCTGGAGGCTTTTTCATCTCTCCTATATCTATTAATTTCAATGAAATTATTGGTAGGAAAAAGCCTGCAGGTTGCCTTGAGGTCATGGATGTAAAAAGCAAAACAAAATCCCTTTAGAAATGTAAAACATTTGAAATAAATTTTTAAAACAATAAAATCAGGTACACTAAAATATTAATTTATTCATGAATGAGTCAAGTGAGCTACTCCTCAGGGCGTAATTTGTGATGTCATTTTCATTCCAAAACGCATGGCAGGGAAAAGCTCAAGAAATTATGCACAGTATAATAGAAAACAAAGAATTCATTCAAAAGGCAGTTAATGTTATGGAGTGAAATTCATTCCAGAAGAAAGGGTTAGGACCCTGATTGAGCAAGGAATGCTCTCAATATGCACCAATGTTCTGTACACAAAAATAAGAAGCTTCATGCTAGGGTTCTTGGGAAACAGCTAAAAAATGAAAAGGAAATGCACATCAAGAGGTAGACATAAAACTTGTAACTAGTAAAACTGTCTGCCACCTTTTCTTTTGTCTTACCTCTTTTAATTTTGTTATGCATTTTCCTGAACATTTTAAGATCTTTTCTTCTGCCGCCTTTGTTGTTGCTCCCGCAGTATCGCTGTTTCTTCTCTCACCGGGCTCTTGTACAAGAACCTTCTACGCCATCCTCACCTTCCCTTTCTCCCACACTGAATGTCTCTTCTTGCTGTAAGTATTTGCCTAAAAGTGCTACTTCTAATAAGAATGATTTAATGTAACAAGGTTAATTAGATTAGTGATGGATATCGTGATCATTAGTCCTCTATCCTCCTTACAGGTCTTGACGTCGGTAGCCTTTTCTGATTACAGCCGTTCTTCAATCATACCAACTCCTACATAAGAATTTCCGGGATTTCACAGTAAGTGCTTCATGCTTTATTGCCCCTCAGATGATTATGCAGTCTCACTGTTTTCTAAAAAAAAAAAAAAAAAAAAAAAAAAAATCCATTAAAAAATTAAGATGGTGTGTCTTTTCTGAGCTTTCCTCTTCCTTTAAAGTCCTCCAGGTGGTAACTTAAAGATCTGTCTTGTCTACTGCTTCCCTTCATTAAAACTAAAATTACTTCCTGATTACAAATGCCCTCCTGTGGTTCCTTTTCCTTATGTATTCCTACACAGCCAAATTCCCAGCTTGTTCCAAATTTATTTGAAGAACCCTTTCTTCACTGGAAATGTTTTTTTCTTCCCACAGCATGTATTCCTCCAAATTTTTATTCCACTTATATATATGTACTTTCTTCATTCACTTTTTTTTTTCTTTCTAAATTTAAGAGGAAACATAATTAAAGTTTGTACTCAAGATAAAATTTTGCACCACATTTTTTGTAAGCTGCTGAGTGTCTCTCGGTCTTTCTGACTGTAACAGGACGTGATTTCTGAAACAAGTCTGAAAGGATTGTTAATATACTGAAAGAAATAAGACTGTGACAGCTATTTGCAACTGTCACATACCTTGAATTGCTCTACCACTAAGAAGCGGGGGTACTTAAATACTCCCTAGTGAAAACGTTTTGCTTAGAGAATTTATTTTCTGTTCCATTTCTATATTCCTTTTCAGTTAGAGTTCTACATGTATGCATGCTGTAATATGGCAGGCTTTTTTTCCTGAAGTTCATATCAGTGTTTATTGACATATAGTACTTCATTCCCATTAAATTGTTTTAAGAAATGTTATATGCCAGTGGTAATACAAGAAATCTTGTATTACCATCTATATGATATATCTGAATGATAAACCTCAAAGTGAATGAAAAAATTATTTTGATGATTTGGGGTTATTAAAAATGATCTTTACTGATTTTTAAAATACTATCTTCATTGAAAGGGGCATCAAGCACTGGAAGAGGCTGCGCAGGGAAGTGGTTGAGGCACCATCCCTGGAGGTATTTGAAAGATGTGTAGATGTGGCACTTAGGGACATGGTTTAGCCGTGGATTTGGCCGTGTTAGGTTAATGGTTGGACTTGATCTTAAAAGTCCTTTCCAAACTAAATGATTCTATGATTCTATGATTATGTACAGGCTACCAAAAGGATGTAATGTTTCTTTTACTAACTGAAATTCCAAGAGGTTTCTGCTTTGGGAAACCAGAGTTTCATGAGCGTGACATCTTTGACTAACAAGTTGTGTATTTGCACATTTCAATTTGCTATTTTGAATTTGCTTAACACTTTATAGTATTTTCTGTGTTACAGTATATTCTGAAATCTATAACAGCTGTTAGCTGGTGTGACTACGATAGAATATTTAATGGAAACTTTTAATTATATGCAGTAGATGAATTCTATTAATAAGCTTTAACTGTAAGAATTTCAAGTCCCATTTTCAAAGGAGGCTTAGCCAATGGGAAAGATGGTTTCTATGAAACCAAAAATAACATTTGGAGTGTAAAAACTAGAAATTAATTATTTAACTCACTAGACTTTCCATGCAGTGGATATTGAATAGTAAGTGCTTAATGAGAGGATCCAGAGCAAACACTGAGGTGTGTAGTGGTCCACCTAGATTACTTCCATGGGAAGAAAGTCCTCTGCATCTTGTATGGAGGTTTTTCCATGTGTTGAAAGTACAGAGTACGGAACATTGTTTGCACTGTAAGTGTTTCTAAAGCCCTGTTGGTTTTTTTTTCATTACCTTTTTTTCCTTTTTAGATATCACAAACAAATTATTTCCCTTAATTGTCCAACACTTAAGGTATTTGGGATCCATGCCTTCCTCTGACTCATATACAAGGTAGAACATGTGAATTACCTATATAAAGAAGCTTGAAGGAAACAGAATTTACTGTAGATTGATAAATATCCAGCATATGGATGATATTTATATATTTCTTAATCTTATTACTTCTTCTGACAAAGATACTATTATCCACAGGATATTTCGTTATGCAAGTGATATGAGCAGCTAGAATGGCAACCTGGTTAGCAGGGAAAAATACTGAATAGAAATAAGTGTCTGATGAAATATTGACAGAGAAAATGCCTGACAGCCTGGGAAACATTAGCCCGGGAACTAGGCCTGTGAACCAGAAGCATCCTTGAGAAGTGCTGCTGGTATCTTTGAAGTACATCTGGGTACCTAGAAACTAGAGACATCCTGAAATAACATCAATAAGCACAATATCAAGGTGAAAAATAGTCTGGAAAAGGGGGGGAAACATCCTGAGAATGTAAGAATTGGTAACTGTTGTTGGCAGTTCTAACTGCAAAAATAGTAAAACAGTCTGGAAAAAAAAATTTGGTCTGAGAGAACAGAAACCATCATCATCTATTGGCTGTTACAGGTGAAAAATAGGTGAAAAATAGAATTTAAGAGTATCTATTGGCTGCTTGAAGTGGTGGTACCTATGCCCTCTCATGCCTCTATAAAATGATTTCATTTTTATCCAAAATAGAGCTTCTATCTCTGAGAAATTCCTGTACTGCATACTTTTCCCTTTCCTAAACAGGTCTGCACGAACCCTCTACAAGATCTTGGGCCCTCACCGGGGACATCTGGCTGACTCCAAACTCCATAATTTGGATCATCTTCGAAGTGACACTGTCTGTTTTTCTATTGGTCTCCTTCTGGACCCACTTCTGGGGCCAGTTCGGTTTGTCCTCCCACTTCTGGGATGGCTGGGTCCCCTTCTCGGATCGGCTTGTCCTCCCATGTGGGACAGTTTGGCCCCCTTCTCAATTCTGTCTAATGGGATTGGTGCAATACATACGCGTAGGCAGTCTATCAGAAGTGTATCTGCTGCTATATTATTAATAATTTGCTTCACCAGTGGTAAGTTTGTAGTAACCTGTAATATTATATATACACTTGATTGCTGCTATCGGGTGCTGTTATAATTGATTATTGCTATAATATTGATTGCTGGTAATACTTGGTAATAACTTGAGAGATACATATATATATATATATGCACTTTATTAATCCTAGGTATACTTGCTAGTAGTGATTTTTGCAGTGTTGGTGGTAATCTGTAACGAAGTAGTGAAATTTAGAGGATAAAGTCTCTGTGTCCTTGTGTATTAGGGAATCCTGTGAACCCACAGTCAGAATCCCTATACAGCCATGGGCTGGGAAACCCTTTAGGCCATTACAGCAGGCAACACAAATTAAAATTAGGCTTAAGAGGGTTAAAACTGCACATGGAAAAAGTGGAATGCACACAAGTGATTGTGTGAATGAACTGAAATGAACTGAAATGCACACACATAGAACTAAAAGGGACTTCTTAAGATATCAAGCTCAGTCCCCATTGTTTCATGCAGTTATGTTACACCACCTCACTCAAAACTTGATAAAATTCTGTCTTGAAAATAGTTGAAGTATTGGAGAAAGAACAGTTTCACCTGTACTACTTTAATGAAAGGCAATTCTGCACACTTTTGATGGGTAAATACCTTGCACTTTCAATCAAATAATTCCTACTGTCAGTTTACAACATTTATTATCAAGCCAGTGTTGTTTCTTAGTTTAAATTGTTCTGGTCCTCTTTTGCTATTTGTACTGTTGATATGTTTATAGAGAAAATAGTTTTGCTACTTAACTTTCATTCTCCTAACTAACTAAGTCATTTAGAGTATGTCTAAAGAGACAAGTGCAAGTAAGTGGAAGAATGTCTTCTTAGTATTGTACAGTCACACAATTAGGCTAAATAGCTTCCAGATTAGAGCTGCGTCACTTCTTGACTATTTGGAGTAAATGTAAAGCAAATATCCGTGCCCTTCAGGGTAGGTGTACCTTTAGTGTCCCTTATTCTCCCAGGATCCTAGTAGGGCTTCTTTGTCTTGCTCCCATCTCATATAACCATTCTGGAACACCAGCGACTGACCTGTCCACAGAGTTCCAGGTGAAGTCCAACCAGTGTGATCCAGTAAGCCATTTTTACCTATCTCCCTGTGAAAAAAACCAGTAAAAAATTTACCTTTCGTATGACTGCATCATACTGTAGGGCTCATTCATCTCAGCATCATACTTTCTTTTCAATTCACATTGTCTGTAAAGGATCTCAGGAAGGCATCTAGTCCGTCTGCTGCCTCTAGCATAGAGCTGCTATGTCATTAGGTATTTTCCTCATTTCTTCAAAATTTCACAACTTCTGTAAGCAATGTATTCTTGCATGTCACTACTTAAACCATTAGAAAATGTTTCACAGTTGAAGCCTGAATGTTCTGGTTTTCAGTGTAGGTTCATCACCAAGTCTTATCTTTTGTGGACTCAAAGGAACAACTATTTCCTTTTCCCTTTGAGATTTCTTTTATTTGTTTGAAGTCTGTGTGTGATCTTATCTTAGTCTTCTATTTTTCAGGTTAGCCAACTTTACTTTGCTTTCTGCATCATTTCTTTTGCTTTCTTCTAGACCATCTCCAGTCTGACAATTGTAATACAGCCCCCCCCACCCTTGATGTGACAGAGCATGCAAAACTCCACCTCCAGGCTTAATTATCCTAAGCTATGAGTTGCTTTTTGCAATAATGTGCAGGTCCCGTTTTTTTCACCTCACTTTGAACTCATTTTTTCAACTAACCTGTCCTATACACTTGTCTTAGGATAAGATGATGAATCATCCAAAGATTCTTTATCTCTTCTTTGATTGTCATGGAACATAGACACATTACCTCAGATCTGAATGTCTAAGTTTCAGCTATGTGAATTAGACTGTATGCATTCTATTTCATATGATGAAAATTGCATTTTCACCCCAGATTATCTGGAGCCAAACAGAGGAATGCAGGCAAAGGCAGCACAAGACTAAAGCAAGCTTTCACATGGTCTCAGTCAGAGAAATGTTCATAATATCTCCTCCACTTACTTCCAAGCTCACAACACTTTAATTGAAACAACAGATATAGTTAAAACAGACAAGCTCTTGAATATGCAGAGCTTAAAAAGACAAAGTAACAAACTTCAACCTAAATATGGGTTAAGAACATTATGCTACATTTAACTTAATTTTTTTTTTTTTTTTTTTTTTCAGTCCTTGAGTGGGGATTTGACAACTGGTGATGTGGCAGGTGGGTACTGATAAGTTTGAAAACGAGGTCCTTGGCAGGCTGACAAAGAAAATTCTTAAGAAAAGAAAGGTGTTAAGAACCTAGAAGTTAAGTATTTGAAATAAACTAGTGGTAGGATGGTATGTTCAAGTAACTTTACATTACAGACCTTACTTAACAGGTAAATAGATTTCAGGAAACAGATGGACTGTGTGCTGTATAAACATACTCAAAGCCACCCAGTTCTTTCTTTTTAGTCTCTGCCCTGTGATTTTTAAAAAAATCTTCTTTCCTATATGTGTTGCCATTCTTTTGCTAAATCTAGGAAGCTGTTTGGGGCTCGTTCCACATGGTTCTATCCACTGGAACTATTCACAATTTTCATCAGTCTCGGGAAGAATGGAATAGTAATTACACTTATTAAGATTATTGTTAATAATGTTTTTACTATGAGCAAACTGTAATGAACGAACTCTTCTCCGTTTCCTTTTGTTAGGAAAATATTTATGACCAGACAATAAAGATGGTAACCTAACACAAGGTACTTTGGTAAGTTCATGTTGCAACATGCTCCCTTTTCCATTTCCTTTCCTGTCTTTATCATGTACTTCAACAATTTCTCTAAAAGCTTGTACATAACTCATATGAGGTTAATGATCCTGTAGTTTCCTCAATCACATCTCCATTAAGTAAATACTGATATTACATTTGCTATTACTTCATGATAAAAACAGGTTCATTACAAAATCTTGTTTATGGATCTATAATTTCATATGCCAGCTTCTTCAGTTTTTCTGTGGTCAATAACATATGATCCCCTTAACTTTGAGATCTTGAAACTTTGCTTTTACCTAGGAGGTATTATATTTCTATTTTCACACATTTTCATGAATTAACCTGACTTTTTCCTCATGTGCCATATTTTTATTCTCACTGAAAAGTGAGCCAGATATTCTTTTAAGTTTTAGATAGTACACAGATTATTTTTAATCTCTACTATATCCTGGCTGAACAGGGACCTCATTTTTTTTTTTTCTATACTTTTATTATTTCTATTAATTTCCTCTTCAGGGCTGAATTGACTTGACTTTTTAGTAATACTCATTTTATCCCTATACCTCCTGGTATACAGGACTGTAATTTCATTTTCTAGTCCATATAGGCTTTCTACTTGATCTTAATACACTGAGTGTGTGGTGGGTTGACCCTGGATGGATGCCAGGTGCCCACCAAAATGATTCTGTCACTCCCCTCCTCAGCTGGATAGGGGAGAGAAAAATATAACAAAAGGCTTGTGGGTCGAGATAAGGACAGGGAGAGATCACTCAACTGTCACCGTCACAGGCGAAACAGACTTGACTTGGAGAAAATTAATTTAATTTATTATCAGTCAAATCAGAGTAGGATAATGAGAAAAAATCCTAAATCTTGAAACACCTTCCCGCTTCCTGCCTTCTCCCAGGCTTAACTTCACTCCCTAATTCTCTACCTCTTCCCCCGCAGCGGTGCAGGGGGACAGGGAATGGGGGTTGGGGTCAGTTCATCACACGTTATCTCTGCTGCTCCTTCCTCCGCACACTCTTCCCCTGCTCCAGCGTGGGGTCCCTCCCACGGGCTGCAGTTCTTCACAAACTGCTCCAGCGTGGGTCCTTCCCACGGGCCGCAGTCCTTCAGGCACAGCCTGCTCCAGCGTGGGTCCCCTGTGGGGCCACAGGTCCTGCCAGGAGCCTGCTCCAGCGTGGGCTTCCCACAGGGTCACAGCCTCCTTCAGGCACCCACCTGCTCCGGTGCGGGGTCCTCCCCGGGCTGCAGGTGGAGATCTGCTCCCCCGTGGACCTCCCTGGGCTGCAGGGACACAGCCTGCCTCACCAGGGTCTTCATCACCACGGGCTGCAGGGGAATCTCTGCTCTGGCACCTGGAGCATC
The DNA here is from genome assembly GCF_929443795.1 of Astur gentilis. Taxonomy (NCBI): domain Eukaryota; kingdom Metazoa; phylum Chordata; class Aves; order Accipitriformes; family Accipitridae; genus Astur; species Astur gentilis. The sequence goes on from NC_064892.1 coordinate 1,796,539, forward strand.
TCCTCCCCCTCCTTCTGCACTGACCTGGGGGTCTGCGGGGCTGGTTGTCTCACATGTTCTCAATTCTCTCTCCGGCTGCAGTTGCTGCTGCGCAGCAACTCTTTCCCTTCTTAAATACGTTCCCACTGTCGCTGATGGGCTCAGCCTTGGCCAGTCTTGGAGCTGGCTGGCATGGGCTCTAACGGACGTGGGGGAAACTTCTGGGGGCTTCTCAGAGAAGCCACTCCTGTAGCCCACCCAGCTACTAAAACCTCGCCATGCAAACCCAATACAGAGTGGTTACTATAATTGGCTTGATTCTCCTGCAACACTAGCTTTAGGCTATTTTAATTCTACTTACTTAATCTCATTTTTTACTAAAATAATGAGGGAAAAATTACGTTCAAGTATGTTTAAAGATAAAGATTTCTTATGGCTCAGGATGCGGACACATAAAACTAAGGCAAAGGAGATTTGTTGTAAAGTTCTAAGTTCATAGTTTCTTGTATCTATTTTGTGCAATCATCAACTACAAAAGAAAAGCTCTGAAACTTCTGGCTGTACAATCTTAGTTTACATTGCTGTATATCCTGCGTCTTCTATTACTAATAGTTTGCGTTGAACCTGTCACCTTACAAAAAGGCAACTGGAATAAAATCAGCTGATGAATACGGGGTTCCTGTTGTAGGTACTTGTTCTATGAAAGTTATTGTTCTGTAAAGATGGACAAATAAACATAGGCTGTAGTCTACAGGGATAAAAAGTTCGTTACTCTCTTACCATTAAAATAGTTCTAGCATGGGAAAGAATATCCTTCTTAAGAACGCAAGAAATGTTCATCTTGTGTTAACTTGGTCTGTCATTGCCGGCCTCAGTTGTCACAGTGAACATACACCAATGTCCTAGAACAAGCATTTCTGGAGTTGCCTGTAACTGCACTTTTAACTGCAGTAGTTAATATGGGTTATTTTACAAATAATTAATCCTAATTACAGGAAGATAAAGATTACAAATAAAGACTGGAGCAGTAATTGTTGTCTGAATATAACAAAATATTTTTTTCTTTTTTTTTTTTGGCGTTCTAGGAGAGGTAGTTTTATCGAAAGCAGGGAAAGGAGACACAGCTGTCATCCAAATTATTGAAACTCAGTATTTCTGTGTTCTGGGTTCAGGTGGACATCTTGATTGTTTCCTGACACTCTATTGGTATGAAACTTGATCAGTTTTGTTTATGTATTACACACACACACAAATGCACATTTCCGAATGCTTGTACTTTCACTGAAAGCAACGTTAGGTGCAAAGTAAGGGACAAAGCTGGGATAATGTTCAGTCTTGATGAACAGGTGGAAAAGACCATGGAGTGTAATATATAGTACACTTTCCTCAGAGTTGAGACAAGGCCAAGAACCACAGATCTGTGTGTTAGAACACAGGGAAAAAAAAAATAAATAAAATTTCACAATTTTGATGACGATTCTTGAATTTTAGGTACTTGACTCAAGCTAATGATTGAATCAGATTTTTTTTTTTTTTTTTTTTTTGAGTTCTTGGAGGAACTTGATAGTCTATCACAAAGCTTTTCCCTAAAAAATTTTGTAATTTTACTCTGAAATTAATATTCACTTGGTACATTCTGTGTGACAGCACACACAGTGTGGTAATGCTAATAGCTTGTAAGAAGTAATCATAAAGGTTTTAACAGCAACTACTGCAAATAACCATAAAACACAGCTACATACTTTGCATTTAAATTAACTGACATTTTCTTTAAAAATACTGTGAGTTTTATTTATCAATATGGCTTCAATAACTCAGTTTTCTAAAACATGCAGAAGGTGTTTCTTTACAAACATATCAAACTATTAAATATTTGGTCACTGGGGACATGTTTGTAGACTGACAAAATCACTCTTAATTTGCACAATTCTGAATGCATGTTTTAGCATGACTTTTGTTGATGAAATTCTTGGTGATGGCACAAAAACGAATGTTTCCCCATATCCTTCTTCAAAAAAAGTAGATAACTGCTTTGGTTTTCTTTTTGTTTTGTCTCATTTAAATCTGAGCCATTATTGTTCCCCCATTAAACTCTAGTAACTAAAAGTGTGGATTTTTTTTCCTGCTTTATTCATAAGGTAATACAGTTTGAAGGGATAGTGAAATATAATATTGTTGCACCCCAGGGAAGATGATAAACAAAATGGAAGAGCTCAATTACTTTGTTTCAGTCATTTTTCTTTAGGTGTTAATTTGCCAAAGTATTTCTAAATTACTTCATATACTTTGAGTATTGTATTCTGGTATTGGATAAGCTTTTATGAAGAGCTTTAAAAATATCACTAGTAAATGTTTACTCAGTGTTTCATGTTTGATCTTTTTTGTACGATCCTTATACCAAAGCTGGAATTTATTTTCAATGACTACATATAAATGCAGCACACGCTCTGCGTCCTAACAGATGCCATCTGTAAAAGCATTTACTTTAAATTAGTGGAATAAGTAATCAAAAGGGCTTTGTACTTAATGCAGAACTTTTGGTGACTATTAAATGCTCATTAGAGGGTGTTTTTGCTGTATGACTGTCAAAATCAGCAGGACGTTTATGTTAGATTTCCTGAGTGGGTCAAGATTGAATATGATTTTACAACTTAAATAACGTAAATGAATGCAGGTTATTTCAGAATCTCCAGATGTTCCTTAAACTCCCTGCCCCTAAGCGAAACTTACAGCCAATTTAAATTTTGCAGCAATATTACAGTGCAGATTTTTCCTTCAAACATTTAACAACTCTCTTATTACATTCCACTCATTTGTGCCTTAACCATCACAAATGAAAAAGATGAACACTATTATATCAGAGGTCTCTTTCTTTAAAACATGTATTAAGAGATGTTTCAGATCAGGCTGTCATAAAAAGGCTGTTGGTGGGACAAAATCGTTACAGAAGTTCCTTACAAAACCAGGTTGTCTGTGCATATTTTAGGTGCCCTGACTAATCTTAACTGAACGTAATTGAATTTAAAAATGGGGTAACTACTGAAAACATGTTCTAAAGGTAAACAGCAGCTTGAAAGTTAACTGTACAAGCATATGGGTTATCTATATCTTAATAAAGATTTCTGCATTCTTATATACAAGTTAGGGTACAATAATTTCTTTGTCAATAAGAGGCATTCAACTTGTATCTTGTTGGTTGGGGTTTTTTTACATTGCACATACTTATGCTAATTCCAACCTTAGAAGATGGCAACAGCTGTTAGGAAGGAGGCAATAAAGGTAGATTTAGAACCAACTTATAAAGTTTAGTAAAAACTGCTTAAAAGTGGCCTTTAAGCAAGATACATTTCTAGGTAAACTTTCACTGGACAACAAACTCTCTGGGGTTTTGCAATGATATAGATAAAATGGTCTGTTAGAAATTATCTTTGAATACCCAAACTCCAGTATAAAAACATTAATACATTAGAGTGTTCTGTAATAAACAGTAATTTTGCATAGTGTAACTCCAAGACAAGATGAAGAATTCATAGTGAGAAAGAGAAAATAAGCAAGAGAGAGAATGCCATAGCCCATTAACGCTAGCTCCTATGGCAGCTGCAGGTTTTGGGTCCCCAGTTCAGCATCTGTAGGAATGGCTTGTACAATTTTCATTAAAGAATCACTTTTTAAGATGTATAAGGAGTCTTACAAGTAGAAAGTCAAGAGATTCAGTCATCGGTTGAATTAGGGTTCCTTTTAACTAATGAATACAAGAACTAATTAATATTCTATGGAAATGATAAAGACAACTCAGTTCAATCTAAGGTTTGTCTACATATTCTAGGATAGTTGGTGTCCACGTTTGTATTTTTTTTATTGGAGCTTAGGATAACTCAGGTTGGAACCAATGTCCTGCTAACAGCATGGTCAGACCAGATCTTGAGCACTTTATCCAGCTGGGTTCTGAAAACATCCAAGGACAGAGCCAGTACATCTCCAGCCAATGTGTCTCAGTGCCGTACTGTCCTTGCAAGAAAGTTTCTCCTCGTATCCAGCCCGAACCTCTCTCGTTTCGATTTATGCCTGTTGTCCCTCATCCTGTCCCAACGAACCACCGTGAAGAGTGCAGCCGTGTCCTCACGGTCTCCTCCCTGCATGGGGGGGTGGCTGCGAGGTGGCCCGAAGCCGTCTCCGCACCGGGCTCTACAAACCCCACAGTCCTCATGGGGCAACTACTCCAGCCTAGTCATCTCGGTGCTTGTCTGCTGATCTTCCTACAGTGTGTTGATGTCTTTCCTGTAGTGGGAGGGGCCCTAACTGGACAGGGGAAAATTACGTTCAAGTATGTTTAAAGATAAAGATTTCTTATGGCTCAGGATGCGGACACGTAAAACTAAGGCAAAGGAGATTTGTTGTAAAGTTCTAAGTTCATAGTTTCTTGTATCTATTTTGTGCAATCGTCAACTACAAAAGAAAAACTCTGAAACTTCTGGCTGTACGATCTTAGTTTACATTGCTGTATATCCTGCGTCTTCTTTTACTAATAGTTTGTGTTGAACCTTTCACCTTACAAAAAGGCAACTGGAATAAAATCAGCTGATGAATATGGGGCCTCCCCTCTCAGTCCATCCCCAGACTGATTCTTTTTTAAAGTTCTGTGAGTTCTGATTTAAACAATCAAAAAAATCCTAATTCCCCTCCCCCCAAAAGACCCAAACCTCCAGAGAATTAATGCTACAGACCTAATCATTGGCTATATACACTATAGATGGATACAATCTTCTACTGTAGAAAAACCCATACTCAATTGCTAACCAGGTTACTTAGCTGGAGCAGAAATAGAGAACAAACAACACTCATTCTTTAAGGCACTCGGACTGATCCCTGCATTTATAAAAAAAGTTCTATGGGCACTAGATTATTTTTATTTCAATATCCAGTTTGTAGCTGAAGACAACTGGGGTAGCAAACTAACTTATTATGCTTTTAGGACATTATGCTTTTAGGACAGTTATTAATAAAAGATGTAAACTGTGTTGGCTAAGTCTTTCTGTTTAGCAGGAAATGCAGAAATTTGTGGGAAAAAAAAAAAAAAAGTTTGTCCTAGGGGCATAAATAAATAATACTCAGTGCATGTCTCTCAAATTTTGACCACCCAAGTTCCTTACACCTGTTCTAGCTACTCTGACAAGTTATTCAGACTTCAGCCATGTAGTAGTGTTGCACACGTATCTGCTGCTGAACAAAAGCACCACCAGCAAAGCAAAAACCCCATCTTTGTCAAGCCAAAATTACTATTATTTTTAATAAATCCAATTTTTAAAATATTTTGTCTGTGTCATCTGTGATGAAAGCAAATGAAGCACAGGGTTAATTTCAAAGTGACTTAGACTAGTTTTACTCAGTGACCTTATTAATTAGTCTCAGTTGTAGAAGATTTTACATCAGTTCCTAAACAAGAAGTCTATTTCCTTATTATCCTATTAACGTTGGTCTCACTTTGAAAAAAAAAAAATAATAATTACATGGTCACTGAGCGAAAACAATAGCAAATTAATGACTTCTAAGTTGCTGGTGAGTGCATAGACAGGTCAGAACTTTTCACAGGAATATAGTGAAGTATCCTTTAAAAAAAAGAAAGAACATCACTGTAGAAATAGGGACATCATCTCTCTGAGGAATAGCTGATAGTCAGATGTAAAAGCACCTTTTATGAAAGGGGGGAGATTTAATCCTTTTAGATTTGGCTGGGACTCGAACTTGACTAGCCTTAATTAGGTTTAAAGATCAAAACACAAGACAAAAATAGTTACCAGTAGTATGTAAAACCTAGAGTGTTGTTGGTTTGGGGTTTTTTTGGTCTTTTTTATTTTTCACTTCAGCTAAAATTATTTGGGAAATTCAATCTCTTTTTTTACAAAACCAGATTTCCTTTAATTATCATTCATGAACCCTACTACTAAGTAGACAGTTTAAGATTCCCCACTCTAGGATATAGGTAGTTTCCTTTTCAAGACAAATGTTCTCCTAAAATATGGAGGACCACTTCCGTATCCTGGTAAGTGTATACAAAAGTTGACTGCTTTTACCCACAAACAGGAATTGCTTGTCTTGCTGAACTGAGTTTAATCTTGTGCTAGTTAAAATCGAGCTTTGTCTGTGCACTAACTTATACTTGTTTGCCTGAAATTTTCAACTGATTTTTTAAAAATCCTACAGATCTTTGTATAAGCATGTTTATTTCAGAGTGATTTATGGAAAAGGAATTTTATTTGAACTCCTGTAAAAAAAAAAAGGTCATAGGAAACCGAAATAAACTACTTTTTAAATAGAAGAAACCTTTCTGTACAGATTTTAGCATTGAGTTACACAGTTTGACATATTTTTTGGTGTATAGACAGTACCTCCCAGAATGGCATCATATCAATATTTTACACTAAGTAAATATTGTTTCATTTGAAGATGAACAAGCATACAGTCAACATAGGAAGACATACTGGATGCAAAAATTTAGGGGGAAGCTGAGAGCCAACAGGTTTTGTCATCACTTTTTCTCTATATTAAGTCTATTAAACTATTTTGTCTTGGTTTGTTTTTTCCTAGTTCAGAGCTTGCATCTAAACCTAACTGTTAGTTTGCAAAACAACCTTGGGTAGAATTAGCATGACTAAGACTCATTTAATCCAAACCCCTCATGAACAAAGTTGTAGAAGAAGGTTAGGCAGGAGATACCAGGCCATAGACAAGTTACAATTTAGTAAGGTCATTAATTCCTTCTTCAATTGTTTGCCAGAATATATTCTGGAGCACAGGAAACTATGTTTTTATTGTTTCTGTTGACATAGCAGTCAAGTCATCGTAATAAGATTCAGTGTAGTCTTTTTTCCATTTTCTACAGTCTCCAGGCCCTCGCATATCACCATGATACAGATCTGACAAAAGGTGAATAATATTATTCAAATAATTCGGTCTGAATAATTGATTTATGAAAGTCTCTGAACAGAGGTTGAGTAGCCTCCTGTATCAGTAAGTCAGCTTGATAAAACAAGCACACACACACACACACACACATACACTCTTTCCCCCGCCCCGCCGAGAGGCAAAGGATTTCCTGAACTGTTCTTAGTCAGTTAAATCCAAGAAAACTGTTAAATGAAATTCAAGAGGAATTCGTAACATCGTGGAATTAATTTATTAGTTGATTAGTTCTTTTTTGAGAAGCCTCTTCATTTAAAAGCACTCTTTGCAAAGTTTAGTAGGTAAACAGAAAGATATTAACTGTTAATTGCATCGGCTACTGATTAATATATTTATTTGGGCATTGCAGACCTCTTAAGTTTCTGTGGAATGTAGACTATCTGTGTCATCAAAGGACAGGCTATGAAGTTTTTCAACATGCCACAAAATATTGACATGTTAGAATATTGATAATATGTGTGTGATAGTTTATACACCATTATTTACACTCCTAAGAAATATGGGGTTTAAGTGTTGACAAACCTTTATACATATACTTAACAAAGTTAATCAATGAACTTTCATTATTAAAGTGCAGTTAAGATACATTTTATTTAATAAGTAGGATTTATTATAGCTTTTCTGTTTTTACCTTTTTTCCTGAACTTTTTCAAGGATGATGCAATACAGAGGTCAAAAGGAAATAAAATCTTGAATTATATGATGACAGAGAAAAAAAAAACACCCAGACCTTCCAAATAGCTGCTTTTTCTTAGCCAGCAGTGCCAGTTGTCCTGGTAAACTTGTTGTGATAAAGTAGTATTTATAAAAACTATTCTTTATATAAAATGACAATGCTAAGAATTCCTGCTCACTTTTTTGAACAAGTTTGTCTATGCCAGCAAAAATATTATCTAGAAAACTAATTAAAAAGAAAAATTTGCCCTGAATACCTGTGAAAGCAGGGAGTGATGCTGTAGGTGCTGATTCTCTGCAGCTTGGTGGTGTGGGTTGACCCCGGCAGGTAACTCAGCCCCGTCCAGCCTCTGGCTGAGTTCCTCCCAGTGAGGGGATGGGGGGGACCATCAGATGGGCAAAAGGGACACAACTCGTGGGCTCAGATAAAGACAGTTTAAGAGGTAAAGCAAAAGCCGTGCACGCAAGCAAAGCAAACCCAGGAATTCATTCCCCAATTCCCATCAGGTGTTCAGCCATCCCCAGGACAGCAGGGCTCCAGCATCCCTAACGGGGACTTGGGAAGACAAACGCCATCGCTCCGAATATTCCCCCTTTCCTTCTCCTCCCCCCAGCTTTATATGCCGAGTATGACGTCCTATGGTGTGGGATGTCCCTCGGGTCAGTCGGGGTCAGCTGTCCCGGCTGTGTCCTCTCCAACCCCTTGTGTCCCCCCAGCCTGCTCGCTGCTGGGGTGGGAAGCAGAAAAGCCCTTGACGCTGTGCAAGAACTTCTCAGCAATAACTAAAACAGCCCTGGGTTATCAGCACTGTTTTCAGCACAAATCCAAAACACAGCCCCATACCAGCTACTGTGAAGAAAATTAACTCTACACCAGCTAAACCCAGCACAACTGGTCTTATACCATTTTTCTAGTGTCCAGGGAAAGAAATGTAACATATCTGACAGAAATATGTTACACTACAAATATGCATTTTAGATTATATTCACATATTTGTATGATGTATTGGAGTGGGGGAAGGTCTTTAGATTGTCTGAATCATTTCTCTACGCTGAATATAGCTGCACTGAATTAATAAGTAACACAGTATCCTTTTCAATACTTATTTTTGATTAATATAACTTTTCAGTTCCAGCGTAGTTATTCATACTTGATTGTTTTACATTCACTGTCTACAAGTGCTCTCTGATATTTGCTAAAACTTAATGCCTTTTTTTAACATTTATGTAAATGAATTTGTTCATTATGCTTTTCCTGGAGAGTAAGAACAAATGGATATCAATAAAAAACGCAATCACATTTTTTGTAATTAAGATTAAAATTCAAAAAGATTTAATTCTTGAACTCCTCTCACTAGGTTCTGAATTTTTCCCTGAGGCTTAGAAAAATTAATAGTCCTAAGTCACAGAATAAGTAGTCTTGCCATGAAGACAAAAAATGTGTTTAGATTTTATGTATTCCTCTATATTTTACTTGAAGACTATTTTCAGTCTAATGTTATTGGTGAGATAAAGTTTTGCTGCTTTAAAAGAATCTGTGTGGATACAACAACTGTTCACCTATAATTTTATGTACTGCCTGATTATTTGCAGATTTAATTCGATGTCTGGTTTAAATCACTTTTACTTCAAATTACTTAGATTATATTGTCGGATTCCTGATACTTAAAGTCAATAGTAAAGTTTCAGTGCAACAGTGACAGGCATCAGAGAAAAACTAAATGTCAGTTTTATAAAGACATTGGTTTAAAATGAATGATGAAGGGACTGTACTTAAAATTTCAGGTCCAAAATTGAAGACTAAATAAACAATTAGCTTAATTTGTTAATCCTCAGTAGATTGTTGAATGGCTGTAATGTATATGAAATATCATTAAAACTTCCAGGATTTTTTTTCGTGGGGGACAACATTCAGTCCTTCTCACAGTAAATGATATTTTTGCACAATAAGCCAATCAGTGGAGCTATGACAGCATTTCTGGTAATGCTTCAGGGAACATACCATTTTCTTTCTTTATTCAAACCTATTCCATTCAGGAAAGGATGGGTTATCACGTTTTTTCAGTCATGAGTATAACATCAATAAATCATTAATAGAGTAATAACTGATCTATCATCAGAAGGCTTAACCTTCTAAAGGTAAAGTATGGTGAAACAGATGTGTAGAACCAGTAAAACAAAACAAAACAAAACAAAACTTTCTTTTTTTTTTAAATAAACCATCTGAATATGTTACTAGTGCCTAACCCAGGTGTAGATTTTGAGATTCAGTGACAAAAAAGAAAGCAAACAACCCTGACTATCATATAACTTTGCATTATCTTATATTCTTTTAGCTGTTGATACATTTCTTAAAGCAAACAGCTGAATGTTTCCTTCCAATTGACCATGCAGCACATTTAGTCTTCAAAGGCTGTAGCTTCATTTAGAATTTCTTTCTAAACAAAGATTTCTAAGTGTGTGTTTCAGCAGCTGTCTTGTCAGGTTTCTGAAAGAGAAAAATTAAAGCTCTACTATATTTATTCCAAGTCTTCTCAGTGACTGAGCTAGTATGAGAGTTAATTTTATTTTCTGTTTATCAGGAATAAGGCTTATCAAAGATGCCGTATGTAAGTAATTATGAGAAGCTATCACACAGATGGTGGATAATAACGTGTAGCTGGGGAGGATAATTTCCTCCTTTTGACAAGTAAAGAGAAATGGCATTTGACTTCTCTTCAGAAATGATAAGACTCAGTGCTTGACAGAGATATAGTCTGCTTCCATTTTCCTAAGGAAAGGAGACCTAATGTTGATAATCAACTTGTCTTTCAGAGAGCTGTTCATTACCCTTCTTCACTTTAACATTTTATTAGCTTTCAGATTCCTAAGCGGTTACTCTACCTTTGGGATGTTTATTTGTGGAGCTGAGCCCTGTGGGGAGGAACTGGGCACTGACCTGTGTTTTCAGTGTTTGCATTGAGGTGAGATAGAGAAGACAGCTAATTTATCTTTACTACTGTTCATATGCCTTTCTTATATGCAGTTCATTCTGGAACATCTGTACAATTTGCAGGTCTTTGCGCTGTTTGAGCGTGTTGTTATTTCTTGACTTTACTGCTGCTGATGGCGAAAAAGTGAAATTGCAGTCAGCATGTATGAGCACGTTTAAAGTAATTGGTCTGATGGGGAGTTTGTGCCAAGTGACTCTGGCAGGACGTTAATCTCTTCCATGGTGAAAGCTGAGACAAGCTTTTTGGTGACTCTGTTCTACTCTTGATGACCCAAAGGAGCCTGCTCTTGCCAAACCAAACCCAAGCTTCCTGAAACCCAACATGAAGGTTTTAAGCAGGACAGGAATTTTCTGTAAGCTTTATTGTGAACCAGAAAAGGCTCTTTGGGGGACAGAGGTTCAAGAAGAAGGTGTTTCGGTAACTGGAACTCTTTATCTAAGATTTTTAATGTTACTGCTGTACTGAATCTATGCTTGGCTTTGTGTTCCTGGTGAGCAGGTGGTGCTGGTTTTGAAATGGATCTGCAGCTCACAGTGAGGAATTAATTTTCAGTGTTTGTTTTCACTTTAATAAAGCTATGCAGACTTTCCAAATATTATTCACATATTACAGTTACCTTCCAAATTCAGCATGACTCTGATATCTAGGGATGATTTTGCAAAATCTTTATGACTCCCATTTTGACTCTACAAACTCAAAATGGTTCACTCGAATCACTAAGCTGCCAGTATAATTTTATTCTTTTTTCATAGTTTCATTTTGCAATACAGACGTTAGCATATATGTTGTTGTACTTCTGGTTAAAAGAAAATTGACCTATGGGGAATGCAGAGGCAGAGAGATAATGCAGGAAAGGAAGTGAAAGGCAGACATACTGGCCCTCCAGGTCTAATAAAAGCCTAAAAGAAAGATAAAACCAAACCTCAAGGACGTTTACACTACTCCTTCTCTCTTCTCAGCCAATAGTTCCAGAGATTAGGGCACTCACATTGGATTCCTGAGACCTCTTCAAGTACCTGTTTTGCTAAATGCAGTTTCCCAAGGAAGTTCCATCCTCCTACTTCTAAAGGGTTTGGTGTTCAGAAGGAAGAGAGATATCTGGCAGAGGAAAAGCAAGTTGGATTACTGCAACTCACTGAATCTGCATTTATATTTTATTGTGTCTTGGTCACTTCTGTTAAAATGGTTGAGAGAAAAATATTAAAAAGAGAGAATTATAGCATTTGCAAAACTTTTAAAAGTTTGCATAAATGAATTTTGTTCCTGCGGTGAATGTTCATTCAACCAAAGGCCAAAGATTTTGATTGTAAATCAAATACAAGGGTGGGAGAGACAGTTAAAAAGTGTTTTGGCCCCCAAGCATTGTGTTCGGTCCTGTACATTACCTGTAAGTTCACTAGCAAACAGAATTTGTTTAATAACAGAAGTAGATAGTAGGAGGGAAAAGTTTATCTACAGTGGATGGTGAACATTACACATTTAAATGTCAGCCTTGGCTTCAGCGAAGCTTTGCTACCCAGCAAGAGGGATAACAAATCCCTTAGGTTTACTGCTACAGACGCTAGATAAGGTGTTACTAGAGAGAAATAGCCTAGTAGTTCTCTTACCAAGAAGTTAGAAGGGGAACATTCAAGTCATTACATTTTAAAGAAAAGGAACAGAGGGCCACTCTACATAATCTTGTTTTTATTTGTGTGGTCTGTTTACTTTCTCTTACCAAGAAATTCATGTTTTGCTAAACCACTTCATTAATCTTTCGACAGTAAGGACAGAAGGCTTATGCAGCATATGCTGCAGTTTAAGATATTCTCAGGTGTCTTGGTTTATTAGTGATCCTCCAAAACTTGATACAGTCCTTGTAGCTGCCAAAAAATGAGTTATCAAAGGAGCTCACAATTTACAATATGGAGTAATATGAATTAAATTGTAGAGTTCTGTGGATAGACACTATTCTATCATCATATGTCGATGTGCCTTATGGCAAATGAACTCTAACCTTCTATAAATTGTCACAGTGTAATTAATAAGCAGAAAATCCCCAAAGTCAGGAGCTATATATAAAATCAGATATTCTTAGATCTAAGCTGAAATAAGTTAAAGCATCCTGGTATCTACTGCAACAGCAAATATCAGATAAAGGTATTTCTGGAAATGTGTTAATGGCCATCTTTTGCTTAGCCACCCAGTTTAATGCAATAATCCCATAACCAGTTTTTAGAAAAATGGAAAACACCTGAGGAAATTTGTCAATAAAGGGAAGTACTCTCAAGGAATAACAGGTAGTGGATGTGGAATCTGGACTCCACAAAAAGGTTAAGGGAGTTTTCTTCTATATTCTTCCTAAACACAATGTTTTGCAGTAAATGTGAAAAACAAGTACAGATGATGTTACAAAGACAAATAATAAAACATGCAGAAAAGGCCTAAAGGCAAAACTCTGATAATGCTGTCAGAGGTCTTCTTAATGATATAAATAGAGGAAGTCAATCAATTACAGTCAAAAGAAGCTTACCATATCTCTCACCAAGAGTAGCTAGGCTTCCCCAGAAAAGAGCCAAGTGACTCCTTTGTGTATATTGTCTTCCAGGCAGAAAAAGGACTAAAAACTCACCTAGTAACATTGAGAACAGGTTTAAATAAAATGGTTGAACTGCTGTTTACCAAGGGAAAAATTATTCATAAAATAAGTAAGCTACCAGAGCAAAAATTAACAGCCTAACAATGAATCGTAGGGGCAACCCTGCATGGAAGTGAAAGAAGAGTTTCATTGATTTTCCAGCACAAATAAAACTGCTGAACATGAGGCTTGTTACTTGTTACATTCAGAGTGGAATGAATAATTAAGAGAAAAAAAGCAATGAATAATTTATTCAATGAATTTGGCTGTGGGTTTTGTTGTGGGGTTTTTTTTGCTACAGCCAAGTGATCACAACTTTCTTAAATGTATTCATTATGCAAATTCATTCAACTAATATTCATTTACATTCTTAAAAGATTGGATTTAATTATCCAACGGGTATGTTACTTATAATATTTGTGACTGGTCAAAAGAAGTCAGACAGGATTGCTTATATCTGATTGGATAAATAGATAACCAAAGTTAGTGAAAATATACAGCAGTATAATTATCATTGTGTATAACCAAGTACAGGCTTTGAAATACACCTTTTAAATACTTACGCTGGGGTGTCAACCTTCAGGCATTTGCTTTCAGGAAACAGAGCCAAAGGGAATTAATTCAAAACCTGAAATGAAAGGTAGTTCTCTAGCTCTAACTCTGTTTCTATCTACTTTCTGCAAGCTGAAAGAACCGCGTGCATTTACCCTGTCACTTTATTAAGGAACTGTTGCTGACTACTCTCAGAAACATAACTCTGAGGTAGAGGGATCATTGGTCTGACCCAGGACAGCTCTTCTAATGTTTTAGGTACTCAAATCCCAATAAAATGAAATATGATCCTTTAAACCTGTTGCCTATGACAAAAAGTCTATAACAGTTATAGCTGTGCCATGCAAAGGGTTGACAGAGAATATTTCTTGGAAATATTCTAAGGCTTATCTGTCAGTGGTTTGCCTTCAGAGCTACCTCTGCTTATGTTTTCATCTAAGTGCATCTCTCAAGCACAGTCAAATATGGTGCTATTCATGGCTGGTAATAACCGGATTAAGTGACTACCCTATAAAGGTCTACTACATCCATTTGCTGGAATTTTCAGTTTGTGGTTTAACAGTAACTTCTCAGCAATGGAGTTTTTGCTCACTTTTTGCTCACCTGTTCCCATGTTTCTTTGTCCTTAATGATGTTGTTTGGATGCTGCAAGCACTTCTCTGCTTTCATTGATGACAAAAAGCTGAGTAACACTGCTAATAGTCTGTTTCTTTCTGCTCCTTTGCAAGTATACGTGGTCAAGACTCAGTACTTAACAGTAACACTACATTTCAGATCTTTTCATGTAATTGAACCACGTTAGATAAAGAAACTGAAAAGACATTTCAGAGGGAACACCGTATCCTGCTGCAAATAAAGTCTTCATATGGGCATTTCCACCTGACTTTCAAAATCAACAGATAACAATTTAATTTTTTTTATTTTTTCAGCTGAGAACACTTGCAAACAATGGAAAACATCCAAAATTCACATGCAGACAGAGCACAATTCTAGAAACCTTTGCTGTAAATAGATTACATTTTTAAAATATCACATCAGTAAAAAGAGTTGTAAAAGTAAAAGCCTGAAGGAATGTAAAAAAAGATGCTAGCAATGATTTTTCAACCACTCTGTTGCACTTTCACCCCAAATTGTAGGTGGTTTAACTGAGGTCATTAATAAGAATGATTTGGCTTGGAGTACGTAATTCGACATTTAGTTCTCATTTATATACATATGCATATGTATCTAAGTATGTTTCTATGTGTATATACCTGTATGTGTATTTTAAACCTTGAGCTTTTTTGTTGCTTAATCAGGGTTTTCTCTTAAGTAATAAATGATGAGAACAGAAACATTTCTTTAGCAAGCTTTTATCTAAGATTTGTGCTCAAAGAACTGCTTCTGCCAAAGGCAATGATGAAAATCTATATTTTTTTTAATGATGCAAGTTCCCAATTCTTATAGTGATCATATGAATTCATGATTTAGAAGCCTGAGTTGTAGCTCTTATAAAAGGATTCTCTCTGAGTCTCACAGATCCCTATGACAATTAACTCTATTACCTTTGGAAAATCCTGTCAGAACATAACCCAAATATTCAAAACTGAATCCTAATTTCTAACCCAAGATATTCTAACAGGTATAAAATGAGGTGAAGTGACTAACGTCTATCTCTCCATTGCACAACACTTCCACAATGGAATATGCACAGAAATTAATTTTACACTCAGGATCTTGTAATACTCAAGTCATTGCGATGTTTTTGTCTCAGGATCTGCTAGCTTTTATATTTGTTCCTTATAAGTAACATCTATTTGTAGTATTATCATAGTTTCTCTGAGACACTTGACATTTTGAAAGCATACGGAAACACAAACAATTTTTATGTTTTCATAAAAGTTAGTGATGGATCCTTTCGTAATTCAAAACTAATAACAGTCTGCAATCTAGCCAGATCTCAAAAACTAAGTAACAACTTAAAACAAAACAAAACAAAACCCAAAAAAAACCCAAAACCCACAGAAATAAGGTACTGTAACTAATAAAACTTCTGCCAGATGATGAAGCGAGAAGCAAAACACAACTGACTTCCTCTAATATAGAGCATCGAGTTTTCTTGATTTTCAGTGGTCTGGGGAATTTGGAATTGTTAGCGCTGCATATCATTTGCAGCTAAAAGGTGTTGCGAAGAAAGGCAAAGAATGCCACAGCTGAAAACTTCAGCTCATTTGAGCTGTTAAAGTCTTCTGATTTAAAGGCAAAATTCTAAAACTGAAGAGTTATACTTTCCTGCTTTTCATCTAGCTTGATCCGTAAAGTCTTTATGAGTCCAGGTTAAGAATTAGGTTACCTGGTTGGTAGGAAGACAGTCCATGTTGCTGTGATGTAGGTCTTATATAGCTTTCTATGGCATATCTACAGTGTTTTCTAAACTCTTTTCAGGAATCTGGGTTCAAATTACCTATATGGAAAGGACCTGAAGGCGACTTATCTGCCCAGTATTGGCTGTATGTCATTGAAGCAATGGCTGGTAAAATCCAAAGTATGAGACGGCAGACATGTGGGCCTGTCATTCACACAGCTGAAGAACTTGTGTTAAATCCCAAATTATCCCCAGTACTGTGCCCTGTAGGTTTGCTTTAGTACAATGCACCTGAGTTTGAATATGGATAACTCGTGTGGTCAACATTGCTCTCTTTGTGTCTGCCAAACCAATAGCTGTGACAAGCTGACTTGTGAGTAGGTTCTCTGTTTAATTACTATCTATTTAATTGTATATGATTTCCCATGTAGAAAACCATCGTAAATGCATAAGCTTATTACTTAAAACCAGAAAAAGACTGAGTTTTGGGTAAATAATGACATTAGAATCCCGGAACAGGACCTAATGCTGACCTTAAAAATTCAATGAGCCAAGCAGACTTTGCACGCCTGTTTGCCACAGACAGTACAAGATGAAAGAAACGGATTTAAAGCACATTAAAGTGTAAGGTTTTATGCTTTTCAGTTTTGATGCTATTTTTAAATGATGCAGAGCAATAGAGGAATCAATAACATATGGGCTTACCTGATTGACTCTCTGGCAAACAGCCCCTTGTTTTTAGAGAAGTTTTTATGGAAATAAATGAGGTTGTCTTACAAATGTGCAGTTTACTATTTTAATATACAATTTATGAGATTTATTATTTCAGTTTCCAGAAATAGGTTGTAGTACATAAGGCAGCATTACGTATTCAAAATGCATACCATTATTTGCAATAAATTCAATAAAAGTAATAAAATACGTAGTTTACTTTTTACACTTCAACAACCTTTTGTATCCTAAAAATAAAAGATTTAAGGAGTAAGAAAGAATAATTTTGCCTACACCAAAGTACTCCTGAAACAGGCCGGTGGCTGGGTGATTCAGATTGTCTGCAGTAAGAGTGAAAAACACATTAACTTCCTACAATGCAATAATGTAACCTTATACTGATAGAGGAATTTTCATGCTCATACTATAGAGACTTCCTAAGTATGTAACTTTGATCGAGAATGGACTCAACATCTACTGGAAAACACTGTCATTCAATGAATGGGTCAGCAGTCTGGAAGCCAGGAAATTTTAGTTCTGTTGTGGGTTTTGCCAACGGCCACTGCATGATTTTTAGCAAGTTATATATGTCCCGTGGTTTTCCCCTGATCCTTTGCATTTCTCACCCCCTTACAAGTTTCTTATTGCAGGGGTTGGATATTTTGACACTGCTTACAGCAAGCAGTCAAACAGATGTGATTCACCTTAGATCTGCTCCCCACCCCCCCCAAAAAAAGTGTTGAGAAAAGCAGAGTAAGTTAACTTCCATTGAGTTTTTTTGTTGTGTTTTGTTTTCAACAAGTCCTACCAGTTCTTGGTTTAGCTACAGTTTCTCCACATTGCTGCCGCTGTCTGTAGTTGGGACAGACCTATTCTAAAAGAAAGTTTCTTATGTAAGAAATTTAAAACCTGATTAAAGATTTAAAGCTACAAGCTCCTGTAGTCCAGAAAAAAAAAATAAAATTCAATAGGTTATTTATATTATCTCAGATAAAAAACTTTTTAATGTTATACTTCCACGTTACCAAGAACGGCAAAATTCATAAGATTATTGAGTCCTGAGAGAAAAAGACCATTTGGATATCCAGGTGAAAGAACATTGCTAGGAGCAGGGCTTTTCACTTTCAGGCATTCAAAACCAAGTATAGGGTGGTACAAGTGTTTTGAATATATTCAAGGCACTTTTAATCATGAATGCCTCCCAGGTTTTGAGGTTTTCTAGGAGCCAAAGAAGTTTCTCACTGAAATTATTATTACCTAGTGCTCTGTGTACCAGATCATTTCTTAACAGTTTAAGCGCGGTACTTGGCACATGAGAAGAAAGGATAATGTATCTTTAGAGTAACACATATAATTTATACTTAATATCACTATGTATTATGATCTCTTTAGGAATAATATAACATGCCAAATGGGAACAGTATGAAGTGGCTGCCTGATAACCCAGAAATGTCTTCAGACTTGAAAGCTGTAGGGATGGTGTAAATCTATGTATCTCGGCTCTGCTTCTCCCCCAAAATTATGCTGTATCAGAAGAAAGGCTGGCTTACTTCCAATGTATTGCTGCTGCCAGGGCCTAAATATGAGACATTTTGTTTATTGGTTTGAATGGCTACACAAGATGTAAAATGCTTTTGTAACTGGAGAGGAAGAAGGTAACTTCTAGCTCTTAGAAAACTACAGTACATGGAAAACAAGCCAAAATTAATACCAGTTACAGTCTACACACCATAAAAAAAAAGAGAATGCTGCTGTTCCACCTGGATTATTATCAATGTATTTGGAGGAAAAAAAAACAAACCAAACCGAAAAGAAACCAATCACAAAACCAGCAATGGTTAGAAACAACTATTAAGTTCAGGGAAGTAATTGGGCAGATAGAAGACAATAAGGATAGGATTATTTTATTTTATTTAGGAATTAGCTCTGTTATTTTTTGGCTTTTACAGCTAGGCATTTTAGCTACAATACCATCTTTTGAGAAGAATTAGGAATTTTATTATCTTAGTTCAAATTTCATTCAGAGATTTGTATTAGACTCATATTTTAATTAATGTAATTAATTTAATCAATTTAATAATTATTTTGCTCATGATCTGTAGGCAATATGGTATTTTCAAACTGAATTGGTATATATCGGGTGCTTGCATTTATGTATAAGATCAGAGGAAAAGGATTTTTTTTTCTGGGGAGAAATGTTTAATTAATGTGTTGTAAAGATCAGTATATAAAGTGTAATCACCAGGACATTCAATGAATGTAAACAAAATTATAGAAGACACAGAAACTTGAGGAGGTGAAGTTGTAACAGGAATGCCTAGAGCTCTGCCAAGTGATGAGTTACTAGCTGGCTGAGATCAGGATAGGTAGGTTGACCAACATACGGTTCTAAGTTTCTGATCCCGAAGAAGCAGATGCCAACTTCCTCAGACAACTAGAAGAAGTGTCACGTTTGCAGGCCTGGGTTCTTGTCAGGGACTGCAGCCACCCCAATATCTGCAGGAGGGACAACACGGTAGGGCACAAGCATTCAGGAGATTTCTGGAGTACAGTGTTGACAACTTCCAAACACAGGTGATTGAGGAACCAACTAGGAGAGGTGCTCTTCTCATATTTATAAGCAAGGAATGATCGGTCAAGGATATGAAGGTCAAGGGCAGCCTGGGTTACAGTGACTATGTGATGGTCATGTTCAGAGTCCTGCAAGGAGAGGAAAAAAAAGGCTAAAAGCAGGATCACAACCCTTTTCTTCAGAAGAGCAGACTTTGACCTGTTTAGGATTTGCTTGGAAGAATCACATGGTATATGGCCCTGGAGAGAAGAGGGGTTCGAGAGAACTGGTTGGTATTCAAGCTCAAGAATGATCCATCTCAATGAGCTTGAAATCAAGCAAAGGCATCAGGAAGCCTGGATGGATGAACGAGGAGCTTCTGATTAAGTTTGGACATAAAAAGGAAGTATACAAGATGTTGAAGCAGGGCAGGTGACCTGGGATGAATTTAGAGGCACTGTCTAAGCATGCAGAGATGGCATCAGGAAAGCCAAAGCCCACCTGCAGCTGAATCTGGCGAGGGATATAAAGGGCAACAAGAAGGGCATCTACGGGTACATCGGCAGCAAAAGGAAGCCTAGTGAAAACGTGGGCCCACTCCTAAATGGGGCAGGGGACCTGAAGACAAAAGGCATGGAAAAAGCCAAGGTGCTTAAAGCCTTGCTCGCCTGGTAAGTTTTGTTTATTTGTCAGGTTGACCGTGAGCCAGGCTCTTCTCAGGGGTGCCCACTGACAGTGCAAGAGGTGATGGGCACAAACGGAGGATCCCTCTGGAGATCAGGAAGCACTGGTTTCTACTGTGAGGGTGTCCAAACCCTGGAACAGGTTTCCTAGGGAAGTTCCGGGGTCTCTGTCCTTGGAGATATTCAAAACCCATCTGGGCATAATCCTGAGCAACCTGCTGTAGCTGAGCCTGCTTGAGCGGAGTGTTTGGCCTAGTTAGGCTGTAGAGGTGTCTTCCAGCCTCAACCATTCTGTGATTCTGTGATATACAGTGAAATAGCATCAAATTACTAAACTGTAGGAAGTTTTATGGACTTCCTTGGTTATTAGAAAGGTGGATATAAGTAGTCTATAACAAATAGTTGTATCAATAAAACGAGAAAATAAAACATAAACGACTACATAAAATAAGAAACTGTTCTAGGAAGCTAGTTGGTATTTCAAGTTAAGTAAGTGACAGAAAAAATGTTACTTCTGCTTAAGCATTGCTTCTTATCTTACCAGGCAAAATGTTACCATTTTAATAATAAGTTGCAGTACAGTATCAAAGTGGGGCACAATGCACAGTGTGATGCTTTACATTATATTCTTTTTCCAGCTTTTCTCTGATGATAGCTTAAGTAAAAAATTTGCATTTCATGAGCAACAGGTAACATCTGTACAGCACCTGCAAAACGCTGTTATGGATATGTAGCACAATTTTCCAAATACAGGAGCCTTTTCTGTAATAAATAAATTATCAAGTCATTTACACCTTTGAAAATAAAATTATTGCGAATAAGATTTATTGGGTATTTTGAAGACAGACACTTTGCATTTTTTGTTTCCTATGAGATAAGAATTTACACATAAATCTTAAACAATTGGGTTCATAGATTGGAAATGTGCCACCTTCTAATACCTTTTGACAAAACATGTCAAAAGGAAATGATTACCTTCCTTTTCTAACACAAACAACGTTTAGAAACAGAGAAATATGAAATAATTTGTTTCTTAAAAATTGGACTCCGTTGAGACTGCACAAATAAATATCTGGTTACTTATGCAATATACACAGGCTTGTTCAGGATATGTTTTAGTGCTACATTAGTGCTTCTGTTACACTCCCTACTCTCTTTGGCAGCGGTCTTTCTCATTTATTTTTTTGTACTGCAGTAGCTTCTACATCTCTCATACACCCCTCTTTAAACTGTCACCTATAGCTATGACGGACAGTTTAGTCTAGTGGATAAGACATGAGAATGTGCCTTCTGGACTGGGTTTTTGGCAGCTAAATATGGGTTTATGGGTCTGTGTGCAAAAGGAAGTGGACAGATACATTCCCAAGGAATTTTCCAGAAGTTGCTGAAGCTGAGTTTATGGTGATGGCTACACTTTTGTGGCTACATAGCTGTCGGGTACCTCATGCGGTAACTTAAACTATAAAAAGAGTTATATAACAAGCCTTGCATAAGCAGTGATAAGGTATCCCAAATGGATCTAAGATGATTAGTGTTGGACAATGATGTCCAGTGCATGTGGCAGACTATACGCTCAGACAAAACACCCATAAAAGGATGTGGGGTTTAGTTATTAAAAGTGGCAAACATGGATGGGGGGGAGGGAGAACGTTGAGTATTTTAAATTTCCCATTGAAACTAGGGAGTGACAACCCCTTAGAAGATAAGTTGGCTCATAAAAATTCTGTAAAGACTTGAGAGTGTAAATTTAATACTTATTTCTTTCAATTTCAGTATAAGGCTTGGTAAATCCCTTCAGGAAATCAAAACTACTAATCAAGGAGAACTAGAAAGGGACTTATCCTGAATGCAGTCAAGGGGACACCAGTATAAGTCCTGTGACCACCCACCCCACTGATCATGAAGAGAAAACCTTGTCAAGATTTTATAGTGTCAACTGAAGTTGTTGTCCCCATCTGCACATGTTCTCCTGGCAAAAGAGTGTGTGAGTGCTTTGTAATTTGCTTTACGTAAAAAATGTGACACCTTGCATCAGGTCACAAGTTGAACTTGTCGAGCTGCCTCAGCAGACTGAGTGTCCTTCAAATAACTCCCACACCCGTTTTCACCACATCATCTATTCTCTTCACAGCATCACCCTCAGCCATTTCACCAGGCTTAGCAGAAAGCAAAGGGGCTTTGGTCTTCAGAGTTAAAATTTTTACCTCCCTTTGCTTCTTTCCTTCAGGTTGAACTTGAGGAAATGGCTTCTTTGGGACAGAAGCTTAATTCTCACAGAGCTTAATGCCGACATCCAGTGAGCAGCTGACAATACCACTTAATACCAACTAACAGCTTTACAAATTCTGGGCTGGATAGAAATGGAATTAGTACATGATAATAGTTCTATTTGGAATATGCTAATGATGACATACGATGTGGGAGCTACCCAGAACTATGAGGCAGATAGACAGCCTGTGAGATTTCTTTTCAAAACGCCAACACAAATTGACAGCAGTGCTCCTGATTATATACTGCTTTCACAAGGATACCTAACCCAGGCATTCTTCATCCATGTCATGTACAGAATAGCAGTAGCCTGACTGGGTAATACAGTACAAAGAAAAGGTTAGAGACATATTTCAGGGGGTATTAAAGAACTCCTAAGTTACTTGTCTCCAAAGCAATTGTATTACAATTGTATTATCTTTAATAGTGATCCTCCTTTCCCTATGGGGGACTATAATTTCTTTCTCTGACCATTTTTTTTTTCCATTGTGAAGTTAATGTCCTTTGTTTGGGAGAGCCAACTTGACAAGGCTATTGAACACAGAATATAGATGCTAAGCATTATTATTATAGACTGCATATATGTGTATGCCTAAGTCTCTTTTATAAAACACCTGTCTGCATGAAATAGTTGTAATCTGAATTAGTAGGCGGCTGTTGATATGGAGAGACTGAATAAGAAAGGAGTATTTAAACCAGGTATAGACATAAGAAGATATCAATGGATTGCACAGTGGATTTCAGTTTTTGGCTGTGTGCCATGAATAATTTTGGCAAAATAAATTGCATTAATTTACTTAACTTTTTACTGAATAAAACTTTCAGTCTGACAGAACTGATTTCAAAGCAGGTTCACATATTTAATAGAAGCACAACGTAGCTCTTCTGTAAGGAGGAAAACTGAAGTTTGAAGTGCTGACTTTTTCAAACAATAACTATGACATGGCAGGGATTAAAGAACTGCATTGACCCTATATGCATTCTCAAGAAAATCATGTAAGTATTTCACTTTCCTTAAAAACCGGTATAGCAATATTGATGCTATTTCACATAGTGGTGTTATAAGGTATACCTACTCTACAATAGGTTCAGGAGGTAGTGATGTCAACAGAAGTATTACCTATGTCATCATTAGAGTTAGCTTCCAAATTGCACATATAGTTCTAAACACATAAACAGATAAGATTCTTTTCAAAATGGAGAAAGAACAGAAATATTAACTAAAAATAAATTTATAAATATTTATTTTCCGATACCTGATAAAATGATTTTTTATATTGTACTCATATACCTTCAACGCAATTAACTGTTTACAAGCTTAAACATGATTACACAGAAGATATTAATCAATCTGACTGCTATCTTAAAACATTCCACTAAACTAATAATTTCTACTGCAAACAACAGATTTTGTCAGAGCACTGATGTTCAAAGTTATCTCATTATTATTGTGCCATTTTAACTATCAGAAAAGTAATTTCCTGAGATCAAAAGAAAATTCATCATTTTCTGTATACTATAAGATTTGCCTGTTACTTTATCTTTAAAATGGAGGATTAAAAAAAAGCTTTCATCTGAAGGTCGATTCACATTTTTTGTTTATTTGTCCTCTTCTATTAGTACTTTTTCCCTAAATATAAATCACAGAGTAATGGATTCTAGAAGATACAATCTATGTACTTTAAATTTCCATACCAAAATATGGGCACTCCAGACCATCTTTAAGTGATATGTCTAGCTTTCAAACTGTCTGTAACAGAACACAAAAATGATACAAGAAAGTGAATAGGTAATTTTTTTCCCTATTTCAACAGAAGATGAATGTGGTGGTCTCTATCTATTTAAGACTGCCCTACTCAGACCTTATAGCAAAACCAAACAACAAACAAACAAAAAGAAATCCCAAACGCTATTTTTAGCTGTGGCATATACCTCTCTTTTCTCAACTTCATGAATATAAATATGCTCCCACAATCAAATTAGAATGAAAAGGGAAAGCTAAAAATTGCACAGATGTACAATCCCTGCCTCTCTTTCCCAATGTGAGGGGGTTTGTTTTGTTTTGTTTTGCCTAGGATTTACTCCTGGCAGTTGACATTTTTAAATAGTACATAAATATTTACTTTGATTTTAATGGCTCAGTTTTAAGTGTGTTCATGCTCTTTTCTCCAACATTTTCTCTCCAGTATATAGGTAGTTAACTTAGTCACAAAGAATAAATAATTCAACAGTTGAAGTAGCTTGCACAGATGTCAGCTAGGTTTATAACCCAGGTAGGGTAAAATCAGCTTTGAGGCATTGAAAACCAGAATCTGAAATGTTACTCATTTACTAAAAAATGTTTATTTCACCAGGGTTTTTCAGCAGTAGCTAAAATACAACAAAAGCAAAGAGGGAAATGTCTCACTTGTACTGTACTCCCAGTATGATTCTGTCAATGTTCTGAAGTTACACAGGTGTTCCTGCAGATTGCAGATCCATGAATGATTTATTCACACTGTCCAATTTGTGTGCTCTGATCTGATGTAAATTCCCACCAATGCCAGTAAAACTGAGCCTAAACCCCACATTTTTAAGCACTTTGATTTACCCACACCACTTTTGGTTCTACATATACAGGAGGCTTTTCTACCCAAGGTGGAAGTTCAAACCCATAAGTTAGTCTCAAATTTAGACTCTTCATAACATTATGAAGATACTGTTGAGCTCTTCCTTATGAAATTTGTTGTCGAAATCTGCCTAAACCACATTCTTTTATTCTTGTGTGATGGGTATCTCCTATTTTGCAGAACGAAAACAGAGGACTCAATCTGATTTCCCTCAGAACCTGACCTGGCTTTAGGGGGAAAGCGAGAGAGAGGGAGAAAGAGAAAGGAGGAGAAAGAGGAAGGAGGAGAGGTGGTGGAAGAGAGAAGACTTCATTGCAGGTTGGTGTCCAATCCTTGTCTAAACCAGATGGCCACGTGGCAGCAGGCACCTTTTTCTAGAAACCTCTGAAGAGCACTAACTCAGCAGGGGTATGGCCGGCATGGCCAGAATACACCAGCAAGACAGTTCTCTTAAAAAAATGCGGTGTTGGCTACTGTTCTTAGGAATTATGGGAAAGGGTGAGACTGTGGCTTGTTTTTCTACACTATCTTTGTGATCAGAAAGTGGCAGACCCACAGCTTAGGCTGTCTCTGGCAAAAAGAACTGAAACTCCAACTCTTCGTCCTCCTAGGTGGATGCTGTATTGAACAGCCATGTTGCCTTACAGCAACAGCATTCCCCAGAACTAGCCGTAATTTCTGGCGATTGGTTTCACTGTCTTGGGTCTTGTGACTTTGAACCTCTGCAGACAGGGAAGGAATCACCCTCATTTTCCCACTCACATGGATGACTCATCTAACTACTTTCTTTGACATGGAGCATCTACTGTTGTATCTGATGGTATTTGCACACTTTCAGTCAATGTCAGAATTGAATCTCTGGGTTTGTAATTTTATTAAAATGAGCTTTTTTTTTACATAAAATACATCCTGCTATATCTGCCGCCCTCCTCCTCCTTCTTGCCTTCCCTTCTCCCGCCCACCCTGCAAAAAGTCAAGCAAACCTGAACCCTCCTCAGATTACCTTCCACAACTTACTTAAATAAGCATTTAGTTGTTGATACAACCAACTGGTTGACGATTGACACTCTAAGTCTACCCTGTTAACAGTTTGTTATCATAGGCATTGTGACCAATTAGTGTCAAGCCTTGTTTGCCCAAGATTAATTTTCCAATATCTGGAGTTCAGAATCAGTTTTT
Organism: Astur gentilis; assembly: GCF_929443795.1. Classification (NCBI taxonomy): domain Eukaryota; kingdom Metazoa; phylum Chordata; class Aves; order Accipitriformes; family Accipitridae; genus Astur; species Astur gentilis. The sequence continues at coordinate 1,822,660 of NC_064892.1, forward strand.
CCTGAAATTAATAAGAACACTTCAAGTACTTTAAACAAGTATATGACTTTGAAGCTAAAAGCTCTGGCAAGTAAATTATGTTTATCTTTTTCCTTTTTTTCCTGATTTAAGTATACTTTAAGCAACACCTGACTTAGTCTGTATGAGCTAAAAATTTGAAAAACTAGTTCAAAGGTCAAGACAAACCTACAAAATCTTAAATATAATTGATCTTAAAGTGAGTAATTAAATAAAACCCTACACGAACATCATTATTAGTTTAAATTTTAGTTAAAAAGAAACGGGAAAAAAATTCCTGGTTTAAAGTATAACATTTTTCTACAGATATCAACTTGTTTTCTAAAAAGATTTTCAAACAAGTTTATGAATTTGGAACTTTGAAAATAAAGATATTCTCAGTAGTTTTCAAATGGAAAGAATCTGATGAAAGTCAATAAAGGTTATGTCCATCCTCATTATTATAACTATATTGAAATGGTTGATTTTATAGTTAGTTTCAGATGAGCAGTTTGACTCATTATGTGACACTATTAATGGATGCTCAGTTCTTAAACGTACAAAATCCGTATTTTGCAACAAATATGAATTTTTAAGAACATAGGGTTTCTGTTAGGTTGATTGATTTTTAATTGAAACAGCTGATTCACTGAAATCAACAAATTCAGTTTCACAGAACAAAAATGTGAGTTTCAGTGAACCTGCCTTGGGGAATGTTTTTTGGCTGTTTCACCCCTTTGAAGAGAGTTTGGGACAGCCTAGATGAATGAAATCCAAATTCTTTTTCCATCATGTGCAAAACAGTTACTTGAACTGTGTTTTCTATTATACCAGATAAGAAAGAAACCCTAATGATTATTACAGGATAAGGATGTATTTGACCATTTGTGACTACTTGCCTATATGGGATCTGGACTATAGGATCATATTAAATAGTTAGATAGGTAAGTGGTCTGTATTTGTGTGTGTGTGCACATATTATATTATATTATACTATATTATATATATTTATACATATATATGTATATGCTTAGAAAATAAAATTAGGGACTTGGTTTCAATATAAAGAAAATAAAATGCTTTTTTTTTTTCTCACCCCCTCCCTCACCTCACCCCCCAAAATGTGATTGTTGCATCTGGCCAGCTGTACATTGCAATTGTTTTCTAAATACAGAATGGTCAGCAGAGCGTCATGCCTAAGGCTGTTACTTATTGTAATACCCATGGCTATTATTTTAACATTATTATTATTATTATAAGATTATCATAACATATTATTATATAGCACATTATGTAGTTATAGAAATGGCACATCTTTTCAGTTTGGACAATGGTTCGTAATTTTATATGCATGGTTTAGGTCTGGCCTCAGCCAATTTTAGTCAACGGGGAGAGTGAAGAATTTGAATAGGTAACAGGAATGAAAACTTTTTTCTTGCTTAATGTGAAAGAGAAGATGGGGAAAGAGAAGAAAGGTTGAGGGTCAAGTTGGATGCCTACATGTGATTGCAGCTGTGTCACACTGAGTACCGCTCCAAGCCTTTCTCACTGATGCACCAGAACTACATCGAAAAAAAAGGCTCGGTGTGTATGTGAACTCCTGACTATATTTCATATTGCCATACCTCGGGCATTTGTTCCTTCCTTCCAGGAAAAAAAAGAGAAACATAGGAGCCAGGTAAGCAGTGGAACAACAGGAGTTTGATAAGATTTAGCCATCAGGAGGTTTTTAGATGTCTTCAGATACCATTTTTATGTTTACAGGTCTGTGATCAAAGCATTTAAAAAAATTTAGTTAAGTGTATTTCACATGTGACATGTTTGAGAGTATCTAACAGAAGCTATTGGATCACCAATTATATAGGTAAACCTCTGAAATATTTATAGTCCCAATAAACTTACTTGCTACACAGAGACATTATGAAATACCTTAGTAACAAACAAAATTATTAAGATAATTATAAAACTATCTAGCTACTGTTTAGGCATCATGTCAGCAGAGATTGTCCATGTAAAAGATCTGCTTTAAGAAGTCAAGCACCTTTATTCATTCCAGATATATTTAAAAAATATTTTCACATTTTACATGCTAAACTGTTTAATCTCCTCTACTTAATATGTCTTAAATTGATACTTAGTTATTCAATTCTGTGTTAAAAACCTGAAATGAAAAGAAACCAAAATACTATAGTCTTCTAGAGTAAAGAAAGCAAGAAATTATTTCTACAACTTTTAAGAATGGTTGATTCCCACATCCCTTTTAGCTTCGTGTGGTGTTAACATTTCGTGGGTTTAACTTTCTAACATAAACATCTTGAATCAAATAATTTGTATTGGTAACAACACTTGTAAGAAGCAGTGTAACTAAATGACAAAAATGAAAAAAAAAAGAAAATATATCTCTTAAAATGTAGAATAATTTGGGGCTTTTTGGGGGGTGGGGGTTCTAAGACTTTACTCAATGCTGTCACTGATCCAGTTCTCATTTGGAAATATTGTTATGATTAATTGATAGCCGTAACCTACAGCAGGGAAGCATATAGTTTTAAATGGAAAATCTCTTAGATAGAGACCAATTAGTACCATGGCAAATTATGAACAATTTCAATATCAAATGTCATTCAGGGTCTTGTTATGTTGCTGTCCTTTTTGATTTTTCTTCTCTCTCCCCTCCCTCCCAGTTCACATCCTTTAGTGGTACAAAATAGCATTATTTTAAAGATTTCTACGTCATTAGAAACACACTAAAAACTTGATTCCTTTAAGTAAAGGACATAACACCAAAGATGATTGTGAAGCGACCTTCTAAGGAGCCGGCAAAGCCTTGCAGGGCTGGTTGTGAGGGTGATGGCTCCAATGTGGGTGTAAACACTCGCGCCACTCAGAAAGTGACGCCTGGGACCAGAGCCACCACACTTACTACGGGCACACTCCTCCCACACTTACTACGGGCACATCCCCACACTTACTACGGGCACACTCCTCTAACACTTACTACGGGCACATCCCCACACTTACTACGGGCACATCCCCACACTTACTGCGGGCACACTCCTCCAACACTTACTACGGGCACATCCCCACACTTACTATGGGCACACTCCTCCAACACTACGGGCACATCCCCACACTTACTACGGGCACACTCCTCCCACACTTACTACGGGCACATCCCCACACTTACTACGGGCACACGCAGCCCTGCGGGTCAGTGGGCAAAGAGCTTGTGCTCCCTATGGATCCAGCCTGTGGTTTGCACCTTTTCTTCCCATTTTTTTGGATGCAGCATGCCAGGTGGTGGTCTGTATGGGAGGTCGCAAAAAAAACCAAACCAGCCCAAACAGACCAAAAACTGTACCAGAGGGTTTTGGTTTTTGGTTGGTTGGTTGGTTGGTTGGTTTTGGTTTTGTTTGTTGGTTTTTTTTTTCCTTTGGAGTTTTGTGACCTCTCCTGTGTTTTCCATGGTGTCCTACTGGGGACAGCGTGGTACCAGAATCCATCCGTGAGGTCCCACTTGTAGGATCAGGGCCCTACTTTATAAATGTGATTTGGTAATGGTTATTTACTTACAAATAGGCATTTAACTGACATTAGGGCAAGCACTATGTAAGTGTTTATTAAAAATCAATTAATTAAAATGGTTAGATTGTATGATGTATAAAATAAATACATTTTAGATGCTATTTAATGGCTGATTTAATAAACTGCATATTTCTGCTTACTCTATTCAACATATATTACTTTTCTAAATACAGCATTTACTAGGCTGGTAGAGCATAGATGAAGGATTATCAGCGTATTACCTTTTATATTTTCTGATTCTGGATCCAGTCCTTGCAAAACACAATTCACAAGGGATTTTGGGACATTTAGAGAATGTAACATACTTTTTAAACCTTAGTTATATATAGCAGACTGATATATTTAAAAGTCTGCACATAAGAAAAGGAGGAAATAGTTTATTATAAATATTCTTTTGTCTCCTTTATTATTCCTCTGCTTTTCTAAATGTGTAAGGCGAAAACTTGTACCAGAAGTGTGAGAAAATATGCAGTGGGACAAAGTAGCACACTCAAAATTGGAGGACAGGTAGACAGTAGAAACGAATGCATCGGTAAGTATACTTTACTTGTACTGGAATCGTATGTCTGTCGAGACTTAAAGTCTAGCTTTATTTGCATTTTTTTTTACATTCATGTTCCTCTTAATTTGTTACAAACTGTCTTGTGTTTGCATGTATTAGAACTTCACAATAAATCTTTGATCGTGTCCCACCTGACAACATAATTGGACAATTTAATCCCCCAATTTTTCTTTGGATCGTTTCTCTTTAGTGTCTATGGGTTAGACGGGGAGGGGTTTTGAGGGAGGAGGGACAGCTGCATGAAATTACTCAAACCATAATGTCAATTTTCTTTTTTTTTAATCTCAACTAAATACAGTTAGTAAGATGAATAGTGTTTGTATGGGACTCTTGGACTTGGTATTTTATATAAATCAATGAAGTGTTTGCTAATTTAAGGTGGAAATCTTAGCTCACTGGGAAACTGTCACTATTATAGCTCTCTGAGCATTCTTAGGTTAGTCTCATTGCTCTCTTCCATTTTCAAGGCGAGGTCTTCCAGTGTGTGACCTGACTGGCGGTCAGGTCATATGATCAGGAAAATGCTGAGTCTTCCTTAATATTTCTTCCAAGGATTATTTTAAGAAGAGTGCCATCTGATGCCAGTATCAGTATTTGCAAATTCTTTTCTTTTTATCTCTCAAAAGCATTTATGACTGCCTCTTGCCACTGAAAGCTTTCCTTTTCATGTATCCAAACCCAGCATTGTTCAGGTCATTTCATCTTACAGACAGGCCTAATCAGATAAGCTCGTTAACTGTCACGGCATGCAAGGTTAGTTTGATTAGAGAAGATAGGTCATTCGCTGTAGAGCATTTGGTTTCCATGCTAAGTGTTTACAGAGGTAGCATGGATTTGCCAGTGTTCCCTGGAAATAAAACATGGTAAAAGTAACAAATAGCTTGAACCCTTAAACCTTCTCTCCCACCAAATTCTTTGAATATTCAAAGGACACATCGATAAGCTGGTATATGTAAGCTACCGTTACAGAGCTTGTTGTTTAAGGAGTCAGTTCCTTTCCTTGTCCTGCCTATTTCTTCCCCCCAAACATACCTGTCTTTCACTTCCAGATACTATCTTCCACCTTCATCATGCTCTTTCTCTTTGAGTTCAGTTGGTTTTGTGTGTTTTGGGCTGGGTTTTGTTTTGTTTTCTTTCCTCAAACTACAGTGATGAAGTTTGTTTATTTCAGTAAGGAAATTGGAGTGCATCAGAAAGTAAGCTCAAGATAGTCATTTAAAGTTGAAAACAATTTTTATTTTTTTTTCCCATAGGTCTCACCCTCATCAGGAAGCGAGGAACGATACTGTATAATGATCTGGACTAGGCAAAAAGAGATGACATTTCAATGCCCTTCATTTGCTAATACAAAATAACTTCTAAAACCAGTTACTGATATATAAATAAAATATACGGTTGCCTTCATTAGGATTAATTAAATAGTTTTTTTGGAAACACTTAACTCATAATTTCAATATCTGGGTATTGGATAACAAACACTTTTCCGTATTCTACCATGGTATCCTAATTAGTCCGACATTTACATTAATTTTATGGCAGTGAATGATGAAACATCTCAAAGAGGAAGTTACACCATGTAACTTGGCTGCAAGAAAGTGTTGCATTTTCATATATGGTTTTGTGTTTCTTGTGATGTAGCAATACTTTTAAATTTATAGCCTCCATTTCAAGTGAACAGCACCCACTAACAAGCTATTTGTTACTTTTACCTACATATGGAACCTTTTCACTGGCATTGGTTCAAATGCCCTGTGTCCATTGGACTTTCATAAAATCTCAAGGTGTCAAAAAGGAATGTTTATAAACTAATTTGCATTACTCATGATTTGTGACTGTGCAAGAGAGAAGTCATAGCCATATTTACTGTGGGGGAGTAGAATGGGGAAAACTGGGAGTAGGCGTTATTATTGGCTCAATTCCACACATACCAAATGTGAATACTTATGTTCTTCCCACAAAACATTAATTTCTTCACATACTGTAGACGTTATTCTTTTACCGTGTTCCAGATAGCAGACAGCTCTTGTTTTTCACTTCTGTTTTCCTCTTAACAACAGTCATTAATTTACTGATACGCTGTCTATCAGAACCACATCATCTTGATTAGAGCTGTTATCCTAATCAAAAGGCTGATAATTAAGACTATCCATCTGTAGAGTTCCAAGTGCTAAGATGAGCTGAAGATCCTAATTAAGATTATTTAGGTGTTACTTAAATGCCATCATTTGATTCAGCTAATCATACCAGCAGGTACATTAGATTTGCATTAATGTTCTGCTGAAGCCAGCAGCTCTTTAAGCAGATCAAAAATGTAGATTACAGGCACCATTTTCAAACAACTTCATATCAATATAACTCTGAGACAATGCATTAAAGTAAATGGAATATTGGAAGAAAGAGACAATTTCAGTGTTTCTCAGTCTGCTTTATGATAATCAGTAGAGTATTTAAAATAAGTAGTTTATTGAGTTTGTGTGTTATGGCAGCTCCATATTTAAGTTTTCACTTGTTCTTTGAATATAGACTGTATGGATGACTTTCAATTTAATGTGTATTTTTCTAGCCTAAATAAAATGGTACACTGTGTGGGAGTTCATTAGTTCCTGTGATAAATTATTAGATAGGTAGTTAGCGAATAAGTTATAGAAGTCATAATTCTCAACTAACAAGGAATCTGTTTGAGGCTGAAATTCTCAAACATTCATGATTTCCTGTTTTAAAAGGAGCTGTGTTAGGCTGCTTTTTTTTTTTTTTTTTTTTTTTTTTTTAATCCAAAAGGTAAATCTCTTCTCATCAGAATTTTAGTACGTTATGATTTTATATTCAAAACAATGAAGTCTGTATTTCAACTTTAATCTGGAGACTGTTCAGTTTGTAGGAAAGAGACCAACGGGTACCATGTTATAGCAGTGTTAAGTCAGTACAATCCAAAATTTTCACACAGACATGTTCTTTTTGTCTGAAGATATAAAAGACAATACACCATTAGGCTAAAGCCTGTAGATATGTTTTGTGAGAGATCCTGCCTCAAAAAGCAAGGTACTGCTTCACAGAGATAATGGATTGGACATCAAAAGAGGCCATGAGTGTGCTTCAGAGATAGGTCAGCTCCCTAGGAGAAGGTTATGAAAACTGTTTTAAAAATACATATATATTATTAAATCTATTCAAAGGTATGTCTAATCTAAGATCCTGTATCAGCAATATACATGTGCATAAAGCAATTTTCAAAGAAGCGGGAGACCTAAGTTCAAAGCACACTTCAGCAGTGAGAAATGAACTGCATAAATGGACTCTAAAGCTATGTGGAGTGACAGGCTCGGCGTTGTGCTCATCAGTAAAAGGTCCAGTTGTTTGGTGGATATTAGGAGTATACTTCAGAGGTTCGTACCGATGCCGGTTATATTGAAGTTTCTAATGAAGGACATAGATGATGGGCTGGGGAGGAGTAGAACTGCTCTTCTGAGGGCAGCAGGCTGGAGAAACGGGCTGATGGGAACCTCATGAAGTTCAGCCAAGGAAAATGTAAAGTCCTGCACCTGGGCTGGAAAACCCCAAGCTGACTGACTAGAAGGCACTTCTGCAGAAAGGACCTCGTGGTCCTGACGGACAAGGTGAACGTGAGGCAGCAAAAACATAAAAAAATATGGGGTTTTGCCCTTGCGGCAAAGACGACCAGCCACGTGACTGTTGCAGCATGGGTTGAGGGAGCTGATTCATTTCCTCTGTTTTTCACTTGTGTGTTGTGCATGGCTTGGTGCTCTGCAGTACAACAAAGTCATGGGCATGCTGGAGTCCAGTGGAGGGCCACCAAGATGACCGGTGGATTCTGGAGTGCATGATCTATGACTAAAGGCTGAAGAAGCTGAGTTTGTTCATCTGTAGTAGGGTAGGGGAAGCGGACACCTTTCTGCTGTCTTCAGCTATCCAATGGGAGGCTGTAGATGGAGCCAAGCTCTCTTGGAGGTGCATTCTACTTGGAGGAGAGGCGATGGACAAAAGGAAATTCCAGTGAGACGCTAAGATAACATTTTCCACTGTGAATGTTACCAAACGCTCCATCCTTGACTATATTCAGAATTTCACGGAACAAGGCCCTGGTCTGAGCTGGAGCCTCTTTGAGCAGAAATTCATTGATTCAGTCCGTCAGCCACAGCTCTTTTGAGAACTATAGGATGATTTCATCTCTGGAGGTGATTTATTGGGTATAGAAGGTGTCTAGGCCTAGAGGACTTTCTTTTAGATGACTGAAGTAAAAGGAATCCCATTTTTTTAGTCTCATTCTGGTTTTCAGAGTCATCCTGCTCTGGCAGGATTTGTTTTGGAGGATAGAAAGTGCCTCTACGCAAGAACTGCTCTCCAGTCCAACTAAGTACTTAGGCATGGGATTAGCATAGTCACATTCCTGCATTTCCTTTAAAGGAATCCTAATGTGAAGACAAATTGGACTTCACCACCTAGTCCTGAGGAGCAGCTGAGTTTCCAGTGCTCTTTAAGAATAATGTGTCACAGACAATGTAAAATGCTGACCCAATTCACAGAATACAAACACAGTTTTTAGCCATGAAAACCATCCCATGACTATAGTTTGTGGGACACACACTTTGCATTAATCTATAAAAGTGAACTCTCAATGCATGAGTTTTAGACTTTTTAAGGTTATTTCAGGAAAACTAGACTCAAGAATAACATGTCTTGAAGACAAGAAGAAAGAGGTATACGAGTGGGATGTCTAAGGAGAGAGGGTTAAGGTAATTTGGGAATCGTAACTATACATTTTCTTCCTTTGAAATGTTGATTTTGCCTTTAACTCTGAAGTTCCTATCCCCATATTTTTCATATTTTTTAATGTTTTTGCAAATAATTTTGCTTACAAGCCTCTGATGCTATCCTTTATTTTTTGTTAACAGATTTTATTATCTAAGATATACCCAACAGCCAATAGAAGATGGATGGAAATTTTCAAAGAAATTATAGCAATTACATCAAAAGAACAAAGATATTACCGTGTATTTTAGTGGTTACATTTAAAAAGGGAGTAATCTTTTTAAAAATCCCATTTTCATATTCTGTTTTATTTGCATATAAGCAGACATTCACATTAAATTTGCATAGAAATAGATGCATTCAAAACATCTTTGCAGCAATCATGGAATCACAGAAGTTACAGATGGAACAGAGTTATTAGTTCTGATTATTTAAACTGGGCATCTATTTTTCTGAGAGTGATTTTTGGGACAGTTACTGATTTTACACACCATTTTTGCACCTGCAGACCCAGACAATAGTTTTAAATATTTAATTTAGATTCTGCCCACACAGCAGGCAGTTGATGCCCAAGTTTTCCAGACTCCCTTCAGGTTAGGAGAGAATTTCTAGAGTATTCAACTTAAACAATCGATGTGCTTAATTTTAGAGTCTCTGAATATTGGGAACAATTGGCAATCAGCACTGATTAAAAGTATCCCTTACAGTTTCAAATCTTGCCTTACACCCAGGAAGAGTCATTCTGTATCAGGAGACACTTCTAAAGATTTTGCTTTAAATATTCCAGCAGTAGTGTCAGAAACACTCTACTGCAGCTATTTAAAGGGTTGCCCATGTTGAAAGCTAAGACAATTATGCCTTGCATACCAACGCCTCACAGCATACAACTGCTTTCTAAATTTATAATGTTTAGAGATGTTAATGATGCATTTATTTTAAAATTATCTCATTGGTTGTCATTTGCTTTAAATGAGAGATCTGTAGAGAAATGGGTTACATGAGGGTGATCTTTAGGCAAAAGAGGAGTCATGGGCTCTGAATCACCAGGTATATCATATCACAAATTGTCTTTCCAGTGTTATTTTTATGGGTGGATAGCAGATATATTTATTATTTTTCTTCATACCTGGACTGAAAACAGCTTACCTATTACTAGCTAGCTGAACATTTTACTTAATCCTCTTTTCAACTAAAAAGGCAATAAATGTTTTTTGCCCACAAGATCTTAATAACGTCGTTGCCAATTAATAAGTTTTATAAATTGATGGACGTCTTTCTCTCTAAACAAAGTCGTGATTTTGTCCAAGGTCAAGGAAGAGCAATCTTTCTAATGTATCCGTTAATAATATTACATTTACTATAAATTCTTACTTTTCTGAAGGGGATGTGCTCTGCAACAGAAATGGTGAACTGTAAATTGTTTTATTCCATAGTCTGAGGAGACAGTATTCTCTCAAACCATTTGACCTAACAGCAGAGCTTTCTTCAAATAGTGAGACCGAACCAGAAGATTCTACTGACTGGCTCTAAAGAATCTTCTAAAAATACAATGTCTATTGACTGTACCTTTCTGCTTCCTAGCAAATGCCTAAAATGCTTTTAATGGTATATTTTAAGATTGTGGTTCTAAGCAATATTTCCTGTTCTGATATTTTATTCATGCTGCTAATGCTAAGTTGATTAGCTGTCACTATAATTTCTTTTTGGAACTTATTTCTTTAATTATCATTTTATCTGTCTACAACTTTCAACAGTCTCAGGCCATAAACCTGTTATTGTTTTTACTACACTGGTGTGACAGTGGAAATTAGATAAACTGTGTGTGCAAAAAGTACATCTTCATGTGGCAAACTGCAGAATGAGGACCTTCAATCACAAATTTATGGAATACATCTCTGTAACACTTAAGAAAATGGACTCTTGAACCTGATTGGAAGCACATAAAAACAAGAACGTAAGAAATGTTTTTGGAGTCGGAGCAACCATCCACTTAGTCCTGCTTCCAGTAATGTCAGTGGGATATGCCATTTCAAAACAGCATACAAGCCTGGCTACTGCTGTCCATTCCCCTTGCAAACTCTATTACCCACAGTCATTAAATTAGGGATGTTATAAGTTACATTCCTATGCATTCACTTTGATACCTGCTTGTGGACCCGCTATCTGTGAATTCTAATTGACTTTAGAACCTGCTGATAGGGACTTCACCCACAAACTACTACAGCAATAAATTCCAGAATTGTATTGCCTAGTGTTTTAACCTTTTTTTATCTGTTTATCTTGCACTAGTTTCAGTGAGAGCCCCCTATGTCCAGTACTGTGGGATCTGCCAAATAACAGTTCTGTATTCATCTTATCCACTACCTTCCTGGTTTTCCTAAATCTTACTAAGATACCTTAGCCTTTGCCCTTTCAAATTCTCCTTAAAAAGTAGCTGCTCTGTTCCCTTATTTGTTTAAGTTACCCTTCTCTGTGTCTTCTCCACTGAGGCTTTCTCAAGGGACAAGAATATAGTAAATGCTGATATAAATTTTTAAAGCTTTTGTAAAACAATTAACTTGAAATTTCCAAATAATATGAAATACATTCATCAGGTTTCACAGTTTGTTCAACAGAAGAATTTAACAGCAATTTGTTGGGATGCGGAGCTGACGACCATTTGCAAGCTGAAGGGAACAAACCCTTCCTATAAGTTACGTATTCTTCTGAGAAAACTAAACTCAAATCTGAAAAAGTTTGAGGGCTCAGATCTATTAGGGAGTTGCTGAATCCAACAACCTGAGAGGCAAGGCTGCACCAGCTCCATGCCCCCAGGTCCAACCAGTAACGAGGCTGGGAAGTTATTCCTGATAGGCACACCGCAAACACACTTATACAGTGCACATATACTATACATACAGCCAGCCATACAGATCAACACAGGCAGAAACACACAGCACAAATAGCCTCATCCTGTTAGTCTCTCCGGTTGATCAGCGTGGAGGTCCGTTAATAGAAATATAAACGTATATACAGTGCAGGTCCCTGCAGGAGCTGGCCTTACATACCCTGTCTCCCCCGTTGCTGGCATCTGGACGTAGGAGCGGCTGAGGCTGCACCCCACTCTGGTTGCTAGTACACGCAAACATACAGAATAAAGTCCCCTCACCCAGGAAAATAGTTCTGAGCAGTGTTAAATAAGAAAGCAGGACAAACTGCGCTGATCAGGTGCAGGACATGGCCAGACAAGTATACTCACCAGCCACCTGCCTTCATGCACTCTGCCCCTTTTATCCCCTTATCTATTTCACTACACCTGTTCCTCCTAAACCACCTTGATCTTTCCCTTTCCCCATGGTTGGTTCACCTGCTAAACATCCCCAAATAACCATTGCAAAATCCCCAAACAATTTTCCTGTGTATCCCCTAATATGTCTCATACCTACGCAAGCAGTAGCACCCCTCCATCCAAAAGGTGCTTTCCCCCCCTCATCTCTTTGCTCTTCATTAGACTGTAATAAAGATTAATGTTAATAATTCAGTTCCCTACACAGTTTATTCTATCATGTTCCAAACTAATACTTTTCTCCAGAGATCGGCTGCAGATGACTTGGGATACTGCAGCCCATGGGGCTGGAGGTTCCCCTGAGACAGACCCAGGAGGGAAGAGGTTGGGGGCTGGTGTCTCTTGCTGGATTATTGGGTTCTCCCATCCGTTGTCGAGCCTCAGTACTCCTTCGTGTGTGTGGAGGAGGCTGGTGGGTCTCCTGCGTACGTGGAGGAGCCGTTAATGGGCTGATGGCTCTTCTGTGCTGGGTGTGGGATGAGCCAGGGCAGGGTACGCTGTTGGGTGCCCACCTGCCCTGCTTCTTCTGGTGTCCTTTGGGTGAGTGGAGGCCAGCTTTTTATTAACATAGCCTAGCAAAAGCCTTAAAGATTTTCTCGCACCACAGAAATGTAAGGTGTTAGATGCCGCGATATCTTTTGGAATCTCAGAATGATCCTTCAGAACCCGTAATGAGTCGGAAATTCTGGAGTCAGCACTCCTCAAAGTTCATTGGCTTTGCTCTATGCCAGTGATATTTCGGAATGTCATAAGTAACTACATTTAAAACCATTGTAAGTGAAAAAATACTCTCATCACCCCTTTTTAAAATAAATATTCTTCAGTTAGGTTACAGTCAGAGCAAAGCTTCGTTATGCACCTAAACAACACAACTTGCTGCTGCCAGCTATAACCCAGATAAGTTTTCTAAATCAGTTCTAAAGCATGTCAAATATTTGCTGACAGCTCATCATATTCTATGAATGTTCATTCAAGTACAGAGGAAAAAAGTCCCATAAATAAAGGTCTATAGTTGGTTTTGGTTTTATATTTTTTTAGTTAGTAACATAGTATTGCTGTTATTATTGCAGGCTTACCAGCATAAGACAAACAGATGAATGGCACTTGCGATATTAGTTTACCTGTTATTCAAATGTTTTTGGTAAATATTCATGGCGTTGTTCATTTGCAGAAAGTGAAAAATCTGCTGAGATTTCCACCAAGAATATTCTGCTAGTCCTTGATTATCTAACTCTCAAAAGGATCATTTGCACTGGGGGGGGGGGGGGGGAATAAATGCTTTAGCAAGTTCAAAGTAGCCTAGGTTTAGTGCAGTGAGGACATGTGAACTAAACAATGACATTATAGTGCCCTGATAATTTGCAGTGTTTGTGATATGCTTTTCCCCCTCATCTCTTTGCTCTTCATTAGATTGTAATAAAGATTAATCTTAATAATTCGGTTCCCTACTTAGTTTATTCTATCATGTTCCAAACTAATACTTTTCTCCATGTGTTTATTACTGAGCTATCATTTAGCAGAACATGTTTTACTGCTATTTTTAGAATTTCAGACTTCACAGGCTTCTTCAACGTGGTACTACAGTTACAAAACCCATTAGAAAGAATATAATTGCTGTTAGTGCACAATGTTTGTAATATATATTAGGCATCAGATTACCAAAAGGCATACATATTTAATGAACTAACTCTGAATACAAGGTTACTAATGATTGATAGCCTGAAAGGACACAAAAAGCAACATGCATTTCCCCCAAGCCATTATATGCTGCCAAACGGATTTCAGAAATTATGGGTGAAGAAGTAATCTGGTGGGGCAGTGAAAGTCAAAGGAGAGAAACATAGCGTTCCATGAAATTATATATTGAAAAAGATATTCTGTGCAGTACAATTTCATCACTAGATTACCCAGAACCTTTTAAGAAGAGCAACGCAATGCTTTTAGTTATAATGATGATAATTTTCTGCATGTTCTTAAGGACATTTCTTCACAGACTTGCTGTAGGGCTTTGTTAAGTGTAGAGGAGCAAAACCACTGTTAGGGTACTCAGTGTGGGGTACCCAAATGTCATAGGGTCTGACTTCACTCTGCTTATATTTTGCATGGGGAGAATAAAAATCTGTTTTAATATCCCTTCCAAAGACTACACATTAGAAAAGGATTAGGCCTGATGACTGCTAAGGAGGACAGTTAAATAGTGCATGGTCTGTCCCTCTCCTTACCAAAAACTAAACATACTTACATCAGCCAAGATCCTGATAGCATGGGCAGTCAGTAACTGGTGCTGCTCCCACATGTGAATCCCTCAGCTGCCAGTGGCTTTTGATCCTCTCTACTCTTTCTTGTCATCATTGCTGGGGGGGAGTGGGAAATCAAACTGAAAAATTGCAGTGAGAACAAAATAGTTTGTCAGGTTCTCAGGAAACTCTTTTATTGAAAACAAGGGCTATCTTGAACTAAACTAAATGGTGGGATGGATGGAATATTCAGTGGTGTGTAACAGCTGGATAGAAAGACGCTTAGACTGTGTTTCGTCTAAGTCCCTGTGGCACTAGACTCTGAGTTTCTGATGGTGCCATTTCACTGGTACTTCCCCATTTGTTATGCTATTGATCAACATTCAGAATGAAGCGGCTGGGAAAGTGTATTAAATATCAGATACAAGAATAACAGCTTAAATATAGCGATAGCGCATGGGTTTTCAGTACGTGTGTAGTTCCTGACTAACAGTCGCTCTGGCAGGGGAAATCTATCATTTGCATACACCAGGTTATTTCACAAAACAAGACAGACATAAAGAAAATAAAATCTTGGTAGTTCTAGGAAGTCCGTTACCTAAAACTACTTATACTAACAAAAAAGCTCATTAGAGGAGAGGCACAAACAGTTGCAGAAAGCTAATCTCCCTTCTAAGAAGAAACACATCTAATATACTCGCTACAGAATAAATATAGACAAAGAAGCCTGGCCTTCAGTCTTATGTGCTATAGGGTAACTAGAGTGACACGCAACAAAGATTACAACACAATTAATAATCGTGACTTGAGAAAACAGCAACTGCGCCTGGTTGCCAGAGTTATATATTTGTTCTTCGTGCGCAGGAAGGAGTTCTGTCAGGTGATCTCTTAATCAAAGTGTCAGGTCCCGCTTCCCTTCTCCTCGCTGACTTTAATGTTGATGTATTTCTATTTTCATATTTCATGTGTTTCTGCATGCCACAGATAAGAGTTTGCCCACAAATGAGAGGCTTTTTCTTGCATAGCATCTGGGTGATAAACAGTTGGTTTTTTTTGCAGAGGGAAAGCTGATTCTTGTTGATAGTATGCAAGATAAATGAGGGAAAAAAGTTAGCACTAGTGAAGGGTTCTTTGTTTTTAAGCATTCCATTAACCATGTAGCCAAATATTAAATAAATAAACAAAAAATGAAATAATTTCATTTACCGCTATGTCAATTTTAATGACTAAGGGATATTTAACATTTGCCTTTATATGCTATGGCCAGCACTGGATGAATCATTAGCTTTTTCAATGCTGCTGTAATATTTCAAAGTACAGCAATTATTATTTTTTTGAAGCTTTTGTATTTTATCTTTCCTCACTTGTAGGTGCACATGTATAACATACAAAAGCAAGTATGATTCAGGGATAAGCTAAAAGAGAATGAAATGTCAAAAATTGAAGTATTAAGATGATTATGATGTGGAAAACTGAACACAATAATTTATGGGAGAACAGAATGACAATATTAAGCATTATATAGTTTTGCGTAAAACCACTGAAAAAAGGGATGCTTGACTTTTGTACAAAATAGCACACGTACACATACATGCAAACACAAAGAGAGCACAAAAGAGCAATTAATACCATGCTGAAATGGACTGACTGCGGTGTGTTTGAGTATCACAGATTCATACACCTAGAGGTGGAAAAGATCTGTTAGGTGAAGGAATCAGTTTCTCTGTCAAACGAGATTGCTGCCTATTACACATTCTGCAGCATTCTGCCACAATACCCCACTGCATCTCATTGCCTGGAATTTTCCGGGAAGTAGATTAAATTCCACAAAATAAATATTTTTCTAATGCATTTGAGAACCAGGAGGCTGAGTTTCTGCATTGACTTCATGTTTAGAATTGCTCCTTTCACCAACAAATCATGAAAAAGGAAAGTGCGTAAAACAGGTTCACTTGGACTGCAAGGTGAGTGAAGCAGAAGATATTATGGCAAGACATGTGCAAACAGTTGCAAAACCTCTTTTGATTAGCAGAGTTCCATACCAGAAATACGAAAATGTTGATGAGGTGGAAAGAAAGAAATGACAAGTGGCAAAGATTTTTTTAACTTCTTGTGGATTATATTTTAGCACCAAATAAATGCCTCATGTTCTGCTCTTGTCCAAGAGTTGTCTGTGGGACAAGTGAGATTTTATACAGAGAAAGTATAATTAAGAAATTATTTCATGTATATGGATCTCCTCTTAACTAGGAACACCTTAGAGTCATGCAAAGGGGCAGCTATAGCCAACCAGCTCTCCAGACATCATTGCTTAACATTTTGCTGATGAGAGTAATCCTGCGGATAACTGCTGCAGTAGAATTTATGTACTGTGATCTGTTGAAATAGTCAAATGATTTTACTCATCATATCTATCCCTGTGACTATCTATGTATCTATCTACTTATCTGTATTGGTATAGGTATCTGTTGGTACAGATGAATAGACAGATAGAGGGAAAAGACAATAACATAGACTAGTTTACTCTACATGCAAATTATTTATGAATGACAAACCACACTAAAACATGGCTTATTCACCATGACAAAGGCATAAAGAAGTGTGACACATCCCCCTTCACCCCTAAGTTGGCAAAATTAAAAAAAATTGAATTTATGGATTAATAAATATTTTTATAACATGTTCTAGAATAGCGTAAGTTGCTAGTGCATGTGCTTGTAACATATAATATTATGCATAAATATATATTATTACAAGGTGCTTCTGGGAGCAGTTGGCCATTTCCCCTTTTATGCGTCTAAAATGAAGAATGGTTGGCATGGATGCAGCTATGTAAATGAACCCAGGAATGTAAATTATCCAGCTGTAAACCTGAACTGACCAAAGCAACGAAAGACGCAGGTAAGGTAATTCCTGGAGTTTGTTCTCCTTCTGAAGGCAAAGAAAGAACATTTAGTCAAAACTTCATATGGAGCTGGGAAAAAAAATTGAAAATTTCCTCTATCAAGAACTGGAATTTTGATTAAAGTAATTGTCTAAGATTCTTGAAATTGTGAAAATTTGAACAAACTTTTGCTTTGAAGGGTTGCAATGAGAAGTTTAAAAGGAAGAAATTAGTTGTGATATTTCCATTTGTTACACCCGTTTGCATTAATACAATCAAAAGGAGTAAATTATTAAAAAAAAAAAGATTCATGAGAGTGGATATTTTGGATTATTTTATTTTAAGAATAAATCAAATTGTTGGCCTTTTATCCTGAAAAAGAATGGGGGGGTGAGGGGAAATCTTAAAAAAAAAACCCCACTGTTCTGATTATTATAATAAAACTGTATAATTCTCTTTATCGTATATGACATTTGCAAAGTACTTTATAAAAAAAAGAAATTCAGCTTTACTCTTTCCATGATCCATATTTTGGCAAGATATGATCAGTGATCTATAAAGTAGCACTATATAGAAAACAAGGAGTTCTTAAAGTGGAAAAGCTGAGCTCAGCAACAGGGTTAAAAATCACTTTTACCTCCATTTTCTTTCCTCTTCTGAAAATTGCTTGTTCTCTTACCTGATTGAGATAATTATTCTGTGTGGTTATTATGATTATACTGAAATATTTCTGTTTCTATCCATTGTATCCAAACTTTTCGTTTCCTGCTTAAACTCCCTTCACTCTGCTTTTAAACCCTAAACAATACAAGTGTTTTATCCTGTTGTAGTCGATCGCCCGTATAAAATTAAATACAACCCTCAGCCCAAAGTTTCCCTTTTTTCACTGTTGGTATTTTGCATCTTTGCTTGCATACGGGATTTCATGTATTCAGATGCTTCTAAACCCAACCTTGTGACCATTTATTGTATGATTGGATCAGTGGATCTGGATTCAAATAAAATGGTCAGCTGAAGGGGGGTCCTAATAATGAAAGGAATCTTAATTGAGACTTTAATGGCTAAAAATTTTCATATTAGAAAGAGATCACAGCAAAGTAGTAGGCATAAACAGCCCAGAACTTAGGGACATTAATTCACTTCTTTTTTGTCATATTTTGCAAGAACTGTGGTATATTTAGGTGAAAATTAGTGATGAAATCCCATACTGGATCTTTGCATTGTGCTGGTGCAGCCCAATTTCTTGCTATATGCCATACTTACTAGGAGATATTTGAAACTAGAATTGTCATTTGTCCTCATTTTTCTAATGACAGTTTTTAATTTGAGAGGGAAGATTTTTATTTTTTTAGTTTAAAGAAAATTGTTCATGTTTGAAAGCTACTTTTAAGATTGGGAATGATTTATATCTTTATCTAAAAGCTAATTTAAACAAGATACTTTAGCCTATCAGTTTTTTAAACCTGTGGCCTGCTAGCTAAAATATTCATACACTTAAAAGAAGAGGCAGAGCAAGACTTTTTTTCAATAGGTTTGTTCTTCAGTGCTTTCATCTGTTAAGTTTATATTACCTGTTTTTTTATCCATCTCATTTAACATACTGTCTGCATTAGGAAATTTCTAACCTAAACTGATTTTCTCAGCTGTCTCTCTTTCTGAAATCTGCTGCTGCATGTAAAATGTTTCTACTTCTGCAATTATCATATGTGGAACGTTGAATTTAGAGCTAACCGTTGCAGTATGACGTATTGCCAGGTAACATTCAGTATCAGGCAACTGATGTGCGTGAGTTGATGCTGGCCTCAGAAGGCACCTACAGTCATCTGGGATTCAAAACTTTTATTTTTCGGATAGTCCTTGGCGGTGGAAACAAGGAGGCGTCTTCCTCCTTAGTCATAGCAGAATTTGTGTTTAGAGCCCAGGAAGCGTGGCACGGAGAGGCTGGAGGGAAGAGGAGTGAAATGACCACTTTGCTATTCAGGGGCAACTCTTACTCTGGATTTCAGAATAATCTGACAAAGCTGTGCAGACAGAATCATGAGCTAGGTTGGAGAATGAGTAATTAAACAAACAAATAAACAAAAGGTAAGCAGTCATATTAGGCAATAGATTTTAGGTAAAAATGTTCTCAGGATTGGTTTGGATTATTTTCCAGTGTCTGGCATCTCAGATGTCTATCCTTGATCAGTATCTTCATAACTTCAATAACAAAGCCACTCATTACTAACTTATTACTAAAAAATACCAGTAGAGTTTATATTTTCCAATAAATTTAAAATATATTTTACACCTACCACATATACACAGATTATATTTTATTGACACTTCAACTGCGTACATATATTGAATGAAATAATCTCTATATTTTATGCCTTGATGATAAATTTCCCCAAGATATGCATTCAGGTCCAAATTTAGCTAAGCTTTGTATTGTATAATATTTTTGTTAAACCTGTAATCACTATGTCCTCTATGAAATCCTCTTAGGAAAATATTAATACAGACTAAAATAAACCAAGCACAAGTTTTTAGCACTGTATTTTTCTTTTTTTTTTTCTTTTCTTCTTTTTTTTTTTTTCCTTTTCCTGTTTCTTTTTTTTCTTCTTCCTTTTGTTTAAATTTCTTATTTTTCTCTAGTGCTTGAGCTAGGTTGTTTGCATAACTGTGCAGGTACAGCTCTGTTGCTGGAAGTATCTCTACTTCACCTTCCCAGTATATTTCAGTCTTGACCCAGAAAGATCACCTCCACAGTTCGGAGGGAAGTGCAGCCCGCGTGCCCACGCAACCCCTTCGTCGCTGTTAAGATTGACAACAGCAGCATCAGTTGTGAGGGCGCCTGTTTGATGTGGGCTGGTGTCCAATAAGCATACATAGGAGACTTTCAGCTCATTTCACACTGGTCACTAAGCCATAAGATACTAACAGCTTTTGGTTGCCATTGACATTGGCTAAATTTGAAATAATGACCCAGAGGTGAACGGGTCCATATCCCATTACCATCACCCACAGGCACTCAGAACTTCATGACAATAACATCTTTGAAGACTTTTTAATTTGCTTGAGCATGAGTTTCCTCTTCTTAAACCTGTGCTGAATGACTCTAATCAAATTATGTTTGTTCATGCTATTGCTTCAATAATATCTTTAAATCCTCTGGAACTTTTTCCAATGGTTTCTATTGCTCTCTTCCTCACCCAGCAGCCAATGTGAAAGCGAGTTAAACTTGATAGCTATTTTTGTGACCCTTTCAGTATTTTGATTTCCAATTACTGGCTTTTGAGAATCAACCCTGCAATCAGAGAATATACTAAAATACCAGTCAATTACTAGCTTTTATTTAATCATAATGTGTCTACTGCCTAGAACTCTCTTAAGGGCCCGAATTTGACATCAAAAGAAGGGAAAAATAGCCACAAAACACTCTTTTAGAGGCTGGATTGGATATACATCAATAGATTTTATTCTTCACTAACATACATTTAATTAACCATTTGTTACCTTAAGTCTCATTTCATTAAGTGGCTTATTTCTTCTCCATGGTAACATACGAAAGCTGCTCTTGGTGCCTTAATGATAAATAGGAGAGATTTTGATTCCTACAACTTCAGTTGCACCTCTTCTGTTACATGGATGGTAAAATGTGCATGAAATAGTATTTTTCATTAACCCCCCCCCAACTTTCAACAGAGTCACTCTTAGTATTTCGGAGAAACACTGAAGCTGATTAGTATCCAAGAGACAGCACAACCAGTAAAAGGAATCACCCACCATTACCCAGTATACCGCAGGGTATAGCTGAGTGCACTATTTCCCAAACTCACTCAATGGACTATTGAATATGTAATGACAAAGTCCCCGTTAAAGTCGGAGGTAGTTTCATGGATTACACAATGCTGATTTGAAGTTAGATATTTGGGGCATTAAAGAGCTGCTCTATTACATGAGAGGAAGCAGACTTGCTTGGCAATACCGCAGGCTTCTGGGAGCATACTGCTGGTTTTTCTAGGTTAGTAGCTGATATGTGTTGATAGTCCTTTTTATAGTGAAGTCATTCTGGAGGTCCTGAAAAGCCACCTCAAAATAGCCCATGGTTAAGATGTTAACGCACAAAGCAGGAAACTGAAGTTCCAGTCCCATACTGAATCAGCCAGTCCAGCACTCGAACATGGACCCATCCTGATTTACCACAGGGCTCTTTGCTGTTTGGATACGTTTGGGTATGCTTCAACTCTCCCCACCAACAGACCTATGCAGAAATTCTAGCTTGAACATGAGAAAATTTTTTTCTTCTGAAACTTTCATGAATGCTAAATATGCCCCCCTGTCTCCAAAATCCCTTTAAATTTCTGTGTTAAAATACTATGTTAAGCATTCATTTAAACAGTGAGCTCTTTTCTAGAAAATATCCTTTTGACTCCTAACAAAAAATAAAACCTCTTAGGTATAATTTCAATTTCCAGATAAGTCTACATAACTAACGTGGGTATTGATCTTCAAACAAAGCTGACTTCAAGAAAGGAATAGGTCCCACCGTTTGCCTGGGCCATTAATAAACTTGGTCTACTTGGGGGACTGGAAAAAGTTGGAAGATCTTTACATAAAGTTCTCTGCTAATTCTCTTAGGACTTTTATTAATACTGTGATTGAAGCGGTATCAGCTAAGCACAATATGGTCTTTAAATTATGGGGGGCGGGGGGGAATTAATTCCAGTGGGTTTCATTTGCTTTTTTAAAGCCATATGTTAGTATTTTCATTGACTGCTATTGCTGAATGGCAAGACAGAAAAGACAAATTGTTTTGAGGATGACAGTTACTTGCACAGCCTGGATTTACTGATGAGTCCTTCCAAATTTTTAAAAGGTGCAAGGAAGGACTCTACCTAATTGAGTCCAAATCATACATACAGATTTTTCTCTTATCTTGATTCTGACAAGGCAAGTAAAGTTATGAAAGCTACTTTTGCCAACATTTATAAGGCTTGTATTACATTTACAACCTTCTGCCTTTGGCATTGAGCCTCACTCAACTTTGCTTAGCAATTTATCTTTAATGTAAACCTGACACACACATGAAAAGAATCTGGCATACCAACTCATTGATCTGGATCTAGCAATATATTATGGGTGCACATCACTAGGAAATAAATACTACCACTGAAACAACTAGGGTTTATGCAATTCAGGGGACAGTAAAATATTTCCATCAACATTTAGCATTTTTATTTCATATTTTACCCTCTTCCTTTAGCTACCGTATTTACGTCAAAGATTTTCAAATATATGTTTCAGTTGCTGTGTAGTATCATGGTTGGGTTGAAATTTGACTCCAGCTACACCTTCTGTTATAAATTAATTGCTAATACGTGGCATTAACTTAAGAAAAAATCCAGCACTTCAACTTTGTAATTTTCCTAACCAGTTCCTTGAAGCGATGATGGACAGACTGACTCTACTTACCCTTTTCTTTTTAGTGGCAACAATTTTACTTTTTCATCAACTGTTGAACTCCTAGCTACATTTTCTTAAGAATAATTCTATCTTCTGAATGAGTAAAGTGAGATTTTGGACATTTTTTTGACTGAGAAAGAGCTGTATTTCCTCTTTTTGCAATAAGACAGTGTTTATAAAAGACTGCATTCCTGGCAGCACTGAAGTAGAAGGTAGTTGTGGTATTGGCTGCTTGCTGCTGGGGAGAAATTTTAACAGTGAAGGAAGGAATACAAAAAGCAAATACAGAAAATAGCCTAGCAAAATGGTGGGAGATGGAATTGTCTGTTAGTCGAGGCTGTTTCTTCCATACATGGATGGGTTTCTACAGGGCTTACGAATGATTGAGATCCCAGTCCTTTCCCTAAATGGTTGGTTTTGTGCTGAGCAAGTCCTTCAGTAACATCACATAAAGCTCGAAGGAGTGAAGCGGGAAGTCTTCAAAACTGCCATGCAAATGGCAGAAGAGTCTCAGAAGATTGCGAGTGTTTGAAAGCTGAGAAACAGCAAAAATAAATGCATGTAATCAGTATTAGTTATTCTGGGGATCTGTGAATTCTCACTGTCCATAAATGAGTATGCTGTGTTCTGAAACCAGTGCCCTCCAAAGTTGCAGTTCAGACAGAGAAATCACCTCCTTAACCTTTGGCATCAGGTAAGAAGAGGAAATGTACCCTCTGACCACTGCGAAGTGGATCAATATCAATCTTACTTCAGTTATGCAAAGTTCTTTGGATAAAAAATATAATTCAGTGCATGTTCAGTTGATTTCCTTATAAAATCAGTATCCTCAGTGGTGATACTGATCTATCCAATCAAGTTTTCCTTGATCATTTGCATATTTTGTCTACTATAAATAGTATTGAACATCTGCAGCAGTAATTTATAAGCGTCATATTTATACTATTATTTATAGTACTTTTTATTAGTTTAGTACCAGTATTTTAAAAACAGAATCCACTGAGATGCACTGGAGAACTTAGAAAGTAAGCGAGTGGACCAAAGATATGCTTGACCAAAAAGAGACAGCACAAAGTAGCAAGGAAAACATGGTAAGCAACAGACCATAGATTAAGTCTATAGAAGTAATCTAGCAAAGTACTAAACATCTTCTTTTTTAACAGTGGAAATGCAATTGTGTTTCATTATAATATTGAAATTAGGATTTGAGGTTTGATTTTTTCTTGCATTTTCTCCCTCTTTTATTTCTATTTTTTGAGAAAATTACAAGGAATTTCTGTACTAGTGACAGTCCAATTTTTGCTCGACTTTTGCCAGTGGCTCTCTGAAAAAGCACTATATCTGAATCTCCATTGCTTTAAGGAATTGTTTCTTATATCAAAAGGACAGCATAAATATTTCAGACAACCATCATATAAAAGGTTAAAAAAAAATAAAAAGAAAAGAAAAGGGAAAAGGGAAAAGGGAAAAGGGAAGAGAAGAGAACAGAAGAGAAGAGAAGGAAAAAGAAAAGAAAAGAAAAGAAAAGAAAAGAAAAGAAAAGAAAAGAAAAGAAAAGAAAAGAAAAGAAAAGAAAAGAAAAGAAAAGGAAAAGAGAAGAGAAAAAATAAAAAAGAAAAGAAAAGAGAAAAGAGGAAAAAAGCACCTGGAATGTTTTTTTTCTCACTGTATGAGTTCAAATCAGATATGACTCTAACAAGATCATTGGGATCACGTCTATGTTTAAAAAAAAAAAAAGGTAAGAGCAAAATCAGGACTTCTTTATCTTCCTTGTAAATGATCACACACTGCAGAGTAAATTATGTGAGTCTATCCCTAGCTGTCTAAACTAAGTCAATTTATTCCACTCATCTGATTTGAAAAATACATGCTTCTGTGATATTTTAAATACTAAAAACTTTCAATTTACCTGTCAAGAGTGAACAAACCAAGAGATTGCTAAAATAGTGCAATAAAAATGTACAGAATAAGTCTTAAGGTAGCCTGCTATTCTGATACTGAGGGTAAAATTAAATAAGATTAGAGCATATTATGTTCTCCTATTTGATGACTGCAGACAGTTTTAACTTTCTTATGTGTTATATAATGACCAAGTAAGTTGAGGTTAGTATAAACTGGTAAGACAAGCTTTACAGCTTGTCAGCATGGGCTGTCAAGCTTTTCAGGAGCTGGACTTAATAGCTCTTAAAAGGCTGCTTCTCCACCCATTCATGTTTGAGTATTAACATTGCTGGTTCATTCCTCAGCCCACCTCTTTTCTACACTCACAGGAAAAAAGGCAGATTTCTTGTCATTTCTACAAAATTAACAAAACTTATCTTTTAAAGGGCAAATTTTCACCTTTACTCTGTAGTATAATCTATCATATGACAGGTAAGGACAGTGTTCCCAGAAAAAAAAACCCTTTCCTTTCATAATCAGAACAGAATTTAAAATTCCATAGAGTTGTATGTATAGGTTTGACAAAAAATATTGGATAGCTTAAAAATAATACTAAAAATGGAGAAAGTTCTTGTCTCAGATGTGCAAAGATTACTACTGGGGAAGCTAGCATGGGTGTGGTGACAGTGTGCCCTGTCCTGCTCATTCAAACCTTGGAATAATAGGAAAAGCCAAATAATACCTCCACCTGTATTGGAAAAAACAAAGCATGATTACAGAAGAACATGGTTTAGGTTAAAAAAAGAAAGTGAGTTAAAAAAAAAAGGAAACAGTACCTCTCTAATCTACTAGATGCAATGGCTAGGAGAAAACAATTCCATTTCACAAAAATTTTCCATGTCTGTAAATATGTTTTGAAGGCAACTGTCTTGAAAAATCTATTTTGCAAGGGAATAGGAGTAGGAAAGGATGGGAAGAGGATTTGAAAAAAAAAAAAGCAATATGTGTTTGTGAAGTGTTTTGGCTCCCAAATAGCATATTCAATCAAAAGCATCTGACAACCTCCACATTGGAATCTTCTGCTTGTCAGCGAGAGTACTGTGAAAAAAAAAGAATAGTTAATATAATCATTTCAGACTTTCAGAAAGTCCCTCCTGATGTTCAGTGAAGGAAGTCTGGTGCTATCATTTTGTTCCAGGAGCAAAGCCTAGTACAGATCACAAACTCTATGTCTAAGTGCAAGTTTAGAAGCACAGACTGAAGACAGGGAGACTTGGATTCATTCAATTTTATTTTTTTTTTTTTTTAATTGAGTAAGGAAAGTAATGCATTTCAAAGGAAAGAAGTAATACAATGATTACTATACAGACTCAGCTGATATAGTTACTTCCTTGTTTCATAGTTGTGTCTACAGTTGTTCACTATCTTATAATTTAATGTATTAAGTGAATATTACAATATTGGAAAGGCCAATATAGGGGAAAAAAGGAATATGTTTACAGACAACATTTTTTTTTTTTTATTTCCACCACTCAAGATCAGAGAAGAGCTAGTAGGACATTGAGAGAATGTAGACAAAGTAAGTAAGAGAATAACAGAACAATAGAAGATGTTTAATATTGACAATGTGAGTCAATCCACACTGCTGGTCCTTCACTGTGATCCATTTGAGAACTGGAACTGACAGGATGAGTATATGTCAAAATGAATTAGTACAAATGAAGATTGCTATGGGAAAAAAAGAAGGAAACAGTATAATTAATTTCTATAAAGC
This sequence comes from Astur gentilis, assembly GCF_929443795.1. Taxonomy (NCBI): domain Eukaryota; kingdom Metazoa; phylum Chordata; class Aves; order Accipitriformes; family Accipitridae; genus Astur; species Astur gentilis. Next base: position 1,849,117 of record NC_064892.1, read on the forward strand.
TAGAATACTTCTTCAGCTGAAATACTGAATTTCATTTAAGTCAGACCAGTTCAAACATATAAGAATTTTGATTATTTTAATGCATATTTTTTGAAGAAAAGGATTAGGGCAAGAGAAAGCTTTGCTGTGAAAACACTGGTCTTATTTACTCAGGAGTGCACATTAATAAAAAATAACATAAGGAGGCCTATCAAATATTGGATGGTATAAATTACAGTTAGGTACATCATGAATTCTGACTCACTATTCAAGTATAATGTAAGATCATAGAGACAAAAATTAAACCGAAAAGTAAAACAATTAAACATTCTGCCAAATATTATATCATTTTAATTAACTTGTATTAATCATTACCACAAGTTACTTGAGGTCATGAAACTAAAAAAAGTAAAATTAATATTTATATGGTTAATGAGAACATCTATAGTTACATTAGACAGGCTTATATGTTCATAGATGTATGCATTCATGCTCTAGGGAATAAATGAATGCAAAGTATACGGAGCAGAAGAAATTCTCTATGTGGTGGTTGTGTTCGCACCATTCTAACCAATATATGGTCCTGGTTCTGCTTAAAGTGAAGGCAGAAAATACAAATATGGACCAATTACTGATTTAGTTTCATAGGGGTTTTCCAAAACATTGAATGTCCATAGTAGACCTGTTCAGACCTTTGTAAAATATATGTATATTGGTAACAGTTAGGGGTGATTGGTAATGGATTGGTAATAACTTTACTATTTGAGGTGAAGTATGTCTGGCTACACTTACATGTCTACAGCATAGACAAGCCAAGCTGGTCATTTAAAGTTCCTTTTATAGAGAGAAACAAATGCTTTAATAGCGCTATACATCCTTTCCTAAGACAATTCAAATAGGCCCATAGGAGCTGTTTTGGTCCTTAAGTCCAGGATCGTGAGGGAACTGGCAGGTGTAGTTCCTAAGCTGCTTTTCACCATATTTGAAAAGACATAGGAGTCCGGTGAAGTCTCCAATGACTAGAAAAAGGGAAAGATCACACCCATTTTAAAAACGGGTAAAAAGGAGGACCCTGGGAACTACGGGCCAGTCAGCCTCACCTCAGTGCCCAGAAAGATCATGGAACGGAACCTCCTGGAAGGTATGTCAAGGCACATGGATGACAAGGAGGTAACTGGAGACAGCCAACGTGGCTTCACCAAGGGCAAATCCCGCCTGACTCATCCTGTGGCCTTCTACAATGGGCTGCCTGCGTTGGTGGGTAAGGGAAGAGCAACTCATGTCATCTACCTTGACTTCTGCAAGGCCTTTGACATGGTCCCACACAACATCCTTGTCTCTAAATTGGAGAGATTTGATGGATGGACTATGGGATGGGCAAGGAGCTGGCCTGCTGGCGGCACCCGAAGAATTGCAGTCACCAGCTGAAAGTGCAAATGGAGATCGGCAACAACTGGTGTCCCTCAGCAGTGCGTGTTGGGACCGGTACTGTTCAGTATCTTTATTAATGACATAGGCAGTGGGACTGAGTGCGCCCTCAGCAAGTTTGTGGGTAACGCCCAGCTGAGTGGTGCAGCGGGAAGAGATGCCATCCAGAAGGACCTGTTGATTGGGTCCAAAGGAGGGACATGAAAATGATCAGAGGACTGGAACTCTTCTACTATGAAGACAGGCTGAGAGAATTGGGTTTGTTCAGCTTGGAGAAGAGAAGGCTCTGGGGAGGCCTTATTGTGGCCTTTCAATACTTAAAGGGGGCTTATGAGAAGGGGAGACATATTTTTCCAGGGTCTGTAGCCTGTGATTTCAAACTAAAACGGGGTAGATTTAGATTAGATATAATGAAGAAATTTTTTATGATGAAGTTAATGAGACAGTGGAACAGGCTGCCCAGAGAAGTTGTGGGTGCCCCATCATTGGACGTGTTCAAGGTCATGTTGGACATGACTTCAAGCAACCTGATCTACTGAAAGTTGTCCCTGTCCACAGCAGGGGAGTTGGAACTAGATGATCTTTAAAGGCCCTTTCCAACCCAAACCATTCTATGATTCTATTTAATTAATCAGAAAACTGGTAATAGAGTACTGTAGTGCTTGTTTGATGTTATGATAATGAGACTTAGGAAATGTTTCAGCAGCCAAAGACCTAAATACTATGACTGTAAAATAGGAGTGCTGTGTTCAAGTCTTCTTTTTCTTACTTGCTTTCATTCTTCTAAGAGAAGATTCTTAAGGATTTTATGTAAATAAAGTGGGCTACTTGAATTCTTGTCTTTCCCAGTGCTTGCGTGATCCCATTCAAAGACCGTTTTTCTAGTCTATTTTGGGGTAAAATCTATTCCACTTTATCTGTATTTGTATAATGTTAAATCTATGCATGAACTGTCATTTCCCTGCATTACCACACAGAATAGATTTAACCATTTTCAGACTGGGTACAAGTCTTCAGGAACATTTATTCTGCAGCTTCAGAAATCACATCTTTGTCACCTTCCTGGCAAGTTAATTGAAAGGTGATAACATAACAAGTACTAAAAACATCTTTTTGTTCTATCCTAGAAGAATGGAATATATTTTGTACTTGCCTCTTAAATTATACTTGTTCTTATCTTTTAAAAATTATTATTATTTCTTGAAACTCAGCTAATATTTTAAGGCATAACGCATAATTTAGTACAACTTTTTCATATTTATTTTAATCACCATATGTCATCTCTTATGTTTGAGGGCAAAATAATCAGTGTGCATGAGTTCAGCTGTGAAGAGTAATATTTTTTACCTAAGTTGCTCTACATATGTTTTGGTAAATATTTGTCTCAGTATTCAATAGTACATTGAATAGGATTCACATATTCAATTGTTGGCAAATTTTGTAAGAAAAAAAAGATCTAGACAACTTTTGCAATAAATGTTCCAGATATCTGTAATCTTTTCACTTGCTTTCAATAGTGGATACTATTTTATGGTTTAAGGCCCTCAGGTATTATTTCACACTGGGTTCTAGTTGGAACAGTGCTTGACAAAGGAACATAGCCACTATAATGTTGAAGTACTTAATTTACATGACTGGTAACATTATTCTTTTTTACCGTTATTTTTTTATTATTATTATTTTTTTTTTTCCAAAAAATAACTTGATACAAATCAAGCCTTGCTGAATAGCAAAGTAGGAGGGGCAGCTGAGCTGAGGAAGGAAGCCTTGTAGAAATAGCTATTGTTGGTAATGATTAAAAATGGCAAGACAAATTACCCTCTTAATGTATAGTCGGCATGAAAGTCTCTTTTTAATGTAGTCATGTTGTTCTGATTGTTCTTTACTTTCTTTTCCCAGACATTTCTTAAACAGGCAGTTATTACAGAAGCACACATGTGCGTCTTTATCCAAGGACTCATGTCTTGAGCAGTATGTGTTTATCAATGAAAAGCAGGTGTTCTCTTTTTGCTCATCACCATTTGGATTGCTTTCAACTGATAATGCCTTTAAAAAATGTGAAGAACGCCTGCCAATTTTATATCAGAACTGGTATAACTAGTCATATTTTTAGTTTTATTGCCAAGAATATCTTGTTTCTTGAAAGCTTCTATTGGACTCTCCTACCACTGATGTCAATCTGGATCAGTCCAGCTGTACAGTCAGCATTTCTTGGCAAAGCTCTGGGAGAAGCTGGCTATACATGTTCTTTGTCTTTGAAGCATTTAAACTACAATTTAGGAAAAAAACTCATCTTGCTTTTCTTCTCTTTACCAGCATTTTCCTATGCTTTACTGGAATTCTTACCAGTTGAGTCTCATGTGATTGCTATTTATTACCCACAATGCAAAGGACAATTCTAGGACTAAAGTACAATCTGTGTTTATATCATCGAAGGGGTTATCCTGAGATATGGAGGGAAGTCCTGATTCTGATATTTTTGGGTGGTATTCAGCTACATCCTGTGGACATCTAAATATTTCTTTCTGTATGTAAGCTAAATGCCTGGGTTCCTGTTAGCTGTGGTGGAGATTGGGACTCAGTTTGGTTGCCTATATTTCTATATGCATCTGCAGCCACATGAGGAGCCCTAGGATGACTCAGATCCTGGTTTTCAGAGATGTAACTCAGTAACTATGGGAGATTTGTGCCATAGTGGTATTTGGGGACAGGGAGGACACTATGCTCTGAATGAAGCTTCCATGTGTCTACTGCTAGATGTCTAAGCTTCCATTATGATCCAGTGAAATTAAAGGTTTGAGTTGCTTCACAGTAGCGTCTATTGCCATATGAGATGCTTTAGAATATCCTCTCTGGCATCCAGCCTCCAATATAAGTGTCCTCTCCTGAAATATGTACCAGTCCCACGTGGATAGCTCTGATAAACTAAAGTATTTTAAATGGCATGAGGAACCTTGGTGTGATCAACTCAGTGGGATCTTTATTATCTACAATCTGCCACTGAATTATTTATTTTAAGTATAATATTTGTAATTAAAGATTTTATTTTTAATCTAAAGAATATCAGTAATCCTTTGGTGACGTGCTGGAATGCTAGCATGGGATTGAAGATAAACTAATTAACACAAAATCTCCCTGTCTTGAAAAGTAAATTATCTCCATGCTGAATCATATTTCATAAATGTAGAATGGATCTTCCGAAGTATTTTATGGAACGTGTATTCATTATTACCATATCTATAATTTAGTATCTGTTATTAACTTTTCTGAAATACTTGAAAAAGCAGGTTCAGCTTTCCTTTTCTTCACCTGTGTATCAATCAAACTTAGGCAAAGCAGGGGTATACTTCTTTGAAAAGTATTGTTTGCATTTGAAAAAATTAAAACTAAGATCATGTTTTTAGACTTTTAAAAAAACAAATTATAATTCAAACCAGTCTGAGTCATATTCTATTATTTGATGTACACAACATATGTGAGGATGTTGACAACCCAGTTTAAGCCAGTATGCTACACCCATCTTTTACAGTACCTGTTGAATAAATCATATGGGGAAACTCAATGACTGTCTTGCTACATTTCTTAAAATGAATCCCTTACAGCTTAAAGTCGCCTAGACCCATGCATTGGTTTTCGCTGATCAGCAGAATTTCCCCCTCAGTCCATAAAAGTTTTAAAAAGTATTTCAGTGTAAAACTTGTCAACATCATGGAATTTATAAAAGATATGTCATAGCTTGTTCTTTTTTTATTTCATTTTCCAGAAAGTTCAGAAATCTACAGGACAGTGATGAGGAAGAAATGCAACGATGTGTGAATTAAATCTGTCGGAAAGGCTTGGCAAAGTCCATGTGCAGTGAAACTGATGGGCAAATGAAGTTTAATGAGGCTTGGATGCATCAAAATTTCAAACTTTGCCAAAAAGATTTCTCCAGCTGGATTCTGCTCTCATGTAATGTTGTTCCCCAAGAACTGGTTCTTTCCCGTGACCCCCCAAATGCCTCTATCTGCCTCATACTGGAGTGCTCGATGTTTCTCCCAGGTGAAACGGCTCAGTTTAGTTTAGCAGGCAGCTGGCCAACATCAGTCAGCTGTGCTTCATACAGCCACCTGCTACTCTACCACAGCCTCACTACTCATTTACTTCCCCTTACCATCACCCCTGACCACGTGGCACTGAACCCAAAGTTCACACTTCAACCTCTCCCACCTCCCACAGACTTCTACTGTTACCCAGGATCATGCAAGAAGATAAGCGTCAGCAAAGAAGACATAGAAGCCCTTCAGGAATCAAAACCGGGGATTACAGGAGTGCTATGGTTTATGGTTTTGTTGCAATATTATTACGTATCTATCCCACTGAATGCAAAACAAAACTGTGCCATCCACGTTAGGAATCCATGTGGCAGAGTATGATCAATAAAGTATGTTTTCTCTGATTAATAGAAACTTGTACACAGACATGTTCCAGAGATGATCATGATGTTGGTTAACTTGCACCAAGCAAACGTCCTGCTGTACACAAACTAGTGTCTGAAACAGAAAGCATGAATGTATCTGTATTTGTATAGCAATGTTACTACATACCACTGTGTATCTTTTTTTTTTTTTTTTTTCCAAAATTCATAATTGTTTTGTATCAGATTTAATACAATAGGGAATCTTTGAGATTTTGCATCAATATGCACAATTCAAAAAAGATTTTACAAAGAACTGCCTTGTCAGGTTAACTGGGGATTTAAAATAATGGCATTGCATTGTGAGTTGAAAATACCCCCATTATCATATTATAGCTCTTTCCAAGGATTATATAGTCACTGCCTCTTGAATAAACCTTATGTGACTCAGTTTAATACCAGAAAAACCTGTGATATGCTGTAAGGTCTGTTTGAGGTACACCCAAAATAAAAACACCCCACTGACAGTTTCACGTATCGGTCACACTGTTGCCAATTAGAAATTGTGTTCAAAGTATATATAACGAAGGCTGTGGGGCAATTTTATCGATATCTGGAGATTTTATTAAAGAAACACTAACAGCTACCAATAGAAAGTTTTTCTCGAAACATGAATAGTACATTGAACACCTGGTGCTTGAGATACTTAAAACAAGCTATCCATACACACTTTCATTCTATTTGCTTGTTTTTGAAGAGTGTTGCTAATGTAGTAAAAATGACAAAACATTGATGTTGTTTTTAAGTGGTGAATAAACTTTGGATAATTACCTAATTATATTCCTCCTAAAATATTACTTTTTGTACAGCATACCAAATAATTTGAATTTTTTTTGATCTTTCAGGATTACCTAATGCATAATTAGTAACCTGATGTGACAGGTACTGATACTTTTATTATAAAAAATTAAATAGAGATTTTAAAAGTTCAAGTGAAGAGAAAGATTAAAAAAAAAATTCAAAAAGAAGAATATACTGGACCCAGGGCAGAAACTAGATACTTTAAAAACCCAACCCAACCCAACCCAACCCAACCAAACAACGCCCCCCCCCCCCCCCCCAACCAAAAACAAAAGTAAACACACAAAAAATAGTAACTAAAAATGGAAAAACAGCTGAGGTAATTTAATAACTTGCTAAAAAGGTTTTAAATTGCAAATCAATTTAGAAGGCTCATAGCATATTTTTGCTTTTGTTCTTTCTTTGAGATGGTTTCACTTGGGAACAGAGGAGTAAATGTAGAAGGGAAATTATTCCAACAATATTTTTGACCCACCAAAGTCAGGGAATAATGAACATTTTCAAAATGCTTTATTTTTATGTAAAATATCTTTTCTGTTATGTTGCATGTCATAGATTAAAACCACTTCTCTTTTTGAACAATTTGCTAGCAATTTCAATCAACATAGTTCTTCAATTAGTTTTCAAGTGACTGATAAATTTAGAAACTTAACAATTTACAGGGTATGCTTTAGGGAATATTTGGCCAAATTCTTATCTCTAGTACTGAGATGTAAACTTAGATCTAATCCTCTGAATCTAACTAGGGTTTAATTCTACTTTACACCAACATAATTGAGAATAGCATTTAACGTACTGTTTTTCTGAAACAAATGCCTCCTTTGGGATAGCTTCTCCTTTCCTAATATTGAAACAAATCAAAGTCAGGAGAGTTGTAACTATGTACTTGCCTGAAGGGAAAATGCTTAGCTAATGCTCTCAGCGCTTGAAGCTGCTTTAAGAATCTCAGAATCAGAGATAAATGTAGCCCATGCTCTGGCAATGGCAAGAGAATGAAAATTTCCAGTCACAAGAGCAGAATATACCATGAGGCTGTATCCTTCCTTTTCTCCCAACTGTGGAATGTCCCACCTTAAAGACTGAAGATGAATGGCTGAATTATGGCAGGGAATGGACTCGGTCATATTACTTAGATATTCCAGACTTCAGATCAGTCTATATGTTCTGTAGTTTCTCATATATATATTGGAAGCTATAATAACTACTGCATTAATTACTCAGAAATAGGTAATTCATTTGATACCTATAAGGGAATTGTATACCTTTAGTTGAAGGATCCAAAGTTGTATACACCGAGGTACACTAGTAATAACCAAGAAAACTACAGAGGAGCAATTGAATATGCAACAAATTGAGTTACTTTGATGTCAGGTGAATCAGTACAAGCATCTACACAACTGCATCTTCAAAACAGTTCATCACAGTTATTCTCTGATTAAAAAAATAAAATAAAATAAAATAAAATAATAAAAAAAGAAAAGAGAAAAAAGAAAAGAAAAGAAAAGGAAAGAAAAGAAAAGAAAAGAAAAAAAGAAAAAAGAAAAAAGAAAAAAAAGAAAAAAAGAGGAAAAAAAAAAAGAAAAAAGAAAAAAGAAAAGAAAAAGAAAATCCTGAGTCTGGCACACAAAATAGTTTTGCAAGAGAGGTGCAAGACAGATCTGGCATGTGGAAAATGTAGGTATAGAACCTTGAACAGTACCTAAGCATATGACAGCTGGAGATAGAGCAATATAAACACCAGTTAGCTAAAAAATATCTTTCCAAGACTGGAAAAAGATACAGGCAACTTACAGTGAATGACCAAAAGATGCCCTGTCTTTATGCCCACAAGACAATGCAAAATGTGAAGGTTTTCCCCAGGAAACAAACAAACTTTATGACTGGAGTAGACTATAAAGGAAAAAGGTCTTGAACCAATGAAAAAGTACTTTCTTCATGTTTGTCATTGACTGTGATTGCCCATTTTCTTTTACTGAAATAGATGTGGGCTTTGTTAGTTCTACTTAACACAATCAAATAAAAGCTTTATAATTTCTGATGGTTTTTTTCCTCAGTGTTTATAGTTACTGATTTTTAATTTCAATGCTAAATATTTTAAAATTTACTTTAAATGGAATGATCAGGATCACCATGTTTTCAAATTTATTTTATATCTGAAAATAATTGCTTCAGATTTTGGAGTCCTGTGGCTACATGATCAGCCTATGCATTAAAAGACAAATAATCATAAAGAAAAACTGAAAAGGACAAGTCACTGAAGAAACCAAGAAGAAAAGTTGCTAAATATAGGCTAAAGATATTTTTTTTTTTTAAATGAATAATTTATTTTTTTGTTCTGGGAATATTGGAGTGCTTAGACACTTCCCATATTCACTGTTAAAATAGTAGTAGTGTTGATTATTTTAGTAAATTTGCAGGTATAAGAATTAAAAATGGTTGGTGTGCCCAAAAACTTGCCATATATTTTTCCAGCTTTATGAGCTGATCTAATAAATCTAGGGTCATAACACCCTGGAAAGTTTGTCATGCTATGGTAGACTGGCTATATTGGATCTAAGGCTATTTAATATAGGTAGGATTATTGTACAATGTGACCAAAGGTGTGTAATATGCCACTCTCTCATTGGAAAACTTCTCAGTAAGAAGTTAGAAAAACTTTTAAGATACAGGATAAGTCAAAGGAAATTAAAAAGATGTCACAAATAGCACTTTTACAATTCACTTGTCACAAAAATAAAGCTATACCTTTAGGCTGTTAGAAGTTAATGCTACAGATGAGGTGACTGTCCTCAATTTTAAATTCTGTGAATGATAATATCACTAGAAACAGTGGGTCACCTCTTCAGATATTAGAAATCTGGAAGTATCTACTCCATGGAACTTCAGACAAATATGGATAAACTCACAAAGAAGCCGAGGTAAAAATATTAAATTGAACTAAAAAAAGCAACACCAGAGATCATCTGTTGTAGGGGGTAAAGGAGTAGAATCTCTCTGAGGCAGAACTGATGATGCTTTTGTATGAGGTTTCCAGTTATGACCTAATTTAATGCAACTGCTGCCCGAGGTTTAAAGTAAAGAAGCTGTAGCTACCAGCGTAAAACTCTGCCTGTTCCACATAAAACTCTGTTCAGAAGTTCCACTTCTGCCACGTTTCTCTGCCTTCATTTTAATCGTGTCTGCTGCACATATACCTTTATATCCCATGTTTAAAAAAAAAGATTTTTAAACCTCCGTTGTCTTACATAGAATTCTAAATATGAAAGAGAACTAATTAGTATTTTATCTCCCTTCAATAATTTCAATATTTCTCTATGAATCTGTAAAACACAATGCTACATAAATATTCATAGGTAATACTTAAAGTGGGAATGTGTAGGAGGAGGGTGTACCTTATTTCAGTAATGACAACCTGTCCTATATATGCAAATTGCATTTGAAAGAGTTCTAAACACACACACACACACGTACTCAACGCTTCTTCTTGCTCGAACACATCTATGGCACAGGCGTCACCTCAGCACGTAAGGAAGCTGGTAGGAAGATTACTGTAACAGAAGATTTTCTACAATTTTAATTTCTCAGTTCCTCTTTTCCAAAAATCTCTTGCTTTTTGAATGCTTGCCTTAGTTTTAGATTACACAAAACAAATCTCAATGCTTTGCTTTTATTTTAGGACATTTTGTTAATACGCTGCTTGCGCCAATGCAGCATCTTCCTCTACTACCTATTAAAAGAGTTTCTCTAGTATTAGTAGAGTTACTACTCAAACTGAAAATTTAGCTATTGTATTTTTGTACTTGGGCAGGCAAGTCTCAGAAAACCAGTCGAGTAGGCAGATGACCTGGTTTTAGACCTCATTTTTAGAGCTGTTTTTAGGACCATGTTTGTAAATTTAGCATAGCTGACATAACACTTCGAGACCTTTGCATTGCTACAAAAAATCCAATATTGCTTAATCAGACTGCAGCAGATACAGATAAGAAACTGCAATTCAAAAGTCCCAGCAATTTACTCCAAATCTCTTAGGTATATTTGGAATTCCTATCAAATGCTATATGTCAAGTTATATTGGAAACTGCCACCATATCAGAAATGGCAGTGGTAAGTCTCTATGCCAGTTTATGTCAGTGTTGAGGTTTCCATTATTCCTATGGGCTGTGCTGACTATAACTCTGCTAGATGAACATTTGTCTGCTAGAGAGACACTAAGGCTAACAATTACCGTTCAGAACTACTGGAGATTTAAAGAAATGTATTCTCCTGATTGTGTATCTCCTTTGACAAATGTGTAATGGAACGTTAAGTTAGAAGTTAATTTAAAAAGAGAAAAGACGCTGTGAGAGTACCATGAAATACAGCATATTAATACCACTTTCTGTAGTTTTTGTGCAAAGTGGACAGGAAGAAATGGCTAGAAAACTGTCTTCAGGGCTAGAAATTGCTTGTATTAATTCTCTATTCAGTTCTCCATTTTAAAGCTTCATTTACAGTATCTCAATAGTCCATAACTTATTCTGAAGGCACATTTATTCATGGAAAACCCCCTAATTTTTATCGAAAAAAATTTCAACATCATAACCAGAATTTTAATAATAGAAGTATTTGAGGAAGGATAGGGTAGGAAGTTTTAAAAAACACTTTGTTATCCTACTATGCCTAGGGAATCTATCTGCATGTATTTGTCTATGCATTAAAGCTGCATGTGAAGTATTCAAAAGATTGGAAATTATAAAATTAAATGATGCAGCTGTACAGCCATGGTTCATTTCACCCCGGATTATGATAAACTCTTTAAATATATAGCCATGCTCTCATCTTCCATTCACTGGCACTTGTAATCTTTGTTATGTGCAAAGAATTGAGAGTACCTCCAGAATTGTTTAATGAATATTTCTTTGAATTTGCAACACTTAAAGCGTGAGCCCGAGTATCATTTCCACTCCTCTAATTTTCCTCTGAATACCGAGTTCTACATTTTTAATTTAGGATTTTCTGTGGTTGTATGTTTTTCTAATGCCCAAATCCACAACAGTCTCAGGTTTGATGGTGTGGAACACAGTATTAGGTGCTTCTTTTGGAAAGTGAAATTTAAAAACCATGAATTATGAACCTGAATTCCTTGTGCAATGAAGGTAGCTTTCATCATACCCAATTGGAGCTATCTAAGAGTTAATGATCTTGGGGTTTTTTTCAATCCCAATGTACTTCAAGGATTTATTTCCCCTGCCTTGTACAACTATTAGAAGCTGGACTAAATCCCCATGTGGAGGTATTTATCTCTCAACTATAGTGACACCTAGATATTTGATCCATGGAAGACAGCATTCTTAGCGTAAGAGCCATATCTAACAGATGACATGAAAAATCTAAATGAAGAGCATTTTTTAAAGTCTGCCTCTCCCTTGAACTTAGGCCCTTGTCTAAGGCTGGAATGTATCCTTTTTATAAATATGAGTAGTTTTTTCTTTGCTTTTAAAATGAGAGCAGCCTGTAAGTATCGTTTTGTTACTCCTGCCTACATTTTGTAATACAGCAAGAGTTACACTACTTGTCCAACAAATTAGATTTGTGTTCAGTGCCCTCTTCTGCCTGAACAAATTCATACCCATCTGCTGAGCTATAGCTTAGGCTTCTATCCACCTCTTCTGCAAAATCTACCCCACAGTGCATCTAAGGGTACAAAAGTCATGAACTTTCCAAAAGGCAATAAGGAGCATGACCCTTGCATGCTGATGAGTGCATTCTCCTGGGTTTTATATCCTCAGTTTTGAATGAAATATACTGAAGCACTCTAGAACAGCACACAAGCTGAGGACTTGTTCTTCCCAAAGAACACTTCCAGCAAGAGTACCTTTGCTGTTATGCTGCATAATCATGTTATTTATCTACCTTCCCACTGAAAAATATCAAATTATTTTTATAGACAGACAGAGAGGATTTGGGTGTCTGAGAGCACATCAGGCAGTGTAAAGGTTATTTTATAATGCCATAGAAGATGCTGAGTTCAAATCTGTGGTCTTAGTGTGGACAACCGATCTCAGTGTCTAAATGAACCTTGGTGATTACGAAAATCAAAATTACTGATACTAAGTACCTAGGCTTGATGTATGTAGCTTATGATTTTCTTTGTTTACTTCTAGAGCAAACATGTCAGAAATGGATGTCTTTTTACCTTTTTTGTCTTCGTAAACCGTGTCAGAGAAGAGCCAAAATCTAATGCTGTTACAAAAGTTTAGTCTTTCTGTTTGTTTTCTCCTTCATCTAAAATGAAAATAATTGCAGACAGATATGAGAATACAGGTAAGTCATATATGGTCAGATGAAATTTATTTATACTAGTTAGAACGTTTTGTTGTCATTACGTGTCAAGTTTCATACAATGAAAGAGAACACCATCCTCGCATAACACTGGCATTAGGAGCAATTGTATAGGAGCAAGGAACTTGTTAGTAAAGTCTGTTTAATTACCTTTGAAAAAAAGGTAAAAAAATGTGGTTTTTTTTAGTATAGCACTTCCTCTGGTTCTCTGTCTAAGATCATGGCACCGTAAGGTGATGTCACACACCCTGAGAGATCAGTTACAGGCAATTGCACATAGTTACTGTGCCTGGATGTGTAACAGAAGTCTTCCCAGTGGTGTATTTGTAACTTATGACTGAGACAATAGCACAAAATTTTAAAAAAAAAAATATTAAAGATCAGATGAACATTCAGAAATCCTTATGTCAGTCCAAGACCTGTGTTTCCAAGTCTGCAAAAAAAAATCCACAAGATCACACCATCCTCTATATTCTTAGCTAGACACTTGAAGTGGAAAAACATTCAGCTGAGATTTTAAAACCAGTAGGAATGCTATTAGTGTGACAATCATCACAGATGAAGAAAAGTATCTATTTTCTTCTGCTAAATATTAGCTAAACTGGTTGAAGTATCTCTGATGATGATGGCTGTTACATGTGTTTTAATACTTTGAAAATGATCAGAATGAAATTAGATGTAATACACATTTATTTCCCATTTTAGCTAACTGTACAGTTTTGTAGGTTAAAAGAGGACATTACTTAGTGTGTCAGTTGGACAAAATAAATATCAACAAACGAAGGCTTGTATGTAAAAAAATTATTACACAGTTCAAAAGTAAGGGCATATTAGCAAAGGTCTACAATTTTAAAATAATCATTCTTATTACTATAAATCTTAAGCACGTACAAACTAGGTGAATCAAGTCGAGACACTCAGATACAACACCTTTATTTCTTTCACTTAGGAACTGATAGATTGGTATTGTTAAATTATGTTAATGCTTTAATGTTATGCTGTGTTATGCATAATTTATAACTCTAGTGCCAAAATGCATCAGTGCATTTCTCTTGATTAGATATTTTAAGAGCCGAGAAATCTGAAAACTCTCTGGCTGACATTTTATTTAGCAAACCTGCTAATGCAATGTTGTTTTAGCATATTCACAATGAGTAGATTTTAGAAGAATGATGGATATATCAATAAGTTTTGTCGTGAGGAGTGTACGTAGATAATCCATGACAGCATTAATTACTTCATTGTATCATGTTAACAAAACTAAAGTAGGAATAGATTATCATAGACTACTACACCTGATTAAGATGTCTCATACTTGTTTCTGTAGAATATGTAAAATTCTCTCTGTTCTACACATTTAAAGATAACAGTGTAACTCTGTTAAAATTAACAGAATAAAGTGTGAAGTGTCACTTGATTCTGAATTTTAATGCTGAAACAGTGCTATTTTTTATTCAGTAAAGTCCTTCATAAGCATTTCAAGTACTGTCAATTTTTTTAGGGATTCTGAATCTCATTTGCAGGTGAAATAACCTACTATAGTGCTGCAGAAGCAATTGAGGAGGTTTGGCAATAAAGATGACATCAGAAGACAGTTTTAAAAGACTAGACTGCTCTAAATTTAGGTCATACTTCAGGCTAGAAAGCTATGGTTTGAAGAAAACTCCTAGCTTATTGAATTTAAATGCTCTCATGAATAATTACACGATATATTCCTTTTGTTAAAACACTCATGATCCACCTTAAAACAATATATGGTTTTTGACTCCCTTCTTCCCACTGAAAATGCATGTCAGAACCTGAGGATTCCAACAACTGGAAATGTATAGCCTAAATTTATTCAAAACTAGTTCATAATGATCTGTTCCCAGACCACCAACTTACTTTATTTTAAGATCTTTTCTCAACTTTTTATCTCTCTGGCCATTCTTCTTCTTAGGATAATCAAACTATGCTCTTTTTCTGTCCACTCTTTACTGTCTTCATTCAGTTATATTCACCTTTTAGCATTCTGAATATAAGTGCCTCAAAAAATATGTAAAATACCAGAAGAAACATTGACAGTCTTAAGAACCAAAAGTAATACTTCCTCTATTTCCTGAGAAAACTTTTCCTGAACTGTTCTAACACCAAATCTGCCTCTTCATTACCTTGTGATCAATATTAATCACCCTGTGATGACTATTCTGATGTCACGCCTTTATGATCGTTTCCGAGATCAGAGCAAATGTTTGTCAGTCCATTAGTTTCTAAACATGTGACCTTGTATTTTGAACTATCAGGTTGTACTCAATTCTCATTAATGCAGGTCAGTGTTCTTCCTGCTCTCCTTCTTGCTTTATACCATCTAAAATCCATTTTCTCCCCAGCAAAACAGAGAGGAAAGCAAAACCACAGAGCTGCAATTCACAGAATGCTGTAAAAGATCAAGGTGCATGTAATCAGAATAATCTGTGTAGTCTGAATTACACTTGAAAATTATGCTTTAAATTGTGAATAGAATTAAATTGGACCAAATTCTGAATCCACCAATAAATTATTACACAAATGAACTTTTAATTTCTTTTTTTCTTTTAAAGAATAGCAGCTTACAATTTTTATTGTTTACACCCATATTCATGTCTTCCTATTTTGTGGTGTTCCTTTTGTATACATCATTTATTTTACACTTATAAAGACTTATTAAGTAAGTCTTATTGTCAGCAGTTCTGTCATTTAAAATATCAGATAGTACCTAAATCCTTATCCAGCTATACAGAACTATTTAAAGGGCTAGGAACTGAAGTATCATTTTACTAAATATTTTATTGCCTTTGGATATGACATCTGCCAGAACATGTAAAAGAATATGGTTTGAAGAGGCAAGGGAGATGTGATATGATATTTGGTGAGACTGTGGTTGTGAAAAATTTATATCTAAAGAGAAACTATATTATTCATATAGACATAAAATGTTTTAGGAAACATGAGTATATAACTATCTCAAACACATGCTCTTCTATGAGGTACAAGATACTTGATACTTCCAGTTGCCAAGAAGATTGAGAATGTTTTTCATCCTTAGGTTTTCTCTTTACTGAGAAAGTCACATTGGCTTCATTCTCACAAGAGTGTTCTCCATCATGATTTTCTGACCTCTAATCCCTCTGAGGAGAAGTTATCTACAAGTACAGTTGTTGAGACATAGATAAACAAGTATTTTTAATTAGTTGGTTCTTCACTTAGATTTCTGTCCAGCTAACATGTGGATGATTCCATTAATCTCAGTATAGTGATATGTTTAAGTATATTCATGAATCAAAATAAATTTGTGTTTAGTGTGTTCAGTCGGTTTGGAAGACAACTTGTAAGTGCAAGAATGGTACATTTCTCTCCACCCTCCCCTCCAGAAATTAGTCTGTTACCCAAAACTGCATCAGAGTATTTCCAAACATATGAGAGTGATCTGAACAAATCAGCTTCAGAGGACCAAACCAGAAAATCATTAGCAAAAGTGTTTCTGGAGTCCATTTCTTTCACCGGGAATGTGAGGCTACATATGTAGCAATTTGTCATCAAAAGGGAATGAGAGAGATAATTTACTAATCCATGTTGATAACTAAAGGAGAAAAAAATACCATTAACTCTAATGAAAAACGTATAGAGATGAGAACCTATAATACCTTCCAGGAATACATGAGAAGAAGTGATGAACTGTTGGATTCTTGCCCAAAGTTCAGGTGATATAATGAGTGGGTACAGCTTTTCCATGTAATTTATTGAGAGGGAGTTATCTCTCCTCAGCTTCCTGCTAGGGAGGTGATCTTCTTACTGTCTGCAGTAGGGAGGAAAGTGAACTCTCTTTATCCTTTCTACTAATCATCATAGAAAGCAAGAAAAAAATCTATCAAATTGTATCTGTTAACTTGGCTATTGCTTCAGCTCTCTTGAGGTCAGACAATGGAACAACCAAGCTGTTCTGATTCTTTCCTGCAGTTTGATTACTTACAGTCAGGAATTACAGAGAGGAAGTATATAATAAAAATTATTTTTCTTGTATCTCCCATTTTCCTGAATGCAATTGCTATTGTATTAAGGTTGATTTTCAGTAGAAAAGCAAATTAAGAGATTATTGTGCACAAACTATGGTTTTCATTAGAGGCAAGGTGAAGGGGCAAGAATTAAAGTCTCACCAAATCCATTTGGGTTTTGGGCTTATGGAGTGAGGTGAGAGTCCTTCCATTTAATCTTTGAAATAAATGAAATAGAGGAAAGAACACTCTTTTTGTTATACCAGTTGGTGATTTCATAACTCCTATTTTCCTTATTCACCAAAGAGAAGAAAGCTGAATAATGAATAAAAAATACCCAAACTGTGTGAATACATGCATAAGCATACACTGTCCTTCTTTCCCCAAATTTGAGGAATGCTGAGCAGTGGAAAACCAATCCAAAGAATACCTCCATTGTATTCTAGTTTGTATACATCCAAGCCAAGGACGACATGCCACAGACTATAACCTCTCCCAATCTCATTTTGGTATGAAGCATCCTTCAGAGAGATCAATAGTAATTTCATTCCAATAATTTGTCGCCTAATATAGTCAACAGAAGAAAAAAGGGGCAAACCTGCACCGACAATTCCACCTTCCAAAATTTTAGCCTCTATTACTATTGCTTCTGACAGCAAGCAATATTTGAAGCAGATGAGAACAGAGAACTTAAGAAAAAATAGTTAAGAAAATCGTGACTATAAGAGATAAAGCTTCTATATATTAATATAAAAGCTGCTACTGGCTCAGGAAGATAATTTGCATGGGATGTATGTACTTAAAATACTTGCACAGAACCTGCTGGAGTACTTAGGAAAAACAAACCAACCAACCAACCTATCATTATTTCTTAACATCAGGGTTGGGTCTGTCATGTTAGTCAATAATAAGAATGAAATATTTTGCAGTACAGTAGAAAAACTGAAAAATAGGTTTAGGCCAAGTTTGCCTATATTAGTCAATATTTATTCACATAAAATATGTCACAGACATGTTAGGAAACAAGAGCCTTTAGGTAAATTATTTTAAGACTTCAAAACTAGAAGAAAAATTACAAGTGACAGGAATTTGTTAGCCACAACGTTGATTTAAAAACAAAACAAAACAAAACAAAACACCAACCCCCACAAAAAAACCCACAAACCACCCCAAACCCCCACAAATTTTCTGTTGAACCATTTTCTCTTCTCATTACTTCTTGTAAATGTATTTCTAACCAGGCTGCTCTATCTCCCACCGTAACAGATACAGCTGGTTTCCTACCAAGACGTTCAACTGAGAAGTAATAATGCTCTGACTTGATAAAATAAGACAAATAATGGTGTAAATCTCATTAGAAATAATGCATGCATTAAGAGATAATCCTAATCTTATTTCACTCAATGACTTTCCCTGTTTAATTCAGCTCATTTAGAATATGTTCTTCTTTTTACAAAAAAACCCCAAACCAAACCAAACCAAAACAATGAGTGACCAATAGTAAAAGATTCATAATTTCAAGCATGTTTGGAATAGATGAATAAATATAATATGATTCTGCACCATGCAAAATACTAATTCATTTTATTTAGCGTTCTATTCAAAACAGTTTGTTGTTTAGATATTCACTAGGCTTTTATATGTGGCTAATAAATAAAATTTTCTCCATATAATCATCATGTAGAATGAAAGGCATACTTGTAAATACATTAGTGTTAGCTGTCTAAAGAACTACTAAAGTTTATCTATACAGGATAAGCATAAAACAATCCTTTGTTTTGTTAAATAACAGAATGAATTATGTCTTCAAATTTTTATCTTTTTTTAACAGATTATTTTTATGGTCAAAAGTAATCTTTCTGCCTCCAACACTTCGAGATTAGTCAGAGAACCTGCAGGGTAAACTATACATGCTGGTGCACTTCATAGAGATAAAGTGTATAATGACGCAGCACCAAGTGAGATATGTGGAATGAACGTGGGCTCAAGTTTCAGCTCGCTCAAGCTACTTGATTGTATGTGCCGGCCTTCGGTCATCTCTGCCTTTCACAAGTTGCATCAACTCTGTGCTTTCACAGGAGTGAATTTAGTTTTTTTCAACTAACACCACTTTTCAACTTAACTGCGATTCTTCCTTCTAGCATGCTACCTGCGTTTGTCTTTTCTTTTCAGGGTTCACTTAACCTCCAGTGCACTTTTTGAAGGACCTGTCTCAGTAACTCAGCTTCCACGCTGAGCTTTGCGTGCAAGCGCAGGCTCCATCTGGCTACTGCTGTAGCTGCTGTCATTCGGTCAGACCAAATTTTAGCCAGGACCCAGAGGACCTTCTGCAGACCAGCCCTTCCACCTTTAAAGGTCTTAAATGAGCTAAGAAGTGATGGACTGAGACATTCCTAAGCCTCTATCCTCCCTTCCTTTACGAGGCATCTGATTTTCAAAATACGTATCAATATAAAAATATAAAGCCATGAGAAGAAATTTGGAGGGAAGAATGTATTAGACACTAGTGAGACTACCTGATCTTCCATGTTAATAAACAGCAATTTTGAAACTCCCACAAGGAAGTAATCACTATTGGAAACATTTTAATTTACAGGCAGTAAATCACTAGAGACAGAAAGGTGCTGGCATGGCCCAATAGTGTCAACAGACCCTTTTTATCCCTCCCATTCTTGTTTCTTAGAGGGTTATCATGACCCACTGGCATCCATCCATCCCTTTGGAGTGGCCAATGAACTCAGAGGAAAAACATTTTTCTTGGAGTAATTACAATACGGTATTTACTAATTCTTGGGCACCACAGAATTGCCAAAGACATCCACGACTTTGCTGGACACATCTTCCCCAATAGTGCTTGGAGGGTATCCAGGTACTATCCAACTGACATCCAGCGGGGTCTGTACCTGTGTAAAGAACTACCACTTTTGTAATACAGAGCTAGGGCAATTTACTGGACAGTAACATAATCTAATAGGTCTTGCTTGTGGATGATGTTGTTTAAAAATTCAGGCCTCTTCAGCCAAGACCAGAACATGGTCTTCTACACGGTTTAGGGAGAGGAGATTTAGTGACTTGTTTTCCCTCAGCTGCCCTGTCTAGTGTTTGTACTCAAGCATCTCTACCTATACCAGCTTTAAGGTCAGCTCTTACAGAATAGTGGTAAGAAATTCATTCAGATTGCAAGTCAGATTTGGGTTTGGTTTCTTTTTTTTTTTTTTTTTTTTTTTAATTATCAGCTCCTAAATCCAAGTACATTATCTCTGTGAGGCTGGCAGGAACTCCTTTCATCAGAACAGGGATAAGCAGAGTAAAACATTTAGCATGTTAAACCACATAAGCCTGGTTCTGGTTTTAAGAGAGAGGAGCTATTTGCAAGACTGCACATACCACTCCCATTTTACAGCACATAAGTATTTCGATTTCCATAATTTCTTGAAAAATTTTGCTTCTCTGTCCCCAGATTTCAGCATTCCTCTTTTACAGTCATTAACCTCAGCTTTCTCATTTATATAGTTTCTCTAACTATTGAAATCTCCCTTGACTTCCTCCTCATCTTTGCATTCATTCAGGCTGAGCTGTCTCATAAATCTTGGGATCAGAACCCCCTCTGGCATATATTCGAGGTTTATGGCTTCCAGAGCTAAAGGCTTACTAGTGTGACATAAGTGGTTGCAAAGCACGTCACTTACTTACCAAAAATAAGACATCAACGAAGCCAGGGCGGACAGCTCTTCCTTTGCAGCATGCAAAAAAGTTTCAGTGATAGATACCACGATTCCATAAACTTCAAGACCCTCTACTAGGCACAACGAGCATTACGGAGTTTAACTCACTTAATATGAAGCTTACCCCAGGCTGAGGATGGGTTAATTAAGAGAAGAATCAGGCCAGGTTTAATCTTAAAAATGAAATTTTACTCAATTTAGTCATTAAAAACTCACTTCATGCTACGGCCAGTTCTTACACATTATTGACCACCACTAAATGTACAAACCTGCCAGTGTTTAACAACTATATTCCACACTAGTTGTGAGTATGCCATACCACAGAGCTGATGCTGTACACCTAGCACCGATGGAGGTGATGCTTGGTTGTCCTTAGGTGCAAAGGCTGAAGTGATGAAGCTTAAGAGCTTGTTGGCAAGAGAAATTGGAACTGACGTGGTCTTGTCTTTCTTCCTTGACTTTCCTCACTTACGCCGTTTTTGCCTTCCTTTCAGAAAGGGGGACAGGGGTGGTGTGTCTCCTCTGCTCCTAGTACTGCTTATTTTCTTTTGTCTTGTGTATTTGGGAGAATGTCCTGCCTATCTACAGTCTGTTGTGCTTATCTTGTCCTTGGTCCGGCAATTCTTGTTACTTGGATGCCTCCTACATCCAACTATATTCTTCTTTGTTTCTTTGAGGATGGAGGAAGGGGAAGGAAAGATATTATGAGTAACTTTGGAAGCAAGTTCTTAATAAGAAAAGGCAGGCTCACAAACTTCTTTAGTCTCCAACAGATTTTTCTTTCATTTGCCTACAGGAGGAAAATAAAATGTAGCTTATAAATAAAAGCACTTTAAAGTGATTGATTGAAGTTGCTGGAGAGAATTTGATTTTAAAAGCACTCTTCCCACATTAACTCTCACAGGATCATAAGGGTGAACTAATTCTTGTTACGTACTTAAAGCCATGCTGCCTTGCTAGTTTAAATCACTAGAAACAAATTGGTAACTACATTTCCACAATAAAATTTCCCAAACAAACAGCTAATTCTCTCAACCTGGGAAGCAACCATTCTTTGGATCTGGATATTTTTAATAGTAAGTTTTTTTGCAGAGGATTTACACTGCAGAGTTCAGCACCAGGCAAGGGCCTAGGAACGAGCTCTAGCCCGGTCTCCCCCATCTACAGAAAGCATCAGCGCTCTCACTGCTATATTCTGAACTTGCAAACATGACTGCCATGGCTTGACCACTAACCTTCCTTTGTTTTCTTCTTCTAAAGCTCAGCTGGCCAAAAAGGAGATATTAAGAACAACCAATCAGCAAGAAATTGGACTGAAAAATCTTCAGTCTCTATTCAGCCACGTAAATAAACAATTCAGTCTTGGAATGTGTTTAGTGCCTGTGTGCTCCAGATGACTGCTGAACCAGCAGCATTTTTAAAGACAAATATTTAGTTTTATTCTGAAAGAATAGGAGCTTTTTTTTTTGCTTTTTTATTTTATTATATTGGGGTTTATATCTCTTTTTAAATATTGACCATTAAAATTTTTGTGTGTCCTTTGTGCCAATACATTTATTGCAGATCCTCTTGCATGACCGTGGTGGTTTAATCTAGTAAAAAGGAAGGCACTGCTCCTTTTTATCCTTGAAAAAAGAAGAAGAAAAAAAAAAAAGGAAAAAGAAGAATGAGAATGAGAAAGATTGATATGATTTGAGTGGACTGATATGATCTTGATTAAAATTAACCAATTCATGTGCTAGAAGCATTAACTTTTCTAAGGGAATGTAATGTTTTTATTGATAAAATCAGTTATGCAACATAGTTCTTTACGCTATGAATTATACATAGTTATACTGGATATGCATATTAATCTGTTTTCTCCTTTCAGTCACTGAACACATTAGTTATGAATATCTATCATTTACAAGGGTATAGATCCCACCAAAACAGAAGAACTTAAAATAAGACTTATCTGAAAATCACTCACTTAACTTCAGATGTCTATAAGAATCTTGGTTTCTCCCTTTTTTGCAAGGAAAAAAAAAAAGCTACCACATGTAAGTAATTCAATTCCACACCCCACACACCCGGGTGTGGAATTGAACATACATTGAGCATACATTGTTTCAGTATGAATATCTAGAAATACAGCTCCCAGTTAGTTCTTGCTCATAGTTTATACACTTCTGGTTAGTGCACTGGTCTGAAAGGGAGAGCAATAGAGTAACGGCACTGATCTTGGACTGAAGATTTGTGGACAAATATTTTAGTTACAGACTTCTCATGCAAGTAGTGGCAAACATCACCGCCATACTTGTGGTAAAACTAGGAAAAATGAAACTGTGCTTGCTTTCACCCAAGAATAATCTGTCCTTTCAAGGGTGACTGCCCTCAAGACAGAACTCCAGCCTCTGAATCCCAAAGGAAAGGAAAGCCATCAATTCCCCACTAAGGTACCAGTGCTCTGAACTATGGGGTGGATTTAATGGTTTGTACTGGTTAGTTTGGGGAAGTTCCCTGATCACTGTGAGGTTGACTGAACTTCCCTTTGAGATGTCCACAAAGTGTAGGGGCTGCCAAGCAGTGATTAAATTTCAGAATTGGATAAAGTGACGCTTGCATCAAAATCTGTGATGTGCTCTGGGTTTTTTTCTGAAGAAAAGGCAGTGCAGAAGTCAAAAATTATCTCAGTTCTCCATCACTAAATTTTCTATGAATGTGATTAATACTGCTGGAGTCATAAGTGTTGGCAAAATATCTTTCTTATCTGAATTACCACCAATTTTGCATGACTGGCATTCATGGACTGAAAAAAACCCCAAACCAAACAACCCCCCCCCCCCCCCCAACTTTTCCTTGAGGATGGTTTAATCAATAAGCTAAGTGAAAAAGAAAAATAATGCTGAGGGAATTTTTTGTCACACAGATAATATAATAGATGGTGGTTTACATTTTTTTTAAAACATAGCCGTAGGTACACTTTTATTAGTTTTGGGAGACAGATGTTGAATTTATTGGAAAGTGTCACTTTTTAATTAAGTTTTAATGTTGTATACACACTATTTTTTTTTTACATAGGCTTTGCTACTTTAGTGCATGCAAAACTGAACTGTAATGAATTTTGTAATTATTTGTCTTATAATTATATATTAGCCGGTGAAGCACAATTAGCCTATTCCTGGTTTATTGATTATTTTAGAAAAACCAAAAACCTCTCTGTTTCGCTTGCTGTGATGTTATCTGAGAAAATCTCAAACAACTTTAGCATACTTTCCTATGGTAAAAAGTGAAAAACTGTAATTTGCCAAAGCTGTGTATCAGAATTCTGAAAATAATTTTATACTCCAGAGGAGACGCTTTGTCAATACAACATTTTTTCCTATACTATGCTGCTGCTTTTTGACTTGCAAGGACAGCTCTTTCCCTTTCCACAAAAGCAAGAAGCAAGTTATATTCAAGGTAGAATGAAATTGTCAGAAAGTCTGAAGTGTAAAACTTCAGACTATCTGAAAAATACATAGAAACGTTTCCAGCATAGAAATTAAATATTCTGTCCATAAGAACTGCTTTTCTAAAGTCATCCATGCGTTGTGCTGAAATTTCACCCATGTATAAAACACCAGTAAACACAAACGAAGGACATCTCATGTATCATTGTGAAACACCAGTGTGCCTTGCAAGCTAATAACATCTTTCTCCAGAGCCAGAACATCATTTCATTTTGCAGAAAAGGAAGATATATAATGGATGACAAATCTGGATCTCAATGCTTAATGCTATTTCTTCAGTCATTACATGAAAGAAAAAAGATATCTTATTTGATACCTATATTCTTTGGACTTTCCTGCATATAGCTTTTATCATAACATTATCTTATTGAACAGTGATTCTCAGACAACTAGTTAGTCAATGATCCTGTTCAATATAGAATATTAGAAACATAAGAAAGTACTAGAAACATCACAGACATCTTATAATTCATTCTGTTTTACTGATCTCCTGTAATGACTTCAGATGTATTTTAATAAAGACAAATAGAGTAGAGCCATCTCATACTTCATATGAACAGCACTCAGGTAAGCTGAGAAATTTCTCAGTAGTATCCTGTGATCTCTGGAAAGAGTGCATCAAAGCACTTAAATGCAATTTTGTCTGTTTTCTAAGTTAAACATATTTTGAACTCTTTAGGAAGAATAAAATAGGCAAGGTGGACATATGAAATAAATGCTATTTCTTTTTAACACCAGGAAAACTAATTTCACTGAATAGAATTCTATTAATTCCAGTGGGCATATGCCCAGTCGGAAAGAAGCATTTTTATTATTATTGTTACTTTTAGTACGTACCCTAGAACTTCATCTTTTGCCAGTAGCAAATCACTGATCAGTGAGACTAATATAGTATGCTCTCCAATAACTGTTCTAAATTCCAGTAATTTGGTGATTAAAATTGTTTTCAATATTGCTGTATAAAATTCAACCTGTTTACTGCAGGATTGCTTGTTATAAACCTAGTCATAACCATTTCTATTTTATAAACAATGCTATGAGAGAAGAACATAATTTCTCTCGCAGTGAACATTCTGGCAGCATACTTGCTTCCACCTCTACCTAGTGGAAGTATACACACAAATCCATAGAGCCAAAAAAAAAAAAAAAAGGAAATCAGGTTTTTCTTTACCTTCTGAATTACTTTTCTCCACTCACATCAACATAGTCTGTGACTAAACAGAAAATGAGTTACACAGTGCTTAAAACACCATCTATTAAAGTATGACTTCACATATTTCTCTTCATAATATGATCCTTTATCATTTATCTTCATCTATGAGAGAGTGACCCAGGAATTAACTTTCATGTTAAATGGGGCTAGGATCATAAACTGCTAGCATTGCTGTTATTATTCCTGATATGTCAGGGGGATACCCAATCCATAACATCTCATTACAATTTCTCAAAGAGCATCTCGGTTTGTTTGTTTCTATTGAGCTGGACTTCAAATCAGTTAACCCAGAAAACAACTCTAGTCTCCTCTGAAAGTAATTACATTTTTCAGTATATTATTGGGAGATATGGAGCTATTTGAGATGGCATATTAAGCGGAAAACAGACTGGAGAGGCTATGAGATAGTTACAAGAAGATTTATGGGCAGGAAAGTTTTTAAGTTCTCCTATTTTCTGGAATAATCTGCTTGCTTTGCTCCAGTAATGCTGCTAGTTATCAGGTGGCTTGATGAAATCATAGCATAATTACGAATGCTAGAGAGTGAAAACCATTTATCTAGTTAGGAGCTTAAAACTAGAATTGTATTCTTCATTTGTTCAGAGCACCATGAAATGGATCACTTGAACATTTGAAATGCATGTGTGTGAGCAGTTTATTGCTAATCCTTAATTCACTTATTGCACATGTCTAAAAATCCAATATTGGCTTCTTTTCAGTGTATTTTTTTTCCTAAGGCATATAAAAATGTTTTTTGTGAAGCAATTCCTTGTAAGTACTGAAGAATCAATTTGTTAATTAATCTTAAGAAGTGCACTCCTTGCGAGTGATGAGAGATGTTTTTTCACCTTATCACTTATTAGCCAGTATCCCTGAACCCACGCTTCTCCACCAACTGAGTAATTTCAAGAAATGTGCTACTGCAGAAACCAGTATCAAGGTGGCTCAAATTTTGTGTATTTTACTGAAAATAATTCATTGCAGGTATATTTTAAGAATTATTTCATTTTTTTGTAAGTTTTGAAAAAAAGAAAAAGAATCAAGAACGTGTAGTACTTTACATGTACAAGGTGTTTATATTAAGTAGCTTGCACAGTATTTCATATTTCTTCAAGAAGCCTAGAATCAAGTCTGTAACAAAAATCTTTCTGTTCCCATTTTCAGTCTGAATTACACGCCAAGGCTTAAGTCTTAGAAGAGTTCATTTTATGAATCCTCACTGTAACTCCAGTGATTTAGCAGAGCTGCTGAACATACCATAATTATGTGTGATCTCAAGTCTGATGATAATCTGGGGAATTAAAAAAGGAATGTGTTGCATCTGTTTCAACAAGTTTTCATGATCTGAAAAGCATCATTCATAAGATTACTGCAGTTTCCTAATTTTTCTGAACATTTGTTATATTCTCCTAACTTCATCTGCAAGTCACAGTAAGTCATACCTCAATACAGCAAAATGCTAGAAATCAACTTTTTGAAAGCTACATCACTCCAAAACTAGTTGATGTGTTAATAATACCAGCTCACAATACAGACACTGAAAATTCAAAATTAATATTTTTTACCACTGGCAACATCACTTCCTTCTCACTTCTAAATGTCTTTAAAAACATATTAGAATGCTTTTGCAGCTGGAGGCAAAACAAGATACATTATGGTATATAAAAAAGCACCAGGCAATCAAGTTTAGGAAATTAAACCCCACCCTTTTAATCCAAAATTATTTATTTCTTTTGGGGGGGGGGGAGGGGAGAAAAAGAAAGAAAGAAAAAAAAAAAGAGTCACTGAATGTAAGATATTGCCTTAACTTAACTGAAGTAGGATTTTTCACCTATCAATGTTGAAATTGCAGCTTCTTTCTTTGTCTTTCCTCCCTTAGCCGTCACAAACTCATACGCACACAAACACATGCACACAAGACTATAAAAATCCATCCCAGTGAAAAAGGGTTTGAAAAGATATGATCTTTCCATTTTTCAAAGTAAGTCTTAAACAACCTAATTTAAACATAGATATCTTGTATACTTCAGATAGGGAGGGAATGCACATTTTATTGATTAATGAATAACACTTATTGTCCTGGATATAGAATTTTAACATCTCACTCTTCCCATACCCACTTCCATATCCATGCTTCCATATTTAAATACAAAGTTGGCTTTGACATTTACCAAGGAGAAAAAAATAAAAGAAAATAATAAGTAGGACAGGATTATAGGCTCTCTTCAATGAGGAACACCTCTGCGGGCATGGGTGCTACACACTGAGCCATAACACAGCTCATTACTGAAATATAATGCATTACAGTGGGAAAAAAAGTTCTTTGAAATGATGTCTTTCAGAGAAGGTCGCATAAAAAAATTCAGAAAAATGGCTAATGAAGGTGTGGAACAAGTACTTAGGACTGCTAAAGAGGAAACCAAGAGGTATATTGTCCTCTGAGATCTAAAGTAAGAGTCTGTGAAGGAAAGCAGGTCAAACAGTGGTTGATGTGTCCAACATGATACTGTGAAAAAAATGGATACTTCAGTGAAGGCAAAAGGAAAGCCTAACAGATAAACCTTCTGAAGCATCAAATGGCAGGTGGTGAATCCCTAACCTGGACCAGTAATGGATGAAGAGCTGGAAAGTGGTACAAGAGACAAGAAGCATCTAATTATTTTGTAATTTGCTTTAATTTAAATCAGATTTTAATTTGTTGTCACAACAGATTAACAGTGGCTGCACAAACAAATGTAATGAATTCAGGGTGTTCCAAAGCCAAAGGCTAAACCTGGATTTATTGTTGGCATGTGCTTTATTCATCTCTCTAGCCTGAGCAGGACTTGTTTCTTTTTTATTTTCCTTTTTTTTCCTTCCCAGAGAAGTCAGTGATTTAAGGCAAACTAATGAGAAATAAATAAAATGAAGCAAGCTTCAACTTAACTTGAGGATTTGTGTTTGTGTGGGTATTTCAAAGTAATGCCATAAGCAGCTGTGCCTTATTCCGCTTAATTTATTTTTTTTTCTTCTGACTGAGCAAAGAAAAAAACTGTTCTCCACCATAACACTGATTTGGACCTAATCTGGAATAGCCTTTTTATTAATATTGTACTAAACCTCAGGAAATGATGCCATAGGCCACATATTAGTGCCAAAATACATATGAAGTCAGTTGATTCTATTTATTAAGACCATACAAGGTCTTTGACCTCCTTACAGTGCACAAACATTAGGCCAGCTGGCTTACAGACATTCTTTTATACTAAATCTGCACACTCATATCTGTTAGCGACTTTTCATTTCATCACGGCACAAGGAGTACCAGAACTGTAGCAGTGGTTTATATGACTATATTTAGACTGCATGACTGGCCAGTAGAAGTACATACTGTGTCATTTTCATACGTTCATTAGTGGTGGCTGATAACAACCATACTGCTTCTTTCAGGTAGATAAATCATGTTCAACTGAGAACCTGGAAATGATCAGATTAGGAATTAGCTCTGAACACCCCTCTCACTATATAGCACAGAAATATTTAATTTGGCAGGAATTTATCACTGGAAAAAATCATCTGAGTGCAAAAGCATTTAAGAATGCATTTTCAAAAGCTCGAATAGGCACAAATCCCTTTCTGAGGTGCAAGTGTGGGTTAGAGGTGTTACTGATTTTCAGAGAGATTACCTGAATCTGTAATGGAAAGTTGCAAAGTGACTTTGTTTAGGAGACATAACCCACATTTCCTGAGCCCATCAGGCTCCGCAAGCTGCAAACAAACACAATCTGTTTATTTCATGAATAGCCCGTCTGTTCACAACCTCAAGGTCTCAACAGAGACCAAATTCAAAACATTTTGTCACCATTCATGTCCCTTCACTAATTCACCCAGCCTACATGGCAAGGCAACGTGTTCCATTCAGGGGCTGGGTATGTGGTTATAGTTATGTTTTGTCTTCTCATATTGGGCACTAATGGCAGAGTTTTGGTAGCAGGGTGCTGCTGGGGTGGGCTTTGGAGGAGAAGGCAGGGAACTGCCCTGTGCCGGTCCCAGACGGTCCCGTAAGGCGGCGAAACAGATCCCGACAGATTATTGAATGCCAGAACTTCAGGCAGAGGAGCTTATGGTGCCTCTACTCAAACATATCTAAGAAAAAGCAGCAGCTGTGAGGGGCAGGAGGCACAGCTGGAGCCACCTCCTCGAAGGTGGTTCTCTATGATGGAGGAGATGCCTTTGAGGGGACCGTGGCCGTGGGTAAGACATCCCAGGGTAGGGACAGCCCCAGGGGACTGCAGCTTGTGGAGGAGCCATGCTGGGGCAGGGCCACCACCAAGAAGCCAACTGCAGGGGAGCCATGCCGGGGCAGGGCAGTATTAAGGAGCAAGAAGCAGCGAAAGGAAAATAAATAAGCAAAGAGAAGCAGAAAGAAACCATTAAGCGCAAATCCCAACCTCCTGCACCGCCTGTCGTCTCACCAAAGGGATTGGAAGGGACTGAGTGTGACACGAGGCAAAACAAAGGGAAGTTGAGACCATGAAATGGAGAAGAAAATGTGTTTGACTGAAGCAGAGCCTGGGGGAGGGGTGTTTCTTTAACTGTTTCTATCTTCTTTTTTTTTCCTCAATACCTGAATCAGTCGTAAAAGGTTTATGTTAATTGGCAATGAATCAAATTAAGTGAAATTCCCCAAGTTGAGACAGTTTAGCTTGTCACACTTTGTAGACTAAGCCTTCCTTACTAGATGCAGAAACTTTCTTCTTGAACTGTGGCTCATCTTTCTAGTTCTCGCTGTCTCAAACACTTCCAGCACAGGAAAATAACAAGCCTTTAAAATTCTCTCTACGTCTTGAAGAACATAAGAAATGAAAAAGCACATCTTCCTAAACATGTGGTAGAAAAATAAGACAGTTCTGACTGGACACTCCCCTATTAAAAAAAAAAAAAAAAAAAAAAAAAAAGTTGATAGTCTTCATATTCCTGTTTTGATATGCCTTGAATTAGGGGTGCCGTCAGTCGGAGAGACTGACAGATTCTATGTTTCTCTGATTAGTTGGCTCTGACTCTCTGGAAGAAAACCAGCTCTGATCATTACATCTGTAGAGGTTACACTCTTTGAGGAAATTTGTCTTGAGAGGAACTTGAAAGCATAAAATGGCACTTAAAATGACTGTGAAGGAGGATGCCTACAAATCTTCGTTAAAAACTCCTTAACATTATATTTGGAGAAATAAATGAATAATAGAAATATTCATACATTCATATAAGCACTACTTCATTTTCCTGAGACTGCTTTCATTTAACGTGTCCCTAAGTGAGAAGCAGCCAGAAATCCCTCTCAATTTTGTTTATACAGTTCAGACATTAATAGTTTGTTCATTTTTCCTTTGGGCCACAGACAGTGTACCTTCTGTGATTCCCATAGTATTGTTTTTTATAGCCATGTTTGTTGGTTTTGCGTAGTATTGTTCTTCAGAAACTGAGAAAGAGGTTTTATGATTTATTCAATCCAAAATTATCAACATTTAGCAATCACTTATATCCTCCAGTAATATTTAAAACAATTTCTATTAAATTATCCAGAAAATAACTACAGTTTATCTTGCTTCTCCCAAATTCAGTTCTTTCCTAACATTGTGCCCACTGATCCATTTCCACGCTGCTTCTCTCTCACAAGTGCAATCCCATTTATCCCTTTATTAGCTTGTCCAGCTCCTTTCCTTGTATTACCCAACCTCTATACCTAGCCTACTTCTGTCTTAATCTAACCTAACCCTGGAGCCTCAGTAGAAGGGTACTTATGTGAGTTTTGTGATTTTTGTGCCTAAAGTTTCAAAATTATTCAGAGTTGGGCATCATGTAGATCTAATATTAGATAATTGTAGTAAGTAGAAGCAAAAAGTGAAATATATCTGGTTTATGGGATGGTGATGGAGTTTTGTGTGTGTATATTTATTCATGTGTTTGTGTGTAAGACTTAGAGGCTTTTTTCAGAATCCTGGTATTCTTAAATTACCTAAAAAATTGTAGCACATATAGACCTTAATATTCCCATTGTCAGACTCATTTATGAATAAACTTAGGCATTCATGTGAACTGCTAAAAGGTGCAACATCCAATTTTTTTTTTTTAAACACTGGCCTTCCCTTTATAGAATGAAAATAAAAAAATGAGCCAGTCAACAAGAATAAAAATGGATTCGTAATAACTGGATCACAATAGGATGCTAAATCTCTATGCTATGATAAACAGTTGTCACACAGAGGAGTGAGTTCACCAATTCACAGACAGGAGGGGATTAGATGATGTGTTTTGTTGTTTACATATTCTAAGATTTTGGGATCCCTAATGGAATTCACATCTTCTATTTAAATCTTCTTTAAATCTTTGCCACTGCTGCCTACTTTAATCTCTTCTCGTAAAGGGAATGTTAAAACAAGGAACATCAAGGGCCATTTTCAACTTCAGTGTAGAAAAAGAGGGCTCTCAGCAGTTTTCAAAACCAGGTACAGTAGAGCAGAGCTTTTCTTCCTGACAATGCCTGCTAGATTAAATTTTAAATGTGCATTCTGAATAAGCAGTTTACATAAGGCAGCACAGGCTTAGAACTGTTTAGAACTTAAAGTTTTGCTTTAAGGTTGGCTTATTCTTAATAAAAAATGGGCCTGTGCTACTAGGAAGTTTTATTCTTGCAATTAAACAATTTAGATGTTTTTTTCCCTCATCTTTGTTAATGCTGTTCCACATGGGGCAATGAAAAAATGCCTTATTCTTATGATGACATGATAGGACTTAAATTACTCTATTTATGTAAGTGGAAATCCATAGAATTCAATACAGTCACTTCTGATTTACAACAGTGCAAAAGGAAGAGAATTGAGCTATGATTAAGTGTCCTAGCTGTGACCAAGACTTTCTGTCCCAGAGTTACTTCCAGCAGTTTTCTTAAGCTGGACTCTTAGCAATGACAAATTCTGTAGTGTCAAAACAAAAAAGACCAGCTAGTTAAGTACTAGGAATCCGTAAAAAGATCCAATACAATCCTGGAAGACCACATTGAAGGTTACAATGTTTTTCCCGTCTATTTCTAAATATCAGAAACTCTACACTAAGTGAGGGAGTCATTGTTTATATTAAGTTTGTTCCAATGGGACTGAGACTTTAATTCTAAACTAGTGTTGCCTTCCTCAAGCACCCTCCTCCAACAACAGAAGCAAAATAAACTGTCTATCAATGGAGATGAGACTTTTGTAGCCTGTAGGGGAAGCAGTCATGCCTAAATATCCAGTGTTTTAGCAGTATTGCAGGTAGATCTTGAAACGCAATATAATTTAAGGTCTTTATGACATAGGATTTTCTGTTCATTAACAAAATATTTCAAGGAATGGCAGAAAATGTGTACGTTACAAAATTTGGTTTATACTTGAAATTCCAAATAATAATTATGTAGTAGTAATTAAGAACCCCTATTTCTACTTCAAGGTGTAGAAAGCTCCTTGTGTGTACTGTGGCACAGGAGTTGTGATGTGCTGCATTGCTCCTGTGGACTCTTCCAATTCTCAGAATCCTGTTTTCTGCACTGTAGAGGTGTAGTCTCTACCGTCGAAGAGAAGCTTGAATTATAGTTTGCAAAATAAATTAAAGCAGTTTTCCCTTCCTGTCCCCCTCTGCTTTTCTACCCTTCCTAAAGGATTTGATGGGAGATTTAGAATTCCATCATACAAAAGCGTAAAGAGAAAGTCATAGGAAAGGGCAATCGGAAAGTAATAAGAGCCTAAAAGTGATTCTTCAGTGGTGGAGCAGGGGACTCCTGTCTGCTTTTCAGCTCTCGGGTATTATTGTACATCACTGTGCAGTCTCCACTCCTGTTTCACAGTGTAGACGTACCCTAGATTTAACAGAAATCAGTGCAAATGAGGTCTGGTCCTTGGTATGGATAGCTGGGACACCAGGATCTCAGGCTGTACACATATAGATAATCTTAGACATATACTTTCTTTTTAACTTTCTAATGAATTTCATATTATTGACAATAAAGGTACTATTTACATTGTTGGACTGCTTTTGGGTCATGTAAAATTAATTTAGCATGAAGTGTAGAATTTTCCTGAGAGCTATGAGAAAAATATCCACATTCCAAGATACTTCATAACTCAGCAGTCACATTTTTCTGGAATTGTCTGCTGCTTCTAGAAAATATTAAATATCCTGCTAACAGTGGAAATGTTAATTTGTCCTCAACTACGAGTAGTGAGGTTTTGTGCTCTTCATTTCCCCACTTAATACTGCCCCCCTAGGCCTCCCCAGAAATCTAAGGTATGTACATTCTCAGAAGAGAAACAAATAGAAATACATTCCTTGAAGTATTCCTTTTGAAAAATGGCCAGGTAGGATGTGAGGATATGAACTGTATTTCACGACAGTCAAGAAATAGTGTAGGAGAAAAAGGAAAACCAAAGAAGACTTTAAAGGTGGCTGTTCAGTGAATCAGAGAGCGCTTTTGGTTATTTTCTCTTCCTTATTATAATAAGAATCATCTACATTGAATGATGTCTTAGGTGTTTGGTGGTATTCAAATTACATCTCTCCATTTGCTTATTTATGGCTATTACAGCTTTTTATGCTTTTTCTGGGGAACTGTGAGAGAAATGGCTTCTTGAATGAAGCTATTTTAAGATAAAGCATGACAAATTTATACTTAATTCTGTTCACATTTATAAATATTTCAGATTTACCCTCTATTGCATAAATTAATTGTTTGATTTGTAGTTGCTTTTGGTATTAAGATTCTTTTAAAATCTGTAAAATGGTAAACATTTCTTTCAGGCATGCTCTGCTGCGTGAGGTTGAAAACAGTCTGAATTTGGCATGTGCTTTATTACTTATTAGTCTGACTTAGAAATATGCCCATTTTAGATGCAGCCCAGCATTCATATTAGAATGGTAAAAGAAAAATCTGAGGAATTTCTTCCAACACTGAACAAGGAATTCATTAAGATAAGAAAAAATGGTACTGGCCTTACAATTGTTCTTCATATGTAGAGGTATGGAAGACACACCCTCTGTTAGAAGTTTTGTCAAACATGCTTCCTGCAACAGAGCTAGAGAAACTCTGAACAGAACATCATGTGATGTAAATCCTATAGTAAGATATGCTATGTTGTGTGACAAAACCCCCTAAAAATCGAGTTGCTCTGTTTGTCAGGAGGACTTTTTAAACTGATAGGTGAAATGGGTAATAACATCCATTAACAACCCACAACATTAAATAAATGAAGAGGCGCAGAACTGAATTGTGTACTGGAAAAAGTGAGAAGAACCCCTTCAGCTGGCTTTTCCTGTGAAGGGTATGTTGTGGCACGCACCTTCATATAAACATTTCCTCTCTAGTCAATGGGGAGAATTAAATTTCTTCGGAGATTAGACTCATTCTTTCCACATAGGATTAGGCTCCTAACTTTCAGGCATTTTAAGTCTGGCAAGAGGAATCCAAGCCCAGGTCAATGAAATTCATCTTCCTTTATCTTTGACGCAGACTAGCATTTGTGAGGACGTAATGCAGAAGTACCAACAACCTTTTCTGGGGCCCTTGCTTGGGTCTTTATTAAGCTGTCAGACTAAGCCAGTTGTTCTTATGAGTGCAAGTAACCTTAATGAGATTAAAACACTAATAAAAACCTCCTTACTTTTATTGATTCTAACTAAGTAGAGTATTATTTGTTGTTTACAGTGCTATCCATATTTTTTTAGAGTTTACACTAAGCAGTTGTGTTGCCTAGCATTTTTATTAAAAATTCTGAATAATGCATAAGTGTTTGTATACAACTTACAAGCTCAGTAGGTTGTATTATATTAACAGATGCACTGCAAATCTTTCCAGTTCAAAAAGTATTTGATTACCAAATCATGAGGCTGGTAGAATATGCATGTAATCAGATTGAGTAATAGTCTTCCACATATAAAAAAATGATAATATTTTGCACTTTGGGAGTAACTACCATTTGTGGACCTCAAACATTTCATATCTATTAACAATTAAACCCTCACACCTCTGCACTGCAAACAATCTACACCAATATTTTTTCTACCTGTAAGTTGCAATGCACCAGCACACATATGTATACATAATGTAATATATTAGCAACTCAGTACTTCTTATATGTATATCACAGCTGGACCCCATTATCATAACTTGGATTCTTCGGTGGTTTATCTCATCAACAGATAATCTTGCTACAATGATCTTGTTTACCAAATTGTTTCACTGCAAGACAGTCGCATTCATGACTAATCCTAAGGTTTTGTCACCTTGGGTCTAAATATTGTAACTGAGCCCCACTGAAGTAGAGCTCATATATTCCTTCCATTATTAGAATGTTAATCATGGCTCTTATAGAGCCAGACATTACAGCTTTGGAGATAATAATGTACCATGACCTGTCATGGTAGAGCTCTTTTCCAAACAAGGCATTGGAAACTGACTTTTTAACCATAATTTTCACAATATAATATTAAAATTATAAGAATCTTCACAATTAGAGTTGAAAGCAAGGGGGTTTTCTTGCTGTAAATGTATTACAAAGCATGCATGAATGTGCATTTTTTATTCTGATGAAGTTATTAAATGAACAACATATTTGAGCTAATTTTCTAGATAGCCAGGAAAATAAACATTTTTAAAAATGCACATTAAGATCACATCTGTGTAGCGTGAAAAAATCATAGGTCCTTTTGCTAATTGGAATTACACACATTTAACATCTGATATTACTCTGGCTGATGTAGGTAATTGCATAGCACAGGGAGCACAGGGGCATCAAAAGGACTTGAACTTTGTAAGAACTGCTTTCTTGACAGAAGTAATATAAACAAGATTAGGTGTGATGATGCACAACCGTATGCAGAGGGACAGATTTAAAGAGATTGTAAATGGATCTCATAATGCATTAAGGAAACCAGGAGTAATTCAGGATGGTGATGTAGAAAAGGTGTCTTCACAGGCTCATTTTTTGGCAGGAGAAAGGAACATTCAATGAATTACAGAAAAGGAAGGTTTCTCTAATTTTGGGGCATTTTAGCTTGTTCCCATGTCTAGCAAAGTATATGCAATGGCAACAGTACATTAGTCACCTCAGCAACAAAAGCTGTTAAAAAAATTCCCATTATTCCGTATTGCACAAATAACTAAAGAGGATGTATGAACAGCAGAACGTTGTGAATGTTCCTTTGGCTTTTATAAAAATCATACATTTTTAAACACTATACTATTTATTACCTATATATGAAAGTTTTCCGAGAATAAACACAGGAAACTGTTTTATCACACACACACAAAAAAAGAAGTATTTCCAGTAACATTGAAATCAGCATCAATACATTTTTGATCACTTCTCTTGCTTATACTAACTTTGTTGTTGGGAAACTTTTCACTGTAAAAACTAAAAAAAAAAATTAATTAAAAATCCATTAAAATTAAACATCATAAGAGAATTTATAGATTACTGGGCAAGTTATCTACTAGTTATTTGAAATAAAAACTATGATTAAAACACCTACACAGCTACTGAAGAAAATAAAATGCACTGTTGAAGTCATCCAAATTAATGTTTAATTCCACTTCATCAGTCACACACTTACTTCTGTATCTGCCGTAGATTGGTGAATGGAATGCTGACTGATGCCATAAACCTCTCAGTTTGTGGCTGTGCATATCTTAAATTCGTTAAATCTACTTCATTTATGTTGTGTAACAGTGATGCTGATGAGGCTTAGAGCGTACACATCCCACTTCGTACATTTGCAATTGTCCCCTCTAACATATACTTGAAATATATAAGGGAAAAGCTCAGCTTTGGCTTCCTCATTCCTCTGTCCCCAGTAGCAATAATTCTCGATAAAATTTCACAGTTAACCACACAGCAGAATTCTTAAAGAGCTCCTGAAGAGACAAGTTTGAAAATGAGACTAGATTTGTCCCTATTATGAGATGACAAAGCATTTAGTTGAAAAATGAAAGTTCAGCAAATGTGTTTGCCAGAGATTTCAGCTGTGCTAAAAAGCTGTCAGACTCTTACTCTCTAAACTCTACACTATTTGCAAAATTCACCTGGGAGAGCAGTGAAGTTACAAAACTAACATACTCTACAAATTCTCTGCTTTTGTTCTGTACCCATAGCATCCGTTGACAGTTATGCACACTTTAGAGGATTTTCAGATGAAATATTTCTGTGTTCTGTAGGTGAGAATGAGAAATGGAGTGATACTTTGCAGAGAAGAAAAAAAAGGAGACAGAGAAGAATCACTGTCTACTGTTAGAGTGTATAAATCAAAACCAGTATTTAGATCAGTGAAAATGTCAGGGTTTTTAAGCTGGAGAAGAGAGGACAGATGGATGCCAGTTTTATAGGTCCAACCTTGCTAGTGGCAAGTTTTAATTTATTAATAGTTCATTAAATAAAGCCCTTTTTGCACTCATAGGAGGGCTTTTCTCTAAGATTTCTTCGACCAGACAGGTTTTTCCTTTTTTCTAATAGCTCTTAAAAAAACTCCTTCAATAAACTTGTCCAGGCACTTTGGAGTATTGAAGTGAGATTTCTGAATGTATAAACGATTTCATTGAGAGTTTTGATGTAATTTGTGAATTTTCAAAGGTAAGACTTATGGTCTTATAATCTTCTTCAAGGCAAAGTGACATCAGAGTTACCTTGTCCATGTGAAGTCATCGGGTATTATGGGAAGGGAGACATGAGCATAAGGCACAAAGCAGAAAAATGTTTCAATATAATCAGAAGATGAAATGAAAGAAATACAAACTAGAAATAAAATCAATAAACAGCTTAGAATATTAACATCCATTTAAAAGCGACTAAAACTATATAGTAATGCAAAGACTTTCTGTTAGAAGGATGTTACATAGTGAAAAATTACATTTGTGATACATATTCTATAATCCTGAGCATGCTCTTGTATTAATAAAACTGAGGGCCCTTTTGTATAGATACAACGATGTATACAATCATAGAATGGTTTGGGTTGGAAGGTACCTTCAAAGATCATCGAATCCAACCCCCCTGCCGTGGGCAGGGACACCTTCCACCAGCCCAGGTTGCTCCAAGCCCCATCCAACCTGGCCTTGGACACTGCCAGGGATGGGGCAGCCACAACCTCTCTGGGCAACCTGTGCCAGGGTCACACCACCCTTGCCATAAAAAATTTCCTCCTTACGTCCAAACTAAATCTACACTTTTTTGGTTTAAAAATGGTGCCCTTTGTCCTGACACAACAGGCCCTGGTAAAAAAATCTCTCTCCATCTTCTTTATAAGCTCTCTTTACATATTGAAAGGCCCCCAGAAGGTTTTCCCAGAGCCTTCTCTTCTCCAGGCTGAACAACCCCAACTCTCTCAGCCTGTCTTCGTAGGAGAGGTGCTCCAGCCCTTCGATCATTTCGTGGTGGTCCTCCTCTGGACCTGCTCCAACAGGTCCAGGTCCTTCTTGGAGTGGGGATCCCAGAGCTGGACGCAGTATTGCCAGTGGGGTCTCTAGAGTAGAGGAGAAAAATCACCTCCCTCAACCTGTGGGCCATGCTTCCTTTTTATGCAGCCCAGGATACAATTGGCTTTTGGGATGCAAGTGGGCACTGCTGACTCATATCTAACTTTTCATCAACTAATATCCCCAAGTCTTCTCTGCAGGGCTGTTCCCAATCCATTCACCCCACAGCCTGTATTGATACTGAAGATTGCCCTAGCCCAGGTGTAGGACCTTGCACTCGGCCTTGAACTTCTTGAGGTTCATATTGACTTACTCTTCAAGCCTGTCAAAGTCCTTCTGCATGGCATCCCTTCCCTCTGGTGTATCAGCTGCGCTACTCAACCTGGTGTCATCTGCAAACTTGCTGAGGGCGCACTCAGTCCCACTGCCTATGTCATTAATAAAGATACTGAACAGTACCGGTCCCAACACGCACTGCTGAGGGACACCAGTTGTTGCCGATCTCCATTTGCACTTTCAGCTGGTGACTGCAATTCTTCGGGTGCCGCCAGCAGGCCAGCTCCTTGCCCATCCCATAGTCCATCCATCAAATCTCTCCAATTTAGAGACAAGGATGTTGTGTGGGACCATGTCAAAGGCCTTGCAGAAGTCAAGGTAGATGACATGAGTTGCTCTTCCCTTACCCACCAACGCAGGCAGCCCATTGTAGAAGGCCACAGGATGAGTCAGGCGGGATTTGCCCTTGGTGAAGCCACGTTGGTTGTCTCCAGTTACCTCCTTGTCATCCATGTGCCTTGAGATACCTTCCAGGAGGTTCCGTTCCATGATCTTTCTGGGCACTGAGGTGAGGCTGACTGGCCCGTAGTTCCCAGGGTCCTCCTTTTTACCTGTTTTTAAAATGGGTGTGATCTTTCCCTTTTTCCGGTTGATGAGGTCTTCTCCTGACTATCATGACTTTACAAATATGCTGGAGAGAAAAGTGACCACATCTGCCATTTCCCTCGAGACCCTAGGAAACATCTCATCAGGTCCCATGGACTTGTGTATGTTCAGGTTCCTCAGATGATCTCAAACCTGATCTTCTGCTACAATGGGTGGGCCTTCATTCCTCCAGTCCCTGCCTTGAGATTGAGGGACTTGAGAGACGTGGGAGGATATGCACACGCACATGTATATAAACCCCTGCATTCACATGTTAAAGAAATTATTTTCTCAGTTTTAAATTGGAGTGCCAACAAAATGCTCTTTGGTTTCTTTTCACAAAGTTTCTTACAGTTGCTCCATAGATGTTATTGGTTAGGGAAATGAATGGTGTTTATAGCTCTATTTGTGCTCTAAGTAAAATGAAAGTTGGAGATATTGACGTCTGTGATTAGAAAACCTGATGTTGCTAGAAAAACAGATTACTCTGAGGGTATTTTGTCACATCTGAAACAGAATTGATAACTTATTGGATAAAAACAAGTTAAATACAATGGTTCCAAATTTAATTCGATTATGCCAATCAGTTAAATACATCAGAGGTTAGGACCTCTGGAAAGAATGAAGTATTTGCAAAGGTAGAGATGGTTACATTGTTATCTCCTGTAGGATACCTCTCTGCTGAAGATGGTTCTGGAAGAAAAAAAGTGTGCTTTAAAAAATTGTGCTTTAAAACTGTTCTGTCCTGTGAAACCCAAAATTTTAATATCCAACTGAATTATTATTTTAATTTCCAGGCCTGTTTTTTAAACATTTTGTTTGTTTCCAGTTAGTGATTGACACTGAGAAGTTATAAATGAAGTAGCTGTTTTCCATTAGTAGAAGAATATTTGTGTCCTTATAAATTGCCTGTATAAATTCACGTTGGTATATAATAGTATTATTTAAAAAAAATAAAAAAAATCAAGAAAGCATTTTATAAATCATATTAAGAAACTAATTTTGCATATGAATGAATATAATAAAATATAAAAATACCTTTTATTGTATTTTGTGAAATAAGTATTCTGCGAAATAAGAAAGAGAACCTTGGTTTTACAAAAAATACTGGTTTGATTTACATCTCTGTCACACCAACCTAACTGAAGGGATGTCAGGGCATCCTGTCTTAATTTTTGAGGAGTTCATTTGCCCATAGGAAAGTCCTAATACTGTTAATTTTTATTTGCTGTCTAAAATGTTCAAATTATCTTGGAAGTTTTATGATGGACATGGCCTAAAAATAGTCCATTCTTTATCTATTCTTCCCATCACAAATGAATTTCACCTCCGGCTTTAAAAGATTTTAAGCGATAATGAACATTTTTTCCTTGACAACACTGGAGTGGGTATTAGAGAAGCTAAAATTAGTTTAGTTTACAATTACAGAGAATTGATATTACTTCATGAACAAAACTGAAAGAAATCCTGCAAAATCATTAACCTGAGATTAGAAACAGTCTGTCACAATAATGAGGACAGGGAACACCAATACTCCTTCTATGTAACTCTGATTACAGATCTATATCGCTGAATACAGAGAGGGGTAGAACTAATA
Organism: Astur gentilis; assembly: GCF_929443795.1. Taxonomy (NCBI): domain Eukaryota; kingdom Metazoa; phylum Chordata; class Aves; order Accipitriformes; family Accipitridae; genus Astur; species Astur gentilis. The sequence continues at coordinate 1,890,527 of NC_064892.1, forward strand.
GACAGTACACATTTATCTAGGAAAATGGAATTTTGATCACATACATTTATAGGAATTGATCAATTAAGATGTTTGAAATTTAATGTCCACAGTTTCTTTGTTATTTTTTTAAGGGACTGACTCTTCCTTTTTGGCTTTGGTTTTGTGGTTTTGTTTTTGTTTTTACCGGGAGAGATAGAAAAGAAACACAGGCTAAAACTGAGCAGAAACACTTAGGATTATTTCCAATTTTCCCTTAATTTTTTGAAAGTGACAATTAAATCCTTAAGAGTTTTTGGGTTTTTTTTCTAGTTTTGCTCAGAATGTTTGCCATTATAAAGCTAAATATAAAAAGAAACATTTCTTTTCAATTTTTCTTCAAAGTTTTTGACCAGGTTCATCTTAACCCAAGTAGCTGATTGCACCTCAGATTTTTTCTTTGAGGACTGTTAATTACTGAAGTGGAAAAGATTCTGTGTGCATTACTTTACATATATATATATATACACATGTATATATGGTTGTCTATATGTACACGCTCGCATACACCTATCAGAGACACATTAGGTTAATATCACTGAACTATATGGTAATGCTAGCCCTGAATAAGTTATAAATCTAAATCTGGAAAGGTCTTGCAAATCTGTTTGCTTGCCAACTGTCTGATATACTGAGTTATTGCAATTTATTACCAACCTTGGTTAGCAGGTGTGAAATGCATCAAGGAAGATGTTGTGAATCATCATCATGTTGTTCTTATCCATTGTGTTTGCTGTCTGCAGCTGAAATATGAATGAAATGATGGATTTTATGGGGATTTTTTTTCAATGACAGCCAAAGAAAATACATACAAGGCAAAACACTTTATGATGGTTCCTTCATATTTTTTACACTTCCGCTATGAAATATTGCCTCTGAAAATGGTTAGACACATTGTGTTTCCAGGTTGTATGTACTTTTCCTGTGGCTAAGCAAAAGAAGCAGTGGGAAGACCTTGGTGGAAAGATCACTTATTACCTGCTTCAGATCATATTCACTTCCCAAAACTTTTGCCAGAGGCTCACGTCAAATGCAGAATACTCCGTTAGCTATAAACTTGGCAGTTGCTCCAAACCATAGATTGTTCCAGCCTCTTTGGCATCTCCAAACACGGTAAGGTATATCATTGCTTAAATTATAAGAGCTAGAGGGATTCCCTCCACAAGGTATAAAAATGAAACTTTAGCTTTCCCATTAGAGGATGAGTTCTGAAAAAGGGATTCTGGCTCTGAGCCACAACTGACCAAAGCTGTGTCTAGTTATGCAGAATTCTGCAATATCCCCTTACTAGCAGATCTCTTCCTTTCCACTAAATCTACTGAGCCTTACCTAGTGACAGAAGTATGTAGGAAGGAGTTAAACTCGTAATTTCAGCTATTTCCCACTGTCCCGCTCCTGACTGTCTCACTCCTTTCGGGCTCAGGAAAGTAGCAGCTGCCCAAAGCAGCTGCTCATCTACCTTTTCTTTTAACATCTACACCTCGATACTACTAATGCTACACTTAATACTAAATTCAGGTAAATGCACAGTCCCAGGAGATTTGCAAGAGGCTAGAGACTCTTAAACACATAGACAACTCCCTGCAGTTGTGCAGAGCTGTTAATACTCTGGTTTTAAATAAATAACCTTGTTTAAAAATAGGTACTTATTGAAATGATTTTATTTAAAGACAGATCTAAGAATTTGATGTTGCACTAGTTCACTTTACAGAGCCATAGCATCTTTGGTATTTTTCTCTTAAATCAGCTATTTGTAAATTTATGCACAAAATATGCCTATTTTGAGGTATGTATTTTGAGATTACAGTGTTCAAAATTTTTTTGTACTGTTGTTCCAAAATATAAATGCATTCTACATTTCTGTTTTGATCTGTGTGAAGATGTAGATGGTTTTTTACATATATAAAACACAAACACAAGACACATATACATCTACATGTGTATATATATATATATATACACATACATACTTATTTTTATATAAGAAAACCAAAGATCATCCTGGGATAGATAGTGAAAGACTTATAGGAATGATGGACATAAGATTGAGTCTTACATAATTAAATGGAAAAATAAAAATAAGTTTACTTCTCAGGCTATGTTCTTGTATGACCACACAGTCACATACATCTTAGTGGTTGGCTTTATGCAGCTCGAAGTTGAGATACAAAGTGCTCTGACATAAACTGGGGGGGAAATAAATACAGAGAAATACAAGCCAGAAGCATACATCTACAGTTAAAGCTACAGCGGCATGTGAGACAGTTGACTCAACATACTCCATCGAATGAGACTACCCACATACAAATTGCACTTAGGAACTAATTTAATAATTTTATTGTAAATGTAATTTCTTAGAGCACTAAAATATATACAACATTTTAGGACAGTTAAGCATATTGATTTGGGGAGGAAACAAAAGTTTAATTTATTGAGTTATTGAAAAATTGCTACATTCTGAATATTTGGGAATGTATAGCCTTTTACCTTAGTGCAGTTGTATAAATACCAATTTAGAAAACTCTAGCTCTGCAATACTTTTTAACATAGCTGGTACTTCAAGGCAAAACTTCTGGCATTTACAACTTAATACACATACAGTCAAAATTAATTTCATTCTGTTCTTAGCTCCAAACCCCAAAACTTCAAAAGGTTTAGAAAAGAAGTATATTACAGTAATCTGTTTCTGTAGTAGGGGTATGCCCTAGTAACCATATATCTGCTGTATGTAAAGACTAGTTAACTAATTTGCTTGATTTCTTATTTTTATTCTTTCCTTTTTTTTTTTTTTTTTTGCATACTATATATAATTCTTTGGATTCGAACTCATAAAAAACTGTTGATGAGATTCAGCTTCAGAGGAACAGTTTTTGACTCATAATATTTCAAAAAACACATTTCTGGAAACTTTGCTATATTAAATCTTATTATTATAGGGGTCTGGCACAGTCATTATTGAGTTGTCATCATAGTCTACGGGATATAAATCTAAAAAAATACCTCCAGTATAAAGAGAATTCTTTATTAAAACCACCTTTCTTTAAGACTGTATTACATCAATATGTGATTTTTGTGTGAGCAGGGCTTCCTTTTATGTCACCATGGTTGGTCAACTGCCTGCTTGTGTTGCATCAGTAGTAGAGCTATTAGAGAACGTAGAAAGCAGCCTGACCAGGTGACCTTTTAAAGAAAGGCTTGTTACACCAGTGATCCCAGGAAATCTTCATTAAAGTGAATGGAGTATGTCCCTTTTTTTTTTTCAAAACTTGAGGAGCGGAATATCCTAGGGTGATTTATTTTCCTTATCTTTGATAGCTCCTTACTTAATAGCCCAAGTTTTATTCTGTATGTATTCCAAGCAGAAAATGCTAAGAAGCACTAACAAATTGTTACGTCCATGTCTGGTCATCATCTTACTGTTTGATGCTATTTTGGCAAAATTTTCTACAACATTTAAAATATTCTGCTGCAGGTAGCTAAAGACAGTGCATGATGACAGAGTCATGGGTTTATCAGGGTTCTCTGTCTAATAGGCAAGAGATACACAGAATATACCTGTAGACAAATATAGCCATAATTAGACAGCAGTACCAAATACATATTTCAGATCCTACTATCCAAAATGTGAACATTGGCAGGTTAAAGCTGACTTGCAGGGACACCCAACATGTATAGCAAGTATGGAGTTAATACGCTTCCACTGATGCTGGTCCCCAATACATACCTGTTGCACTCTTAACAAACCTCTTGATCCAAAGTAGGCACTGTCTTATGTGTCCAGTCCCTCTAGGCTGTCAGTTTAACACAGCATTTTTATGAGAAGCTACTCAAGAATTTTCAAGGTATGAGCAAATGTCTGAGGAATTCTTTATGCTCTCTTCCTTCAGCTCAAGGAAGTTGCCATCTGCTTCAGTCGTACAGGAAGAGTTCAACTAACAGCAGCTGACATGTGCATTCCAGAGCTGTTGAGCCAACTTTTCCAAAACCGTGCCTATGTCAGTAACCAGCTAGCTAGCAACAATCATTAGGTGCCATGTTTCTAATTAGCAATGACTTGATGGGTATTCCCTCCCCCCCCCCCCCCCCCCCTTAAAATAGTAGAATATGCAGGGCTCCATCCTCTTTCAAAATAAAAAAAGATGCACTTAATTTAAAAAAAAATTTGCTAAGTGTATCCTTTAGATAAATTTGACCAACACTACTAATAAAAATACAATATGGCACAAGGATAGACCATATACCTCCTAATTTTGAAAAAAAGCAATTTGTGTTTAAACACCTTGTTTCTTGAATAACTTGACTTGCTGAAGCAAGACGAGAAATTTCTTCAGGCTCTGTTCCTGGCTGCTTTACACTTCTCACTGCAACAGGCAGAGCGAAGTGATCTTTTCCAATTCTCAAGAATACACTTTTCCACGGGAATAAATGCTGTGCCTGTTTTCTTCACTGTATCTCCCTGTGATCATTTGTGCTGTGAATACAAGTGCAGGGCAGGTCTTGTTGCTAAGCTGCCAGAAATTACATCACAGTTAGACAAAAGACTTGGTGGAAAAAAAAAAAAAAAGGGCTAGTGGTGGGAGAAAACCAAACATTTTCACAGGTGACTTGGCTGAAGATCTAGTTTAGCAAAGACATTTTTTTTCTTTGAAAGAAACTGAAGAGAAAAAAGAAAAGAAAGAAAGAGGGGTTTTATTGTTTGAAAAAGAACAGAGAGAGTAAGTACTTTAAGAAAATTGTCTAGAAACAAATCATAAAGTAAGTATGTCAGAATGGGCATCTAAATAAAAGCAGATAGGAAGCAAAAATAGCCATAATTATAATCCAGAAAAAAAAGCCATGCTACAAATGGAAGTAAGTTTACAAATCCAGGCTCTAAGAAGTCTAACAGCATATTTGAAGAGCAAAATAATACTTATCTTCCACTCAATGTGATCTTTGTTTTAAGCTCACATTAAACTGGTGTATTTATAAAGGCTACCAATAAAAGAATTCCTCATTCTTAGGTGGAATGTTTTTAATTATTATTAATAATATTATATTAAAAGCTTATAATATAAACCTTAACTTAGGTTAAAGACCTATCTTTATTCTGAAGAACGCTTTTCATCTTTCTTACAGTTTAATTTGCCAGAATTAATGTTTGGCCAGGTGTGATCTCTGCCTAAACGTGGCTTTTTAATACAGCATTTTAAGGAAATAAATTTTCTGAGATAATGTTGTTCATCCTTCATCCACTCCTTCCTTTCCCCCAAGGTGCTGAGTGAAATGGCACTGAGCTAAACTTAATTATTCAAAGAAAGTTTCTTTACAATTTCTTTTTCTTCAAGCTGTAAAGAATTAATTTTTCCAACTTAATGTCATAGTAATGCACAAATTATATTTGTCTGCTTTTTAAATGGAAAAATTATTTTAATTCTATTTTTAAAGAAGAATTTAGCCTCAAAATATTGAGAATTATTTTATGAATACTGAAATCCCAGTTATATAGGTAGTTATTGTAAACACTGAGATAATAATCTTTAGATTATTTTATATATTAACTGTTACAAAGAACTTTTGAGTTACAGTTCATTTCACCCTAATATATGTGTTCTAAAATTGATCAGATGAGTTATTACTATGCTTTTGTTTAACACAATGAAGTCACAAAATATCAATAGCCAACAATTGATAATTATAAATTGTAATGTAGACTTTCAGACTTTTTTTTTTTTTTTTTTTTTCCTAAACCACGTTCTGAGTGAAGGTTCCTTAGAACAACTTTACACTGTGGAGTTGATGTTACCTGGATGAAGAGAAATAAAGTTTGCACCAGCATACGAATTTGAGATAACTCTTGATCTACCTGTCAGTTTTCAAACACAGTAAGGCTGAGTCCCAGTTTAAGTGTATATATAAAAGTTGAAGTCTATTGACTTTGCAGATGATTTTGGGGAACTAACAAAAATGTAATATGAATGAAGTATAGCCTGTGCTGATAGTCTAAACCAAGGCAATCAACCCAGGCAATCATTCTGGTGGTCTCTGCCAAAATTTTCAAAGGTAGAGGTATTTTTACCACCAGAGATATTACCACCAACTTTCCTAGCAATTTCAGGTAATAAGTTTCAAGAAACTTTAGAATAAATTTATATAAAGTACCTCTTTGCCTTATATTTCTTTTTACTTAGATTGCTTTTGATACCACAGTATTAAGACCTTGCAAATTGTTTCACAGGGTATTTCAAGGAGGTACGTGGAATGTTTATGAATGCAACAATCCCCTAATTTTTGTGGCCAGTCATTACAAATTTCAGTGGCAGTTCAGTAAGAATGAATGCTATGTTTCTGTGGTTTATGGGGGAGTTCATATAGAGAAGGTTGAAGGTGCATATAGTTTTCTACATTTTCAGGTCCACTTCAGACAGATAGCTGAGGAGAAAATAGTTGTGTATAAATGTAAAGTTAGAAATAGGTAGATAAAAAACAAATCCAAACCACACAGAAGTTCTTGCTACTTTTCACAGCCCCACATACCAATGTAGAGTGCTTTACTCTTGGAATTGATTCTGGTGGACAATTCAATCTCTCAAACAAAAAAATTAAAGGTCAGTTAAATACATTAATGTATGTAAAAGATTTTGGAGTTTGATCTGGTTATTGTGCTTATGCAACCACAAATGAAAGCTTAGTCATTACTTTGGGAATTTCAAGGTTTTTTAAAACTTAGGTACTGTACATGAGTTTGTATGTGGATGTCTTTTGGGATGGACTACTTCCGAGGTCATTAGTAATTAAGTAAGATTTTTGGTCTTGGTCTTTATATCAAGTTACCTAGATTGTCTCAGTAAGAAATAGTCACCTACACAGTCTGCGAAGTCCTCTTTTAAATACCGCAAACTGGCTTCAGTCTGGATGATTGCAATAATTGTAAAGATTTTTCTGCAAAGTTTACCATTCATCCCATTTCCTTTAATGTTTTGTTACACCTCCCTAGCTTTCCTGGTCTTTTATCTGCACAAATTATGAATTGACATTGTGCCTGGGATTTTGTCCTTGGGATTTACTTACTGCTGACAGGGGAAACTTTCCTACTCTTCTCCCCAGCACCCCAATGGAGAGCCAGGAAAATTTTCCAGCAGGATTGAGGAAAGAATTTAGGAAAATGGGAAAGGATGGCCACCCTTTCACATTTGTGTGTCTTTAGACACCAGAAAGGTTCTCCAGTGCTTTTGCATAGCTACTGGACTTAACCCCCTGTCAGCAGAACTATTCTGGAAAACACCCTACCGTTAGTTGACTCCTCCCTCTTAGCTGTACAGTTGCAGCTGCCGAAAGGAAACTTCAGATTTTACTGTTTTTTGAAGCAGCATTAACTTTTGGACAAACACCTGCATTAGCATCCTCAGGATCAGCCACAGGTGGCTATGATGTGGAAAGCCACATCTCCTCGATTGCAGCGGCGCGCCTTCTCTCCCCACAAATTTGAACAGTGTCTTTAAGATACCGAGCTCCAACAGAGAGATTTCCAAATGGTCCCGCACAAAGAAACAGATACGGTGAAGCTAGTGCTTTTCTACGTCCCTCTCAATTTATGCTTATGTGGAGCTTCCACTTCAGGTCCTCCAAGAAATGGTGGAAAAATTTGAACTCGGGGACATCGCTCTGTCTTTAGATCATTGTTTAATATGTTGAGCTAGGATATCACCCCCTAAAAATATGCTTTAGAGATCTGACAACAAAAGGCTGCACAGCACAAGCAACCTCAGTTCTGCCAGTCAGAAAGCATTTGGACTTCCATCAAGTCCTTTCTATTTTTATGGCTCTCTGCATTCTGACTACTAAATAAAACAGGATTCTTTCAAATTCCTGGGCATTTTGCCACCACTTTGGGCCATGGGGCCAATAAAAATCATTAGCAATACATAAATTTTATCCAGTGGGCTTTCCTGAACATGTGCAAATGTTCATAAGGTTAGAGAACAGAAATCCACATGTTGTATCTTACATGCTTGGAATGCATCCAGTTTAACTAGTTTAGAATAAGTTCATATGAATATCTTGACATTTTTATATCAAATTAGGACACATGTGGTTCAAGTACCACAATAAGAATTCTGATTAAATAAACAGATTGCTATTACATTCCAGGAGATAAAATTAATCACTGTAAAAAGCACTGCTTTTTCATCTTTACAGTATTATAGTAACACTAAGCTACAATATTCATGAAATATCCAGATTTTCTTAGATGGAAATTTGCCTTTTTAAAATAGAAAGTTTCCATCTTTAACAGAGTTAACATTTCCTGTAGGAAAGCAAGACACTTGAGATATCTTTTTTTTTTTTTTGGGGGGGGGGGGGGGGGACAGGCCTGAAATCTAGTATTCAGTAAAAACATTATTGTGGGATGTCTTGGACCAAGTTTAACACAGATATAATTTGCTTTCTTGACATGAGTAAATTAACTGACTTATTCAGTAAGAAGTACTTACTATTGTTTAATTACAAGTTTGATAAACCCGAGGGAAAAAAAGCCTATTTTTGGCTTGTCCTTGCACTGTTTTGAATATGCAAGGCAGCTAATACTATTTTTGGGTTTTTTTCACATGTGTTTTTTTTCTAGACTAGTGTCAAGTAGAAACATACTTTTAATGTGAAAGTAAAAATAGCAGAAGTAATCTGTAAACTTTTAAAAATACCAATACCTTAGCAGCGCCCAAACTACTAACACATAAACATGTTGGGTCTGATAAATATGACACTTAACAGAATTCTGCACACATTGCTTTATAATGGTATCATTTTACTGAAAATTGTGCCATAACAACACTGAGCATTTAAACATCCTACAACGCATCTTGGGAGTACACTTGAAAATCATTTCATAGGGTTCTTTGGGAGTTAAATGGAACTGTAGCTGAGCTTTTTTGTTGTGGCTCTGGCTATCCACCGCTACATCCACTCCAAAACTACTCCTTTCTTTGGGCTACCAGCTTTTGAAAAGTGTAGGACATTATTGGACATGGAAGCACTGAGGCAGAGCTCTCCTGAAGCAAAGACGGTATCTAACCACTAAATTTTGCCTAAGAGTTATAATTACTAGGATGATACTAAGATGATTATCAGTGCAAGCATATTCTAGCATCGGTGAATGTTAAAAAAAAAAAAACCAACACCCCCTCCCCCCCCCCAAATCGATCAGCTCCCCCCCCTACCAAGATCCAATAAAAGTGGTAATGAAAACCACTGTTGCTGAGATGTCAAAACCCCAGTAAGTGTAGGAAAGGAGTAAAAAAAAAAGAAAGAGAAAAGCTATTTTAAAACATTCAATTTGGCCTGCGGAGATTCTTAATTTTTTATATGTTATGACCTCAAGTTATCACTGAAAATTTTGTATCCTTAGACTGATTCCAAATGGCTGTAGAGGAAATATGCTGCATTTGTGTTCCTCTCATGTTAAGTCATCATGATCTAAGTTTTCTAAGCTGTTCACTAGTGTGAGAACACAGTGTCCTTATAAAATGTGAGAATTTTCTTGCATTCTGTAACAATATTTAATCTGGGTAGACTGTCAAAATAATTTGTCTATATAACCAGTTTCTTTCAGTTGTTACTAACACCTTTCTTAATTTATTGTGTAGTTTTCAGCAGTGTAAGAGTGATTTAATAAAAAAATAGCATATATAATTTAGTTTTGCTAACAGGTACAGTATGCTAGACACTTTTATAAAGATGAGGAATAGCAAAGGTGAAACAACTCGAGCATTAACTGGATAACATTAGAAGTACAGCTCCGATGACAAGTACATTTAATAAACATATTTTTATTCATTTTTGAATAAAGCAATATTGTAATCTTTTTTTTTCTCAGATAACTCCATATTTAAGATGTGTAGAAATATTGCCAACTAATTATCTAAGCATGAGAAGCACAGAACACAGTTATAGACAAACTTGAGTGACTGTATTCTGGGAAAGTGACAATAACTGCAGTGGGAAACATAAAAATGTAATGTATTAATGGATAAACCTTGCTAAGCATGGAAAATTTATTTTTGTTTCTTTATTTGTTCATCAGTTGTTTACTTAAAAGAGCATTCAATATGATTGCTTTCGAAAGGTGTTCATTTCAATTTTTTATTTGATTATTCAGTTTGTGCCCATTATTTATGGGTAAAATGACAGTCATTCAAGTCTAATTCAAATCAAATTAGATGGCCCAAGTTTCAATAAAGAGGAACAATGTTTTAAAAATGATTGTTCCCTTGGAAATATCTATGGGATTATCAAGTAAATGATATATATTTATTTTTAATAACAACATTTTAAATAATCTTAAAAAAAAAAAAAAAAAATTATTATTACATGCGATGGGAGTTTCCAAAAGAAAGAGAAAGGGCATCTTTTTTATTAGAAGTCTATAACATCACTGAGATTCTCTACAGAAGAAAAATACAGGGAACATTTTTAGAAGACAAACAGGCCAGAAGGTGCATTTAATGCATATGTACATTAATGTATTTGTGTATGTGTGTGTATCTTCGTACACACATATAACTTTTTTTAGTTCTTTCTTTTCTGTCTCCCACTTTCCTCCACCCCGTAATTAACCATACCAGAGTTTCATGCTGACTGATGATGTGTTGCACTAACCATTACATGCCTTGCAGCAGCACTTGCTCATAGTAGAACCTGACTCGTTTATGAGGTTCCTTATGTAAGTGTTCACTAATAACAGTAGTCTGTAGCGAGCTAAAAAGTGCTGGCAAACACCAAAGTGGAGTAGAACGAATGCTTTGAATTGTCACTTACCATCCCTTACATGTAATTATCCTTTATTACATTAGCAGAGTAATTTAATTGTGGTGGATGTCGGTACCTGTAATCACATAAATTGTAGATCAATACAAACTTTCACTTCTACTCCAGATTTTGAAAACAAAGCGTCTGACGTTCACAAAGACATTTTGCATCCCTCAGAACTCTCTACAGGGTGTCTGTCACTGGCGTCATTGAAGTAATTTCATTGCACTCTACTGCATTAAGCAAAAGGAGGGTATCGGTTGCCATTGCTCATTCGCCTCTCTTGAACTTGGATTTTGTCTTAGAATAATGCACACCTGATTTATTCTGGTTTGTGGAGGTTTTTGAAACATCATTTTTTCACTGGCTAATACTGGACTACCACAGATGAAATATAACCAAGCTTCCATTGGTTTTACCTACCCAAATACCACTGTTTAACTGCTGCTAATTAACTTTCAGCCATTAATACAAAAGTTACATCATAGCTAGTTCTGGCCTTAGGTTTTTCATGATATATTTTCTTCAGAAATAAAAGACAAATTGCAAACACTTTTATCTTTTTGACATTTTGTTATTAATTTCAGTTCAATTTAGTTTTAGAGTAGCAAAATCTGGATTTGTTTTTTTCAACTAGAAAAAAATAAAAAATAAATTCTAGTATTTGGATACAATAATGATTTTGTCTTTTTCAAAGATTATAATTAATATTAAATTTAAATAACTGACAAAGAAAGCTTCATCGTTATGTTTCAATTTATTTCAGTGGACTTCTTACATTTTACATTTATTTTATTTCTGCACAGAAAATTTTGTTGATTTTTTTTTTTTTTTTTTTTTTTTTTACTTCTCCCAGTTCAGATGAGAAGTGTATGGAAAATCAGGGGACAAGTTCTGATTAATATAATAGTTAATCCTGGAAAGCTGTAACAAACTTTAGGCATTTTACCACCAGTAGCACACAGTCTCTGCTATCTGGCACAAGCTACTGCCCAATATTTTTTCACTTTCAAAGAAAAAATTACCCAACTCTAACCTAATTGGCATTGTGTTTGTTGAAAGTTGCTGTTTTCTATACAGAACTGCCCTTTTTGCCAGACCTTACAAACTTTCTGTCAATGGAGCCTTCTATGAGAAGTGTTTTGTAAAATCTGGAACATCATTTGGGCTTGAATTTCCCTTAACTAAAACCAAACAAAGAGTCTTAGGTACCTGCTTTGGAGAAATATTTGGAAAAATTAGTAAGAAGAAGCACTGGTGATTATAAACATCTGTCCTCCAGCACTATCTTAGGCCCACAGTCCATTTTGAAATCACTCTGGTTTATTTTAGGTGATTAATACAGCAACGTTTAAGAAAAATATCTATGGGATTTACCGTATGGAACGTTTATTGCAAAGAGAGTAATAGACCCGCTACTGTATGAAGGATAGGTTTGTCTTTTGCCTTCCTTCGCTGGTGATAATTTTTTGTAGTGTACTTTTATGAGAACAACTTACTGACAAAGCTGTGATTATATTATATATATACATCTATCTTGTGAAAACTGTTGAGCATCAAAAAGACACCTCTATGTCTTTTACTTTTTTCCTTTTTCTTCTGAATACTGGAACACGGAGCTGCAGAATTGTTCTGTATAAATAACATAAATTACATAACCATGCTCTTTTGGGAAAATAAAACATTTCTCATCTGCTGAATAAAATACCTTTTTCACTTTCAAAGCTATGCAGAACTGCCATATTTTATACATTAGAGAATGTTTATACAACATGCTTTAGGAAAAAAATATCTGGATGAACAGACTTTATCAGGTGTCAAAACGCATCTGTTGATGAATGGCTTTGTATGTGTTCTGAATTAACATTAATCATAAAATGAAAGTATGCCTTCTTAATCCAGCCTTCTAGAATAATCATGCATTTAAGCAGAATATAAATTAACCAGAATGCATTTATAAGACAGGTATCCCAAGATTTTATTACAGGAATAAGCCTGGAACAAGTAGGATTACAACTACAAAAATGACAAATATTTCACTTATTGTTAAAGGCCCACATATTGTTTAAATTTCAGCTACTCTATTTATTGGATTAATGTTAATTTTATGTTGTAAATGGAATCCTTTCTCTCTGCCAAAGTGGAACAACTGTGTAATACATTAAGTATTATTGTTCATAAATAATAAGAGCAAGGTCCTGCTCTGTCTTACAGTTATGTGCAGCTCTGCTATGTACCTCTTAAAGGTGGTATTTGTTTAAGCAATAGAAGCATTATTTGGTCATAAAACACAGAGCAAAGAGGGAAAAAGAAACCAAATCTAAAAAGAGTGCAACATTAATGACTGGATGATAGATCTATGTGTACTTCTCTGTTCATTAATTTGTAAATTCATTAAACACACATTTTTGAGATGCTTTCAAATCGTAGAAAATAAGACTGAAAAACTTCCCGTACACTTCAGGAATTCATCTGTGGAAATTCCCTCCTGAAGAGAGGGTCACTATGTCTAAACCGTTCTTAGCAGATGTTTATCTAACCTGTTCTTAAAAGCATCTAAAGACAGAGATTCCACATCCCACCAGAGCAATCGGGTATATTGCTTAAATATCCTCACGGCTGAAAAGTTTTTCCTAAGTTAGGTGTCCTTCGATGCAGTTTAACTTATTTGGTTTTTTCCTCTCCCCTTGGAGAACAGTTTGTTTATTCTTCTCTGCCGTAACCTCCCATAGATTTGAAGGCTGTTATTTTGTCTCCCTTTAGATTTCAGTTCCTCAGATTAAACTAGCTCAATTCCTCAGACTTTCCTTACAGGCTGTCATTTGTTTCTTAGATTTCTGGCTATTGTTGTAATTCTCTTCCAAGCTCTGTCAAACTGGTCCAAATCTTTGTTTAAACGTGAAGTCTAAATCCAGGCGAATCTCTCAGCTGAGATCTCACCCACGCTGAATAGGCAGGAAGGACTTGCTGACACGGCTAATTTATGGTAGTATTCAGACGCTTTGGTGCATTCTTCCAAGAGCAGGAAAGGTACAATATGTGTATTGGGAGTGGAAATATGTCACCTGGTACCCACGCAACTAGGAGATGGACGCTAAGGACCGCATTCATCAGCCCTTACAGACTGAGGAGCAAACAGCCCTTCTAAAATAAACGTAGGTCTGCAGGTTGGGTCCCGCGAGAGGGCTGAATTATTTCCCGTTGAAGCCTAAAGAACCGCTTTCGGGCTGAGAACTTAATCCTGACTCATGATATTCCCACTTGACCCTGGGAAATCTCCCTTTTTTCCTGCCGTGACCAGCACGAGCTGGCAGTAAGGGATGGAGCGTCTCTGCCTTCTGCTGCTCCACCTCCCCATGTCGGTGGATCCAGCGCAGCTCCTTCATACGCACCCTTAGTAGCTACGCCGCAGATTTCAGCTCAATATGCAGGTAAAACAGTGCTGTAACAGTTTAGTCATTTATCTTCCTGGCCTTTTAAACAATTAACAGATAGTTAATCTGGTTTGTGTGTACGAGAACGTTTTTAATTCTAAAATATACACTATTCGTACTCCGTGAGAAGGGCATGTGCCCTGTTTGCCTTTACTAAAATAATAAAATCTCAAGTCTGTTTATAAAGCAATTTAAATCCATTTTGTAGTTCACATAAACACCGAGACTTTGTGCTCCAAATCCCTTCCCGGTATAGTCCAACGTGGTACACCCCTCGCTCTCTTGACTTAAGCAGTTTTGTGGGTTTTTTTTGGGGGGGTTGGGGTTTTTCTTTGTCTTGAATTGAGATTCTTTGAGATGGTGCTGATTTTATTATATTTTACTCCATGTTTCTAACGCAAAGTCCTTACTGAATGATCTGTTCCTTTTCTCTCACAGGACCTCAGCTGATCTTTAATCTCCCTCCGAAGTAGCTCTTGCCGCCTCAAAACAAACAGCTCTGACATTTTGCAAATACGTTGTTCTAATCCACTAGTTCCCTAACTAATATCAGTTGTTGAACAGAGTTGATTAGCAGCTCTGCGTGGAGCCTCTGCCTGTTTGCAGAGCTGTCGGCTCCTGCCTACACCAGTGTATAGCAGAAATGGACTTAAAGTCAACAGTGTTGCCATACTGAAGACAGGGAAACATGCCTAGATCAATTTAACTTGCAAGCAATTTTTTGAAAGGATTTTGTAATGTCAAACTGTTTATTTTCAGTGACAAATTACAACCAAAAGCAGAGGGAAAAAACCCAGTTATAAGTTTAGTCTCAATAGAGTGGCACAGAAAAGGAAACTTCAGAAAGGTTTGACAATTCTGACATCCCTGGAAAAATGTTTAAATCTTATATAATGATGTTATAACAGAGAAGGTAATAATATCAGCTCAGCTTAATGATGTAGCACAAGATCATTATTTAAAGACTATCAAAACTACTCGTAGGTTCTTCTTCATTAGTTTAAACTATGGCTTATATTTGTAGACCAATTTAAATAATGAATGATATATGCTTTTTGATTTACTTCTACCAGTTCAAAACCCCTTTTCATTCAATTCAGAAATAGAGCTCACATATATATTCATAGATATATATATATATATATATGTGTGTGTATATGCTCATGTACACCTGCTGGCTTTTGATAACAGGATAATTTAAGGCCAGGTACATGAATTAGAAAAAAATGACTTCTGACACCAAGAGTTCAAGAAAAACAACATCTGTCTGGGCTCTAGGAAATATCAATGATTTACAGTTCTAGCATCACATTGTGATATGTTGCTTCATTTTACAGTAATTTACAGCATTTAATTTTGCACATAGATTATCTTATGGTGATGCATTATATCATAAAATACAGTAAAAACATACACAGCCAATGTTTGATTTATATGGAAGTTTGAATTCTGACATTCATGTAGAAGAGGAAGGCAAGCATCAAAATCGTTCTTTGGCTTTGGGAAAAAAAAAAATGTTTACAGAAATAATATTTTACACACACTTCACTGGCTTACAGTAGTAAAAAAACTGCATAGCACATGCCACCACACAACTTTCCTTTTCTTTATGGCATTTCTTCTTTGGAAGTTGCACCAACTGAATCCAATGAATTACAGCATAAATTTAATAACTTCTTGTTCTTGTAGTAGTTTCTGAGACGTGACACCTCTCTATTACTGAATGCTTGTTTAGATTTCCTGACATTTTCCAGGAAGATAGCAAACTGTCAGGCATTTTCAAGTTTGTCTAGAAAAGTTCACTACACCAGTTACAAGGCAGAAATATTAAAGTTGCTGCATACCTGGTGGACAAATGGCAATTTGCAAACCCTCATAAAAGACTGTGTTTCCCTGTCAAAATTTTGCGCATACTAACTGTCTGTGGTCTAGAAATTAATAATAATGTACAATTTGCAGTTGAAAAGTGATCTTAAGTCCTGCAATATCATTTGTACTGCCACTTTAGATTTTTGTATAAAGGGACTTAATTATTGAGCTTTATCACAGGATATTTTATAGAGTCTTTCTCTTTCTGTTAACGGTATTGTATTCTCAACAATTTTTAAGAAATACTCACTCATGCCTGCATAATGTACCTATCTTTATATACCAATAGACCACACACACATTTATATTCCTACACATATGTCTTTCTATTACATTTTGAGTTTAAAACCACTCCTAATTAATAGTACAAAACCTGCCGTTCTCATTCTATAGAAGCAATAGTTCAACATCAATATTTGCAGCAGGATGTTTAATAACTTCCATCAAAGTTGTAGCATCTGACCCAGCAAAGAAAGGAGTTTACATCTTCTCCAGCAAATATCTGACTCCGTGAACTTAATTGGAGAATTTGAGCAGATAGGTACTGCTCAAAATGTGTAAAGTCTTCACAAGTAACCCTAAAATAATTAAAAATAATACTTACTGCAGTTATTTGCATATATTACTTCATATGCTGAGAATGCTGTACATTATTTCTAATGTATTTTTTCCAATCCACCAATTTTACCTTTTTTAAAATGTCTTCTTTTTTCTTTTTTTTTTTTTTTATTAACTCCTACTGGTGGTTTTCTGTCAGATGTTCACTGTGTATGACTTTTTTATGATTTGATAATCACAGTATTAAGCTCTGTATGCTGTAGGGATGTCTCAGAACCATGATACAGATAAGTGTGTAATGAAAACTATAGACTTTATAGTCCTTTGCAATTAATCTGTATGGTTTAGAAAATTACTCTTCAGTGGAAAAATACTATATATTTTAAAATGGAAGATGTATATTGGAAAACTTACTTGTTCTACTTATTAACTAAACTGATAGATGAGGGTTCTCTGTAACATGCCTCAGATAGGGCCAGCTCAAGGATTCTCAGCCATATACCAAATGAATTTTGTCAAACTGAGCCTGGGTCAGAGGGAAAGGTTTGGGGAAAATGGGTTGGAAATAGGATGGCTTAATTCATCTGTTGTCTTCAGGGAAAAGGGCAAAACATAGCTGGTGGGTAACTATGGCCCATGTCTGTTAACCTCCCTTGCCATCCCAAAAATCAGGATGAAAATGCCACTGCCTCACTGTCTGAAGTGAAGGAAATGTTGCACCTAGTATGTTTAACCTATTTTGTTTTCAGTATCTGCACTGTTTTTTACTGGGAATACAAACTCCTGGCTTTCTAGGTTTTGAATTCAGTTGTCTAGGTTCATTTGCTTTTTCTACATGTTATAGATGGGCCTCAGAATTAAAAGGTTTGGGATAATGTGCTTTCATTATTAAATATAATCATAAAACTGAACTCCCTGATGATTCACTTTAGCAATATTATTAGGTCTGTTGGCTACTATAAAGTGTGGTAGGAATGAACAAATTCAAATTAATCTCTTACTAATTAGCAGCTTTCTATAAAATCACAGCAAGATGTAGGACCATGAATATGGAAAATTGGTTAGGGAAAATACAGGCTGTGTTAAAAATGGCAACATTATCATAGATACTAAAACTAATTATGCTGGGATCTTTGAGGCAGTTTAGTTACCTTTCCATCCATTTATGAAAAGCAATCTGACATAAATTCTTTCAGTTGTGGAAACTCATTTGAATAACAGGTCATAAAGAGAGTTAGTGCCTACAAGTAGGTGATATAAATACTTCCAGGATACTTCTGGACTTAACGTAGGCATTAAGAGGACCACAACCCCCTTATTGATGGCACCAAAGTCCTCTTCTAACATTAATCCTGCCTGGAAAGAAAAGGACACTTGGAAGAAAAGATTCAGCTGTTTTCTGTTCATGTTACATATGTCTTTCTATCATCACCTAGAAAACATAATGCTACCTACCAGGTTAGAAGATAGTCTATTATTTGGCTTTCTGGATATCATCTGTTAAATCTGTTTGGTTTTCTGTTGTAACAGTAGCAGCACCGCTACTGACACATTGAGTACATTGAGCCACCCAGAATTATATATTTTTAGAAAGCTTTTCCATCACTAAAAAGAAATTTAAAATCTCCCACTGGTACTTGTAACTCTATCTTTACTAGAGTTTAAACAAACTCCTCTTTTAAATATAAACAACATGCCAGGAAGCAGTTAAAAAGCTTATCTCACAAATGAACAGAAATATTACACATTAGTGTAAACTTACAATATCTGATACAGCAGCTTGGCTTTGGGGGCATGCGTGTTTAGAAGGAGAAAATGTATATACTGTCAAATGAAAGTTAAAAGACATTAATACAAGCTGCCTTTATCAACTCTGGAGGCTTGTCCTTTCCCACTTTCTGGTTGGCCACCAGCTCTGATTTCTCCCATCAGACACTCCAAAGACAATTGAGCAATTAGCCTTTGTCTTTGAGGCTAATTACCAACAAAACCCAGCTGACCATTAAAGAACTACATAATCAGTATTTGGGTACACAGGAGATAAAAAAAAATAAAACTAGAAAAGGCTGGACAAGGCAAAGTTCCACACTTTAGGTGTATTATGTTCATTCCTCTAGCCATAGTATATGTACTATTCCATTAGTTACTCATCCAGGTACAGTTATCCTTCCTTATCAGGAGCGTGGTGAAGGCACTCCTAATAATTCACTTTTGATATTGTCGCTGGGGAAAAAAGTGTTCCTGTTGAATGATTTAATTTTTCACTGAAAACAAATAACCTGCCCCTCCAAACTGCGACATCAAAGAGTACTTGCAATTGCAAGTGAAATTTTCATATCAAGCACTTGCAAAGGAATAAAAGAAAACAAGAACTAGAGTGAAATAAGAATGGCAGTAATGTTTATTATCTTAAAGCATTTATCCGTAAGACACATTATTAAAAAGGTTTGAATTCTACGTGACTAAGCACCAAACCAAAAGGTTGCTGTTGCGCTTTGTATAAATAATTAAGTATCCACCACGGAAGGGGCTTGAACCATATGGTCTACCACCTCTTACCCAAGGCTGCAACTTCAGGATCGCTTAGATCAAAGCACAGACGCAAAGCTAGTTCTAGCTCAAATTAGTTTCCCAAACCAGTTCACCCTGCAACCAGGTGAATCCTCAGCAGGAAGGAAGGGGTTGAGGGCTGAACGGCCAACTGAGGCAGGAGGAAGGCTTAAGCCTTGAGCCCCAGCACGGTTGTCCTGACCACAGAGGGGAGGTATGTATTAAACGAGATTGATTGACAAAGATGTCTAACACGGTACCTAAAGGCGTTTCAGAATCTAGGTTCTCCAGATACACCTCGAGCCCACGTCAGAGTAAGAGGTGGACATTTACTGCCCTCCTGTTTCTGCTTTCCTGCTTTCCCTGCAAAGGAAATTCCAGTTCTGCTTTAGAGGAGAGGTGAAACCAGGTGGGTTTTAGAAGGGAGTTACAGTGTGTTTCTGTCTGATGCCTGATCCAGGTGCTTGGAAGGCTGGGATGTAGGGCACGCCATGGAGTAGGTTTGCAGTTCAGTATAAACGAAGCTGAAGCCTATCACAGAATACGCTGTATTGCAGCATAAAGGACACTCTGGGAGAGACTGGAAACTTTGGAAGAGATGACGCTCTTAGTTTGTCTGGAGAGAAATTAAAACCATTGAGTTTGTGAATAAAGTGTGGTTCTGATACTGTTTCATTTTGGTTTAGATTTTGTTTGGACTAATACTTGCCGTTTACTAATCCCAAAATCCTTTCTCTGCCAAATTGACCCAAATTCAAAACTAACAATGTATTTTTGTGATTTACTATTCTAAAAAGTTCACTCTTGTCAGTTCTTTGGCTTAATCCTTTGCTTAAAAAAAAGATGTATACAATCTGAAAATGTTGTTATTCATTGGCTTTAGTATCTGTTTACATTCCCAGATGATGTAGATGCTTAATTTGGTCCTATGTCTTGTGTGAGTGTTAATTCACTCACAGTTCCCTTTTGGAATGAACCAACTAGCTCCTGCAAAGCAAAGCCTGGATGTGATTCTCCAGATTTTTCTTCCTGAGGAGTTGTCTTGAAAGGCCATATGAAAGCAATTGTATGAGATTTATATATTTTCTATCCCATGCAGTTTTCCAACATTTTCCCAGAAAACTCTGCATCCCCAAGCACTCCAAAATGCTTCCCAAGCATAAAAGACATATAATAATTTCATTCAAGAAGATCTTCACACTGACGTTTATGCAACCATCTGCTCTGCACAGACTTTGCCTACTATCAGACACTTTGAACTGAAAAAAACCCCAAATATAGAATGTGAGGGTCATAGAAACACAACATAGTGCTGAAGAAATCCCAGTGCTAAGTGCTATCTGTTGTAGAAAAAAAATCAGTCTGTTCTGAAGTGGACTGTTCTGCAGCACTTAGCCTGTGTGCCTGGCATGCAGTTGTAAAGTGCCAGAGAGTAAATTCTCAGCATGGCCTAATATCAGTTCATTAGGTAGTTCCGTTACAATTTTTATATATGTTGTACCTCGGTTCATGTACCTGAATAGACAGAGATTTTTGTTCCTTTGATGACAGATGATGCAGACAATACTTCTTCTATTTTGAGTTTCTTAACCAGCTGTTTCAGTCTCTGATATCCAAGTAAATAAGCAATCCAACAATTCTCTCCCAGACTTCTTGGTCCTGACATAATTGAAAAATTTATTTTTGTTTCTCCTGCTGTTTTTAAATTAATGTTCTTCCTATGCTCACCTCCCTCTTTTTTGTGTTTTTTTGTTTGTATACTTCACTTGCTGTAGTTGATGTATCACTGTATTGATTTCTATTGTGTCTAGAATACAAATTTCTTTGTACTTTAATATTACGTTATACTGGCTTTCGTTTTTGTTTTTTTTTTTTTGTTTGTTTGTTTTGTTTTGTTTTTGCTTGCTCCTGATCCTTTTTTGGTAGCAAACATTTTTCCAGATGTATTGTTTTGGCACATATGCTTCATAAAAGGTACATGGACAGAGGAATGTCCATGATTAAGAACCCCCAAGGACTACTCTCAATGTCTTCCAGTTTCTGTTTAACTAAACTAGGGTTTTTTTTATAGAGAGGAATAGTAGTACCCTCTTACAAAGTGATGTTGTGAAAATAAATTAACTAATATGGATAATTGGCTTTATATACTGCCATGGGAAAATATATATTATTATTATGGTAGGAAAAGACCCCTATTCTTCATTATTACGATAGTACCTGAAGAACTTCTTGTTGTGCATTAAAGTGAGATAAATAGCTTATAACAAATGTGGTGAGTAATAAAGAAAAATGAAGTTTTATGGTGTTGTGTGATGCCTCTTATTCTGGAATTTCTAGCAATTTAATGTAACTTGGAAGTAATTAAAGCTGCTGAGAAATTCCAATTTGTTTCAGAAGTGGGTTTTGAACAGGCATACAATCAGGTTATCACAGGCTTTTAGAATTGTCTTGTGTTTCAGAATCACTTAACTGATGAGATGACTAATGCACCTGTGTTTTATTTTTCTCCTTTCTCTTTTGATTATGTACCTTTCAGTTTCCCTTCCAAAACACTGGACAAAATTTCTTCTTGATGCAGGACCATGTATGGTCTCGTTTACAAAGACAAATCAGAAATCAGGTAACAAAGAGGAAATAATGTTCTCTGAAGACACACACACACATATGAAAAAAACATTTTTGTCTTGTTAGGCTCTGCCCTGGTAGGATTTTGTGCAGCCAGAGACAGAAACAGATGTGATATCTAAGTGAAGAAGAATAGGAGGGCTAAAAAACACCATGGCCAATAGCAAGCAATAGCGGCAGGCAGTAGGCTATGTGCTGCTTCAGATCTGAACGGTGTTGGCTGATACAGGCTGTAGATAATCAACCTGTCCGTTTTGCTGACATATCTGGGAAAGGGGGGGTTCTTCGCCGCTCTTCTTGCAGCAGCACAGACGACAGCTAGAAATAAACAGTGTTTTCATGGACGAAATGTCTGCCAGGCGTGATCATATGCAGGCTCTGCTTGAGGTAGCACGATCCTGAGCAAAAAGGTTGGGGTAGTAAAACAACTTGATGAGAGGTAGCTGTAGCCCCTCTTTCTACACATTCAGCCCATATTGCTAATGCATCTGGTTGACGAGCACTGTTACAAGTAGAGCTCGTGCTGAATTCAACCTTGACGCAGGATCCACCCTTTCCAAAGACCTTATCCACTTATCCTTTTGTCAATTATTATAATGTTTCTGTGAAATCAATAAAAACAGGTTTTTTAAAAAAATCCCCACAAGTCCTGAACTTACTACAGAGCTGCGAATTCAACATTCAGCTGAGGATGATAGCACCCACTGTGCAGAGCAACTGGCCAGCTGGTGAGAAATTCCGGCTGTCATCGCAGTGCAGGGAGCGAACATATTTATCAGATACTTGAGATGAAAAAGTAGTAGTTCATGGGGACTTTTTTTCCCCTAAGCCATCTGGTCCTGAGGTGCCTATTACATCTATTATTGAATCATTAAAGTCAATGAGGTGAATAACACGATTAAACTTGTTTACTTGTCATGTAACAGTCGGTTAACAGTGAAATGTAACTTCTACTTTCTGGTTTACTCTGCAATAAAAATACATCTCGGCTCCCCTAAGTAATACCTAAAATTAATGCCAGATAATTTTTTTTTTTTTTTTAATTTGTAGTCCAATTTAAAAGTACAATTTTTTTCAAACTCAGTTCTACATATGAATATTGTATCGCAGTCACTGCAAAGACTGCTCCTTGTAATTAAAACAGTAAACCATAAATAATTGGCGATAAGTACAGATATACATACTCATCATTTCACTCTACTAATCAGGTAGGCACACATTTATGGAGACCCTGCACAAAACGCAGTCCGTTCATGCAGAATTGTAGGAAAGGTAAAATGCTGTAAATCTGATCAATATATAAAAGTCCTATCTGCATAAAAGGGTTTACAGTATTTCATTAGACACGCGCATAAAAGTGTGAATAAGCAGTTATTGTATTACCATAAACGGACTATACTTCTTTGTACTAAACTGAAATTTAAATAATATGGATTATACTGTTTGAGTTAATTATTAAAGCCAGGAAATCACACAGTGGTGACAGTGGAATTTAGTGTAAAGGTTTCAAGAGCAATAATTAATGTTACCCTAGAAATTAGGAACTAAAGATGCCCTTTTATATTTATGTTAAGACCTCCTTTTGGGATCTGCAAATTTTAAAAAGTTCAAATATTGTTCGGCTTAATGTAAAATATTTCAAGTCAAGGGAATCATGTTCCTAGACTTCAGTATGCATTAAACCAGAGAATTAGTGAATAACATTATATAGCAATGTGGATAATTATTCATACCAAGAAAAAATAGGTTTAAATAAATAATTAGAAAAACATCAGAAACTATATTTATAGACATTGAATTTGCTTCAGTTATGTCTACTTGGTCAGATTAAAGTGGTCTCAGTGCCACTTAGCAACCTCACACTCTGTGCATCCAAACATCACACATTACAGTATGTTTTAAGACAAAAGTATAGTTTAAAATACTACACTAAAGGCAATAGATCATCTCTTGAGGTCTTGCCCTGGTAGCAGATCTCCAGCTACCAGTTTATCTAGTAGGTAAAGAAGTAATACCTGGCACAACTATAGTCCATTTTCAAAAAAGTGAAATCAACTAAATATTATTGAGGGTTGCTTAAACTAACTGATTTGGCTTTACCTAGAAATATACTGGGAATGTTTACAAGGCTGATGCTAGTTTAAAGAGATGTCCCCCATTCTCTGAGAAGTTGGTGCTGAAATACAGTTCTCGTTTCTTTGAAGGGATTTTAAACCTACATTTACATGGTCCAAAGGAAGATCTTCAACTGTTTAAGTGTTCTGCTGAATTAAGGTATTGTGGATCATGATGTGGACCATCATGACCCACAATATCCATGTTATTAACTCCAAGGTTTATTTACAATGCTAGTCTATTGCAATGCATTCCTTATATAAGGATGTTTATGAACGTTTGAGTCTCTCCAATCAGGATTTTCTTTTGTTAATGTTCTTCTTGCTTTATCATTCAAGCTTTTTTCCATGCTGAGATTTTTTGTTTGTTTGGTTGGTTGGTTTTTTGTTGTTTTAAATCTTCTTTTCTGAGTATGTTGTAAAGAAGGATTACAGATGAAAAGGTGTGTACTTCAGGATGCATAACAAGA
Organism: Astur gentilis; assembly: GCF_929443795.1. Lineage (NCBI taxonomy): Eukaryota > Metazoa > Chordata > Aves > Accipitriformes > Accipitridae > Astur > Astur gentilis. The sequence goes on from NC_064892.1 coordinate 1,914,950, forward strand.
TTTTATGAAGAGGCCATTGGCCTAGACTCTGACGGAAGCACACTGCACAGGCTTTCATGATTATATTCAGGACACTAAATGGATTATAAACTCAGCTAGTCTTCCTTTTACTCTCTGTTTCAGGTCTCCATCTAGGGACCAGAGAATGGATTTTGGTTTATTACATTGCATTTTTTAATCGTTTTGGGTTTTATTTTGCTTATTTTCTTGTTATTACTTTAACATATCCATGATCTTTTTTCTTATGTAATACCACAGTGAAATATTAAAGGGATAATTAGCATATTACATTACCATTTATCTGTCTGCTATACATCTTCCACTTTGTTAATTACTCAGTAAAAATTACACAGCAGTTAATTTATTTTTTTTTTAAATAAATATGAAACTACAAAATTAGTAGAATCAATCCAGATCCAGTTTAACACAGCTGTAGATAAGTGATCTAGGGAGTTAATTGGAATTGCAAAGGGGCTGATAATTTTTATGTGTATCACCCTGAGATATCCACCACACTCTGGTCAGAATTTGGAATTATTGTAATGTTGCACAAATAAAATGAGCACAGAAGTACCACTGTGACAATCTTTTCCAGCTTTCCATTTTGAAGACCAGATAGAAAAGTAATATACAGGAAGGTAATAGAGGTGAGCTAGAAGTGAGATCTTTGTGATGACTGAGAACTAGATGGAGGCAGGAGACACACCAGGATTTTGCCATTAGTCATTTAAAAATGCTTAAAAACACCCCAAAACTCAAACAGTGTAAGCACCAGGATCCCTTATATCCGTGCCCATTCGCCGGGAGGAAGTTCCCTGGATTTGAATTTTTTCACATACGCTCTCTAAGAGGAAAAAAGGTGTTCAGCATCTATTTATTTATTTTTAAATCAAGAAAGTTCTATTTCAATTTTAGAGTTCCCCCAGTTAAAAAATACAGTAAGAAACAGTTGACACGATTTGGCTTATAGTCTTCCAACACCCACATTTCTCCATCTCTTCCACCTGGCAGCTTGGGAAAGCTGCCCAGGTTATACCAGAATGCTTTGGAACAAAACCAGTCCTTCAGCATACTAGGTGTTGACAGGCCAACCTGGTTAACACATGATTCTGCCAGAAAAAAGAAAAAATGCTGCTTTCTGGATAAGCTGAATCATATTAGCTTTGAACATGTCAGATGATCACTTGAAGAATGTAGTTACATTTGTGATGTGATCCTATCTGGACTCTGGACAGAATCTGAGTGACCAAAAAAATTAGGAGTCATCACTTTATTGTCAGGTCCTTGTGGCTTTTTGGGGAAGAACGAGGGAAGCCGGCTCAGAGAAATACATATTTTATGTTGTATCTATACTTTTACCTCTATATTTACCCTAGTAGGTAGATGCATCATGCCTGGGACTGCTTATTTATTTCTACTGATTATGAAGGGAGCCTAGAGTGGAAAGATTCAGTCTGCATTGCTGGTGTCTACAATTGGTGAGACAACGCTTATCCTTGCAGTCTTATACTCAGGACATATTATAGCATAATATATTGTTCTATCTAAGTATCATCCAAACTGGGCTAACTGAGTTCCAATTACAAAGGAAAATATAATGCCATAATATTGGTCTAATGTCTGTATAAATAATTCTGTGAGCAACAGAAATTATTCAAATTGGTTTTGGGGTTGGAGTTGGTTTTTTTTCATTATTATCATTACTATTATTGCACTAGTATCTCGTGGTTGAATTCTCAACTGACTGGAAGGATGCAGATTGAATAATTCCTCATCTTTCATGCTGGTCTTTAGAGGTTTAGTAAGGCTTTCAGGTTTTCAGTAAGAAAGTTTATCTTGCTAATGAAACTAAGAAGGTCTATATCCTTATTTGTCTATTTCCATGCGTTTTGCAGGTAAACAATGTCTTTAAGTGCAGTCGTAGACAACACCTTTTTTACCTTTCAGTGGGTCAGAACCATATCAATGCATCCATCACTGTTGGTGGTGTTTAAAGTGCACAAAGAATAACCCCTTTTTCAGGTGCCTGGGGCACAATGATTTTTTGGCAGGAAGGACAATGTGACTTGACTTTGCTGTGTCTCTGCTCAGATGTTCTGCATGATCAGGATGTCTTTAGATAACAGGACTGGACATTTCATGTGCTGTTTATAGAAAGTGATGATATTGCTGCTGTTCCTAGAGCATGAGTTCATCTTCTGACTTCTCTGAAGTAGAATCAGCTCATATTTCACTTACTTTTGTTACAAGAATGACTTTGGTGTAGAGTTATATAGAGCTGCCCAAGGTAGAGCAGAGATAAAAATTTCCCAATTTGTTCTGCTTTTCTTTGACATTGGTGTAAAGACGCGTTCTAAAATGGATGAAAAGACACGTAGAACAGATTTGGATCTGTTTAAAGTACGTTAAAAGATCCAATAATTTAAGCACACAAGGAGAGACAAGGATGTTGTCCTCTATCAGACCAGTATCCTGTATCTCAGTTTTATAGCTCTTCAGTGAAAGCACTAAACTTTTAAACACAGTCAGTACCATCAGTAGCAGAATACATTAATAAGGTCATAGATATATATGTATTTTTCTGAATTTGTCTGTGTATAGATTTGTTTCATACTACAGGAAGACATAAATGCAACAAACTGAAATAAATGTGACTTAAAATCTTAGTTTTACCTGCTTTTAAAGTGGCAAAACCATGGTGGAAAAGCCACAAGAAAAAGATGATTATGCAGGGAACTGAATGCATAATTATGTGTGGTTTTTTACATTGCTGTGGAGCCACACCCCATTTAGTAACTGACTGTAAGTTTTTAAGGTCAGAAGATTTGGACCTAGTATTGTATGAGTATGGTAAGCTATAAGCAATAAAATTAATTTATCTTTAATTGGAAAGTTGTAAAAGCTTGAACTAGAGGAGGATTTCTTCAGCCAGCAAACAATGTTTTCTCTCAGTTGCCTTTGCTGGAAGCTCCTATGGATGATCGTTCCAGTTTGTAGGTATCACTTCGTGGTTTGTTTGGTCAAGTATTCCCTTGTCTCTAATTCCTTCCCTCTGCCTAAGTAAAACTATTGTAAATAATTTGAAAATTTCCACTTAACCAAGCCTCTTGATGACCCTGAAATATGAGTTTCAGGACACCAGCAGACTTTAATCTCCAAGTCAGAACACAGTGGCAGAAAGAGACTTCTTTCCTCTGCCCTTGTATTTCTTCTTCCAGTTCATTCTACTTTCCTAAATTCCTTCTTTCCTCATCTCATAGGCTAATTCTTATATCACAGTAACATAATTATTAATTTGACTGAAACCCAGGTAAATCTCCTCCCATTTCTCTTGCTTAACACCTAGAAGAAAGGAAGACAGCACCTCCCTTCAAGTACTTAGAAGCCTAAGAGCTTTTGAAAAAATTATTGTAGTTGTGAAACTGCAGCCACTGTTGATAGACTAAAAGGTCAAGCAAGAACCAAAGCATATATGGCAAGTGTCCTAGAAGAAGATAGTTAAGGTTAGATTCCTAAATGAGAAAGTGACCTACCTAAACAAAAAAAGTAGAAAATAAGAGAATGTAACAACTCGTACTAACACCGTGTCACTTATTTAACTGCCTAAGTATAAATCCATGAATCCACGTTTAGGGCCACCTTTAGGAAACTAGTGATTGTGGCAGCATTTCGGGTTTTTGTTTTGGTTTGTTTTGGTGTTTTCTGTGTAGGTTTGTTTTGTTTGAGGGGGTTTTTTTCAGTGTTAACGTCATACATAGTTTATATCAAGTCTGGCTGTATTTGCTAAGGAACTTGTCCCCAAAGAAGTACAGAAACACGACTGTTATGAAACATATTCCAGAAAATGTAGTTTCTGAGGAAAGAACGCAGAAATCCTCTGAGAGCACAGAGAAAAAAGTTACCACCATGTACTTGGGATACTTAAAGAAAGAGAGTGAGCTTCACTTGTGGAATGAAATGAAATTGTGACTTTGTCCCTTGGGATTCATAAGAATTCTGTAAAACTGTGATCCACTTCAGCTTTCTTTTAAAAAGATACACGTTCTTGAGCATCCGACCTCATCATAGCCTGGGTAGAAAGCAGCAGTTTTGTAAACTCCTCCCAGCAAGACCACTTTCAGCACAGAAAGCAAACCTCTCCGGGGCACAGAACAAAGTGGTCATGCAGCACAGCAGCCTGTCCTCTACCCTGTTCCTAAAAGGAACAGCAGATCAACCATTGGAGGATCATCCAACCACCTAGATCCAGTAAAGAGCAGCACAAAATCTGTGTTGCTGCCCTGAGGCTTTTCCCTTGTCACCCACAAAAACATGCATCCCTAGGACTATGGGACCACGCTCGTTTCCCTGGACTTGAACTTGAGTTAGAAGCCCAACGGACCTGAGCTCCTTCTGTAGAAAAGCGCTCTGTTCACACCTCTCAGAGGCTGGGCTGAGTCAACCCCTGGGAAAAATCCTTGCTTATAAGATTATAACAGCTCCGCTCCTCAGCCAGGTGTTTCAGTTAGAAATGTCGCCTAGAACAAGGTGACAGACGTGAAGGCCACAGAAAGGGACGTGAAAAGCAGTCACAGCCCTCAAAAGAGGCTTTGGCTAAGCTCTCTTCAAGGGTAGAAATACATTTCTCAGTTAAGACACAAAGCTTTTGTGGACAGATGTGATCAAAAGCAAGCAACTGCGATAATTGACAGATGTCTTCAAAATGAGAGATGGCTTCAAAGGTAATGAGGAGTCCTCAGAACATACTTCAATTACTGTGGGGAACAAGGTAAATTAAAGTCTGTCTACACAAGAAAAATGCATTAATCTGACTAAATCGGTTTAGAAGTGGATCTAGTGATACTAGAAAAAATAAAATGTGTTGATTGAAGATGGCCCCTTGTGGTTTTCACTTCTTGCTTCTTATTTTAGAGAAAAAAACCTGCAACCTGAAAGTGCTCGGATGCTATTATTTCCTGATATTGCTCAACATTTTTTTCATTAGTAATTTTCCCAACAGGTTTTTCCTGTATTTCTTGAATAATTTGCCACCTTTCTTGATGTAGGATGAAGATGTCTAGATTCCTGCCACAAATTATACATATAAATAGCTAAATATTCCAGTTCCAAACCACCCAAATCCAGTTTTGCAAGACCAAATATGCTGGAATAATTTTTTTTCAGCATTTTAGGAAGTATAATTCTTTGAGACAAAATGGGAAGGGGGTGGGGTTGATATTAATAAGTTTGTGAGAGCTTTCCAACTATTTTCTCCATCATATTAGTATTTTAAAATAGTTTGGTACAATACAGTACTTTTCAACATAAAAATAAATAATTATTCTTACTTATAAAAACACTTCTGAAGACATTTTTGTCGGAGTTGGTTAGCAGTTTTCCAGAAAAAGATGTAGCACACCAACAGAAGGGAGCTTTCTTCTTCTGATCCTCTTCTTGTAATTTACATTTTAAATTAACAGTGTTAATTAACTTACACTTATATGATTTGTTTCATGTTTATTGTTGTTTGAAGAAAAACTCTGACATTTTTCTGGCATGCTTAGCAACACCTATTGCACTGAAATTGTATTCCAAATGTTTGCTATACTTGTATTTCCCTATTATTTAGAGAAAATAATTAATTTGATTGTAACAAAGTGATGCATACATTCTGTTCTGTATGTACGAACAGTATTTTATTCTCTCCTGCGCCTCTCACTTTAGCCACCTTTCCCTGCTTCCTTCTACTTCTCCATTTTGTTCTCCTGTTTTTCCAGTGTTATCATCAGTACCCATCTCTGTACTAGCTTTCTTTTTTTGTGACACTCTTCCAACACTCTTTTTCTCTCTCCATATCTATTTTCATTCCTCGTATATCTAGTGAGTTTCCCACTCCCCATGGTTTCCACATCACAAAATTTTCTACCAGTTTTTCATATACTGTTCCTCCCGCTCCTGTCCATGTACGAGGCATGTCGGTATTCCATTCTCTTATTCCCCAAATCAGTATTCCAATGGTGTTCTCCTTAATCACTCATCTGAACCCATCACTCATAAAGTCTCAGCTTCTCACAAGGAGTCAGCTCCCAATAGCTTCTACTAATGACTACTAGACGTCTAGCTTGATCACCACATCCTCCTGCCTTATCTGTGCTTTCATCAAGGAATTACTACAGCAGCAGCAAGACAGAATGATGTGACTCCATAGGACTTTGCAGAGTTTCATATCTAACATACTGTACACTGTTATTGCACATTTTTTCCTCTATAGACCTCTCCTCTTCACAGATTGTATATAAAACTACGTGTTCCAAATGAAAATAAAACCCTTCTGACTGCACATAGTATTACGATATACTCTCCATTTAAGGCAAAGTCTGCAGTTTGAGTTCCTATAGGAATTTTTCCCCTCTAAAACATTTGTTCAGTCAACAGCCATTCTCTCACAGCTATCTCAAAGGCATTCAATCAAATACTTCTTTTGAGTTCCAGTAGGAAACAACTCCTACTTTCCGATGCCAGATGAATCATTAATGGGAACGGTCTCAGATTTTCTTGTATCTTGTAATAACAAGCAGCAGATAAAAACATAAGTTGAATGCATTCGCAAAGTCCTTGTTCATCTGTAACTAGAAAACAGAGTAAATCTTCTCTTTCAGGAATGCATGCTTAATTGAAATTCAGAGAAATGCTAAACATTTGCGTTGATTAAGCACTATTCAAACTGATAGGAACCGTTTAATCCATTTTTAGATCTGTAATATAACATTCCAATACATTAAAGAAGGAAGAATGATCCAGCGCACTTCATTTGCAATAAGTGGCTTGGAAACAGATTCAATTTTTCCTCAAAGGAAGTCTGAAAATGTTACATGTTATTTGGTATGAAGTGCAAGTCCTCAGTCTGAAAGAAAACAATTGCGAGATTGCAGACTTTTTTTAGGGGAAAAAACCCACACTTCATCTGAAGCTTTAAGGGAAAGAAATGACAAACCTCTAGAAAATACTTAGTATTATTTTTATATAAACTTAGCAATGTTTCAACATGAAATGAGTTTTCAAGAGTAACACTGCTCTTCAGACCAGCCATTTGATATTGAAATGCAAATAAGTTTTTAACTGACAAACTGATAGAACCTACAAGGCTAGTCTTAGAACCATATCATCGTAGTTCTGAATCAGAGAATATCACATTGGCTTCTGACAAAAATTGTTGAATAATTTATATGAATTTTTTTTTCTGGTCACCCTGCACAAACATGATAATTGGGAACCTTTTTCTGATATAAACTGCTCACATCCAAAGTTGTCTAAAAAGCAAGGATTCCAGTTCAAGGTTTTTTGGTTTTGTTTGTTTGTTTGTTTCTTTTCCCCAGATTTAATCTGTAAACACGTTGAACAAAATTAATTAAGTTGTCTATTTTCTTGAAGTGCCTCATTGTAAGATAACAAAATCGTTTATACTTGTATTTCTTTTCTGGGTTACGTATGTCTTTTGTCAAGCATCTGCAGATCTTTTTTTAAGGCATCTAATTCTCCCTGAATAGTTAGGAAGTCTGGAATGAAAATTGTAATGTTTGGTACTTAAAAAGAAAAATATCCTAATGATTATATGGAAGTCAATATATACATACATATATTTTACCTGTTTTTATATAGTAACAAGAATTGTACATACCCCATCCACAGTGCTAAAGCTTAAACAGGAACTTTTTGAGTAGTTTTCAATGTTTTGTGGTCTTCATCTGTTTAAAATCACGAAAACATGTAGAGCAGAATTCTTTAATTTTGTTTGAAAGGGATGTATTACCAGCTTACTGATTTACTTAGCAGCATGTGAATACAAAATAATTTTAAGTTCTGCTTTGGGTGGGGTTTTTTTGGTTTGGTTTTTTTTTTGTGTGTGTGGTTTTTTTGTTCTGTTTTTTCTTTTTTCTTTTTTTTGAAGTTATATCAGTGTACATTCCTATGATTCACATACAAAAGGAGGTAGAGCTAGCTGACTGTAATAATGTCCTGCTTCAGGAGGCTCTTGACAGAGGTGGTGATTTATGCGGAGGAAGACCACTGCAACATAGCTCGCTAGCAGGATGTAGGGAATGTATGTTCCTTTCTAAATAAATTCAACGGTTTTGTGGGTGAAATTAGGAGACTGTGGGCCATAAAATACGTCGGTAAGAAATATTAACACTTTAAAGGTGATTCTTTCCTCTTCTTGCCTGTTGGCAGTATTCTGAAAATGCTGGGTTTTACAAAATAATGATTTCAGATGCACTTGGTTTTGACTGTTCGGAACTAGTAAAACCTTACAATTATGGATCATAACTGAGTGCTGTCTGAGTAGTAAAAGCGTAGTGCTTTATCTTCTCATCGTCTTCAAAATATTGACTTAGTGTCTGTGAACATTCATCATCACTACAGGAGAAACCAGAAAGGCTGTCTTAATGAAGTTTGATCAGCAGCTGTGGATGCATGTGTTCAAACAGCCTACCCTAATATGAGAGTCAATATGTTCAGACTTACTGCCAGCATGTCTTTTAGACAAAAGGAATCAACTGTTCTGTCACATGCTTTCATTAAGTATTTTTGGGAGTTCACTCCCTGACAATTACTTAATATATTTGCAATTACGTGTTAGAAAAGATAGCTATATATTGGGGAATTTGTTCTAGTCTGAGCAAACTTGCTCAGAAGGAAAGTAAGATGTATTAGACTTCCGCAGCTACTGTGAGAGGTGAGTACATATCATCCTATTATTGTCTAAATTAAAAGTTTTATGAATCTCATGGGATAAATAGTGTAAAAACACTGGGACATCAAAATAAATACATAAAAATCACCTTTTTTTCCTCTGTTTCTCAGTAGTACAATATTACATATTTTACCTACACGTTTGTCCCAGCTCTTTTCAGAAAATACAAGTTCTTCCATGTAGGTCGCCTCAGTAGCTGATCCTTTTATAATATCTGTCTGTCTTGTGTGTTATTGATAATAACTTTTGAATTCAGAGTTGCTTATGTTTCTTCTACTTTCTTCTTTAAAGGGAAAAAATTACAGCTGTTTCATCAAGTTAGTCAGCAAGTAATTTTAAGCTTCATCCTAATTAGTTCAATAAAGGTTAAACCATGTGACGGTAGAGATAAGGTTTGATAATTACACACTTAATTTAGGAAAAAGAAGTGCTCACAGTGGATGAAATTACTAGGACTTCCATTCCTCTTCCTTGACGTTATCCCTATTTCACTGAAACTGAATATATCACCTGCTGGAGAAATGTGGAAAAATAGTTTCCATAGGCTAATATAATTAGCTATCTAAGGCCATGCAGAGTGCTCATAAAATTAAAAAAAACGCAACCCCGAAAACCCAGAGAAGGGTCATGTGACAACATCTACCAAAGCCATTGCTGTATTCACACACAAAAACAGACCAAACTGAAGCAAACTAAACGTTCCTTCTTGACAGATTTTGTGACAGTTACATAAACCTGGTACAAATAAATTGATTTCCATAGAAATATTTCTGATTTAAGAAGGTATAAATGCATTAAGATTAAGACCCAAGAAGCAGCATTTTGTGATGCTCAGTTGCAAAGTGTCTTAAAACCATCCCATTCTTACGGTTCTGGAGAAGCAGTAAAATAAAACAGGATAAGCAGCGCAAGCAATTTGAGTTCAGTTTCCGTTTTATGCTATTTCAGTCAAGGCCAAATTACAATTATCTGTAATAATTAAGTAGCTTCAGCACTAAGAGGTTCTAACCTTCAACAAGGGAATCATTCTACGACTTCCAGCAAAGGGCAACTTTCTATTGACCAGAAATCGATCAGGCTTTCTGTGTTGTTGCAATGTAAGATAGCTAACAACGCAATGATTTATAGGATTGTTGAATATCTCTTTGTTTTTCAGGAATGAAAAGCAGCAAAGGAAATACATTTTTATCTCCTTATATTAGAAGGGGTTTAGATACTAATTCAGATATCATTAATGGAAGTCCTAATGTATATTTTATTGGTTTGAAACCCATTCCTGAACCATTTTCTCCTTTTTAACACATCTTTCTTTCTTTTCAGCTAAAAATAATGGCATTCAAATATATTCAAAATTCTTGAGAATCCTGAATTTTCACAGGTAAATGTAGGAGCGGACCAAAACTAAGTTATTCCTCCCCACTTACAAAAAAAATCAGGCACAGAAGCTCTCAATCTGTGTTAAAGAAATGGGAAAATTTGTGGTAAGGGCCAAATAATTTTTATCTAAAATGTTAAAAAGGCTAAATTTTCTTAATCTACTTTTACTGATATTGGAAACTGTTTTCATTTTTGCAATACAATAATATCTTAAAGTAAGTAGCTGTACCATTTTATGCAACTTCCTTCTTCTCTGTCTTCAAAATTTACAAAACCACCACTCTCTTAAAGATCATTAATGTTCCTGGGCTGTCTCTAAAAGCATTTACTTTGACCATACCCCTATGGAGACATAATACTTTAAACTGCATAAAATACTCCGATTTTTTACCTTCTAATTCTATGTCTGTCAATAGGTGAATGAAGGCTGAAAATAATTCTTTCTGTTCAAATCACACAAAACAAAATAATCACTGTAATATATGATCAGTATTAGTTTATAATAAGTGCTGCTGTAAAATTACTCCCATTATAGACATTCACTTCGACAATCAGCAGGTGATAATCATTCAGTTCTGAACCCGACATACTACAACTGTCATCATAAGACACTTTTAATGATTATGTGAATGAACATTTAATCAGGTAGCTGCATATAATTACCTTTTGAATACACACACAATTAAATTCAAAATCTCAAAGAGAAACTTTATAAAGTACTAGGTGATTTTGGAGAAGTAGGTACCAAATAAACAGCATTAAGTGAGTTGAGAAACCTAACCTCTCAGCTCGATTAATTTTAAGCTGGCATAAGTATAGATTCTATCACTCTTACATGTGATAAATAGCATCTTTCCTCTGTGAAAACACATTTTAGTAAGAAAAGCATTAAATGGTAAATGAATAGCAAAACTTAATCCACAGTAAATAAATGAAAACAGTTTCTTGGGTTCTCTTTCTTCTCAAAAAAAAAAAAAAAAAAGGTCAATTAACTACACAGATTTAGTATTAGTCTGCAAAACATGCAATTTGACAGAAGAATATCATAATGTTTGTCTTTGCTGATTAGGAGTGGGGGCTGACAGCTAATTATTTCATCCATCAGTTGCTGCTTGAAAGATTTGTCCCTGGTATAATCTCTGTTTCTTCTGGAAATCACAGCATATTTTACCAGAGTGCTACTATTTCTATCAGGGAGGAGAAACTGGCTTTGAGTCAGTCAACAAGTTTTGTAAGTGTCTGTCTACCAGAATTACCACTTCTCATGGACATTTGTGAATCATTTCTGTTGTCTAGAACAACACTCAGTACTTTTAAATTATATGTTCAGCCGTTATGTATTAAAAATTGATTTCGGGAAAATGATAGACCTATTGCAAAATATCTAGGAGGAGGACACAAGGGATGTTTTTGCATGAAGTGTAGCACTTCTCAAAAATTCTTGATAACATGAGAAATCTTAAATTGAAGAGGCAAGAAGACTAGAAGAGTGCTCTCATGCAGAAGAATAAGTCTGTCTCTTAACTCTGACAGCTGCTTATTGTTCTTATTTTCTTCCTTTCCCTAATTGGGCTAACGTGCTCCTCCCATTTTACATCACATAGATCCTTTCCAACTTTGAAGATATTCCTAGGAGAATAAGTCAATTGCAAAATATTGGTGGAAATAATTAGGACAGTTCAGAGGTCTTTTTTTTTCTTTTTTTTTTTTTTTTCTGAGATAGTGAGAATTTGTCTGTTTTCTTAAACAACCTATCTTCCACAAGACTCCTTTGTTGTGATCCCATGATCACCTACATCAGACAAATTTTGGCACGCTTCCTGTGTCTTCTGGAGTAAGACAACTCATAGCTCTAAAATTAATCCTAGGTGAAGTTCTGGGAAAAGCTTTTTTTAGAGATCTCTCTCAACTGGCAGCATGGATTACACTGCGCTGGGTTTACCTCCTTTCCTGCTTAACGTTACTCTAAAATTATCCCGCTTAATTTATTCTGTTATGCATTCTCACATACCATTTATACTGTAAAAAATACACTCCTGCAGGCTGCAACACAGACCCCTCATTTGTATAGATACTTTGAACGGTCTTTGCTGAGCTGATTGTACCTGAAATTATGATATGACGTTGTCTAAAAACCTTTACTGGGCTAAGTTAATGCCTCTGTGTCAGCTAAGTTGGATGTTCTTAGCTCTCTTTTTGGGCACTGCCAGACGCATTTTAACTGACTAAAACTTTAGCCAATTATTTTGACTACTAAGGGTTTTGGTTTGTATGATATATTTATGTAAAAAGTAGGTATCTGTATATATACATGTATCTCTCCATATATTTATATGTGTGCCTGTGCCTATGTATATACCACAATGTTTCCAAACATTTGCTACAGTAAAGCTTCTGCTCTAAATTATTGCTGTTAAATGAATGTCCTGCTGTTCTAAATAAAACTAAATTGAAAGTGTTATTGATTTGCTGTTACAGATGTTGTTTGGGTCTCTACAGATGTTTGCTCTCACTGGCTATTTACTAGCTGTGTGAAACACTGCTTTGAGAAAATCAGTACTAGAAAGGGCTTTGTTATGTCAATGGCAATTTCATGAGACCTTTACACATTTAAAATTGATTAAGGTTAGTAAAGAAAATTTCAGAAGTGTTAGCATTGCATTACAATTCTCAAAAACCTGGCTGAGCATGGGGTTTGTCCATTGTTACAGGAAGAGCAGTCCCCCTGAGATTTAGATTTGAAAAAAGGGAAGAAACCCGTAACTGTGGATGCCTGTCATCCACTTTGAGGGTGCTTCGAAGAATACTTGAACAGCTAAAACTGTATGTTAACAGAGAACATAAATAACCTCAGGATGTCCATTGTGGGAAGCTCTCATTATTCAGTCCTATTAAATGTCAAAGTGTCTGAGAAAATTAAATAAAAAGGTCTACTGATATGAACAGATAAACTGCAAGCCTTGTAAAATATATGAAATGGAACTCAGGGCAGAGCTAAGTGAAGAATTCTAATATAATATAAAGCGCATTGCCATAAATCTTTTCAAGTTACTTACATCATAAAGAATTTACTTGCTTCTGACTTCTTGTTGCTCACTTCTGAATATTTCTTCATCTTTCCAATTCCTAGAAGTAGTATTGAGAATCAACAGAAAATGAACCGTGAAGGCTCTGGGACCCAGGGGGAATGATGCGAGTAAAAGAGCAGCAAAAGAAATAACAGCAGTGATATAATAACAACAGAACTCCATGCCTTCTGCCATAGATTTATACATCCTATGCTGTTTTTTCCACTGACAACATAGCATATTCACATTTTTTGTCTTGGTTTAATAAATTGATCAGTTACTCACTTTCTTTTCCTGTTGATGCACCAAATATACCCAGCAATGTTATAAATTTTAGGCATAATCAATTGCAGCCATTTTGGAACACAGAATAGAGAAAATGAATACTCTTAGTTCCAAACCATTGTTTAATAATAAATGGAAGCTGTCTGATACGTATAAAAATAAATGGATCTTTTTTTTTTTTTTCAAATTTTCGATAAGTAGGTGTCATTTTCATATTACTTACGATCTGGAATGAACTTCCATGGCCTTGAATTGTCAGTGGTTGCGTTTCTTAATAAATTGTCACAGTTATCATGTATTGCTTTAGCCCTGGGAGCATTCTTGTTAACTGAGAAAACTAGCATTCTCACTTTTGCCTTTGTGTCTTAAATTTAAAACATATTGTGTGACAATTTTATCAACATTGCCACATCTGATGAGCTTAAAACAGCAGAAGAAGTGCCATCTATTCAAAACAATAATTGGCATGTCCAGTCTTTCAAGAATAGTATGTAGTAGAGGAAATATGCAAGTTTACTGGGTTTATTTCTCTGATGCACAGTTAGACAGATGGACTTTACATTCACTGATTCATTAGGTTTTGGTAAGCACCACACTGGTGATTTGATAAGCACAAAATTTGGGATTTCTTAAGAAGTGCAGAGGACTTAAAAGGACTTAAATAATAGTGCATATATTATATATAAATATGCAATTTTTCTGACAAAAATTGAAATCTATAATCTGTATTGCAGATATTCCCAACACATCAGAGAGAATGAAAATAAACTAGGGCAACCACAATAAGCATACTACTAATTAAGAGATTAATCTCTAGTATTAATCTTTTCAGTGCTTACACAGAGATGTGACCAGGATGCTGGTGAAACCCAGCACTATTTTTATTTGGTTTTGCTAGCCTTTGGAGAGAGATATATAAGTATATTAATTCCATAAATCTAATAAACCATAAGAAATATCAGTAACTACACATTGTACTTGGCATTGCTTTAGATGATACTAAATGTTCTTCTGCTTAGTACAAAATTTGATACTAAATTTCCTAAACAAGGACAATTGCTACAGTTTGGTTCAAAACTTTGTTTCTCTATCACAGATGGATCTAAATAAAACAACAGTTGTGTGTTGCAGCTCGATATGCAAATTCTCATTATACATTTCCTCCGGGATTTCCTAATCATTCCTCAATCATAGAATCATTGCATCATAGAATGATTTCGGTTGGAAAGGGTCCTTAAAGATAATTTTAAAAGGTCCTTTCAAACCCAAACCACCCTATGCTAACATAAAAGTATAAATTAGCCCTTGTTTAGGACATTTAGTATCAAATTTTGTACTAACATAGAATGCTTTGGGGTGGAAATGACCTTTTCAAGCCAAACAATTCTATGATTTGATGATTCTATGATCATCTAGTCCAAGTCCAACCACCCCTGCCATGGGCAGGGACACCTTCCACCAGCCCAGGTTGCTCCAAGCCCCATCCAACCTGGCCTTGAGCACTGCCAGGGATGGGGCAGCCACAGCTTCTCTGGGCAACCTGTGCCAGTGCCTCATCACCCTCATGGTCGACAATTTCTTCCTTGTGTCCAATCTAAATCTACCCTCTTTCAGTTCAAAACCACTACCTCTTGTTCTGTCACTACAGGCCCTGCTAAAAAGTCTCTATCTTTCTTAAAAGTCCCCTTTAAGTACCAAAAGGCTGCAATAAAGTCTCCCTGGAGCCTTCTCTTCTCCAGGCTGAACAACCTGAACTCTCTCAGCATTTCTTCATAGGAGAGGTGCTCCAGCCGTCTGGTAATTTTTAGGCCCCCCCTCTGGACCTGCTCCAACAACAGAACCTTGTCTTTCTTGTACTGGGGACCCCAGAGCTGGATGCAGGATTCCAGGCAGAGTCTCACAAGAGTAGATGGGGAGATTCACATCCCTCGATCTGCTGGCCACACTTATTTTTCTGCAGCCCAGGATACTGTTGGCTTTCTGGGCTGTGAGTGCACATTGCTTGTGTCCAGCTTTTCATCCGCCAGGACCCCCAAGTCCTTCTCCCCAGGGCTGCTCTCAATCCCTTCATCCTCCAGTCTGTATTGATACCGGCGGTTGCCCTGACTCAGGGACAGGACCTTGCTTACACTTGGCCTTGTAGAACTTCATGAGGTTCACATAGACCCACTCCTCAAGCCTGTCACAGCCCCTCTGAATGGCATCCCCTCCCTCTAGTGAATCGACTCAGCTCGGTGTTGTCGGCAAACTTGTTGAGGGTGCGCTCAATCCCACTGTCTATGTCATCGATGAAGATATTAAATAATATTGATCCCACTACAGACCCTTGAGGGACACCACTTGTTACTGGCTTTCACTTGCACATTGAGCCATTAACTGTAACACTGGACACGGCCATCCAGCCAATTCTCTATGCATCTAAGAGTCCATCCGTGAAACCCATACCTCTCTAATTTAGGGCGGGGGACACCATAATTCCTCTTTTTATGTAGTTCAGGTAACAGTGATGTTGTTTTCTCATGGCCAATTTCTTATTTGCCAAAAAAGTAACAATATTTCCTGAGACCTGTAGGACTTCCTCCATCACAATTTTATGCTGAATAGAAAGGGTAGGTTATTTACCTGAATTCCTTACCCTTTTTATTCAGTTAGATGACCCATCCCATATGATACAGGATTATACATCAGGAGTACGCTAGTATTTTTAAAATAGGTGATGATTTTTTGAAAGGTCCCTTATCCCATTTTCTCCTTCATAATAATGAAACTAAAGAGTCATACTAAAAATAATGAAAAAATACATTAATTCTGGAAAAAAAAGTCGTTATTTTATTGTAACAGCTCTTGGGGTTCTTCTTTAAACGATGATATTTCTCCTTTGTCCTTTGTCTGCAGTTAAGTAACAATAAGCAAAATTAATATGATTCAACCCTATGAAACACTTTGTCATGTTCCAATTTTTCATCCTCCAACAAATTCAAGATGATATAAAGCAAAGGAAACACTTTATTTGTATGTATTTGCAATTGATTGTAATACGATATTATACGTAAGTAGGTAGTAACTACAGAGTTACGGATTGTTAGTTTTCTCTGATAGTGAAAGGCTTCAGTAGGCTATAGATTCAGATATTTTTAATTCCTTAGTGGCCGATTTGGCTATCCAAGGAAAATGTAAACATTTGTGCCAGTGTTGATGTCTGGTGAAGTGGAACTACCAGTCATATTTGTTTTATGATGTGAACCAGTTTGAAAACCTTCCCTATAATAAAGAATCCTAGCAAAACAGAGATGCTTTGTCCTGAAAAAATTCAGCCAAGTTTGAAGGATGGAGAGAAATATTCTTGTGAGAGGTGAAAGCTAGAGAAATAGAAAAAGAGAATATTAAATGTTTGATTATTTTGCAGAGGTTTTAATCTGATTTATGTTTGTTACTGCTTCCAGTAATTGTAGATTTGTGTTTTAATGACTATAATTAATAACTGAGCTCATGTTTTTCCAAACATGCATGAACTAATTTTTGGTCAGTATCACACTAATTTACTATGTGCCCTCTGTCTGCAGAAAGATTTATAATATTTCATTACACCCATGGAGAAAATGCTGATTAAGTCCTCCCAAAGGGGACGAGTTTCACTTACAAAGAATTATGTGACATAAACTATTATAACAAAGGAATAAAAAGGCTGGTCTAAAATGAAGCACAAGATTGCACGGTGGACAGGAGGTCACTACCCCAATGGGTATGTAGAGGAAGAAAGAAAATAGGAGGAATGAGTATCAGGAAATTTCATTTTGGAATGATAACCTTATTTGGCCCTCAACCCCTTCTGAAAGTTCCCACAGATCTATTCTGAAATGCCTAAAAGGCACAATTCATAAATGAAAAGTAAAAGGAGTCATCAAAGAAGAACTATTTCAGGTGTTATTAGTATAGTAGAATAATAAGGGAGCAAATGAGTTGTAGACAAAGTCATCCAGGAAAAAGCAGTGAACATGACTTGAATAAAAACGGCACAAGAAAAGTCAGTTGCATTACTGAGGAAATTATTATTATGATGATTAAACAAAGAGATTGTGAACTATGAATAGGTGAAAAAATACAAATTCTCAGAGTAATGAAACAAAATATATTGTCGGAGGCCAGACAGGCAGAACTAGATACTGATGTTTCAGAAAGAATTTTTCAAGATAGTCCCCACGACATGGTGTACACCAGAAAGAAAGATTGTATGAGTTCACGGATGTGCAAGTCATCAAAGAATCCTGAAAATATTATTATTAACACATACTGAAGATAATGAGGGACAGTATGAGTCTTGGAATGAAAATGGAGCAGAGGATGACAAGGGGATTAAGCTTTCCCCCTTGCAAATATGCCTTTATCATTTCTAGGAACTCCCATTAAATCTAGGGAGCTGCTGCTTCAGTTTTAATTGCCTTTAATTAGCATTTAACCTAAACTTTTGCTTGATTAGAAATTTCCAAAACTATTAGGTAAACCTTACATTTTGTTACTCCTTAGGGAAGAAAGCAAACAAGAAAAAAGAAGGAGAAAACCCATGGAGAAGAGAAAAACTGAAGTATAGAAAAGGGTTTGTCAAAAGTAGGTTGCTTTAGCATCATGTTTCTTAATGTTCCTCACAGTCAGCCTGATTTACATGATCTTGACAGCTTATTAACCTGGACCAGCAGTCTGAAAAAACTGTAAGGCAGATGTATATTTGATCCTTACAGCACAGAGTGTGTGAGTGAGAATTCAGGCTAGTACATTCAGGTTCTGCTACAGGCATCTTGGCGAGACAGCATCACCTAGGCAGCAGTCTGAACAGAGCTGCAACTGTCTAGGGTGACGGAAGTGTTTTAAGTGACAAAATGAAACAAAGATGGGAAAGTCCAAGTCAGAGGTTCCTCATGGTAAAAGCTTAAATACCCTCTTTCACAGACTGAAGGACAGAGGAGACCTCAAGGTCCTAAGAGTGTATCTATCTCACCCTCCGCACTAATTGCATTTGCTCGAAGGTGTTCGTATTTTCCACTTGCCAATGAAGCAAGAGTTTTGAAAACTCCTCATAACCTAATTAACCTTCACAGCTGAAATCTGTTCTCCCACTCTGCCACTTAGTTCAGTCAAGGATTAGAGGTTTTAGTTTGTGAATTCTAATAAAATATTTTTACAGATTTCAAGAAAGCTTTCACTGTTGCACACTATGCAAATTGCAAACATGTCTTCCGTGGATCTCTCAACTCTCCTGACTGGACTAGCTTAAAAAAAAAAAAAAAAAAAAAAAAAAAAAAAGAAGGCTCTGATAATTAATTTCAGAAAACCAGAATGGATCTACTGTCTTAATGCTACAGGAAGACTGTATATTTCCAATGCTGGAAAACAAGGATATGTATTTTCCCATTGACTTCTTCCCTTGCCCCAAACCAGCTATTCAAGATAATTAGTGCACAGAGTAATTGTAGACTATAAATGTTTATAGCCAGGGAGGTAAACTAGCAATTAGTGATAGCACAGGTGTGAAAGGAAGTTAAGTGAATTTACAGGGGAGCTATGCTGGAAAGATACAGTCTATGTTTGCCTTAAAATATGACAGTGTGTTTAGAGGGGTCTAGAAGTAAAGTCAAACATACATGCACAAAAAAGCCCCAAACAAACAAAAAATCAGGCTGAAAGAGTCGGGAAGGAATTTATCAATAACACCATTCAGGAAGAAAGTTTTCATGCCCTGGAGTTGGATTTTGGGTCGTCTGAATGAGGCAGTGCCCTTCAGGAGACCAACTTAGGTTGGACACAAAGCAGCATAAATAAAACCAGGGGTGAAGGCTGTCACAGAACTTTAGTCTTGGTTATGCTGATATTTCAGATGCACAAAGACATCAACCATTAACGAAAGCTAACTTACCAAGCCCCTTCCTCCCTGAAAGAAATGTGGCATAGTTTTATAGTGATAATTGCTCTACTAAAACAAGAACCAGGAGTGAATTTTGTTCCGTTCCTTCTTTCTGTCAGTAAGACAGGATTTGGCCTAACAGCCAGAGTTCATTTGAAGGCACAGAAACTGCCTTTTCAAAAAAAGCAAAATGAGTATATTTTTATTGCCCCACAGGAATTAATGGATTAGATCTGGATGTCTATCGCAACTGGACAGAGATTCCTAGAGATCTAGTAGTTCTGGTTCCCTGTTTTGTGGAAGGAACAAAGAAGGTCCTCCTAGTTCCACAGAATTTGTAATCTTCATGTTTAATATTATCACAGACGAAAAAAAAAGACCCTTCATATATATCAAGAGTCTCACAGATGCATGCCAGACAAATTGCTAAAGGAGCTGTCTATATTGGTATTAAGTTTGACATAGAAAAGACTGGTTTATAATTCATAAAGCTAATTCTTGAGTCTTAATTAATTGGTTTTAAAATGTCATGTAATTTACATAGTTTATGTAAAACACAGAAGGAAACAAGAAAAAGGACTGCACAGAGCTGTACAATTTACTCTGGTACAAAAGTCACTGTGGCTTATTTATTACTGGGGAGCCAAAAGTGGTTTTCTACCTAATTTTTGCTCTCAGAGAAAAGATTCAGAGAACCATTTTGGGGCGGGGGAACAAGAAAGAAAGAAAAAAAAAAAAAGACAGACTTCTTTCTAAAAAATTAAAATGCATTTATTCAAGGCATTATTCAGATGAACAGTGTTGTCCTATCAAAAAAATCGTATGCAGCCATTTCATTCAAAAGAGAATAGTCTTTTAGACATATATATTTGCAATTGCATCTGTTTTGTTTTACAAAGATTCTGCATATATACCAAAATATTCAGTTGAATCAATATCTTCAGTATTCAGCTTCAATCAATTGTGAGATAGTGAACTAAAAGCAATTTTCTATACTAGCTTAAAAACTTGATTCTGTAACTTTTTTATTACAAGTTTATAACAAGAGAGTTAACTGTTTTTTAATAAAGATATGAAATTCTCATTAAGTATTTTCTGTAAGTATTTACTAAACTGTTAAAAGAAAAAATATATTAGACATACTTTTATGCCTTCAGGCTAATCACATTCCAATTAAAATTAAGCATTTAGAAGACACTTAATCTCTACAACTACTTTATGAGTAACTTATGTTGCAATATATGCTTCACCATGCTGGTCCTGGTAGAATTAAAACATTACTTCAAATGCCCCAGAGGCAGCCTGAGGCAAACCCTCTTACTTTTCCTTCTACTGTTGTAATCCTTTTCCTATATATGACCCACTGTGAGCTACTTAAACGTATCTGGCTCCAGGTATTCCAGCTGCTCGTTCACACATCTTTGAGCAATACTGCTGTATTGTCAAGCCCAGCTAAATGAAGCTTTATATGGGGAAGATTCATTAGTCTTCTTTATTTTACTAGGTAAATGATTGACTGCATTAAGAGCCTAGAATGAAGCTTTATAGCTCGCAGTACTTGAAGAAAGGAAAAGTGGAACAGCTGTTATAAACAACCATGCCAGATTTAGTGCAAGGAAATAAAAATCTAGACAGAGAGAGAAGGGAGAAATAAGGTCGCTTTCTCCTTTATTACAACAGACATTATGTGGTAAAATAATCTCTTTAACTGAATGTGGAATTAGGGAAATTAGAAGCTAGAAATCGTGGAATTTCTAGCTTCTCTTTCTGAAGTAGTCAGCATAACTTAAGAAAGTAAGCAAGAAAGTGTAGCAATGAAACAGGAGACCTTTTCCTAGAATACTGAGATGTGGAAAAGGAATTAATTTGAAAGTAATTACAACGATGATGACAGAACACATTTAAATTTAGTGTTATGCAGAATAAAAAAAAGACCCTATCATTGTTATTGTATTGGGAAAAAATCACCATGACTGCTCACATTTAGGATATGTGCAAAAAATGTGGTACAGTATTTAATTTAAATAGTTGCTTTTTATTGTCTTTGCCTCCCTCACCAGCCATGACTTAATACTGAAACAAAAGTATACTTACAGTCAATAAATAATAAGAAAAGGTTTTCAATTTTACTGTATATTTTTCAACAGAATAAAATTCTCTGACAGTATCAAATATTTAATGGTTGCTTTTTTGTTATATGCAGTTATCACGATCAGAAAATTCTAATGAAACTGGGTTAGAAAGCACCTTCAGTGCCTTCTACATTGTTTCTCTTGTCTAACATTTTATCAGTTAAATAATTCCTAGCGTTTTCTGCACCTTTTCTTAAAAAGTTCTAGGAATGAATATTCTGCAATCTAAGTGATCTATTTTAGTGCCACTAATATCCTTCCACTGCTTTTGCTTTTCCTATATCTAATCTGAATCTCCCTCACTATTATACAGGCCCATTAATTCTTGTTCTAACCTCGTTGGCCCTGAAGAACACATTTCTTCTCTCTTTGCCACAAAGATTTACGAATTTATAGGCTAAAATTTTCTTTAAGCAGAGAGAATGAACCTAGCTCTTCCAGTCTTTCCTCATGGGCTAGATATTGAAATCTCAGATCATTTTTGCTTCTCTGGATTTTATCATTGCAGTTATCCACCACGCCACAGATAGAACATGCCAGAATTAGAAGCAAAGGGTTCTTGATGAAAAGGATGCATCTATCATATGAGATCCGTTGAATCCAGGATCTAAGGATTTTGTTAAAGCCGGAGCCCTTATTTGCAGATTTAGCACATCTTGAACTGTTCTGTAGCACTGAGGCCAGCTGATCTGGAATACTCTGTGATAGCAATATTGAAAGTTTTTATGCGCGAAACAGTGTGGTTACATGCAAAACGGCTTTTGGAAATCGTCCCTGGCCTGTGTTAGCTGCAGAAACATGCACAGAAATGCTTTAGAAAAGTGATAATTAGCACTGGCCACAACCGTGCCACAAGAGCTCTAACAGTTTAACAGTTCAGATGATCATGTTCCAGTAACCAAGAAGATTGCTTAATTTACTAGTATAAACTCAGTCTGCCTTTAAGAAATGATACCAAACTTTCCTCATAAAAATGTATGAACATGTAACATTACTGTATATACCAAGAAAAAAAAACCCGTAAAACCTTAACCTAAGTGAAAGTGTGATCCTAAAAAGACAGCTATGCTAATCACTTCTTGAAAACCCTAAGAAAGTGTAGATATCCTTTTGGCTTGTGTTTAATTAGTTATCCAATTGCCAGTGACTAAGAATCCGCTTGGGCCAAGAGTTTCCCTTCCTGGGCTCGCAGGGTTTTTTGGGGCTTCATCTGAAGCATGTGCAGTTAGGAAGAAAATGTTGATTAGTGTGCTGTGACTGTACTGATAGAGAAAAAAATCTCAGATGTCTTTTTCTCATATTCTCAGGGCTAGAAAGTAATTTGATTTTATGTCAGGGAACAAATTTTTCCTTATTTATATTCATAGGCTCTGTTCTTCCCTTTCTTAAGAAGAAGCAGAGACTTCTTCGGCTCCTGAATTCCCTGAAGTTTCAGAGGCCAAACATATCATTGTTTCCCAATCTAATCTTTACCTTTACTTGTTTTTAACTGCATTCTTGGCCTTCATGTACTAAAGATCCTAAGTGCTATGGGGAAAGCATTTTGTAACTCTCTGTACGTGAAACAGGACAAGAATATGTGATCTTGTGGACTCTTCTGAAGTTCTACCTCACAGATGGGACTGACTTTAATCATCCTAGTTATCCCTCCCAGGTCTGTGTTTCTACATATGTTGCTTCTTCCAAGAATTTAATGATAAGACTTTATGAAAGTTCTATCGGGATATCTCTGTCTCACAAGTAAGGACGGGGTTTTATGCCTTTCTTGTCCAATTTTCCAGTTAAATCAGCTAGAGTGGTAAAAGACAATGACTTATGCAGATCTTAATTCTCGTGCTGTCTATACTAACACGGTGCAGGAGCAACATCAAACCAAACCAAAACAAACAGTGGTACAGGGATCCTCCAGAGCTGAGACGTGTTGTCTGATTACGTAGGCCCAATGAGTTTCTCTTAAGTGTCAAGAATGTGCTTCTTCCTGTGATGTAGGAAAATATTCACCAAACTTCTTCCACATTTACTTTTGGTTGTCTCCAAGTTAAAATCCCTAAACCTAAAGCAAAAGAAACAACCTTTTCCTCAGGAACACCATGCATTTAAGTAGAACGTGATGAAACATTTTTCACAAAAATAGGTGTCTCATGGGACTGCTGCTATAAACTCTCACTCTGATTGTAGAATAATGCTGTCAAAATAAACACATGCTTTGCTTTTAAATCCCCCTGGTATGGTTTGTAATATGTGACTAACTACATTTTAAAGTTTCCACCAGAGCATCTGTTCCTAAACATCTATCTCTCTAATCTTTCTTACGGACAAGATATTTGGGGCAATAGGGTATTGATAAAATAGAGGGAATAGGAAGTGTTAAACTAGACCTTCCTAAAAGACAGCTGATGTTTTCCACAGTTTCTGTTACAGGCAATTTTTAATAAGTGGCAATGTCAGAGAGTCTGTTTCTGGTCTATTTTAATAACTACAGTCACCTGTCACTTATCTCAATTGAATGTTATCTGGTTCCAATAGGTCAGCTAATTATCCTGATCATTAACCTTTAAGAGTACAGAGGCTATGGTAATCAATGCCACCCTTGGTGTGTGCCACATCATCTAATGAGTCTGTGTCAGAGAACGAACTCTTTGACCTCCCAATGGTGCAGTTTTTCATCATTAACTTCCTTTGTCATTTGGTTTCTTAAAAGAAGATGAGAAAAAGTGGCACCTGGCATGAATCAGCTTATTAAAAGGAATGCATTACATAAAACCGATTGCTGAAGATGGAATAAAGGCAGCAATAATTTCCAAAAAGCTGTATGAGTCACGGTACAATTTGAAAGCATCTGGAAGTTTTAATAGTCAAAAAAGTGGCAGAAAGCAGTGATCAGTTAAATATGAGAAAAAAAATCTGCTGTGTCTAAATAGTTTATAATACCTATTTGTTATCAGATGAAGGACACTATCATAAATGGACTACTGAGCAGGGGTTTAAGAAATTTACCTTTGATGAATTCACGACAGCAAATTTTTAAATACAGGTTTTGTTTGAGTTTCCTTAAGTCATAAGAGGATAATATTCTCCTCCCGCTGAGGAATATGTAATGTAAGAATGAGTGTTTAGAGTGATGAAGGGCATGTAACATATGAAGGTGAGCATATGAATCTCACCTAGTAAATGGCTAGAATTAAGGATGTAGTCTCAGGTCATTATCTAATAATCAAAGGAGTGAGAGAGAAAAACTTCTTCAGGATACCATTCAGCCTCTGTATTTTACAGTCAGGTGAATGACTCTTTGGAAATACTAATTTCTTTCAAGCATCTCTTGATCTTAGTCAACTCTCTTAGTGTCAATGCCTACTTTTCAGAGGGCTAAAGCCAGGAAGGTGAACTCCAGCTACACATAAAGTGATAGTCACTGCCACTGAACTGAAACCTGAGCAGGTAACATTTTTCAATGGTTTTTGTAGTGTCAGAGTCCTCAAACTTTTTCCTTTGACATTGTGGACTGATATTTTTCATTTAAAGGGCAAGTAGTGCAGTATCAGAACTTTAAGACCCTGAAACATTTGTACCTGGGATCAAAGAATGGACATTCCACCTTCCAGGGAAAGGCATGAGCTACTGTGCTGTCCTTCCTGCTTCCTTCCCCAAAGCCATACTATTTGTCAGCATTAACATGGAGTCCCAGAGAGTATTGGAATGTCTATCTACATACTGAAGCCATGCTATCACCATGACAACATCTCCAAAAATTATGTAATTTTATGTATGCAGAAACACCTCTTATCAGAGGATTCCTCTATGATGAAGACTGGAAGATCAAGAATACTGGTTTCCTTCAAATGAGGAATGAGCCTAACAAAACCTTTTATTTAGAAACCTTACGGTAAGGATAAAGGAGTTGCCATTAATCTGAATCTCAGTACACTTTGTGTAGGATGCAGGGGCTATAATGCTTTGGTGGTATTGCTAGTGAGCAGTTGTATCAGTGTGCAGGGTCTGGAATAATGTTGAAAGAACTGTGACTGACTACAGCATAAACTCACCTTGACCTCTGCCCAGACCGTCGACTCCTCTGCCCCCCTATTGCTGTACCACAAAATTACACATTCCAGCAACATTCCAGCAACAGCTTTAATTTAAACAAGGAAGCAACCAGCTGGTGCGAGGATACTTACAAAATCCATAATCAGTTATAGACAAGATAGACAAACGGAAGTTATTTAAGTATTTTCTTAATGCCTTCTGTTCGGTCTTATTCTGATCACATGATTTGTGGCCCTTAATCTTGATCCATGACTCCTGTCGCTCTTGATTTCTGATGCGTGAGCAGAGCCATGACTTTGAGGACCTGAAACAGATCTGTCTTCTGATGATAGGAATTTTTTTTTTTTTGAGATTTTGCTCAATAAGTATAAATATAATTATATGTTTTAGAAATATCATTTCTGTACTTGTAAAACACCTGCAAACAAAGAGACCAGGTAAAAATGTGTTAATTTCTATTAAGAATATAAGCACACAAACTTCTAGTTACTGTTTTGTAAAGCTAAATTATTTACAACTGAGATGTTTATTGTGTGAAATTAGTTAAACTGGCAAATGCTATTAGCTACTAGAAATGCAAATCAGCAAAAGATGGCCAATAAATTTAAAAGCCTCTGATGGAAACCTATGCATAAAGCTTTATTTAAAGAGGATCATATATTAACAGACTGAGCAAACAAAACCAGGCTGTGAAATACATGGGGTTTAGAGAAGAAAAAAAAACAAACAACAAACAAACAAAAAATATGGACTTTGGACAAACTCCAAACACAGCTATTATGGAACATTATTTAAATATATTTTAGGAGATTAACATGATAAAGGGTAGTGTAAAGCTTATGAAAAGATGTGTAGAAGTATCACCATAGAAATCTGTTTGTGAAAATCAGGATCTCTCATGGAACTTTGGCATAAATTTGTGTAATTCCCGTTATGTGAGTGCAGATCTTTCACAGAGGAACACTGACAACTTCATTAGTATGGGAAAGAAAAGGAGGTAAAATTAAAGGAATAAAATGAAGCTTTGCAAGAAATGGTCTGGACTGTAAGACAGCTACCCATCTGTATAGAAGATAAGACAAACACCCCCACAATCTATTCAGTGATGTAACGATAGAATTGGTAAGAAAAAAAGTTATTTTCCTGATCAGTGTAAAAAGAATCCTTTTACAATCCTTAGACGTGTACTAAGGAAACAGAAGGTCTTTTTATTTTTTTCAGTTATTAGCCCATGTCTGTCAGGGCTGAAACGTTTTGATGAATCCAGTGATGTGTTTTTAGCAGTGACTTCAACTAAAAAGACATTTAAACTTCTTAGACACAAACCTGAATGTTAGTGTTGGAGTTACCTTTTCTTTCAAAATATGCTTGCTTTTTTCTGCAATATACTCAGTTTTGTTTAAATTATAGTTCCTTGGCTCCCTCCCTTCAGATGAATGCTGAAGTGACATGCATCTTCCAAGAAGGGCTGTCAGAAGCTGTAAAGTTTGTATCCTGACTCTCTGCCTCTGGTTACTGTATTAAAAATGAGGTGAAACCAAGCATAAAAACCCCTACAAACAAATATTCACCATCCTGCACCTTATTGGGAAATTTTGGGGGAATATGACTTTTCCCAGGAGGCAAAATGTTGAATTTTCAATAACCATAGGGGTGCAATACTCCTTTTCCACATATGCCACAAAAAATAATTAGCTTGTTTCAAAGTGAATTTCCTTTTGGAAATTCTTGCTTCTGAAAATGTTTGTGTTTTTACTTTCCTATGCTTACGGGCAAAATAAAAAGGATAATACTAAAACAAAAATAGATAAACCCATTTTCTCTTCATCTTCATTCATTCATTGTTATACCATTTGATTAAATAATAAAAAAGAGTCAGTTTTTGCTTCACACAGGTATCACATTAATGTCTCAAGTTTCTTGCTTTCTACTTATTGATTAGATATTCACGACACCATGTTTCATTCTCTCAAAACCATTTCTGAAGTTTCAGCCTTCCCTCCAACTTCACTCTAATTAATATTTATCATATTTACATAGCACCTACAATCTAGTTCACAGTCTAGAAAATGTATCAGTGTCTTATTCATGACAAGGGCCTTATTTTTAGACTTCCTCATCAGCTTCTTGAACCAAAACAAACCAATATATGCAGTTTTGCAGAAATGGGTGAGACTTTCATGCTTATTTACCTGCTTGAAAGTCTAGGGATTTGCATTAATTACCCCCCAGCTTTGATAAAACAGCCTTTTCCTGAATCTATGCATCCATAATGCTGTGCATCTTGGTGTTATGGTCTTTGAAGTTTCCATGCTTCCAAAGACTTTCATCTGTCACAAATGGAAATGAGCCTGTACTGATGAGGCCAGGTTGCAGTGGCATAACTCCATCAGTGGAGAGTTTATTCCTTGATAGTTGGAATATTAGTAAAAATTATCTGTCCTATAGATTTAACCACAGTATATTGTATCTAATAAACTATAGGTGAAGCACAAATAGCTAAAAGGCAATTCAAAAGTGTAAAAGCAAGTGTTGTTGTATGATCTCTATGGTTTTCTATGTTTTGTCTGGAAAAAAAAGTACAGTTATTCGTTCAAGAAAAAGACTATTTTTCCTGGCAGAGCAAAACATTTTTTTGCAGGTGTTTTAGGTATTACTACAGCTTATAACAAGGTGTTTGAAGGTATCATTCATGAATGACTGTTAGACAAGAAGGTACTTCGAACGTATAACAAAGTTCATGAGTAATGCAAAACAGGGATGCCACAATTTAAAAAGCCTTGTGAAGGTAGTATCCTGCTGCCCAGCTCAGTCTAGCTGGTGCTCAAAGGGTTCTAAAGGCACTCTTAAGAAACTCAGATATGAAATCTCTGAATATGTTATGGACCATATTCATGCAACCATCAAAGACTCAGTTATGAATCTCTGACTCGCAGATATGAATCTCTGAATTAATATGAATCTCACAGATGAAATCTCCAAATCTCTGAATTAGTACATTAAACCAGCCTATGCTTCAAATCATCCTTGACACCAACAAAAAGGAAAGCAACTTTTATGACGCTATTAAAAAGAACACTGGTGGGCATTTGTAGACTGTCATGTGTTGGTGCAAAGAGTGAAGACAAATAATATGCATACAAATAAACCCGATATATGAAAAAATAATACACGCCATTTTTGTGCATGCCTCACAGATTCATTAGTCTTTAAAGAATTAATCAGCTTGTGGATAATGGTGCTTCCCAAAATCTTTCAGGGGGATCACTCATCAATTGCTCCTAAAAAGATAAAATTCTAACGAGCTTTCATGGTTCAACCCCAGCCAGCAGCTCAGCCCCACACAGTGGAGTGAAGGAGAGAACTGGAAACAAAAAAGAGACACAACTCCTGGGTTGAGATAAAGACAATTTAACAGGTAAAGGAAAAGCCACATACGCAAGAAAAGCAAACCCAGGAATTCATTCCCAGTCCCCGTGGGCAAGCGGGTATTCAGCCATCCCTAGGACAGCAGGGCTCCAGCATCCCTAACGGGGACTTGGGAAGACAAACGCCATCGCTCCGAATATTCCCCATTTCCTTCTTCTTCCCCCAGCTTTATTTGTTGATCATGACATCGTATAGTGTGGGATGTCCCTTGGGTCAGTCAGGGTCAGCTGTCCCGGCTGTGTCCCCTCCAACCCCTTGTGCCCCCCCCAGCCTGCTCACTGCTGGGGTGGGGGAGAAGCACTTGCCACTTGATGCTGTGTAAGCACTTCTAGGAAGAAAATTAACTCTGTCCCAGCCCAAACCAGTACATGAGCTAAGAGAACTAGTCCTTCTGTGCCTTGGTAAGCAAAGAATAAAGAAAAAAAAACAAGATAAGAGATTGATTTTCAGTGTAGTTTACCATTGCTGGAACCCCACCAGAATATCTGTGGAGATTCATAATTAGCATATTCATTACAGATAGAAGAAAATAGTGAATACTGAGGGATAAAGTTTGCAGATGATGTACAATTTCATACAAATTTGTGATCACTAATTTTAAATCTGGCTGCTGAAGGGAAGGAATATTTCATACTGCTGAACAGAAGAGGAAATTCAGTGTTAAATACTTTTTTATCGAGTAGATAAGCAAAAAGGATGAACGATGACATGGAGCAGGGCACAGATTTAGTTTGGAAATCTCAGGAAAGGAAACTGATAGTGAGGGGGATGAGAATTCTGTGAAAAAAACAGTGTGGAAACTGAATATAAAATTATTATGTATCTGTCATAATGAAATCAAGAACAAAAATGGATGACTGAAATTATCAAGCAAGAAATTTAGAGCAAACAAAATCGGTTAACTTGTGTGTGATGTGTAATTACACTGTGGAGCTCATGAGCACCAAGTGTTGCAGGCAATAGAACTGTAAATAGATTTTTGAAAGGACTAGGAAACTCAGAGAAAAGAAGTCATTGTTATCTATTTAAAAATGGAGGTAGGTATAATCTCTATTTCATGAAGTATTTAAAACTTTGATTGTCATAGTTGGAAGAGTGTATCAGTAAAAACTTGTGATTACATCAGTCGTTGAGTAAGTCTGTGATCTATAACTCTGGTTTAGCTTGTTTCTTAATATCTTTTTCTTTAATTCTCCTCCTTCAGATTGCAATCAAGAAAGAATTAACTAGGTGAAATGAACTTTTGTCCTGAGCCAGTAGAGCAGTTCTTATGTTTTTAAGGAAGGGAACAATGGAATTAAAATGGTGAAGTACAGCAATTCCTGTGGACAGTAGAAAAAACTTACAATTTTGTAACTATTGTAAAATTATGGTTTTACACTGCGAGGAAATAAACAAAATAATGGACCTAATTTGTAGTTATAATAGAGGCAGGACATGTAAATAGGACTCAAAAGGGGACCTGAAAGCTACTCATCATGCATGTATTATGGCATTGGTTTTTTTCAGAGCTGACAAAGTGGGAGAAGGAAAAGAATATGAGAATCACCATTCATCCCGACGTAATTCTGGAAGCCCCTCCTAGCATTGTAAATTAGCAATTGCCCATCTAGTCAGTCATATTCAGGTTTGTGATATTATCTGCCAGGGAATTATTTCAGACTTATATTTGGTTATTTAAGAATATAAAGTTAGATCAAACTGGGTATTAGCTTTAGAGGCTAGACCCAGATCAAGACTAGGGAGAAAATAAGGAATGAGTCAGCACTATCTGAGCGAGAGAAAGGGACGAGTATAAGCGGTACATCAGCACAAGTGCAAGAAGGAAATTATTTTACATGAGTTGTCTAATCTTAGGCTAATAAAAATTCATTGTTAGTAAAAATGAAAAGATAATACTGAAAAGTTTGTGTATAGCAGTATGAACTGGTAAAGACTTTTTTCAGTGTAATAACTTTTTTTGTTTTCTTCCCTCAGTTACTTTTTCAAGAACTCAGGTAACACATTATTCTATGTATGTGATCATTGTAACTAAGTACGAGTCAAAAGATATGCATAGATTTATGTCTTTCTGAATGTTTTGGTACCCTGTAGAAGATCAAAAGCTTGACAATGAAGATGCTGTCAGACACGTTGCCATTCCTTTAGATGGGTGATTAAACTGTGCCCAGAACAAAGAAGTATCACCGTGTTGCCTAAAGAGAAACCCATGGTCAAATCATGTCTCAAAAACACCTGAGTGCAGGGAAAAATTAAACTGGACTTTAGTTTATACTGGGCAAAATGTAAATCACCCAGAATGCCAACACAGCACTAAGCTGAGAATGGCATGAGGAAAGCAGAAGCAGCTTATCTTACTTTTAGCTTTTGTGTTGGCGTGTGGGAAAATCCATGCCTGACCCTTAAACATGGCCCTGAATTTGGATCACAAAATCAATTATTCCCTTCAGTCTCATTCAGCATTACCTTTGAAATTTCACTCAGTTGAATTTTTAATGCTCTAGCCATCTAACCTGTTTTGTTCTCTATGTGAAAGAAATCCAGATAATTGATACAATGGAGGGTGGCAGTAAGGAATTATTGATATTCAGGGACAGTGCTTAACTAATAACAGTTCTCATGATAATCCCAAGGAAATGTCTATGAAGAGAATTGTATTCTGTTGAAATAGTGTGATTGGAATATTCAGGACTAGAATTACAAGTAGGACAGAGGTTACTAACTACGTTTTTAGCCTAAAGCCTAGATATTCTAAATCTCTGTGGCCTTAAATTTCTTCTAGTAAAGTCTCAGAAGTCTTAATGCTTCTGTCCCTGGTAAGTTAATACAGCTGAGTTGTGTCAAACCCTGAGATGGGTTCAGGGGTAAGTGTTTCCCACCAGGGGTTTGGTGTGATCTAAGCTATGTCATAGATCACATATGTTAAGTCTGTGGGACCCGACGGGATGCATCACAGAGTCCTGAGGGCATTGGCTGATGTAGCTGCCAAGCCACTCTCCATGATATTTGAAAAGTCATGGCAGTCCGGTGAAGTCCTTGGTGACTGGGAAAAGGGAAATATGCTCTCATTTTCCAAAAAAAGGTAGAAAGGAGGACCCTGGGAACTACTGACTTGTCCGCCTCACCTCTGTGCTGGGGAAGAACATGGAACAGATCCTCCTAGAAGCTATGGTGAGGCACATGGAGGGCAGGGAGGTGATTTGAGAGAGCTGGCATGGCTTCACCAAGGGCAAGCCCTGCCTGACTAACCTAGTGGCCTTCTCTGATGGAGTGACTACATCAGTGGACAAGGGAAGAGCAACTGATATCATCTATCTGGACTTCTGTAAGGCTTTTGACATGGTCCCCCACAGAATCCTTCTCTCTAGATTGGAGAGATACGAATTGGATGAATAGACTATCCAGTAGATGAGGAATTGGTTGGATGATCCCATCCAGAGGGTCATGGTCAACAGCTCAATCTCCAGATGGAGATAGGTGACAAGTGGTGTCCCACAGGGATCTGTATGGGGACCAGTACTGTTTAATATATTCATCGGTGACATAGTGGGATCGAGTGCACCCTCAACAAGTTTGCAGATGACACCAAGCTGAGCAGTGTGGTTGACACGCCTGACAGACAGAATGCCATCCAGAGGGACCTGGACAAACTCAAGAAGTGGGCCCATGTGAACCGCATGAGGTTCAGCAAGGCCAAGTGCAAAGGTCCTGCACATGGGTCGGGGCAACCCCCAGCATCAATACAGGCTGGGGGATGAAAGGATTGAGAGTTGCCCTGCAGAGAAGGACTTGGGGCTGCTGGTGGAGGAAAAACTGGATATGAGTCAGTAATATTTGCTTACAGCCCAGAAGGCCAATTGTATCCTGGGCTGCATCAGAAGAAGCATGGCCAACAGATTGAGGGAGGTGGTTCTTCCCCTCTAGTCTGCTCTCCTGAGACCCCACCTGCAGTCCTGCATCCAGCTCTGGAGTCCTCAGCACAGGAAAGACATGGATCTGTTGGAGTGTGTCCAGAGCGGGGGGGACACAAAATATGTCAGAGGGCTGGAACACCACTCCTATGAAGAAAGGCTGAGAGAGTTGGGGTTGTTCAGCCTGGCAAAGAGAAGGCTCCAGGAAAGACTTATTGCAGACTTTCAGTACTTAAAGGGGACTTTAAAGAAAGATGGGGACAGACTTTTTAATAGGGGCTGTTGTGATAGAACAAGGGTTAATGGTTTTAAACTAAAAGAGGATAGATTCAGACCAGATATAAAGAAGAACTTTTTTACAATGAGGGTGATGAAACGCTGGCCCAGGTTGCCCAGAGAGGTGGTCGATGCCCCATCCCTGGAAACATTCCAGGTCAGGTTGGACGGGGCTCTGAGCAACCTGATCGAGTTGGAGATGTTCCTGCTCATTGCAGGGGTGCTTGGACTAGATGACCTTTAAAGGTCCCTTCCAACCCAAACCATTCCATGATTCTGTGATAGTCAGGAAACTGGCAAGGACTTAGTAATGGAAAATTCCTTCCACTTTTTGTCAGAGAAATTCATTCAGGCTTTGGATAATGACAAACTCTCACAAGAACCTTTTCTACATATTGAAGAAATGATTAGAACCTCATTTAAAGACAAGTGTCATGACCAGCTTCTGGAGAAAGAGCTCGTTATTGTGAATCCATGAAAGCACTTTCCAGTCCAAGGTTCAGGCAGAAATTTTTTGTTGAAGTACCTTTGATGAGTCCTTTGAAACTTAAAGGCCCCTGTTGTGAATTTCACTATCTAGAAGGATTACCTTGACTCAAGGATGTTGATTTTAAGCCCGCACTGCCCATCTTTTGAAAAATAAAGATTATCGTGAGTTCATGTCATACAGGAAAAGAAAATCAATCCAACATTCATAGTTATGCTTCTACATACGTATTCAAATTGTCAATTCTGACCTAAAAAATTTATTGTCTGAAAAAAAACTTTTAAAATGTATAAATAGGACAACTTTTTAAAACACAAAGAGATTTGTATTTCTGTTATAGATTCTTCCTATTTGTTAGTTAGCTGAGATTTATTGAACTTTAATATATAGTTAAAGTTGTGTTCATTGTATAGCAGTTCTGCTAATCCCCCTCCTAACTTCTTCAGGAATCAAAACCTCTTATCATTTCATGATCGCTGTGTGCTATCACATCATAAAATCAGGAGGACCACTCAATTTTTTTTCTCGCCTTGAAGTCCATTTATCCAGTCCATACCTCCCCAATTTGGCTGTAAGTATTCTGTGCAAGATCACACCAAGGACCCTGTTCAAGTCAATGTGTACAACATCCACTTCTCTCCCCTTCAGAGGGCAGCCAGGAATCTCATCATAAAAGACAAACAAATTGGTCAGATATTATTTGTTCTCGGTAATTCCCTGATCTCTGTTCCCGACCACAATCTTGTTCTTCATGTGTGCCTGGACATGGCTTCCAGGTGGATTTTATCCATAACTTTTCCAGGGACCTACGTCAGGTTGATGAGCTTGTAGCTCTCCAAATAGTCCTTCTTGCTTTTCTCAAAGATGGATGTGGTGTTGCTTTTTTTCAGTCATTGCAAAGCTCCTCTGATTGCCATGACCTGTAAAAGATGCAGAGCAGATACACAATGACATCAACCAACTTCCTCAACACCTTCAGAGACATCTTATCTGATCTCATAGGCCTGCATATGTTCAATTTGCTTAAGCTGTGTAGCTATACATGACTACAAAGATATAAAAGTATACCTCTAAGTATTTATTGATACTCATATTTAATAACACTCACATACTGTCTCTTGCATCACTGTGATAATTAGAAAATGTGAATTATTTGCATGCCTTTTGGACAGAACATGAGGCTGATTCAGAAAAGCCAGTTCTACTAAAGTCAGTGCTGAACTGGAAAGAGAGATAAAGAAACCCAGTGTGGATGGAGAAAGATGAACTTTATGATCAATTCTAGATTTTCCTAAGGGAAACCCTGAAAGCAAACCCATGCCTAGTCCTCTGTTTGTCCACATGTCTACAGAGATGAGCTAAGACAGGTCAAAGGCAATTTATTTCTGTCTTAGGAAGCAACATTTTTCCTGTCGCTACCTCCATATGGTGTCCAGAATGAATTCAGCAGTTATTGCTAACCTGAAACCTCTTTGAATGCTATTAGGTATTGTACTGGCAGATATTAGCAGTCAAACACCCTACTTTCAAAAACAACAGCTTCCTAGAAAAATATCAATTTAATGTTTTCTCAAAACAAAGTTCCGAGAGGTTAAGTTAAATAAAAAGAGACATTCTTGTAATAATGTAAGAAACATAAAACTAAAATAAAAAATTATATTTAAATACATTTTAAATATGCTATTTATAATATGCAAAATATTCTACATGCAAGAATTGTATGTGTTTAGTTTGGTTTCAAGTCCATGAATAGCTACGTTGAAGATGGGAGAGAGGTAAGTAAAATTATATATGTACAAAAAAAAAGAAAAAGAGGCTGTGTTTATATCTCCATTTTCTTGTTATTTGGATGAACTTAGTAATGATGTTTGAAAGACCAGACTGATTGGAATTTTGGAGAAAACATTTTGGAATTAAATTGTTGCTAGGATAACGAATGCTTGCCCTATGGCTGAAACTGTCAGCAGAGATGTAGATGTAGTCAAAGACAAGTTACTGTCCTCTTCCGTGTACAAGTACCAAGAGCAAAATGTAGCGGGCAACACCCCTTATGTCAAGTTGCCAGCTTGCTGAACAGAGCAGAACAAAGACACCACCACGACTCAAACCAAGCTGCTTTCAAAGCAGCTGTTTGTTGGTAAATTTCTTGCCTTTTGCTTTTCGTTACGTGTCAACATCCCTTTGATAGAAACATCAGAGCATGGCCTCGAGGCCAAGTTCTTCCCCCTTGGACTGAGCCTTAGGGGGTCGCCAGCCTGTAGCCTAGCACATACAGTAACCTCCCTCCTATATGGAAAACCACTAATACGGAAAATACAGACATCTGAAACCGGCAATGCACTACAGCACAAGTGTGACAGGTATCCCGTGGAGCAGACTGTGCCCAACGAGAGTTTCAAGGCTCCTGAAAGAAAATGACAATGTCAGTGGGAATTCAGGAATCTTCTTGCAACAGGATCAAGCACCTGTGGTATATCCCTATGTCTCTCTCTAAACTAATGCCTGCCTTCAGGACAAATAGCACTACCAGTTCGATGATAGCATAGAAAAGATTTTCTTTTCAACATCCTGAAACTCGGTTTGGTGAATTTAAAGAATTACACATTTTCTTCTAGTGAAACTGCAGTATTGTTTCCCTTGTGTATAGAAAGGCTGATGGCAAGGCTAAGGAAGCTGCAGATAAGTTAATATTTGTAAGTGGAACTTCTTTTTTTATTTGCTGAAGTTATTAATTTTTGTATGTTTCAGACCTTAAGATACCATTAAATCTTCTGAATAAATTGTTTCCTTCATAATGGCTTTCTTTTTCCCCCAGCTAGCAGGCTGACCTTTGATTGATGGATTTTACCCTAGCAATTTTATATGAGTAAAGACCTGAATGTAGATCTTGGAGAAGTGAGTTAAACTGTGCCACTGTTTTTCTTCTACTTGCGCAATTTGTATCGATGATAATATCATTTGTCACTTATTTTTTTCTTATTTTGCTAAAGATCCTATGCATCTGACTTTGTACAATTCAAAAGTTCACAAAGTAGAAAATGTTTTGTCTTCTGCTTAAAAATATAAGCAGATCATTAATATTGATCATACATTTAGGGACTTACAAGTATTTCATTAATTGACTCAGCAGTGACACTTAGTACTTAACAAGGACTGTGTAGGTTAGATTTTCAGAGAGCTAAAGCACACAGCAGCCCCCTACAAAAAATAGAAGGTGATCTTTAATTTTATTCAGTTCAAGCTATTAATTTGGCTTATTAATGCCATGGGTGAGGGAAGTAAAGGGGAAAGACTGGGTTTTCTTTATCACTGATCACTAATTGTCCATAAGATAGGACATGAGCTCTCAGAAATCAGAATTAATAGACTGATTTAAAGAATCAGGAAGATTCAAGGGCTGCATAGGAACTGCAAAGCATAACAGAGTAGCACCTCAGAGCATCATCAGCCTAAACAGGCAGAGCTGTATTCATTGTGCTAAAAACCCAGCATGTGCTTTAAGTCTGTGGTGACTTGAGACCTCAGCAAGTTACTGCAAATGGTATATCAGAGGTGAAATAAAATGAGAAAATGAAATCAAAATCAGTACCAGTTAATACATTAAGAAAAACAGCATGTATTTATTTGTTGTTAGTAGCTTCCTTGGCACTGTATAGAATAAATGTGTTGTGTATATGCCATTCCACATTGCAGATTTTCAAGGGCACTTCTGAATTCAGTCACGTCATTATAGCTTGGAAAGCAAACTGGAAATATTTCCTATTCAACAAATTAATTCCCCAAACAAATTGTTTCTCCACCATTACAAGGAGTCCCAAAAAGCTTGTTATAAATGTTCTGTAAGAAACAATGGCAAGCAAATAAAAACATCATATATTTAACTCATTCTATTCTGCCTATTGTATATGCCAAACAATAGACTGAGATACAAACAAACCTCTGATTTATCAATACCCTGACAAAGCAGCTTCTTTTTTTGCTTCTGAAAACACAGAATCAACAATTGTGCCAGTCTGTATGGGTCTTGGCTTTGTAACTTGGAAAGATCGTTATTCATACCATTAAAAATTAGTAGCACTTTTACAAGCAGAAAGCACAATTTCAACTGTTCACAAAAAAATTGGAAAAACCCAACTTTTAGCTTATCACATCACAGAAGCATACCGGCATTCTCATCAGAATGTGATTCTTTAACTCTGGGCTAACTTTCATAAAAGCTATTACTCAAAATAAGACTGATATCAAATGAATGAAAACAGCATAAAAGAAACATATCAAACAGCAACACTTCTTTAAGATGAATGATCAGCTTTGGTGATGGATGTAGAGCTATGGATGCCAACTTACACATAAAGAACCAAAAGTTTCTCTTGGACCTTGATTATGCTAAGTTATGCTAAATTTTATTTTGTATGGCTCATACAGGCACTGTTTCTCTTAATCCAGCCTGTATACAGGTGTGTAAAATGTCCATAGATATGTAGAAACTTTTCAAGGGGACTAAATTTTCCTGCCCTAAAAGCATGTAAAATAGTAGCTGTGCAACTCAACTGGTAGTTGTGCAAAAGCGCTGATAGCATTTAGTGCATCTAGAGATATTCAATTTATGTGTTGACAGAGCACATGGAGAACAATTCTAAACTGCCTGCATAGAGCATGAAGTAGGCACACCCTGTGGCTTACCTGGCAACTTCTTATAGATGTTTCTTAGACCATTTAAGATAGTTCTCAAAATCAATATTTGGGTATCTGAAATATTTTTAAGGTGTCCTGCATAAGTGAAGGTAGGGACAGGCATTGTGTGAGGCAGAAAATGGCAATATAGATGAAAAGCATGTAGAGGGCTGAAGGTGGGTATCAAGGTGGACCTCTTGCCCTGGCTGGTGGTCAGTAGATGTTCTGTGACTCTGAACACTGTTGGCAACTAAGAGACGGAGTGTAGAAGTACAAGGGTAAGTACAGAAATGAGTATTATCCTATTACCTCTTACTAGGCTAGAAAAATATGTCTAACCTTCCAAAAAAGTTTCTTTTAACAAATATTTTGTCTCTTTAGTGTGTGGATGGCTCTACCATAGAGATTTTAGCATTGCTGCTTGGAATAGTTGGCTTTAGAATGGAGCTGCCAGGGGAATTCTCAGAACCTAAGTTAGTGCCTTACCTTCCTGTGCAATGCATAGGAAGACACTCGCATCTGAAAAGCTGGTTTACAAAAACAGGGTTAGTATGAGTTTTTTCACTGGCACAGGCAGATAAGAGATTACTCTCCTTCTTGCAGCACCAACTCAGTAGAACAACACAATTCAAGGAATTATAACAGATATCTTCTGATGAAGCCCACTGGAGTGAATGAAGAATCTTGTGAATGACTGTTAAGCCCAGAACGAGTGCAGTACTACATTAAGTAGATAAAAGAAGAAAGAAATACTGAAGAGTGTTAAACACCTTTCTTTGGGTGACATGAGTGTTGTCACTTGGATTCATAGCTCTAAGTGCAGTTTTGGACAGTTATTTAACAATTTCATTTAGAAAGTGTGTGTGTGTAATTAAACAATCCTGATATTTAATTCAAAAATTAGCTACAGTATAGGCTGCTGCTGTTTCTTTCAATGCCTTTTAGTTCAGGTTTTAGACAGCTGTTCTGAGTGTGTAAGGTCCAGGTTCTTCTTCTGCTTAAAGAAATTTAACTTTTTCATGAGTCCATAACATCTTCTGCCACAGTAAGTGGTCTTGAAGGTGTTCCATTGTGGAGCAAATAATTAAATATACATTGACTAATAGCAGGGCTGACTCCACAGAGCAAACGTCTGCATGAGATAAAACCTGGATTACATACCTCTGTCATGTGCTTTTGCTATTTTGGACATATATTAACTGAAATTGAACTTTTATCCCGTAAAGAATTCTGAGGGGACTTATGCATAAGGCATGAAGGAACAAAAGGAAGGCGTTGTTTGTTTTAAGGGAAGATGGTGGAAATCAGGTGAAGAGAAGCTGAAGCATTTGAAACATTTTTCGGACATGTTCTGAGAAGAACTCCTACATACCTATAGGAATTTAAAGCCTGTAAATGAAGGGCCTCTGTTTGTTAATCTCTTCAAGGCTATACTGCAGTACAGAAGATGAGTTCAGAGTTCCTACAAGCTGGAGGTGGGTGCCAAGAGGAAGAGCTAAATAAGTCATCGTCTTTCAAGAGCCTTCAAGAATGTTCTGTGCTCAAGGCATGTTCCTAACCTTTACCATATTTAATCTAATCTAACCTGACACGTTTACATAGTATGCTTTAAATTAAGAAAATTTTCAAGTATTTTTCCAACTTGGTGCCAAAATCTCTCTTTGCCTCAGTTCCACATCTACAAATAATATGGCAATGTGGGTTAATTTAGCTCATTTTTTGGACTGAAAACTCATGTTAGGTGTTTATGCAGTGCTTTTAATTTATGATTCATTCAATCCTTTCTTTTATTTTGTGTGTTTCTCCTTTTCCATTATGTATTTGTCTCCTATCTTACCAAAGCTCTGTCTCTCATTTGGAGACTTTGTAACTTTAAGAAGTTGAAGAACTTAAATACCAGAAATATGTGATTTTAGCATTGTTGCACTCAATTATTACATAGAATTATTTTTTTTTTTTTTTAAGCTGTACTTGACCTTAATTCTCTGTGAAGAGAAACTTTGTTATGTTTGAGTGCAAGCAATCACATGGGTAATATTTAGATCAATTCCAAACCAAGAGGTACTGTAGCTTTCAACTCTGTCTTGCAGTTTTCATCGTCATTATGTGATTCAGGCATAACAGTTTTGGGAAGCGAATATAGTTTTAATGTAGTCAAATTGACAAAAGAGATGTGGGGGGAAATGAAATCCTGTTTCCATACTGCAAATGGCAAATGAAAAAAAAGGCATCTTCCCAGACTTGCTGTGGGTATAAAGCACTGCAGAGTTTGGCCGAGTTTGAAAGATTTTATGAACTTCTGGCCTTCCCTTTTGGGACTGGGCAATTTAAGACAGACTTCTGAAAACTTAAAAGGCAATTAGCAAAAGTTTGTAAAGGATTGTCTTCAGCTAAGGTGGTTCACCCCCGATGGAAGCCGTGGGGTCTTCATGTAATCGTGAAAGACAGAATAAAACCCAAGTCAGTCTTCTCTTGAAACTGAAAGAAACTCCCAGTTAGGTTTTCCTGGGTAGCACACAAATGAAAGAAAATAAAACAAAAAAGAAAGAAAGAAAGAAAAAAGTAAAAACTACAAACCAACACAGGTGTGGTTACTTTGGGAGCCAAAGAAAGCAAACTATAAACTATATACATGTATTGCAAAATTTAATCAGACATGTTCATGATACAAAACAAGAAACAGGCTTTTTTTAGCTTTCAAACTATACAAAAATAAACCAAAAGCTACTATTAAAATCTGTATAGGATTTCTATATTATTCTTTCCCTTTCAGATATGACCCTTTTCCCTTGTGAAATTAAAGTATAATAAAGAAGACACTAATATGTCATCTTACAGATTTTGTTACTGCATTCTAAGTTAAGATTATTTGTAGGGATTTTATGTGCCCTACATTGGAATTAGAGAGATTGATTCTGTTCTCACCATCATAAATGAGGATAGCATTTGGTCTCCCACCTCATCTGTCACACTGACACTTAAATAGTAGCACTTTATGCCAAGCAGACCCGGAGTGAATTTTCCTACAGGCAGAGATTGTATAGTAAGCACCAAAACCAGATCTGTACAAAGAATGGAGGGACCTCATGATCAGGAGGGATGAACGACAGTCACTTGAGCAGGTGTGATTTTACAGGCAATAAATGTCAGTGCTATTAGACACCAGCAAGACAGAAGAAGGCAAGGCGAGGTGAAGTGAGGCAAGACGAGGCGAAGCAAAACAGAACTGAGGAAGAGACAATTTTAAAATAACTTTAAGGGATTTGAGTTCCAGGATATAAAATATTTCATGGTATCAATGTCTTATAATTACAGGTCTATTAGTTGGGGGTCTCTCATCTACACTTATATGTAGGGTTCTTATTTTAAATTCTCCCTTTTGCAGTTTATTAAAACTTGCATTTTTACCAAGGCATTGTCAGCCATGAGAGTTATTTAAGCAAACCTCTAGTTGCAGGCTTGAACAAAGACACAAAGTTTCTTGAATAATGAAACCAGTTATTCTTGCCTTTCGACTTTTACTTATCTATTTGTTTATTTATTTTTCTCCTGGAGTGAAAGAAAAATTATGTGAAAAGTTATTACAAAATAAAACTCTTCCTTTCACTCTGCCATTTCGGTTGCCTCTCTCTGATAAATGTCACCATTAGATACAGGATAAAGCAAGGCACGTTGCTCTTTTTTATTTTCGTATTTGTCCTCATCATACCTCTGCTTCATTTTGCTTATTATTTCTACTGATCCTCAGCAGGTCACGTGTTTTTGTTTGGCACGAACTGGTACTACTGGGAATAGGATGCTGCAAATCAAAGTCCTGTGAAGCAGTAGTGCTCTTGATTCCCTGCAGCGTTCAAGGTCAGCAACAGATGTGGCCTGAAGCTCTGCTCCTTGAATCTTGACCTTCACTGAGTGTTTCTCTAACGACTTGGGAGGGACATCATAATTAGATAAAATTCCTTCCTACCTTTATTAAAGGGCACCAGATTAAACTCTCTGCATGTTTGATGAGAAGTGAAGTGATTGTTTTCCCCACTTCAAATACTTCAGCATGCCTTTTCATTAATGTTTTATCACTCACATACTGAATTCTGATGCTTTTGAGAGGTTCTAAGAAAAAGGGGAGAAAAAACTACCTTCCTTACAAAACTGTAAATATTCTTTTGATGGAAATTCTTGCAAAGATAGTCTTGTTTTGCTTATGTACACTTTGTGGACCCATCTGAAAAAGGTGGTAGTTTACCTAAGGAAAGTAAATAAAAATTAGCCGGAAATCATACAGTATCTTAAGCAAACTCCATTCACAAATTGCTTCAAGGTTTCAATACAATAGGCCATGGAATGTAATCAAAGTTAAAGTGAATTAAACGCTTTTACTCTTTAAATTGTTCTGTAAACCCACTGAGTTACAGATGAGCTTTTGAAAAAGAGATGATAAAATATTTATTCTGTTACAGCTGAAATGACAAACATCCTGCTGCTCATTTTATTTTAGTAAAAAGATTTACGAAAGCAATTTAGTTCCAGAACACATTGCTGCAGGCACTTATCAGGCAGATCTCTTGCACAGCATATTATCAGTAGAGCAAGAGGTGAGAAGTTAAGTAAGAAGCGGAAAAATGCCAGTGGCCTTATCAAATTGGAGAATAAAGTGCAATTGTTTTGAGGGTGAAATTTGGTGGAAACTCCTAATCATGGTGGACTCTTGATAGTGAAAATCAGTTGCTATCAGTCACTTTCAATTTATGTGCCTCCTCCTTTGTATTCCCTGTATTCCTTTCAACCTGTTTTTTAGTGTCTGATTAATGCATCTCTGGGGCAAATCTGGCAAGATTCCTTTTGGAACCTCTTCATGATCAATCTGGTGTCATACACAGCTTAATGTGCCCTTTTTTCCTTTGCATCTTGGAAATGCTGAGATGTGTAACAAATGCCCAAACCCTTAGAAGCGAAGTTTATCCTTCTGTCCTCTAGGTTATTAAAAACAAGAATAAGCTTTAAAAATTTATAGAAGATAGCTTCAGGATGGTTATCTGTAAAATACACCAGGCAAAACAGAACACTCCAACACTTGCATTTCATTGTTATTACAACTCTTCTTTACCTGTAAACCCTGTAGAGACCAAATTCCAAGAGACTGCCTTGGGCCTGTTGCTTTACTGCTCTGTCCCACAGGGAACCCAGATTGCTGCGTGTCAGAATTTTTAGCTCTTATGTCCCAACTGCTGCCTTAGCACATCATAAAAGAGAGCAACCCTCCTGAAGAACAGTGCAAAAGCTGATTCCAGCTCTCCAAAGGGCAATGTTCGAGTGGTGTGCGTTCATTGCTTCTTGTACTTTCGGAAGATAGCTGGAATTGGCACACTTTAAGGGCTTGAATTTCTTCTGTCTCTTGTGCCAGGTTTTATCACTGTTTGAACAAATGCTTGTCAGTGTACTCTGCCTTCCAGTCTTCACAGTTCTTTTAACTCATTTGCTTCATTACGGTGTATTGACATTAACGGAGATGTTATATTTGCCTGCCAGTTAGCTTTCACTACTACTTTTGGAAAAAATTGGTTTTCTTATTAACCACTGATCTATTTTACTTCTCCCAGTCCACCTTGGTCTACATGTCCTTTCTTCATATTTCTCATTGTCCAATTTAGCCACAGTCTTTCCCTTTGCCTTCAATACTGGACTACATAATTTAGGAATATGACACCCGAGACTGTCCAAAGCCATGTTTCGTAACTAAAGTCATTCCTCACACTAAGGTTCATAAAGACTTTGAGCTAACTTCACTCTTCTGAAACTCTGCTAACAAAAAGTCCCAGTTCTTTGGGAGGACCAAGTGCAGTGTCTCCAAGTCATTGAACAGGCATATTCTGCAAAACCATAATGCAGTATAGTCAAAGAAATTTGGAATTTTTGAGCTCTGGGAAAGATTGTTCCTACTTTAAACCCCTCGTTTCTGACATCTTGATTCCTGTACTTAGCCATGAAGACTTTGTGAAGCCTGGGTACAGTTACCTCAGTTGCAAATGATTAAAATGGGGAAAAAAACTACTTCCCAACTCAAAAAAGAAAATTCAAAGGTATATACGTTAAAGATTGTTAGACATCAGTGATAGAGTAGTAGGAACTATGCCCACTCCAAAAGAGAATCAGGTAACAAAACCCATTATATATTTGCTGTTCAAACTTCTGTCTATTTTTACTGTTGTTTTTCTGTCTTCAATAATAAAGAAACAAAAATAACTGTCCAAAGTTTCCTACAATAATCTCATAACTTCTTGTTAATTTGTGCATTTCTTTCCCAAGGCATACCATACTAAAAATACTCTGTTGTAATTAAAAACAGTTTACATAACAAAAAAGGAGGAGAAGGTAAAAATAGATTTTAACAAAAATGAGTTGCAGAAACCTTAATCAGCTTTACTTTACAACACATATATTCACTGTTTCAGAGTCCACCACAGTAGACAAATTTGTTCAAGTTCAAATTTGTATTCATTTGCTCTGTGTGTCATACACAGATATATTAATGTCACTGATCAATGAGAAACCAGCTAAAGTTTGTGAAACATAATGCCTTTA
This sequence comes from Astur gentilis, assembly GCF_929443795.1. Taxonomy (NCBI): domain Eukaryota; kingdom Metazoa; phylum Chordata; class Aves; order Accipitriformes; family Accipitridae; genus Astur; species Astur gentilis. The sequence goes on from NC_064892.1 coordinate 1,959,836, forward strand.
CTCTGCAATATTGAACCAAGGCTGCCTGGAGAAAAGAGATGAATGAGTTCTACATCAGGCTTAAATAAAGAAATGTGGAGCTCTTTCAGGTTGGCTGTGGCTGCAGCCTCATCACCTTCACAAAGTCACCATAAACACGTGCTCTCGCTCTCTGACCTTTAATGGCTAAAATAAGAATGAAAGTGCAGTAAGCCTTCTCGACCTAGGATTTCACCTAGCTTGAAAAATACTGTGTGCTAAGGGTAGCCTTGTGTCATAGAATAGGATACAGCTATTTTGTAACTGGCAATTTGAAAGGAATTACGTTGGTGAGATGGCAATAATTCTAAAATCCCTGTTTTCCAGGAACACAAATATAAATTTGCTGGAGCACTTTCTCTTTACAACCGTATTGATGTGGTAAGCTTAAATTTAAATCCTCCAGTCAGACTATACTTTATGATGCTGGAAATTATTTGATTAATCTTCCAAACTTATAACAGACTCTATTTTTCATTATTTGATTCTTGAACTTAGATAGTACCATTTCCTACTGGTAAATCCAAAATACTGAGAAGATGTTTTTATATTTGTGCTAGCAAGGAACAACAAAGAACCCAGCAAACAACACCAGAAAAACTGGTTTTTTAATTAATGTCTGTACTTTCTTTTCAAAACGTAGAGTATTAAAAAACCCCAAACCAAATAAACAAAAACCAAACCAAAGATCAAAAAACATCAGTGTCTATGGTTTTACTGATAATCAGCAGTATTTTATAAAAAAGAAATTTATCTTTTTCATTTGTAGTCCGGGTCAAGTATTGCAGCAGGGAGCAAATGTGCCTTTTAAAAGGAACGTTTATTAATTAGTGTCATCTCTTACTTGTTTAAAAACAAACATAATATCTAACACCAAATCCAGTTGTTATTTTCACAAAACCAAACTTACTCTGTTATTTTCAGATTAGTTGAATACAAAATTTCTCAAGTACGTAAGAAATATTACCTAGTTAAGGTATCTCTATCAGTGTTCCTAAAATTTTATATTTTTTTTTTTCCTAGAAGTGCTAGAAGAGTTGTATTTTCCCCTGCTTAAACTGAACTATGTAATAGTGTTATTGAGGCCTTAATGTTGAAATGGATGGTATTGCATAATTGTGATTCTTATATCCTAGTGCATAATTTATATTGTCTTTTGAAACTTAATAATAGAAAAGTCCTTGGGTAATCGCTTTAATGTAACAGTTAACCTTCCCTTCCCTATAAATTGACCTCTGTCTCTATGAAATATTTGTAATCTTCTATTCTGTCTCAAAATATTTGCGAGATACTTCTTTTATATATTCCAAGAAAAAGACATAACAAAAACTGTCCAGAAAAAAAAAGTACAGAAAACACTTTAAAACACCTTTTATTTTTCATCCTTATCTGGATATTAAAAAAAAAAAAAAAAAAAAAAAAAAAGTGTTGATTTAAATAGGGTCATTTGGGGCTCATTAGTTTTCAGTGCAGTGATTTGTAACATTGCTAATCAGACACTAAAGGCAAAAATCGCGATGGACTTTTAGATTTTATATTTCATAGAACTGCATAAATAACTTAATTGAATTAATACATACAAGAGCAGTGTGCCAAAGATCTTATATACCCGTTTCTGTTGTCCTTCTCAGTGAAATGACCTAGCTATACTTATGACAGTATCTTTATTTAGAGCCGGTCCAAACCGTGCAAGGCTGTGGAGGTGAATAATTGAATGGTCAATAGGAAGAAAATAAAATCACTAGCAGTTTTATGAAGTTTCTAAAATTACTTAAGTAAATTGGATAGATATACAGTAAATGACTGCAGGTTCATGAACACAAGCTTTAGAATTCACTTGCATAAGCATCTCATGAGGAACACAGTAAACAGCTTTGCAGTGTAGAAAGCTGTTCTCCCTCTTCTGTCCTCTTTTTGAGGGGTCTTTTTGTTGAGTTACCAGCAGCGATGAGGCAGTCGTCAGCCACTACTGAAAGTAGGGCTGATGTCCCACATCCCGATATATAATGAATTGTGTTGAGAGTAAATGCCAAAGTCAACAATTTTTTGGGGGCCAAAGACAGTATATATAAGTACAGATTTCTCTATGTCTTTAAAGCATTGGGGGGATTTTTAACTTACAGTAAGTGGATAATATTGGTCAACATTACTATAGGCAGCCATTTGCTCATTCATTTTGGTTGTCCTTTAGCTGTGATCCTTTTATGCCTTTTTCTAAGTGCTTTTTTTTTGTACACAATCCTGTTTCGTCAAAGTTTGTATAAGAAATAAGAACATAATTTAAATAATAACTTAAAGGAAATCGAGTTCATAACTCTCCAAAAATGAAACTGCACGAGGCTGAAATTCAGCAGAGTATTTTAGAATGTTTATGAGCTCTTAAAAAATGTCACAAAACCACTGAAAGTTCCCCAGCAGTCTTCTACTTTGGCTCAGACTCTGAGTATTGCTTGATACTAATCCAGAGAAATATAACAGCAGGCAGACATTTATCTCTGTCTTCGTCCACAATCAAAAAAGTACAGTTGTGATTCACAATCCACAGCCCACAGATGCCCAAACTAGCGCTGAATCCACATATCAATCTTCCCAGCATGCTGACACAGACTGGCCCCCAACACCACATAGCACTCTGTGCTGTGCTTAACTCTGACAAGTAGCTATTACAAGTAGTGTGAAAAATTTGGAACTGAGAAGTCATCCACTAAGTTTCTACTAACAGCAATATTAGAGCTGAGAAATAAGAAGCCATTTCATTGACTATGCTTTGGTGCTTCTTTCCAGTTTAGGTAGAACGTAAGTAAACTAGACAGGATCTTGCTTTGTTTTCCTAGGGAATTTTGAAGATGTGCAAATTACCACTCTTACACTCTAACAAATGTTACCTCCATTGTTTTTTTTCTGTCGACATATCCTCAGGATTTTTTTTTATTTTTATCATTGGTTTGGGAGTCTCAAGATTCCCCTGAAGAAAATTTATCATTTCTTGCCTCACAAGGGAACCTTCTGAGAGTTCAGCTCCAGTGTTAATAGGTTTATCCAAAACTATGAGATTGTGTATCTTTTTAAAAAATAATTTCTACTCTTCTCCTTTCTGCTGAGAAATATGTGTTACCACCTTGTAGGCAGACAATTTAATTTAGCTTGTTACAGATCTTTTCAGCATATGCAGTCTTTAAGGCATTCATTCATTTTTTAGTATTTTTTTGATTGTCCTATAGCTGTACTTTGACGTAGGATGTGATATATGACATGTATTCATCAGCAAATATCTGCTTGAATTCACAATGTGGGTTGGAATTGCACACAGAATTTATAAAAAGCAAGATTTCATGTGCTATGCATAGAATTTTTCCAAACTATTCCAGCCAAATAGCCAGGAAGGAACATAGAAAACAACTTACACTAACAGTTTTATTGTTATTGCTCTGTGGGCTTTGCTGTTGCTGGTTTTATTTATCTGTTAGTTTGTTAACATTGGTAGAGCAGCAGAAGTGATACACTTGATTTATAACTGAGCAGCAACACTGTACAAATAGCACAAGAGTGGATGATTAAATATATTCTCTTTGTTAAGATTGATTTCCCAAAAGAGTGTGCACAAACTTGAGTGCAATACCCCCTGTCCATGTATATATAGTGTTTAGAGAGAAATTTTCCACCTTACCCTGCTATTATTAGATGTTGAACGCGCAAAAAAATGTGATATGTTGATCAATAGGGTATGGCAAAAGTTCACATATAAAATGTTGTAGATGTAGTACACTGTCTGCCAAAGCATCATGTCTATAACTGATTCATCAGCTTTTTCTTCTTTTTTTCTTTTTTTTTTTTTTTTCCTCCCAAGCAAAGCTAAGCCTGCAGACAAGCAAAAGACAGATGTTTGAGCTGGCTTTCACCCTATGAAATCTAATGGTGCAGGTTAATAACTTGGTCTGTGTTTGTGAAAGAAAATTGAAGCCATTCTTTCACTTGGTTTCGATACAGACTGCAAAAAAAGGAAGGTATTATAAACAATGAACAATCCAGTCCCCCAATGCATTGCAATTCCATCTCAGAATTTCAACGTGACCTTAAATAAAGCCCACTATTCACTGGTTGTAGAAAACTGTAATGATGCTGGTAAGAAGACATCAAAGACAGTTAAGCCTGCTTTGGTAATAATGAAAGGGAAGTATTGATACAACATTTCAAAAGCCACATTCTTCAACAGACCTGGCTAAGAACCGACAGCAGCTGGAATTTAATCTGTTTCTCCTTTAGTGAAACAATACTTACAGCATGGGAAGTGTCAAGTGGAAGGGGAAAGCTCTCATTTTCTGAGAACTGCAAAGCTGGCTTTGGCAATCCCTGTTCCCCCTTTACGCAGCATCAATCATTTTATCTTGTTGGAGGTGACACTGTTTCCCAGACAGTAGAAGTTTGAACTCTTCTGCCTCCTAAAAATAGATCTACCCTTACAATTTGTCATTCTTTTAATGGACTCTTCACTAAGTGAATCTGTCTAGTTGAATATAGAGCCCAAACCTCACTTGAAGTAAAACGTGTGCGTGTTTGGGTGTACACATGCATATAAAGGTCCATCTGACCCAGCAAGCAAACGAGCAAACAATCAAAAAGCCACTCCCAACAAACCTCTGCAAAGCACAGGGTATAAGAACTCCTGTAGCTCTGATTTGGAATGATAAGCTTTACTTACGTTCAGGGTATTTTGCCTTTGAGATGGCAAGTTGAGCTCAAACTTCCGCAGCATGGTTTAAGCCCACTTTTCGCTTTGGCATGAATCAAACTGTGGCCATGGAAAACATTTACTTCCCTCTTCATTGAATTTAGATGCATCTCCCTTGGTGTTTGACATGGATGTTTATTCTGCATTGCTTTGAAATATGTTAAGAGAGAGTTGGCACGCAGCTATTTATGTTTCCATTAGTGTTAATGAGAGCACTTTGTGTAAATCTCCCTACACCCACATGAAATATATTTCTGTACTTGCCTTCTGCAGAAAAGGAAAGAGACCCTAAATATTTTACAGAATTTTAGCCTACCCGAAGGGAATTGTAGTTTTTACAAAAGCCTTTTCCACATTAAAGCGAAAAAAAAAAACCCACCAAAAAACCCCCCAAAAAACCCCAGAAACTCAGCTGAATGGTGCTATAAAAATTTTGTTACATTGTTTTGTTTAGATTTATAACTAGAAAGGGAACTGTTCTACCCTTGAGCTCTAGACACCTTTTTATGTAGCTTAAAAAGCAAATTTTTGTTTGTTCTTTATTGATTTTATAAGACAACAGCCCTAAAGCAAAAGAAAGAAAATGGTTGTACACATACATTTGCCAGCATGCCAGCATGTTCCCTTAACAGCAGTCACTCACTTCTCTTTAGCATGAGATGTTGTTCTATAACTGTGGAAAAATTGGGACTGTTTCTTTTTAATTTTTCAATTAACCATATTGTTTCTTTTACCACACCTTCTTAGATTTGTGGCATTTTTTTTTATTATTATTATTTTGAAAGAGAGATTGCCTGCCTGTCTACCTATTAAACCATTGTGTCTTAACCTAAATCAGACACTTTTTTTTTTTTTCTCCTGATTATATTAATGGTTAAAAGAGTATTCCTTCACTCTTGTGATAACCTGACAAAAATTTCACCCCTTGCACTAAGGAGAGTCCTGTTGCCCATAGGACTGGAGAAATAAAAAAGCAGGGTGGGGGGGAAGAAGGGAATGACCAACCCTTGGTTTGGGCAGGAATGGCAGGGATTTAGGGGACAGGGGGCTTCAGGAGTGACCTGTGCGGAAGAGACCAAAAAATTCCCTGTCCTGGTGCCGGATGGTCCCAGCCCCAGTCTGACACAGGTTTGAGCAGGCCGTTGACTGCCAAAACTTCAGCCCAACGTGAACCGCCCCCCACAGTACACCAGCTCAGACGTGTTTAAGAAAGAGCAGCAACCATCAGGGATGGGGCACACACGAGGAGATACAAGGAGAGTAATAGGAAAAGGAAGAGGAGACACATAGAAGCGGACATTGCTGTGGACACGAGTGGAGAGCCACTCTTGGAAGGAGGCATTCCGGGCCAGAAGAGGAAGAAAGATCCCCCACAGCAGGGCAAGGACACCCCTGAGGACTGTACCCCATGGGTGACCCATGCTGGGCCGGAGAATGAAGTTGAGCCTGGGGGGACAGGAAGGAAAGGTGTTCCCCTATGTTTTTGTTTAACTGCTTCTATCTTCTTTTCTCTATACCTGAATCACTAATTAAACATTTATGTTAGTTGGAAGTAATTTAAATTAAGTAAAATTCCATGAGTCAATACCATTTGGCCTGCAACAACCCCACAGAAACGTTATGAACAACAGAGCAGAAATGTCATGGTGGTTGTAGCTCCAGCAGCAAAAGCTAGAACAGAGCAGAAGTGACCTGAAAGGGAACTGCAATACTCCGAATTCTTCACCTATCTGTCTACCTTTCCATCGCTGGAAATAAGTCAGAAAAATGCTGTCCAGAATGGCCTTGCAGTTGTTGCTGCTGCGGGGGAGCAGCCCCTGTCTGCAAAGCCGCGGCAGTTCAGGCACCGCAGTCCTCACTTTGGATAACATCCCCCACGGTGTTGCTGCTGTACTCCGTTAGAAGAGTCTGTTTTGTCGAGAGAAGAACTGTTTTTCTATATGTTTCATCAAGTCTGGAGGAAAGAAATCTCATTTGTGTATTTTAAGATTCACAAAAGAAGGCCTTTCTGCTGATGCTGAGAAATCTTCTTTCTCCCTACATCCTTTTCCAGGCAATGTTTTTCAAATCTGGGGACATCTACCTCTGCTCCATTTCCAGTTCCCCATTCAACTTTTAACTTGTGAACTATAACCATTGAAATACCTTCATAAACATAAACTATTATAAAATATTTTAAATTATTTTCTGTGTATTTATGTATTGTATTTATTCTCATGTAATTCATAAAGACAAAAATACATTAAAAATATCTAGGCATTAAATGTGCTAATTCATTTATGCTCTGAAAATGAAAAAAAACAAAACTGCATAAATATGTAAGTGGCTCGTCAGATCCTCACATCAACCCTTTGGTCTGTCTCTGAATATTCAGACCCTTTCAAGTACTTTTTTAAAAATTCCTTTAGAAAAATGAAGGCATTTCTAAACACAGAATTTTATTCAGTGTAACTTGCTTGGGTGTAACCTTCCCCATACCGATACTAAGAAGGAAGGCATCATAAACAAAGGTTTCATTCTACATGACAAGCCATGAAGAGTTAGCAAACTCACATAAGCATTGTCAATGCTAGGCTACACTGCTAACTAAGTGAATAGGTGTTACCTGAAAATTACAAATTTAGCAGGATATAGTAAGTGCAGACAGAGTACGTAACTTATTATATTGATACATACAAAGTGGATTAGTGATTTTAAAATAGGCATGGGTCCAGATAACCTTGCTTGAACCAAAATTGCAAAACCAAGAAAGAATATCTCAGGATATCTGATACCCTACTGCATGACTGATGCTTCTGTAGATAAGTATCTCCAGCTTGCTATGTCAAACTCCTATTTCTTCTGTTTACTAGATAATCACAGCAGGAATATTTGAATATGATACCTTGATACAGCATATGCTGAGAAGATTTTCTTAAACTGGACAGAGTTAGGGCTGTGGTTGGAAACAAACCACTAATGGAGTATTCTCATCATGGAGACTACTGAACAGACCACTCAACTTCCCTGGCTGTCTGTCCATAAGGTACTGTTACTTCCTTCCCAAAACCTTCTTTCAACACTTTTGATTTCTCCCAACTATTCTCAGGAGGTTCTTTGTTCTCAGTTACTTTTCCTCTCCCCCATGAATTCTCTTTGACTGTCCTCATGGTAGCTACTATGTATCTTTGCCTTTCCATTTTATTTTTAAGTGTAAAGTGCCTTGAGCAATATCAAGGGGAGAAAAAATGTGGGTAGGCTGATTTATGAAGATTACATTAGGGTAAGTTTTTCTGTGTAAATTATATGTTCATTCTCAGAAGAATTACTGCATTGCATTCTGCAACATTGCACAACAAGGGTAGTCTTCTGTCTGCTCTCTGAAAAAAGAAAACAACTTACTCATCTTAGACGCCTTCCATTACTGGTTAATGCCATTTCATTACGAATCAGTGAAAATCATAAAAGAGCAACTTTGCACAGTTGTTAGATTTCTAGATTGAGGAGGAGATCACTTGAGGATGAGGAATTATCATGTGAGATAATTCTATCAGCATTAGACCATGCACACCTGGTTATTTGATGTGCATTGTCAAAAAGATGGCCACATAAGGACTAAATCAATGGAATGACACTATACAGAAAAACACCCTGGATTGAAAAATTGAATGTTTTCTGTGCCTGTGGATAGCTACATATGACCTGTGGAAGTCTTGCTATCTGCAAGTAAAAATCATTCATTATGTTGCTTTCGAGCCTTTTTTTTCTTATCTCTATTTTTTCAATGTTAGCACTGACAAAAGGTAGTAGACAGAAGAGAGGGGAAAAAATATTAATGAATTTCAAACACTCAAAAGATTATTTAATTATGTTCATGAAAACATTTTAATTCACTTCCTATGACTGCAGAAAATAACTAGTAAAACAATTATATTTAGAAATTTCAATTCTTTACAAATTGGAATTCAGAACAGAGGATTTCATATGAATTATGAGAGCATCTGATAGCTATGACAACTGTAGAGTGTTTTTCTAAAAACCTGGCCAATATTTCACAGTGTAGATAATTCCCAGTATAATAGGATAAAAATGACTAATTGCATTGATTTAGAACTTTCTTCTTTATGACAGAAACTAATAAAAATGACTGAAATGAGAGTTGTTGTCATTCTAATAAACTGTTACCAATACTTTTTTTTCAACAGCACATCACCATTCATCGAAATAAACATCCTATGTATTTTGAGTTATTTTTTGTTTTTAAATGGAAAAGTACAAATCCACCAGTTGCAGAGAATAATATAATTCTTTTACAATGATGAAGAAGAGAATTGGTTCTAATGGGAGAATGCATTTTACCTGTCTTTGCTATACAATAAATTGTTTCCTTCCTTCTTGTCTTTCACACTATCTTTATCTTTTCCACAAAAAAATTAATGTTAAGATAAATTTTTCTATAGCAGAATATTCCATTTAAATTAATTTCAATTACCAAGTTCAAATTGAGAACGATATTCTATTTAAACTCATGAGTAGTTAATATTAATTTCACTAGCAAAGCATTTTTGTACGAGTACAAATATCTAAGTTATCTACAAACTGCATGTTGTGTATTTGCTTTCCATTGAAGTCCTAAGACACTTTTTGTACATGAGCGGGTAAAAGAGATTTTTAAAATTTAATGCATTTTGAGCCTGTGTGGCATTGACATAACTAAAGCACTAACTGATATTTTATTCATTACACAACTTAGCAGGAAGTATTGAAAACGTTGGTGGCTATTGAGTGCTTTACAGCAGGCAAGCTGGTATTACCTGAAGTCTTTCTGATATGTTCTGCTTCTCAGTACTGTGTAAATATCATTTCCTGATCAAATGTTCAGGTTTAAATGGATAAAATGGAAGCAGTGGTCATGCAGTCAGATTTCAGCAGCGAAATCCACATTTTGCTTTTTTCCCAGAGACAACCTTATAGTTAGCCTTATGTAAAGATAGAAAAAACTTGTTCATCCTGCTCTCAAACCTGACCCTGACAGTCTGTTTCCTGATATTATGAGTAACCTTGTTAAGTTATTGGAAGTTACAGTTCTCTATCACATTACCTTAGAAGGTTTAGGAGGTTTAGAATGCTTCCTTGCCTTGCCTTGATCTAAGTTTCTCATCACATACAAGTTCAAATTTTTGTTCAGTTTTTACATAGTACAGAAAAAAACCTCTAAAAGCAGCCAGACAAGAGGGCTACCCTCCATACCCCACTTTTCTCAATAAATCTATGTCTCATTTAACCAATAGTCACAACGAAATCAAATTACTTTATTAAATTTCTAAGAAAGTGAATGCATATGGAATGGGAGGACACTTTTTAGTAAGGTCAGATCAACAGTCCTTTGCAGATAATTTTCACTTACATTTAATGTTCATAGAAAACATGGCCAGCTGGGCTGTGTTCTGGTAGGTAGGTAGGGGTAAAATAGGATGGAATCCATTTAAATCTATTTAAATTAACATACTCTATGATCGTGCTAAAGTCAGCAATGTGGCATAGGACATAAGCAAGAGGAAAGCGTTATTCTGGATATTTGTCTCATATCAAACTCCACTATATCTGCAGGAACAGGAAAAAAGCTGCCTGACTTCTTGATGAATTCTTCCTTAAGCTTTTACATGAGCTGGGAGGTAAGACTGGTACAGGCTAAACTTAAGTCCCACCCAGTGTAATCTCTGTAGGTAGAACCTGAAATGATATGCATAATTGCACCCGCTCCCTGTCACCAAACACGCTTTCCCCAGGTCTGGAGCTTTACTTTAATCCTAACATCCTCTGCCCTATACCTTAGCTTCCCCGTGTTGGTTCAGGAGGCGAGGAGAGATCTGGGACACTAAAAAGAAGCTCTGAACGTGACATGCTCCAAAACTCGGGAGCATCCGGGCACGAAGGAGGTACAAGAGAGGTGGAGGGAAATATCTATGCGTAAAAATACACCTGTACACACACATACACAGGTTAGCAGAAATTTAGAACTTTAGAAAGGAAAGGTACCTTGGGCATGGATACCAGTAATACAAAGACCACAGCTGTTCCTTCAAACTTACAAGAGTACCTGAACTCATTTTGACTTTGGCTGCACAACAAAGACTTACACTGAGGGTGTAGTAAAAGGTACACCTCTCTACCTTCTAGTTGAATCTCTCACATCTTTAATTTTCTTTTTATTAAATAAAATTACAGTCTCTTCAGCTTTTATTTTTAAAATAGCATAAAATACGGACTGGTATCACAAGCATGTCACCTGTAGTTATATGCCATTCAGTCAAAATAAATTGTATACATACCTAGATATTTTCTACCCAAAGTTATTAGTGAAAGGACAGAAACAAAGAACTCTTTCAGAAGTGGCATAAAGCAAATAATCACACTTAACCAAAGCTTTTATCCAACATTATTAAGCTCCAATTATTTCTGTTTTGAATAAGTAGATAGGCCAAAATTTCCCAGATGTTGAAAGATGGAGAAGTGCTATTCAGGGTGTGTATAATATATGTGTCTGTCTCCTGATATGTATAAACTTATTGCATGTTTTTCCAAATTCCTTTGCACTATTATAAATAATTTTGTTATTTCTAGCTAAAGAAAAAGTAAAGGCCAATAATAATAGAGTGCTGAGCTCATGAAATTAAAAACTAGTAGGTAGTGTAGCTCCTTAGACTGGTACAGTATTTGTTCTTCACAGGTTGTCAAACATCCTAAACCACTTTTATCAAATTTCTCAATTGATAATGTTCTTAATTTCTCTTAGATGTGCTGATAGATTGGACATCAGCTCTCAGTTGTTCATGATTTGTGACAGCCACCTGTTTGGGTGCTGGTTTTGGCCTGTTACATTTTTGTCCCTTTTAGTCAGGTAGAAACTGGCAAGAGCAATTTCCATGGGGGGGAATTGAAAATTCAGTCTTTACATGTTTTGATGCTCATATATCCATGTCCTGCAGCATAGATATATGCTTTTGATGCAATACATATCAAGGTGAAGCATAATGTTAAATTGCTTAATGCACATTTTTGCAAGTGTTTTGATTTTTATTTTGACACATTTTAGGAATCAGAATTAAAAAGAAATAATTGGTCACAGACCGCATACATAAAAATACCATGCAAGTACTACAAATAGTACAAGTTTTTTGCAGCTCAATTCTGCACAAGAAAGGCACTTATATTTATACAAAAAAAACCCCAAAAATTTGAAATGCACATATCCAGTTTTTAAAAGCAGTGCTGACTAGCTATCAAGTTCTAGGACGCAGAAATGCTTGTGTTCATGTTGCTTCAGAGTAACGACTTCTACAACTGACAACCAATATCTCCCCTTCAGAAACTACTTTGACTTTTCCTTTCTTCATTTAGCCATTTTGATACCCATAAGCATTAACCCTTTCCTTTTCTAAAAAAGAGTTCCATTGCCCATGACTTTGAGACTTTTTTGTGGGGATTTCTTTCCCATCAAAAATCATAAAAAGCATTCAAAACATATTTCTAACTGCATCATTAAGCCAGCTGGCCTTTCTGACCTTCTACTTTCCCCTATACTGATACTATGCCCTCCATCTTAGCCACTGTGTTTTGACACCAAACTGTTCTAAGATGAGTCACTGGAACAATCACACATTTGTTCCCGGTATTTATACTGCTTCTTTGACAAATTCCTTTATCCAAAGAAGGTATGAAATCCAGGGAAGATCAAACATGTCACCATGGAAGGGGAGCCATGTATTTGAAAAGTGGTAAAGTGCTAGATGAATGTCTAGTTTTATAGTCAGTATGGATTTAGTAAATCAGTAGCAGTCACTGGTGTAGAAAAGTCATTCAACGGTAAACTAAGAATCAGAAATTGAAAGAAATAAAGAATACATATTTTAGCTTAAGTAAAGAAGAAATGCAGGAGAATAATAAAAATAACAAAAAAATTAGTAAAAATAGGGACTGCTACTTGTTACCTATTTACCTTGAAAGCAGAATAAAATAACCTGTAGGGAGCTGTGTGGAAGTTACATCAGAAAACAGAGCAGGAAATGGAAATTGTCATGGTCACATTTCTAGCTGCACCGTCAGTCTTCTCTGGCCCTCTCCAATTATACCAACACTATATACAGAAACAACAACCAGGTATACATGACTCTCATGGCTTAGGTGCACCAAAGTGGCCTAACGCTCTGCTTGATATATTTTGTATATCTCCAGAGTACATACAGAAAATATGTCCTTGCAGTCTGCACGAACTCCTCCCCTGCACGTAGGTTTCTATGTGAAGGGAATCTTTGTGGAGACGTACACCAGCTCAGCATGAAGTGTGATAGAGTAGGACCCCACAGCAGGATTCAGGGTCTCCCTCTATGACAACACAAGCCCTCAGCATGCAGGACAAGCCTAATATCAGGATTCCTGCATCCAGGGACGCTTAATGAATTTGCTTACACTTAGCCTTAGCCATAAGCCACGGTTACCTATAGCTCAACCTTGCCTACTCACGAGAATTTTTTTTAAAAAAAAGACATTTCAGATTTTCAAAATTGCTGGACATGGTATTTCTCATGGTGGGTTGCAGGTCTAATTTAGTTATTCCATTCAAATGTATTACATACGCAGAAAAGTCCTTTATTATGTGACTAGGTTCTTATTGCAGTTCATTGCCACTGCTCAAGTCCTGGTGACAACATAAACACAATTTTTCTCTAGTACTTTTTGCCTGTTTCGTATAAGGACTGTGTCCTTACTTATTTATTTTTTTTTTGATCTAGGTTGATTTTTCTGATTGTTCTTTTAGACATCACAGCCAGAAGAGTGCAGAATTGTTCCCTTTTAAACATCGCTATGAGTAGCATTTAGAGTAAGAAGATCAGTGGAAAGGATAGATTTGGCAGGAGGAATATTAACAGTGAGGTTAGGGTAGCTCTTTAACGTGCGTCATCTTGGATTGCTTGTATTTACTGATACCATCTTCACCTAGAAAATTCTGCACGTTTTCAAAATATCTAGCTGCATGACTATGTTTTCTTAGCCATAAGGTATTTTATAAGTTTCTCCTAAAAAGTTTTCGTGTTCTTATTAAGAAACCTAAACAGAATTTTGTTACACTTCAGCGACATATTGCCTGTCATCCAATATCAAACTTACTAAAAGCTTCTATGTGAGACTGAGCATGGATTTACTGCAATATTTACTCCATCTTCTCCAGATATATAAATTGGTGCACAACTTTTGGCTTTGAAAGTATCCTATGTATAATACATATGTGCACATCTTATCCTCCAACTTGAGTTACACTGCAGTGAAACGTATCAGTGTCTGTCTCTCATCACTCGGTTAATCTCAAATAGTCAGTTCAGAGCTGATTTCTACTGCTGCCATTACTTCCACTATCTAAATCTTAAAAACAACACAGTAATTTGCATGGTTTTTTCCACTGGATCAGATGCCAAATTGCTTCAGATGATCTCAGTAGCTAACTTTTCTATCCCTAGCACTGAAAAATAGCTGAGAAAAAATCTCAAACAAAACCTTTGAGTTTTTCTAAGGGATTTCTAAAGCTTCCACCTACCAGACAGATGATGTGGGTTAGACACATGCAGTAAATGGAGTAGAATCCTGACAGAACAGATGCATCGGCTTTTCCATAACGATAGCATCACTTGTGTGGCACATGACAAGATTCCACTGAAACACATACCTATAAATAGACGAAAAAGTGTTGCTTGGAACAGCCAGCTCTGGTTACATATGACTTCTACTTGTACGTTTCTTCTTTACTTCACCTGCTACATAGTAAATTTCTATCTTCTTTTCATAAAATTACTGAGATGGGATGATCCTATGAAATGTTTTTCCTCTTCATGTAAAACAGGCATTCTCAAACTGATATTGAGCAGACATGCCACTTCAGTTCTTCACTGTTCTCTTAAGTCTGTGAGTGTGACAGTCTTTGGTCAGTCTTTGACAGCAAAGTGTTTTCATGTGTACCCAAGCTATTTGAACCAGATACAGTGTCACAGATCTCTAGAAGTCAAAAGGGTTTTTTCTGCACTTTTGAACATCTAGAAACCCAACCTAGTTTTGCTAGCTGCCTTGCCTGGCATTTTAAAAAGGAACCTTAAGAACTCTGATAGATTCTTATAATTTGTCAATATTTTATTAAGTATATATATATATATAATAAAAATGCTCTGTAGTTTTGGAGGTTTCAAAAAATTATGGGAAGCGGGGAAAGCGTGACATTACAGAGTCAAAAACTTTCCATAAGGATGCACAGAGAAAATGTCTATACTCTTGGAAAGGATGATTCAAAGTGAAATCGGACTTGCAGCCGTAGTTCTGAGTCATAGTTGTGAAGTCCAGAACATCCTTAAGAATAATTCTAGAAGATTCTGTCACAAGATAACAAAACATGGGTAACCAAAAGAAAAAAAAACAAACGCACGCATTAATAGAAATAGGTTCAAAGGAACAATTTTCACTTATATCATCATGTTCCATATTTATTTTCTCTTTGTTCCTTTTTTACAGTTTTTTGCTCCCCCCCCCCCCAACCCCATATTTTCCCTTCTGTCAGCAAGTGTTTACTCTCATCTCTTCCTTTAAACATCACGCCCATCCTTTCTGAGGGCTCCCTTGCTTTTTTCTGCCTTCTTTTGACTTTCCTTTTCTGTTTCCTTTTCTTTCTTTCCCTGCTAAATCTTTAGCCAACTACCTTACAAGCCACCCAACTGTGCATATTCCTCACTTTGAATTCATTGTAGTTGGAATACTTCCCAGAACCAGTGGGTGTATAGATGTGTTTATAGAAAGGAAAGGAGTGAATGAGCTCAGTATGTCTTAGAAGAAATGCCAATTCCTTTTTCAGTATTTCAGTGTCCTGTATCAGAGACAATAAGAATCGACTTTCTTTAACAAATGGGAAGCCATAGGGTTACTGAGATCTCCAACATGAAAATAAAGTGTGTAACTGATCTTTCTTTCACTTTTAGCTAATAATTACTTTGCATGCCACAGAAAGTTGTGATTGACTTACTGTGCGTATGAGATTGCTCATAACTTCTTGCTTGGCTGTTTGTTGGCTGAAACATACTCATTCACATCTATCATTTTAGGTTTTAAAATAGCGAACTCACCAACAAAAGTCAAAATCTGCTTGTGGGTGTTTAAATAGCAAAACAAAATCTGTGGATTTTTCCTATCGCTTAATTGTGTAATAGCAAACTATTTCCTTAAGAGTTTGTTCTGCTCAAACCTGAACTTCTGTTCTCCCACATATTTGGTCTGCCCATGCAAGTAACAATTACACTGGGGAAGGGAGCCTGTCTGCTTTCTGTGACATTATCTAGGGGATAAGGCCAGCCATCAGATACACTCATTTATCCAAATAATGGAGACATTTGCAATTGTCCTCGTAAATTATGATAAAGTAGATGCTGACAGAGCAGCATGGGAAGGGATCTTTTATTGCTTATGGGATATTTTAAGGGTACTATGAAGTTTGATCAGCAATTCCAACTCCTCTTAGTGAGTTCCATTTTTAAGTAATATTTTTTTTTTTTCTTAAAATAAACTCTTTCCTTTATGCAATTAATACTAAGATAAAAACAATTACTGAGTTTTTTTGCATTTACCAGGAAAACTGCAAAACAGAAAATGCTACCTGCAACCTAGCCATTAAGTTGTGTGTGTTTCTGCACGCATATCTCTTTGATTTTCCCTTGCTACTCTGTGTTAATGTGTGTAATTGGTTTTGTCTACATTTTTAAATGTGAAAATTATTGCAATATAACATCACTGTAAGAGATAGTGACAGATTTCAAACATTTGTAGCAAGCTTTTTTTTTCCTTAACATCACATTATTGCAAAAAGATAGTAGGTATACTATGAATTATGTAAGATAAGCATTCTAAACTCATGAAAACAAGAAACACAATCACAGAAATAATGTTTGCTTTAAGTAAATGAAGTTATTGTTAAACAATCTTGGCTGTTAGCACAGTAATACCTTCCTTTTATTACTCTTGAAAAACTAGTCTGGGGGCAAGGCTGTTCAAAGTTATGCATATTCAACCCTGTAAAATCACCATCTAAGTAAACAGACATAGAAAAAAAATATTCATCTGATAAATATTAACCCAACAGTGAAATACATTCACTTTGTAATTTTCCAGTGTATACATACATGCAATTCAAACACTCAGTCACTAATGTGTGAAATTTAATTGTGATACTTTCTTAATGATTATTTTTTTATATGCACACACACACATATTTAGAGGAAAAGGTTGCGAAGATTTGAAAAAAAGGTTGGGATTTGTTGCTTGTTTGTTTTTAAGGTGAGTTCAAGTTCAGGTTCAGCTGTAACTAAAGCCTTTCTGGATTAGATCAAGAAACTTTTAATAACTGGCTGAGTTCATCCCCACCATTTTAAACCGGTTCACTCTGACAGAAGGAAATACGGTTGGGACACTGGTACCAGCTGATGTTGTGTCAAGAACATTTCTGTAACTAGCACTTAAGTGAGAAATTTAAATTCATTCATTTGTAGCATTTAATATAAGAAAGTGGTGATAACTGAGAGCAAGTATCACAAGTCACATATTTTGAGACTGCTCTATTATCGTAACGTTGAAGCTGAAATAAGGCATTTAAGAGACTGGAATGTATCTTGAGTGTATGTTACCACAATATTACAAAAATAGTAATTTTACTAGATAGGAGCATCAGAGATCACATACTGAATAAGAAGAAAACAGTGAAAAAAGGAATCACATGACTGATAAACAAGAAAAGGCAATTGAACACTCATGGCTCATGTTAACATGAGAATGAATATGCCATGTTTGTTCAGTGCTTCTACTTTTTAGATAAAAAGATAACTACAGGAATGTTCAATATTAACACTTACATGAACATATTTTATGCAATAGGACTAGAAATGGTGTTTATGGCAATGGGTTTTTATTATGTTTTACTGACAGTATTACAATTTTCTAAAATTCTTCAGTTTCACTAACATTGCATAATTCAAGATTACCTCCTTCATATTGAATCTTTGCAGTGAGAAAACCTGAAAATGCCAATTCAACACTCCCTGGAGTTGCTGGCATGGACAAGATAACTGGAGCCAATTGGTACAGCTCATACCTTGATATTTTTGAATCTTTCAGTGCTTCAGGATAGTTTTTATCTCTCTTCAACAGCAGCCCTTGCAAAGGAATATATAAATAGTCCGTTTTTTCTTTGGCTGAATGTCAGAAAGAGATGGGTGCTATTTTGAAAAAGGTTTTTGAGCTGAGAAGATTTTAAATCAGTTGTTTTCTATATCAGTAAGAATCAGAATAATTTTGTTCTGTACTATGTCATGGTTGGACGTTTTCCATTTGACATTTCACGTTGAATTCCTCTTTCGTTTGTTAATTTCTGAGAAGAGCAGCAAAAGTTAATCTCTCATGGACCCCCTAAATTATTTTCCACAATTTTCTACACGTTCCACTCAAATTCTGTCGACCCTGATGCTGATTTTGAGTTTTCCAGATGACACTTCAGCCTGCTAGAAGATCTCTGTAGAAGATCTCTGATACTAAAACATTTTGAAATTGCCAATTTGTCAGGCTTCAGAGCAGCTGTTAGTTCCTGTCAGCTGTCAGAACCTATATCAATTTATATTCACTCACCTGAAGATCTTGCCATGGTCTTGGCAAGCATCCTACAGTTCTAAAATCTCTTTCAGTAGGCTACAAATTTAATATAATCTATAGATCAATCTATCATAGTTTCCTACTATATATTTCTATGTACTTCTCCCATATATCTAATGTTTCTACCACAAAGCAAGCAACTGTCCATCGTTTCACCACATCGTTGGCTACTAGCTTCAAAGTCATCAAGAAGAACTGAACTGAATTCAGAAGGCTTCTGTGTCTTTCTGTTTTTTTTTCATGATGACATTTTCTTTTCTACCTTATAGGTCTTTCTGGATTTTTCCTTCCTCTCTATAGTAAATCAGATGGTCCTTCAGTGTCCTTTAGCCTCAGTAGAAAATCACACTATTTTCACAACTCTTCCATTGCTTGTTTTACAGAGTACAGCTGAATGTGATGAATATCATCTTTTAAAACTGAACAAATGTTTCAAACACTTAGACATATGTTATTCCCATTGCAATAGTCTTCAGAATAATTTAACATAAGCAATGAACTAGGTATTTATTTTGAGTATCAATGTATCATGCTGGTCACAGATTTTACCCTCGGAAAAAGAGTCTGTTTCTTCAGACTTGATTCTGTATTACTCTGTATGTTGGCTGCAGTTTTAGCAATGCAGAGCTGGATTCAGACACTTACGTTTATGTATTTGTAATGTTGGCATCTCTATATCAGCTAGGGCTTGATCCAGTTGCCCACACATTTCCAGAACGAACTCATCTGTCCTACTCTATCCTGGCCTTCAGCTGTTACTCCAGAAAGTGTCCTCTAAAAAACATAAATATCACTATGCTCCTATGCTTAAAATGTTGAAACCTGTAGTTATTGTCTGAGGTTTTGTGCCATCTATTTATCAGTCTTGGTTAGAGGCCATATTTTCTGAAATTCTGTCTTTACTGTTAAGGTGAGTGTCCTCCCACTACCTGTTATAAAGTCCTGCTTGAGGATCTGGAATTCTGATTACCTATAGTTTGGTTGGACTCTCTTAACAAACACTAAAAAGGGGAAAAGAAATTTCTGCTCATGTGGATGAGGGTATTTTTTTTTGTTATTCATCAAATTTTTCTTCTTTCTTTGAAAACATGAAAGCTTTGAGGGAGTAATTCCTCTGTGTAGCTACCTATTTAGGTGAAATGACTGCCTTTACTTCCTACCGTGCCAGTTTCACTTGCCAGGATAACCAAGTTTTGTGGACTCCAGTTTGAAATTTCTTTATGAAGTATGATTATGTTCTCGGATTTGGAATACAATAAAGATCTGTAAGGAGAAAGAGGACTTACAAAGATTTAAAATGTACAAATTATTTCACTTTGCAACATGTGATTGTTAAAACACACACCAGTCTATTGACACAGTCTTGACTACATACTAGCCTATTGAACAACATCTGTCAGCCTAGCATATTATATTTCTGATATAAAACACTGAGTCTCTATTAAATCTACATAATGGGTCTTCTTTTGGGATCTAGAAAGTCCTGCTCATTCTCAGCTTTGTTGTTGTAGTCTCAGTAATATTTCTACATATACAAATTACATATAACAGTTTTAATTTCACATTTTCATTGTAAAAATGTAGGCATCAATAATTGTTTCTAGACACCTTATGAATTCCTGCACTTGTTCCATCCATCAGATCAAGAAGCTGAGACACAGCAACACAAATAACGACAGAAGAATTGACTAATAGGCTTGGATATATTGACTTTTTATAGTAAGAAACCAACTACCAACAACAGTTGTATTTGTGATTATGTCTCCCGTCAGTGTTGCTTCACAGATGCCCGACTACAACAAATGCACGACACCCAAGACTCAATGTATCTCAGCATGCCACACCTTCAATCACTCTCGCTGCAGATTAAATTAGTAAAGAACTATTGTGCTCATCTCATTTGCTCAGTCATCAGCAACGCTGATAGGTAAAGAATATGGAAAATCATTAAAAATTAACACAAATGATTTTCATTCTGAATCAACCAAGCAAAAAAATCGGCGATGCTTTTAAATACCAAGTATCTCTTGTGTCAGGAAGTAAATACTCAAGATATAATAGCTACTTTTGTTTGTATACTAGTCACAACTTCTTCTTAAGGATAAGAAGGACAAGCTATGAGAGACTGAGCTTCAATTTAACTTCTCTGTCAAGTGGGTCTATACAAAGTCTCAACACTGAAAGGCTGTTTTCTCTAAAGCTGCAAGCTGTCTCCGGATAGTCTCCATCATGAATGATTATTTTATTCAATGTTCAGTAGTCTCTTCTTATCCATATGTATGTTGATCATCCATTAATATTTTACTAGTGAAAACACATCCTGAGCAGAGTACAAGACGCTACAGAAAAATACCTGAAATAATAAAACAACAAACCAAAGATAATCAACGATAAATGTAGGCTGTAAAAATCTCTATAAAAGGATTTTGGTTTTTACTGTACCATGAACGGTTTTAGGCAAACTGGTATTTGACATCAGTAAGTGGATTTGTTTTTAAACTCAGTGCCAATTTAGGTTCGACAAATTCTTTAAAATAGTACCTGAACTTCAGTGAAAGGAAGAAGCAGAAGAAGGAGAATAATAATAATAAGGGTTAGAGGAGAGTGGTTCAGATCTCTGTGAGAGTAAGTACTTAGTGTGGCAGACAAGAGTCAGGAAGGTGGTATAAGAATTTGAAAAACATTGTGTGGAGGTTACAGATCAGCAAGAGAATAAGCTGGGCAGCTACAGTGCTATTGCGTTGGGCAAAGCCTCAGTAACAAACCTGGTTGCAGACCCTTTTCTATGCTTCTCACTGCTCACTCAAACTCATTTCATAGGTTATTTTTGTTTGGTTTTAATAATGAAACATTGCCAATCCTAAGCATTAATGAAACACGATTTCAGCATCATAAAGTGTTTTTTTTTAAATGCTGTGTTTGAGGTAGTTGTCTTTTTGATGTTAATCCTTTAAGAGTCGTATTTTCAAGCATTCACAGCAACAATGTGGTGTAGAATTGTATTTATTTTTAATGAAAGCAGAGTCTGGTGTAGTCACATGACTCTAGGAACCGGGCCTATTAGAAAAACATCACAGATCATGAAACTAGCAAAAAAATTGTGAGAGTTGACGTAGTACTTCTGTTTGGGTTTGGTGGGGTTTTTGGTTTGTTTGGTGTTTTTTTGTTTGTTTTGTTTTTTTTTTTTGGGGGGGGGGGGGGTGTTTGTTTGTTTGTTTGTTTGTTTCCTAAAAACATTAATAAAAATGGCTGTTAATCAAAATAAATTACAAATCTGTCTGCATGATCTCATAGGCCCCACAGGACATCAAAACAGAGACATTTCAATTTCAGTTAAAGAAATCCTCTGGGAAAAATACTGCTTTAGAACTGATTTAGAGGCTTTACCTTCAGAATAATGGAACTTGCTTTGGACCTCAGTATCAGTATAAGGTGCATGAAGTTTATTCTGGCTTCTTAGCCCTTTCTTATAATTTCTGATACTGAGAAATACAGTGAATTTCCATTGTGAGTGTATTCAGTGAAATTCATGTTCTATGTTAAGTTCTAGAGCTCTTACTAAATTAATATTCCCGAGCTCTCTGGATCAGAGAGGAAAAAAGAAACTGGGAAAATTAACCATTTACTTGATTATATACCTGATTCAGATCTGTTATTTAACAGCTGGAATTGTAAACATTTTACCTTTATCAAAACCTGTATGGTTTGGCTTAGTTAAAAAAAACCCAAGACATAAATCTGCTGTAACAACACAACAAGCAAACCTTTTTGTGTTTAGCTGACAACTAGCAAGAATTCCTGTTCCATTACTGAAGAAAGGAGAATATAAAACCTCAGGACTTGCTACCAATATGTTCAACAGAAATAAGATTTATAATTGTGCAATTACATTGTATTCTGGTGCCAGAATATTTGGAATTAAAAGTATTATTGTTTTTAGTTTTATGAGACTCCTTAGTGTGTGTTTTTAATGCTGCAATGGAAGCAGTTGGAATCACCTCTAAATAAATAGAATGGGCTGGGCAGACTTAAATTTGGCTCCCATCACTCATGCCTCTGAAAGAATTAGGGAACATGCATAGATTTTTGAAGGTATCCCAGTGCTCTTCCTAAAAAACAAATGCTCATCCTCATGTGCAATGACTAGCCCATGAAAAAGGGGCTTGAGAGTAGATTAAACCAAAGTTATGTGTCCGGACCGAGTCGTCCTCCAGCTCGAGAGTGATGTTCCTTGCTGATCTCTAATCCCTCAGCTTTCTGCTTATCCTCTAACCCCATGCTCCACAATTCTTCTAGAAAACATGCTTCTAAAACTAGGCACAGAGTCATTATTTCCTGTGCCCTATAGACTGCATCAGGTACCGTCAGCACCAACATCCTAGTTCTCAGGTTTTGAGTACAGGCAACAGGAAAGAGAGACTTGAAAATGTACAGCAACGAAACATGACATGCTTTAAAGAGCAAAAATAGCATTCTGAATGATGCACTATAATTTCTGGAGCACAGATGTCAGATGGTTTCCTCGTGAAGTTCCTCCCTGTGCAGATAGCCCGTACCAGCTTTATAAAACATGTAAAACCTCTCCAAGTCCTCAGAATACAGTTAAATAAATTTAGGTTGTGTGGGAAAGAGTTCCACCATGGAAAGTACTGCCTGACGCTTCCTTACAGCCCCGTGCTACACCAGGACACCGGAATCACATTGTAACAATCTGGAATTGAGACAACAAAACAACAAATGACTGACTGGAAAAGTTTTTTCTTGGTAAAATCACACAGAGGAGAAAAAAGGGAAAGAAAAGTTATCTGTCTCTCTTGCAACATAGACATCCAGCAAAAGAAACCCAACAGTGAACCCCAAAACTCACATTTATTTAAGAATGGAAACATGATTAAAAAAATGTTGGGCAAAACTGCACGAGCAGGAAGGATTTTTTTTCCCCCCACTTATTTATGATTTATCACTATTTATGATGTTTCTTTAGATCTTTTTGCTATTATCCACCCCTGCTACTCCTTCAAGCAAAAATCCTAACATATATCTTAATAGATGTCTTAACACCCAGCTTTCACATCCACCTGCAGTTTTCCAGGAACCTCAAGCCATACACTGAATGTAATTCACTTCTTTTACTTTCAAATACACAGTTTTCCTTCTTTCAATTCTTCATCCACCAGAAATAATTACAAGCTTCATAAGATATAAATCTTAGCCTTTATTAAATTTATCTTATTAAATTATTGAAAGTTTATTACATTGCTTGACACCTATCCCACTGCAACCTACCTGGTTTATTTCCTACTTCGTACTATTTCACAATTATCTGGTGTCACATCCACAGAGGTATGCAGACCAAATACCACATCTAACTATATAGCTTTGAAAGGTTTATATTCCCAGTAGTGACTTGAAATTCTTGTTCTGAAAGTAAATAATTGCAGTGTAACTTGTTTCAGGAAAAAAAAAAAAAAAATTACGTGGTAATGTTTTCCTATTTAACCCTCATATCTTTTTCATGGCATTAATGTGACCATAAATGAGGCGGAGGTGTGAGGAGGAGTCTATGTTGTTGCTTTTTATTTATGCCATACAACTTTTTCTTTTTGTCTATCTTATGGCTTCCATTAGAAGAATAACAGGTAAATGTTCACTGCATTTTGAATTCCCTTGGGATTTTTTTGAAGGAAGAAGAAACCAGACAGAGATAGTATCAACACTCATGGCTCAAACATGCATGAAACTGGATTTTTCAGTGTAAATGGATGATTTACAAACTTTTCTCTGAAGCTGCTGAGATTTTAGGAGAATTTAGTCCTGCATATTTTTCTGTATTCCAAGAAACGTTCTTAGTCCTTCAGACAATTTTTTTTCCCCATTTGTTTTCCATACATAGTTTTCAGCATTTTTCTAGATTTCAGATCTACACATTTAAATTAAGCTTTCTTCTTGTGCTTGATCCAGCAGGGAAATAAATTCCATGGCAACAGACACTGATGTTTTAAGCATGTGGTGTATCTCACAAAATATAGTGTTCTGGGAGAAATGAAAGCTACTTATTCAAGGACAGACATCCTCCCCAAGGAGAATTAATAACAACGCTGGTCAACAGAAGTATTTTGTTTGCTTTCAGGTTTTATGCAGAGTTAAATCTCTGTTATAGATCCCTTTAAAGCCCAGTACAAATCAGTACTTAATATATTTTATAACAAGTTTCCTATCCATTTTAAAATGAAATACGGTTAGAGCAGGGTATCAAGGATCCACAATGATTCAAGCGTATCTTTTCTAAAGTAACAGTTAAGACCAGGAGGAGAGAACAGAGATTTAGGAAGCAATGCTAAAGAGCACTGAATCATATGTTCCAACTCCACAGTAGACTTGACCAGTGTACTTGCCTCAGGTTTAGGTGAACAACATCTACTACCCAATGTAAATTCAAATTCTATTGAATTCTAAGTCTTATTTCTCTCTATATAGACCTCATCAAACCATCATCATTCAGAAGAACTGGACATGAATAAATCCTGTTCATTGTATGTTTATAAGAGCATCTGTGCTTTGACTGTGTGGTGGTTTCGGGTGCCACCTCTGAGCCAAAATACATGAAATATCAGTATTTTAGAAACGAGAACACAGAGTTAGGAGTTGCCTGAAACAGGTTATTTATAAGTAGGAGTCAGCATAGTGAAAAAGCTGTCCACTGGTGATCCACTTGTTTCTTGCTTCAAAGGGGGACGAGATGCACCCTTTCTAATGAAATCTACCTCCAACCTCAGCTGGAATCAGCAAAAAACATAATAGGGCAAATGGCAGTCAGCACCTCCTACTTTGACCCAGTAGTCCTTCGCTGTTTCTATACTTAGATAAGAAATCATTAAACATTTATTTTAAATTTCAGTGTATCAGAATACTGATTGCAGCTGAAGAAGCCCTGAAAGACAAGCTAATGTTTGCCTGAGTTGTTGAATTTGTCTTGGAAGTGTTCTGAATACAAGTCAACAGCTTTAACAAAGTCAAGACTCTTCAAAATAGTTAAATTCAAAGGGGTTTTTTGTATCAATGGGAAAACATTGATGTGATTGTTTACACCGAAAATCTGATTTGAAAGTAGACTTCAGAAAAGTGGTATGTATATTATGAAACAGTCTAAATAGCTTAGTGCATTTTTAACTCTCATCAACAAAATATCAGATCAAAATGGCTTGCAGATGGATTTATGTACAAGTTATTAGATTTATGCAACCAGTATAAGTCACAAGATTGGTATCTAATTTTATTTTCCCATCTATAGCATTGAGGTACTGATACATATTTTTGTAAAAAAAAATGAGATATGCTAATGGAAAGTATGATGTAAGTGTATACTATAGTTCAGCTGATCAGTTTTGTAAATGCTTTAGTCATGCAGACATAATACTGAAAAGAGTCATTATGCAGAAAAACATATCTCAGGCCAATTATAGACAAATCTGAAGTATGGTCTGGTAGCATAGCCCTTTGAGCAGAAGGCACTTAAAAACTGAAGAAAGCCTTATAAGGTCCAGTTACAGAGGCAAAGATGACCCTCTTGGCCTTTATATGCAGACTCAAGAGCACATGTTAGAAGTCATTATTGAAAATTTACATAAGTGCAATAAAAAGCCTGGAAAATAGAGATGTATGAGATCAGAATGTATGAGCTTTTTACTTTCTACCTAGTATCTATCAATCTATCAGTGTGGCTGCATTCCTGTAACACTCATAAGGTGGGATCTAAAAAGTAGACGATGTTGTACATTATTTCTTGAAACTTCTTATGAAATAATAGTTTAATCAGTAGCATTATGTCATTGAATCCTAACCTAAAAAACATTGAATTGTAACATAAATGTTACTATCGAGTAACTTAATCCTAGTTGTAAGGGCTTATTTTGTTTTGCAGTTGGAAGAGGCACAAGGATAATTTTTATATTTAATATTTAATGTTTTGAATGACTTGCATTGGTTAAGTCTGGCTATCAGGAAAAAAATGGGGGAAGGTGAAGTGTGAAAAATTGCCATCTTTCACAGCTTTAAAATGTTGGCTCTGTTGTCTGGCATAATTAAGTCAACAGTCTGCTGGTCTGCTTCCAGGCACTTTGACAACTGTTCTCTCACTGCCACCAGTAAATTAATAGGACTGTGCTTTTCCCAAGGGGCACTGTAAGCAGAATGAGAATTTTCTTGTCCCTTGCTCTGCCGCTGGTGAAGTGGTTGGTGATGGGCGGTAATGCTCAGCGGGTAGGAGCTGTCAGGTCATTTGCTCTATTATACTTGGACCATTCACAGTATTATAGTTAGACGTGATAACACTTACACCCTCTATCATCAGGGGTTTATTGTATCCCAACTGTTAGCATTGTCTCTAAGGTAATAGACAACAGCTGTGAAGTGAATTTTTTTTGCCACAGAGCAAGAAGAGAAGAGAGTCTTTTTAGGCATTTGCTAGTGGTTGGGAGTGTTAGAGCTGCTTGATATTTGTCAAGATTTTATACAGGCTCTAAGATTTAATAAAATTCCTTATTTTAGTTTTGGCTCATACAGCTTTTTGCCCCTGGAGTTGTTTTGTTTTTTTTTGTTTTGTTTTGTGGTTTTTTGGGGGTTTTTTGTTTGTTTGTTTGTTTGGTTCTCTTTTTTTTTTTTTTTGTCAGCTTTGTGTTTAAATTAATCTGAGTACTACTAGCTTTCACCTGCTTTTTTTGAACTCAAAGTCATACAAACCCTGATGTTTGTGATCAGTTCACTGGAAAACTACAGAAGAGTTTAAATTTAGTTTTCTTGAAAATGCACCAGTAGCCACAAGAGTCCATAGGTCTTGGCCTTACCCTGCACAAGGAAAATAACCTTCTGTAATGAACATGACGGGTCAGGATTAGTACTTCTGTTGTCCAAGGCTTTATTACACTGAAGTAAACAAATCCTTAACAGAGACGGATCAAATAGATGATGAAGACTGCCTAGCTAGAAAGAAACCTGGCAGAAAAATTGCAGGGAGTCCAGACTGTACTGGAAGTAGTACTACTGAACTGGATAAAAGCCTTTGCCTAGCTGTGGCAGAACCCAAGGCGGTGAAGAGCTTTGTAGTTGGAGCATGACAAATGCTGAAAATTGATTTGGAAGATTCACAGATTCCTTGATCCATGCAGGAGTGTTATTTTCATTTAAGAAGCCAATCATTAGGTGAAACCATTGTCTATTTTCGTTGCAAGTTTCTATTTTAAAAGATGTGTACTTGAACAACTAACAATGGGCTAATTGGGAGCTAGGTTTTTTTATTATATACTGGCACTCAGCTCAGTGCTAGGGTTGTGAGAGAAATAGCAAAAGGCAGGGCAAAGAAACAAAAGGGAAAAAGATATTATTTTTTTTTTCCTGAATGTCACTGTTAGTTAGCAACTAATGTTAGCGATGTCAGCTCTTCTTTATGGTTTGTTAAGGACTCCGTTCACCACCTGGAACAACACTAATACTACAAATCACCAGTAAAAAAATGGGACTGCTCCTATACCTTCTGACAAAGAAGTCAGAAGAGAAAGGAACAGAATGATATCACTTAAGAAAAAGAGTTTTAAATTATACACAATTGTTGTTATTAATTCTTTGCTTATTTGTTATTTAGTACTCCCCAATAATAATAACTATCCCCCAAAAAAACATTTAATCAGGGAAGCAAAATACTACATATTTACCAAAGTATAATTTGATACATATGCCCACCTAAACAACAACAAAAATAAAAGCACAAAGCAAATAAATTGGTCATATCCTCACACTTACTTGGACTTTTATTTAACGATTTTCCCTTGTTATATGCAAGTATGATGTTGTGCGATAACAGCCAACGTAATCACATCTTTAAATTTTCCATTCACATTTATTAAATATTGAGCTCCATTTATCAGAATGCCAGGTTAAGACAATAATACAAATCCTGCAGCTTGTTTTCTTACAGTGAATGGGAACAAACTCTAAATAATTAATCCATTTATGTTGGTTTTCCTAAACAGCATACATTAACAACTCTTGCTTTTACAGTTCTTGATGTTTAATAATTTTTAGAGGAATTTTGAATATATTGTCATTAAGTTTTGCCTGTTAATGTGAAATAAAGCGAAAAATGAAAGCATGAACATAGAGACAGTTAACCTTCTATGAACACTCCCACATACCTCCATTCATTGTTGTTATCGGTTTCTCTGGGCATTGTCCACTAACTCTACTTCACCTTAATACATTGTTTTAAATCTAGAAAAAATCGTTATGCCACTAAATAATCTAGCAAAAATTTACAATTCCAGCTGAAAATGCTCTCTAGATTTATGCAACACTTCATCTCTTCTTCTGAGTACAAGTATGCTGACATGCCACTCTTCTATTTATGCCTTTCTGTTGAATTTGACCAAAACACTTTTTTCTCATGAGCTTTGTTCAAAGGTGTATTAATGCCGGCAAAAAGCCTTTTTTTTTTGTGTGTGTGTCCTTAAAACCACCCTGTAAAACCAAAGGCCAGTAATAATGACAATGCTGCTTATGAAATGGCAAGTTTAGAATTATTCGTTGTGTCTTGGATTTGGTTTTGAGAAGACAGAGACCAGTTCCAGTGAGGCTCAGAAAGCCCAAGATTCACATCTACTGAGCTCCAAGCAGATTCACTTTGATCACTTTGAGGGTTTTTCTTTCAGTTTGATGTACTTAAAGTCAGACAAAGAAAGGTCATTCTGCTTCCTAGAATATTCTCAGAGTCTATTTTCTAGATTTAAAAGAATGTATTAAGGAGAAGTAGAGCTAGAATATTCTGCTACTCTTCTGGGGTACCAGGTTTGAAACATCCCCCTTTTCCTGTCTAATCAGCAATAGAGCTTTTGACATACTGAAGAAGTTCTGAGACAGATGCAGGGAAAAACACAGCAAAGATTCACTACTTATGCTGTAAACAGCCATGACTTTGGACTAAGAAGGGATTCAAACAGGCCAAAAAGTCTAACTATGGCCAAATAATAAAAAAAAAACTCAAAGGCCTGATAGACCCATGTAGATGTTACAAATTATTGCTACAATAGAAAGGAGTGGATGTATAGAGTAAAACAACTGGTACTGAGGACCCCAAATCCATGTTGTGCTCACTATTTCAGAGATTTTTCTTCAGAGCAGCTCTAGTCCAGCCAGTCCCACAGAGTAAATGCCCATTTGTGCCTGGAGTAGATTAGGTGCACTTCTGGAATGCATTTTTCTAGTAGAGTTTTATCCTAAAAGAATCTAGTTCATGAGCTCCAAGACCTCTCCATGATGTAAAGAAAACACAGTAAGTAGAGATGATCAGGTTGTTTGCTACCTACGCGTACACCTGATCTAAACAAACCCACTAGTGTATACATGGTGTAACATGTAGGACTCCAGCGACTCACAGCCATGCTGGCTGAACCAGAAGGTCAGATCCAAAGCTCCAAGGGTGAAACAGTACGGTTTGCTCAGCAGTGCCTGGGGGTGAGTTGGGAAGGAGCTGTGAGCTGTAAAGAAGAAGAGATGGGCTTGATTAGCAGTCAAATGGGTTCCAAAGCAGAGGAACAGGTATCCCCTTTTAAATACTCCCATTCTGAAGTACTTGTGGAAGTACTTAACCATGTAGAAGACCCCTGGTTAATTTAAATTCAAAGACCAAAATGCCCTGGTGATTGCCCTAGCAATCTGAAGTTCTGTAAGGAATGGGAGAGAAGGTGGGGAAGACCTCCATGCTTTCTTGAGTCTCTCCCATTCTTCATAGATAACATCTCCCAGAATCACTCTGGGAGGTCATCATTACGCAATTCCAGAAGGCTGTATATCTCAAATTTTTGAGTACACCTGAAATGTGCTTAGAGTCAACTCTCCAAGCCCCTTTCCAAACATACGCAGAAGACTGTAGCTAGATGAAAGATGGAGGATCAACATACTGCTTCCTTCCTATTCCCATAAAACATTGCTAGAGGGAATCAGAGTAGGTCATTGAGCTAGCCTTACTCACTCTACAGAATGATTTAAAGATTTTTATTGCTGCATAATTTTAGTCAGCTTATTATGACCTTATTTTGACTTTCACAAGAGCCTTCATGCCTTTTTTTCTAGTGGAAAACAACCGTGCTATGTTCTGTCCCTTTGGACAGAGATACAGATGAACAGGGAAGTTCTCAAGTCCTGTAATCACCAACAGTCCTACATAGCCAATCAGAATTAACTAGTGTATCTTGAGTCCTGACTATCAGCTAGTTGTAATGAGCTACTTATGAGTGATTTATGGTCAGAAATTATTTGCTGACATTACTCAGTAGATAATTAGGAAAACAATCTCAAATATTCCAGGCTACTCACAAAGAATTTGTGAAGCAACAAAAAGTTAATGTTTCTTATCGATTTTCTTTGATGAAATTTATTGCCCTGGTTTGCCTTTCAGGTTTCTATATCCTGATTTACAAAATCCATGGAAGTTTTCAGAACGGACTACTGGAAAATTGTATTTATGGTTGTTGTTTTGTTGTTTTGGGTTTTTTTTAATAGTTTAGGATATTTTTGCCACTTCAGACACTTTTAGCATGGTTGTAGATAATATAGCCATAATTTTTCAATATAGATAACCATTCTAATTACAGATAACTACATGTTTCTAACTACCTCTCCCCCAAACACCAACACCACTTTTTAAAAAAAAGCTTATGACTATCTTTAATAGCTCATTTTTAGCCAGTTATTTTTCTAAAAAGTATGTCTGTGTTTTCATTAAACACCAGTACAGTCAGCTACTGCCTTCTTTGGCTAAAGGTGGTGTTCAGTTCTGAAAGGACTGGAAATCTTTAAAATATGTTACAAGGTCTGATTCCAAATGAAAAAAAAAATTTAAAAAATCAGCAACACAATAGAATGGGATAAGGACAAGTTACTTATTTTCTGATTACAAGCTTTTATCATTCTCAGACACATCTCTATTTAAACATAGATTCACTTGAGTGATCTCTCCTGTTCTTATCTTGACCCACGAGCCCTTTGCTATATTTTCTCTCCCCTGTCCAGCTGAGGGGGGGGAAGTGATAGAATGGCTTTGGTGGGCACCTGGCATCCAGCCAGGGTCAACCCACCACAGTAGCCTTATCAGTTTCAAAGGTTATGCTACACCTTTAAAAATCTGGACAAAATCCATGGTCTTTGCAAACATTAATTCAGTCTTAAAAGCAAACTAAATGACGTAAGAGAGCTTCTTGCAAAGAAGTGAGAAGTGACCTTTGGCAATTCTTGCTGTCCAATCAACATCCATTCTGGTTTTAATCTCTGTTTTGACCCTTTAAATTATTAATATTATGCTTCTTTGCTTGTTTGTTTTCTTTTTAGTATCAATCAGTTATTGCTGCCGATGCTCACGAAACTTCTCTCTTTCAGACATCCAGTGTGTTGTATGAAAACAGTATAACTAACAACTCAGACAAAAATCTGAATCTTTTGGAGATTCATGCTAATAATATGAAAATAAAATTCCAGATATTTAGTCCAGAACGGTATTTTCTAATAGAGTGTTAAATGCCATGTTGGCATTGCCTCCTTTTCATTCTCAGAAAAGTGCAGTCGGGAATGCCGGGGCTTTCAGGGAGCTCAGTTATGAGTCTTCTCTAGTTACTTTCAGCTCTTCAGGACTGAGCAGGACCCTGTTGCTTTTGAAGCAAGACTTAGAAGGGAGAACTAGATCATGAGCACATCTCAAAAGATTACCTTAAGATGAGGAGTCATAGACCAAGGGTGGCTAGAGCAGATAATTGCCATTTTGTTGTTTTCTTTTGCTAGAAGTTCTACAGCAAGCTGATTGATGTGTTGGTGATTTGAGTGTATGGGGTGCCACAGGAGGCAAGATACAGCTAAAACTGAATATTGAGCACAGCAGATCTATAGCATCATCCTCAGAAAATGCAGCATGGTTGATATTGTAGCTGCAGGGAATTACACCTGAACTGCTCAAAGACAAAGTTTAGTATTTTCCTCTCTTGACCTTAGTCTGGATTTCAGAGCTGAGGTGTTTTTCAGTGTTGGCAGGAAGATGGAGATGGTAACATCATTGAAATTTATCTCCTGACTTAACTCTCCAAAGAGGTCAAGGAGTTGAATGACAGTCTCTGCCAGGGTCCAGTGGCATTCTGTGAGAAAAATTGGTATTTAATTCCTCAAAGCAGAATCCTGTCAGAGGCTCTTAATTCTCCTGCAGGCACTGTAGCATTAACAAACATCTCACAGCAACTTGGGTTATAGCTGGTTCATGGTGATGTGCCGTTCTATTTATGAGCTGTTCATTTCGGCCAACACAGAGAAACATTTGCTGAATGGAGAAGTATTTGCTACCAGACACAATTATTTTAGCAGAACATTAATAATGAAAAATCACAGGAGCTTGGAGCCATACTCCTTAAACATACTGACATTATATAATGCTAATAACATTATTTTCCAGGCTAATGCTATTATGTCAGAGCATATCTAATATGTGCGGTTGGAAACCTGCTATTTATTTATCATTTGCATCAAACCTTAAAGAAAAACTAAAAGCATCTACAAGATTAATTCAGGTTCACCACAAAAGAAACAAACTACACATGTGCATCCTTTACCAAAACAAAGGAAGACATTTTCTGAGCTGTTCAAACTTACATTTGACAAAATTATGAAAACTAGTCATGGAAAATGTTATACCCATTCAGAAAAGGCTTCCAAATTATTTACAAAATACTAGCTATTTTAAATTTTCATAATAAAAACCAACCAGGTCTGTGATGTGCTCTCTCTTAGCTGCTAGCTCGTATGTGATATTTAGCCAGGGACTCTTTGATTTGTCCTCTCTGTGAGTCTTCCAGTGACAGTTGCCCATAGAATTACACTTTGTTTTTCTTGGTACGCCTAGCATCCCCCTCCACTACACAGATACAGAAATAGCTGAGCCTCAGCAGAGGACAATGGCAGAAGCTGGACGGCTACGCAGCTCTTAAGGGCTCAGACCACAGCAAACTTCTCCTGTGAGCGTCGGCAACCATCAGGCTTGACCTTGCCTGCACCTTTTCAGAAGAAGCACCTCAAACTTAATTTGACCATGCATGAAGAAATTATATCACAATTTTCATCAAGTTGTGAAAGCATGTCCAAAAAGACTTTCCAATGTGGCAAACTCAGATTTGAAATGGAAACACTGGACTGAGGACTAAGAGAAGAGTTATTTTTCTCATGGGATTGTCAGTAAAATACAGGGCACTAGAGGTCCTAAAAAAAAATCTTAAAATGACATAAAAATTCTGCTTCCACTCTTCTGGTCATATAGCCTTTTAGGCCACAAAGGTCATAGCAGTTTCTATATTTGAATATAAGTCCCAGGGAACAAAGTAAAAGAAATAAATCGTTTATAATCAAAAGGGACATGGTGAATGGAGGAAAGCAATTTCCTTCATTTTCTATGTACCATATAACAGTTTTCTGAAATTAGACCTTGACAGCCATATGCTTATATAACAACAGTTTACGTATGATGAGGAGAACCCATACTATATCTATAACAGCATTATGCTTTTTCTAATACCTTTCGTGCTATTCCTTAAGTTTGCATTTGCGTGGGCTTTGAGAATGTAGAACAGTTGGTCATGCCTAATAATCTTAAAGATGCACACATGCTAATTTATTTTGTGCCCTCTTGGTAATTTAGGAAGATACTAGCTAAAAAAAAAAAAAAAAAGGGTAATCTGAAAACAAGGTATTTGGAAAACAATTCAGGAAATAACATTTTCTAAAATTTGCATAGGGTTGCAAAGCTTACTGTCAGAGAGACAGACAGACAGATTAACTATTACTTTTGAAAGCAAATAACTTTCATCTGAATTTAAATGCTGAGTTGATTTAATTACACGTACATGATATAATTGAAGTATGTTACACAGCCTCTTGTTGTTCATTATTGTAATAAGCAAAAGTGTTTTAATGATGCAAATTAAATGTACTTAAATATAATCAATTTAAAATATAACAGAAGAGTCAGTGTTGCTTTATTTTTCACAACTGCCCTTTCTTATCTTTGGAAAATAAAAATTATACAAACCACCCATTTTTATAACGCTTCACAAAATTGCTTAGTACCATTCTAAAACTTGTAAGCAAATCAAAAAGAAGAAGATGGTATAATTTTTTTTTTTTTTTATATTATGATGTTAGCTTAATGAAGACTACATGAGATTTGGTTCTAATTCTGCTAACTTTCCTTTAAGAGAAGAAGTCTCTTCTATTCAGAAAAAGGTAACCTAAGCTATTGGTGTATAAACTCTAGTTTTATGATCGTTCATAAATTTATAAGAAAAATGAACATTTTTCTAGATTACACCATTTAAAATTTATAACTATATAAAATATAGAGTATGCATGATGTTGACTTCATGATAACTGTATAATTTAAACTTAAATATTGTTATTGTCATCCCACATTTTTTCAGTGTTGTTACCTGTAGGAAATGAAATGTGCTATCCTCTTCCCCAAACAAACGCACGAACAAAATCCTCAACCCGGCAGCAATGAGAACGCAGCACCAAAGTCAGATTCTAGGAATGGGGAGCTAGACATTCATACAGTTAAATGCAGGTTTGTGAGAAAATATTTTCATTTTTATTTGAAATGAATTGCAGGTCTTCATTATCTGAGAATAAAATATTTTTTTTCATTTTAGCAGGATGTTTGTTGTTTTTCTATATATAACACAGGGAGGATTTATTAAACTATGTTCTTTCAGTCTTCAGTTTAATGGGAATAATCAAACAAGTTTATTTTTTTTAATGTATTTTCTTTTTTCCCTTTGTTATCCACCATGCCTCTGTTCATTTTCGCACCTCTTCCATTTTTTTTAGTCTACCTTCAGACTGATGTCTTATTCCTTCAGCCTGTCTCAGCAAGGTGAGAAATCAAGAGCATGGCTGGTTTATTAGATAAAATTACCCAAATCCATCAAAGAATCTTATTTATATTTTAAACACTTTGGGGTTCACTAGACTGATCTTAGTATATTTTATGCTGCTTATGAAGTAAGCTCACCAAAAGGGCTTCCCTTAGGCAGGCAGCCCTAGATCGTTGCGGTCTGTCCCCGCAATGACACCCACAGGATGGTCTCTATTTCACTGCCTGACTTCACGTCACTCCCTGATTGCTAGGGCTGTGCTTATTGTTTTACTCCAGTAATTATTTATTTAACCGCTTTGGATTCTTGCTGTCACCCATTGATTCCTCAGATAATAACAAGAAAACAGTAAGTTTTAAATCCAAGCAAGTAAGCATATTTTTGAAGGCTAGAATGTGCTTTCTTTGGCCAAAAGAAGAGCGTCTTAAGATTTGGGATATTTCCTGCCACGTTTTGGCTAGGGTATGGCAAAAGGCAGCCAAGAATTTTCATATGGGATATTATAATTAGATGCTAATTACATTCCACTAATTACATTTGAATAGGCACCCAAGGATGATTCATGTTTAATGATTCTGCAGGCAACCTCCCTGTGACATATTTTTCCAGATTCTTTAAAACTATTGTCATTGTCATTAATATGCATAGCAATGTTGAACATGAGCCTTTACAATTAATCACTAGACTGGAATCTTAAGAAAATTGGCAAAAACTTTCACAATTTATCATTGCTCTTTAGAAAAACAGAGGCATGTATGATCTCTAATAATAGGACAACACATGCTAGGAGCAAATTTAGTCTGTTCACACATCAGAAACAACAGGTCTGCAGTGTATGAGACAAAAACTAAAATTCAGCTGACAAACAGGCAAAAGAATTCCTGTCTGCGTTATAAAAATCTGAAATTACTCTACTCAGTTAAAGGCTTGCATGTTCATATATTGGGGTTTTTTTTCATTCTACACTTTTCAAAATTTCTCTGTAGTCACCTCCCCTTTCAACGTATTTCTTTAGCAAGAGGGACGTACTTCTTGAAGCCTATATTCAGATGAAATCTCATTAACTTCATTTAGACTTTCGAGTGAGAAATGACTCATTGCACACTTCTGGTGTGCTGCAGAAGATCTGGGAGGGATCCTGCCTTTCTTGGGACTCCTCCTGAAGCTTCCAGGAGAGCTCAGGCAGCCACTGACTGTGTATGCTGCCGTTGGTCACCTCTGTTATCCAGGGACCAGTTGTGACGGATGGGACCTTGAACTGCAGATTGTTTAGGGAATGCAAACCACTCCCTCTCCAAAGCAAATGACGTAATTAGCTTAGTTTGTCAAGCTCATGCTTATATTTTTCTGTTCTCTCTCTCTTTCTCTTTCCCAAAGTATTCTCACACTCCTCTCTACAGAGTAGGACAACTTTAACAGCCAGCTAATTTGCCTTTCACCCTGACCACTACACCCCAAAGAGCACATACGGAGCAGATTAACTCATTCTTTCGTGAAGTAAAAGAAATGGATGTGAAAACTCTCCGAGTAAGAAGGGAATTGACCTCAGATTACTTTCCTACCCGAGCTGGACTGATGGGAACAGAAGACTAGTTGCCCCTGTTTCTTTGCTTAATTGTAAAGAAGCAAGTGAATTTTACATCAAGTCTGAAATATGAACGTTGAGGAATCTGCATGGCCTCCTCTTGGTAACATGACTTGAGCAACTACAGATGAGAGAGACCCCAAACACTGTGTGTGAGCCTAACACTCAAACCTGTCCGTTCTGAGAGGGTATTAGTTGCCTTTCTGGTAAGGTGGTGAAGGTGGCTTAGGTTGGCTATCAATGGGCAAAAAATGAGCAGTTGCGGGGAAAGGCCTTGTAGTGAGAAGAGACAAGAGGTCTGCCATCCCAGCCCAGTACGATGCCCTTAACGGCCAGTCCTGCCACCGCCCGGGGGAACAGGGACCCAACTGCCGTGGCTGGAGCCAGTGCCTCTTCAGCACCCCAGAGCAAGTGCTTGGGTATTGCTGCCGCAGATCATTATTTCCTCCGGGAATCTGCGCCTCTTCCCTGAATACTTTGTGAGACCTGTGCTCTATTCTCCCAGGTTTTATGGGAGAGAACAGCCCATCCTCCTTCTTTGTATAGATAATGAAAAGTAGACTTTTGCTGAGTGTTGGTATCGAGTGCGGGTCTGAACTTACTGTTTAAATGTCTGTGAACACAGAGAAGCAGACACCCAGCTGCTAAATGTGCAGTAAGGTACTGCACTTTTCACTTATATTAAAATAATAAAAAATTGTGTTAGATAGATAAAATGATAGCTGCTTGCAGGAAATCCACAGATAGAAAAGGGGAAAAGGTAAAGGTAACATTTAGTTTCACTATGCAGCAGCTACAACTGATCAAGTTTCCAAGCTGAAACCTTTACGAAAATCTTAATTAAAAGACAACCAACCAAACAAAAAACCCACCCAAACCCAAACCTTTCAATAAACTCAAATTATTATTATTTTTATCATCTGGTTGCCTTTTTAAAGTTTGAGAACCTTGTGGCATAAAAAGCTAAGGTAGACAAAAATATTGTAAAATATATAACATCAGCTAAAAGTCATTAAAGGGGAAAGAGAGAAAATTATGGCTGAAAAGGGACAACTCTGAGTATGAGATGCTCATATAGGTGGTTCCATCGTCACATGACCTTCTACAGCTGTGGATGCAAAAGAGACTGTATGAGATAAGAACTAGACAGTTTGTTATTTCAGATATCTCCAGCCTACTAGAGATACTAAGGACTGAAAACCAAGGAGGACATTTTGACATTTGATATTGACTCAATTGGGTTTAAAACAATCTGTAATACTGAATTGAATACTGTATATAATATCATCTTCAATAGTAATAGGTGGCCACTTGTTTGATATACAGCCCTTTACTTTCAGAAAATGTTGCATCCAACTCTACATCAGCAGCATAGTAAACAACATACGTTCTCATAATTTTAAACAGATGAAGATATATATATATATCAAATTCAAGCACAACAGGTTTTTATTAAAATTCAGTAAACATAAATAATACTTTTTTTTAACGTTTTGTTTTGTTTCCTTTCCCTCTCTGCTTTACTCCCTGCTTTAAGGTGGATAAACCTATTGACATTTATTCTAACAGATCTGAGATCCCCTTAAGGCTTTTAGTGACTAAGAATTGTTACAGTATTCTGGCTGTGTTCAAGTCAGATTAATAGCTTGGAGTCTCTGGGAAGAAGACCAAAAATATAAATTGTAATCAATTAACATTTATTACAGACAGCTTGTGGCTGAATAAATTTCCACTGCATATTAGACAAGTTAATATTTTTTTTAATCTTTTTTTACTGCTTTATCATAATCTTGATAAAACTGGCTTCAAACCTGATTTTATATAAAGATATGGTACCAAATTTACCGTAATCTAAATATTATATTAATTATTTCAAATAAACAATAGTGTGCAAGATGGGGGTGGGAGTAAGTGCATATATTGGGCTTCTCAAATCTCATGAGGTCTTACAATGTCTTATAAATTGGAAAAAAACCCCAAGCGTGAACCTATGCGATACAGTCCCAGACATAGATGAAAAAGCCTGCTTTCTTTTACATTCATTCCCAGTTAATTATCTATTGACCTAAATATTGCATTTGTTTGGCTGTCATTTGTTGTGCAAATACATTTTTAGACTGATGAATCAAATTGTCGATCAACTACAAATGTAAATGACCAACCAGTAAGTTATAAATAATTATAACTGAGTGTAATTGGGATCTTGATACCACATTATGACCTCAAATAAGATCTGATTCATCAACTAAGATCTGATTCTAAATGCCTAAATTGGAGGCATTCCTTTGGCCACAATATTTACTTAACTTTCACAGTCAAGATTTCATTTACTAATTGCTTTCAGATATGACATCACACAAATAGAAAAAAGGAAACAAAGAAAGACTGTTATTTAAAACAAAACCCCTGCTAGGACTGCAAAGCATAATGTATGAAATGCTTTTTAGCTGTTAGAAAACAATAATGATGTCCTTGTTTGAAATAAGCATTTCATTCCTTTGGTTAGAATTCAGTGAGGAAGTCATAGACCTGCTTTAAAGAATGTATGCATAAATTTTATGTTCAATTGGCTATGAAACATGCAGTAGGCTTTAAAGGTGTTTTGCGCTCAAGTAAACACTAAATAAGTTTGGGGTTTGTCTTTTTGTGGTTTTTTTGTTGTTGTTTTTCTGTTTTGTTTTTTTTTTTTTTAAATCAATTCATAACAACTTTCTTCTTCCTTGCTTTGAAGGGGTTCTTTTGCCAAATAAATGAAGAAACAAACTGGATGAAATCCCATGCTTGTATAATATGCTTAAGATTCACTGACTTTAAGTGAGATACAACGATTTACCCAAGTGGAAGACATGACCCTTTCTGATTTATTTTGGCAAAGAAAAGTCTTTCCATTTTTTGGCAATAAAGATGTTCTGCAATCACCAGTTACTAAATCTCTAGCAGTATTGAGAAGGTACTCTGAACATACACTTGTAGCTGACAGCCCAAATAATTCAAAATTGACTTCATTAGAAATTTCTAAGTTTCTAACCTTCATATAAGTAAAAGGTTAACAGTAACATTTACAGATGGATCTATAGTGATACAGATCGGTAGTAAATTATTTTCCATTATTTATTTATTTTTAAATGTGGTCCAAAAAGATAAGTGTATTTGGCAAGAAATTTAAAGAAATACACTCCTCTGGTTTTACTTCTAAGTACAGTGTATTTTATTTTGCCACAGAATAAAACTCCATTTTTATTTTCACCTTTTTACTGGAAAAGAAAAAGGAAGTGTAAGAAATGTTCAGTTTGCTTTTCATAGAATGCAGCTTAGAAAACTTGCTATATATATTTGGACCGCAGAGATGTGATGAAGACTCACATACTGCTTTTTGGGCGTTGAGATTTGATGACCCTTAGGATTAGGTGCCCCCTTATGTACGTCTCAAAGCTCTTGAGGGTCCATAACAGTCAGAGGTAGCTCCAGCCATCCCCTGCAGATTTTTCTGTGCTTTGTATAGAAGACAGGTTACAGACAGCAAGTCCTCTGGAAGTCTTCCCAGAACACTCTTTATGATTAGTTGCTTCTACACAGTTCATCCCGGAGTCTGTTTTCCAAGAATGAAAAAGAGGAAAAGAAGTTCCCATTAGGCTCTAGTTTTAGCTGGGGTGAGGTGTTTTTGCTTACTACCTCCTACATGAAAGCTGCGCTCAATTTAAAATGTAACAACAGTAAATCAGAAGCTCTTATGGACTTCATATACTAAATGAATATGACTGAAGTGTTTTCTCGAAATGTCAAGGTCTTTTTTCGTTAGAAGATGGTCAGAAAATATTTAGATACATGAAAAATCTGTTTTCCTAGGACATGAGTTTGAAGTCATTTTACACAGATAAGAAACATGACTACAACTTTCTTAAGCTATGTCTATACATAAACTAAACAGAAACAAGGATTAGCATTGACCAGCATGCTTTCTGGCACAGTTTTGGCCTAGGCCAGCTAGCAATTTGCCAAACAACATCAGCCTACAGACTGGGACGAAGAATAGGCCAGAGATTCCTCTGAAGAGGGTTGCCTGCTAATTTCTCGTGCATTTAAGGAGCTAAGCAAAGACTCTGAAGAGCTTTATTTGAACTTAAGAGCCCAAAGAGCACTTCAGTATGTAAACTGAGCATGAGTTTATCACAGCTTGCAAGTATAAACACAAAATTTACAAACACCAAATAGTAAATAACGTAAGTCTTGTGCCTAGTAGACATCTCAGTCTGGCTGTTCATTTTGTGCCTTCATTCTAGCTTTCACCTTTCTGCTCAACATACAGGGGTACAGGACCCTAAGCACTGCCACAGGACGTAAGGAGTCTGGCTACCAGTCAGGGTCAGCTTTCGAGATGTAAATTGTCATTCTGACCAAGTAAGCTGTCAAAGATTACTTCCTCATTTACACTGGATATTCAAAGTAAGTGGAGCCCAAAGCTGTCAATGTTATTCTTTGACATACTGCTGACTATAGAATCTATTATGCTTTAAGTACATGAAGTTTGTCTGAACTTGAATATGTTAGACACATCTTTGTTATTCCAAATCACTGTCACCTTCTATTTATAAAAAAAAAATAATAATAAAATAAAATCCATAAATATTCCTTTTCATTTTAAGTTACATTAATTAAATCCAATGTAGTATTCTGTGTCACAAAAGGACTGTATTAAAATAGCATGAAAATATTACATTTTTTAGATTGAAATTGAGATCTATATGCTCAAAGCTGAGATGCTGTATGTGGTTTAAGAAGTTATTTAGATATGAACAGCTGGTATGGAGACAGTACAAACCAACAGTTAGGGCTTTTGAAGTGTTTCTAGATTGAGGTCTATAGTTATTTCTCTAAGTGAGATGAAAACTTGCACTTTGGAAAATGTTGGCAAAGGTCATGGAGGTTTTTGCTTAATGCATTTGCCATTTTCAGGAGGAATTTTCTAAATATTTTTCCCTTTCCTAAATGTGTGTTTAGTACACTTGAAAGGTGATAGATTGACAGCAACAGAAATTGCCCAGTATTGACTAAGGATGTAGAAATGGTGCTTTCTGATGAACAGAAGTGACCACTGCCTCTTTATGTTTACTCTCGCTAATAGTGTCTTCAGTACATATACTTTCCTGCAAGGTTTTTGCAAGATGGAATAATCCTATTGGTGCCAGTTAAAGGTGCAAATATGTGTAAGTGATTGCAAGATGTGTATTTGTTTGATTTTATTCTTTCTTTCTTTCTTCAATAGGACTATAATGAAAAAAATTGACCTTGGTAAGGAAGAATTCAGCTCACATGTTCCATTCTTCTAGATAAATAAGCCCTCAGCTAGAAATCATATTAAACTAATAAACAAAATACTCCAAATAAGAACACACACTTATTTATGATATGTTCATCTGGGGGTTTTGTTAGTTTGTTTGTTTGGGTTTTTTTGTTTAAATGCAGTGGAATGTGGGCAAGGGATAGAAGGAAAGTCAGGAACAAACTGTAGAACAGACATTTTCTAAATGAGAGCATAGTACCCAGAAAGGTAAAAAAAAAATCAAATGGGCTTTATTGTTTATGGGTAAGAATAACTGATTCATTAACTACATTCTGCTATCTACTGGCAACTGTCTTACCTTAAAAATATGCATTGTCTGAGCAGGCGTATCTGTTCTGTAGATGGAGAGAGCATACGGTACACACGAGTTCCTAATGCCATAGAAGCTTCCTAAAACCTTTTAAAGGAACTTTGTTTTTTTTTGTGTGTGTGTGTTTAAAATAGCCCTGTTATAAAAATAAAAGTGCTGAAAGTTAAAATGACTTGACTGTGTATTTTTAACTGTCCCTGAATCTCAGGCAAAGGCATATGTATCTGATTTCCCTAACCTGCTTATTCAAAAAAGGCTTATATTTGAGAGGACAATTCTTCAGTCAATAACTTTGTCATTGCTATTTCATAATCTGCTTTGTTATTTAATTCCTATTTATAGAGCACAATCTTTTAAAGCTATCCTGAATAGCAAAAAAAAAAAAAAAAAGAAAAAAAAAAAAAAGCAGCTTGCGGTTTTGGGGGTTCCATTTTTATTTTTTTTAGTATTATAGAATGTTTTTGTAATTCTCAATAGCAAGTGATTGAATGAGTAGATAAACAATTAACCCGAAAAAGACTGTCCTTATGAATCAAATTTTAGAGAGTCTTAAATTTACTTAGGTCCATCAATTTCAACTGCTTAAGTTTGTGCCACTGAAGGATTTGTTCCATTTGTTAAATGTTCACCTAAATCATATGGACATGGGAGGTGGTTGTCTCAGAGCGAAGGTATCTAACTTTTCATTCACCAGCCACAGAGGTGAAAACATTCTGGGAGATATGTAGCCTAATTGTCAAGTTTTGCTCTAGTCCAGATTTTTATTCTGCTGTCTGATTGTATTACTATTGGTCTAACCCAGCATAAGCAAATTCTAGTATATTATTTCTAGTTTCCATCTGATTTGATTGAAATCTAGATCTATTCTAAACTATCTAAACTGTCTTAGTGAAGAACTTGAATTTCCCTGGCATATATTACAAGGAAAAAAAACCACTAAACAAATAACAAAAAGCATTCTGCTCACCATTTTAACCATTAC
The DNA here is from genome assembly GCF_929443795.1 of Astur gentilis. Classification (NCBI taxonomy): domain Eukaryota; kingdom Metazoa; phylum Chordata; class Aves; order Accipitriformes; family Accipitridae; genus Astur; species Astur gentilis. Next base: position 2,003,457 of record NC_064892.1, read on the forward strand.
CAATAAATACACCTGACAAGCTGTGTAAGAAGTTGATATACACTTCAGCTTTTTCAAACCAGATAGCTTTCCTCCAGGCATCAAACCAGAGTAACTAAGTAAGTTATAAAAGCAGGTAGTCCTGGTAACTTTAAAGTCTTCTGATCTATTTGAATGCTGAAAACCTTTTTAAGGAAGGCATGATAAACTTCCACTTACCCCAGCATGACTATTCAATATCTGATTCTTTATAAAGATTTGAATTAGAAAGAAAACTTCCAGGGGAAAAAAAAAAAAAAAAAAAAAAAGAGCCCCCCAAAACCCCAAAACAAAAACCCTTATTCAAAAACTAGCATAAGAAAATAAAAAAAAAAAAAAAGAAAAGGAGAAAAAAATATTAACAGTAATGACAGGTGTTTCCATTGTTTTAGTTCTTTGGATTGTGAACTATTCATCTTTCAAGTTTGCTTTTGATTAAAGGTTCTCAGATGTGTAAGCATATAAATGGGAATTTTGCAATGTGAGGTAGATCTGTACCAGCTTTGTATAACCAGGGTTTATTCTGTGGGCATATGATGTCCATGTGTGAGATAGGCATTTATTTTTGAGCTAAACAGTATCCATCTCTAAACTACAACTTGTGTGCTTTTATGTGCTTCCAATATACTTTTCAAGATCTCTTTTAACAGCCTGCAGTGTTGTTTCTGTTGGCTGATGGAATGCAAGTGATTTCATGGGTCAAAGTAATATGAACAATGAAAGGAGTTAAGCCCAAGGTTTTAACTCAACTCTCATAATGACTTTGTTCATAAAACATAACAAAGATAACATCTTTTTCTTGAAAAAGTACAATGGTTAGTTAATTTGTGACTACAACCAAAAGAAGTTTTGTCATTGACTTTCAGGACAGCAAGGTTTAGTCTGTGTTCCTGTTTATTGTTTATGATTATTGTCGTGGTTTCCATTAAGATAAGTTTTGGCTATCAGTCACATAAGGTTGTTAGATATAAAAATTAATTGCTATTTTTGTGCTTGATCTAAATCAAAAGCTACTGTGTATACCTTAATTTCTCAATTATTTGCAGAAATAAAACATAATGTGCAGTAAGTAGGGACACTTCACATAAAATTGTGCATTTTAAGTCATTCAGTCAAGGAACCTTTAATAGATCTGCTGTGCCTAGGATGTGACACCTGTACTTAGAAAGCAATATGCACGTCTTCAGTGAGATGAAATATGCCATAACTTAGTCAAAAAAGAATCCATGCTGTCTCTTGAGGTGGCGAAAGTTGAATTGGCTTTGAAGGAGAGACACAATAAGTGGATGGAAACTCCCAAGAGGAGCCTGAGACAGATTGGCCATAATGGCTCATATGACTATCTTTGCCTATGTCTAGATATTTAAATAAAAGAGGGCAGGGAGTGATCTTTAGGGAGGTGAGACTACATAGTGCTGGCAGGTCCACGTTGCATAAGGCTAACCTCTTTTATATACATTTTCCTGGCAAAGAGCAAATGGGTGCAGTATTTAAGCTACCAGGTAAACAGTATGGACTGAATGTTGCGCATATCCTTCAATAAATACAACTTAAAACATGGAGTGAGACAGAGGAAGAGTCCTTGACCAGAGAGACCAGGACGTCGTGTAGGACAAGGCAACTGAATACACGCAGAAGAATGTATCTTTTAGATAAGATCTTTGTATAAGTAGACTAGTCGAGGTTTTATTTCCTTTACTCACATATGCCTTTCATAAATATATGAAGCTTCTTTGTGTATTTGGGATATTTGTAATAATAAAAAAAAAAAATTATCTGCATTTTACCTTTTCATAGCTGAGACAGGTGACATCAAGGCAATCCGCAATCAAAGAGATGTCATTCCTAATGACCACGCTGGGACTCCTTAGAAAGTAATCTCTTTCCTAGAACAATGCACAAAACCACTCAAAGTGGAGAGGAGGTCTGCAATTTGATTTTGTAGGCAGAGAAGAAGGTTTCCTATGGTTAGGGACCGCTATGAGACCTTCTTTGGATCTTGGAGGTGGGGGGCATGTCTGGATCTCAGAGGTCTAGAGGTTATTAGTAAGAATCATATTTGTTATTCCTGCCAGCATTCAGAAGGGCATTACAATTCTCCAAAAGCCAGACAGGGCATTGCCTCACCCAAGATGCTTTCAGGCTAGCTACCCTGCAGGTGATGAAATGAGAGGGAAACGAGAAAGTTGTGTGGGAGCCGTAGGAGGAAAAATGGCAATAACATCAATAAGATTACACCGCATGATGTAGTAAAGAAGAGGGTGTTTTTATGACTAAATGTGTGTGTGACTTACATGTTTTATAACTCTTAATTACTCAATAAATTACCATATGCTCTATTTATACAGAGAGGAAGCAGAAGAAAAAATAGTTCGAGATCCAAAACCAAGCAGTCAAGATTAAATAAAAAACACATTCAGGATTTTGACTATAGTCTGGCCAGAAAATGTCAGGACATGGAAATATTTGGGAATAATGATATAGTTAAAAAATCAAAACATTATATTTATTTTAGGCAGTCCTAAATTAGGTGAGGGTGCAATTAAGGATATATGTGTGCTTGTGGGCTAGCAAGATCCAGGCACACCTTTTTAACTTGGTTTTGACCTCATTGAAATTATTATCTTTTTCAAATTATTAAACTGACACTGGCTAGTGTTGAAATTAAAGGTCTGTCAACCTTGCCATTATAAATGCCGATATTTAGGAGTTTATAACTCAGCTGTAAAAATTTCCTTCAGGCTCAAAGTTGGCAGTGAAGGCTATAAACCAGAGCTGATTTTTCCTCCCCTCAAAACCATTAAAGAGTATGTTTGGACTAAATCTGAGGATATTGGAGCAAACAAAATACAGACATTAAGTACTTTTTGATCCTTTTTATGGCTTGCATAAAACTCAAGAACACCTTTTATCACTTTGTTTTATTTACTAGGTTTTTTTCTTTCTCTTCAGTTGAGTTTAATGTTCATAAGAAATGCCAAATTGACATACCTGAAAGGTGAAATCTTCCGTTTACTTGCAGAGCAATTATTTTACAGGCAATGGCAATTTGAATATCTCTAGAAATGTGTCTTCATCTTCCGGTAGCTTCAGGGATCATGAATTTTTAGTGATACAGAAGCAGAATAACAGCAGATTATTTGTAGTAGCAGTAATAACATTATTATTATTGCAGATTATATCAAATTAACATAGCAAAATAGTACCCAACTTGAAATATTTAGATGACTGCAAGGTAAAGCTAGAATATTTTGACTCCTCTTACTTTAGGCACTACATTATATTGGTGCTTTCATAACCATATTGATTTTTATTTTAAAAGGTGTTTGGGGTTTTGTTTGTTTTCCTTTTTGTTATTTGTGTCTGCTCTGGTTGGAAGATCCTTTCAAAAAGCTGTCATCGTAAGAAATCTTTTTAATTATTTCCAGCTACTTATGTTCATAGTTCATATCCATTCTTTTATGTAGCAAATCTGTCTTTCTCTGGCATTTAAATTCCTACTATAGTTATAGAGATTAACCATACTTCTTTCAGTCTGAAGTTTGGGTGGGCTATTCATGCCAGGATCTTTACTCTACCCTGGTTTCATAGTTTCACTTGTCTGTGATCATCATTGCAGGGGAAAAAAAAAAAAAAAAAAAAAAAAAAAAAGAAAAAGAAAAGGGTTTAAATTAGGGAATAGGAAAGGACACAACTGAGGGAGTAAATAATGGGATTCTTTGGTGTCATTGGTGTGTGTTGAAGGTAAGCTGGCACATTTTGTCAATTCAAGGGCAAGGGGAAAATAAATTCAATAACAAGACAAGGTCAAAACAAGTGAAAGAAGTTCTTGTAGTTGTGGAACTTACTGCTAGAGGAGACTTCGCATAGTAAAAATGTAAATGAAATTAAAAAGTAACAGGAAAATTCCAGAAAATAATCCACTGAGGTCTCTTATATTAAAAACATAGTGTCTGGACCCAGGAAATTCCTAACCTGCAAATTGTGAGAGGCTGGGAGATGATTTATGGTAAGGATTACTACATAACTGTCCATTTTGTATACTTTGTCCTAGAAAACCTAAAAATCTAGACCTGTGTGTGAGAGAGAGAAGATAGGGGACACTGAGTGAGTTATTAGTAATGTGTAGAGGTATATATAGTGTCCGTTAATGTTCCTACCATTTGAAATAGAATTTTCAGTTGTTTTTTCCATATCTAGAATAGTTCAGCTTATAGTATATGGCAGTCCATGCTGCACTGAAGTGATTTTCAGGGTATTTACTTTGTTTCATCTGTATTTATAAAAACCACATTTCCCTCAAATTTCCAACAATAAATCTTTGTACCAGATAATCATACTTTCATACTTTCTCACATACTGATAAGAATCCACAGGGCATTTAAAGAGCTTAAACATTGTTATTGACTATCCAGAGAAATACTGTATGTTAGTTTTGCATTTCTATTTCACGCACTCTTTATTTAAACATTTAAGTAAAATTAAAATAAATATTAAAATAATACATAGTATTCTGAACTTGAATATTACCACAGAAGTAAGAAAACCAAATATTAATGCTGGAAATTTACATGTGTTTCACCTCCTTACAGCAAAATCTTATTTCTTGCACACACAAGATATAATGGGACAAGTTAAAAATAACCCTTGTATCTTACTTCTGAATTTCTTCTTCATTCCAAATGGAAAATTATTCAAATGGCTTTTGGGAAACTTGATTTTATTATGGGTCAGTTTGTGTTCAATGCTAGATAGGTGGGACAAAGGGAGATACTTCCAAAACTATTCCAATTAGAATAGCTCTTAGATAATTAGAATCATAAAATCATAGAATATTCCAGATTGGAATGGGACCCTGAAAGATCATCTGGTCCAAACTTTTGTGGGAAAGGGAGCCTAGATGAGATTTTCTAGCATCCTTTCCAATCCTATCTTTAAAACCTCCAGTGACGGAGACTCCACCATGTCCCTGTGGAGGTTGTTCCAGTGAATGATTATTCTTAGTGTAAAAAAATTCTCTCTTATGTCAAAATAAAAGCTCTCCTAGTATGACTTGTACCCATTGTCCCTTTTCTTCTCTATGTGGCTCCTTGTGAAGAGACAGCCTCCATCCTCTTTGCAACCCCCTTTTAAGTACTGGAATACTGTGATGAGGTGCCCCCCGAGTCTTCTCCAGGTAGAAAAGATCTAAGTCCTTCAGTCTTTCCTCACAGGGCAGGTTCTCCAGCCCTTTCGTCATCTTTGTGGCCCTCCTTTGGACCCTCTACAGCCTCTCCACATCTTTCTTGAACAGTGGGGACCAGAATTGTACCCCAGGTGCAACCTGACAAGCGCTGAGTGAGATGATCATATCTCTATCTCTGCTAGTAATGTCCCAGGATCCGATTTGCCTTTGTTGCTGCAGGAACACATTGCTGACTTGTGTTCAGCTTGTTATCCACCAGGACCCCCAGGTTCCTTTCAGCAAGGCTGCTCCCCAGCCACACAGATCCTAGCCTATACTGGGCTTTTTGGTTATTCTGTCCGAGGTGTAGGACTTCGTATTTGTCTTTGTGAAACTTCATACTGTTCTTGCTAGTCCACTCTTCCAGCCTGCCCGGTCTCTGTAAGATGGCTCTCCCTTCTGACGTGTCCACCTCAACCACCCAGTTTGGTGTCATCAGCAAATTTGGTGAGGGTGCTTTCAAATCCATCATCTAGATTATTTATGAAGATGTTGAACAGCATGAGGCACAGTATTGGTCCCTGGGGACCCCACTTGTGACAAGCTGCCAGCCTGAGTAAAAACAATTGATCATCACCATCTGAGTGTGACCTGTTAGCCAATATCCTGCCCATCTGGCAGACCAACCATCCAATCTGCATCTTGCCAGTTTGTCCAGGAGAAGGCTGTGGGAAACAGTGTCAAACGCTTTGCTGAAGTCCAGGTAAACAACATGCACCGCTCTCCCCATGTCAGCAGAAGATCTTAGTTTGTTGTAGAAGGGGATCAAATTAGTCTGGCATCATTTGCCCTTGGTAAATCCATGTTCGTCTTTCCCATTCACTTGCTTCATTTGGTTAGTAATAGTTTATGGGAGTACTTTCCCAGGAATTGAAGTAAGAACTCATGAACTTGTCTTGTCAAATTGTAAGACTAGCTCATGAGTAATTAATAGGGAGAAAAGGAAAAAAGTCAATGAACAGATATTCTTACAAGCATTTAAGCTCATTTTTTAAAAATACATATTTGAAGTAGCAAACTAAATTAGGGGTAACTTACTGGCAGATTAATGTTATCTTAAAACACTGTAAGTTTAAAATAGAAATAAACAAGTCTAAAACATCATCTGATTTATAGAGAATCTTATTCAAGAAACATGTTCAAGATAAAGTTTTTTAAAAAGCTTGTTTTATATTTGGTAAGATAACCAGAGAAAAGATATGGCAAGAATTCTTGACATTCTAATTGAAGTGGAATTCAGCCCAAGTTTTCTCTTAATTTCTGAAAACATCAATGAAAGAGTGCAAAGCTAAAATGTCAGGGAAGGATTATCTCACAAGTAATTCTCAGCATCTCTAGAGATAGGAACATTGATTGTTGCACCTCAAAGCATCCAGACAAATGTAGTAGTGAGATGGTGTTCTGTGAAGTGGTACATTAAGAGACCTGCTTCCCTGCTTTTCCTGCACTACCAGGAGCAGATCTTGCTGTCTGGGGAAACAGTCAAGCATTTTGTTGGATGAGAAGTTGGAGTAGTCTCCAAACTTGTGTATTTCAGCCGTTTACCCTATATATTACAGAAATTTGCTTTGTAAATCACATTAAGTCATATCATGATCTGAATTAGAAAGTAAATTACTCTAAATAGGTAGTTTTTGTTGGTCTTGTAAAATAAGTCAGTAATTTAGAGCTATTTAATGTCTCCAGGTCTTCTTCAGTGCTGATATGAATATATGTGTATGATGAAACGCTGCTGGTTTAATGTTATTTCCACATAAATCTATTTTCAATAAAGTGATAAATATTTCCTAGAACTTTCAAATGCAGCTGTCTACTTTAGGACCTGTGGCAAGCAGTGTGCCTCTCTGATAGGCTTTTAGGTAGGCTTAAAATGCTCTTTTAAACTGAATCTTCCAGTCATCTCTTTGATTCACAGAAATCTTTGATTCACACGATGGAGATGTCTTGGAATGCAGGAACTAAATTCCTTATGAAGAGAACAAAGCCAGAAGATGCATTCTAGGAGTGCATCTGTGCACAGCAGGCCTAATAAAGTATTCAGCCCACAAAATGAGACCAGAACTAATTTGAAGTAGCTGTCTTTGATATTAATACAATATGGTGTGGGATCTTCAGCAGCAACTGTTTCACTGGACAAATCCTCTCCTATTACTACTAACTAAGGATACAATGTCATAGACAGCTAGAAAAGATGTTGAGCAGCATGCAAGACGCAGTATTGTGATACATTACCTGCCTTCAATTTGCTCAAAACCTACTGTTCAGCCACAGAGGTTAGGGTTGGTCAGAAGCAAGAATTGCCCTTTTATGGTTCCAAATGTTATGGAAAACTATTGAGAAGCTTGAACACCTTCACATTCAGCCTAGGACTTCCAGGATTGAGTGGCTTTTTGATGGAGCAGCAGTTTTACAATCCTTAGAACCGTGGAGCTGTTCAAGACTTTCAAAGTATCAAGGTCTCCAGTGAAACAGCAAGAAGGTTTGAGTTCAGCTATAGTCTGGAGGTCTCACCAGTTTCAGAATAGCAGGAAAATCTTCAGATTTCCAAAGTTTCTGCTGGAAGATTTAAAAAACTTCAGTATCTGACATGCTCCTCAAATATCCTCCAGTTTTAAAAAGTTATGATCTATAATAGAAAACTGTTAAGTCTGGACCTTGCTAATCATCTTTGTTGCACAGGATCTGTGAATAGAGCTGACAGAAAGTCAACAGCTTCCATGGTTCTGACATTTGGTTTTGTTCTTTTTTTGGAATGAAGACAAACCTTTTACAGGGTTTTGTAAAGCAAAACAGTGTTGAAAGATCATTTTTTCCACTTGTAACCAAAACCAACTTCTTTCAGTCTTACTTTCCCAACCTGTTTTTCTTATTCTCCTCTTCTGGTGTCTCTGATTAGGTCTGTTGAAGACCTGTTCTGTCATTTCTCAGGCCTCAGAAACCATTGCATTGCAATAGTCAACAGAATCAACATTAAAAATGTTCCCATTCTGTTGAAGCACTATTCTTTGAAATACATTCTGTTGTAGTTCCAAGCCAGCTGTAATAGTGGACATCATAACCTCATAGGATAGATTTTATGTTAGCACTTTACATGAGGTGGTTATGCAGCTATAACTTAAGTATTATATGATGGAATTTAATTAGGTCAGATATGAAGTGATAATATTAGAATAGTGAGTTGTAGTCATTGTGAAGAAAAGTTCCTTGCTTTATAGCTAAAAAAATTTATGCGTGCTCTTGGAAACTTTAACATCAGCAAGCATTTCTTAAAGAAAACTCTATGATTCAAACTATATAAAAGAATTTATATACATTGGCTGTGAATTTCAGCTGAATAATCTCAGAAAATGATCAACAAAAATTAGAAGGAATCTGATAAATTAGCTGCTAAAGAAAAAAAAGTTGACTTAGAGGTTGATTTTAAAAGAAATGTCATGATTTTCCTTCCTGAAAATCATGTATATATATCAGTGTGTTCTTTTGCAAAGGAAAATAATTATATGAGAAGGTCCCTTCCTTCTCAAAAGACTGCAGAACATCTGAATGTCTTGAGTTAATTTTACCTGTCTGAAAGTTACTTATATAGCTTCATCCCTGGGCCTAGTCTGCACTTTAAGCCTTGGAAGAATATTGGGCTATTGCAATGTGTACAGGTTGTATCAGTCAGTGATTCCCAGGCAACGTTTTTCTGCCTTTCCTATGGAAAGCAACTGCTCAAGTACCAACAGGTGATACAAATTCTGGAATTGGTCAAGACAGACCTGAAATAAAAGATAAATCTGGACGTACGTATGTTTGTTCTTTCTAAATTTTCTACCCATCTTAATTATTCTGAGAGCTTGTTATCTGGAAGTGTTAGAGAAAACATTTTCTGGTTTTCTAAAAGTTTATAATTCTCATATCCATTCAGAGTTATCAACATTACTGCTAGGTCAAAAAGTGCTTAGTCGAAATCTTTTGCACAAATTGAAATGTCTAGTTTTACTTTCACTGTGTTGATTATATTTCTCTGTCCCAGTGTCTAATCTGTCCATGACATATTTTAAAAATTAATTTATTCAGACTCAGGAAGAAAGGCTATATTATTTTCCTCTAAAAAAAAAAAATAAATCTAGAATTTGGACTACCTGTTCTACTGTCAAAATGCTTAACTTTAATAATATACTTAATTTGTAACATGGTTTCACCCATTCTAACTTCAGATTTTTTTCATCCTTAGTTACACTTCAGTAGTAACAATGAGCTGGTTTTGTATACCACTGACAACTAAAATTAGATTTTGAAAGCTGAATACCAAAATATGTTCAAGTGTCCCATTATAAATTTTAGATTGGCAAAACTATCAGCACCAGGCTTTCAAAACATATATAGCCATCCTATAATCCAATTTACAGTACAATATGTGCAGTTTGATAAGGAATACGTTTATTCACAACCATTTTGTTTGGTAGCCTAACTAAATACAGATCACATGCCAATTTTGGATCTGCTTGCCGAGATGACTCCAGATATCAGAAATAATTATTTTCCTTTATCTTTTGTCTTTTTTTTTTTTTTTTTGAATTTCATGTAAAATTTATTCAGAAATTATTCCTTAAAGCAGAATTTATAGACGTACTCTTTCCTTCTAATGCACTATGTTGTTTCCTCTCGAGAAAGAGTGAGGTATTTCTTCCATATACTCCTTAAACCACCCAGAAAAACACCCACAGTTTAACAGAGATCTGACAGTTAGTATCGGAAGCACTGTGTAGTCCTTGCATTAGTAGAATAAATATTGAGTATCTCTGTTAAAAGGCTGATTTGAAATTCATGGGTATTCTTGCAGTGGCTATGGCTCCATACTCCCAAAAAAGCTGCGGGCAGATTCCTCACACACTGTGACCCCGAGAAATCTGGGGTACCCATCCTCAGTGAATTGCAGGGCTCCTGTAATTAAAACCCAAGGTCCTACAGTCCTGCTCTCCAGCGAGCAGTCTGCTCCCCAATATTCAACTTGAGGGACACACCCAGACCTACTCAGGCAGAAGAATCATATCTCACAAGGGAGGGCAAAGCTAAAAATACAAATGAAGGAACAAAGTCAGCCCTGAGCTCCATCTGTCTCCTCACTTTCTGTCCTGGGTACCTTGTCATCTGCCTTGCCTTTCCCTCTGAGGACAAAAATTGAACGTAGCAAAAGAATGACTACCTGTGCCATGAGCCTGGAAATCTGCTCAGTCCTGCTCACTGAACGAGCTATAAATATAGCCACAGCTGTTTCTCTGGGACCTTTCTGTTCCACTTAAGGTAGTGAATTTTTTATTCACCATGATTATACTGGTCTAGGCTGCTCATTTTTCTTTCTTCTTCTTCTTCTTCTTCTTCTTTTTCTTCTTCTTTTTCTTCTTCTTTTTATTCTCCTCCTCCTCCTCCTTCTTCTTCTTTTTCTTTTTCTTCTTCTTTTTCTCCTCCTCCTCCTCCTCCTCCTTCTTCTTCTTCTTCTTCTTCTTCTTTTTCTTCTTCTTCTTCTTCTTTTCTTCTTTTCTCTGTTGTTGCTGTTGGTTTTTTTCTGTTGTTCAAGTGCTAAGTCTGGCCTGAGTTTAAAATCACCATGTAATTTATCTATTCTACTCTGTGATTTGTGCAAAATTTATCAGAATTATGGCTTCTGAAAATAAACACTGATTAGAGCAAGTTTTACTGTAATAGCATGACAGTGAAACTGTAACTTCTCACCTGCCACAGCTGTCAAAGGACAGGTAAAGGAACAAGAAAAAAACCCCTCAGCAAATCTGTTTTTGCCTTCAAAGTTCCCCAGAACTCAGAAAGCCAGTTTAATTTGTTCTTACAATAGAAGTTAATTGCATTTTTTCCTTTTTGCAAAAAGGTGTGCTTTCGTAGCATGTCATTTCTGTGTATGTTTAATTTCAGTTATTCTAATGTCTTTTACAGTACTACTGTCTTTTTTAAAATAAAAAATTTAGATACTTTTTTCTTGATTACATTTAAAAAATCATGTTCTTAATTATATGTGCAAAAATTCCACTGCAGTCAGAATATAAGGAAATTTTTGTATCTGAAAAAGAGCTAGTAGGACACTGTAATGGGTTGACCCTGGCTGGACACCAGGTGCCCACCAAAGCTGCTCTATCACTCCCCTCCTCAGCTGGACAGGGGAGACAAAATAGAATGAAAGGCTTATTGGTAGAGATAAGGACAGGGAGAGATCACTCACCAATTAGAGTCACGGACAGAACAGACTCAACTTGGGGAAATTAATAAAATTTATCACCAATCAAATCAGAGTAATGAGAAATAATACCAAATCTTAAAAACACCTCCCTCCTTCCTGGCTCAACTCCACTCCCAGTTTTCTCTCCCTCCTCCCCCAGCAGTGCAGGGGGACGGGGACGGGGGCTGGGGTCGGTTCCTCACCCCTTGTCTCTGCTGCTCCTTCCTCCTCAGGGGGAGGAGGACTCCGCGCTCGGCCCCTGCTCTGCCTCTGCAGGAGACAGTCCTCCACAAACTTCTCCATCCTGGGTCTTTTCCCATGGCCTGCAGTTCTTCACAAACTGCTCCAGCGTGGGTCCCTTCCACGGGCTGCAGTCCTTCAGGCACATACTGCTCCAGCGTGGGTCCCCCACGGGGTCACAAGTCCTGCCAGAAAACCTGCTCCAGCGTGGGCTCCTCTCTCCACGGGGCCACAGGTCCTGCCAGGAGCCTGCTCCAGTGCAGGTTTCCCACAGGGTCACAGCCTCCTTCAGGCACCCACCTGCTCCGGCGTGGGGTCCTCTCCGGGCTGCAGGTGGAGATCTGCTCCCCCGTGGACCTCCCTGGGCTGCAGGGGGACAGCCTGCCTCACCAGGGTCTTCATCACCACGGGCTGCAGGGGAATCTCTCCTCCGGCACCTGGAGCATCTCCTCCCCTCCTTCTGCACTGACCTGGGGGTCTGCAGGGTTCTTTCTCTTACATGTTCTCACTCCTCTCTCCAGCTGCAGTTTCAGTGCCACAGAAATTTTTTTTTTCCCCTTCTTAAATCTGTTCTCCAGAGGTACTACCACCATTGCTGATGGGCTCGGCCTTGGCCAGTGGCGGGTCCATCTTGGAGCCGGCTGGCATTGGCTCTGTCAGACATGGGGGAAGCTTCTGGCAGCTTCTGACAGAAACCACACCTGTAGCCCCCCCGCTACCAAAACCTTGCCACGAAAACCCAACACAAACACAGTTTTAAAGAAGTGGTAAAGTAGACTTAATAGTTTGGCTTGAAGTATTGTAATTGTATTTTATTTATTTATTGACTCTTGGCAATGTTCCTCTACAGCATCTGCTTGCTACTCCCAGCCCCTTGTTACAGCTGTCTCTGTGGCTTTATCATGTCACTGTTTCTTTATTTTTTAATTCCCACAGTTGCCTGACTCATCTGACCACCCCCCCCAAAAAAAAAAAAAAAAATAATAAAAGAGGAACCTTCTGTACTGAATGTCCAGAATTTGAACTCTGAGATTTAACCTGGTGAACTCCTAGAACTGCTGCTCTTTTGTCCACATCAGGACATATCCTGCAGCAGTTCTCAGCCAGGAGGTAGCAGGCTCATAACATGACCACATACGCAGTGTAGACCTACCACAGGGTGAATATTGGGTGAGGCTACATTATTGAAAAATAAAGTCTTTATACACTTTGTGAAGTGTGGGAGGAAAAAAACCCAAAAAACCCACCAACATCACCCTCCACAAAAAAAAAATCCAAACAACACCACCACCCCCACCATTTATTCCCTAATCTAGCTGTTTAAGGGGGGGACTTTTAAAGAATCTTTGTGGGCTATATCTATCTTTCTTTCTCCAAGGCACCTCAGCAGGAGAATAGGCATGGGAAAAGTTTGGGTAATAACAGAATCAAACTTTTTTGTGTGTTTCACAGATAGAAAAAGAGAAACACCTTCTGTCACAACCACATCCTAGCTATTTCTATTGGGTTTACGTGGCAAGGTTTTGGTAGTGGGGGGGCTGCAGGGGTGGTTTCTGTGAGAAGACACCAGAAGCTGCCCCAGTTTCAGCTGGCTCCAGGACAGACCCACCACTGGCCAATGCTGGGCCAATCAATCAGCCCCGTTGGTAACTCCTCTGTGAGAGGAGTGGCCATGGTCAAGCCACCACACCATTATCCAACTGGGAATAGGGGAATGTACTTAGTGCATAGATAAATGACATCAAAAATATGCTTCCTAGAAACTTGAAATAGAAATAATTTCCCCTCTATTTTTCTCCCTTATATCTGTGGTGGTTTCTTAACATATTTATAAATGAGAAGCTAGTGGCTCTTATTTTATAGAAGGAAAGCACCATAATTGATAGATACAAGAAAAATAAAAATTACGCAGGTGTATGTTATCAGAAAAAACAGGCAAATCCAACATTTATTAGGGATATTTTGTTTCTTTAAGTAGGAACTTCAAAATGTAAGCATGCTAGTTACACAAAATGAACATGTAAATACAGCAAAACAAAATACCTTTTTTTTTTTTCTGCATCCTAATCTCAACTCTTCAGTTATGACTGAACTTATGTTTCTGCATCCTATACTCAAGTGTTCAGTTATGACTGAACTTATGTTTATCCAAAAAAAGTTTTGTAAGTGAAATACTAATAATGACCCTAAGTAGCAGGAAAACTGTTACTTCCCTATTAAAATAAGTAGCATAATAAAAATGTCAGGGAAATTCTTTTTCTGGCTGAACAAATCTATTTGCTTAATAAAAAGAATTGTTCATGTTCACGTTAAAACAAATTATTTGTGAATTAATGTATCCCTATGGAGATTTTATTGGTTTAATTAGGGTGTAGACTGCTCCTGCAGCTTCTTATACTGGAAGCTTAAACTTAGACAAAATAAATATTTCCTACAAATGAAAACAGGAATACTGAAAATAGTAGGATAATATTTCATGCAGTTGCATGTGAAAGTATTGGTATATTGTATAGATTTGTTATTAAAACAGTCACATCAGTAGTAATTTCACAGTAGCAGATGAAGGCTGCAGCAAAATCTGGTTCTTGCTTATTTACACATGCTACAAGAAGCCTTCTGGCAAACTTGTGGTTTTATTGAATTTTATAAAATTTAGCAAAATATCCACATAAAATACATTTTACCACATAAAGTAAAAAAGTGACTATTTAGATAGTTTTATAGGAAATAATGGATTAGAATCATTTGCAAAGGGACTCGAGCATTGAAGTATATAATGTTGAAATACCCAGTGATCTGTGAAATATACAGATTTTGGGTGGCTTAGTTACCAAAGGTACTGGAAGCAGGTTAGCTGTACCATCTGCAAAGCATAAAATACATACAGAAAATCAAACATTTAAAACCATGTTTCACAGCAACCAGCAAGCTGGCTGAACTGTAATGCCAATAACTTTTTTTCTTCCTCTGCAGCCCAGACCAGATCAGTTATTAGGTTAGGAACCCCCCCAAAAAACATCAATTTTTTTTGGCCACCAGACTAATAGTAAGAGACCCCTATAGATAGTCTTGAGCTCAAATCCTTTCTTCAAACTGAAGTATAAAGAGGATTCAGAAAAGCAAGCAAGGTAACAGCACCCCGTAACCCTGTCAGTGCAATGAAATGGCCAATAAACGTATCCAATCAGAAGAAAACAAACAAACAAAAAACCCCACCAAAAACGAAGAAAAGAAAAAAACCCAACCATTTGTGGTTGAGGCCAGACATTTAGTTATATCTGATACCTGTAAATATCACAATTGGTGAATAATATAATGTACCTGATCTGTAAAATCAAAACCTTACAAGTGTGTGGGTTTTTATCCACAATGCAGTCCCATACTGAGTAAACTGAGCTAGCTAAGGTACCAAAAGCAGAATATATGTTAGCTAAGCAGCATGCAGGACCAATGCGTCCAGACCTAAGGTTTTCTTCGTTTTGCTGTAATGTCATTGATCCTCAACTCTGTAAGCTGTCTCCGAGGTTAGGCATCAGCCAAGGCTGCTAAGCACCACTTAGATGTTAAACCCACAGCGCTGAGAATCCATGACATCCCACGAGGGATGCTAAAAGCAAAAAAGTCAGATTGAGCCCTTAGATGTGTCAGCGTACATGAGATCTTGAATTTCATTTGCATAAAGTTGTCAACTATATATACATATATATTTAAAATGGGTGCAGCTCTTCCTAATAATTATAGAACATGTTTACATGAGTAGGCAAGGAGATTAAAACACAACACTACCAATAGTGATGCATCCATTGATTCCAAATGACATCTACAGAAATGCTAAAATCTTGCAGAATTTTGTCGTTGTCACCTTCCCCAAACCCGCATTCAGGCATTCCTTCAGCTGACCCTTGCACCACCTCCTGATTCTCACTCAGAGGAATATGCCACTGTCTCCATGACCGTGCTCGAAGGAAGACAGAGTGCTACAAGGGATAGAAGCGGTTCCAACAGAGGGGTATTTTCTGTCTGATCCAATGTCATAACCTGCAAAATAAAATGTGACTGCCATTAGGCACAGAACATGCTTTCATGTCATGTGATAAGATATATGATAAGGCACTTAAGTCTGGGCTTTGTCCACTACCAGCTTGACTTATCAAAATTTTCAGTACCTTCTTTTGAATGGTTTTAATACCTTGTGACTCACTACTCAGGGCAATGATTGTGAAGCATAACGAAGCCCTCAGAGGAATGAAAGCATCTCCTGGAAGCAAAAAACAAAAAAAGTCAGCATAGCTTACATATACTGACACAATTTTCTTAAACTTTCCTGTGTGATTTTGAACTCTCTTGTGTTTTAAAAGGAAAATATTCTTTAATTCTGGAAGAATTACTTGCAAAGAGGTAAAATAAACTTTCTTCATGTGATCAATTTTGGAAATGTAATTGAATTAAAAAAAAATAATCTGAGATGTTGATACATACCTACATGCTTATACGTTAATGAACATATTGGAAATATAATAATTCTAACAATCATAAGGAGATGACACAGTGCTTGTTTAGAGTTTTTTTTAAGTACGTAAAATAATATATATTAATTGATTGATTAAATAACCTGAGTTTGTTCACCAAGCTCTGGGACCACTATGAATATAAGGATACAGATTCTTCAAGGTTCTGGGCCTACTTGGCCATGCAGAACATCCTATTTGTTTGAATAAATGTTGTGTGAGTTGTTAAGAAGACGATATCAGCAGAAAACACTACATGGACTTATGAGTTAACTGTTAGAGGCCACAAGACTGATGGTGATCAAATCATGTGCTGTAAGCCTAGGAAGAACTCCTATAGGTTTGTTTTGTTTGGGTTTGCTTATTTTCTCTTTTTAACCTGTGTTCTCGTTTCATTTCCTTCTCCCCCCCCCCCCCCCCCCACCTTTCGGAAATATCTGTCAAATGTCCAGAATTTCTTCAAACTACTTTATTATGAAATTCATCTAAGATTGCTAACTAAACAATTCATAAGTATTATAGGTATAGAAACTTATAAAGTCTATGTATATACCTATGCTTCTGTGGGAGATTTCACAGGTCTTCTAAATGTATTTCAGTTATAGGATTTTTCTTTCTTCCTTAAGAGCTTTGAAAAAGCTTGTAAAAATCTGAGAAACCTGTTATTCTATCACATTTATAATGACACACAATGATAATATAACCAGTGAAATGCTAGGAAGTCCTAGGACTTCAAAAGTTTTATTCAGGAACATTAAAAAGATTTATGTTAATGCTTGAAGCTTGAATTCGGAATCTGCAAAGATAAACATATAGTGTGCTGCATCATAACCGTGCTATGATTTGAAACACTTTCAGTTTATTTATTCTTAGTTTTGTCACACATTTGCAGTACTCTGAACTGTGTAAGAAGACTGACACCTTAATTCAGACTCTGATCTTTAATAAAGAAACAAAATACAGTACACTGTTGTATGAATTCTTTGCCTTATTATTCATAGAGCTAGATTAAATTATACTACCATAAGCGAGGATCAGAAATAAGTCTCCTTTTAATGGCTCCCAATTGAAACTACAAGACTGAGAAAATACAGTTTTGTCTAAATGTTAAACACATGGCTGCCTGGAGAGAGTCATGTTTGTTGCTATCTGTCTTCTTTCCAGGGTAAAACTGAACAATACATCTTCCAGGAAGATTTCCGCATATAAAAGTAAGGTATACAAAGAAGTGAGAAAGATTGCCCCCGCAAGAAAATGCACTGAGTATAACTGCAGCTCAGTGTTAAAAAATGGCATTACAAAGGAAGATATTCATTCCCAGAGCGGATCCCACAAGAACTACAAAGCCTCATGTAGAAGCTTAGCTGAAACAGTAACTGGCAAAGAATTTCTTAGGGTTTTTATGAGTCGTCTTTGTCTTGCATGCATGTTTATGTATACACTTTTGGGTGGGAGTAGCGGGAAAGAAGTAACGAATTAAGGAGTTCAGCAGTTAAATACAGAGAGCTGCTGAGAGAGACTGTTTAAGTGTGTAGATATAAATCTGATCTCTTTCCCTTTCTGTATACATTAATCTAATTAATTAGGCATCCTTCTATTCATTAGCACTAAGGACAACGTTTATTAAAAAGGCATTAATATTAAGTGTGCCTGTCAATAAATTAAGGTTACAGAACCTTATGAAGGATGCGCTTATCGAATGTCAAGCATCAGAAATATTGGCCTTCAGAATTTCTGTGGGACTGTGGCAGTGTCCCACACTCTCTGACCAGGTCCTTCCACATGCGGAGGGTATAATGTTTAATATCAAATTTACTTCTTTGAAGATACTTTATATTATAGGGGATTTCTGGTTTAGAAGAGCGATACAAAATATACTGACAAAGCGATACAAACGTAAGTTATGCTTAACAAAATAAAAAAATTGCAATCACAATGTGATTCCCATTACTGGTCTCTATAATGTGCTCACCATCATGATGCTGGGCATGCCCAGTTGCCAGCAAGTAACACGTGTGTTGAAGCCAGCTCAAGCCCACTGGTCACTTTGAAATTCTTTCATTAGTTCCTTAGTTGTCATCCTCTGTGCTGGGTTGAGCCACGTATTCACTCTGCCCACGCTGGCCTGGCTAACTCAGGAAGACATTCACACTCTTGGAACCGAGAATGTGAATGGAACCAAGAATGTGAAGTTCTCCCTTGTTTTTCAGGGAGAAACATTTACACCACCAGTGGATCCGCTCAACTGACAGAGCTGTTTGTCTAAAGCAAAGGCTAACGTCTGGTCCCCTTTGTGTTGAGATGAAGTCAGCTTCTTCGCAACAGCTTTAGCGAGTCACGACCTGCCCAATTCCCTGAGCTTCATTGGCCCATCACCCTTGCCCATCTCCACTGAGCCTGCTTCCATCATAGGGGTCTCTTGGTCAGTCACAGACCAGAAGTTAGAGAATGACCTGCTATTTGCAGCGCTCCCCTCCAATAGTTTTTTGCTCGATTTTCAGAAGGCATTGGACTTAGACTTCTTCCGTTGTTGCATAGAATGTAAATGGCAAAATGAAACTTTAATGGCAAAAAGTAAGCATCATTTTGCCTGTAAGTGTTCATATTCCTGGTAAATGGAAACATATTTGTGGTAGTTATTTGTCCACCGTCTTACTCCAGACATCTGAAATAGTGCCAATTAGTTTCAATTGCCAATAAAGAGATCAGCTAGAATAACTATCTGGAATGTAGTCATCTATGTTTTAAGTGCCCACATGTGGCCCCATGACTAACAAATGTCTACAAGCAAAATACAGCTTCCAATAATGAAAGGAAAAGAAATAAAAGATGTGGTTCCTCCCTCTTTTCAGTCATTTCTTCTATAGTCTAAACCCAAATTTTTAAATTACATACTATGTAACAAATATGCCATTTTTAACGTGAAAAAATAGCTCCCAGTTATTAAAGCTTCCAGTCATTTCATCCACTAGATGTGAATGAAGAAGCAAGGAACCACCACACTAGTAGCACTTGTGACTGCTACGAAGTGCTGGGAAAACATTTAATTGAGAAGGACCAAGTCAGGGCCAATCAGCAGGTTTTGGATCACAAAGATAACGCAAGGCATGTTCTAGTCCATATAACGCAGGCATCTAAATTTTAGGTGCATAGTGTCATTGAGTCAGTGTATAAAGTACAAGTATTTGAGGATATCTAAAGGAATATCCCAGTTCTCCAAGTTGTATGGAAAACTGGAGGAACATAAAGACTACTCACAAACAAGGACATATTAAGGCTAGAAATTACTTGAGAAACAAAAAAAGTTGAATTTGGTTAACAGGTTGTTTTTCATTTTTGTCTGAAACATCATTGTTACCAATTTATTATGAAAATAAAGGAATATTATTTATCTTAAAAGTATGGGATTAAAAACCCAAATAACCCACAATAGATGTTCTTAATTTGCTGATCATCAGAAAGAAACCAAACTAAAAAACTTTTTATATGTTCCATTAAGTATGTCTCTGCTAGTATCCTATCTGACCTTTCAATTAAGCCTGACCATGTTGTCTATTCAAGGAGCTTTGAACAAGGATTTGGTAAGTCTTAGCTGTTTTCCCAAATGACATAGCAGATTGCTTCAAAATCAATTATGTTACCTTTAGAAATTGTAATGTAAACCTTTTGCAGAATTGGATTTTTTGAGTTCTATATTCATGAGACAAAAAAAGTTAGTACTGAGTGTAGAGTTTTAAAGCCCGTTTTCTTTCACTTTACATTCATGTTCTATGAATTTCCTCTTTCCTGTACTGGCCAGAATGCTTCCTGACATCCTAAAATTGAAGAAAGACAACCTTTTCGCAACCTTATATTCTCCTGGAACACGAAGTCTTACACTTTCACAGCATGGGTTAGAGTTTAATTAGGAGATATATTTATCATTTCTTCTTTAATTTTCCCTTACACACAGCAACATTCTTCTTGCACTCTTCCTGTTTGCATTATTAAGACCATATTTCCTATGCCTATGGGCTTCTTTGAATGTGGCTTGATAGATGGAGAAAAAGAGTCATATCAGCACCTGAATTCATCCCTCTTCATATCATGAGTTTAATAGGTCCATGACGTAGGAGACTACCTGCTCTTACCCTCCTCTTTAATCAGGGAAAGAGACATTTCCAGAGGACGTTTCAGCCTTTGGGACCTGATCTGCCTCTTGTGTAACCTACAGTGCTAGGGTTCACCTGCCTGTCCCCTTTGTCCATGCATTTTGGTGCAGCCCAGCTGTGTGACCTTGGCTTAGCATTAATGAGAAAAAATGTTGAACTCTAAACCACTATGCACGCTAAGACCTTGCAAGATAAAGGAAGTAAAAACATAGCCAGAAGTGAAATTGTTGAGGCTAATAGTCTTTCAGTACTTAAAAGAAAAATGCTGACATGAAAGAGTGTAAAAAGCCCAAGAAAAAAAACAGAGTCAGAAGGTAGCAATTCAGCAGAAACAAGGATCAGGCCAGACCTTTTCAAGAAGCACTGGAGGAAAATGTTCCCCACATGGCTGATAACTGTCTGGAGAGTAAAAACTCACAGGGAGTCTCTACTGAGACTGCAGGCTTGATTATCTGAGTAGCCTAATAGTCTAATACTCATGTCTACTATGTGTATTAGCCAATACATAGCTCCTGTGTGCTCTTTTATATATTCTTCTTACAGTCTTTTTTCACATGGCAAAAGATGCCCGAAAAATAGAGGTGCATCTGAAGTTCCCAGCCTCTCTTCACTTACTACACAGAGGAGTTAGAAAGCTGGTTGGTGTCAAAACCCAGATAAACTCCATATATAATGGAGGTATGCAGGATTTTATGATGGGTTAGCAGTCTGTGACCACCCAGATTTGCAGTGAGAATTAGAAATTCATAGACCACAACTGAGGAACTGCTGTCCTTGAGATTTTTGCATTGCATAAAAAAATAGAAACTAATCTTATATGATCAAGCCATATGCTGAACATTTTATATTCACTATTTCCTACATTTTCATGAGCCTTGAGCCTGAAAGTGTGAATTTGTGGTGTGGGTTTTTTTAATAGCAAGAAAAAAAACCCAAAACAACTCTTTGATGGGTATTTATTTGACTTCTTAAAAAACTTTTGAACTATAAAACATAGATGCAAATTATAGTCATATTTTTTTTGTGCTCACTGGTTCACAGGTCTCAGCCATCAATGCTGGTAACATTGCCTAATACAGAAGCTGATTTTAGAGGGTTTGGGGTTTTATTTCCTTTTTTTTTTTTTTTTTTTCTTTTTTTCTTTTTCTTCATGTTCTGAAGAGGGATAGTTCCTTTCCTTCACTTTTATTTTATTTTCAATGAAACATTTGTTTACTTTTTCTGTTTTGTATTTTACCTTTGTTCACATTCTCAGGGTGTACCCTGAAAAAAAAAAAAAATTACAGAGAATACAGAGATCTAAAATGATAATGGTAAAATGATGTTAAAAGCATTGCATGCTATTCATCCTTGCAGAAACTGACACTTACACTGACACTAATTTAGTTTGTAGAGAAAAATAAATTCTAGAATGAATTGATATATCTGGTTTTATTTCATTACTTTATAGCATGTTCTTCTTGTGTTTTGAGAAATTGTAAAGATAATGTTCCCTAACTTCAATATAAATTCAAGCATTCTGTGTAATGTGCCATTACAAATGAAAAAAAGCACTGGTAAAATATTAAGCTGATCTGAAATTTTAAATCTTTTCCAAATATAATCTGATATATTCTGAACATCTTTTGGATGAAATTTCACCCATTGTCCTGCAGAAAATGTTGCAAGACATTTTATTTTTGAAATCATATCTGTCAGAAGTGTCGGGGCCTATGGAGTTAGAAGTCAAACTGTGCACTCTGAATTTCATCTGGGAACAAAGCAGAAGTCCAAAACGCTTCTGTAATGAACCAGTATTTATTGGATGTAAACTGATGTTTTTGTAACTTTCTTCAACCACAGCTGGAGTTAGTTTCAGATACAGACACAAGAGGCAAAAAGCATTAAGAATAAATGGTGGAGCTTGCTCACATCTTAGAAAAAACATTTTAGCACCTGACCAAGATAAGAAAACATTTCTGTCTATGGCTGTTAACTAAAGCAACTAGGATTATTTAGGACTTTACCAATTTAAAATTACTAAATCAAAGGTAAAATGATTATTCCTCTGAAGTAGGTTTCTCACTTTTTTAGGGTTTTTTTTTGGATCTGCTAGGTTACCTCTTACTGGCCTAAGCTGTGAGGCTGGGCTATCTATCTGACTTTTCACCTTAAGTGGACATGGCAAAAGACACCAAAGACACATTATTTCTGAAGCTAGGCTTTCTTAGAACTCAGAATAATAAATTCGAGCAGATAAGGGGATTCTTTGAAATGGTATCTACGCATGCTGAGCTATCAGCACAGCGTAAAGCCCTGCCTGATGTGTTCACAAGAGAAACCTGAGTTTCGGATAAGTGCAGGGAAGACATCCCCTGTCAGAGCTAGTGCAGAGCAGGCCGAATGTCATCATCACGGCCTTGTTTAGCCAAATGTTCTGTATGAATTTTTTGAAAGACCACAGAAAAATTAGGGTTTGACGATGTTTACTCGCACTGCGAGACTGACATAAAGCACAGAGGTATCAGCAAATGGGACCTGCTGAAGGCAGATGGCCCATGGGAGCGCCACGCCCTGCCCCAAAACCATGGGGCAACAAGGAGCCTGCACGGTGGCTCTCAGAGAGAATTGCACTGGCCATCCTTCAAGGCCGAGATAGGCCGACTGGTCCTCTTTCCTATCACGTTGTTCTCTTCAATCTCCCTCAAGTTATACATGTGCAAGGCCAAACGCAAACACACGCGCTCACATCTAATACGAGATTAACCATCAAGAACCTGGACACAGTTAGAGCTGCCATTCGGGCCATGGGAAGGAATACTGCTTGATATTTAAAAAGCTGGTACCAGGGTGCTAATACTGGCTGGAGAAGCAGCCAACTATTTAACCTTTCCAGCTTGCCTTCTCATTATTATGGCAGTCACCAGGTTCATCCACCAGGCCCACAGACAGTTGGGGTCAACTATCATTTCTTTGATTATAAGGTACGTGCAAGGAGCAAATTCCTAATACCACATCTCCTGTACGCCTTGGCATGGATGTATATAAATATATCGAAGTACATGACTAAGGCCTTCGGAGCAGGGCCATGTATAAACAAGTGTTACTTTGTGTTAATGACTGCAATGATGACAGAAAGTTACAGAGTAGTAAATGCAGGGCACTTGGTATATTTTACTTGGAATGGGATACTGCTTGACATGACATTCCCCAAACTTCTGTCTTAGCCCTGGCACAGAGGCAAATACATGGGCCAGTTGAGAATCTGACCTCACCTTTTCAAAGCCACTGTTACCTTCACAATTACCTTGTAAGATTGTGACACGAGAAAATAAAATTTTAACTGTGCTCCCAGCCAGTAAATCTTGCAGTAGCCTGTTTTCTCCAGCAATAACACCTCACCCAAGACACGACTGGCTCAGGAGGAAAAATCCTTAAAATGTTCCAAAAATCACTAATCTTCCATGAGTCTTAAACTCCTCTTTTCCCCCTCTTAGAGTTCCAGAGCCTCTCTAATTTCTTTGAAGGTTCCCAATTATAAACTTGCTCATCTAACCAAAGAATGGAAAGTGCATCATAACTTTGACCAAATGATACTGTAACAGTCTTGAAAATTATGTTCTAGTTGCAAACCATGAGTATCAAATCCGTTGCGATTAATATTTTCCAGGGGAAACTTGAGAAAGCAAGCTGAATAGTGAGGAAATTCTGAGCAGCTATGGCATGCTTCAAGTCTTTCTGTGAGCAGAAGAAAGAATGAATTTACTTAGTAGTGTGTCAGAGTGAACAGGCATTACAGATTGTCTTAGGCAGAAGAGCAGCTTTTATCTGTAGGCAGACTGAAGAGAAACAGAACCAAGGAATTTCTAAATTGGAGTAGTTCAGCTGGAGAGGAAGAGCGATGTGAGAACATCTAAAATAATCAATAGTCTAGCAGTTGGTGTGGTTGCTTAATTGTAAGCAACAGTCAAAAATCCGTTCTCTGTTAAAAATCAGAAACAGAGTCAACCTGCACCCTCATCACTAATATTTTCCAAATCTGTGTAAAAAATAAATGTTTAGCTCCATCAGGTTCTTTCTTATTAACATAGTATGAAGGTCTTGCTCACTTTTGAAATGTCTGAAACTACAGCAATTAATTATATCATGAGGCTGGAGTGATCTTGCCATCATTGCTAGCTTTGAAGGGTAATATTAAAAATGTGTGAGCTTCAGGAACATGGCATTTTTAATTCTCACTTCAGCCACCTACTGTGTCTCCTCAAGGCTTCATATAGTTCATTTAACAATGTTTCAGACTGCTTTTTCCACACTTAGTAGAATAATTGACATGCATGTTTTGAAAAGTGATCAGGGGATTGCGGGGGATGGGTAAGAACAAGTGTCACCTTTCTTGCTCAATAATTCCATTAGAAGAAAAACAAACTTGCACGGCGTTAATGAAAACTTTATGCAATTTCACAGATTATTTGTTAGCATCTGATTAAAAAAAAAAAAAGCACTAGAGGGTTCTTATTCCACATTCTTTTCGGAAATGTGACAATATTGTCACTGGTTTATGTTTGCCAGTGGTGTTCTGCGTAAAGGAGAGGGTGCTTGGTTGCAATTCTTTTTTTTTTGCTTTCACAAGGTATCCTTATATTTTAATTTGCTGTCCGTGTACCAGGTACTGTGTACTGATTCTATTATTTACTTCAGTATTCTTAATTTAATTATTTTATTCTTGTAAATACCAGGGGGATAAAAAAAGAAAGGGGGGGGGGGCGGGGGGGGAGGGGGGAAGCGGCTTTGCAAAGCTCCAGGTGTCTTTGGCACAAGTTCTAGGAGCAAGAGAAAACTAACCAGCAGTTTTAACTTCTGCCTTACTACAGTCATGCTCTTTCCCTTACATTATAGTGAGTAAAATTGAATGCTCTGTCATGCTTGGGGTATGACAGTTAGTCCCCTTCTTTTATCAAGATTCTTCACAAGTGAACTTCCAAAGTCAAACCTGAAGATACAGCTTATTCCAAGTGTTGAATCTTTCCAAAGAACCTTCTACGGATAATTCCATCTCCTTAAATGAAAGGAATGCCAATCTGATCTATTTCTTTGATTTCAGTAGTAGATTTACAGACCAGGCAGAGAAGACAATGAAGTCAATAGGTCACAACCAAGGAGAGCTGCTAAGGTCAGATCTGGTTGTCTGATTTTTTTTAATTTACATTTTATCAAAAACTATATTGACATTTATTTGCATTATGGCATCATCTGCAGGTTATAGTCAAAGATACTGGCACCATTGTACTATGCGCTCTGCAAAAGAACACAAAATCTTAGTCCATTCATCTCATAGTTTCCTGCATGATTTCAAAAAAGGGAGAACAAACTTCTCTGAAGAGTTACTAATTTTTTATCTGACTTTCATCTGAAGATATTTATTTTATGTAAACTACATCTAAGTCCTAATACTAGTGACAAGAAACAGTGGGGTTTGAAGTTTATAACCTTTAAATGCAAAGAAGATGGGGATGCAAATATGCTGAGATTCAATTTTCATGAGCAAATTACTTTCCTGGTCCTACTAAGTTATTATTTTTGAGACCTTTTCTTCTGCTGGGAGCTTCAAAAGGAGTCATCCTTCTATTTTTCAGCTGTAAAAATAATTTATTCTTATACCTTGTAATCTTTCATTAGTAAAAAGTACCAATGAATAAAAAGGTTTCCTACAAGGAGAGGTTTTGTTTTGGTTTTTGGTTTGATTTTTGTTTTGTTTTGTTTGGGTTTTTTTGGTTTGGTTTTTTTGTTTGTTTGTTTTTCACTTAGCAATAACTACCACCTTAAATTTGTGATATACAGTGGCATTTCATAATTTTGAAATCTTCTTTGTAATGCAGTGTATACTGCAGATACTTGTTTCTATTTATGACACAATATTACAACACAGGTTAATAATGAAAATCTATACTCTGAATTGAACTGTTAAGAACTGATATACATGTAGGAAAGTTGCTCTCAATCCATGTTTTCTCAACTATAAAAAGCATTGCAGAAGCATCAGAACTATTTCTTAAAAGTATTTTGTCTTGAAACAGTGCAGAAGGGGAAAACCTACCCCCTTTTAAGACACATACACACAGACACAAACATTATTCTTATTTTAATCCACTTCTATTACAGTGCTCATTCTGTTTTACTTTTATAGCTATGACAGAATATCTAGAGAGTCTAGCTATGCTGATAGCATGGAAGCAACACCTTGTGTGACACAGTAGTTTCGATACACAGATGTGTGTGTCCATACCAGTCACTTTGTGTCACCGTTCATCATTTCTTTCTCTATACTACTGTATTAATACCCAGCTTCTCAAAATAAGTGTGTACCTGAGCTGACTCCTCTGGTAGGGAGAGAGTGACATAGAACACAAAAAACAATCAGAAGACTAGAAAAACAAATGTCTTAATGGATTTGAGGCATAGTGCCAGTAATTATGTGAGGAAAAAAAATAGTGATCACACTGGGCAAGAACAATTTAAAAAATGTTCCGTGTTTTGCAGATACAATGTATATTTTTGCTTTATATTTCTTTTTGAACCCTGTTTCAAGAGTATCTTGGTAAAGGACTGAAATATGCGGGACTAACACTATTCACCATTATCAATCTTTAGTGCTCCTTGCAGAAAAAATGAAGAATTTGTAACCTATTGAATCTACTTACCAACGTTACCTGAACAGGAGCTGTGAAATGTCAATTATTCATGGAAAGCAAGCTCTTCTCTTGATGTTCCACAAAATATGGAGACAGCTGTATACTTGTGACTATCCCCCAAGATACTCGCTAAAAGACATGCATCAGCAGAACACGGTTCTGGTTTAACATGTCCCTGAATCCCCAGCTGGGGAAAGCGGGAAGATAATATGACATCCCCTTCCTAACTACTTCAGCACATTCAGATGTGAGCTCGGTGTCATTAAGATTGTTTTGCTTTTGAAAATTAGACTGAAATGCTTACTGCTTTGTTCAGTTATTTGTTCGAGGAGAGGGAAGAGGAATTTCAGTTCAACAAACAACAAGCTTTTGGGGTCTTGTGTACACCCGCAGGCTCTGCAACCTCTTCGCTCCACTCCGGGGAGTTTGCCTGCTCACTGCCAGCTCTGATGTGGTCCAGCTCTCTTACCTAATACATGCCCGTGATGCCCAGCTAGTCACCACTTCTGCATCCCATAGGAGTTAACCAAGATCTCCTTTGGATGTCTTTTGCCTTGTGTTGTGGTTTAACCCCAGCTGGCAACCAAGCCCCACGCAGCCATTTGCTCACTCCCCCTTGTTGGGATGAGGGAGAGAATCAGGAGAGGAAAAGTGAGACAACTCATGGGTTGAGATGAAGACAGTTTAATAGGAAAAGTAAAAGCCGCCCATGCCGGCAAAGCAGACCCAGGAATCCATTCCCCATTTCCCACGGGCAGGCAGGTGTTCAGCCATCTCCAGGACAGCAGGGCTCCAGCATCCCTAACGGGGACTTGGGAAGACAAACGCCATCGCTCCCAACGTCCCCCCTTCCTCCTTCTCCCCCCAGTTTTATATTACCGGTCATGACGTCCTATGGTGTGGGATGTCCCTGGGGTCAGTCAGGGTCAGCTGTCCCGGCTGTGTCCCCTCCAACCCCTTGTGCCCCCCCAGCCTGCTCGCTGCTGGGGTGGGGGGAGAAGCAGAAAAGGTCCTGGCTCTGGGTGAGCCCTGCTCAGCAACAGCTAAAACATCCCTGGGTTATCAGCACTGTTTTCAGCACAAATCCAAACCACAGCCCCATTACTCTATCCCAGCCAAAACCAGCACACCTTGAGACACTCTTTCTCTCAGTGTTTTTTAGCTCTCTGTTCAAAAATTCCCAAAATAACGAGAAATGGCCATGTCACTGCCTACTGGAACAGTGTTTATTGTACTATATTGTATTTTTTTGTGGTCTGTAACTGTCCTCCATCTTTTTCTTTGCTCTTTTCGGTTACACAGTTTGGTCTTTGATGTCTTTCATATACATCATTCACAACTTTGCAGCAGGTTAAGTGATACTGAGGCACTGATATAAGTAAAACACCCTAAAAATTTATTATGCGAAGACAGGACTGTATATATTCATACTGTTAAACATTCATGCTGTTAAAATAAAACTAAACTCATTCATTTCAGACCCAGACAAAAATGAAGAAAAGTCCCTACATTAAAAGTTGTTTCAAAACCTGGATATAAAGCACATCAGCAGAAGGGAGCAGTTATTTTTAACAAAATGCTAATTCCGATAAAGCAAAATAAAGTAGAATATGTTTTCTCCTGCAATATCAATTTCTGCACATATTTTTCAGAGAAAAGAAAGCTGCATATTGGATTGTTTAGGGGTAGAGGGAGGATATGGGTTGAGGGTGTCAGATAGATTTTTTAACTGTGTGTATATGCTTAATGGACTTTATGACTAACATAAGAGAAGATTAAGAGGGGCCTTTGAGAGCCAGAGGCTGTAAATATCTATTGAATCCTACAAGTACCGAACGACATGGGTGCAGCCTATAAACATCCATTTTTTTAGGTACATATTTTTCTGTTGCATAGGCAGAACAAGCCCAGCAGCAATAGTCTTCAAGATATAACTAGTGGCTGGTTCATTTCCAGCAGCTGTTTGGAACAGAATAGTTCTGAGTGAGCCATTTCAGCAACTAGAAATTGCAGCCATCTACTGGTAACTGCCAAAATGTCAGTCAGTCAGAGACTTTAGGGCTTGGCATCTATTTATATTATCTCCCCAGACACATCCAGGCTTGTACAAGTAGCTGCTGAATACCACTTGAAAAAAGTAATATCTACAGTGTGACATCTGGCCCCTTTAAACCTCTCTTATTTCACTACTGTATTTTTTACTTTGTTTTTGTATATGCACACCAATACCATTTAAACATTTAAGACATTTAACATGGTTTATAAAAATAAAAAAGAATTTAATAAGATACCCTTTCATGTTTCCTTGCTGCTTTTTTTTTTTTTTTTTTTTTTTTTTTTTCCCAGTAGTAGGCACAAGTAGAAATATTAACTGATAAATCTTGCCCCACGGTTGTAGAAAAACAAACATACTTGCTGTTTGAAAGAACAGCTTAGTGGTGGTGGTCTGATTGCTTGAAACTGTACAGAACTATCTGAGTTACTTTTATGCCCAAATTACTGACTTCTGCTATACTATTCAATTTTTTATTTATTTGCTTTCTATCAGACTTGGGAGATTCTCAAAGTCTGAAGGTAGGAGAATCCCCATTGTTATGATCTGCAGTACAATTTCTCTCTGGTTGCTGGGTTACACTGCTTATTAACCATGCTAGGAATGCAGAAAGATTCTCTCTGTTGCTTTGGGAATACCATGTTTTTGTGTTTTAACGAGGGGTAGACTGCTTTGGAGAGGCTCCTAGACAAGGGAAATCTCAAGGGGAGCATGAGAGACAGAGAAAATATTTGGACCAGGTACAGGATATGAAGGAGTTTTCCTTCCTTAAATCTTTTAATTGAATGACTGTTTTATCTCAACATTAGTCATAGCTGTCTGGGTTATTTCACTTCTTTGCAGGCAAGATCCGTACCTTCTCTTCCTTTTCACCAGTCCCTGGATGGCAATTTCATCTGAAGGTATATATATGCCCCAGAACTTCTGTTGCCTTGAATGATATCCTAGCACTCAATAGTGATTTTTTTTTTTCTTGCTCCTATATCCTTTGATAAGAGGTAACAAGTACCTGTTTTAGCAGGTAAGGAAAGGTGATGAAAAAAAAAAAGCTTTTCAATGGGAGTTGTACTGGCTCAGTGCTGAATACATATGTGCATTGCCAGTAAATTTTGATTTAAGTCATAGGGTACACTAACAGCTTAGTACATTCGACTTTGGTGGAAAGTTCTGTGTAGTTTAACTAACAAGCTAACTCTGTCAAATGAATGGTGCTAAGTAAGGTTCAAGACATGGATATATGCCAATTTGAAGTTTTCTTTTCAACTAGGTGTACAGCGAGTTTTTGTGTCTGACGAATCAGTGGAGTGAATGGCTGTAACAGTTGCATCACATCAAGTATGAGAAGGACACTGTGACGTGAATAAGGTGCCTGCAGCGGCAAAGATGTGCTGTTAATTCTGCTTGTGTTAAGAACAGGATCATTCCACTCCCCTAGACACAATATCACTCACCTATGTTTGCAATCAGATTTCCAAGTGGAAAAGTATAGTTTAGTTCTATATGAGCAACATTTCCATTGCCTTCACTGACACAGGATCCATGTCTGCACATAAATGAAGAAAGAAAATAAACTTTTCCAGCTTAAAAATAATTCAAAGTTATCTTGTAAATTGTAATATTTATCTGAAAAAATTATGGGAATTGGCCAGATTTATTCTTTTAGAGGTAAGAATTCAAGATGAAATAAAACTAATATGTAAACTATCTGTCTTATGTTTTTCCCCTCTCTTGGATGCTTGTTGCACTTAAACACTGCAATTCTATGTATATAGTTACATATCTTGTTTGTAATATAACTATTAAGCTCTTACTGTTGTCCTACTCAGCAACATCCCATTGTTGACACTTGTCTGTTGAAATAGCATCCAGTTAATTGTTTACAGTGACTCGGTACATCGTAACCACCCCTGTCTTGTCCAAAATAATAATTTGAAATGTCATATACCACTGCGATCTACTGAGTGCAGCAGAATTATGGGATCTCACAGGACTGCCTAATGGAAGGGAAATCAAATATAATGAAATATTCAAAGTATATGCTGCTTTATTTATACAGGTGTACCAATCAAGTAGACCAGTAGTTCCAAAACAGTATATAATCAATACTTCAGTTCAGGAACCTCATCAATTTGCTGTTCAGTTTCTGAGAAAACAAAGATCTTTCCAGCACAAACTGAGTTTAAGAATCTGCCTATGCCACACAATGAAGTGCAGGGCAGGCATGAAAGAAGTTGTCTAGAAACTGATAGTCCCTTCTGCTTAGTCTTTCCCCGGACTTTCTGGTGACGAACACGGGGACTGCTTTTCAAAACTTCTGTGGATATGCTTCCTCAAGTGTTGATGGCATTTTTGAATGATTACTTGAGAAAAATATTATAGCGACCAAGCCATTCCAGCTTAATTTCAAATGTATTGTAAACAAGTGAAAAAATACAAATTATGTCAACAGATAGGCAAAGCAAAGCTGACCAAGTTTATGATTCCTCAGTTGGATTTCACTCATTGCCTGCTACAGAACTGTAGAATTTTTAGATGTTTTTAGGTGACTGCATGTTTTCTTTCTTTCATTCCCTCACAATACATCAGTTCTCCTGGTTATAAACCACATTAATTAATTTTCCATGAACAGTCATTATTTGTGCATGAAGTGTTTTCTTTTTATAGTAATCATATCAACATGAATATCTTCTCTTGCAACTTTGCAATTCAGTTTCCCAGCAGAAGTACCAGGCTCTCAAACTGTGATGGCATTTGCCACTGTTTAGCCAAAGGCAATAAGAAAATGGAAGAGGAGATTATGAGGACCTCATGTCCTGCACTGGGACCTGAGTTAGCCTCATTTTACACTATTTTCTGCCATGGAGATAGAGTAGTCCATTTAGAAGTGGCTCAGGACTATGACACCAAGGCATTGCATTGCACAGCGTAGATTGGATATGACTAAGGTTGCCTGCCTGACTCCTCTTCTGGACTGCATCATCTCTCTCACAGAACAGCAAATTAATATAATTTGTGAAATTGCATATATCTGTGTTTCAGGTGTTTTGGCATCTGACTCTCCAGACAGTTACTTAATCATGAACTGTGATAATGGTTAAAAAACTGCTTAAAGCCAAAGAAGAGATCCAAAGTGGTACCAGGTGAAAGCAGGAAAGATGAAGCACACCACAAATCTATTAGAATGAAAAATGTTAAACAGAAAATAAAATAAAACAGTCTGTGCATATGAACCATGATCCAAAACCTGTGCAGTGAATGGGAGGACTTGCCATGACTGGTCCTGAATCAAATCTACACGTGGTTCTACTGGTGACAACTGCAAGTGTCGTTGGAGTCAGTGTAAACATAGACAGCCAACATTAGGGAACATTTTGCTGTGAAATTCTCAGTGAAACAAAGAAACTTTCTAATTAGAACCTTAAAATGCTGACTGTCCACCTTATGCTGATCAAAGCTTAACAGAGGCAATCAGCATAAATGTTTACTCTTTGCATAGACATTTCTCTTCAACTAGAGTATTTTTAATTTATGAACATACAGAAAAAAATTACGGACCTATACAAACATTATTCTCAGCTGAGAGAACTCTCAGGAAGGGCTTTGATTTGCTTTTCATGTCTGGGTTTCTCTCCTTATATTTACATTTAACTTTTCCCAGACATCATTCTTCTTCTTTAGGCTGCTCGCTGCTTCATTTTGTGGTCTCTATCTGCTCTGTTATTCTAGCACTGTACCTAATCCAGGATCTATCTGTGCAATGCTGAGTAATTGATCTCCCTTTAACTAACTTGTCAGTCCTCTGGTGGTATTTACTGTACTTTCTGGATTGAGAAATCAGCTGGGAAGTCTCTGTTTAAACGAATGTGTGTGTACAGGTACTGTAAGCCCGGTAACTCTTACACAATTAAGAAAATACGTGCCCATTTCTTATGCAGCATCTTTATACAGTTATTGCAATAAAAAGGACAAGGGAAAAAATTGCTCCATTTTTTTTTATTTTATTTTGTTTTGTTTTATTTTATTTTACCTTCTGTTATACAATTTCAATTTTCCTTCACACAAAGGAAGTATACTTGGCAGTGCCCTTGAAAAGTCTTCAATAAACAGACATAACTTAATATGAACCTCAAAATAGTACAGTTTTAACTAGAACTTTTCAAATACTACACATATTTTCCAGGCAGATCTTGAAGGATCCATATTTGTTAGCAGCAAGTAAGTCTGAGATGCTTAGTGTGTTTAAACTCCTTCAATGTGTTTTTGAATGGGTCTAGGTTTGCTTTATTTTGTTTTCATTTTTGAGAGGTAAAATAGCACTGAGCGCTATTCTTTTTGCTTTTGATTAACTCACTGAAATGGTTTGTAAGAAGTAATAGTCTGGAGCTCTCAGCTGCTACGCAGAGGAGCGTAACAGAAGAAAGAGAAGTTTCAACTAAGTTTCTAGTGAGTTCATTTTCTTCAGTTTTCTCAGAAAGCTAACAAGCAGAACCACCTTTCTTTGGAATTTAATGATTAAACCTGTTGCAACCACTGAAACGAGATAAATGAAAACTGAAGTTTCAGTCTCTAGCTAAAAGCTGTCTCTGTAATGATCTGCTGAAACAGCCTTCCTATGTCCACACACCCACGTGCAAAAAGTCCAAGGCTACCCACACCTCACACCTATGCCAGCAAGAAGACTCCTACATGTAACACACGTGGTGACGCAAAGTAAAACGCTGAATCTATTTTTAAAGATTTTTCCAAGATTACAGTCTGCATCTGTAAATGCCGGTCTGCATCTGCTGTAAATGTCTTTTCATTAGTCAGCCACCTGCTAGATAAGAAGCGTTGCACTAGCAACACAGCATCTGAGAATACGCATGCAAAGTTTGCGAGCAGAAACTGGCACTGAAGGAGATGGAGTTTGCCATGCAGATAAGTTGTTATTTTGCCATACACACAAATGGAAGCAATTCTTTATGCGAGTGTTCCTTGATGAACATTTATTACCATTCATTATCTTCTCTTGCCTGTATACAGAACGCAGACTTCCAGGCCAATGTCATTGGATTTATGAGGACTCTTCAGTACCATGGATCACAGTGTTCTGCCAGATCATCAGCCGGCCCTGGCAGAGATAAAAGGCCAATGGCTAAAGCAATTACTCTCACAGAGAACAGACCGAACCCAAAACTGACTAATAGGCATTTTCACGCAGCCACTTTCCTAACAGGGAGGAGTGTCATCTATAACCTTTTGTGTACTAACTGCGAAACGTTCATCGCTGATGAGCTGTGAGGTGTCCAATAGGGCATCAAAGTTTGTTATTACAAAATGGAGACTAGGGCAAATTAATTTTGGCTCAGTAACATTAACTTTGAAAAACAGCTTATGTTTTGGAATGAATTACTTCCCAGCAGCCAGCCAGTAAGAGCAGTTCGGAGATGACAGGAACTTATAAATCCAAACTACTGAAAATACTTCAGTTTTACGAGTTTGTATATGTTTGAAACAGAGGGAGGTTGCTACATCACACTTTGCTATGCCACCTATAAAGGCTGGAAGAGAGTGGATTGATTCCATATGTCACTGAAATCCCTGAATCTTGAAATGCCACATTCACTCCGTGGGTAGCAAAAGTAACGGAGAGAAACATTTGACCTAGCTGGAGCCAGGTCTGTCTTCAGATAAGAATCCAAACACAGCTTGTGCAGGTTCCTTTTGAACCACATTGGGAAGATACTTCAGGATAAAAAAATCTGACCCTAATAATACAAGTCATAAGGTCTGCAGAAAATCTAGCTGTTGAAATTGGCACTGTGTGTCTGTTTAGGTCTAAAACCAAAATGGAAAGCACTGTCAGCGTTGAAGATAGAATTTAATCTGATGTCAGCTACAGAACTGTAACATCAGTGTGCATGTTAAAACTGTCATGAATGAAAGATCATAAGTGAAAACGTGTGTGTTCAGAGAGCAGAGCTGTCTTCATTCAGTCAAACTATTCAAGAAGTCAGTGTGACATCTCACTGTCCTATTGCTATAGTTAGGGTATCTTTATTTTGATGTTCTATTCCAGTAAATTTTGTCTTCACATAATACTACAGTTTTTTGCCTGGAGCTTTAGTACTGTTGGAACAATCTATTTATGACTTCTCTGTCTGCGCTCTGATCTGTTGAAAATAGTTTCTTGGACTTTTCATGAAATTTTCAGTGGATTTATCATACTCATAATTTTAACTAGTATATCTTTCATACAATGAGTACTGTTGCTTCTCTGATCTCTACAGTGGTTTGAAAATTCTTACCTTTGCACACATGCCTTTTTGACACTGTTCGCAAAAAAGAAACATTAGAACACAGATCAAAAAATCATTTTCTAGATGCAGTTACTCTCCAAGGCTTATAATAGCTCTTGATAATTCCTATCTTAGAAAAAAAAAAAAACAAATTTAAATGAAAATAGGAGGAATTTCAGAAGCATTTTACAGGCTGGCAACATATCTGTCTTGCCTTAAGAATCTCTTACCGATCTACCAAACTGAAAAGTTCACAAAAAATTGCCATGCAGTTATTATTCTACAAGGCCATAAAGAATAGAGACTGTTTTTGCTGTTATTTAAACAAGACAGGTATGAAAGGGTTTGCTGTTGTTGCAGTTCAATAGCAAACCTCTAAAAATGTCAGCAGCATCTTCATCCCCAGCAGAAAGGCTGATATTACAGCCCAGCAAGCATGATCGGGCCATCCGGATCATAGGAGCAGGAGGCCTGACAGAGGTAAAAGATGCTCCCTCCAGCTGTGACATCCACAGCAGCAAATTAGACAGTGTCAGGAAACTTTCCAGGTACTGGTCCTTCTTGTCTCTAGTGTTACGTAGTTAGAACAATCCTAGGACAATTTTGGGCCTTCACAACTAGCATGATCCCAAGCAATACCAGGGCTTAGCTCAAGAGTCATTGCAGGCCAGGTCCCACTTTTAAGATCCAGTTCACACCCAGGGACTCGGTTTTGGACGGAGATTGAGCAACCCAGCAGGGTGTGGAAGGGCCCATGCCTGCTGGGCTCGAGGGCAGAGATTGGTCCTGGTGTATTTAATGGTTCAGACACAGTCACAATCACAGTCTCCTCCCGTCTAGTTTCAGGAGCAGTTAACAAAACAGGGAATCCTAAAATGGTGGTTCAAAGAGGAGAAGGAAGGTATTCAGGGCGGAAAAAAGTGGAAAATACATCAGACCTTTCCTAGTCCCAGGCAGAACTGTAATCTGAGTCATCATAACAAACTAACTTGACAAAAGTCCTTTTCCTAGAGAGAAGAAACTAAGCGGTGTTGATGAAACTGAGTGGAAGCTCTTTAGAAATTCAGAGTGCAGTTCTTCAGTGAAGTATGTGCCTATAGTGGATTGCTTGCAAGTTGCATGAATCTATAGAAATAGAGATCCATGAACTAATCTAGGAAGATTCAGAGAAAATCTGTTTAATTTATCAGGACTCCAAAGTTGTTTTTCTTTTCAGGACAGATGACAAAAAAGTGTACAGGAAAGGCTTAAAAGAAAGACGTATAAAGACAGAAGATCCCCAAATGCTGTGAGACGATTTCAAGATCCAAATGGTAATACTAGGAAAAACTAGTAAGAAAGGACTGAAAAACACAGAAGTGTTTTCATCTGTAGTGAAATGCCTTCAGCAGATTCTTATAAAAGTAGTTAGGCCTGGCAGCTTCAGATATACAGAAGTTTGTTTCTCTGTACTGAATAAGCAGCAATGGTAAATAAGATAAAATGTCTAAATTAATAAAACATAGAGTGGGTCTGCTGAAGTTGATTGATGAACATCTTATGTATGTTACCAGGAAATCTGATTAATATATGACTCCATCTGAAGCATTATTTAGTTGAATCAATGAATGACACTACAGTGGCCAAAGTTGTCTTATGCTACTCCAAAACATCATTGCACTACATCTCTTTTGATCTTATATATCCATAATAGATCTATGGCTATAATCCAGTTTAAACAGGCTGTATAAGGGTCTGCAGATGTGTGATGATCCCTAGCAGTTGGAGGTTGAATAGACAGTCTATTTAATATGAATGGTTGGCTTTACAGGGAACAAATGTAGTAGTAAAAACGTGATAAATATAGTTTGTTCTCTTTCAACACATTAGCACTTCCTATAACAGAAATTATCATCTGTGCTTCATCTATACTAATGTAACTATAAAATTTATTCAACTCCACTAAATAAGATTATAGAAAGCAAAAATAAACTTGTCCTATAATGTCACTAATTAAAAAGAGCAGAATGAGAACCATCTCATGAATTTGAATCTTTTTTGATGGTTCGAAAGCTATGGTAAAAGGGTTGTTAAGAGCCAGAACACACTTGCTCTCATGGTAGTTCAGGAAAATGAATCACATGTCTTAAGAAACTGGGGGCTGTGGTAGCTACAACATTCAATTACTGACTTGCTGTTTTCAGATCAATGGCCTTGAGGGAAAGTAAGGTTAATTAAGCCTTAATTCACTCAAGATAAATTGACATTTTTGTCTCACAGCAGTAATTGTCTAAACAGAAAGCTTACTAGTAGTGGTAGGAGTTAATAAAAAAATAAAATTAAAAAAAAAAAAAACCAAAACCCAAACAAAAAACTTTATTCCTTGCATCACTATTTAATAAAAGCTTCCCTATGTCCTACAAGTTTAAAATCCTGTAGGTGTAGCAACAGTCATAATACTTGCTTACAATAGTCATCTACAAAATATTCAGAAACATTTAATGATTCATTCTAAAATCATTCTAAATTGCCTCAGAAATTAATCTAAAACTTAGATGTAATTTCCATAGTTTGAGATCACAAGAGAAAAAGAGTCTAGCTTCAGCTTTACCCCTGCAACTTAACTGTTTGTTAATGAATACAACTTTTGTGGGATACAAAGACAAAGTTGGATCATCACAGGTAGAAGTAGAAAGAACTCTGAAGTCATCTTTGAGACCAAACAGAAACGAAAGAAATTTCAGTGCACTTTGACTTTTGTGTTTAGTCAGAAAATTAGCTCCTTCACTTTTTAAAAATTGAAAGCCCTCTAACAAATTGTTGGGTATTCCAGCAAACAGAGCATTATAGTAATCAATCTTTGTTAAAAAAAAAAGAAAGGCATTACTTAAATGCTTTACATCAATAGCATTCAAACAGTTATCATAGCAATATTCCTTTGCTTTAGAAAAATCATCTTTTCTGCAGTATATGTAAAGTGTCACGGATATCATTTAAATTAATACATCTGGTTCTCTACTCTCCCTGCCTTGTCACTGGCATCTGAAAAGTGTGGGTGAAAAATTCTAGGAGTCTGATTTAGATGCAGTTCCACTTTTCGTCATACAAATTTCAGGGCAAAGGCAAATCAGCTCCATTTTGCTTTACTGTCTGAGAAGAGAAAAGGACATCTCAATTTCTCTGACAACTTGTACCTTGCACCATTACAGTAGTCCAAATTTTATTATTGATCCTCTTCTGACCAATGATGTTATAAATACTACACAGGGTATTAAAATTTCACAGAGGGTATATGAATCTTTAAGGACTGAATTCCATTTAGTGGTCTTAATTGCAGCATCTGTTCCCTTGCTGTAATGACATCAAAATTCATTACAACAGAGCATCATTACAATGCAAAAGAACATAATAACACCATTGCCATATAAAAAGCCTTATAGCAAGCTAGATTTCCAACAAAGATGTGAAAGGAAAAAGGATTGTTTTTTGAAGAATACCAGTTTGATAGCAGTAATCTTTTTTTTTTCCCTTTTAATGAGCCTTTAACTATAATAGTATTTTTGTGTGTAGAAATAAAATGTTTTGGGGTTTTGTCTGTTTGTTTTGTTTTGTTTTAATTCTAAAACTATTCTTGCAGAAGTGTTCTTTAGTAAGTGGAAATATCTGGTGATCTTTAATTTACTTGATCTGAATTTAGGAGATTCTTCACTAATTTGGTATTCCTACTTTCTATAACCATGCAATGTTATTTTTTGTAACAGTCTCTTCCATGAATCGCACATGCATTGGACATCAACCTTAATTCGCCTCTGCAAAAATTATTAGCTTCTGAATCAAATCTTGCATGTAATTGAGGACCAAGCAAAATCCCATCTTGAATTTGCTACAATTGTGACTTCCAGTTCTCAGTGGCAGTGTGGACAACAGTGGGAAGCAAGAAATGTGCTGCAGGCAACATCGTTCTTTACTTGCCTGTTAGCCTGGACCATAGCAGCAGTGATAATTTCCTGAGGCTGAAAGCAATATCAGATGATCTTGCAAGAGTATGTTGCCAGTGAGCCACGTGTTAGAGGCCAGAGCTTTAAAATCAACGGTTAAAGGAAACCTCATTTATTTTTGTTGCTTCTCTATCTCTCCGGGATTAATCTTTGTTTAGGAAAACTTGAGAAATAGATATGAAAATGGTTGGAATTTTAGCCATTATGCATTTACTCAGATCCCTCTTTCTCACAGTCATAAGATGTTCACTGAAATGGTTTTGAGACCAAACCTTTAGTCTTAGCGACACAGCCACTTCCTCAGTCACTATGCTCTCCCTTTATTAGAGTGAATAGAAAACTGAACCATGAAAATATTTGCTAATCTCTATCACAAGCAGCCTCAGCTTGACAGAACTTCTGCCACATTCAAAACCGTCACCACGTGTCTGTATATCTACATAAAAGGAGGGTTGGAGAGAAGTGGTTGCTAAAATAGAAAGGTAGAAGTGTAGTGCAAGAGAATTTGTATTTAAAATTGAGAACACTGGAGAAACTAAAAAAGAGGGGTTTCAGTAGGCTTAAATGTTTCAAAGGAGACTGATGGTTTACCCTTACCCCAAATCCATACTTTTCATAATTTGCTTCATCAGTATTATATCTATTTATCCAGATGCATGCTTCTTAGGATCACTTAAATGTGAGTTACTAGGCAATACTTGTCTTTATATTTATCCCCTGCTTTTTCCTTGATCCAGTTATGCTCCAGAAAGGACCTCCATATTAAAATCACGATCCTCCTAAATTTCAGTAGTACAGGGTTTCAGCCTCATTCCTGAAAAGAAAGAGGAGAAAATTTATTACTAGGTTATTTTCTAGCGAGTTCCTCATATTCGTCCTGAGACTAGCAAGCGTTTCCTTTATTTAACTTTTGCTGAACTGGAGGATACTGGACTGTTAGGATGGGAGAGGGCCAGGGCTGACAGAGTGTCCCTGGCAGGTGGTAATAGCCTGGTGTCATATGGAGGAAACCTGACTGGTATTCAGCCCCAGTCCAAATTGATGATCTAAAATTAGGCGTGAAAGTCATGGAAAATCCTAACATTTTAGATGAGATGCATATCCTTCATGACAGATAAATGTGATTCTTTAAAGCTTAAAGAATAAAAACTATATTTAATTGCCCATTGTACCCTCAGTCTCAATTCAGGAGCAAAACTGGGAGTCCTGATCCTGGTACTTGAATTGCTTTAAGCCAGTTTAAATGTTGGTGTCAACAACAACAACAACAAAGAAAAGAAGAAAAAAAACCCCAACAAAATAACCACCCACCTCAAAACAAAAACAAAAACAAACAAGAAAACCCAACCAAAAACAACAAAGAAGAAAAATGGAGGAGCCTTGGCCTCTCTTCCCTTCGTTTCCTGGTCAAGATCTCACATAC
This sequence comes from Astur gentilis, assembly GCF_929443795.1. NCBI lineage: Eukaryota > Metazoa > Chordata > Aves > Accipitriformes > Accipitridae > Astur > Astur gentilis. Next base: position 2,044,211 of record NC_064892.1, read on the forward strand.
CCTTCCTTATAATTAAAGTCTTTAAAAGTGCTAGTGTTAGTGAAAAACTAAAAATGCGAGGCCAAAGACAGGGTGGAAGCATTGCTTTGGGGGCCAGCATTTTCTCTCAATCCCTGCAAGACTGCAGGCATGGCAACATCTCTGAGGCTGACCACAGATTTCTAGCCCGAATTTGGGCAACTAATGCAATCTCTGGCCCAGACAGAGAAGGAGAAGGTCTGTGAATTACTCTGGGACATAAGCCTTTGTGCCTCAGGGTACATGCCCATGACAATTTAAACTGAAATAAACTGAATAAGGCTGTCGCAGTCCTGCTCTAACTTTTTTTGCCAGCCTCCCTTTTGCCTCAGCCACGGTTTGACGATGAGTTCAAGACTGCCGTGACTGAACTGGATGAAACAATCTGTCTGTAAACTGAGGCTACAAAAATGTGATTTGTTTCCCGTCTGTGTATCTCTCCGAACCACTTCATTTAGTGTCTAACATGCATCTGGCTGAGGCACAAGGGAATGGTGTTGCCAGGTGGAGCTGGAGGAGGAATGTGACTGCAGAAGGCACAACTTAGACTGGTTTAAACAGGAATTTGTTTTTAAGGCTCTTGTATATAAAATGGGATGGTGTCTGCTTATCAAGATTGCTGTAAGAATCAGTTTAACGTAAATCCTAGTGATGCACTTTGAGACCTCAAGGTGGAAAGCAACATATCTGGAAAGCTTTCTTTCCATTTTATTTTATTGAAGTTGTTACTTTCTCTTTATCACAAAACCCTGAGATTCTCAAACCTTTGTTCACATTTACAGCAATCCGTTTCAGGAAAAATAAAAGACAACAAATCGCTACAAAACAAAGCAGAATAAATCACATTCTGAAGGAGTCTGCACTGAAGTGGTCTCATTTTGAACTTTATCCCTTGATTTTAGCAGCTCTGTTAGCTCCAGCATGCAGAGCAGTTTGAATTTCCCTGTGGCTCAGTGGTGCCTTTTAGCAGGTTTTTTTTAGGTTCTGTCTTCCCTGAAAGCCTAATGGGTGAACAGCAGTTAGCATGGGACCTAAATATCACAAGCCCACAGGGGCAAATGACTCAGTACAACTATAGTAAAAAGGTACTTAGGGAAAGAATGACAGGCTCTTGGTAAAGAATGTCAATAATACTTATTGCAGCCACACTACCTCACTGAACTTCTTCTTTATTTGTTTTGCTTGCATTTTGGGATGTAGAAAAAGGTTAAGGGAGAGACTGCAAGCTTTGGTCATTTAACTTGTTATGTTAAATAAATAAGCAAACGTTATGAGTCTAAGATATTCCTGAGAGTCCACATTGCCTATTCTAGCCTGTGCCTGCATTTTTCAGTGTCTAGTGGTTTTAATGTTTCCATTATTTTATGTGTGGCCTCAGGCATTTTTAAGCAGTTTGATTTTTGAGGCAACGGAAACCCCTTCAAGGTGTCTTTAGATGAGCAGTGAAAACCCAAGGAATTCATAATTCTTAGTCACATGAAAAAAATGAAAGTTCTTTATGTTACTACCTGTCCCAGGACGGTTTCTTTCAGGAATGCTGACAACACAGTACTGCTCATAGTCAAGTCAACTGCTCATCGTGTGAGGAGTTAAGCTGACTAGCTCATAAAGCTGGAATGGTGTGGAGAAAAGAAAGGTTTAATTCCTCAGTACCTGACGGGTGTCTTGTACTATTGCTGGTTTGAAGTCCACCCATTGTTCCACATGCAAAGACATTCAGGAAAACTTAAATTGCTTAAAAGTCTTACCATTTACAGTTGTAAGCATGACCTGTATGAATCCTTCTCAAGGAATTGGTCTTTCCCTGAATGGTGTTGATTTGCTTTCAATGATTTAGATATTCCTCTGTGCCAGAGTGTTTGGGCCTTGACATTTAAAGATGTTTTGTCTTCCCATATTCAAGCTGATGAACGTGAGGCACACCATATTACTTAACTTTCACATTTTTTATTTCTAAATGGCAAGACCTGAGGAGAGGAGTTTACCTACAAAGTTTATGTTCTTTGCAGAATTAATTTTTTGCTTGTTCATATATTCATGTAGAAGTTCAAGATTAAAACTTACACAGTACAAAATTTATGCAGCACAGATGAATATTCCAATTTATATGAATAATTACCAGTTCATGTTCATTATATAATATCTCGATGCTATTCCTTGAGCACCCACAGAGATGGTTTAAAAGAAACATAACTTGTTCCATCTGGAAATGAAATGGTAATGGGATTTAACAAATTGTTCAACATTACTTTCTACTCGGAGAAATACTGAAAGTGAAGTTTGGTCATTACTCTCTATCAAAGTACATGAAATAAATAACCAAAATTAAACAAGATTTTAAGATGGAGAAATTTTATCAAAGAAATTCTATGTGGAAGGCAGTACCTAAAAAGGAAGACAGCAAAAGTTTTTTTCCAACCTAATAACAATTAACTAAGTTGAACTGAGAGGTAATGTGAGGAAAAAAATCGCTTTGTAACATGTACATGTACCCACTTATATCCTGATTAGTAAGAAATTACTGGGGCACTATTCCTTATAGAAGATTCTATTTGTTATGGCAATATTGGAAATGTATATTACAAACATGACTGTAAAGGTAATGCTACTGATTTAATGTAACGGCCACATCAGGCACATTTCATGTGATGACTGAGCAGGACAGTTAAATACTACAGTGCCTAAGCTTCCAAATATTTTACATGGTGACTGAAACTTTTAATTAGTTTATGAAGACAATGACGGAAACAGTTTCATGAAACAAGTAAGAATTTTCAAAGAATAATGCTTTTGTGATATGAACTGTCATATACATCAAATGCTTGTGAGCTCACAATAGAGAAATGATAACAAAATTGCAAGATAAATGAAGAATGCTATGAAAAAATAAATTAAATATTCATGGGAAAAAATAGTGCAATTGAATACATTGAAATATTTGCTGCTCTTTTGCCCTGTTTTGAAATACCTAGCCATGAACTTAATTGAACTATTTGATTTCAATTTACAATATTAGAGCTTAGAACTCACATATATTTGAAAAACACCTGGAGATGGGGACTATGTAGGTATTAAGTAAGGCAACAGCTACTGTAATTTCTTGTCTATCACAGAATAAGCAATAACATCAGGAATCTTGTTGGACTGTGTTAGAACAGAACACCACTCCCAACACACTTCAGGGGTTTTTTACATCTGTAAATACATTTGACAATCATGAAAAAAAAGAGAGAGCTGCCATATAAATGACTTTATTATGCAATCTAAATATTGTTTCCATCTTTTGTCAATGGTGGTCATTTTACAGTAGACTGGGGGTGGTGGTGTGAAAATAGCATCCCAATATTCCAATGTGTAGTAATTAGTGTGATTCACTTATCTTGAAGCTTTATCTTATGGAAAGCCACAGTGAAAGTAGAGAAATATGTTAAAGTAACTGTTGTGGTTTAACCCCAGACGGCAATTAAGCACCTCCCCAGCCACAGTGGGATGGGGGAAAAAAACTGGGGGGGGGAGTAAAACTCATGGGTTTTACAGAAAAGGAAGGGAAAACAATACTACTAATAATTATAATAATAAAATACAGAAAACAAGTGATGCACGATGCGATTGCTCACCACCCACTGATCAATGCCCATCCAATCCCTGAGCCACGGTGCCCCCCGGCCTGCTCTCCCAGGTTATATACTGAGCTTGACGTAATATGGTATGGAATACCCCTTTGGCTCATTTGGGTCAACTGTTCTTGCTGTGTCCCCCCCCCCCCCCCCCATTTCGTGTGCACCTCCAGCCTCCGCTGGCAGGGCAGTATGAAAAGCTGAAAAGTCCTTGACTTAGTATACTAACACTGCTTAGCAACAACTGAAATGTCAGTGTGTTATCCACAGCACTATACCAGCTACTAAGAAGAAAATTAACTTTATTCCAGCCAAAACCAGGACAGTAACCCAGATATTCTGCTAAAGCAATTTCAGACTCAGAAGGCTGTTAGTATAACTGGGATTGTTACACCTTTACTCGATCATGACTCTTAGCTTGCAGATACTCCTTTAGCAATGAGAGAGCAGAGATTAAATTGGCAGAGAAAGAGGAAGAAAAACAATCAATGAATTAAAAAAAACCCTTGTGGTTTTTAATACATGTGCTAAAAACATAGTGCCACTGAAACTTCAGAAGTGAAAATGCTGTATCTAATTACTTTGAGTGGGTGAGCTGAAGAATGAGAAAAAAAATATGGAATGCACTTTACATTCAGGTAGAATTGCTGATGTTTATGTGCTTAATGGCACTTTGAATTTCCTCTGTCAATTTTTGTTACTGAAAATTTAACCAATTGCGTCTGTATAAAACAGCAGTAGAGCTTGGTCTTTTAAGGTTGCTTACACACATTTTTGATGTTTAAGTGTTGGACTACAGAGAATTACCATGGTAATAGCCAAGATTTGGAAATCAGATAACGAGTGCTTGGTACCAAATAGAATAAACTTTGTAGAATGGTGAGTGAAAAGAAGTGAAGGAAACCAGGAGGTATGAGAACTGGCCTGTGAGTGCAGAAAGCTTGTTACTGTACAGGCTGTCTTCAGAGTCTTTAGGGTGCTTTTAAAAAGGTCCCTGTGAGGACAAGTAACTAAACCCAAATCTATTGTCACAGCTTCAAATTACCTTTGGAGTCTGCACTGCTGTAAGAAAAGAAATCAGGGGTTTACAAGCTAAAGTTATACGTATAAGTCATACATTTTACAAACAACCAAATGATATGGTTGGTTCTTGTGCTTTTTTGACAGGTGATATTAAAGATCTAAGGAAAAACGGCAGCAAATTTATTAAAATGCTGGGATTTTTGCTATTTCCTCCTCCACTGGAAAACACTTTTAGTACTTCTAGCATAAAGTATAATTGCTTTTGCATTAAACTGTCACAGTCCTGCTTTTCAGGTATACCATAACTGTAATGGCAAGATGCATTTACTGAAAATACTGGTAAATTATGCTAAAATTTCCTCCAGAAAGTGTTCATTTCTGCAGTGCTCCACTATTGCAAATCACTTTTAAAAAATAGTTAATATCTTTACTTCTTGTGAACTATATTTCTGAGCAAGTGTGTTAGAATGCAGACCTATGATGAATGCAGACTGAGTGAATTGGTAATACAGACCTGTGATCCCATCAGTAACTGCATAACACAAAGGAGATGTCATGTCTCTTGTTGATTTAACTCTGTTAGCTTTAGCAGAATTATGCTAGGAAACTGGACCGTGTAAATATGCCAAGACTTGAGTTAATACATAAAAGGCAACGGTACAGTTGAAGACTCTGGGCAGATGACCCATATCTCAGGAAATTTCTAGGTGCAATGTACTGAAATAGGTAATATCTTTTCAGAAAATCATTACGAACCCTCTACTGCTCTGTCCTTTGACAGTGTGGCAAGAGCATTTCTGTGCTCTTGTCTCTTAAGCACTCTCTTTGGGGACCTTAGGACTTTAATTGCCCAGGATTATTATTCAAATACCAGCTGTAATTCTCTCTGTGAGCTAACCAGCATGCAAGAGACAAAGTCAAATTGTCTTTGTGTCCTTCTTCCTTCCCCCAAATACTCCAGCAAATCCACGATAAGGTGGATCCATCTCTGGAGTACTAGGTAACTGGTAAATTGATGTAAACCACTTGCAAAGCTTTGGGTGGACTCTTTACCAGTAAGTACTCAGCAATCCAAGAGCTATGAGGTTGGTTATGCCGCACAGGCATTTACTCTGCAAATCTGTAATAATTTAAACATTGTGAGACTATTCTGACCCTGTGGTGAGGAAGTATGAATCTTGTAGCTATGCAATACCGCTTTCCATACAATTTCTGCAGTAGCTTTCAAACTGGGAGAGGTGACAGTGGTCCTGTTTTGCTTACTGTTGGTCTAAGCATACCTCTGAATGCATACTTGAAGTACTTTTGATTTCTCAGGTGCTTCTAAGTGCTAAACCACAATATGATTTATAGCTACGTTGTCTGTCTTCCTCTAAGGAAACTTTCCCAAAGCCATAGCCTGAAGAAGGCTTCTGTGTTCATTTAATCTGAATGGATTTTGAGAGGTTCCAGATGGCCCCAGAAAGCAAGAGTGGCTTTTCCCCCAGTGCTGTGAAACCTGACTGTACCTAATCTCAACTAATCCTGTTGAGAAAGCCCTGTCCTTCATCAGGTACAGTGCTTTGACTATGTGTCCTATGCACATGCAAGAAGGATTTGACCTCTAAGAAGGATTTGATTTTCATTTGAAAATATTCTCTTTCTCTCTTTTCTTCTTCAATCTTCCTGGACTTCTCTTAAGTGTGAGCTGGCTTTCAGAATTTATGCTTTTGCCAACAGCCTTTCTACGTGCGACAATATCACCTACAAAAGGTTTTATACCTGACAACAATAAAACATAAAGGGGAGGGATGTACATTTTTATTGAGTAAGTTTTTCGTTTAAATCAGATACATCTTCTGGCACCACACCCAACCTCTTTGAAGGTCCTCTGAAACGCATAGTGCTCTGAAATAAATATTCTTCCTGCAAACACCCACAGTAGACAGGGTCCTGCAGATTATGAACCATGTAAAATACAGAATACTTTGATGGCTTTGTCCATTCTGGGTTTGAGACTCCTAGACAGTGTTATTATGCACTGTACTGCCTGTATTTCATGTGACAGATGACAAACAAGAAGATAGGATATAAATGACCTCACTGAAATCATCATAGCCATCATCATAATGCCATTTACCTAATGGTTAAAAAATAAATCACAAATTGCCGTGCTGCTGAGTCCATGTGTCCATGATCTCTGGAATGGTTTCAGTTGTCTATGAAGGCTGTGGAAGTCCCATTAACAAAATTAGTCACAAGTTGCTGCTTTGTCTGTGTGTTTTTATGACAACAAGTTCCACCTTCTCCCCACAAGCTTAGGTTTCTGGGCCCTCTTATCATAATGTCCTTCTCACCCACAAAAGAGTATGTAAAGGAATTAGGAAATGTCAAATAAATTAATGTTAGAGGAAGAGAGAGAAATGCAAAAAAACAATTTAACTTCACCTTACTTTTAAAAATGAAACTCATCTGTGGTGCAGGAATAGGTAATGTCATTTAATGTCAAAGGGAATTGTTCAAGAAAATGCTAGACAGTGAAAGTAAGGCTTTCTACATTAGTTGGAACTGTGCCTGAATTAGAGCTTAGCCTACATGAATAACTTATTATCACAGAGCTACACGTAGATACTGCAGTCTTTGAATACATAAAAGGCCATTGCTGTTACTCATGTAGTAACATTCAAATTAGAGTGTCAGCAATGATGAATTTTGTCACCAGTGTCTTACTACAAAACAAAGCAAAGCAAAGCAAGACAACTAAGTTCAAAAAAGTAAACTTTTTCCATTATAAACTTGTTTTATAGTTATCATTTTCTACATTTCCAGAGACATGACAAAGTAATAAAACGGAATATTTTTCTAAAAATAAGCTCATTTAAAACTCTTGTTTACTTTGCTTTTAATCTAACATAATACTCTAAGAATCCTTATAAGACTACATAAAATATTTGGTGGCTTCAGGGAATTGTAGTTGAGTATGAGTTTTTCTCAAAGTTATTAGTTCAACTTTATCGTAGGTTCATAATAAACTCTAACTCTTTCCCACACTTTTTAGGTCTTTGTACGGCATGTAGAAATCATTGGCCCTGCAACGGTTGCCACTCCAGCAAATGCATACGTCTCCAGTGACTTGGGTGACACAAAGAGAGAGGGACTGGGGTGTGATTTGCCATGTACCGTACAACCCGATCGCAAATTTATCAGGAATGGGCTTCGTGCCAGTTGTGAGTACTGGGCGTAAGGGCCCTGAGTGCACCCACGAACCCTGATGACCCTGCCCACCCTCACTTGGGACCCCTGCCCATGGCTCAGGAGCACTCCTGCACCTCAGCCGAGGTCTGAACCACACTGTAGGCAGGTCAACACCCAGCCTCAGCCCCTGGTGCTCCTCATTTGGCTGGACAACCCAGCATGACCCAGGACCTGATCCCTCCCCTTGCCTTTTCCTGATGGTTGTGGGCCTGTGGGGGGACCCGTTACTGTCACTATCACCATCCTGACACTTCTGCCCCTTCTGCAGGTGCCGTGGGACCGCATACTGCACGGGGGGCTCCATGACCTGCTTGAGCAAGGCTCGCCTTTCTTCAACCCCCCAGCTCATCACCCTTCGTAGAGCAGCCCTGCTCTGGCTCCTCCCTGACATGAGACATCTACCACATGCCTACCAGGTGTTAAGAAACAGATTTTTTTTTTCCCCACTGTCCCAAGTCTTCTTGCCATTGCTAAAAAAGTGCTGTACGTGTGTAAATCACTACCTGCTGGAGGGAAGTGCATCCCATCTGCCCTAGGGTGCTCTACCTGGAGTTTTGGTATGTGACACATGTTTGGTACTAGTGGGAGAGGAACAGCCCTGAGCACACCAGTGGTCATCTCAGTGCATACCACACGACTAGCTACAGACAAGAGGTAAAATCGTCTCCAAGAGAACCTTTCTAAGTTGCCAACATAGGCACACTTGTGAGGTGCCATCATGAAGACAGTCCAAATTCATAACTGTGATCACTGTCAGAAATCACAGCAGATAAGACAATGATGAAGAAGCACACACACAATGAAGTCTGATCTGATTCTTTGATGTGGGGGATGAACTTGGCAAGGAAAAATGTGTGGCTTTCCATGTGAACAGATGTAGAGGTGAGATGAGCTAAGGTCTACCTTCCTGTTACTTAAACAAGACTATACCCTGTGACCCACGAAGGGGCACCCCATGACACTGCTTTTCCACCAGCATGCACTTGGAAGGATAAAGAAAAGGGTACATTTTTCACAGAGTCAAAACCTGCTCATTCAAACTACAATTTTATCAATGAGAATGCATCCTGCTACTTAAGTATCTCTCATTGCTACAAAATGAATATCAAATTGCTCGCCTTACTTGAACCTTTGCAGCTCCACACAAATTCTAAAAGGATTCAGTTATGAGTGAAGAGGTTGAGTTTTCAGGAAGTCTGCCATTCTAATGTGCACATTCCTGCACACGCTTACTTCATCATAACAGGCTATGCAACACAGTACCCAGCTTAACAAAGAAGACCTTGAGATGAAGCAATAGACTTGTTGTATGAATACTTCTGCAAATAGGTGCACAGCCACCTGACTACACAATCTATGAGCACACTTCATATAATTCCGAAAGCGCATCTGTCTTCAACCACCCACAGCGATTTTCTAAGGTAAGCTGCATTTTGTTGCTTTCTGTTTAACAAAGATCGCACACTAGCCAACATACTATCACAACCACGAGACCAAATCAATGTGTGTCTGACCTCCCAAAGTCTATCCTTTAACTTAGAAACAGCAATGAAAGATGTGAAGTTGGAGCAGTGTGAGACGGCCTGTTCACACTGTGCTCTTTTATACAGCATCTTCACCTGCTGTTGTATGATTTTCCTTAGAGTGGTGATAGTGTTAGACATGTAGAAAAAAATCTGAACTATTCAATCATTAATAAAAGCCTATAAAATTCTAGGACAGCAGTCTAGCAATGCAGACAAAACTTGAAAAAGAACAGTATAAAAGAAGGGAAAACACAAAGCAAGTCATCTGATCTACCTTGCCAGTCCTTTAAGTAACATATAGAAAAATTATTAGAAAACTAATATTGAAAGGGAATTGATGTTTTTACTGTGACATTTACAGGTGTTTTAAACTTCATAGGTCTGGTTGTGAAAGTAATCTCTGGAGAAGGAGAATCTTGATATGGGAGAAAAGCAGCCCTTGTTTTATAAGGTATCAAGCCTTCCAAGTTTTTTTGATTGTGTCTAGACCTACCTGTTCAGGTTCACTATGGAAAGCCTCAAGTATCTACCCTTCCTCCTCCCTCTCTCCCTCCCCCAACCAAGCAAAACTGAGACTGTAAGGTCTAACCTTATAGAATCACAGAATGGTTCAGGTTGGAAGGGACCTCTGGAGCTCATCTGGTCTACCCCCCTCTGTTCAAGTAGGGACACCTACAGCCAGTTGCTCAGTACCATGTCCAGATGGCTTTTGAGTATCTCTAAGGATGGAGATTGCACAATGTCCCTCGGCAATCTGTACCAGTGCTCAGTCACCCTCACAGTAAAAAAGTGTTTCCTGATGTTCAGAGGGAACCTCCTGTGTTTCAGTTTGTGCCCGTTGCCTCTGGTAGTGTCACTGGGCACCACTGTAAAAAGCCTGATTCCTTCAAAGAATCATAGAGTGGTTTGGATTGGGAGGAACCTTTAAAGACCTTTTAGTCCAAGCCACCTGCCATGGACAGGGACATCCTTCACTAGATGAGAGTACTCGAAGACATGTCCAATCTAACCTTGAACACTTCCAATGATGGGGCACCCACAATTTCTCTGGGCAACCTGTTCCTGTGTCTCACCACTCTCACTGTAAAAAATTTCCTCCTTATGTTCAATCTAAACATACCTTCTTTCAGTTTAAAACCATTCTCCATGTCCTGTCACTATAGGACTTGGAAAAAAGTCTTTCTCCATCTTTCTTATAAGCCCCCTTTAAGTATTGAAAAGCCACAATAAGGTGTCCCCAGAGTCCTCTCTTCTCCAGGCTGAACAACCTCAACTCTCAGCCTGTCTTCATAGAAGAGGTATTCCAGCCCTCTGATCATTTTCATGGCCCTCCTGTGGACCTGCTCTATGAGGTCCATGTCTTTCTGGAGACCCCAGAGGTGAATGCAGGACTCCAGGTGGGGTCTCACAAGAGCAGAGGGGGAGAATCAATCCCCCGACCTGCTGGCGGTGCTTCCTTTTATGCAGCCCAGGATATGGTTGTCTTTCTGGGCTGCAGGAACACATCGCTGGCTCCTGGCCAATTTTTCATCCACCAGTATCCCCAAGTCCTCTGCAGGGCTGCTCTCAGTCTATTCATTCCCCACAATGAATCACAATTTACTGGGACGTCCATTGACAACAGAGAAGAAAGGTACATTCAGTGTAATTTTTGACGGTCTTAAAGTCACTAACTACTCCAGACTGCGCTGCTTACTGTAGAGAAGAGTTAAGACTACCACTGGTTGTTCTTTCTGTTATTCAGATGGTTGATGACAGTCACGATCCTCTATAACAGGGCACACAGTAAGTGACTATTTTCATCCTTAAGTATCTGCATAAAAGAAAACGAGTGATAAAAGACAGATAAGACTATACAACGATCAAGATAAAGTTGGCAAATAGAAGTGTGGGAAATGGTTTTCTTTTTCTTTCTCTCTCTCTCATTTCTTCTTTCTTTCTCTCTCTCCTTTCCTCTTGTTCCTCCTTTGTCTCCTTCTCCTTCCTTCTTTCCTTCCTTCCTTCTTCCCTTCCTTCCTTCCCACTCCTTAGCTACTCTACATGTGTTTATAAATCAATGCTCTAGGCCAGAGAACAAGTCATTTAGCCCCCTCAGGTGAAAACTGTATGTATAAATCTGGGGTTCCTATGATCAGTTCCAGCAGATAGTCTGATTGAAACATCACTGTGTATGTAAAATTAAGATAGCTATATTTGTACAGTACTCTCACAAAGTATAACTAAAAACTTTTTCACTAAAAATGAGCAAAGATTTTTATACTTGTTTCAGTCTGACTTATAGGTTTTAAGAGTTACAGGTCCCAAAGTGGCTTGTTCTTCACTAGTGCTAAAAGACTATTTTCCAGAAGAAAACAAACAAAAAAACTTACATGTGCATACACATTCTCACTTACATATTCATACACAGCGCACAACATGTGAAAACTGTAAATGATAGGTATCATGACAGAATCCTACATCAAAACTTTTTATAGCTTTTTTCTTATATGAGGAAAGGAATAAAACTTTGAGAGATAATCCTGTCTGCGACTATATAGGAAAAAGTTTAGAATTCTATTTTTTTGTATTTACAAAGCATTGCGTATAGCCTGTACCCTTATAATAATGCATTTTTCTCTTACAGTAAAAAAGAAAAGAGAAATTGAACAGCCTCACCTTGATAAGATCTGATCAGTCAGACAGGGCAGAAGTGTGACCGTATCTAATATGTAATCTCAGCCATCTTGACAGTCAGATACAGTTTAGAAATAGGGGTACATAGTGACTTTGAACCAACCTGATCAAAAATTTTTGAAAGATCCTCACAGTGAAGAGTACATTGAAATACTATACCTCCTATCATTGCTTCTGAAGCAGTCTGACTTCCCTTCTAATAAGCCTTGGCACAGCACCATGAAAGAAGCAGGGCCCAGCTGTGTTCTTGGTATAAAACTCCTGTGAAGCCAATAAGAATACATCATGAAGACAGTTGGCTAGAAGGTGAAATCCTGTCTTTTGTTAATGCTGAGAAAATCCCACAGAAGTCAGCTGCATTACACAGATATTACTGAAGTAGAGGAGTTTTCCTTGTTTGGTATTTTAGCCAGCAGTATTAGAAAAATAATGAACAAGAAAGCAAAAAGTTCACTAATTAAACTCCCAAAAGAAAGCAAAAAGTTCACTAATTAAACTCCCAAGTAATATTTAATTTTGGTTTTTAGATACCAGATGTGGCCGTTCTTCCAGTAAAAATGAACTAAAATCAACCTGTATTATTTCAGTATTATTTAATAATATTTAGCAATCACTAAGCCTTAATTTGTATGTTTGCAGTGTAATAGAACAAGACCCTCTAAAGACATTTGTATATACTGCAGTCATATCTCCAAATCATAGTTAACATTTTGCAATACTGTACCTACGTTTCAAATTTTGCACCACATTTAAACACCTACATGAATAGGAATTATTCTGAAATCAGATGATTGCAGCACAACCACCTCTAAGTCTGCAAAATTCTGTACTTTGATGGTCAAGCCACATGGCTAGACACTCATTACAACTTGATAGGTAGTAACTGAGAAATTGCTAAAACCGTTCTGGTCCTTAAATTTTGTGGAATGTTTAAATATTCCACTGAATTCTACTATATGTGTCAAAGCACGCATTTCTGAATCCTGGTTGTAAAGATTTTAATTGCATATGAGCATATTCACACCCAGATACATACCTGAAAACACAATTCTCCTAAATTCATAGTGAAGGATGAGGAAAAACTATCAGCAGAGACTGAAACAGAAAATCTATAACAATATGTCACTCCAAACAACTATTAAGACATATCATAGCTGCATGCACAAGAGGAGAGAAAGCCATCTTACAGGGTAATCAAATTACAGGACCACACAGCTGCTTCCATCATGACCAACAATTACAACCTACAATCTGGATATTTTCCATTCATGACATATACCACTGTTCCAGGGAATTTCCCAGTTGTTTTAATAGAATGGCTAACCAGAGATTAGCCTTTATCATTTAAAATTTTAACATGCTAGAGCAATTGCCAAAATTTCATGCAGACTTAAATGTGTGTTTCCAGCATTATCTCACATTAGAGGGTTAATTACCTTCTTGTTCTTAATATAGAACTGCATTTGTTGCTAAGGAAACCAATGATTTCTTCATGTCTACAAGTACTTGAATCATGTTTTGGTTTCTTTGTTTTCGGGGCTGTTTTCTGGGAGGTTTTGTTGTTGCTGTTGCTGTCGTTTTTCACTAATGTTAAATCAGAAAAGGAGAAATAACACCAAGGCTTCAAAATGAAAAATGCAGGCTGACCTAGCAATAGCCAGATTTGTGATGCTGAGGCAGAACAGTGTGTTGCCTGTGGGAAAACGAGCTGTAGGCTCTGCCTTTAATCGTTTCCTCCCAGAAAGCAAAGTTAGAAGCAGTGAGCATGCATTGGGTTAGAGCCCCGAAACTGGTGGTGACTCACCTGCAGGCAGCTCAGGCTACTCTGCCCATTGACTATAGCCCATCACCTTTCCTCTCACGTTCTTCTGTAGGTGTTAGATGTAATAAAAGTATCTATATATCATGGTGGAAAACATTCAAGTTAGCTCCAACTGCAGCAAATCTGGAACCAGGGATCCTGAATATAGAGAATAGTCCTGTGACACCCACTCTGGTAACGTGCAAATTATCTGAAACTCGGAAGTAGGTCGTAACAATGTGCACTACTGCACCCAACTAAATCCTCCCAAGACAATGCATGGCAGGCTGCTAACCAGAAAGATCTGATTCAGTTGAGGAACTGTTTTAATATCAAGAGGGAAAAAAGAAGGGACTGGGGAAAGGAAGGAAACTAGAGAATCCCTTTGAAGAACACCCCATTGAACATTGATCCTCGAAATGGAAATTTAGAGTGAAGATAATATTTTACATTATTTTGAGCCAAATTTAATTCTTTGATGTCTTTTATGTGCCAGTACTTAAAGTATTATATTACCCACTCTTCCACAAGGCAAAGAATATTATTCAACTTTGCAATGTATAATAAAACATGATCACTTTAAGTTTATTATCATTTTGCCTGGCAAGCTTTAACTGGTATTTAGTGGTAAAATTGGCAACTGAAGGTCTTCAGAATCTGTCCACAAGCAGTTCTAAACCAAGTATGATTATTTCTATCTCTTACAAGGAATGTTATGAATATGCTTAACCACAGGAACATATATAGCATCATAAAGGGAGAAGCAGAATAAAAACCCCAACAACTTAGGTTTCTTCTATGAAAGGGTTCATAGAAATAGAATTAGATAGGCATGATTTGGACATTTAACTGCATTTTAAGTCCCTAAACTCACCCAAAAAGCATGTCTATTTGTCTGTCAGTACAACCCTTTATGTGTATAAGGGTCTGAAGTGATGACTTTTTACATGCTTACAAGTATGTGCTAGCTGAAGGGCAAACCCTTTCAAGACCTCCAGTTAACTATTCCTCTGCCTGTCTCTCTTGTTGACACCTTTTTCAGCAGCAGTCTCAGCTCAGGTCTACTTGCTGGTCTCCAACCTGGAGATATTCACGGACACAAAAGTGCTCTCCTAAGCATTCAACCTATGCACCTTAACTAGCACAACACAAGACAAGTAAATATCCAAATATAGCAAGAATGAGTTGATTTCTGTTTGTTGTTTTAAATTAAGACAATTTTCATCACATTCAGTAACTAGATTGTAGGATGTTCTGGCTGACATGGGGCAGTCTGAACGGCTCCTACAGAAAGAGATCTGGGGGTTTGGGTTGATGGCAAGTTGAATACGAGTCAACAGTGTGCCCTGGTAGCCAAAAGGCCCAGCCGTGTCCTGGGGTGCATCAAGCACAGCATCTAGCCGGTCGAGGGAGGTGATTGTCCCACTCTACACCACACTGGCGTGGCCTCACCTTGAGTCCTGTGTGCAGTTTTGGGTGCCTCAATATTAAGAAGGACATTAAACTATTAGAGTGTGTCCAAAGGAGGGCAACCAAGATGGTGAAAGGCCTCAAGGGCAAGACTTAGGAGGAGTATTTGAGGTCACTTGGCTTGTTCAGCTTGGAGAAGAGAAGGCCGAGGGGTGACCTCATCGCAGTCCACAACTTCCTCAAGGCGGGCAGCGGAGGGGGACGTGCTGATGACTCTGGTGACCAGCAGTAGGACGTGAGGAAATGGAATGAAGCTGTGTCAGGGGAAGTTCAGATTGGATGTTAGGAAAAGGTTCTTCACTGAGAGGGTGGTTGGTCACCTGGAGAAGGCTCCCCAGGGAAGTGGTCATGGCAGCAAGCCTGTCAGAGTTCAAGGAGCATCTGGGTGATGCTCTTAGTCATATAGTTTAGTTTTAGGTAGTCCTGTGAGGAGCAGGGAGTTGGACTCCATCCTTATGGGTCCCTTCCAACATGAGATATTCTATGATTCTAAATAAATTCACTTTGTGGAATAGTTAAATATTTTCTGGGAAAATCAGAAAGGTGGTAAATGTGAAACTGAGTCATTAGGCAGTTTTATCAATTGCAGCTGAAGCTATTTTTTGAAGCTTAGGATCCATGGAAGTTGCTAGAAGCCCAATAATTTTAGAAGTGGGATTTTTCCAGTAACACGTGGGTACTGCTCCGGGTATTGCTCAATAGATAAGCTTTTGTGAAACCTGTTTTTAATCATCTAAGATTCATAATTTGTTAGAGTTTTCAGAATTATATTCAGAGTTGTTACTTGTAATAGAAGGCTTAGCTTTTAGGAAAATTCTTTGCAGAGCTGCTGCAGAGCTTCTCCAGATCCCTTCGGGACAAAATTCCCTCTGGTCTGGTCCGTAGCTACTGTTTATGGTGCTAGTGAGAATAATTCCACCTACTCATGATGTCTTCTAAGTATAATATGCATTATAAAGGATGTCTTTGTTCTTCCTCTGATGTTCTTAAGTTTTACCTAACTTCCCTTTATATTTCAGTAGCTTATTAGGTCTATTTATAATTAATTGCATTTCAAATAATGCGTCTTTCATTATTGGTCCTTTTAATGCATTAAAATGTTCTTCAGGTTGTACATCACAAATAACTGCAATATACTTTCATCAGTATTTTCTAAACAAGCCTTACAATAATGTGTGGTGAAAGAATCCTCAGAAGGAAAAGGCAAAGGCAAAGGCAAACGAGAAAAGCATGGATATAAATATGTCTTAAGTACCTTGCATACAAAGTGTCTGAGAAAGGATGTTACCATTCACACTACATAAAAGTCGCTCAGATATTCAGGATAGGAAACAATATAAACATCTAAAATAGATTATGAAAATTAAAGGTCAGATTTACTGTACTCTGGCTGCTTTGTGTGGCTCCAGTGACACAAAGCAGTCATAAACTCAGCTTTAGTAGGTGTTTCAGCTATGTTTATAGCTGATTTGGAGAATGCTCACAATCTTCATTTTAGCTGGAAAAAATCTTGAGCAACTAATTTTCACATGGCAGTCACCATTAAGTAATCAATATGAATCAGCAGCTACAAGGCAATATGAGATTGCACATGCCTACTTTCTCATAATTAATAGAGAAATAACTGCAGTAACTCAGCTACCATGGTACAAATTGTGGTGAACGTAATAAATTTCAGTGGTAAGCATAAATGGAGCTGCTATAGTATCTCAATTCTTTTGTTTCTCCTTTTTCTTTTACGTAGCAAATGCAATGTGCTTTGTAACTAAGTATTTACTTGTCAAACTGTACCTGTCAGGTAACCTCTGAGCTGTTCTTTGGTTTTGTTTTTCTTATATTTTAATACTGAAATAAGAAACTGCAGTGACGTTAGTTCTGTTTAAAATATCTTCTTTTACTGGAAACCAAACCAAACCAAAAACCTTAATTAGCATGAGTTGATTCCAGTGTCAAGAGTGATGGCAGATGACAAGTAGAGGAAACAGCTAAATAATATGCATGTTCCTGCTTTTATGCCTTCCAGGACAGAGAAATATGATTTTTAATCATCCACAAGAAAGAAAATCCTGAAACAACAGCATTCTGTTTACCGCCAAATAAAAAATATACACTAAAGCAATATAAAAGTCATCTAATTCCAAATTGACAAAGTGTGGGAGATTTAAATCTGACATACTGTTTTAACTCTGCCATGAGTTAATTTTTCTCCATTTGTAGCATGAGTTAAACGAAGTGTCTAGCCCAGCTGTGAATTTCATTGGTCTTTTCTGTTCAGGAACTGAACAATCTTAATTTTATTTAACCTTATTTTTTATTGGATTGACCACAGCCGCAGTGGAGAATTGCACTTGCCATTTTACAGAAATATTGAAATAAGAGAGTTCCTTAACTTGCACCCAATCTACTAATCCAGTCAATAATTCAGACTGGCCAATAGGCAAAGCAACTGCCTGCAGCTATTGCAGTCATGATTGAAAAGGACAAGCAAGATCCTTACTTCAAATAACCGCTCTCCCTATTTCTAGCAGGTCTGTTACATATGGAATGCATTTTGCAAATTTAATAAACCATCATCCTTCATGTGTAGCTTGACACTTCTGAATTATGGACTCAGAGACTTGAGGCTTGAAAAGAGGAAAGGTGGAGCCTGCATGAAAAATAGGGTCACCGTAGACAATGCACGTATTCATTCAGCTATACAGAAAGTGTTTGCAGCAGATTGACTCTGCATTATGGAGAAAAGACTACTTTTGAGCCTGTCCTTCCGTTCACTCTGATCATTCAAACAAGCAAACAAAACCCCCAAAAGCCCAATAGTGGAAAAGCAACAGCGACACATAGCATCAAGTCTTAAGATGCTTACAACTAAGGGATGAGGGCCAGTCCACTTAAACTGGGACCAAGGAGTTTTCCAAGGATCTTCTTAGGTTACTTCTCACTGATTTGGATAGCTGAGGTGGAAGACGTCCACGTATAACATATAGCTCCCTTTGGAGCCAACAGCCTGGCCACAGAGATCCAGCTGGTGAGTCACAAGATTTCTGGCAGGATGAACTAAATCACTCAAAGTGAGGAATGTGAATCAAACGATGGTTTTATCCTTTCAGAGGTTTTCCTTTCTTCTCAGACCTCATACCAAATTAAGCACCTAAATGACCTATCTGTGCTTCTGAAACAGTTAAACGGCTCTATTTCATGTATCATCTCCAGATAAAATGTCTCCAGATAAAACGTCTTCTTGTTTCAAGGGCTCACTTTCAAACACGATGTCTTTGCTTTTGCCTCTCTGAAAGATTAAGCTTATCTCACTGGAGAGCTGTTTTAGCCAGCTGGTGTGGTTTTTATGTCAACGGGTAAAATTTTTATCTCACAGGCAGCACCTAGGCTTTTCTGACGTCATCAGCAGAAAGGATGATAGTCAAGTGCTCTGGACCAGTTTACCTATATGCTTTAAGGTCTGGGTCCTATCACGGACCGTGATGTGGTTCACAGCAGGAAATCCTTGGTTTACTCCAGAATGGTATGAATGGATGTACGAGCAACGTGCACAAGCAGCACACCAGCAAAAAAGGCAGGAAGGGAGGGAGGCAACTCGATAGCATTGGTGAACTTGTGCACAAATCAAGATGAGATTTCTCTTCTCATAAATTTATTCAACTAAGTAAAGTGCTTGTGACTGGAGTGTGATCATTCCGGGCTATACGTGCATTCAACGAGGAGATGCTGACAGCTCTCAGAGAGGATTTTGTCCACTAAAGATTGCCCTAAAAGGCTGATCTTTCCCTCCAGGTGACACAAGGAGCGAAGGCTGACAAGTCCTCTAACACTGGCTTCTCAGTTTACTGCCTAAACTCTTTGGGGTATGAATACAGGCTCTTCTCAGCACAAGGCCCTTTCTTTAAAAAATGTTTCATAAAAAATAAAGGTTCCTCTCTGTCCCGTGACTATTTCTACATACTTATTCCTATTCTTGGATTTACATTTTGAATACACTGAAGACAAGGCTAAAAATTCTCAGGAATTCATCAGGACCAAAGTTTTGAGTTTTATAATGAGCAAAATTAAAGTATATTCTGAAGGGTAGCAACGTATCGCCCCAATAATTTATTCATTGTGATTATGTGATACAGCTTTTTCCATTGAATGTTTAAATTGAATTTGCATAAAAGGAATAAAATTCTTAAAATATATATAGACTTGTCCCAAATAGCAAATCTCACCTTGGGAGTTTCTACATTCCTGAGCCATGAAAAATAGCTGCTGGTTAATTTTGTCCTTCTGGCATGACTCAGTAATAGAGTAATGATGTGCTTGAGATATCATTAAAAGTCTGAGAAGTAGCTCTGGAAGTTATACGATTTAAATAGCCTGAAAAAGAACGCTTAAAAATCCTTATTTGCTGTTGTACCTCTTTTATATTATTCTGTAGAAATGGACTGGGAAAAATAAACTGAAATGTGGGTTGTTTTTTTTTTTAAAGTAAAGAATTTCACAATATTTGAGAAGTCTTGGGCCATACTACATATATCATTATTTTGATTCATAACTGCTATGTCATGACATAACATGCTGTAAAGTGTGCTTTTGTATGTGAATTATAAGTAGAAATGGAAAACTGATGGGAAAACAGCTATTAATTTTTTCTACCTGAAAGGTGAAAGAATAAGAGGTTTAGAAAAACATCTACAGATATTTTTAATTTGCATATTTTAAATTCATAGTTATCTGGAGAACTTTGAGTAAGAAATAACACCTGGATTACTGTATTAAGGAACTAACTATAATACAATTATATTTATCATCCATTCTCAAGAGAATTGTGTCAAGATAGATCCTCTGTTGTTTAACTATAAAAAGAAATGCTGGAAATTAGATACACTATTAGTAAATGTGGGTGTATTTTCCCTGCCACCTTAAGAGGAGTCACAGTCCTTATTTATAAATGGAGAATACAAGCGAAAAACAGTAATTTACCTTTTATGTTAGCCCATTCAAAGGTAAACAGTTTCTTCTTCTTTCCCTAAAAACACACATAAAACAAAGTGACCTTATTTGTCATGTTCTTCTTTGTCAAACCTGGCTGTTAAGCACTAAAAGTGTGTAGCAGTAACATGAGACCTAGCAGAAAAATGACTTAACACAGGGTAGATAATGTGGCATTATTTTGTTTTCAAGATGAGTTGTCTGTTAATGTAGATTACAGAAAAATAAGAAGAAACATGAAAAACCAAGTACTTATTTTAATTTCAAACATAGAAAGAATAAAAATACTTCTTCCTTGCTTTTAGAAGGAGAGTAAAAAATGATGCAGCTGCAGAGCACCACAGTTTTAGCGGTGAAATCCTGTTTCTCACAGGATGAGATCTGCTATAAAATTGAAACACAGTTTTCAAATGGATTCTATGTTTAACCTAACAGTTTCACCTGTCCTCACTCACTGATATTGAGTGGCCACCAAATGTTTTTTATTCCTTCAGATAATAATTCCCTCTTGCCTCCATTGTTTGGAATTACAAAAAATGTAAAAACGTGAGTCCTGGGAAAAAGTAACAGCTGAATACTTCTGGGATATTAGTAACATTTGTGCAGACTTCACTGAATGTAAGACGAGCTCAAGCTGTCATGCTCTGCAGTAAGTTTACTACCCACAAGACTCTCCATGTTGTTTGATTTCATTGCAGTTAATAATCAAGATAATTTATTCTAACATTGCTGAGTTTTGGAGTTGTTTGGGGGTTTTGTTTGCTGGGTTTTTGTTTGTTGTGTGGGGTTTTTTCATTAGTTTTGTCCTGTGGTGAAAAAAAAAAAAAAAGCTTAACATTGCTTAAGTGAAAGTGCACTATGAGGCAACAGTTGGAAAAAAACAAATATAATGAAAGTCTAAGCTGCATTGCAGGTATATTATTCAATTTTCCCTGGTAACAACTAGCTAATTCCCAGATCTGCCCAGTGTGTACATGGCCCAGATTCATGTTATCAAGTGTACCCCGAGTTCATCTGACATTTGATCCTTTTCTGAATAAATATTATTACACATATTTTTTGATTGCTCAGTATCTCTGAATCCCCTTAATAATAAATGGGGTTTGACCATGAAAGAGCAAGCAATGTCACAAAAACTAAGCAATGCCCCAGCCCTCCTAGCCAAGACTGATAATTCTAATATATATTATCATCAAATAAAGACTCTTCCCTCCTACTCAGCTCAGCTTAACTAAATTGCAGTACAGTCTGGAGGTTTCAGAGCTCATTCTGAACCCTAGTGTCATACCTAAGACACCTGTAGGGTTCTCCACTTGGTAGAATAACCAATCAGAGGGAAAGGTGTTTGAATATCATTTTCTGTTGAAGCCTCAAGGCCCCAGCCAACCTGATGAATAGGTTCTAGACTGCCTTTGTCAGCTGTTGCTGCAAAAAAAGTTTATCTAAGGGGCCTATTAATTGATCTTCATGTAACATTCTGCTCTCCCACTGTTCTGTACTTTTGGGATTGCATAGAAATGCAACCATGCATGGCTATAAGTCTGCCTGACAGATCTCTCATTAAGTATAAGATTCCCCAAGATATTTTATGAAGCATTATTCCCCCAGTTTTGGTGTGAAGGGCATATCAAGACCTTTGAAAAGCTTTTCGTAACCATGCAATTAACCCTAAAGAAATGTGTATTGGTTTTGTTTGGCAAGGTTTTGGTAGCGGGGGGGGGTTACAGGGGTGGCTTCTGTAAGAAACTGCTGGAAGCTTCCCCTGTGTTCAAGAGAGAGCGAGCCCATATTAGCCGGCTCTGAGACGGACCCGCCGCCGGCCAAGGCCGAGCCAATCAGTGATAGTGGTAACGCCTCTGTGATAACATTTTTAAGAAGGAAAAAGTTGGGACGGAGAGAAACTGCCGCCGGAGTGAGGAGTAAGAACATGTAAGAGAAACAAGCCTGCGGACACCAAGGTCAGTGAAGAAGGAGGGGGAGGAGATGCTCCAGGCACCGGAGCGAAGATTCCCCTGCAGCCCGTGGTGAAGACCCTGGTGAGGCAGGCTGTCCCCCTGCAGTCCAGGGAGGTCCACGGTGGAGCAGATCTCCACCTGTAGCCCGTGGAGGACCCCACGCCGGAGCAGGTGGGTTCCCGAAGGAGGCTGTGACCCCGTGGGAACCCCGCGCTGGAGCAGGTTCCTGGCAGGACCTGCGGATCTGTGGAGAGAGGAGCCCACGGAGCAGGCTTTCTGGCAGGACTTGTGACCCCGTGGGGGACCCGCGCTGGAGCAGTGTGCTCCTGAAGGACTGCACACCGTGGAATGGACCCATGCTGGAGCAGTTCGTGAAGAACTGCAGCCCGTGGGAATGGCCCACGTTGGAGGAGTTCGTGGAGGACTGTCTCCCGTGGGTGGGACCCCACGCTGGAGCAGGGGAAGAGTGTGATCAGCCCTCGTCCTGAGGAGGTGAAGCGGCAGAAAATAACGTGTGATGACCATAAACCCCATCCCTGTCCCCCTGTGCCGCTGGGGGGGCTTGGTGG
This sequence comes from Astur gentilis, assembly GCF_929443795.1. NCBI lineage: Eukaryota > Metazoa > Chordata > Aves > Accipitriformes > Accipitridae > Astur > Astur gentilis. The sequence goes on from NC_064892.1 coordinate 2,067,080, forward strand.
TGAAATCCGGGAGGGTAGTTGTGCCCGGGAAGAACGGAGGGGTGGTGGGAAGGTGTTCTGAGATTTCGTTTTACTTCTCATTACCTTGCTCTGGTTGATTTGTAATAAATTGAGTATGTTTTGCAAATTGAGTCTGTTTTGCCCGTGACGGTAATAGTGAATGATCTCTCCTGTCCTTATCTCGACCCGCGAGCCTTTTGTTATATTTTCTCTCCCCTGTCCAGCTGAGGATGGGGGAGTGATAGAATGGCTTTGGTGGGCACCTGGTGTTCAGCCAGGGTCAACCCATCACAGTCTTTTTGGTGGAGATGCCGGGGAGATGTGAGGAATTTGAGATAAGGATAGTAACTGAGAGAGGTAACGGGCAAAACATGGACTGAACGCAGCTAGAGAGTTAAGAGCTGCTTGATGAGTGGGGAATCTTTATTGTTGTAATTGTGGTGAAGGGATGAGGGGTGGATTGTGTGTGTAAATTGTCCACTTTTGTCAGTTTTGTGATGATATTATTTTGATTTTGGTGTGGGAAATTATTTTTGTGATGTGAGTGAAGACTTTGTGTGATGAATGTGGATTTTAATGATAGTTCTTAAAAATGTGATGCACAGAGGCGAGGGGTGGAATGTATTGGTTTTGTTTGGCAAGGTTTTGGTAGCGGGGGGGGGTTACAGGGGTGGCTTCTGTAAGAAACTGCTGGAAGCTTCCCCTGTGTTCAAGAGAGAGCGAGCCCATATTAGCCGGCTCTGAGACGGACCCGCCGCCGGCCAAGGCCGAGCCAATCAGTGATAGTGGTAACGCCTCTGTGATAACATTTTTAAGAAGGAAAAAGTTGGGACGGAGAGAAACTGCCGCCGGAGTGAGGAGTAAGAACATGTAAGAGAAACAAGCCTGCGGACACCAAGGTCAGTGAAGAAGGAGGGGGAGGAGATGCTCCAGGCGCCGGAGCGAAGATTCCCCTGCAGCCCGTGGTGAAGACCCTGGTGAGGCAGGCTGTCCCCCTGCAGTCCAGGGAGGTCCACGGTGGAGCAGATCTCCACCTGTAGCCCGTGGAGGACCCCACGCCGGAGCAGGTGGGTTCCCGAAGGAGGCTGTGACCCCGTGGGAACCCCGCGCTGGAGCAGGTTCCTGGCAGGACCTGCGGATCTGTGGAGAGAGGAGCCCACGGAGCAGGCTTTCTGGCAGGACTTGTGACCCCGTGGGGGACCCGCGCTGGAGCAGTGTGCTCCTGAAGGACTGCACACCGTGGAATGGACCCATGCTGGAGCAGTTCGTGAAGAACTGCAGCCCGTGGGAATGGCCCACGTTGGAGGAGTTCGTGGAGGACTGTCTCCCGTGGGTGGGACCCCACGCTGGAGCAGGGGAAGAGTGTGATCAGCCCTCGTCCTGAGGAGGTGAAGCGGCAGAAAATAACGTGTGATGACCATAAACCCCATCCCTGTCCCCCTGTGCCGCTGGGGGGGCTTGGTGGTGAAATCCGGGAGGGTAGTTGTGCCCGGGAAGAACGGAGGGGTGGTGGGAAGGTGTTCTGAGATTTCGTTTTACTTCTCATTACCTTGCTCTGGTTGATTTGTAATAAATTGAGTATGTTTTGCAAATTGAGTCTGTTTTGCCCGTGACGGTAATAGTGAATGATCTCTCCTGTCCTTATCTCGACCCGCGAGCCTTTTGTTATATTTTCTCTCCCCTGTCCAGCTGAGGATGGGGGAGTGATAGAATGGCTTTGGTGGGCACCTGGTGTTCAGCCAGGGTCAACCCATCACAAAATGTCATGGGACAAAAGAAAAAAAAAAGTGCATAGCTTCATTAAGTGATTATGACTAATGCAGGCTCATTACAAGTGTGTTTGGGCAACTGAATAGTATAAACACCAAAAAACGAGGAGACCCTCGTTAAGTGGATACAACTCATGTTTAGAAAGACTCATTCTAATAGTAAAAGTTACACTTTATGTCAATCTAGATTAAACCCTTTTAAAGCATTCATTATGAACAGTATTTTGTTGTTGACCTTTGTTCTGATAACTGTAAGCATTTACATTCGTTAATATACTCTTACCTCAGTGGTAATTACAATAAACTAATTATATTCACTAAGTACCTACCATTTATATGCTGCTTGAGTTTTTCATTGTTGTAGTAAAAGACCAACGTTAAGAAAAAAAGAAAATTAAGTAAGATTTAGGCTAAATACAAAGAATCAAAAGCAACTGACCACAACTGTATAAATCTATGTATCGGAAGCTACAATACTATACCACATTTTAAAGACAAGTAAACCCAACAGTCTGACTTTCAGGCGTGCTTCTGATCTATTAAATTTATAGCAGACAACAGAGCTTAAAGATTCTCAACACCCGTCAAAACTGTTCTGCTTTTACTTGGGTGCCCAGATGAAGATTATGGAACGCAACTTCAGGCATCCCACTGTGACAATTTTCACTCCTGTCCTCTTTGCTCTCTCTTGTTATGCCTAATGCCAGCAAAAACCTGGTGGAAATATAACAATTTAATAAAGATAAAGTACAGAAAAAAGAAATTGCTCCGAATTCCAGCTGGGTTTTCCACTTTGATGGTAATTATCATAAGTGCCTCCCCACGACTGGAAATGAGAAGAGAAACTGCTGTTATTGCCACTTCCCTGCTCTCTATGTTGCTTTTTTTATCCACAGTAGCCCCCTAAACAAGTTATCCAAAACCAACAAGCTGTGAGGCTCAGCTACTATGCACTCATTTCAAAACCACTTTTGAACGCAACAGTACCCACGCTCTGTTTTTCTTCTCAGCTATTAACTTCTCTGCCACCACATAACATGCCAAAGGAAAGATGGTATTTCACAAAATGGGGAAACCAAAAAAAAAGGACAAAGGCAACAATGAAGTACTGCTGCAAAAGTGCTCGGGGCTCAGGCTAATTGAGCATTATGTATGTTCCCGTTAATACATTATAGTTCCTTATCCTAAGCCTTGGCATCTCTTGGTGAGGAATTGGCCAGGAGCTGAAGTGGTCCTCAGATGGCATGGGAACCGTAGAAATACTCTACTGTCACCCCAGTACTGGGCATGTAGAAGAATTAAAATTAAAGAAAGGACAGAAACAGCTTGAGAGGCCAAGTGAAGCAGCCCCTGGAGAATAGTTACCTGCCAGCCCAAATCAGAGGTGCGTCGAAGCCCCAAGCAGTCCAAGGTCAGAAGCAAAGGGGAAGGAGAGCACCCAGAGCCAGTGCGCTACCTTCACCGGGCGCTGCCGCTGTGCTCGGGCCCCAGGCACCCCTCCTAAGAGCCTGGTGATGCATCAGAGAAAAGGACATTACAGATCACAAAATATTCCTGCCGCACTGCGGAAGCTAACTGTGCAGCGTGGTCGGCTTAGACCCCCTTTCACGTCTATGGGGAGAGATAAGCACGTTGAAGAAGCTGTTCGGATCGCACGTGACATAAAAGTACTTTCTCCAAGGGCCCGCTCTACTTATTTCCATTGACTAGAGATGAAACTGAAGCTGACTAGGCTCCTAATTTAGGTATTAAGTCTACAGCTGAGTAGGAATAAGTTGATCTCCATGTTTGTGTTATATCATGTTTGAACTGACAAGTAGAAGTACCACTGTTGCAATAAGACAATAAAATTCTGTTCTTCTTTTTTTTTTTTTTTTTTTTAAAAATTTATTTTTATATTTTAGACTATTTCCTCTTGTGGACTTCACAAAGGAATTCATTGTGTTAGATTAAAATGAGTCAACAACATTCACTGTTGTTTAAAAAAATAATACAAGGAGAGAAATCTAGAAGCTACCACTTTATACAGCCTTTACTCTGAATTCAGTTTTAACAGTATTCTGGCCTTGAAACTAGTTTTAGTTTCTAGAAAACAAGTAAGTACTGATTTTTTGATAATACAAATGAAAATAAATTATTGTCTCGAAAGATCATTCAGGAGGGACATAAAGAAATATGATGACAGTTCACATGATCGTCCATTTAATTGTAGTGTCATTACATATAAATAAATTTGACAGTGTTTTAAAGTTACCTAAATATATGCTTATATACAAATAGCTTTATAGATGCAAGTATCTTCTAGCATTCAGTAGTAGAAGGGATATCTGATGTCCTATAAATTAACTTAAAAACACCAATTTATTTTTAAGTGGATGAATCTCTTCAGTTAGACGAAAAGAAAATTATATTATAAGGAATTATTAATCAATTTAAAAGTGAATTATAGGCATGAGGCCTTTTAGGATTCTTAGTCTTGCAAATCTTCACTACTGAAGTAATCAAGGTAAATGAAAGCATGAAAAATAGTCAATATTTTCTAATAAACATTGATTTTTTTTTTTTTTTACAGGTAAAGCATGATTTTTTTCAGGGGTGAAATAACACAGGGGATGACTGAAGAGAATGCCGTTCTGCAAACATAACAAATCCGCATCTTAGCAAAGCATTTGGTAGAGTCTTGTGCAATATTACTCTGAAAAATCAAATTTCCTTTGGTACAAACCGTATGATATAGCATGAAAAGTAGCTCAATAGCCATAAACAGTAGTTAATGATGAACGACAACTTATCAGATAGGGAGAGATGTCTAGGGGCATACTAGTGTAGAAGGTTTCAGCCTCCTTCTTTATCTGACATCTTCATTAATAATTTAGAAGGGAGTTCAAATATCGCGTTAATGAAACTCACAGATGATGCTAAATTGAGATGTGATGCAAACATAGAGAATGACAAAGAATAAAGTAGTGGGATACTAGTTATGAATCCACATAGATACTAAGTATCCGGCACTTCCACTGACTTCACCAGCTTAAAGTTTGTTTTATACTCTACATTATGTATGTATAAGGTTCCTGAAACTTATTTCCAAAGTCAACTCCCTCCCTGCTTCCAAATTTGTCCTAAAAGTCTTTTTATTGTCGTCGGAGAATAAGCTACCCATAATAATCACTAAAAAATACAATGATTTTTTTTTTGCATAACTGGAAATAAATATCTGAGAAAGAAGAAGGTAGATATCTGTACAGGAATCCGTACGGAGACAGAATAAAGAATATTTTAATAGATTACTTGTGCATTTAAATATGTTTAAATAGGAAATATAAAAAAGAAATTATTAATGTCATATAATAATACATCTTACATGAAATAAATTCTGTGTAATTAGTAGTACAAAGATGCCGGAATTATAGGGAAGAAAAACCCAACTAGTTCCCTCCTGCTCTTTGCACATAGGGAGATCAGAAGGAACTTAAATTTGTTTGCTTATGACTGAAACAGTTGACGGATTACTGCAGGATACTATGGTTCCTCAAATTCAGTTTCTTCATTTTCATTGGATTTTTATCTCCTAGTGACATACAGTCATATTTCTTGTCTGTCCAGAACTGCCTTTGCACACGTGTCAAACTATTTCCTTCAGTCAGGTGCGCTGGGGAAGCAAAATCACCTTTCCTTTTTTTGCCTCTCTCCTCCTTTCCCATGAGGATCATATTGCAGGATCAGGCATTGTGATCTTACAATACAAGCTCAATATTGTTGCTGAAATGAAACGCTATTCTTAACTAACAGAATACAAGTACTGAACGTTACACAAAGAATACTACATTTCAACATAACTATTTGCATCTGTGAATGTTTAGATTTTTTGGTTTTCTCTAAAAGTAGATTTTGGGGTTTTGTTAGATTCGTTAAATTTGTTTTGCCGTTTGTTTAGCAAATTTTCATATCTTAAGTAAAATGTGTTACACACTCTTTCAAATGTAAATAAGTTTGGTTTGGGTTTTTTGGGGTTTTGTTTGTTTGGGTTTTTTTAGAATGAAAGGAACAAAGCAACATTTATCTAACAACTCCTAGTTATATTCTTCCACTGGTTGTGTTTTATTTAAATTTTGTGAACTTCAAGGATTTTGAAGAAGGAAAAATGCCTAAAATGGAAGGAAGGTTTTGCACTGTGTCAGAACTTTTATAAAGGTAAAACCTCCTGCATCTTTGCAAAATGAATGGGGCAGGTGTGTCCCTCATACTCCAGAAGGACTTCTTGCATGGAGATGCGACCACCGCTGTCATGAAACTCTTGAATATATTTAGGGAGGAGTAGGCTTTTCCACAATAGGAATTTCCCAAATGTTCTGCTTCATAATCTTGAACAGCTGAGACTAGCTATCATATACTTTTGAAGATTTTGTAACTCCACATATCATCAGGGACTGTGTTAATTCCTCTCTAGACAATAAGAAACAAGCAGTTTTATTAGGACAACTCTTTGTGCACTTATAAGCAGGGTTTCTACCAAGTATTCCTCTTGAAAATGTGTGAAGAAGAAAGAAGCATCGTAAAATGACGTGTGACTATAAAAGGAGATAATAAAAAAGTTTTTAAAAGTTCATCCTTTTTTATTATCAGACAATTATGAGTGTGGAGGATTAGTCAGATATGCCCAGTTATACAATTTGCAAATGTTCTCTTGCAGAAACAGACGTAGCATGCACATTAATAAGATATACTGCATATATAGCTTCTAGTTTACATGCTTTGGTTACAAATAGAATGTCATGTCTTAGGGGACAGCATGATGGCATCGATGTTACTAGCAATAAAACGCAGGAACAGAATGAATGAACCTTTATTGGCTTGTAATTTCACTGTCTCAACACTTTTTTAAATCTGAATGTTGCTTGCTACTTTATTAGAAGCAACTCTGTTGCCTCAGTGCCAGCAAGTATCAGCTGAAATTAAGTACTGAGAAATCCCTATTGATTATAACATTACTGTGTTACAAAACCAATTTACATCTCAATTCTTAGAACACTGAAAAGTCTCAGGTAGATCCCTCATTACTCAGAGTTAAAACATATAAAATGAGACCTTACATTTTAAACTACATGATGGATTTAAAGTTTCTTAGACTTGTTGTTGCAGTGATTGACAAGCATAACTGTCATGCAAAGCATACTTTAACATGGATAAAGTACATTTTAAACTTGACTATGTTTCTGTCAAGAAATAGAGGGAAATATGACAGTTGATCTCACAAAGATGCAGTTTTAATGTTGTAAATATATTTATCTTTCCTCATAACCTAGAGTGATAAAATAGCGACAATATATATGAAAATATCTGAGTACTTTCTTCTAATCAATGTCATTGCTTATTTCAGAACATTAATGTAGTTGAGTACACTCCTGGTAGTAGAAACTGAACTTGTTATTCCCACACCTGTAGGTCATGTCAAAGAGTTTATTTGACCTTGGCTTTGCATTTTGGAGGAATATTCTTATACAAATCACTACCACGGGAAACAGGACAAGACTGGTACAATCTCTTTTTTGTTTGTTTGTTTCTGTTTCTACAACATTTTATACTCAGGCGTATTAAAAATCCTCCCCTAAAAGCAAAATAATACTTTCAGTACAGATTATTAAGACTGCAAAGTCAAGTATTCAAAATTGGGGAGTACTGCAATTAGATTTAACTTAAATTGGTGTCATCAACTGTATGTGTTCTGATAAATGTACCTGCATACAGTAAGTGACTAACTTAAGTAACGAATATAATGTAGGAAAGACTACAGTGATTTTGACCAAAGATCCATCAATCCTAAATTTATTTATCTCACCATGATCATTTATTAATATCTAAGGAATAGTGTAAGACTACTGTTTTCCCAGAATATTTCTGCAGTTTCAAGCAGCTTTTCTTTTTGCTACCACTTCTTAAACCAAACCCAATGTCTTTGTATTTGAAACATGAAAACTTTCCCCACCCAAACCATTCTGTGACAAGTAGCTTCATAAATTAATTACACAGTATAAAAATGTACTTCCTTTTGTTTGCTTTTCTACCTGTTATTTTGAACATTGTTCTTATGTTTTTAATTTATTTTTCTTTTACATGTATTATGGAATGCAACGCCAAGAATGTGAAGTGCAATTCCTGACCCATAGAGAGAAGGGGAACAGTTGTAATATCTGTGTTGGTTAGCTAATATGTAATATTGGTGTTTCGCCTAATTTAAGAAACCTGTGTTGTCTGTTGAGAACACAGGGACACTGCAGTTGTCTGACCTCACTGGTGGGGGTTGATGCACTGTAATGACATGAAACAAATGCAGATAGAATTAATGTGAAAAAAATTAAGAGAATGGCCACATCCCATCTGTGACAATTTGAGAAAGATTACTTTGGTCTTGATGCTGCCACATGTGAAAAATTCTCACTTAACACCTGTATCAAAGGAATGAAAGACTGAGAGATTTCCCTAATCAGCAGTAGTCCAAGCTTAATTTGTTATTATGTTTTAACCATGAAAACATGGACTTTGTTTTTAATTTTTCTCCATGATCAAAAAATCACTGAAGTGCATACTCATTTTTTAACATTAAATGGCTCACTTCACAACCATAATGTTATAGCAGCACTTAGGGATTTTGCTGGATTAAGGCTTTAGCCACTAATGCCGTCCTAACTTTTTTTTTACTTTGATGTTTCCTAGACACATAATGAATTTCTAACCCCTAGGACCCTTCCATTCTCCACTGAACTGTAAGCTTGGAGTTCAAGTCTATTAGAAGGTCTATTTGTTACTACTTAGCCTGGCAGTATCATACTGGCATCATGTTGAATCTCTGGAAGTGAACAACAAGCTTAAATAGCTACTGAAAAGTTTTGGGGTTTGTTGTTTTTGTGTTGTTTTTTTTTTTTTTTTAAAGCCAGAGCTATAAAAATATCACTCTTTCCTTGTAATGAAGTTCTTTTATTTTAAAGTTTCTTTCCTGGTAGAGAAAATATTACTGCAAAAGCTGCTTCTAACACAAACACTCACTTTATTTTTATTGATTTCTTTTCAACAAATGGCCAGGCAGTCACTTTTGATAAAACACTTAGTAAGGGTAAATGGATCAGGAAATATAACCTAGCCAGTGGACTTTGGGCAGAATGATGAAGGTCGCTAAGGGTTGCTTGTGAAATTATTAAATCCATAACAGTAACATAGACTTTTATTTATAATGCATACACATACATAAAGCAACACAACAAAGTACTCTAAAGTATCGTGGTCATATCTTGCCATCAGACATAGAAAAATCTCCCTGATTTTCATTAAAATGTTGGTGTGTCTAATGGCAATGTTTGTCCCTATGGAGAACTTAACAGATGAATATTTTTCTTCAAACAAAAGCTTCATTTTTTATTTTGATAATCTGGAAATGGATAATAAAGAAAAATCTTTTCTTTACAGATAGGTATTAATCTCAATTACACAGGCATATCACATTTAATACACAGTTTCCAAATTTACACTAAGTGAACTTAAGAATAAAGTTTTTTCCATCAAAAGCAGGGAGAGCTTTCAATGTAAGAGGTCGGTGCAATTCACTGCATGAAGGGAGCAGCTGCAGACTGGAAACATGTGAGGCCCCCGGAGCATTACGGTCCTTGTTCAGTAAGGACCAGAGTTTTGCATTTGCTTCCTACAGTTCTCTTTTTATTAGGCTGCTGAGGGACAGCCAGGAAAAAAACCCCAATGTTATAAGAAGGTATTTGAGACAAAAAGAAACATAGGACCTGGACAGAATGTGTGATTTGCTCTTCAGGTCTCGTGCTGAAATTCTGAAGTGGAACTTTTAAAAGGGATTAATATTTTTAACAGCTATAAACGTTTCCCCTCAATTTATTGAACACTTGAAATCCTGAAGCCCAAGATTCACTTGGCATTATAAAGCCAATAAACACACATCAACAATTGCATCTTCAGAATAACATGCTTTCTTATCAATACAGACTAGTCTTAATTTCTCTAGAATTTAGAGGATCCAGGCACAACTAGTCATGTAATACAAAATGTAAATTTTAGTTACCTAACAGTCATAGTGGAATCCAAGCCTCCTTTACTGGGATCAAAAGCTCCTTTAGGTGTCTGTATTCCTTCTATAAAGCCTGGAGTTAGATCATCAGGTGTTTCAAACAGGATATATACGACATCAGCAACAGTAGCTGAGCAGTTTTTTAACCTTTACAAGGTGTTCAACATGGAGTTATACAGGAAATTCTTTTCCTCTCCAAATCCCATCAGTAGTCATAGAGTTGAAAAGAATTTTCTTCATTCAGTATTCAGAATCTCCCTTCAAAAGGCTGACTCAGCAGCTACTAAAGGAAAAGACATTACACCGTTTACTTTTTGTTTAATACTGTTTAAAGAACTTTTGCAGGAAAATAAAGAACAGGATTCCATATACTCCTCAATCCGAAGGCATTCAGCCTGTCATCTTTCACTTGACAGAAGAGTGTCCTAATCATTGGACACAGCTCTTTACGCTATATTTGTTATGACTGACAATTCTAAATGTTGAAATTCAGGACAGTCTCAGACAGATAAATTACTCTTAGTCAGATGTATCAGACTTGCTCACTACAGGTCAAAGACTTGGTAGATGATCAGTAGCCTTGGTAGATGATCAGTAGCCTTTGGTATGGGAGATATTACATTCACGTGATTTATTGGTCTGTGCAGAACAACAATATTTTGCCATTCCAACACTGTGAGCATTTAGAAATGCTGTCAGTTAGAGTAAAAATACAGGAAAAAATATGCTTCATCTATTTTATCAAATGGAGCTGAGATTTTAAAAATCAGTATGGGACATCTCACGTTACACAGGATGCCTGACAACACCACCTACAGAAAACTGGAACACATTGAAGAAAAAACATAAACCTATGGCCTACAGGACCATGACCTTTAGTGATGCACAACAAGTTTTCAAGTGCATGATATTCTTCCTTCTTTAAGTAAGCACACAGCTTCAGATCATCAGGAATGCTTTACCTTAAACATGTACAAACCCACTGCTCTCCCTTTTCTGAAGCTTGCTATCTATGTGCAACACAGTTCAGCTTTAAGTTAAGGTTCAGGAAAATGTAAGTCTGCATTTTTAGTGTTCTACTCAGTAGGGATGAAATTAAACACTGAAACCAGAAATGAAGCTGGAAGCAGGGACTAGGGTTCTCCCAGGTGAGAGTCCTAATAACTTAGCAAAGTAATGCTCACCACCTGCTCACTCCCCTTCCAGCCCTATATATGCAGGGCCGAGTTCTGCATAGCAACACAGAAGAAAAAATAAGATGAAGGCGTCATTTCAGAAAGGAAGTGAAGAGTAATCTTTCACACCTGTGCTGAATCCTACCTAAAAGGTAATTTGCTGATTGGAGTGCTCTTTCTAGATTCTTGAAAAGAGAATCCTGAATTCTCCTCAGTCTAGGGAGAGTAGCATATCCAGGTCTGGATGATGGTATCTTTCTACTCATTTTTATATTAGAAATAAACCCTTTTTGAGATGCTTAGTCCTGGTGGCATCCCTCAGAACTGGTCAGACATACATCTGCAATCTCAGGGCAACAGAATATTCCCAACCAGTCAGTTTTAGTTTCATATTTGAAGGGATGTGGGCAGGAGTTAAACAGCTAAATCCCTTAAAGAAGAAAAATTCTGCATATGTTCACAATTTTGGACCACAGATGTGGTTGTGCAGATAAACTGCATAAACTGAATAAAGTTTACTCTCTCTCTCTCATTTTTTTAAAACTTAGATGCCAAAAGGCTTCTTCAGTTGTGTTCCAGGCTCTTATGTAGTCTTCTGGATCTGAACTTCACTTATTATGCCAGGCTGGCTTCTGCAGCAATAGGAAATATCGTACTTACTGTTTAACCAGTTTGTAGAATTTTTCTGTATCATTCATATAAGCACAGATTATTTATTCTCTGAAATTTTATTTCATATTTTTGCATGTGTTTTGTGTTTTGCATAGAAAACATCTTTTGGCAAGTCACATATCACCATCAAAATAACGTGGTTTCTTCTGAGAAAACTTTTTGTGCACAAATAGAATGTAAAATATTCTTTTTCCAAAGCTGTCAAACTTTTCAGGGATTGGCCAACACTTTTCTATCTTCCAGCTTGATAACAAGAAAGGGAGAGTCTCTTTACACTGAGGTATTTGAACAGAGGCCAGCAGCGCATTGCTGCTCTTAACTAATCAGACCTAACTCCTCCTCCTCAGAGCGCTACACCAGGGTAGCTGTGGAAGAAATGCAAGAAGTGTGATTACAGCTAAATAGTTTTATTTAAGTCACTTCAACCAAGGGAACAAACTGAATGACTGAAAGGATGATGTCAAAATGTGACCACATATCTTTGCTGTCACCCATAATCATTACTTTTCACAAGAATTCATTTAATCTAATAGAAAGATTCTTAAACTTTCATGGGGATTGGATCCAAAATAGCCATATTTACTTGCTACTTCCTTACTTAATTCAGTTCCATAGCACAAAGAAAAAATTTCATTTACTGATTCATTTTCAGTTTAACACATTCAGTGATCATCCATAAAAGAAATGTGCTTTCTCAAAAAAAAAAACCAACAAAACACCAAACAATGCATGTAATACCTAGATAATATCAAGCCATAGCTTCTATTTATATGATTTGCAAGGAGTGATAGGATTATACTGCAATAATCATGTACATTCAATACCTAAAAAAATTCAATGTCCTTTGCTATGAATATACTTTCAGCTGTTTGTGAGCAGGTTTATTACAACTGTTTGATCAGTTTACTTTAATGGAGCTATGCCTGATTTTGGCTGAAAGAAGTACTAGAAGAATAAGATTCGTGGTGAAAAAATGTTAGCAGCAATTCCAAAGTTACTCTTTTTTTCTTTTTTTTAAACATCTTTATTGTTTTCAGGGTTTTTTTGAGGGGAAGAAAAAAAAACACCCCCAAGATTTTTTTTGTTTCATTTGTGTTATCTTTTTAGTACCATCTGCAATAGCTGGGATCTGGTATGACAAGAAAAAACAGTATTTTAATTTATTGATGTTGGTCTATATTTTTTAGTCCTTGAAAACTCCACAACTCTGGGAGAGAGATAGTCTTTTTTAGAAGTTACTCAGGATATGACTACTTAACTCCATCTTTAATAATGGAAAATTTAGTCAAGAAGATAGATAGACAAAACTGTTTATACAATATACATGAGCTCTTTGTGTTCTAGGGTGCATTGTGATACGTGAATGTTCAGATTTTTCACATTATGAGATTAAACCTCTTGATACAGCCCTAAGCAAAGTCCATATGTTGTGTAGTTTCGAAGTCTTAATTACTTTAAAAGATTTAAGGTTCAAATAAGCTTTAGTGTGATCCAAACTGGCTCATGATAATATATCTGCATTTCAAACTGTGGGATACCTGCTTACCTTAAAACTACAAATCAAACTAATTTTCCCTGCCCAGAGCTATTTGCTGGTGTCTGAACTGGGAGCAAAACAGTTCTGGAGAAAGAGCATGATTTTAAGCAGTTGTTTAGTGTGAAGGCTAAGATTTCAGTAAAGGCTAATATTTTTTGAACAAACTAGTTAACACTGGTTACCTGACATAAAACTTTAAAGGCATTTTCCACACAGAAATCCAGGACATCGAGTAAAAAGGAAGGCAACAAAAATAAATGCTTCGAACATGAACAATACAATAAAGACAGGGTAACTTGATATTCAAATTGTCTTTATCATCAGTTTTATCATTTAAAAGAACTGTCACCTGGGCTGACAAGACCCGGGCAGGGCCAGGACCAATGGTGGCAAAGCCCTCCCCAAGTATAGAAGCAGACCATAGGGAGCATGAGCGACTAGGGTGGGTAGACAGGGCATGGCTCATTAGCATGGGCGTGGCAGGAGCTGAAGCCCTGCCAGCTCGACCAGAGAGCAATGGTATCCACCCAGCAGAAAGCTGTGTCCTCTCTAAGCTCCCCACCCACCACCATGGGGCATAGCAATCATGAAATGATACGAGTTTTTGATTCCTGGAGAAGTAAGGTGGGGGGTCAGCAGAACTGCTGCCTTGGACCTCTGGAGACTTTGGCCTGTTTAGGAGACCGGCTGACAGAGCCCCTTGGGAGGCAGTCCTGAAGGGAAAAGGGTCCAGGAGGCTGGACGTTCTTCAAGAAGGAAATCCTAAAGGTGCAGGAGCAGGCCGTCCCTGTGTGCTGAAAGACAAGCTGGTGGGGAAGAAGACCGGGCTGGCTGAACAGAGGGCTTTGGCTGGAACTCAGGGAAAAAAGGAGAGTTTATGACCTTGGCAAGAAAGGGCAGGCAACTCAGGAGGACTACAAGGATGTTGTGAAGATATGCAGGGAGAAAATTAGAAAGGCCAAAGCCCAGCTAGAACTTAATCTGGTTACTGCCATAAAAGACAATAAAAATTGTTTCTTTAAGCACATTAGCAACAAAAGGAGGGCTAAGGACACTCTCCATCCTTTTTTGGATGCGGGAGAAACATAGTGACAAAGGCTGAGGAAAGGGCTGAGGTACTTAATGCCTTCTTTGCCTCAGTCTTTAATAATAAGACCAGTTGTTCTCAGGGCACCCAGCCCCCTGAGCTGGAAGACAGGGAGCAGAATGAAGCCCCCATAGTCCAAGGGGAAATGGTTAGTGACCTGCTACACCACTTAGACACAGACGAGTCTCTGGGGCCGGATGGGATCCACCCAAGGGTATGGAGGGAGCCGGTGGAAGTGCTCACCAAGCCACTTTCCATCATTTGCCAGTAGTCCTGGCTAACCAGGGAGGTCCCAGTTGACTGGAGGTTAGCAAACATCTACAAGAAGGGCCAGAAGGAGGATCCGGGGAACTACAGGCCTGTCAGCCTGACCTCAGTGCCAGGGAAGGTTATGGAGCAGATCATCTTGAGTGCTGTCACACAGTGTGTACAGGACAACCAGGTGATCAGGCCCAGTCAGCACAGGTTTGTGAAAGGCAGGTCCTGCTTGACTAACATGGTCTTCTTCTATGAGAAGGTGACCTGCTTAGTGGATGAGGGAAAGGCTGTGGATGTTGTCTACCTAGACTGTAGTAAAGCCTTTGACACCGTTTCCCATAGCATTCTCCTGGAGAAACTGGCTGCTCATGGCCTGAACAGGCATACTCTTTGTTGGATAAAAAACTGGCTCGATGGACAAGCCCAGAGTTGAGGTGAATGGAGTTAAATCCAGTTGGCAGCCGGTCACAAGTGGTGTTCTCCAGGGCTCAGTACTGAGGTCAGTTCTCTTTGATATCTTTATCCACGATCTGGACTAGGGGATGAACAAGTGCAGATGAAGCCAAGTTGGGTGAAAGTGTTGATCTGCTGGAGGGTAGGAAGGCTCTACAGAGGGATCTGGACAGGCTGGATCCGTGGGCCGAGGCCAATTGTATGAGGTTCAACAAGGCCGAGTGCCAGGACCTACACTTGGGTCACAACAACCCCATGCAGTGCTACAGGCTTGGGAAAGGGGGGCTGGAAAGCTGCCTGGTGGAAAAGGACCACGGGGTGCTGGTCGACAGCCGGCTGGATATGAGCCAGTAGTGTGCCCAGGTGGCCAAGAAGGCCAACGGCATCCTGGCCTGTATCAGAAATGGTGTGGCCAGCAGGAGCAGGGAGGTGATCGTCCCCCTGTACTGGGCACTGGTGAGGCCGCACCTCGAGTCCTGTGTTCAGTTTTGGGCCCCTCACGACAAGACGGACATGGAGGTGCTGGAGCGTGTCCAGAGAAGGGCAACCAAGCTGGT
The DNA here is from genome assembly GCF_929443795.1 of Astur gentilis. Classification (NCBI taxonomy): domain Eukaryota; kingdom Metazoa; phylum Chordata; class Aves; order Accipitriformes; family Accipitridae; genus Astur; species Astur gentilis. The sequence continues at coordinate 2,082,674 of NC_064892.1, forward strand.
GAGGGGCCTGGAGCACAAGTCCTGTGAGGAGCGGCTGAAGGAACAGGGGTTGTTCAGCCTGGAGAAGAGGAAGCTGAGGGGAGACCTGATCGCTCTCTACAACTGCCTGAAAGGAGGTTGTGGCGAGGTGGGTGCTGGTCGTTTCTGTCAGGTGGCTGGAGATAGGATGAGGGGAAATGGCCTCAAGTTGCATCAGGGGAGGTTTAGATTGGATAATAGGAAAAATTTCTTCACCAAAAGGGTTGTCAGGAATTGGAACAGGCTGCCCAGGGAAGTGGTTGAGTCACCATCCCTGGAGGTATTTAAAAGATGCATAGATGTGGCACTTTAGGGACATGGTTTAGTGGTGGGCTTGGTAGTGCTACATTAATGGTCGGACTAGGTGATCTTAAAGGTCTTTTCCAACCTTAATGGTTCTATGATTCTATGATTTCAGAATGCATGATGTACCTAGAAAAAAATTCAAACCAGTTTGGGAATATCTCTGTATGTTTAGGAATAAAGTTCTTTTCAATTTTGGGTATCTAGACACCTAGCTGTGTTTTATCACAAATCACGCTGACCATTGGATTCCAGCTGAAGTCCATTTTATTTCAAGGATTGGAAAAAAAGAGGAACAGATTTCTTCCTGCACATATCTCAAAGCAGGCCAGTCAAGCCAAGGTGTATGTGCTATCCATTCACAACTTGTTTAGCTCGAAGAAATTCTTTTTCCTTTTCATGAAAGCACTTGACAAAGTTTTGTGGCTCTCTACACTGCAATTCTTTCAATGACTTTCTCGCTAGAGTGTGGTAGGTGACAATGACTAAGTGAGACAAATTAGCCACACTGAGAGATACTGGAAATTTTTACAAGTACAACTCCTGGATCCACTAGTCCCATCCAACCTCTGTCCCCTTCTAAAACCTATCTGCATCCTTAGACATGCTGAACTGCAATGAAACTGTCACCCATTGATCTGATTGTGTTTTGTCCGAGATATGGAAACTCAAAAATGTAACTTTTTGTAGTTTCTGTGCTTCCAATGTGTCTGGGACAGGATATGATCTGCTAGATTTTGCTCCCCAAATGTGTGTAAGATTTACAATGTGCTTAAGAAGGATTAGGCCTCAATACACACTATATAATGTTTGTTTCAAATATATCAGGAAATACCTGGGATAACAAATTACTTCTGTTTAATTAACATAATTTGACACAATTTTAGGTATAAATAGTTCATAAGTTCCCAGTAACAGAAGTGTCAAAAAATATATTAACTCCGTCTGCTGGTATTCTGTAGCCTCTTAAATTTAATGTGGTACAAGGAAACACATTCACGTTACCTAGAGAGCTTACAAAAGACAGGCTTGTGCAATCTAGGCTGTCAGCAAAATAAGGATAGAAAGAGACATTCTTCATGCTAAACTAAGCACACAGTGAACAGATAAAATCCACGCTATCACTTACTCTCTTTTTTAGTACCAACACTCTTAAGTCCAGAATCACTAATCTTTCTTAGTAGAATTACAAGTTGCTTTTTTGGGTATCCATTGTTGTAGAGTGTAAAAACCTACTATCTAAAAGCAACTTGGATCATTTACATGCATGCAGCAATCTGGAATGGAGACAAACCCCAAGCTGTGCTTTCAAAAAAACCCCAACCACATACCAAACCTCAGCCTCAGGAAGGATACTAAATCCTGGCAATAATATCTGAATATCAAACTTAAGATAAGGACAAACTTTAATCTGTCAGAGTTTTTATTTCTATAGAATAATAAATATGAGGTCTAATAACAACACCCATTTCTTCAGATATAAACATATTATTTTTAAATTTTAAGAAAAAAAAATTGTAAGAGTTTATATAATATGCCAACTAGTGATTCTTGTAATAGATGTATTCTAACTAGAAGCTATCAAATACATTTTTTGGCCATTTTTTGACTGATCTGTTTTTAGGTATTCTCTTTTCTTTTTTGTATTCACTGACCATCAATACTTCTATGGCAACATTTAACCTCAGTTTCACAGTCACACCGGGAACATGTACAGGAATGGATTTTAGATCTACATATGCAAATAGCCTTTTTGAAACTCCTGTGGATTTATCTTTTCAAAAACTGGGGGAAAGGGAGGGAAGAGCTAGGAAATGTACTGAGTAAAGTTGTATATTATAAAATGTATACAGTAACAAACATTCAGCTCAGACTGTAAGCCCATTACACAAAAATATTTTTAAAAGACAAGGAAAATAAAGACTAATAAAAAAATCATTAATGACCCCGAATCTCAAGTTCAGCATAAACAGTCAGAAAAGGCACTAAATAATTTGCCAAAATAGGAGAAGAATAGTACAGGAAACACATAAGATAAAAACATATTAAAATTAAACCCTATTCATGAACACAGGAAAGGAGGATATGTTCTAGTGTTAGTAATCCCTTTTATATTCCCTAATTTGATAGTAATGCAAAAAAAACCCAAAACCAACAAAAAACCCCACATCACCACTGAAAACCAAACCAGTCTTTTTTGTCACATCGTCCACTTTCACCGTCTCCTGAAATGCCAACAGTCTTTGTTGGACCTTCACCTTTTTATCACATGAAATGACAAGAACAGACCAGCAACAGAGAAGAACCTGGGTAACACTGTCGTCACCAAAAGCTTCAGCCGAGTCATGAACAGCAGCGCAGGTGAGATTCAGAGCCCCGGTATGTAGATGTTTAAAGTAGAGCTGCCTGTGCCTGAGCTAGGTATTTAAGCTCCCATCAAAGGCAATAGAGATGAGGTGAAAACAGCTAATGGAGACTAGTGAGCTGTTTAACTTACCCTAAAGTAAACAATCCCATTTCGTCACCTTACAAGCTCTCCAGTTCCATTAACTGGAGCTCTGTCCACTGCCTCTCTTCGCAAAAGTGAGCTTGGACATCTAGTTTATGTGTAGACAGTGAAGATACCTAAAGGAAGCATAAGCTGTATCCTTAATTGCAGTTGTGGCTTTCATCATGCTACTGCCTTTTTCCTCCTATCTTTTTAACTTGACCATATTATTTTTCTGATTGCCTTTCTCTCACATTTTGTTGTGTGTTGATAAAAAGAAAACTGACTTTACTAACCAAATCAGATTTTGCAACACTTGTCTGCGTATCTCTGAGCTAAACTACAGCAAAGATGAACATTTTAACAGGTGTGGCTACTGGAACTCCTCCAGATCCAGATGTCCATCAAGATGATGTACCAGCACTATAACAGTCCTGCAGGGAAGCTGTTAGTAGGATTCAGCATTGAAACAGAAGGTAACTTCTGTCTTTGACACTTTCTTCACCTCATCCTTTTGTGTACATTTGTTTTGTCTCATTTTCAAGGAAAAAGCACAAGATCAAAACTACCACAAGCTTTTAGTAATCTTAGTAGACTTAATTAAATAAATAGAATAGAATAGACTACTTCAGTGGGAAGGGACCTTCAATGATCATATAGTCCAACTGCCTGACCATTTCAGGGCTGACCAAGTTAAAGCGTGTTGTTAAGGACATTTTCCAAATGCCTTTTAAACACTGACAGGCACGGGGCATCAACCACCTCTCTAGGAAGCCTGTTCCAGTGTTTGACCACCCTCTCAGTAAAGAATGGCTTCCTAAAGTCCTGGTGAGGCCGCACCAATGCTGAATACAGCGGGATAATCCCCTCTTTTGACCTGCTGGTTGTCCTGTGTGTGATGCCCCCCAGGATGGGGTTTTATCTCCTGGCTGCCAGGACACACAACTGACTCCTATTGAGCCTGCTGTTGACCAGCACCCCCAGATCCCTTTCTGCACCCCCAGATCCCTTTCTGCAGGGCGGCTCACCAGCCAGTCCTCTCCCAATCCATACTTGTACCCAGCATTACTCCATCCTAGGTGCATAATCCGGCACTTGGACTGGTTAAATTTCATGCCACTGATGATTACCCAATGCTTCAGTCTATCTAGATCCCTCTGCGAGGCCTCTTGTCCCCAAAAGCATCTCCCAGTTGGTATCATCAGCAAATTTGCTAATGGTCCATTCAACTCCTGCATCCAGATCAGTGATAAATGTATTGAACAGCACTGGCCCCGGAATTGAGCCCTGAGGAACACCGCTGGTGACCGGTCACCAGCCAGATGTGGCCCCATTCACTACAACCCTTTGAAGTGCCCTTCAGCCAGTTCTTCACCCAGTGCACCGTGAACCCACTCATCCCACAGTTGGACAACTTGTCCAGAAGGATGCTGGGAGGGACTATATCAAAAACCTTACTAAAATCCAGAAAAACTACATCCACTGCCTTCCCTTCATCAGCTAGGTGGGTGACCCTATCATAGAAAGAAGTTAAATTAGTTAAACAGGACTTTCCTTTTGTGAACCCATGTTTACTGTGCCTGTTCATTCTGAATATCTGTTCATTCCGAATAAAACAATGAGAGAAAATGGGGTTGTTGAATTGAAACCCATTATTTTTTCATTTGTCTTTTTTTTCTTTTGCTTTTTCTTCTTTTTTGTGTCTTCCAATAAAAATGTAAAAGTGTTTTAAGATGTTTGCCATGAGCATTTGCAGTCTCTACACCAAACCTGTGTTCAATGACATAACATCAGTGACAAGGTCATAATAATATATATTTGGTTCTTGGGAAATTATGGTAAAAATAATGCCCCAAATCAACCATATATCACTGCCAAAATATGAGGTAACATTTTTTTTTTTACTATATTAATAATCAATATATAATAAATTCAAGGGTCTAAAGCACTAGTGTAAATGTTCTAACTAAATTAGAACTCAAGAGATTTTAATGGCGCTTAAAATCCTTTTTTCCCCCATAAACAGAGGAGGAAAACAGTGCAGTCAGAATCTAATTTTGTGAGGATCAAACCACGTTTCCTTCAGAATTTCTCAGTATTCACCAGTGGGCAGCCACTGAGTGTCACTGAAGAGCACGCTTTGTATCATTCCAATCCCGCGTCAGAAATGGTAGCTAACAGAGGCAACCAGCAGGTGCAGCAGTTTGCACAGCAGTTTCTAGGCACAGCTTTGGGATCTTCTGAGAATCTCTTTTGGGTTCATCACACTCCTGGAGGAACCTCAGGAAAGGATAGCTACAGGAGGCTGAGACTTCTAGAAAACTCTACTTGCTCTTAAAGAGCTGTCATCTGCTCTTGGTCAAAAGGTGCTTTGAGCTTTTTTCCTCACCTGACTGCTGTGTTCCATAGTAATTCACTAAGCAATTTAACCTGCAACCTTAGATGTTAGCAACAGCAGGGCAGCTTGGTATGCTGACTCTGAGAAGCAACACAGAGGGTGGAGAGGAGTGGAGACACTGTGGCCAGGCTCTGTAATATCGTTGCGGGGATGGGGAACTGGAACTACTGGAACAAGGACGCTTGGTCCCTGCATTGAATCCACTGAAGCAAGGAGGCGAAATAATGGAGGTTCTGTCAATGTTGTTGTCTTACTTCTGACTTACATCTTAAGCGCCCTGTTCTGGAGTAGTGACACACTAAATCATGTTCTTTGGGTCAACTTTGCTCATTCTAATCTCATTATAATACCAAAACACACCTCCATCCCAAAAGCTACCCGCCTCCAAGGTATGACCACCCCTCACTGAGCATGCACTCTGAATTTTCTCTAGTATGTACCTTTAAAAGCAGAGCGAGAGAACTTTACACTGATCATAATAAAGGTATATATGACTAGAGTCACTCAAGCTCCACCTAAAAAATAAGAAAATATAATAGGGCTTAAGAGAGGAGGAATGTTAGGGAAAATGCCATCATAGACAAGTTGGGAGGACATCGCTGACTTCTGGGATCAGTTAATGGGCTAAACCTCTCTTCCCCCTTATAGGGATGCCTTTGGGGTGAGATTCGAACCCTCGGTTATACTGAGTGCTTCCTCGGGAAACTTAGAAATTTCTATAGAGTTTTGCCATAATTTAGAGTGCTTGTAGTTGACTGTATTATTATTTGCACGTACTTTGCAGACAGTGTATTTATCACCGGCAATCCAAAAGAACCTGTACTGTTGCTTTAATAAGCTGTGCTGCTCATTAATCTAGTCGTGATAGTTCATTAGCATAACTAAACTCCCTAAGTCTGGTAATTCTAGTGTGCAGAATGCAGCTAAGCCGGGAGTCCAGAACACTATTAGTGCATCCATCATCGTGATAGTCCAACATATTGAACGTGACCAGACTTATAGCGTTGAATTGGACATCACTCACAATTTAAACCTAGCTGCCCCCAGCCCCTCTGACCTCTGAGGATAAGCTGGAATACAAGGAGGTTCATTTTCTGCCAAACTTCTTTACCCTTTAACGCAACACAGATGGTCCCTGACAGGCTTGAGAAGTGGCCCCATGAGATCCTCATGAAGTTCAACAAGGCCAAGTGCAAGGTCCTGCACCTGAGTCAGGGCAATCCCCACTATTGGTAGAGGCTGGGGGATAAATGGATTAAGAGCAGCCCTGTGGAGAAGGACTTGAGGTTACTGGTGGAAGAAAAATTAAATATGAGCCAACAATCTGTGCTCGCAGCCCAGCAAACCAATCATATCCTGGGCTGCAGAAAAGGAAGCATGGCCAGCAGGTCTAGGGAGGTGATTCTTCCCATCTACTCTGTTCTCATGAGACACCACCTGGAGTCCTGTGTCCAGCTCTGGGGTCCTCTGTACAAGAAAGACATGGACCTGTTACAGTGGGTCCAGAGGAGGGCTACAAAAATGATCAGAGGGCTGGAGCACCTCTCCTATGTTGAAAGACTGAGAAAGTTGGCGTTGCTCAGCCTGGAGAAGAGAAGGCAACAAAGAGACCTTACTGCAGCCTTTCAATGTATAAGGTGGGTTATAGGAAAGACGAAGACTTTTTTACCAAGCCTGTGTTGACAGGGCAAGGGGCGACAGTTTTAAACTGAAAGAGGGTAGACTTAGATTGGACATAAGGAAGAAACTTTTTATGACAAGGGTGGTGAGTTACTGGAACAGGTTGCCCAGAGATGTTGTGGATGCCACATCACTGGAAGTGTTCAAGGCCAGGTTGGACATGACTTTGGGTACAGCGACCTAGTTGAAAGATGTCCCTGCTTATGGCAGGGGTTGGGACTAGATGGTCTTTGAAGGTCCTTCTAACACAAATCATTCTATGATTGTACTATACCCTGCTGCTCTTCTGTATGGGCACCAACAGTCCTGCCACAGGAGACCTGGAATGTGTTGTGTGGCAACATGGCCCTGGGAGTTAGAGTCAAGCACATGGAAGTTAAGTGGTTTTATTCTCAGTCCTACTGGTCACTGTCACCTCGATCCCTGGAAAAGTGATGGAGCATATAATCCTGGAATCCATTTCCAAACTTTATAAAGACAAGAAAGTGATTAGTAGTGATCATTGTGGATTTATGAAGGGGGAATCATGCCTGGTCAACCTCAAAGCTTTCTGTGACAAAATAACTGCATGTATGAGTGTTAGTTAATGTTACCAAAGCATCTTGTAGTTAGACAAACTTTTTTCAAAGATATGCTTATCCACAAAAAAAAAAAAAAAAAAAAAAGGCTCAAAAATGGCTTGTGCTGCACTTCTTATTGTTTTGAATAATGAAAAATTGCGTGCAATACAGTGTGAGGAAACAATGGGAGAAAACAAACAATGTAATCCACATTGTCACTTTACCACGCAATAAAGGAAAGGAAATTCCTTCTTTACCACATTTGATGCTACTCTTTATAATCCAAACACATCCTTGTACGACATACTGTCATCTTTATTTTGCATCTGTGACAACATCTGAGTCACTTCTGTCCTTTTCCTTAAGGGAGAAGAAGCAGAGAAGCAAATGTTTATGAAGAAGAAAGAAGAGAACACTGTAAAGATAAGTGAACATTTTATAAAGGGAAAATAAATAGGAGACTGTCTAAGAACACTCAAATTAGCATCATACACTAGGAATAGCGTCTCTCTTAGATTAGCATTGTGTTTCTGAAGGGCACCACAGGGCAAGGATGAGCTGTTCTTATTAGGACTAACTTTAATAAGACATCATTACTCTTATTGCAACATTTTGCCCAAGAGGCAAGGTTAAAACCCCTAGAGCAGGCTTTACAAAATGCTGTTGAAGAATGATTGTTAAATCAAGTGCTGATAGAAAATGGAGGAGGCTTAAGAGGAAGCTGAATGACATAAGAAAAAACCCCTTTCAGTAGGGTGCAGAGTATCAAGAAAATAGTAATTGAATCGTAGGTATTGCCTGACCAGGATTAATTTGTTGAGTTCAAAAGCAGAGAGAGGTTAGCTAAGGGCTCAATTTTTCTCTGTCCATTTTCTTTCACAGCTTTTCTGATGGTATCATTCTTAGTCAAAAGTAAGACTAATATTGAATTTTCACTAATATTATTACTATTATTGATTTTGTATTAATTTCCAAATATTTGTTTTATTATAGCAAGCCCAACTGAGTTTTATGGTGCCTTGTCTTTTCTAGACCTTTATAATTTAGCATAAGTAAAATACAAAGTTAACTAGCTATTTTATATAAATTTATAGGTGGTAATGAATATTGCATGTACAAACACAAATAGATACAAGTTTTGGAATTTTTTTCATGTTTTTGTAATTTAAATGAGTTCTTTGTGATACTAAAAAAACCCAAGACCTCTCAGTCTTTCGGATCTGGTAAAGGAACTTTCTTATAGCAAGGCATGATCCAAAGGTTCTTTTTATTATTGGACTCTTTGATTCATATGCTTAATGATACTCTTATAATACTTTCAAGTCTGTATGTGTTGTTTAAAATACTTCGGTGTTTAAATGAGTGTCTCTGCATTGTACTATGGAGAGACGAAATTTAAATTTCCTATTCATTGAATAAAATTAGTACTGCTTGAAATTGGTAGCATAACATACAGTGTTTAAAATACAGCTGTGCACAGTCAGTTTTCTGTTACATATCTAAATCTAAAAACTATAAAGAAGTTACTAAATATTGTTAGCTAAACAACTTAGAAAAATAAGGTATCGATGGTATAATATTTTACTGAGTTATGAAAACATAGAGTAACTATTATTAATGAAATTGTAACTGCACTGTTATTTAATTTTATAATGGTTATATATATAAATATATGGAGATATATATATCTATTGTATAATCTTTAACAAGTGGGAGACCTTTCATCTGCAACAGGAAAAATCCACCAGTAGATAACACTGGGAGATGATTCAAATTGATTCTGTACTTTATTCCTTCTTTAGTACTGGAAGAATTAATGTGGTGTCATTCCATAAAGAAAGATAATTTACAGATATCAAAAATGGCATCTATGTTTCAGCAGGCAACCACCAGTTTTCACAAAGATTTTCTCACTTGCAAATGATCATGTGCATTTTTTTAAATGTAGGAAGAGCAAAAACTCAAACACATGTTCAACCAGCCATTAAAGAAAACGTTATAATTATTTTTGTTATTATTACTTATGTCTTGTATTAACAGGATTTATAGATACTATTAAAACACACCATAAATAACTGTTCCTATTTCACGTGTTTAGGTAGCTAGAGAAATCAAACAGAATTCACCAAAACCCTCTTGTAAATCTGTAACTTATAATATGGTAGACTGAGGACTAAGTCTTTATTCTTTTGGAGATTTCTTATGTCACTTGGGGTAATTCACTTCTGCCTTTCATCTGTGCAGTAAAATGGCAGTGAAAGCGCTGTCATCTTTCCCAGAATTTTGGTGAGGAGGAAAGGTTTAGTCATTGTAAGGTATTCAGTGTGATAATAGGGGTCGTACAAGGGAGGTATTGCTATCCCATTTCAAACATAGTCTTCCAGAGCCTCTAAGCAGATGCTGAACTCTGAGGATCTGCATAAACCCATCTCTGCTATGCAAAGCAAGTGAATGTTTCCAGTAATTTAGTTCCTACAGGACCAAACCTCAACAGAAGTTCCTGGTACAAACAGCAAAAGTAAACAGATAAAGCATTTACCAACCTGAATGAAAGCTACACACTCTTTTAGATTCAAAATCCCCTAAATTCATGTAATTCAGGACTCGTGATTGTCATGTCATAGCTGACATTCTAAAGAGTGATTCTTCTGGTATTCCTGAGCTTTCTCTTTGTGATTATCCATCTGTGTTTTAATGTCTCTGAAAATGAAATTCAGTTACAAGCTAAAAGCTGTTAATGGATGTGAACAAATGGGGGAAAAAATGTGACAATATGGTAAATCTGAGCTCCCTTTCATTCCTGAACAATAGTATCTTACTTAAGCATGAAGAAAACTTATGACTCTAATGAATGTCATGTGGCACATTTTTGCCATTATTTATAAAGCCAACTTCAGAAAGGTGACTCATAGCAGGATCAGATAAAGTATTAGCATACATTATTGCCGTCTTTTTTCATATATGGGTGTGTAAAACAAAGCAGAGTTTTGTGATGAAAATGTTAGTCATGACAGTAAGCCCTTTTGGAAACGTACATTGCACTTCCCTTTCTTTTTGTTCACCAGCTCAACAATCCTTTCACTAATCGTTTCTCCGATTCTGATTTCCTTTTTGTGCAACCCTCTCTGTCCTATATTTATGCCTAAACACTCTTTAATTCAATAAAAGGAACTAAAAATGTCACCTCTTAAAATAAAAAGCATGTGTTATCACAAGCAGTCACTGATTTCTACATTGCCAAATGTAGGCTGGTGACTGCCACCATTGCTGGATCAGATGTATTTCTGCTCCAAATGGTATATGGCAGCTAGAATATGATTCGAGTTTGGATTCTTTCTGTGCATGAAATTATGGAGCCATCTTGTTTTCAAAGGAAAAAACAGAATTTTTGTCTGAGACAAGTTGCCCAAACAAAAACCTGCTGCAGTAGCAGATGAGTGATTATGTAGTGATTTGTAGCATAATTACTTATGAGAGACTTAACGGTTTATGTTGCTATCTTGATATCAGTCAACTGTTTTACATAGTCTCCTATCTTTTTGCCCATTTTAACAAACACAAACCTTTTCCAGCCTCCTTAACTCCAAGTCCTGGATTGTTTACTATATATTAAATGAACAGACAAAGTGAATCTTGGTATTCAGAAAGGAAATCAGCAGGAGTTACTGTACTTTTGACTGCAAAGAGGAACATAAGAATGAATATTTAATAGGATGTCCACTTAGGATACTCTAAACATTGTTACTGGCACTTGTCCAGCTAAAAAAAAAACAGAAGGGGGAGGAAACTACACACTGCTTATTTTAATTAGGTGAAATTATGTGGTTCAATAAAGCATGACAGCCTGCATAATGAAAGAAGAGACCCATGTTTATGAGAGAATTATTGATGACAAAAATGTTGGCAGTGTGCATGTTTTACTGAGACAGTCGAAAGCCATTTTATTATCTTTTCATTCATAATTTCCTGCAACATGCTTCAATGTGTAAACTGATAACAAGACTGTGTGGTGGGGAAACCTTTTACTATTTTTTATAAAATGAACAGGACCATTTTTCTTCACTTCAGAAATAAATATTGGTGACCCTTTCATAGGCTGATGTAGAGCAAGGTAGAAGTAAGGAAAATGAGACAAAAGAATATCTTGAAAGATGTTTATTCTGTGAACTCGGATAGTACACATGGGTTTTGGGGGGAGAGGGATTGTAGATATAAGAAATGAAGGCTGGAGTCTGATCAGCACAATAAACAGTGGTTTTTGCACTACATAGAAAATAGCTGTCTGACTACAATTTAGAACAGAACTAGAATATGTATTCTGCTTGCTGTATTTCACCAAAAAATGAAATTTCACATAAAGCTAACAAAATTCTCACATGGAAAATAGAGACTATCTTGGCAAAATTACCATTTAGTTTCTTAGAAATGCAATGTTAGAACTTCTCTAAAATCCAGGGAAGCAGCGGTGCAAGAAGGAAAGTAAAAGTTAACACATGAAATATGTCATAATATGTCAATTTTTTAAACAGGAAATGAATAAAAGTATTTTGAAAACACTAGTCAGTAAAAAAAAAAAAAAAAAAAAGAAAAAAAAGAAGAAAAGGATAACTTTTCTAAAGAAATACTCAAAAAAATCAGTCCAAGTGAATATTAAAAAAAAAAATAAATCCCTTTGGATAAGATGCTCTTTCACTTAAAAAATATATAAGTTAATATTTCTGGACAAAATCAGCTTTACTTTATCTTTATATCTGACAGTAGGGTGCAATCAGCCTACTTATACTTCTGCTACTGTAAATAATTGAAACCCCTTACCCCAGCCCAGCTCCAGAAAAACAAATGGCATCAGTCCTCTTTCAGTGGACTTGGAATGGATCTTAGCATCAATATTTTAGTATCAGTATTTTAGTATCAGTCTTGTCCATATCATCATATGGAGTATGATGTAGCAGCAAAAATTCTTTTGTTCCTGCAAGAAGACTGAGAGAAGAGGCTGTTCTCTTGAAATTTCTTAGTGGTAGGTGATATGTACACAGGCATACAAGCAAAGTACTCTCCTTTTAGAGGAACTCCTGCCTAAAGCAACCTTTCATGAAAGCTTAACTGAAAAATATGAAGGCAGGCAGGCAGAGGAATGAGAGAAGAAGGAGTTTCTGGCATCCACGTTGTGCTGCGCTCAGAAGGCAATGGAAGTTGCATCCTCCGTGGTCTGATGCAGGAGTCCAGGGTGTCATTTCTTGTTGTGGTCTGGATTCAAAGTTACTGGGGCAACATTTTATGGAGGAAATATCTTGCTTATATGTCAGGCAGCTGTAGTGGATAGAAAGGCAACTACTTTCTTTGTGTCCTAGGCACCATGATAACCAGCAGCTCTGATCCTTACATTCTTGTTTTCCTAATGAATTTATATTTTTTTTCTTTAAACTGAATAATAATACAGACTTCCAAACAATCTTGTTAAAGCTATGGCATAAGACCGCCTGCAAATATAATCTAGAGGGTAAGGACAATTAATGAAATAAGCCTATCACAACAAATGTTTGGCACAGGATCGTTTAAAATAATTGACTTCAAATAAACCCTTAGTCATACAAAATAGTGACTGACTTTGCCTGTCTAAGAATGATTAATGCGTATTACTATGCTTGCTACAAGGATCAAAATCTTCAGATAAGTCAGCCTGTTAAATTCATGGTGTTCGTTGATCAGATTTTCATGTTGAGCATCCATGCCTGTCCTCAGCTTCTTTGGATTTAACCCCTTTTTGTATCTCCAGTAGGGCATTCAGGCCCAGTAACTATTAGTAGGTTATTCAAAAAAAGGTTCTGCCTCTGGTCAGTCTTCTTTTAATTTTGTATATGGCATTTAAATCAAAACAACACTATAAGTCCTGGCCTAAGTCGAGTGGCTAAAATATGTTCTGCCATCACTAATTTTAATCTTATATTTAGCTGCCATAAACAGTGAGCTTTTGCCAAAGAGAGTGGCTAGCATAGCTAACTGACTCGAGATTTAAAATGATAACAATAATTGTTGTGTACTTCTTGTGATTAGTTTAATTACCCCCATTTCCTCTGAAAGCCTCAACATTAATTCCCATTGACTGTAATGTTAATTACTGGCAGGGGCAGAGATGTTCAAATGCTGGCTCATGCTGCAAAGAGAAGTCATCGATAACTTCAGCAGATGGTTCTGTGCTTTAAAGAAATGAGAGCTTAACCTGTCATTGCTTCCCCCCTTCCTTTTTTTTAGAGAAAATGCCAACAAAGCCAATAAGAATATAAAGTACTCCTTTTGAAACAAGTGAGAAAAGTGCTAAAAATATGTTTTCAAATACTTAGCAGGTCTTTTTGGGGGTGGCAGGATAGGGCACGATTAAGGGAAAATAATTGCAGTCCAGATAATTTCATCTTAACTTGCTACTCTATTACATTCCTCATATCCCATCACAGACATTTGTTTCTCATCCTGACCTCGGCACAGACCAGAGCGGCGGAAAGAAACTTACAGGTTCAGCAGGGCTGCTATTGCTGAATATCCTGCTGTCTCCCACAGGGAGAGGTGTTCATTTGAGATTTTAGAGAACAAGAGCCTTTTCATAACCTCAATTACCACAAGGTCAATCTGCAACTGAGCATTCGAGTGGTACTTAGATTGCCTGGTAAGCAGCTGTGGCCCAAGAGCTATGTTGAAACCAAGTTAAACTGTCATCAATGTCTATCTGTTAATGACAGTAGCGAAAGAGAATCTTTCTGATAATTGGCTTTTTAACGAACCAGAGAAGGGATTTGATTCTTGAACAAATAAAGCCTTGTCAAGATTAAACTTTCAGTTGTAATTCATAAGAAATCTCTGTTTTCCCTCCATCATTCAGCTATAGAAACATATGTACGCATAGCTGTATTTGCGTGTATACGTGTACCTATGCGTACATATGCATATCTACGTGCACTATATACAAAGTATTTTTTCCTAGGCAACAGGTTCTGCAGATTTCAAAATTTCAAAAACATTTGGTATGCGTTCTGCTATCAATAAATATATATTACATTTTTTCTGATAAATATATTTATGCTCTGCCATGAGATTCATGCATAAGAATTGAAAATTACTGTGAAGCTGATGGCAATCTGTCAATTGATTGAGAATCCTTCAATCCCTTCAACTTTTATTCTTTCAGTAAGGTCTCACTGTAGGTCAAAATACAGTAAGAGAAACAGAATTACAGCATGATGAATCAAGCAATTCAACTAGATTAGAAACCAATGTTCAGCATGGCAATACCTAAATTGGAATGTTCTAAATCAAAACCCCAAAATGAAACCAAATGGTCTAACTTCACGCCTATTACATATCACGGTAAGGCACTAAATGTGTTGTAGTCACTGCTGCAGTTTGAATGTTTGTGATATATTAGAAACATATACATTTTATGCATTATGTCAACTCTCTTTGATCCTCCTTTGGAACTCTAAGCTCTTGCTGACAGTTACTTAAGGCTGACAACTTTCTAGAAAAAACAGCCATTATTGCACACAGAGGATTGTATACTATCATTACTCAATGTTTTTTGGTTTTGGTTGTTTTGGTTTTTTTTTCCTAGAAAGGGGCTTTCCAATACATCTTCCAAAAAACTAGCTAGAAAGTGTATTGAAGAAGCCCGTGCTTTTGTCGAGGAATGAGTAATCAAAAAGGCAGGTTTTGTAGCCTCTGCTGCATGTACATTGTTTGACTGGAGCTTTAACTGAAACACACAAAACACGCAACTGGGGCTCATCTCACCTAACTTTAGATATCCACGGAGTTGAAAACCGCACCTGAGCCGGTTATCTAGAGTTCTGTGGCGGTCAGTGGAGAAATACAGGCGCTGCTGCAAGGTGATTCATGTCATCCTAAAGCTGGCATCCAAATTACGCCAGATGAATCACAGTCCAGAAGTTAGGTGAGACGAATCCCAGCCCTACCGACTTGAACAGTAGTTTTGCTGAGCTCAATGAGGGGTGAGCCTAGCTCATGTCTGTGAAAGAAGGAATGTGAATCTTATACCGTGAAAGCTGAAACCAATTGTGGTTTTAGCTTCTTGCAATCAAATAAATACCACATACTGACACATAAACCAGTGATGTTCCAGAAAACAGTAAAAGATTTAGTGAAACTCATACAGAACTAAGGCACTCGCAACTACAGCTATCATCTCCATGTTACCTTCAGGATTTCCTAGCTACCTTCTCTTTCCATGTCTGTAAGAGCTTCCCTCATTTGGGAGACTCAGAGGCTATCTCCTACCTACCCAGACAGTAGACCCAGCTCTCTTGCAAAGCCCAGTCTAGCCTGGGACTCGTACTGACAGGTTTGACATCTCATAAAATGCGTGGATGGCAACTTTTTTAAACCGGGACACACACAGAGACATAATTCCCACTCCCCTCAAGAAGTCAGTAGATTTTTGCGTACTGATTTCAGCGCTTCAGCAGGAAGAAAAAGTTTTCTTCCTATTCTCTGTTCCTTCAGCTAGCTCTTGTACTGGTTGTCTGACCAGCCAAATTGATCATTTTTTAATCCACCATATAAGAGGAATGGAAGTCATTCTACCTTCAGACCTATCAGACATTTGGGTTGATAAAGCAGTTCCATGGGAGATTTCCAACAGTTTCAGGAGAGCAGTTAATCCTGATTGTCCACTTCTGAATCAAATAGACTTATATAAAACACAAGCACAATTTATTTTTTGACAGAAAAACCTCTACCTTTTTTTGACAAAATGGATGCAATGCTTGCTCACAGGAAAAGATTTTGAGTTGTTTGTCTCAGACAAACTGAGGTAAACACCAAATGAAATACCTGTATACAAAAGAAAGCAGTTTAGGAGATAAGCATTTACACCTGCACTGCTAAATTCATCTGTTTGAGGGAATGATCTCTGGCAAATTATTTAGACTGGTATGCTGCACTAGCTCCCTGTAGGAACTATTAGCTACATCCATATAGCTCCTGGATTTGCCTCTTCTCCAGTTCATATGTGTGGCATTCAAATAATATTATAATAACAACTAGGGTTTTTTTTTTTTTCATTTTTTCAGTTCAAAGTGTCTGAAATAATTCCAAGGCTGTACTACAGCTAGCCAGAGGGATATTTGCATGCCATAAAACACTGCTTATATATTGCACATACTGAAGTATGACAGGAGAAAATCTCTGGATCAAAGCTTTCTGGGATAGTGCTGGAAATTATCTGAGAAAACACAGCACTGGAAATGATCTAAAAAAGCACATATGTTGTGAAATAGGGAGACACACTCTCCATGGGATGATTTTTTTCCCCACGACATTAACGATCTTTCAGGTCCCAAACAGAAGATCTTTTTTCTTTATTTATTTGCTTTACACTTTCAAACTTATTTTGACAGTTTATGACATCCACAAAACTTCTTGCGTGAATTATTGGCGAACGTGTGCATTTCAGTCATCTCTCATTGAAGCTGATACATTTTCCAGATTATTATTTTTACAGTTTTAATATTTCTGGGTTTTTTTCAGACAGGAATATTGAGAAAGAAAGACTTCTTTTGGTTCTTTTTCCTGGGAACTATTTAAGATATTTTTACATTGAAATGAGGACAGTAGAAATTCAGGAATAATTTTGCTCAGGTTTTCAGTTTCACTCAAAGCTGTTAGCTTTACTAAAAGAGAATAGGGAAGAGAGGATATTTGGCTAACAAATTTTGTCCCAGAAGGCAAATTACACAGAAGATGATTATTGCACTGGCACCTTGACTACAAATTCGATAAAGTGCTTAGCACAGCCCATCTCTGTGCTGAGTGCACTAAAAACAAGTGGAACCCCTGGGCACTGCAGAAAATACTGAAGGACACCTGATACTGTTCATTGTCATTTATCTTCTTTAGTGTCGAAACTTTGTAAAACCTGGCAAAACACAAAAAAAAGAAAAGCCAGATAGGGAACTGATAATTGTCAAGGTCAAAAGGAGTGTTATTCTTCTTTAAAGCTGTCAGCAAAAATAGCATTCGCAAGTTCACTTCTTTTTCTTTGGCTTTTTTTTTTTTTTTTTTAGCTTTACATTTTGACATTTTAAAAGCCCATGTCTAGGTTTTCAAGTGAGTTCTTTTCCCACTGGAATTAGAACTTTAGCTATCAGTGCTGAAGGACAATTATATGTAGAGATGGTCAGCTGGATCAGTTTACTCAAGTTCTGAGTGACTGTTTTCCTGGGTTTCAAAAAGTAGGTCATTGATATCCATACTTTTTTTTTTTTTTTTTCTGATGAAAGTACATTAGAACCTGAGTCTTAGAGTGTGCCAGGAAAGCACGTGGCACATGATGAGACCTGAAAAATGTCAGAAAGATCACATGGTCTTCACTGAATTCTTATTCTGTAGCATGCCTGACATCTCCTTTCCTAATTCCAGCAATCATCCCTGTAAACTGTAAAAGAATGCATTGAAAAAAAAAAAAATCTTCTGACATATATTGGCCTCTAACCAAACAGTTTTGAACAGAGACAACACATATACATATATATATACACACAGAGGTTTTTCATGATTGTTATAGTAAGTAGCTGAAATATCCCTGACTCATAGTCATGGCTAAACACTGATTTTTACAGTGACTCATGCACTTCTGATATATTTTTTCTCCATCTAACACTTGGTCCTGTTTGGTTGGTGGCTAAACATATTGGCTTTGATGTTTTCATAGTTCTAAAGAAAACATAGTTCATCTGCTCATAATCTATAGTCTCTGTCTTTCTGCCCCAGATACAAACAGAAAAGCAAAGAACGAACTTCTTTTTGGACAGTCATAGCCAATCATTTACTGGTCTGTAATCGAGATTCAAATCTATTCTTTAATTCTCAAAAATGGATTCCACATTAAGGAAGTACTAGAGAGCGGGATAGCCCCTCTAGCAAGTATAATAAAAGTATAATAACCAACAGTTTCTAGAGCCGTAGCCAATTGCTTGCAGACGTGAGGTTGCTCTTCCAGCGCCCTGTGGCAGCTGTGTTGGACCAGCTTGAGTCTGGTGTTTATGGGGACAAAGCACCCAGCAGCATACCCACGCTCTCAAGCCAATCTGTGATCGAGCCTGTTTGCACCCACTCCTGCATTCATGCTCTAACTTGCCACTTTTTTCCTTTCTAATTATTCCGCAGAAATTGAATTAGATTTGAAAGGACAAAATATCCCATCTGAACCTACCATATATTTTATGCTACACGTTACAGCATGCTCCAGTGTTTCAGCGACACTCATTCAAATTCTCCCAGTGAGAAGAGGAAATTAAACATAATTTCTCATGTATGAATGACAGTTTCGCTCTTATTACCTTCTTAGGAGATAGTGATGGCACCACAGCTGGCAGCTGTTTCTTGCACATGGTGTGGTTTAGCAGGCTTGTTCTGGGAACATCTACTAGAGCGAGTACATGGATGAGACAGGAAGATAAATATTCAGGTTTTAGTTCCTTACGGACCTTTTGCATAAGGTAATCTATCAAGTTTTTAAGCACTGTCAAGAGTTCTGGTCATGTCAAAAAATACATTTTTTGGATGCCTGGGGAACTTTAATATTGAGGACTTAAGTCCCTTAAGCATGCAATGAATAGCAACCAAGTGCGTATTCGGATCATCTCAAGTTTGCACTGTTTCACAATTAGATACATGTGGCGTATGATAAATCCACCCATCGTATCCTCTGAGTCTCAGCTCCTTGCCCATAAGCTAGGTATAATAACAACGCTTTATTATCTATCGAATATTCAGTTAACATAGCCGTGGAGGTGGGGAGAAAGCAATGGTACAAGTAAATTGATATCTCTAATAGAAAGCCAGAGTCATAAAGGATGTTGAACATTGCAATTTAAATCATAACATTAGAATTATTATGTTCAAACTTTATTTTACCAGTTATTTTCAAGCTCTTTACAAGCATTTTGACGATATCTATACCACGAACCATTTCTGATAAAATACGTGTGATTTCTCTTTTTAAAAAATTTACATTTTTATACCAACTAAATAAAGAGAAAACTTTTCTTTTTTTTCTAGCACAGTTTCTTCCACTACGCTAATCGACATAAGCCATGCAGGCAATTTAAACTTTGCTACCTGAGGAATGACATCTAAACTAGGAGAAAGAGCCATTATATTTTAACTGGCAAATGGGTTTTTTAGTTTCCTAATATCAAGTCTTTCCCACCTGATTAAGGTACAAGAGGCAAAGTGTGTGTTGTTTATTCTCATGAGGTGGCATAGTACTGATTTGTTCATAACTGCAACATCCCAGACCTATCTTGTGAGTGTCTATGCAGCCCTTGGTAATTTCTGCAGTTACTTTTGTTTGCCCCATTTGTTTAACTTTAATCTCAATTTTTCATCCAGGTGTTGTCCCTTTTCCAACGGACAGCCAGTGTTAATGTTTTACTTTGTCTATGTTCTGGAATCTGGGGGAAGCTTTACAGTGTGCAAGCTGACTCAGCATCTGGATACAGTACATTGGTTAGCTGCTTGCTAACTCTTGATTTCTGGAGCAATTGGAATGCAGCCATCTTAGCAGTTTTGCAAACAACATAAAAAGCAGAAAAAAACCACAAAGCAAACAAACCTGTGTGTGCATATATATATATGTATGTATGTATGTATGTAGAGCTAGCATTGGAAACTAAGTAACAAGTTAATAATACTAACAGTAGCAGTAACAATGATGAAAACAGTTGTAATAAGTGCATTAATGAATACCCAGATCAAAATACTGTGCAGAGATACCATATAACGCACAGACATTTTTCCGTTCTTGAACTCTCCCTATATCTTTTTCTTCAGCAAGTATAAAAGGAAAAAAAAAATATTCCTTCATTCTGTCTTCATGAGTTCTTACCTCAGGGGAAAAAGGAAAGATTAAGAGTTTAACTTAACCTAACTAGGGTATATTTGTGCTTTTGTACATGTATGTGTAAGAAAAAGAAAAATATTTTTTTTGTTTCATTGCCCCACTGTCAGTAAGGCAAAATAGAAGTAAGTTCTCTGGTATCCAAACATAATTACCGGTCTCTAGGGAACAGAAAATGAAGTACATTTCATAGTACCATTCAAAGCAGCAAAGGAAAAGAGCTTTCTTTACTCCATCTTATTTAATTCACTTTATAAAAGAAATAATAAGGAAGTTCAAAATTCAAAATTTCAGGAATTTATAGCTGCTGAATATTTTCTCTTCTTGCTTTACACAAGCTTTCATGTTTCTATGAGAACAGAAAGTACTATATACCTACAAATCAAAATAGTAACGTTAGACCTCAACTTTGTACCTGTGCAAGTAGTCATACAGTGCTCAAGGTGATGACAAATCACCTGTGTTTCCTGTTACACATTTCCTTTGAAACAGATTTTTCTTCTTTCTTTTTTTTTTTCTTTTTTCCTTTTTTTTTTTTTTTTTTCCCCAAGGCAGATTTGGTGTTTGGTGCACATTATTTCTTTATTTTGTAGTACACTGTTAAAATGATCATAAACCAGAGTGGATTGTTTGACATGCTATTACCCCCATGTGGTGACATGACTGTTATGTCTAAGAAAGGACATTTTCCCCACATGTAGCTTAGGAAAGCCCTCGTCTGCAGTAGCACCACTGTTGTTTTACTCTGTTGGGCTCAGAGGAGCAAGAGTTAAAGTATCTGTGCAGAAACTGGGTGATTTGTTGCTATAAAGTCCTTGGGTCAGGTTCCTCATTGAGGGGAGCTGCAGCAACTTGTCTCATATACAGCAATGACTCTGGAGCAACTACTTTATTGCCTAGAAGAGTGAACGATGAGGCCTCTGGGAGGCAACTCAACCTGGTTTTAGCTTACTAATAGAGCTGAGAACAGCTTAATTTAGTGTAATCATAATTTGCATGATTTTTCCTGTGTTACATGAAATTCTCCTATGAAAGAGCTAGTAAAAAATCAATGGGAGGTGCAAGAAGGGAGATAGAGGGCACATCTCATTTCCTTCAAGTTTCAGAAGCAATCCACTTTATATAAAAGAAAATGTGGTTTGTCTTAGTTGTAACTATGGCTGCAAAAATTCTAGTCCCAAGCAGGAATGAGAGTTTTAAATAAATCTGGAGTGGCCGAGACACCTGTATCCCATGTGACCATTTTAATTAATACTACAGTCCTTTTTCCACTGTGCACGTTCCTTGAATACATACAATTTGTGGTTTCACTGCTAGGTCAGTTCTAGTCCATAGCTCTGACTTGCTTGGTCACCAGTACGAAAAAAGCTGGTTATTTCAGCAGCCTTAGAAACAAGATGCCATAACACAACAAACCTCCACCATCTTTAAGGCGTTAAGAATAGTACCAAACCTTGCAGGGAGATAAATATTATGTAGGGATAGGTGTAATGTCAAGGAAAAAGTTTTGCTAATGGTGAACAGTGAGTGAATTACCTCTCTTATTAATTGGACACATTTCTGGCGTAGTAAATTAATATAAATGGGTAAGTAAGCAGCTGTGAGGAGGTCCCAAATTAGTATGAAAGACATCAACTATTTATGCAACTATATTTTTCCTATTAAGCTAACAACCAGCTAGACCATGTGGCCACATTTCAGATTAATTTATAGAGGTGTAAATCTCAGATAACACTGTTGTAAATCTAGAGTAATTCCAGCGAGCACAATGAAGTTACTCACAGCTTGCATTAGTGTAATTGGAATTGGAATACGGTCTGTATTATAATAAGGCACCAAGTATTTGGCAAAATTCACTTTGCTGGGGAAAAGCCTCTTAAGTTTTCCACTGAAATTTACTTCAGAGGCCAAATAAGAGTAGAGCTGTCTGCCTAATCCCAGGATGGACTAAGTAAATTTATACTGCGTTCTTTTCACAGAGCTGTTCATTGTTAATGGCAAATTCACTTGTGTGTGCTTCTAGGAGACTGCCTAATTCATAGACCATTTAAAACAGAACCACTGCTGATAGCTGTAATTAGTTTCATAGCAACTCTTCCTCCTGCTGCTGCAAGAGTGAGGCTGCTAGTCCAACTTCTCTAACAGGCATGTACCAATTAGTACGGCCTGAACCTAGTCCAGTGATGTTGTAATGGAAGGATAATAGGTGAGGAACTGAGTTTACTTTTTTAATTTGATCTTGGAGGTATTCCACTTGCAATTTGTTTGCAAAGGTCAACTTCAGAAAAATAGTTGTATCTTGTTTTGTTCCATCTAAATAGGGCTGTAAATACACTTTCAGTTTTGTAACACTGGGGTTCTGGGAAAGCACTCAATGACAGAAGAATGTTCACGAAGTCTCGTACAGGAGATTAATTTGGAAACATTTATCAAATCCAGTGTCCTGCTTTATTCTTTCTAATCTTCAAAAGATTTATTCTTAAATGGAAGAAAAATATCTGAGATCTTACTAGGTAGGTGTTTACAAGATTAGAAATCTAACCAAATTTTTTCTTTTTACCTCTTTCTGCATGCCTACTATACTGGTAATTTGTTTCTCAATTGGGGCAGGATAAAATGAAGTATTCACATCTATTCCTCAAGCAATAGTCTCTTTTTCTTCAGAAATTGAAACATTTTATTTTGCTGATCCTTTGAGTTGCTTTCTATTAACTTGCTAAATTCTACATGGCTTTTGCAAGTATTTGATATATCTTTTTTGCACCTATCTATAGTTTAGTGTTCAGATACACTTAACATTCCCTTTATCTTTTGCAACCTCAATTTTCAGTTTTTTCTCCAAGTGAGAACTCAGAAATGAAATTCATAAACCAAAAAATAGACTAAAGCTGTTAGGCTACATTTCTGACTTCATCTGCAAGATCTTTTCACACCACTTTTAATATAAAATCCAGCCCATACAATTTTTGCATACGAATTTCAACTATCTTGAAGAGCCTAGTGAGCCAGTCCTTCTAAAGAAAGATTCTGCATTTTGTATAGTCAAAAAGTCTTGCATCCAATGCATACAGCCTGGGAGAGAGAGGTGCTCTGAAGCTTTTCAGAGGGAGCTCATGCTCTCAAAAGGTGTCTAGCTCAGGCATCTAAGTCAGATGGCTGACAACTCTCCGTATTCCTTAACAGTTAATGAACATTGAGGCTATGCAATCCAGCTAGAGTATTCTGAATTAATCCCCCCAGAATCATGTGTAGGATGGGCTCTTGGGCCTCTGAAAGGCTGTTTCTCTCTGCATATCTGCTCCTAGCAATTGCGTTATTTGCTACCATAAACACAAGGCAGCTATCTCCCCCACTGATTTCAAGCGCATCTAAAAAGTGTAAGTCGTATTTGGCGTACATACGAGTTTCTCTGGAAACGATTCATTCAAATGAGGCAGTGTACGGAGATGAAACCCGGTGTGTCTAAGTCACTGGATATCAAGGGCTGAGAGGAAAGTTTCTGGTGAGCGGAGACAGTGTGCTTGTGGTAAAATGCGGGTCAACCTACAGCTTTGTGTCATCCCCATGGGACTTCCTTGTCAACACTAAGCCGTAAGAATGAAGTTAGCATGATTTCACTCAATTAGGACATATGGGGGGGGGGTGTTTGGTTTGTTTTTTAAGTTTACGCTTTACCTGATGTACCTTTTATGACTTAGGAGATATAAAATTATATTTGGAAGAATACTACTGAGCAGAGCTGTGCACATTATGTGGGATGTGCACCAAGGTACAACTGGTGAAAAGCAGTTGAAAAGTCCTTTGTAATTGTAGTTCGTAATTGAGTTAGCACATTGCTATGTGCTCCTTTCTGGTTAAAAACAAGGTACGAATTATCCCAGTGCACATACTGATTACACAAACCAACACCCCCTTCCTCTGTGGCCCTCCTCCCCCTCAAAAAATCCCCACCACAACCCACTTTCATGTACTAAAACCTGGAATTCTAAAACTGTCGTTACAAAAAAGTGGTATATTTCCTGAATCCCAGGCAGCTGACATTGGGGGTCACTCTCTTTAATCAGGGAAAGAGTGGGGAGTGGCTCCCACCTGGAGAGAGAAAGGAAATAGCATTCCTGTCATCCCAGATTGTTTAAGCATGTTGCTGATACAGCAATGCTATTGACAAGCAGCAGCTGCGGAGGGGGCTCTCGTTATTCCTGTATCTCCACTTGCAAAGAATTCCTCAAAGACAGTGCTGTGATTTTCTGGAACCAAAAATACGATAAAAATGGACTGATCTTGCTTAACATAAGAAAGAACTGTCCTTTATATAGCAGGCATTTTCTTTTTGAAATATGTAAATCGTATGTTTTCTCTCTACAGATGAAAAAGAGTAAGAACATTTCATATAGAAAGAATTGTATTTTGAAATGTCTTAGCTTCCTGAAAGCACTTCAGGAAAAACAAACAACAACTACCCTTGCACTTGCAAAAGCCACACATGTGCCTGAAACCTGTACAGAGAAATGTGGCTACCACAAAAAATGCTCACTTTACAATAGGAAGAAGAGGAAAAAAAAAAGATTACAAGGTATAACTATATAGAATGCAAGCTGAAACTGATAAGTGATAGAACACAGCCCATTTTTTAAGTTCAGGTAAGACAAATTCTGTTCAATCAGTGAAATGAAGCACTTGCCAAAGTGATGAGAATGGTACAAGAGGCTGAAGAGAGGAGACTGAAATAGAAGGAAAAAATATTCACTGAAATCTCTGAGAGCAGGATCAAACGTGATAGATGGCAAAGCAGGTACTATCATGGCTTGCTGTCAGGGGAATTGCTGTGGTTTTGTTTTATTGCGTTTCTTCCTTTATTTTGTGCTTTCCTTTCAAGGGCAGAAAATGAGGGGGAAAAAAAATGTTGAACTCAGGATAGTTTGAGGGATTCTGTGTCTCTCGTTAATGAACTTTGTGTTACTGCTTAACCCTATTTTCTCTCTTGGCCAGCTCTTAGGAATACTAATCCAGAAATTTCATCTAATAGCCCTTTCACCAAGTTCTGAAAGTTTGCAGGGATTTTGCTTACACTATTAGATCAGTGCTAAAAGATGGAAGAAATAGGTACACGCTCAGTGGAGACAGACTCCAACAATGTTTAGCTGCTAAAAGTGAGATTCCATGCTCAATGTATGTACAAACAGTAGCTTTTCAAAAGTCCTATCCAAATTGGGTGGACTTCCACAAGCCTGTGCCTTTTAGTATTCCAAAAATATTAAACACAGGAAAAACATTTTAAGCAGTATTTTTAAGTGGTTAAATAAAGTTTCCCCAGCCAACCTGGTTTCATTTTAGTGTCCTTGTTTTTTCTACACAAACTGAAAATGTTAGATCAAAGGTAGCCTGAAAATCGCTCATAGGATGTTTAGACAAGGCTTTCCTCTGAAACCATGTCATTAAGAGAGTGAGAAGAGACTGACCAGAATGGGTTGAGGAGAGCTAAAAGGGAACAGCAAGTAAAACCATTTGTTTAAATAAAAATAGACTCACAAGATCCCTCCATTAAAAAAATGAAGCATGTTTTCAGCATGGAAATCTGGGCATACGCAGTTATAGTTGTATGAAGTTACATGTAACATAATGTTTTAAAAATAAAGTATCAGACAAATTTAATAACAAGTGATGCTACAAGTCGTGTAGGATGAAAATTCTGTTAGAAATATGAAAAAAGGGGCAGTGATGGCTTTTCTATGAGAATTAAAATATTTCTACAGAAAATATATGGTAAGAGTAGCTGATGGTTTATGTATGAGAGCATTTTAAATATATTTCCTTTTTATATAGTTTCTTTCTCATTTGCTTCGACTGACTTTTTTTTTTTTTTTTAAGGTTGCTGTCTATGTGGGTTTTTTTTAAAGAAACAAAAACAAGCTGGTGAACAGATAACCTTATTCTAACAGCAACATCTTGAGTGGGGGTGGGGAGCAACCCCAACCTCCTCTGTGCACAGTCAGCATGAGTCCATAAGGACAAATGGTTTTATTTATTCACACACTAGTAAAATCCTCCCTGCTGAGCAAGGTTCTTTAGCAGGGTCTAATTTTTGTGTTTTATTTTTTATTTCCCACAGATGTTGAAGATGCTAGAATGAGAAGGGCCTTTTCTGGTGGGATTTTTAGGCAGGCTTTTCTCTGTAAGCCATAGTATTAAAACATAAAAGAGAGCAAGATGGCTTTGGGGATTTACAGAAAACAAAAAGCAGGAGAAAAAAGGTTTTTCTTTCTAAAAGACCAAGTAGTCAATTGTTAATAATGGTAAATAGTTATATCAGTGTTTGTACCATACACCTTTTTTTTTTCAGTTTCTCCTTTCCACCTTCCTGGATAAAATCAGCCACCAACTTGGAGATGTTTGCATGTTCAGCTCCCTTCAGATTTCTCAAATGCAGCTATCTGCATCTGAGCTTTTCATGATCATCTCTCTCTGCAATAAATGGAGAGAAAGGACCGATGCAGGGTATAATACATCAGAGTCACTTTAGATACCTAGTTTAGGATGAAAGGAATCTTACTCTATGAGTGGCATGTTTTTCTACATATAACTATTAGGACTGTAGGTGACTTGCTAAGGCATAGATATCTACATTGCAACTTCTGGTTTCGGTGAGACAAATCATGCCCTTGGCATTCACCTTCTGTTCACAAAGAATGAGTTGCCTCAATCTATAGAGACAATTCAGCCAGATGAAAAAAACAGGGAGCAAAATAGAAAGACGGTACTAGACCCATTCAAAGGAAGGCAATACCCATCAGAGTAGAGATGGTCACAGAGACATCTCACTGAGTCACAAAATATATCAACTATCTAAAATGAAAAAGAAACAATCAAAGCAGTCTTCACAGGAGAACATACGGTAAGAGAAATAACTTGAAGTAACAATAGATAATGGAAGGCAGATGCTTTTACAAGAACTGTAAAAACTGCAAATCTATGATCCCATGCTTGTCAGTGCACTAAAGAAAAAAAAGGAAGAAAGAAAACAAAAGGGGGCGGGGGGGGAGAAAAAAGTAAAACAATTAAAAAAAAAAGAAAACAAGAAAAATAAAAAAAAATTGGTAAAAGAAGGAAAATTCCAAATTACATAAATTCTGTAGGCTTCTATGACACAAGACCTGATGAGATGCATCCTAGGATCCTAGTGCCAAGCCACTCTCCATCATAGTTGAAAAGTCTTGGGAGTCAGTCAAAGTGCCCAGTGCCTGGAGAAAGGGAAACATCACATCCTTTTTTAAAAAGGGTAAAAAGGGGGACCCTGGGAACTACCAATCAGTCAGCCTCACCTCTGTGCCCATTGAGAACTTGGAACAGAACTTCCTGAAGGTTATATCAAAACATGTAGAAGACAGGGAGGTGATTAGAGACCACCAACGTGGCTTCACCAAGGGCAAATCATGCCTGATTAACCTAGTGGCCTTCTCTGAAGGAGTGGCTGCATCAGTAGACAACGGAAAAGTTATGGATGTCATCTACCTGGAGCTCTGTAAGGCCTTTGTCCCACACTAGTCCCACACTACATTCTTAACTCTAAATTGGAGAGACATGGGTTTGATGTATGGACTGGTAGATGAATGAGGAGTTGGTTGGATGGTCGTGTCCAGAGTTACTGTTAATGGCTCAATGTCAAAATAGAAACCGGTGATGAGTTGTGTCTCTCAAAGGTCTATTCTAGGACCAGTACTACTTAAAATATATGGACAATGGAACTGAGTGCACCCTCTGCAAATTTGTGGACGACACCAAGCTGCGTGGTGCAGTCAATTTGCTAGAGGGAAGAGAGGCCATCAAGAGGGGTCTTGGCAGGCTTCAGGAATGGGCCCGTGGGAACATCATGAAGTTCAACAAGGCCAAGTGCAAGGCCCTGCAACTGGGTCAGGGCAATCCCCAGTATCAATAGAGACTGGGGGATGAATGGATTGAGAGAAGCCCTGCGGAGAAGTACTTGGAGGTACTGGTGGAAGAAAATTTGGACATAAGCCAGCAATGTGCATTTGCAGCCCAGAAAGCCAATTGTATCCTGGGCTGCATAAAAGGATGGGTGGCCAGCAGGTCAAGGGAGGTGATTTTTTTCCTCTACTCTGCTCTCACGAGACACCACCTGGAGTCCTGTGTCCAGCTCTTGGGTCCTCTGTACAAGAAAGACATGGACCTGTTAGAGTTGGTCCAGAGGAGAGCCATGATAATGGTCAGAGGATTGGAACACCTATCCTATGAAGAAAGGCTGAGGGAGTTGGGGTTGCTCAGCCTGGAGAAGAGAAGGCAACAAAGAGACCTTACTGCAGCCTTTCAATGTATAAGGTGGGTTATAGGAAAGACGAAGACTTTTTTACCAAGCCTGTGTTGACAGGACAAGGGGCGACAGTTTTAACCTGAAAGAGGGTAGACTTAGATTGGACATAAATAAGAAACTAAGAAAGACATGGACCTGTTACATCGGGTCCAGAAGAGGGCCACAAAAATGATCACAGAGCTGGAACACCTCTCTTAGGAAGAAAGGATGGGAGAGTTTGGGGTTGTTCGGTTGTTCAGCCTGGAGAAAAGAAGGCTTCAGAGAGGCTTTTGGTGTATAATGGGAGTTATAAGAAAGGCAGAGAAAGACTTTTTAGCAGCCTGTAGTGACAGGACAAGGGGCACCGGTTTTAAACTGAAAGAGGGTAGGTTTGGATTGGACATAAAGAGGACATTCTTTACGATGAGGGTGATGGGAGGTTGCCCAGAGAAGTTGTGGATGCTCCACCATTGGAAGTGTTCATAGTCAGGCTGGATGGGTCTTTGAGCAACCTGGTCTAGTGGAAGGTGTCCCTGCCCGTGGCAGGCAAGTTGAAACTAGAAGATCTTTAAGGTCCCTTCCAACCCAAACCATTCTATGATTCTGTGATAACTACTGGGGTTGAACGTTTCAGTTACAAAGAAGGACAAATACTCCTCAGTTCCTATTCGTATCATTCCTTTTCTGGAAATTACCTAAATTATTGCAAGCAAAAATCTTGGATTTTTGTTCATGGCCAAAAGTATCATTCTCAGAAATTATTAGAGCTAAGGCAGCAGCGTCTTTCTTTCAGTCTCTTTTTATTATGAGGTTGGTTTCAGAATCACTTCAGGTTTGTTTCTTATTCAAGGTATCACTTAAGTAATTAAATTTAATTTCGTAAGCATTTAGACTGTCTACAAGATTCAGACAGTATATCAGCTGTTACAGCAATGTGATTAGGAACAGGCATAGGAATAGGAATAAAAGTAAAGGGAAAGAAATATTAAAATGTAGATGTATCAGATTCCACTATTTAAGTGCTTTCACATAAAAATCTGAAAATAGTGACTTCAGTTTTCTAGTTTGCTCTGGGAACTTTAGGACATTTTGACAAAACAAATAATTATGAACACATGAAGATGAGTTTTTGTTGCTTTTGTAATGTTATGTAAGTGCAAAAATATACAGGTACGTTTTTAGTTCATTATTTTCAAACAGGAATGCACTATGAAACAAGTGGATTTAAAAAAAAAAAAAAAAAAAAAGAAAAAAAAAAAAAGAAAAAAAGAGAAAAGGGAGTTGAGCCAGGTAGGAAATAAGACAATCCTAACATGAAAAAAAGTAGAAATAAAGAGGCCTTGAGCTTTGCACTGGAGAGTGTCAAACATAAACTTTGATTTAAATAAGAG
Source organism: Astur gentilis (assembly GCF_929443795.1). Classification (NCBI taxonomy): domain Eukaryota; kingdom Metazoa; phylum Chordata; class Aves; order Accipitriformes; family Accipitridae; genus Astur; species Astur gentilis. The sequence goes on from NC_064892.1 coordinate 2,112,727, forward strand.
GTATGCATCAAAGAAACAGGACTTCAGACATAGTTCTGCTTTCCCTGGGTCAAAACCAGCCCTGGAACAGGAGGAAAAATGAAAAGCTGTCTCAGTTGGAATGAATTGTGGGGAAAAGTCAAGTAACATGAAGAAGGACTTGAACTTTCACTGACTTTAAAAACAGCTAGAAAAACCATTACCGCCCATGTCTTTTTCTCATTGTGCTTGTTACCGCAGCAGATGCTGAGCAACAGAACTCGCTCTGCAGAACTGAGACTAAGTTGGTTGTCCCAGCTCAGAGCAGCAGCAGTGAAGACAGTTGAGCTAATCAAGAATGTCTTACATGTCAGCAAGAACAAAGATTTTGCTCCGACAGTGTAGTACTGAAGCTGGGTTGAAGACTCACAGTGATATCAGTTAGATACAGATGAAAAAAATTGACCATGATCTAAACTTCCCTGAGATTTCTTAGTGTTCTTGGAATTTTCTAATTGGGCTCAGTGACAGTTTCAGTTTGGCTTTTGCAATATTCAAGCAAATCCATCTCTGTTAAACTGTTTCTCTCTTGTTGCTTCATGTTGAGACCATATTGGGTGACTCATTGGTTTGGCTAGTGAACAAAAAATATTTCTAAATACTTCTGCTTGAACTATAGGAAATTGTTTATGTTTGTTTCCTTCATTAAAAAAGATAAATATTTTATTAGGCAAAACTAAAACAATTTGTTTTCCCTCACTGATAAAGAGAAGAAAGTAAACCGAAGTATATGAAAGCCTAGATTTAGAAAGACTATGGTTTTGCTTTAGGTTCTGGAATACCTTTATTTAGAAATATTGGATTTTTTTTCCCCTGTGACTAAGAAATCTCTTCTGATTCACATTTGACATTTTCCTAGAAAACACCTCGGCTATCAACTTTTTGTGTGTTCTTGCTGATTCTCAGTTTTTTCCTCTTGGAGCTACTTCATGGCATTTTAAAAACATAGTCACTCAGCCATAAACTAAAGCAGAGGAAACAAGTGGCGAACCTTGTAGATAGAGGGAGGTGATGTGGAATTTGTGTTCCAGCTGAAACGCTTAATTATTTATACAGAGGCAGAGACTATCAACGATCAACAACAATCAACAGAGGAAATAACTCTCTTTTTCTTGTGAAGTTTATTCATATACTTTAAGATCAGAATACAGTCTGATACAGGACACAGAATGCAATCCTAATATGCTGTGGGTGATACTGGATATTAAAGGATGTTTATTAAAATATCACTGTGTTTGATGTATGCTCCAGTGGCTACACTATTGGTTAAGAAGCAACTACTACCAGAGTCTATTTTGTGAATCTAATACCTTTTCCTCATTTTTTTAATTTTTTTTTTTTTTTTTCCCCTTGCAGACATTTTTGGTAATTCTTTCAGCATTTTTTTTTCTAGCAAATTTATTAATAAGGAGACAGGCAAAAAAAAAATCAGCTTTGATTGTGACAGAAAAATGACAGACCAACTCTTACCTGCTTTTCACATCTTTCAGTGATTCATATGCTTACATTTTTAATTTCTCTTAGTCTGAGAAACTAACAATATAAAGCAATAGTCCCTCATGATCTATGCCAGCTGATATGCATGCACTCTTCCAGATACTATATTTTTCCTTTCTTACGAAAAACAAAGTTTCTTACTATTTTCTTAACTATCTCATAGTTCCATTTAACACCATCAGTCTTGGAAACAACCCCTTCCTCAACTCTTGCCTTTCCTCTTTGCTTCCGGTGTGGTTCTGTATGACATTTCTCTGCTTTTTTCAACTCTCCTATTTCTCAAATTCTAGATATCTGATTTGTATAGTCTCTCTCTTTCTTTTTTCTTACTCCCAACAGAGGGATGAAACCAACTTAGCACAGGAGGAGCAGCACAATGTTCTATACCTATGCAGTTATTTTAAAAAAATATACCTATACAGTGATTTTTGGTTTTATCTTAGGATCTTCAACGCTACTTTAAATAATATTAGCCCTTACTATTCAAATAGAGAATATCTGAAAAAGCACAAAGAATTTAGTCTCCGAAATGGTAATTAGTGTAACAAACAGAAATTATAATTAGCATAATGCAGTTTATTCTGAGAAACAATTCTCACCTCCCTTTTCCTATAGTTATGAGGAAACCTGTTTGTACTGGCAAAACTACTTCACCCTTAATAGACTCATCACTGCAACACCCTGTATGGAAACAGTCAGCTTTAAGTCAGTGCAAGACTTTTGCCTCTTAAAACTCAGCATAGCTGGTTTGATTTTTTTTTAAATTATACTACACTTTCATTTTTCATTGATACTATATTCAAATTTACACTCTTCCAAGTGCTCGTGTTCTTGCAAAGTTTCAACACTCATTTATCACCCTTATTAAGACAGAAGTGTCTTTCCCAAAACATTTGTTAGTTCAAAACAATTCTATTGGATGGAGGATGAATTAAAAAAAGAGGGAACTCTCTTTAGCTCACACAGGGGGCTTCATATGTCAAGGAATCTTCACAGAAGTCAAAAATACAGCTTCACAGTTGTCTGCCTATGGTTTTATTTGTCCATTCTACTGATCTTTCCTCTACCTGCCCCCAGTTCCTTCCTTTAGAAATATTAGTGGATCTTTTCCCTATTTTGTAAACCATGTTTAATTCTTTATGCTAACATATTTTGAATTAACATAAAATTGTTCCAATTAGCTTCAGCATTTGGTATTTGGCTGTTGGTTAAATACTTACACATATCTGCGACTGTTTCATTAATACTGAGTTCAGAGGATAACTCGGGGAGCAATTTCTTGAGAAAATCCTTGGAAGAATCAAAACCTCTTTTCTTTACATCACATGTCACCACATTGATGTAGCATAATGTAAAAATGACACTAGCAACCTATCATGAGAACAGTTTACCAACTGACAGTAAAAGAAACGTATGCATAGTATATTTTTTAAAAAAAAGAGATATGAAGCATATATAGAAGAAATTGAATCCTCTGGTTTTTATTTTGTTTCTTGAGAAAAGACCAAGGTTTGATTCATAGCACAATTAGTAAAACAGAAGGAAACACTTCACGCTGCAGGTGGTCACACTTTGGAAAACTCTGCTCACAACACACACAAAGTAAAATCCTAGTCTTGAGGGTAAATCCTTATCTAGCTCTGTTTCTTGAATGCAGTTGAATATCACTTCATATTCTTCATAAATATGTTTTCATGGGAAGACTAACTGTTACAGAACCATGAATGCACACACTGACGTGCTCACATTTTATTCCTGCTGAACCACTAGTTAATTTAAATGCATAGACCTCTTTCAAAGTTTATATACCTATGCTGATTTATACATTCTGAAGATCTGACCTACAATGTCTAATTTGTTTTGGGTACTAAGAAATGTAGATTTTTATAATTCAGTCTTTAAAAGCATGCAAGTAGTGGTATTCATTGTAGTGGAAAATATTATTCCCATTTTCCGCACGGTGGTCACATGTATTAGTTATTGCTGGTAATCACAAAAGGTCTGTTGGTGATGTATTGTCACTGTGCATCTTCCAAGTGCTAAGTGTAAATAATTCATTGAATTATAGTGTAACTCCTAGGTGCAACCAATCGACTAGAAAATATTTACTATGTGGATGAGTTTGGTGAATCAAAGTTGCCTATACAATTGTCAACAATTCAACCTTGCTCTTCCCAACAGAGTTCACAAACTCATACATGCTCAGTCTTGGGTATTCAGCAACAGATATTTATCTTTTTTTCTTCTGTGTTCTTAGGAAATGTGTGCTCTGTCATCTCCTCTGCAAATACTCTTCTGATATATAAAAACCCAATGTGTAGTTAACTTACAAACAAACAAACAAACAAACAATCTAACCTATCTTTCCAAAGCATAGTCATTTTTAAAGTGTCAATATCCAGTCTAATCTTGTATAAACGTATATGCATGTATAAATTCAGTTACATGAAGAAGAGGTAATGAACATCATGATGAAAGAAATAATTTCTTCCTTCTCCCCAATGAGTAGGGGTGTGCCTTCTTGGGAAAGCAGCCTGTGACGCTTTGGTCAGAAAGGGGAATATACGTCCTACCTGTTGCACAGTGTTGTGTCTCTAGCACCCTACATCCAATGGGTAAGGCCAGGGAGTCAGAAAGAAACCGCAGCACTGCCACTGATGAAACTGCAACAGGAAAATGGGAGACATGGCAATATTTATGGGAGAAAGCCTAAGCATTACGCTTAATTCAAACCTGCAGAAAAAAATGGCTACAATGTTCAACAGACATACCTGCTCTGTGTTTAGAAACAAGCAGGTCGATGTACTTTTATCTCAGAAGAATGACGAAGTGCTTTCTAGTCCATTATGATTGGGAAAAATAACATCTCAAACCTGAACATGGTTATTTCTAGTAGGATTTCACAAGGATTGGTACCAACCAATGATAGTGACCATTCCCCTCAGTTCTCTGGAAGTAAATTTAAAAAACCACTCTTGATAGAATTTGCTGATGACACAAATATTGGCAGCATGGTAACTTGATGAACAAGATAAAGCAGTCATACACAGTTATTGAAAGTACTTCATAACTCTGTCCCATTCAAACGAATGGCTTGAACACAGCCAAATGCTTAAGTTACATTTTTTAGGAATGAGCAATGACTTCTGGAAAAAGATAATTCTGAGAGTGATCCAGCACACAGAAAAAACCTAAGATCCCAAGATAAAGTTGTGACAAAAATGTCTTGTGTGTTCTTTTGCTGTGCAAGTAAGAGAAGAATAAGGAAGTCTTGCTGAAATAGATATCAAGATATAGAAGTTAGTGTCATAAGTATATTTTAAAAAGGATACTGAAAAGCTTACGAGAGTGAAAAAAAAAAAAAATCAAAATTTAACACAAATTATTCCAGAGAGGAAAAAAATGTCTTTCAGTCAAAGACATAATGAGCTTAATCCATTTAACTTATCAAAGAAAGACAGAAAGGTGATGTAATTGATGTCTGAGTACATATGTCAGCAGAATATATTAGATGATAGAAACAAGAATAACCAAATTTCCACGTTGTGCAACAAAGTTCCAGCAGTAACAATGGATCCTTCATCTCCTGAAATCCTCAGGATAGGACTGAATATTTCAAAGGCATGTTGTAGTTGAATACAAGCTACTGAACATTGGAAAGGCCAAGGTTATACCAACACCCGCTGGTCCCCTCCAACTTGCAAGTATGGGTTCTGAAGGACCCTAAATCTACTCAGCCGAAGTCAAAACACTTGATGTAAACTTGATACAAAAAGTAAAAATGTAGTGTGTCAGATACCTGCCTAATTAGTTATTTGTTTTGAATATCTTTTATTTCAGATTGATAAAAGATGGTTTATAAAAGATTAATTACAAGAGCATAGTAATGGTTTTGTCTCTGTCATTATTATCCATTTGTTTAATGAAATTTTCTTGAAGCAAAAAAAATTTACAGAGCTACTCAGCCACTTCATCTTTTATCTTGTCCTCTTGTTTCAAAATCTAGGGGGTTTTTTCCTCCTCATTTTAAATGCTATTATTTGAATTTTATTTCATATAGCTTTTTTTTTTTTCCAGATCTGCAATATACTGGCATTTTCTTCCAACTTCGGATCTGCTCCTTCTGCCCTTATTTTAATTAAAATCATTTATTAATATCTGTAAGCATGTGAAGTTATTCAACAAATATTTATCCTCTGAAACAGATTCTAGATCATATCTTTGGTTTATATTGTAGAGGTAAATATTACAAACTTCAGTATATTAAGCTTTTACGTTATGGAAGAAAATTACCTAGGAAGAGTAATGTACAGTGAAGATGTGGATGGCTCCAAATATGGAATTTATACACGATGTTATTAAAAGCCTAAGTTATCTTCTATTCTTAATGGCTGGAAAAAGAGACCTAACTGGTCCACAAATATCCTTATGGTATATCTGAGCCTGAAATTCCTTTTGGAACATAGAAATATAAATTATACTTCATAGTAACTAATTCTTTTCTTTAAAAAATGAGTATGAAAACCCCACTTTTTAGAATCTGCTTAATGGAGCAGTCAGAAGGAAGTAAGAGACATGAATTCAGTACCAGCCTTAGTCTTAATTGACCCACAACTTTACCCAGGAAAATGTCCCTAACACTTTTGTGGAAAAGTGTCACCACACAGCTGAAAATGCTGAAAAGACGAGCGGCTTGGTGGGTAAGCCCTTTAACCACAATGGTGTGAAATGGTAGGTGGCGGTGTTTCCTTCTTCACTACATTTTAAGTGGTAGTGGCTATTAGATTTCTGCTATGCTAAGTGCAGATACACGAGGGATGAGTTTTCTCATATGATTTCGGTTTTGGACATTTTTTTGTTCAATGTCACCAGACTGAATCAAAGATAGCTGTAGGCATAACACAGATATGGAAACACCTAGCCCCACTGACATGCTGCCATTTCTATATGCAGGGCTAAAGGCAGTGAAGAAGATTTATTGGGAAAACTTTGGATCTTTAAGGATCTAAACAGTAAGCAGTGAGGTTTTGAGCCACATAGCTGAACACAGACACATTCAACATAAGTTCTTGGCTTGGACCTAGCCTTACATCCTTTTCGGCACATCAAACCTCTGTTTCTACTGGAAAAAGGCTGAACTGGACAATCTGTAGATTTAAGGCACGTTTAGAGGGAGGACCCCAGATTACACAGTTAATAAGAATTTTTTCCCAACCTTTCTAAGAACTTATGTTACAAATATTTCCAGTGAGCCATATCTAGCTCTGTCCTCTGCTTAACCTCTAACCTTCACGTCTCCAATGTTGTCTTGCTTCCTCACCCAAAATCTAGACATTAGAATAGTTAAGTGAGGAAGCATAAGAGCCAGGAGTTCCTAATTCACACAAGAATGAATTGTAAAATAATGGTCCATACAAAGTTTCTCACTTTACTCAGTCATGTGGTAATAAAAAATCAATTATTCTTATAAAAATGATAGAAAGAAACATTCTTAAAAGAAAAATGTTGTGACTGACAATTTAAAAAGTATATTTCAGAATTAAAACAGATTCTTCAGTCACACCAGGTGCATGTTTTGTCTGGTTTTGATGGAAAATTGATATGCTAAGACATCCCAGCATGAATACTTTCTCTGTGTCTTTAACCCTCAATCTAGCATGTAGATTGGGGTGCACAGTATATGACATACAGAAGTATATTACATACAGCAGTAAATGTTTCTCCCATACTTTTTTGCATTACTTGTTTAACCCTACTTTCAAATATATAGTTTTCTTCTTATTTTTTATATGCTGAGAACAATTGTGCACACATGCATCTCAGCTCCCTGCTGGCATAGCAATAACCTGCAGAGATATATTTATTTAATGCTACACTGAGCAGATGAATCACTCTACACAATAACAGCTTCTCTTGCCTGAACATAAACAGGAAAAAATGTTATAAGCGGTCTATACTCTTGAGAAACTCTTTTTCTACATTGGATAGACTGCAGCCATTTTCTGTTATAAATGATTCAGATTTCATAAATGGTTCAATGCAGCTTCCTGTATTTTCTTCTTCAAAACAAGAAAGAAAAAATGTTTTCATATATTTTATGCATACATTGTAACAAGAAGAAAAAGAATAAGATAGAAGAAATTAAGCTTAAGGAACTGCACACAATTCCTTCTGCTCCTTCAGGATTTCAGATAAAAGTGAATCTCTTTTTTTTTTTCTTTTTTTTTTTTCTTTTTTTTTTTTTTCCCAAAAGAGAATCCCAAGTTTTCTGGAGATAAAAGTAGGATGAACTTCAGGGAGCAGCATTTGACCGTGAGTAAAATTCAAAAGTTTATTCAGGATTCTAATTTCAAGAAAACCTAGATAGTATTAACTGTAAATAAATGTGAACAAAGCACAGTACTAGAAACAGGGAGTTATTTTGTACAGAGGGTTACAAAAGGAAAGCAATATAAAATAGCAGTACTAAAGGCAGGAGTTATTGCATAAAACAACATTTGGCCATGAGCAGTAAAAAAAACAGTTCCACTGAAATCAATGGCCAAATTTCCACTAACTATAAGGGTACCAATATTTTACTCTCTTGATAAATAGGGATATTCTGAATCGCAAATGTGTCATAAAAAAGACCTAGATTATGTAGGGATGAAGTTACCTAAAGCTGTTAAACTGTAATCTGACAAATTAAATTGCACCCAAATTATAGTTTAGGCCCAATCTTTGTATGATGTTGACTGCCTCTTAAGAGAGATTAAGAAGGCACAGCTTCCATTAAAGCAAGTAAAATAGAGTCCTGGGACATCTCTGGACTTCTTTCCGTCAAAATAAAACATGGTGTCTGGGCATTTTTCCAGAGGTTCGATGCATTTCAATGTATTACATGTATTTTATATATTTCATAATCTATTTATCATACTCTATGTATTTCGCCAATTACATTTCTGTGTACTTCATTATCTTATCTTTCACAGAAAGAGCATATTATGCTACTTTTCTTGCTATGATAAAAGATTGAGAGTTTACCAGACAAGTTATTTTACAATTAATGTAATTTTTTTTTCTTCTTTCAGTGTTTAGGATTTTTTCCTTATGATATACTCTTGATACCAATAGTTTGATCAACACACAGTGGAAAATATGTAGATATAATTAAAACTATGAAAATTTATATCAACTTTTATGATGAATGAACAAACTAAGTGTTCCTGATTCCAAAAGGAATTGCTTACATGAAAAAATATGTTTGTATTGGCAAAAAATGTCTCAAACACTATTAAGGGGCCTACCCACATCTCCTAGAAATGGCATATCCAGCATTTTCACTACTGGCATTTTAGACACAATTGTTAACTGGTGGCATTTCACAGAATGGTTCATGTTGGAAGGGACCTCTGGAGCTCATCTGGTCTACCCCCCTCTGTTCAAGTAGGGACACCTACAGCCAGTTGCCCAGGACCATGTACAGATGGGTTTTGAGTATCTCCAAGGATGGAGACTGCACAACCTCTCTAGGCAACCTGTGCCCAGTGCTCAGTCACCCTCACAGTAAAAAAAAGTGTTTCCTGATGTTCAGATGGAACCTCCTGTGTTTCGGTTTGTGCCCATTACCTCTGGGCCTGTCACTGGGCACCACTGAAAAGAGCCTGGTTCCATCCTCCTCGCACCCTCCCTTCAGGTATTTATATACATTGATACTATCTCCCCTGACCCTTCTCTTCTCCAGGCTGAAAAGTCCCAGTTCTCAGCCTTTCCTTATAGGAGAGATGCTCTAGTCCATTCAACATCTTCCTGTCCCTTTGCTGAATGCATTCCAGCATGTCCATGTCTGTCTTGTACTGGGGAGCCCAGAACTGGTCACACCGCTCCTAGCATGGCCTCACCAGTCACCTACCTAGAGCTGCTGGCAATCCTCCTCCTAATGCAGCCCTGGATACCATTAGCCTTCTGGGACACAAGGGCACATTGCTGGCTCACACTGGCACATGCTGACTCCCTGCTGGTTTATTTGATGCAAAACTAAATTAGTCTGCAAATTAAGAATCATTCAGTTATTTTAAAAACATGTCAGCTAGCTTTGATCTTCTGAACTTCTTCATAAGTGGAACCCTGCCTACTGAGGGAGACTACCCTGCATGTCTCTACAGCACTGCTCTCTACAGCATTATTTTCTTGTCTCTTTTCTAGTTCTTCAGATTGAACATCTCCAACAAGACATATCTCTTTCTCTGTGACTGGGAAATAATATGTCACATACTATCATTTTATACCTGGTTTGTCAGCACTGGCCATATAGTAGATAACACTGACAGTACCAGAATTTTTCTAGTTCTTTCTTAACACTGAACAGTACAGAATCACAGAATCGTAGAACGCTCAAACTGGAAGGGACCCATAAGGATCATCGAGTCCAACTCCCTGCTCCTTGCAGAACTACCTAAAACTAAACCATATGACTAAGAGCATCACCCAGATGATCCTTGAACTCTGACAGGCTTGGTGCCATGACCACTTCCCTGGGGATCCTGTTCCAGTGACTCACCACCCTCTCAGTGAAGAACCTTTTCCTAACATCCAATCTGAACTTCCCCTGACACAGCCTCATTCCATTTCCTCACGTCCTACCGCTGGTCACCAGAGTCATCAGCATGTCCCCCTCCGCTGCCCGCCTTGAGGAAGTTGTGGACTGCGATGAGGTCACCCCTCGGCCTTCTCTTCTCCAAGGTGAACGAGCCAAGTGACCTCAAATACTCCTCCTAAGTCTTGCCCTTGAGGCCTTTCACCATCTTGTTTGCCCTCCTTTGGACACACTCTAATAGTCTGATGTCCTTCTTGTATTGAGGCACCCAAAACTGCACACAGGACTCGAGGTGAGGCCGTGCCAGTGCGATGTAGAGTGGGACAATCACCTCCCTCGACCGGCTAGATGCTGTGCTTGATGCACCCCAGGACACGGTTGGGCCTTTTGGCTGCCAGGGCACACTGTTGACTCATATTCAACTTGCCATCAACCCAAACCCCCAGATCTCTTTCCACGGGGCTGCTCTTCAGCCTCTCATTCCTGAATTTGTACATATAGCCAGGATTACCCCATCCCAGGTGGAGAATCTGGCACTTGCTCTTGTTAAATTTCATACAGTTGGTGATTGCCCAACTCTCTAGGTTATCCAGATCTCTCTGTAAGGCCTCTCTACCCTCGAAGAAGACCACGACACCTCCTAGTTTAGTATTGTCAGCGAATGTACTTAATGTACATTCATCTTATGTGTCCAGATCATTTATAAAAACATTAAAGAGCACTGGCCCTAAAATTGAGCTAGTAGTTATACTTGAAGTATGACTGGCCCTAAAATTGAACAAGCAGTTATACTTGTTTAGTCTTTAGTTACACTCCTCAGTTTGGGAAGCAGAATGAGGGCACAGAATATCTTCTACTTCCCCTCAGGTCCCGTACAATTGAAGCGACAGTAGTTTCTCATCCATTGACTCACTGCCCATGCGGTTAAACACATCAGGAGAGAGATTCATGGGTTTCCACTACAGAAGATCCCTGGCATAATTTTCAGTAAATGGAAGGGGGATGAACTCATGCATGCTCATGCAAAGAATGGCTTCCCAAGTTTTACCTGTGAAAAGTAATAGAAATAATACGTTGCAGAGCAACCACAGGAAGAGTTAAATTATTCTTCACAACCACATTTTTCATGCATTTACTTTCTGAAGCTCAAATCATACTTCAATCTGTGCATATGTAGCTTCTATTAATATCACTGGGAGTTGAAAATTCAGTGTAAAAATTCAGTATACCCATAAGCTACATTTTCCAGTTACAAGCTTGTCTGAAGGAAGCAAACAAAGCAGAGAAGCCTATAAATGCCTTGGTATTAACAGGTGCAAAGACCCCATCAGAGGTGGTCTGTGTTGGACATATTTGAACTGGTCTGCATGTGAACGTAGATGAGCCATACCAAAGACTGGCTGCCACCTGCAGATTCCTTCTACTCACTTTCAGGATTGGACCCATTACAGCTTCAGCTGCATTTTCACCGTGTCTGGTCATATTCACGAAGGTCTGCCAAGAGAAAACAGGATTGCCTCAATGATATTCAAGCCAAATCCTCCCCCCAGAAATGTCAGTCACATGACTCCAAAAGCTTAGCTGCTTTCCCATGTATATTTACCCTTCCTGTCTCAAGACCCTGCTCCCAGAAGAAATGCTGATAATCATTAAATTGAGATAGCCATTAATGTGATCTCTTCCCTTTCATAATGCAAATGTGAAGTTATTTGGAATTTAGTTGTGTGTCATCAGAGAATATTTTCATCTGGATGTGGGCATATGTATGGTCACCTTTAGTCTGCAAATCTAACTCTGAGAATGTTTTCTTTTGGGACAACGTGCTAGCTATGTAATTTTTATTATTTGCAGGAACAAGATCAATATGGCTCTTTTTCCACTTCTGAAAGTATTTTCACGTTCCTGTCTCCTAGCAGTGCATGAATCACTTTAACACAGAACAAATGTTATTTATCCACTTCATTACTTCTTCCATCCCCACAACCAGTTTTGTGTGGTTTTGAATATTACCCAACATAATTACCAAAAACTTAAATTTAGTCAAACTAATTTGCTGTTTAAATCCTACCTATGATCAAAAGCATGAGACAGATTTTTTTTTTACCTCATGACCTCCAAACTTCTGGACTTTATTCTAAATTAACCTGCAATATAAAAGACGGACTAGAGGAAGCTAATTTAAATATTATTTCTGGTTTATAAGCAGCTTATGTTTCTCATGTATATATCCAGATATAAATAATGGCCTCTTAGCCTATCTTAAATTAAGAAAGTAATTTATTGTTAAAAGGAGAGTTAATTGATATATGTTTAAATGAATTTAAAATTATAATAGCCATTGTTTAAATAGTGGTTATATTGACCGCTAATAACCAGGCACACAGAAGAGGTTATTCCCTCCTCACTAATGCGTTACATTTGTAGCCCAGATTATTTAAATATTTACTATCTTTATGTAGTAAAGATGACACACTACCTGCAGAAATGAAAACTCTACAAAGTATAATCACCCTTTCCTTCTTATTAGTTTGGGAAAAAAAGAGATATAAACCAAATATATTCAAGAAATGAAGAACAGAATGCATAGTACTTTTCATAGTTGCAAATAATTTGAGAATACCATATGAAACTGTCCAAAACTTTCCTTTTGATACCATGTACTTCAAGAAATTGTTCCAGGTCACTTTCATGAAGTTGTATGTGTCAGTGGAATTATTCTGTTAAAATTTGCTTTCAAATGTGTTTACTTTAACTTTTAGATCATTTTGTATTTAACATGGATTTTTTCTTCTGACACAAAACATTACATTTCCAAAGCTGCAGATTTGTGACTCACTTTGACATTGCTAGAATTCACACAGTTAAATTCCCATGCTTTACTTTGAAAATTGATACTATACTATAAAAAGAATTTTTAATTTCCATCTATGTAATCATAAAGTCATTAAATGCAGTGTTTAGTTCAGGTCTGCAGAAATGTTAAATTTATTTTCTTTGTCTTTATCAATAGATTAATAAATAAACACTACAAAATGCATAAATTTGTGATGTTTCATCTTATAAAATGTTTTTATTCATATTGACTGTACAGTCATATAGTATCCATGCTGAAGTCCATCTAGCAATAGTAATTCATGTTATTTTGAGGAAGACAATTCTGACACTGGAATCCTAGAACTGGACTAATAATTAAAGGAACATTTTCTGTTTATCTGACAAGAAAAGGAACTTTTAATAAATTCTAGATACTAAGCTTGCTAGTATCTTTTCCTCATCGGTATCTGCTATTTCTCTTTTCCTGTCATATATATGAGCAAGCTGGTGGCATATCTGATATACTTGTTCTACTGCAGTATTTTTAGTCTGGTATGTGAATGTTGTCATTAAAAGAACAGGCACTGTTATAAATGGCAGTCGTTTCATTTTTAGATTTCAAAAGACCGAGAACTTAGTATTTGGTGCTTATAATCCGTCTTCCAAATGAGTCAGATGTTGCAGCTATATTTGCAACGTTGTTGACACGTGAATAATAGTCCAAACACAGTCTAATAATAATGTAAACCCAATACTGTAGACACAAGACCTATGAAAAAGCAGGGGTTTGTATCTAGGAAGATACGTATGGTTGTCTCATAGTTGTTAATTTGTATTGAGTTTATTGCTAACTTACCCAATATTATAACTATCTTGTGATGATAAGTGAAAGATGTGCATGCGGTGATAATTTACTCCCATTTTTCTGCAGAACTCATGTGTTGCAAGTAATTACTTAGGAAATTTCCTCCTCTGTACACGTAAGAAGCTCAGATTCAACAACTGCCTTCCGCTGATTTTTTAATATTTGACTAGCGCACATTGAAAATACAAAACCGAAGCACTACTGATGAAGCAGATACAAAGGATATTTGGGGGTAATAATAGGATAATATGATAGACTACTATAATTTATTTTTATTTAGAAAGAAAAAATAATTCTATGTAAAAGCCAGAGTTCACAAAAAAAACCTCAAAGTAACACTAACCCCTAATAAAACTAGTAATTTAGTACAGGTATATTTAACCTGTTCCAACAGAAAGATTTCCATGACAACATAACAGAAACACAACTTTAGAGATTAATCAACTTCAGATTGGGACGCAGTATGAAACTTTCCTACCAGAACTCATTTTGGAAATTGGTTAAAGTGGGAAGTAGAAGCTCTTCAGCGATATTAATTCACCCATTGCAGCAAAAATGAACTGGCTCACTTAGATCTTGAAGAGACACTTTCTACCATTTTCTCACAATGTCTGCCAAGATTTTCTTCAGCTCTTCAAAACATTCAAGGCTTGAAGCTTAACTGTTCTGATATTTTATCTTCAACAATAAAATAATTGTCTTTCTGGTGTGATAGAGAAATCAATTTCCTTCTCATCAGACTGGTCACACGGGCAAGGACTTCTGAGGGAAGCATTATGTACTGTCCATGCTCTGCTCAATAGAAAGTCCATCATGGAAGGGTCTTTGGTACTCTCAGGTTCAAAAATTACATGGCATAATTTTGATGTTGAAGTGCTCTAACTACTAGAGTTCTGAACGTACTTAATTTTAGATGCCTGTTACTATTACTGAAATTAAACCTTTGTGACAAAAATAAATTTTTCCAAGGTGAAAACCACACTTTTTAGTAATTCACAACTGACAAAACAATAGTTTTTGTCACTTTGAATAATCAAAGATTCATGAAAAAAAAAATTGAATGTTGTAATGTAACTGTGCCTTATGACAGCTGTTCACATCCTTCTCATTTTAAAAGAAGAAGGAGGAGAGGAAAATGGTACATATTAGAAAAAGCCCAGGCAAGCAAGACAATTTCAACTATTTATGTATTTTTAGTCTGTAAGATTTATAGTGTCACTGAACTGTTTCTTCCACAAACTAATAAATCATGCACTGTGCAATTTAACTAGTGTGTTAGCGATATACTCAAACCAGTTCAGCAGTACTCTGAATATAGGAGTTAAATATTAGTAAAACTACATATCACAGTAAAAGATCTGCCTCTTATATCAGTTGCAACTGTGTCTGTAGAAAACACACTCCTCATAGGGGGTCTGTAATCAAACAGATATAGCATTTTCCAACATTTGCTTTGCTCCCAAAGGCATCTAATTTTCACGTAAGTCACTAAAATTTTCATTATGTGTGTGTTTTCTGAAACAAGGAAAACAAACATTATTTCAGACGTGAACTATCACAAGCAGTCATCTTGTATAATAATTCTTAGTTGCTTAATTTTTTTTGCTCAAGACAGGCTGGACGACCTCTTAATTTCCCTTTCAAAACTTTGGTTCTATGACCATTACTTTGCCAAGTAAATGAAAACATATTAAATATTTATATATGCAAACACGTAAACAAAGAACAGGAATTCTACTGTAAAATCTACTGTAAATATTAGTGTATTGGTTTTGTTTGGCAAGGTTTTGGTAGCGGGGGGGGGGGTTACAGGGGTGGCTTCTGTAAGAAGCTGCTGGAAGCTTCCCCTGTGTTCGAGAGAGAGCGAGCCCATACTAGCTGGCTCTAAGACGGACCCGCCGCCGGCCAAGGCCGAGCCAATCAGTGATAGTGGTAACACCTCTGTGATAACATTTTTTAAGAAGGAAAAAAAGTTGGGACGGAGAGAAACTGCCGCCGGAGTGAGGAGTGAGAACATGTAAGAGAAACAAGCCTGCGGACACCAAGGTCAGTGAAGAAGGAGGGGGAGGAGATGCTCCAGGCGCCGGAGCGAAGATTCCCCTGCAGCCCGTGGTGAAGACCCTGGTGAGGCAGGCTGTTCCCCTGCAGTCCAGGGAGGTCCACAGTGGAGCAGATATCCACCTGTAGCCCGTGGAGGACCCCACGCCGGAGCAGGTGGGTTCCCGAAGGAGGTTGTGACCCCGTGGGAACCCCGCGCTGGAGCAGGTTCCTGGCAGGACCTGCGGATCTGTGGAGAGAGGAGCCCACGGAGCAGGCTTTCTGGCAGGACTTGTGACCCCGTGGGGGACCCGCGCTGGAGCAGTGTGCTCCTGAAGGACTGCACACCGTGGAATGGACCCATGCTGGAGCAGTTCGTGAAGAACTGCAGCCCGTGGGAATGGCCCACGTTGGAGGAGTTCGTGGAGGACTGTCTCCCGTGGGTGGGACCCCACGCTGGAGCAGGGGAAGAGTGTGATCAGCCCTCGTCCTGAGGAGGTGAAGCGGCAGAAAATAACGTGTGATGACCATAAACCCCATCCCTGTCCCCCTGTGCCGCTGGGGGGGCTTGGTGGTGAAATCCGGGAGGGTAGTTGTGCCCGGGAAGAACGGAGGGGTGGTGGGAAGGTGTTCTGAGATTTCGTTTTACTTCTCATTACCATGCTCTGGTTGATTTGTAATAAATTGAGTTAATTTTGCAAATTGAGTCTGTTTTGCCCGTGACGGTAATAGTGAATGATCTCTCCTGTCCTTATCTCGACCCGCGAGCCTTTTGTTATATTTTCTCTCCCCTATCCAGCTGAGGATGGGGGAGTGATAGAACGGCTTTGGTGGGCACCTGGTGTTCAGCCAGGGTTAACCCATCACAATTAGTCACTAAATTAATGAAAACTAGCTTATATTTTCTTTTAAATCATAAAAGTAAATATTGTAATTTAAAAAAATAAAACACTTTTCATGTCAGGTATTACCACCAGCTTGTTTATAGCACTGTCACTGTTTGCTTATTTGACTAATCTAAACCAGCAGTGAGATAATCCCATTTATACTAGTAAAAACTGTTAGAAACAAACAAATGTTTACACAGAGTGTGTATGATGTGTGTGTGTTTGCGTATGTGCCTGTGTGTGCATTTGAGCACATGTGCTATGAGGAAGGTGAGTTATTTAATCATATAATCACAAAATTGTTTATGCTGCAAGAGACCTCTGGAGAACACCTAGTCCAACCCCCTTGCTCAAGCAGGGTCATCTACAGCAGGTTATCCAGGACCATGTTCAGTCATGCCTTGAATATCTCTGTTGTGGTTTAACCCCAGCGAGCAACTAAGCCCCATGCCAGCGCTCTAGCACTCCATCTTCTCAACTGGACAGGGGAGAGAAAATACAACAAAAGGCTCATGGGTCAAGACAAGGACAAGGAGACATCGCTCAACCCATTACCATCACAGGCAAAATAGACTTGACTAGGGAAAATTAACTTAATTTATTGCCAAACAAGAAGAGTAGGGTAATGAGAAATAAAACCAAATCTTAAAAACCACCTTCCCCCCACCCCTCCCTTCTTCCCAGGCTTAACTTCACTCCTGGATCTGGCCTTTAGTTCCCTGGATCTTCTTTCTTGCCTTTTTTTAAGAGAGGAGTGTCATTTGCTCCCTTCTGGTACTAAGGAACCTGTCCTGGTCACCATGACCTTTCAAAGATAATCGAGATTGGCCTCACAATGACATCAGCCAATTCCTTCAGCACTTGTGGGTGCACCCTGTCATGTCCCATGGACTTGAATATGTCTATTTTGCTTAAGTGGTCCCTAACCTGGTCCTCCTCCACTGAGAGTGCATCTTCCTTGTTCCATACTTTCTTTCTGACCCTAGGGGCCTGGGATTCTTGGAGACTGGTACTACCAGTAAAGACTGAGGTAAAGAAGGCATTGAGTACCTCAGGCTCTTCTGTGTCTTTTTTCACCAGGTCCCCTGTACCACTCAGCAGCTGGCACATGTTTTCCCTATGCTCCTTTTGCTGTTTATGTACTTTTAGAATCCTTTCTTGTTGCCCTTCATGTTAGCAGATTCAGCTTCAGGTTGGCTTTAGCTTTCCTAACGCCATACCTGCAAGGTCAGAATCAACTCTATACTCCTGCTTATAGCTCTTTCACACTTCTTTTTTATCTCTGTGTTCAGTCAGGAGCTTCTTGCTCATGCAAGCAGGTCTGCTTGATCTCCTAATTGTTGGGATTGTCCTTTCTTGAGGTTGAAGGAGGTGATCCTTGATCGTATTGGTGATCAGCCAGCTCTCCTGGGCCCCTTTCCTCTCCTGGGCCATATCCCATGAGATTATTCCAAGCAGATCCCTGAAGGCTTTGAAATCTCCTCTCTCAAAATCCAGAGTTGTGGTCCTGCTTTTAGCCCTGCTCCCTCCTTTTAAGATCCTGAACTCCACCATCTCCTGGTCACCGCAGCCACAGCTGTCCCTGACTTGCACATCCCTGGGCAGTTCTTCCTTGTTTGTAACTATCAGGTCCAGCAAAGCACCTTTCCTTGTCGACTCCTGCATCACTTGTGCCAGGAAGTCGTCACCAGCGTGCTCCAGAATTCTCCTATGTCACCCAAGTCCTGTTCTTCCAGCAGATGTCGGGGTGGTTAAAGTCCCCCTGCAAAGACAGGGGCCTCCAAATGTGAGGCTGCTTCAAGTCTTCTGAAGAAGGCTTAACCTACTACTTCTGCCTGATCCAGAGCTCTTGCTCTGCCTTAAGCCCAGCCAGCAGGTGAGTACCACGCAGCTACTCGCTCACTTCCCCAGTGGGATGTGGGAGAGAATCAGCAGGCTACAAGTGCAAAAAGTTGTGGGTTGAGATACAGACAGTTTAATAAGGAAAGTAAAAGCTGTGCGCACAAGCAAACCAAAATGAGGAATTCATTCCCCACTTCCCACCGGCAGGCAGGTGTTCAGCCATCTCCAGGACAGCAGGGCTCCAGCATCCCTAACGGGGGCTTGGGAAGAAAAATGCCATAACTCTAAACACCCTCCCCCCCTTCCTCCTTCTTCCCCCAGCTTTATATTACCGGTCATGACGTCCTATGGTCTGGGATGCCCCTCGGGTCAGTCGGGGTCAGCTGTCCCGGCTGTGTCCCCTCCCAACCCCTTGTGCCCCCCCAGCCTGCTCGCTGCTGGGGTGGGGGGAGAAGCGGAAAAGGTCCTGGCTCTGTGTAAGCACTACTCAGCAACAGCTAAAACATCCCTGGGTTATCAGCACTGTTTTCAGCACAAATCCAAAATATAGCACCATACAATCATACATGAAGAAAATTAACTCTATCTATCTCAGGCAAAACCAGTACAGGTCTATAGCAGATAACCACTACAGCAACACCTGTGTTGGTCTGCCCACTAATCTTGACCCATGAACTCTTGACTGGCTCCTGACTCATCCTAAAGCATACTCCATGCATTCCTGCTTTTCTTTTATGTAAAGGGCTAATCCCCCTCCTGGCCTTCCCAGACCATCTGACCTTAAGAGCCTGAATCCATCCATTGCAGCAGTCCAGTTGTTCATGACGTTTTCAAACATTGTTTCTGCCAGCAAGATAAGAATGTAGGAATTTCTCACAGAACTTCAAAGTCTGGCACATTGCTGATGCTTTTCCACTGAACAACTTCATGTAATTTATCCAAAACAAAAGAATGCCAAAGGCAACAGTGGACAATCATTTTATATGTAACTTGCAAATGCCACATTTGGTTCCAGAAATAAAAGATTCAAATGCCATTAGTGTAGCATATGGACTGGAAAGATTTCAGAATTCCATCCGTCTGTTTAGGTTTATTGCAAATTATTTTAAAAATCAGATGGGCTAGCTAACTCTAACTCTAAAAAGCACAAAGCCCTCCAGGAAAGTCTTTTACTTGTTTAAAAGACAATTTAATTTTAAACACTTAACTTCTTCCTGGGAACTTGCTAAAAAGCTCATTTGACATAAAGATTAAAAAGAAGATTGGTTTATGAACTGGTACAGTCAAGAAACCTCTCTACCTCATAGACTGAAACAAAAATAAATAAAAAATTAAAGATTTCATTAAATCAGGATGATAGCTACCTTCCCTTCAAAACAAGAAAAAATAATGAATCTGTTAAAATATATATTATTGAATAATCCACTCAAAGTTTGAAAAAGGAATCATTGGCTTTTAATGACATAATCTTTTGTGGGATCATCCATGATGAGAGAAAAATAAGAGAGTAACTAATGGTATGCTGGTTTATCAGAAGTAGTTCTGCCTAAGAGGTTCTTAGTATGTACAAGCTAAATGTTCCTTTTTGGTTTTTTTTTTTTCTTTTTTTAAAGGCTACTGTTGTGATAGCACATTGTGTATTCCCAAAGCGTTGTTCTGATCTGTGGCAGATCCACAGGGAATTGTACCTTTAAAATCATGTCTGTGAGTGAGCTGTAGACAAACCTTTTGAAAGATATGAAATACAAAGTAGTTAGACAGGAAAAGTTACCTCTTTTTTCCAGTATATATAACAACAATTTTGTTCAAAACATGGACAGCAATCTTTAGAAAGGCTGCTCACAACATACAAATCAGAATTAAAGAAAAATAATGTTACTTTTAAATGACCTCCCATCTCAAAAGATGTCAAGATATTTTCATCCGTTATTCAAACAATGAATAACATACGAAAAAAAAAAGCGCCCACTTTTAGTTGAATAAGTTGAAGACAAAAATCTTTTCATATATATTTCACTGCCTGGGTAAAAGTAAGCCTTCTTCCCAATTCAGTCCTTCACACAATAATTGTTTATCTTAGCTGATGCTGGTAATGTCTGTCATGTGAACTGTGACATTCATAGCGATAATTACGAGACTAATTAATTTCTCATCATCTGGCATAATGGCCATGCAAGAATGAGTCATATTTTGGTTCAAAGAGTTGCCTCAACTTGTAAGCCTTGATTGTATTTATCCTTCTGACTCAAAGTGCAACTGCTTTATCTCCTGTAACATATCTTTTGGAAGGTTTTTGAAAATATATGAATGCTTGGAGAAATGACACCATCCCTGGACACAAGGGATATGAAAGTACA
Source organism: Astur gentilis (assembly GCF_929443795.1). NCBI lineage: Eukaryota > Metazoa > Chordata > Aves > Accipitriformes > Accipitridae > Astur > Astur gentilis. The sequence continues at coordinate 2,133,619 of NC_064892.1, forward strand.
AAACAAACATTCCAGTTGTGTTTGTCCCACTCAGACAAACCTCAGTACATCGCTTGCAAGAAGGGGTGCCACGCAGAGGGATCTTGACAGGCCTGAGAGTGGGCTCATGGGAACCTCATGAAGTTCAACAAGGACAAGTGCAAGGTCCTGCCCTGGGGTCGGAGCATTCTCCAGTATCAATAGAAACTGAGGGATGAATGGATTGAGAGAAGCCTTGCGGAGAAGTACTTGGGGGTACAGGTGGAAGAAAATTTGGACGTAAGCCAGCAATGTGCATTTGCAGCCCAGAAAGCCGATTGTATCCTGGGCTGCATAAAAGGAAGCATGGCCAGCAGGTCAAGGGAGGGGATTCTCCCCCTCTACTCTACGCCGAGACTCCACTTGGACTCCTGTGTCCAGCTCTGGGGTCCTCTGTACAAGAAGAACATGGACTTGTTACAGTGGATCCAGAGGAGGGCCACAAAAACAATCAGAGTGAAGGAACACCTCTGCTATAAAGAAAGGCTGAGAGAGTTGGGGTTGTTCAGCCTGGAGAAGAGAGGACTCTGGGGAGACCTTATGGCAGCCTTTCGATGCTTAAAGGGGGCTTATAAGAAAGATGGAGAAAGACTTTTTACCAAAACTGTAGTATCAAAACAAGGGGCGATGGTTTTAAACTGAAAGAGGGTAGGTTTAGATTGGACAGAAGGAGGACAGTTTGTCCTCTGAGGGTGGTGAGGCACTGGCACAGGTTGCCCAGAGAGGTGGTAGATACCCCATCCCTGGCAGTGTCCAAGGCCAGGTTGGATGGGGCTTGGAGCAACCTGGTCTAGTGGGAGGTGTCCCTGCTCATGGCAGCGGGGTTGGACTAGGTGATCTTTCAAGGTCCCTTCTAACCCAAACTATTCTGCAAGTCAATGATTCTACATGGACATGATTAGAATCTGTAGAAACATAAGCCTCTCCTTGCAGCAAACTGAGCTCAAGAAACAGGGTCCACCTCTAATTTGCTTTGGCTGGTGATTTGGCTTAGGGATTTATCTTATTAAAATCTACTGTCAGTTAGAATTTATTTATATTTTTAGGAAAACATCTCAGTATAATGTACATAGTGATTTTGAAGAATAATAAACTTGTATTTACTTGGCCAGATCTCATCAGAAAGAAGAGATATAAATTTTAGTTCTCCCAGAAATAGCAAAGTTTTTCTGTGCTACTTCTTGAACATTGAAAGGAGGTTTGGATTTATCAGAACTCCAAAAAAATTCTTGGTAACATATGGAAGTACTAATACCAGACCTGATCTCTCCGGTTACATATCTACCCTAGACTGGCAGATGGTGCAAGAGAAGAAAGAGCAATCTGACTTTAACAAATAGAACAGAGAAAAAAGTATGATCAGCTTATGAGTAATATTAGGATATGGCAACTTTCCCACTCTTCTGATTAACCTCAGAAGCTATGGGGAACAAGATGAATGTAATTGACCCCTGTAGGATGCCACATGTAAATCTATAGGAGGAGGAATAAACAGTTCAACACTTTCCTTACAGTTTTAGCATTCAGGATAAACATGGTGAAATTGTCTTGAGGTTGAGAGATTTGGGCTAGTTGGTAAATATTGCAAAGGGAAAAAAACACGGACCTGTCAAATTTAACATCATCAGAAGCCCTATTAGGTCCTGAGAAAGAAGGAAACACATACCTCTCCTGGGTCCATTTCTAGCCACAGCATGTTTTGCTCTCACAGTATGTTGGCAACCCCTTTTATTTCAACAGTAAATGTGTATTAACATATAGGACGAGCTTCCCAACTGAGAAGCGTGAATGTATCAGAAGAGACAATCTGGAATGCTGTTTTTCTGTTTATGTTCAAAGGACAGAAATAGCCAAATACCAAAGGCCTTTTTCACCTACATAATGTGCTGAGCATTGGAATTTCTACCATAAAGATTAAACCTCATTAGAAATACAGCTAGTGACTGAAGGAGAAAAAGGAAATAATCAAGACTGAAAATAACATGATTGCTTTTTTGAGAGTGTTTCAGGCTTCACCTAAATGTGAAAGAGCTGCTATATTCATTTTAGGACTGGAAAAAATGCTTTGTATCTGCTATTACGTGATATTATATGTGGCATAATATCCGCATCTGTAAAACCACTGTTAAGAAAACATCTGTGAGGCAAGGTTTATTAGTGTAGATATGGAGCTATTATTATGCAACTATACTCCTTTTGGGACCAAACAGCTACCTTTCATGCCAATTTGTTCTGCATCAAGTGGAAGTACCAGCTCGGGTCAGCTCTCAGCCTGTGCTCCATTACAGGGTCTAAACATGCCTCAAGTCACTACTGACCTTTCAAGGTTTTACCTAAAGTCACCAAAAATCTTTGCTGTTAGCAATTTATTTAAATTGCTAGAATAGAAGGTTTGCTTTGAAAACCTGTTCCATTAGTTCCAGCTAGTCAAAAATATTGGATGTTTGAATATATGCAAGTCCACACAAAGTCCAGGGCTATTCCTGCTATTTGTAACACCCAACAGAATATTATTACATCTGAAGCCAAGAGGCTGACTACAGACATAAATTTGTTCTTAGCACAAATAAACTCTGATTTAAAAAAAGAGAAAAGCAGAGGCTGAAACCACTTTTCTTTTCCCCTCTGGTCACCACTTACAGGGAGTTTTACCGTCATGGCTCAGCCAAAATTTCTGTTGCCTTCAGATGACAGGACTGAGCCCAATATATGACTCAAATGGCCAAAGCCTTTATAAAGTTCTGCAGCAGACCTTTTCTTTCTATTTTAAAGGTTAATCCAGATCACAACTGAAACCGAACTTGTTATATAGAGGGGCTTATGTGGATTTGACTTGGAGTTACTACAGTACTGAGAGTAATGCACATTATAGTAAAATAAGTGCCAGTACTTTGATTAGTCTTTCCCGGGCTGCTCTCTGGGGATGTGTGGAGTAGTGTTGTGAGCTTATGAATATAAAAGCGGTCTGAACATAAATTCAAAGTACTTTAAGAAAAAGCAGTTTAATCATGGCACAGTATATAATATAATGATCCTCTTAGCTAAAGTATAATAAGATAAACTTTAATCATAATCAGGGTTGTACTTGTGGGTGCATTTACAGGACATTTTTTGCCACAATATTATGCAAAGTTATGAATTTATTTCTCTGTGTGCATGTGATTTGAATAAGGTTGGGAAAACAGTCCTATATACTGAGCAAGATCGTCTTATTCATGTAAGCTATGTTTGCTAAAAGCTCTCTTAAGGCACCTTTGGTGTGATCTACACTGGTCCTCAAAGTTAAGCATGTTCTCGGGAGTTTTTATAGCACTGAAATGAAAATTACAATACAAAGAATTTTCATTAGGCTTGCTGGAAATCGTTCAAGCAATGGAGTTGCAAAACTAATTACTATATAATGTTTGTAATTTTTCTAGCCTTTCTTTTCATTTGCCTCTTTTTCACAGAAATGAAGGTACTTAAGCATGCAAACTTATTTTCGATTGTTGCAGTGGTTTTGAATGATGCCTGATAACCCAGAGGCTATTTTATTAATTACCTAAGTGTAAATGCTTGTACATCTGTCCAAAAGACTTGCCAAAAAGTATCTGTAGACATGAAAGTTATGTTTGATGCAATAGTTTCAAAGCTGTGGCCTTTTCAGAACTGCATTATTGCTAGCAAGACAGAATGGACTAATGATGTTAAGAACTGATAAGAGAATGTGGAGAGGATTTGGATATTTACAACACTTTCTGGGTGTGGTTAAGACTCGTTTCTAAATATTTGCTTATTTTTCTTTAATTCGTGTTGCAGTACTGTAGCCAATAGGCTTGTCATTGTTCTGATTATCTCATGTGTAAATTTTTGGTGTAGTTATTACACTACCAGTCCCTATAACTAGATTGATGTAATTATCTTCCTTCACATCAACATAGAGAGAGATGTTCAAGTGATCTGAACTGTGGTCACTTCTATTTTTTATTGCAGTTCATTGTACCTAAAAGATCGAGTAATGATCAGGGCAAAGGTTCAAGCATGTGTGTGTTGGTTTTAGCTGGGATAGAGTTTTCTTCACAGGAGCTGTTATGGGGCTGTGTTTTGGATTTGTGCTGGAAACTGTGCTGATAACCCAGGGGTGTTTTAGCTGTTGCTGAGCAGGGCTCACCCAGAGCCAGGACCTTTTCTGCTTCTCCCCCCACCCCAGCAGCGAGCAGGCTGGGGGGGCACAAGGGGTTGGGAGGGGACACAGCCGGGACAGCTGACCCCGACTGACCCCAGGGACATCCCACACCATAGGACGTCATGATCGGTAATATAAAACTGGGGGGAGAAGGAGGAAGGGGGGACGTTGGGAGCGATGGCGTTTGTCTTCCCAAGTCCCCGTTAGGGATGCTGGAGCCCTGCTGTCCTGGAGATGGCTGAACTCCTGCCTGCCCGTGGGGAGTGGGGAATGAATTCCTGGGTTTGCTTTGCCTGCCACACGGCTTTTACTTTCCTTATTAAACTGTCTGTATCTCAGCCCACAAGTTTTCTCCCTTTTACCCTTCCAATTCTCTCCACCATCCCACTGCAGCAGGGAGTGAGCAAGCGGCTGGGTGGGTCTTAGCTACCAACTGGGGTTAAACCATGGCAGTGTGCTACTCTTTCCCTGTGTACCACAGATATGCCAGTACTTAAAAGCTTTATTCCATTGTACTACATAGGAATATGAGATCCGATCGTTCCAGGTGTCTGTCAATCCTACCAGATTTTCATAAAATACCTTGAAAACATTTTGTCTGTCTGGAGTCACAAGAGTGACTGCATCAAGAGTGCAAATATTCAGGTCACAGAAATCTCTGGTGTGCCACAGGTGCTATCCAAGTGCGCACACCTGATTCTTGTTATGGAAAAGCCACGGTGGTAGGACAGGGATGAGGTGGCTGCACGATTACGATGGCATTGGGGCACTCCAAGACAATCCAAAGGTGAGTCCAAATCTGGTCCAAATCTGGGCTGAGGTGTCAGCAGCGAGGCTGGAGGAAGCTCTGAGGAGAGGGCTCTGCGCCCCGGAGAGCTGTACAGAACCCAGAACCTCAACCTCCCGGGGTTTCTCCTCTGCCTCCTGAGGTTTTAACAACAGGGCAACCCCAAGAGGAACCCAGGAAGGATCCTGATGGATTTCTGTCCTGTTTTTAACAAAACCAAACTGAACCCAAGGTGTTTTTAACGGACCGCTTCCAATCTGTAACTGGTACACTTGAGAAAAATACCTCACCAGCTTTAGTAATGATTTACAATAGCACCATAATAACTAGATAAAAGCACCATGAGTTTATTACATATTCTCCTCAGTGCTTGAAGGGAATGGGTGACATTTGTGGCTTTCTGGTTTTGTCTATATTTGGTGCTGAATAAACTAAACAGGATATTAGGAAGAAAATATTATTTAATTATTATTTATTTTCCAAAACCTTAGAATGCAATTTAAAGGCACACTTCATAAGATACATTTTCAAAGATAAGATGCATTTTAAAACATTTTAGAAAAAAAAATACAGAGAAGTATACTCAGGTTAGGGAAGAAAAACAATTGCCCATTACATTAAGCGAACTATGCTATTCTTTAAAATGAGTCAGCTAGGTCTTTGGATTGTTTTTGTTTGGTAAACATCCAAATAGCTAATCATTTCAAATAAATAATACATATATATCAGTTGAATGCAGGCTTATATTGATTAATTCAATCTTTTAGTCTAGGCATCCTTGCACTTAGTTTGCAATATGAATTCTTTACTATTAAGTTATTTCCTATTAAAGAATTTTAAAACATTGTCTCATAAATCTGTGAGATCTAAATGCAACAGTATAACTTACTTTGGTACGAAATAGAATATTAAGCTAACATAAACAAGCTTTCTCTGGCAAATCTCACAGAGATCAATTCACTGCTGGCATAAAAAGAATTTCGTTGACTTCATGGCAGTTTGGCCTAAGAAAGAACTTTAGTCAGGGACATCATTGAAGGTTAGGGTAAAAAATTAATTCTGCAAGCTGGGAGTCATGTATTTGCAAGTCCGTTCCATGGAAGGATGCACAAGTCTTGTTTTGACGTTTCTCACTGGAGCAATCAGCCAATAGGTACCGAAAGAGACCCCACCTATAAATGTCATTTGCACAGGCTGTGGACTTGAACCTTAGCTGAAGTCAGCAGTGCAATGACTTGGCAGTAAAGACAGAAAGGTAGGACTGCTGAACATTGGCAGTGCTTTATACCAAACTTTAATAACTTATTAATGAGTCCAGCCAAGTGATAAGATCACACACTACCTGCTCACAAAGTGTGGAAAAAATCAAAGATGCTTCCACAGGACTTGTTTGGTAACAAAAAGGCAGAAACTTTGATTATCTTACCAGTAAGATAAAGTGAAAATGCCTGTATGTTATTTACACTAGACTTCAGATTTAAAAAAAACAACCAAACTTTAATTCTCATTATCTGCTAAACTTCCAACTTAAAGAACACTTTTGCTGTCCTAAAATTATGCACATTTCTAATTAACAGAGACTATTCTCTAAATTTCATCATATTACCAGCTACATTTTTTGATATCTGAAGCCATCTTTCATCTAGCATTGTTTATGTGTGAGAAACTCCAAATTTGTATAATTAACCCATTTTGTATCCCGTCTGTGTTGTCTAAGTGAAAACTCTGGTGGAAAGCAGATCGTATTTGGGAAACTCTGTGTAAGTCTTTTAAAAACACAGGTTAGGATTGGAGATATTTTATGGTTACAAGTACCAATAGGTACCCCCTTCTTGGGAAAGAGATCTAAGTATCTAAATTTACCTTTTCATGCTTCATAGAAAATTTGACTGTAACGATGAATAAATAAATACACTTTGAACATATAACATCTGTTGAACATACAACATTTCTGCAAAGGCAATGCACAAAATAACCTGATGAAAATACTTGCATGTTTATATACACAAGTCGAGTATTAAAACACTACACTTCTTAACGAGAATGCATATACAACAGTCATGTTATTACTGTGGGTAGCATCCAAGTGTGGGAAAATTAATATAAGAAGAAAAGTTGAATGCAATGGTGTAATCACTCGGAATTCCCCCCCCCCCCCGCCCCCCCAGTATGCTAATATCTAAGACATAGGGAATTATAGCAAAAGGAGATGTAAATAAATTCAGTGACTTACGCTGCCTGTCAATTCTTCCTACTTTTTTTAAATAACCTTTTTCTGAGTTCAGTTTACATTCTGGTTTTGATCGCTATTTGCTTTTCTTTTGCAACTCTCTCCCTGGAAGTGCAAGCAGAGGCCCCGCTACAGAGCACTAAGCTGCGCCTTCCTGACGGGACCTGGGGCACAAGCTGAGCGGAAAGAGGGAGATGAGAAGGAGGCGCGTTGCTGCCAGGTCTAGACTGATGGACCATAAGGAAAAAAGGATTTTAGGTATTTGTAGGGAAAGGAAACAAAGAGAAAGGAAACAGGACTGATGAAGTACAGAGCCCAAAGAGAAGACAAACGTTTCTGTCGGGGTGACCCTTGCCTTTGAGCTGACAAAACTAGGTAAAACCACAGGGGCCTTTTGCAGGGAAGACGTTCGGGACCTAGCCAAAACCTGACTGCAGTCAACAGAAAAAAAAAAAAAAAAAAAAGATACAATCATTCTTATATGTGGAAGAGGAATTATGTTTGCGTTACAGAGATCCTTCCCATTGGAAGTAGCATGGCGAAGCAGGAATGGCTTTGTAGAGCAAAACTTAAGTGCTGAAGACCTCATGGCTAAACTCACAAGCATTTCGGTGGGGTTTTCTTCAAAGTAGCTCTATTTTGGCTCTATGTCAAATGCTTATTCCTGTTCCAAACTAAAATGCCATCGTAAGTGCACACAGAGAAACCCCCAGAAATGGTGCAGTATATTATGTCAAAGCAGATATGACTTACTGAAAGGATGCTGGCAGGAAATACTGATGATGCAAACTCAGCCTGAACCCTAGGTAAGAATCATTAAAAAATTTATTGGAAAAAATCCAAAAAGTATTTAAAAACAAATAAATGATCTTTGAAGAATGTGTATAAAAAGGAAAAAAAAAAAAAAAACCAAACAAAACCAAACCCAACCAACCTGGAAAAAACCTCAGCAGATTCCCACACAGGCTATAAATTTACTCATTAGATAACAATGATCCTGCACTGTAGAATGGGTGTGTCAGTGTCCCCCTTCTTATATTTGCTTTTATATATATATACACACTTGCAGAGACAATGGAAAAAAAGGTAACTCAGAAATGAAATCATGTCTGGCTGACTGAGACAATGTTATAGAAAAATCTAAGAATAATTATTAGACAAAGTCTTAGTATAATCTACATGTTTAATTGTTCCCTTTTCTCTGTTATTATTGCTTTAATATCAAATGTAACATATTATTATGGATATAAAGGTATTGCTCATTCTAGCATTTACATTTAGCCTAAAGTTTTGTTGAGAGAATTATGCTTAAATTCTGTCAACATACAGAACACTAAGTCCTGTATATTATCATTCTTTCATCCACTTTGATCAAGATAAGTAATCTCTAACATTAATTATGTTCTTTTATACTATGCAGACTAATTCCTGTAAGCAAAAAGAATTATTCTGTAATGTATACCTAAGATATAAAAATGGCTCTTGAAAAAACAAAAAAAACCAGTACAAAAACAAGTGGAGGGGAGAGCTAATGAGAAAATTCAGATTGCATTTATGATAACTGCTAGGAGCCATGCATCTCTATAGCTCTAAAACTCTGAAATCCTGACAGTCTGAAGCCAGGCCATTTAAATATTTGTGTAATATATGTACTGTTTTCATTTGGAAGACATAGGCCATTTTTGTACAAAAATGGTCACATTGTCCCTCAGTGGACTGGATTAGTAGGAGGCTGAGGGGATGGTGCTGGACTGGTCTCCAGGCATCTCCTATCTGTGACTGCCATACTAAATTTAAGCTGCATACAAATCCCATCTGCCTCTGAGGTACGTAATATCAAAGCTCAGATAGAAAAAAAAACCCAAAACACACAACAGAAATCCTGCAAGGAAAAACTATAGGTAATATTTTTGTCTTGAAGTCATGCGACACAGAAAGGTGATAACAGCCAGAAACGGCATGATCACAAAGTCGAAGTACTTTCAAAATATGTCAGCACCGGGGAGCGATGAGCACTGTTAGATTATTGTCCCACCGTTCCTCTCCGGGAATATCATGAGCCAGAGCCAGTGCTGAGGATGACTCAGTGGCACGCAACGCGGGCAGCTTTCTGGGCTTTGAAGCACCCTTGGGGTCACACTTCACAAAAGGATATAGAAAAGCACTGATAAACACCCGAGGGAAGTATGTAGTTATCTTCGCAAGAAGGTATTTTACAACTGCATAGTGTGCTACCCCTTTTGAACAGAAGCAGATTAGAACTGCATAAAAAGCTCATTTAACAATAAACTCCATCCATATGAGAGAGCTTTTGCTGTTTTAACTCTGTCAGCATAGCTAAAAGTATTTTATTTCTCTGGAAGCAGGATCTTAGGGGATGACAGAATGTGGTATCAGGAAAGTATTACTGCTCCTATTTGCACATAAAAACCGGAGGACGGAGAGTGGCGCTGGTTTCCCAAGGCCACATACAAAGATAATGACAGAGTACAGAATGAATCCAGGTGTCTCTCTACCAAGTTCACTGATCTAAATTACTATCTTTTGTGCATTTTACCAAATATGCCATCCTCTGCGGTCATCTATACTGCTCTGTTCTAAAATGATGAAAGCTTAACTGCTAAAACTGCTGATTTTACTGGAAGGCAATTTATAATATGCCTGGGTTTGACCATATCTGTCATTTTTGCTTGACTTCAGCTATATTAATAAATCAAATCTGAAAATGAGACTAAACAGCTAATTTTACCTCAGGAGTCTATTTGAAAGAACGTGAAGTTCAGAGTGTTTTCAGTTTTGGCATCAGGCTCCTTATTTTTTTGATGGGCAGTTGCATAGTTTTAAACTTGAGTCATTTTTGTAACTATCAACCCCCAGTTTCCAAGATTTATTTCTCTGTAAAATGACTTGGGTTATTCACTTGATTTGTACATTATTGCTATGTGGGATGGAATTACCCAAGGACTGTGCTTCTTTTAAAGAGTAAAGCTTTATTTTAATTTGTGGTGAGTGACATTTTGTTATCTGTTGATCTTTTAAACTGGGATAACTTCAGTGAAAAGACAATGAAGACTTTTATTATTTGTGGATATGTTGTCGTTATGAGTTCTGGGTTCATTTACTAACTTTAGGCCATGATATTTGGAAATCCTTGCTGAAGGTAAATATGGTAAGGTAGGGAGCTGTAGTAAAACTCCATTATGGCCTTCTGGCTGCTCACCACTTCATTAATTTTGCTCCATTAAGCTAGGCTTTCTAAAATTTGCAATTGGTAATCCCAGACAATGTTTCTGCATTTTCTCTTGCTTGTTTCTGCAAGAAAAGTGAAAATACAGCTGAGAGCTTATTCCATGTTTGGTTTAGGGTTTTTTTTTTGTGGTTTGTTTGTTTTTAAATTTCAGCTTTCTCTTTGTTTATTTATTTTTTAATTTGCTTCTAAAATCTTATTTCTTAAGTGCTGGGAAGGGTGACCAGATTTGGTGGTCAAATTACTATATCATTCACACATCTGTTCAGTGGATTCATGAGACTAAGTCTGGTTATCTAAATCTGACCACTTAGAATCCCCACATAGTAAATAATGTTTATAATACAATTCAGCTGACACATACCAGGCATCTACTTGGAATGAATTAAATATTTTCTAGAAGTGTTTATAATTTTTTGCCATTTTCTTTAACAGCATCTGGTCACTACCACATATGCATCTTTGACTGTGCTGCTGTCATCATTTAGTCAGGTAAGTTCCACTCTATCAATCTTCTTTCAAAATATGTTGAAGAAAAAATCACAAAGAAATTGAACTTCAAATCTTCATTCTTCAACAAGGTGCTTGAACTGTTATATTTACAAAATCACCTACTTAAGCTAATTAATTGTGTTCTAATTATTTCATCTGTAGAAAGGAAATATAATGTTCAAAGTAAAGAAACATCAATATTAATTCATTATGATTAAATTACAATGTCCTCCAGAGATGATTCAGTATTTGAATGAAGTTGAAACATCACAGAAATGTTCATGATAAGATCTCACTATTAATCTCTACTAAAAAAAATACTTCTGATATCCAATCATATTATGTGAGTTCCTTTCACAGCTTTAAAATTATAATGAAATAGAAATGGGTAAGTGTCAAAGTGTAGGTCACTTAAAAAATAAAATGACAGAAGATTGAAATCTATGAATGCCTCCTACATGGTCCATCATATAAAGGTGGCATAAATAAGTTATATACATATTTTCTACATTTGCCTATTGAGGTTTCTTTTTCTTTGTATGTCTTTGGGTTTTTTGTTTCACTTACATATTGATTTTGTTTACAGATATATATAACCATTCAATAAGTAGTATATCATGACCCAGCATGTAAATTGCTATTACTGCCTCAGGACACAGCATGGGCAACAAACAGGAGGAGCTGGAAGCCATTGTGCAGCAGGATAGATATGACTTAGTCGCCATCACGGAAACATGGTGGGATGACTCCCATGACTGCAGTGCTGCAATGGATGGCTACAAGCTCTTCAGAAGGGATAGGCAAGGAAGGAGAGGTGGTGGGGTGACTCTCTATGTTAGGAGCTACACGATTCTGATGACAAGGTTGAGTGCTTCTGGGTAAGGGTGAGAGGGAAGGCCAACAAGGCAGATATTGTGATGGGAGTCTGTTATAGACCACCCAACCAGGCTGAAGAGACAGATGAAACATTCTACAAGTGGCTGGCAGTAGTGTCACAATCGCTAGCCCTTGTTCTCATAGGGGACTTCAACTTTCCAGATGTCTGCTGTAAATACAACACGGCAAAGAGCAAGCAGTCAAGGAGGTTCCTGGAGTGTGTGGAAGAGAACTTCCTGACACAGCTGGTGGGTGAGCCAACCAGGGGAGGGAGGAGCCTTTCTAGACCTACTGTTTACAAACAGGGAAGGACTGGTGGGAGGTGTGATGGTCAGAAGCCATCTTGGGCTTAGTGACCATGAAATGATAGAATTCTCAATTTTTGGTGAGGCAAGGAAGGTGGTCAGCAAAACCACCTCTATGGACTTCCGGAGGGCAAACTTTGGCCTTTTCAGGACCCTGGTTGAGACAGTCCCTTGGGAGGCAGTCCTGAAGGGCAAAGGGCTCCAGGAGGGATGGACATTCTTCAAGAAGGAAATCTTAATGGCTCAGGACCAGGCTATTCCCATGTGCTGCAAGACAAACCGCCAAGGAAGACAACCAGCCTGGCTGAACAGGGAGCTTTTGCAAGGACTCAAGAAAAAACAGGAAAGTTTACTATCTTTGGAAGAAAGGGCAGGCAACTCAGGAAGAGTTACAGGGATCTTCTTAGGTCATGCAGAGAGAAAATTAGAAAGGCAAAAGCTCAGCTAGAACTCAATCTGGCCACTATTGTAAGGGACAAGAAAAAATGTTTTTACAAATATATTAACAATAAAAAGAGAGCCAAGGAGAATATCTGTCCTGTATTGGGTACAGAGGGGAACAGTTCCACCAGAGATGAGGAAAGGGCTGAGGTACTTAATGCTTCTTTGCCTCAGTCTTTAATAGTGAGACCAGTTATCCTCAGGGTACTCTGCCCCCTGAGCCGGAAGGCAAGGATGAAGAGCAGAATATACCCCCATAATCCAGGGGGAAATAGTTAGTGACCTACTATGCCATCAGGACACTCACAAGTCTATGGGACCAGATGGGATCCATCCAAGAGTACTGAGGGAGCCGGTGGAGGAGCTTGCCAAGACACGCTCCATCATTTATCAGCAATTCTCATCAACAGGGGAGGTCCCAGATGACTGGAGGCCTGTCAATGTGCCACCCATTTACAAGAAGGGTCGGAGGAAGGATCCAGGGAACTACAGGCCTGTCAGCTTGACCTGGGTGCCAGGGAAGATTATGGAGTGATTCATCTTGAGCGCGCTTACATGGCACGTGCAGGACACCCAGGGCATCACGCCCAGCCAGCGTGACTTCACGAAAGGCATGTCCTGCTTGACCAACCTGATCTTCTATGACCAGGTGACCCGCCTACTGGATAAGGGGAAGGCTGTGGACGTTGTCTGCCTGGACTTCAGTAAGGCCTTTGACACTGTCTCTCACGGCACACTCCTTGAGAAGCTGGTGGTTCATGGCTTGGACAAGCGTGCTCTTCACTGGGTAAAAAACTGGATGGACGAGCCCAGAGAGTTGTGTTGAATAGAGTTAAATCCAGTTGGTGGCTGGTCACAAGTGGTGTTCCCCAGGGCTCCGTACTGGGGCCAGTTCTGTTTAATTTCTTTACCAATGATCTGGATGAGGGGATGGAGTGCACCCTCAGCAAGTTTGCAGATGACACCAAGTTGGGAGGGAGTGTTGCTCTGCTGGAGGGCAGGAAGGTTCTATAGAGGGATCTGGACAGGCTGGATGGATGGGCCGAGGCCAATTGTATGAGATTCAACAAGGCCAAGTGCTGTGTTCTGCACTTCGGTCACAACGACCCCATGCAGTGCTACAGGCTTGGGGAAGAGCGGCTGGAAAGCTGCCCAGCAAAAAAGGACCTGGGGGTGCTGGTTGACAGCCGGCTGAATATGAGCCAGCAGCGTGCCCAGGTGGCCAAGAAGGCCAACGGCATCCTGGCCTGTATCAGAAATGGTGTGGCCAGCAGGAGCAGGGAGGTGATCGTCCCCCTGTACTGGGCACTGGTGAGGCTGCACCTCGAGTCCTGTGTTCAGTTTTGGGCCCCTCAGGACAAGACAGACATGGAGGTGCTGGAGCGTGTCCGGAGAAGGGCAACCATGTTGATGAGGGGCCTGGAGCACAAGTCCTGTGAGGAGCGGCTGAGGGAACTGGGGTTGTTTAGGCTGGAGAAAGGGAGGCTGAGGAGAGACCTGATCGCTCTCTACAACTGCCTGAAAGGAGGTTTTAGGGGCATGGGGTTGGTCTCTTCTCCCAAGTAACAACTGATAAGACAAGAGGAAATGGCCTCAAGTTGCAGCAGGGGAGGTTTAGATTAGATATTAGGAAAAGTTTCTTCACCAAAAGTGTTGCCAAGCACTGGAAGAAACTGCCCAGGGAAGTGGTTGAGTCACCATCCCTGGAGGTATTCAAAAAGTGGGTAGACAAGGCACTTCAGGACATGGTTTAGTGTGCATGTTGATAGTTGGACTTGGTGGTCTTAAAGGTCTTTTCCAAACAAAATGATTCTATGATTCTATGACTCTGTCTGATATAGTTCTATCCCCAGGTTTATTAGTAGATCTTGGTTTCTTTTCTCTTTAATGATGTGGGTCTGGAGCAATAGTAACATCTTTCAATCACAGGAGCAATTTTCTAAAGTCAACATGAAATTCCAAAGTCTGAGGGAAGATGTACTCTGTCCATCCTCCCATATTTTTTTCTGTTCTTCGACTTACTAATTAGCACTTAAAGATGTTCATTGGCTATTTCACATTAATAGTATTAGGGCTTTTTTTGATCGTTTTACGAATGGTTATGAATGGAGCTGATACCTGAGACATCTCCAATTATTGCTTACATCTGTGCCAATAAATGAAATAGGACAGCACCAATTCTTTAGCTCTAAGAGTAAATGCTACAGCTTTGCATTGCAACAGCTTAACATTGTGGCTGTCACCAAACTGACTTCTGGGAATGATCCCTGGAGTATGCTCGGAAGATATTTAGTGTTGCCTGCAAAACAGGCAGGAATAAAATTTATCCCAGAGAGGATATGTTGTGGTTTAACCCCAGTCAGTAACTAAGTACCACACAGCCAGTCACTCACTCCCCCCCAACCAGTGGGATGGCAGAAAGAATCAGGAAAAAAAAGGTAAAACTCATGGGCTGAGGTAAGAACAGTTTAGTAGAACAGAAAGGAAGAGAATAGTAATGATAATAACAACAATAATAAAATGACAATAATAATAAAGAATTGGAATATATAAAACAAGTGATGCATAATGCAATTGCTCACCACTCGCCGACCAATGCCCAATTAGTTCCTGAGCAGAGATTGTCCCTGGCCAACTCCCCCCAGTTTGTATACTGGACATGACATCCCATGGTATGGAATACCCCTTTGGCCAGTTTGGATCAGCTGCCCTGGCTGTGTCCCCTCCCGACTTCTTGTGCCCCTCCCCTTGTGCCTTCTCGCTGGCTGGGCATGAGAAACTGAGAAATCCTTGACTTAGAATAAACGCTACTTGGCAACAACTGAAAACATCAGTGTGTTATCAACATTCTGCTCATACTGAACCCCAAACACAACACTATATCAGCTACTAGAAAGAAAATTAACTCTATCCCAGCTGAAACCAGGACAGAATATTAAAGATTTAACACTGTGGATGCTCACGATCTGGTGACCAATTCTCCTTCTGGAAAATGTTTACTTTACTAACATAGGCATGGACAATAAAGTGGATGTAAAGGCATTCTCTGGGAAATTTTGTGGTGGAAAAAAGCCCACCCAGATGATTTAGATTGCTCAGAAAAAGCAGATTATGAAGAGAGAATGCAAGGATAGGGAAGAGTTAATGACATCAAAAGAAGAAATCCCTCTTGGCACATGTTATGACACACTGGGAGAATGTCACTCTCCAGTCATTCAAATCAGACACAAATGTAACGTTCTCTTCCCAGATGCCTAGGTTTTATGTCTACACACTAAACTGGGAATGGTGCACAGCAGTTTTAGCTTGACATGGAGATGGGACATGTCTGGGAGTTGACCAACCTGGGAAGAATTCCTGAACCCTCAGTTGTTATTTGGTTACTGTATGATGTTTACAGAATGCAAGACTGGACCCAGGCCTCGCACCTGGCTGATTTTGAGGTGATGTTTTCATTTTTATGAAGCTTTGCTGAGGTCAGATATCTTCTTCAACAAGTTAATTTTCTGGGCTGGTGTACTGAATGTTACATTCTGCCCAATTCCTGACAAAGACTTGTTTTGAACTTTATACAGGAAGGCATTTAAGGCACTGACAAAAAGGTATTTTCAGTTATCTGATAATGAATCTGAGAAAGAAAGAGAATGCGAGGTATTTCTTTGGTGATTTATGAGTTCTCTACAAGGCATTGCCTCCTTAGTTACATTTTATTTTAAAAATAAACCCCTTCAAGCTTTAGTAAAAGGGTGCTTATAGAAGAAATGGTGAGGGTGGGAGTAACCTGTGATTTCTAGCATGGTTTAGTAGACAAAGGAAGAGCTGCAGATGTTATATACCTGGACTTCTGTAAGGCCTTTGATACGGTCCCTGCTTACCTCTAACTTGGAGAGATACGGGTTTGATGGATGGACTGTTAGATGGATGAGGAATTGACTGAACCGTCATGTGCAGAGTTATGCTCTGGCTCAATATCCATGGGGAAACCTGTAACAAATGGTATCCCTCAAGGATACCATACTAGGACCAATACTATTTACTATCTTCATCAGTGACGGACAGTGGGATTGACTGCACCTTCAGCAAGTTTGCAGATGACACCAAGATGAATGGTGCAGTCAACTTGCTAGAGGGAAGAGATGCCATCAACAGGGGTCTTGATAGGGTTGGAGAGTGGGCCAATATGAACATCATGAAGTTCAACAAGGACAAGTGTAAGGTCCTGCCCTGGGGGCGGAGCAATCATGTCCAGTATCAGTACAGACTGGGAGATGAATGGATTGAGAGAAACCTTGCAGAGAAGTACTTGGGGGTACAGGTAGAAGAAAATTTGGACATAAGCCAGCAATGTACATTTGCAGCCCAGAAAGCCAATTGTATCCTGGGCTGCATAAAAGGATGGGTGGCCAGCAGGTCAAGGGAGGTGTTTTCTTCCCATCTACTCTACTCTGAGACTCCACCCAGAGTCCTGCATCCAGCTCTGAGGTCCTCTGTATGAGAAAGACATGGAACTGTTAGAGTGGGTCCAGAGGAGAGCCATGATAATGATCAGAGGATTGGAACACCTCTCCTATGAAGAAAGGCTGAGGGAGTTGGGGTTGTTCAGCCTGAAGAAGAGAAGGCTCCAGGGAGACCTTATGGCAGCCTTTCGATGCTTAAAGGGGGCTTATAAGAAAGATGGACAGGGACTTTTTACCAAACCTGTAGTATCAAAACAAGGGGCAACGGTTTTAAACTGAAAAAGGGTAGAACTAGATGGGACATGAGGAGGGCAGTTTTTACAATTACAGTGGCAAGACACTGGAACAAGTTGCCTAGAGAAGTTGTGGATGCCCCGTCATTGGAAGTGTTCAAGGTCAATGTGGATGGGGCTTTGAGGAACCTGCCCTAATGAAAGGTGTCCCTGCTCATGGCGGGGGGTTGGATTCAGTGATCTTTGAAGGCCTTTTCCAACTCAAACCATTCTATGATTCCTGTTGCTCTGTTTCATAGTTTAATTCAATTGATTATTTGACTGATCCTTGTTATTTTAAGCATAGTTTCATGTCCTTGCCCACCTCTTTGTAATTTTAATTTCTTTGTTAGTAACATTCCTTTTCCTATTTATTTCCTATTTCTGTTTTATATGGGCTAGAAAAGCAGTTAGTACTTCAGTATTTTAGTCAGTATCTCAGACTACTGGATCAACATAAACAACTATATCTTACTGAGATCCGGGCATAGTAATTTGGGCACAGAACTGTGCTAAAACAGGTACACTGCTACTGCACCAGAACTGCTTCCAACCACTTTTGGTCAAACTGCACCCATCTATGCAAATATGCCCTATGATTATTTGCATGGAGAATTCAAGGTCCTTTACATGGTCGCTTTCTAGAATTGTAATTCTTGCCTCTCATTTTCCTGGTGAGATAGTAGAAGGCTGGAAAGAGGGTTTGGGGGAAATAAATTACAGATATTCTTATCCAGCTTTTCACGTTCCAAAAAGATTCATAGGATCCTAGAAAGATCAGTCAGCACCACCCTGTATTCTGGATTCCCCACATAGAAGAAAGACGACCTGCAGTTTAGATTAGTAATAATTTAGAGTGTAAAACAGGTTTTAGAATACAGTTCCCTTCAGTCTTAAAATCTCCATATTGTCCATATCAAAGATTCAGTAATTATTTCAGTTCATATTTCTCCACCTACCCAAGGGACTGTAAAGCTAACAGGATAGTGTCTCAAGTGAGTAGTCAGTTGATTAACCATGTGATCACCACACCTTAACCTTCTGTTTTACCCCAGAAAGAAATCTACCCATAATAACCTCTGTTAAAGGTCTCAGGAACAGCAATCATTGCTTTGGCATGCTGGAAAACAATATTTTGCTATAATTTCATTAACACTTAGAGTTTCTTTTGACATGTGATTTGTTACTATTTCCCACATTCTCATTGTGTCCTTTTCCTTAAGGCTTATCACAGGTTAGTTGACATTTCACATGCCAGCTGTTACCTCCTAGAATCCTGCCTCCATTCTCCTAATCTCTCCTGTCACTTTTAATTCCTGAGACTCCTCATGCTGTTCTTAATCCTCCTTGCTCCAACTGCATTTTCATTGGGACCTTTCCAGGTGTTTTCTGATTTCAGGTACAAACTGCCTTTGTTTCCCCCTTTACCATGTAGTGGTGTCAATTCAAACACCGAATGCATAATTTTTTTCAGAATCTGGGCTTTGCGCTGTGTCTTGCTGTTAAGACTGTTGGCACATCTACTTTGGGGTGTAGGGACACTGATGTCCTACCGGAAGACCAAAGCAGCAGACGCAATTTAAATACATTAAAGTAAGAGAGGACTCATGATAGAAAAACATACTGGGGGAAATCCAACTTGAAATCAGACTCTAGAAATTTAGATTAGAAAGGAAACAAAAAAGCCTGCATGACATTCTGTAGAATCAGTTCTGCAGGAAAAATCTTTAATCCACATCGGGGGGCAGGAGGTGGGGGAGATCTGGCTGAAGCAAATGTTTCTCTAAGTATTTCATTGAGTGGAAAATCCAAGAACCTGTCAAAGTAGTTTTAATTAAAAACTTTCAGCTAGGCCTAATAATTAGCTACCAGAGCAAATTAAAAGTAGTGCAGTCTCCCTCATTAGAAGTTTCAAACTGAAGACTGGACACCTCCATTAATCCTGACTGATGCTGCTGCTAGCTCAGGCAGGTGAAAGGAGGAATGTTTTGCTGAACTCCTACTTCTGTTATGGAAGCAGTCGGGTGAAATGATTTAAAGTCTTTTTGCCTGCTAAAGTTATTTTGGTTATAATATTTTTTTTAGATCTATGCCGTTGTATTTTTTTTTTTCAACTTTGTTTCTATGCCTCACTGCTCTGGAGATTTGAATTAGACCTACTTTTTAAACACTGTAAAGTTTAGTGGGTTCACTTACCAGCAGGGTGTTTTCAGCTGCTCACTTCAGCCATCTATCCAGAAGCAGGAGCTGATGACATCTCTCACTGATGACCTGTCACTATTCAGCAATTGCCATCAAAACAGGCCTGAACGCTACAACTTTCTTAAAAGTATGAAAATTGATAAAAGATACCTTTTGAGAACATTTCATAACATTAACGGGCTTGACTTTTCTTCAAAAATAAAAATAATTATATTTGGCTTTCTTTATGTAAACAACATAGGATCCTACTTAATCTAAGAATAAAGACGCTTAGATCATGTATCAGAAGAGACAGAGAGAGATGATTGACTTAGTTGTCATAAGCAGAAAGAAAAAAGGCATGTGAAGAAGTATTTTATCTTGAAAATTAATTGGTGTAATGGTTCTTCTCAGGGGAATTGCAATGAGAAAACAAATAACGTGCAAACTAACAAAGGTGTCCATAAAAATTGTTACACAGTAGAATTAAACACAGACTGCAGACATTACATAAGAGAAGACTTTTAAGAGCTCTCTGGTTTATCTTCAAGCTGGCATCACTCCTCTAGCATCAAACAGTTCTTCAGTGGGAAAGGTGGTCTCTTTTACTACAACTGTTCTTTCCAAAGGACATAAAGGGATTCCTGCCCCTTCTTTGTCCTTCCCAAACGGGAAATACACTACACAGTGGATACAGTATGTGGACAGAATAGTTGACTTAGAAGAAACTAATTAATTTCTGTCTTATGTGAATTTTGGGTGAGTCTTCCTGGAGGTATTCTGCAATAATCAACTACTTTTTGGGTAAACAATGCTGGTTTTATTGTTCACTGAAAAGCCTGTCACTACTTCTCCAGCCTGAATGACATGATTCATAGCAATTACAGATATGTAGAAAACATGCACCAGGTAACTACCATAAGCATTGGTTTTGGCTTCTGAAAATCATATTAATATTGTTGTAAAAGGAATATGACTTTTATATCAATTAAGAAAAATGTGAAGTACCACCTTTTACCTGAGCACTGCTTATAGGAGTCTCCATTCCCATTCTCAATACACCCAAAAATATTTCTCAGTATTGCTCTCCTCCTTATTTCTGTTTATCAAAAGGAAATATAGGTATGATAAATAGAAATCAGAACTCCAATATGCTGTATAGTTCAGGAACTAACATGCATACTCTACATCGTGGAACATGCAGTGGACTAAGCTCATCTCAGAAAAGTATGACTCCCAGGAAACACTATAACAGTATTTTTCATACACAAACCTCAGTATTCAAGAGCTTCTTTTTTTGTCAAAACGACAAAGGCAAACACTTTCCATTTTTCTATTTATTTATGTGGTTGGAATATAGCTTTCTATTAGAAATTGTTTAGGTATAAAACTTTCAGTCTTCTTCCCTTTTGGATGTTACCCTTCCAAATTGTAATTGTTTCTAACATATTCCACTCTTTTCCTTCACAGAAGCCTGTATAGTTAAACCTCTTTACTTGAAAGTATATCTTCTTTGCTTCTGTCCTTCCAGATAACAGTTTTGTTCTCAATAAGCTTGATTATCAGAAGATAAGACTGTGGTATTTTTCTCTGAGAAGAGAGGATAAAATTGTCTAGCTGAGTAGCATTTGACTTTCAAGAAACTGTGATTTCTATGCTTACCCAGTTAGACCCAGCTTTTTCACTGAAGTCTTTAATTTTGTCCCTTAAATGTGAGCCTCACTTCTGTTATGATTGGATAAAATAATCTTCACAATGAAAAAACGTCCTGTATTAAAGATTATATGAAATGAGGGTAATATCAGACAGTATGTTCTCAGGGAATTGCAAAAGGCAGCATAGTAATCTTAAGGATCGTATAGGTTTCTATCCAGGAGTAATAAACAATACTGCATTCTAATGAAACAAAAAGTTGGATATCAATGAAAATGTCTTTTGTACAGCCCATATAAAAGTGTAACTAATATCAAGTGACAATTATCAAAACACTTTCCAGTAATGAGGAAGAATTAGAGAAAAAAGCATGTTCTGTGTACACAATACTGTACAAATTTAACATAGGCTTCAGAGTATGGCAAAAAAAAGAAACATTTCAAAGTGAAACAAGTTCCTTTCCCTTAGGGTGATATTCACAAAATTTTAGATTTAATGTAAAGGAGAAGCAACATGGATCTGAAATAATTAAAAGATAATTTAATGAGTCAGGCCTTCTTATATATGTCAAGGATTCATACGGACTCGGCATTTCACTGCACTTTTCCAGCTGGATTCTTGAGAATTTAGATAAAACAATTCTCTAGTCTTGAGAATGAAGATCAAAACACTTATCAGGCTAAGCATCTAGATCATATTAGATAAAATTTATCCACTGTAACATAAAAAATTCCTTTTAAATCCCAGGTGTATTGTTACCTAATTACCCATGATTTCACTGTAAGTAAATTAAAAGAAAACCAATATTAAAGGAATTAATGCACCACTCTTTATCTTGTACTACGTACATTAAATGTAGCATGTACACTTCATAGTCTCACAGGACTGGAAGAGGTCTCCTATGTCCTCAGATCCAGCCCTCTGTCACTGTGTCTCCACATTATAGAAAAAGTTTAAATGGTATGAAAAGAGAACTCTCATGAAAATATGAAGCGATAGCTGTAGAAGAGCAGGTTGTTTCTGCTCACTAGTTTTGCCCACTACTCCCACTGGAGGCTGTTCCAGAACTAAGGTCTTTGAGTGGTATGTCAAGGAGCATTTTTGAATTGCCATCTTATACGTGTCTTAAATCTTTCCCTGTTTCACACAAAACCCCTGACTCCATTGCTGCTGCTTACCCACTTGATGTTCCTCCTCCAGTTTTGGTTGTGTTTGTTGAGGTTTGTTTTTTTTTTAATATGCAGCTGTCTCCACTCAAAAAGAGGAATAGAATCTCTCATTAGTTTATCTGTTTAGGTTTTTTTTCAACAAAATTTCTAACAACATGAACAATCAGAACTATATAGGGTATACCAGATAAGAATATGTACAATGACATTAATACTTTTCCTTCTTTTGTGTACATATATATATAATTAAACTACATAATGGATCTCAGGGTGAGTCAATTCAGTTACTACCTAACACTGGAGGCACTTAAATGTCATTTCAAACAAACTCTTAAAAATTTCCCAGAATATGCCAAACTCTGGTCTTGAGAAAGTTCATCGAACCTCATCATACCCTAAGCATCTCTTTATCCAACATCTCTAATGGATTTGATCACCCAATTTATTATAAGCATACTTCACAGAGAAGCAAACATGATGCTTGCAAAGCATTGCAGCATTTTTCATTTTACAGAGAAGGAAAGGCATTGCACCTGTAACATTTTATGTAATAACCCATTGATTAGAGAACCTTACAAGGAAATTCAGTTCAAGGTTCTCTTTAGCCAGAGGAAGACTCCTAGAGTTTGACTCTCCACATCTCCTTCTCCACAATGTTTTATAAAACTATGAACTCAGATCAGTTTCTACCATCAAGCAAAAGTTTCACACTTAGGAGTTGGATGGAATAAAGACACTTCCCTGCAGCCCTGTATAAGAACCTAACTTGTCTTCTCACCTGAAGTAAAATGAAAAAAATTGCTTCCTTCAGGCTGGATACCTTTAAATCTTAGTCTTTAATAATTCCTATTTCACAGGCCAGACAGGTGGAGAAAGCTGTCTAACAGAAACATTGCAGAGGGCTAAGTCAATCAAGCACTTGTTGGCAACCACAGGTCAGCATCCGTACTTTCCTCTGTGGCTCTGTTTCTTGAGAATCCTGTCACTAACTTAATTGACTGTATTCATATAACAAACATCACCTAGTCAAGAAGCAACATATTACATTATTAGAGGCAACTGAAAATCCACTCACTATACTCCTGCTCGTTTCCACTGATTGTTCAAATGGCAGTAAATCAGAATTACCCTTAATTAGTTCTTCCCTCCTCTGGTCCAATGCTTTCTCTCACACACAAAAAATCAGCTGTAATGTGTGTAAAAATTCTATCTTGACACTTAAACTGTTGCAATGTTTCTGGCAAGTTCTTAAGGAGCTTTTCTCTTTGCCCAATTAATTATCTTAGTCCCCATTTGAGGCTAGATACTGATGCTGAAGTGAAAAATCTAGAATTTAAAAAAAGAGGTCAAATTCGAAACTCATGTTTATGGTGAACTTTTTTATTCTCAGTGTCTTTCCAGTCACAATTTCTGGATCACGCCACTAGCCAAGTAAAAAAATTAGGTGCTGTATGTCTTACTTCTATAATAATGAAAGCAAAAGCAGAGTAATATCTCTTAGATTTGTGGTTAGAAAATGGTAAAAATGTAGAATCTTCATGATTTAGAGTAGCATGTGCCTCTTTATAAAGAAAATAGTGTAAACGTTTCAATAAGGAAGAGGATCATCTGAATTCAGCAATCTGTTATATGTTACCACATATTAAGCCACTGGCAAACATAATGAAAACAGCAGGTCAGGACAATTCAGTGAAAG
This sequence comes from Astur gentilis, assembly GCF_929443795.1. Lineage (NCBI taxonomy): Eukaryota > Metazoa > Chordata > Aves > Accipitriformes > Accipitridae > Astur > Astur gentilis. The sequence continues at coordinate 2,157,608 of NC_064892.1, forward strand.
CTATGAAAGTATTTAAACTGACACATTTAGATGGTTTATGTACTTCTCCAGGATACATGTGGGAGACAAATAGTGCTAATGGAAATGTAAGACTTCTTTCTACATGCTAATTTCTCTGAAGTAAACCCATACAAAACTTTGGGAAACAGTATTACTACAAAATAGACTCTGACTAGCAAATCCTTGTACTTTACTGCATAGCAGTCTTCTTCACACTCTAGCTAATTCTGCAATTAAAAATCAGACACACAAAAAAACTTGCTGAAAAATGTCCTTCAATCCAAGTGCTGCCACATGTATTCTCTGCAGGAAACAAACTCTGTGGTCAGATGACATTCTAATCATATGTTCATATTAAACACAAATGTCAGTGCTTCAAAGAAATGCTGCAGGTTTCTGTTGCAGCATTGACAGTTCGCTTATAAATCAAAGTTTAAAAAAAAGGAAATACAAATAATAAAAACTTTTTCTTTTACTCTGAAATGCGTGGTGACTACAGTGAAGAAAACAGTCATAGTAATAATTATTTGAAACATAAGATTAGTCTTCATACAACTTTCTTCCCTGATTTCTTCCTTCTTTCAAGATAAAGACAAAAATAGAAAAGGTGAAGAGAATGCTAAACCAACAAAAAACTCAAATAGGTTTATCTCTAGGTTTGGGTTTAACTCCAATAATATTTGGCGTCTCAATCTTTTTGCTATAAAAGTGACAATTATAGACTTAATCAGAAAACTTCTACCATCCAGCCATTCCTAACTTTGCCCTTTGTTCAGCAGACCACTTGCAACATGTAACAAAAGTTATATAAAGAATTATACTGCCTGTGACCTGAAAATATCAGGTCTTGAAATTGGAAATCTTCCTGGCAGCAAATGTTCATATGGTGTCATATGTGTACCTCATGTGTATGATTGGAAAGTATAAAATCAGTCATTATTAATACGCATGTACAATCTTTCCTTATGTTAAATTCCATCTAATGAAAGACTTGTGCAAGAGTTTTATGGTTTTGAAATGTTATTATAGGAATTTTATATATATATACATACACACATTTATTTATAATAGCTAGTAAGATTTTTATTTTTGCCTTGCTCTGAAATTTCTTTTGTTAACGAGAATATATATTTTTTTTATTAAAATCCAGAACTTTGAGACAGAAGTGTTCTGTGGTTTGAGTTTTAGGGTTAAACGACTTCTTTACAAGTTCTGTGGAAATCAGGTATTTTTAATTTTAAAAGAGCCTTATTGTGCAAAACTCCAATTTTCCCCTGAAAATGAAGTGGTGTGGAATTTTTCAGCCAGTTCTATTGCTTGTGTATTTGAAAGACCAATTCTTCTTAGCAAAGTACACATGGAAGAGAGCATCTCTCCATTTGCATGTCTGTGTCAAAACCCTCTATTCTTCCCATATTCCAATTGCTTCTCTGTTGATTAAAAAACGTACACTGCACAGTGTCTATGGAAGAACACTGAGTTCAAGGGGAGGAGTGGGTCAGCCAGAGGACATTCAACCTTATTAATAGGCATTTTATATGGATCCTAGATGTCACACAAAGCTCTGAGTGGAGGCTTTGCATTAGACAGAAAGATGGTAGAAACTTTATTCTAGCAACAAAATGCATTAAGTCTTTTTATGGTCTCAAGCACTGCCACACTGTAGTGTCTATTAAAGCTGCAGTCAAAAATTCAAAATATTTTTCTTGATATGTACTTAGATAAGACAGCAGAGATAATTAAATTACTTGTGTTAAAATTATGGCATATGGAAAGATGTGGAGCTTCCAGAAAATATTAAAACAGATTCAGGATTTTTCTTGTGGTGAACAGGAAATCCACCCCCTCCTATTGATATACTAAGGAATGCTTTGAAACACACACAAAGAAAGGATAATTTAATTAGATATGCTACTGCTAGGAGACACATAGAAAGAAAAAAAAAAAAAAAGCTTTGAAAAAACAGTGTACTAATTAAAAATAACTAAAGACTACTAAATTGGAGACATTTATAGAACGTTATTTTTTGTTCAGATGCTGTCTTTTAAGTGCATACATGTTTCAGTTGCTTTTAGGCAGTCAGAACAAAATCTTGCAAACTCAGCTAAGCTACGTTAACCGGACACAAGACGGATTTACATGTGTGTGATATAATATTAGATACTTCAAGGTTAGTGTTAGCAGCTATAAAATATCTCAGACCTTGATCCTACAAAAACGGAGTTTCAGCTATGTCAGCAGAAGTGATCTGAATGTTTATTCTACTTTTCATTATAATCCTTAGAACTGGCAGGTTAAATCACTGTTGGATGTCAATCTCCTCGTTATGAAATACACATTTTAGATTCAACACAAAACAACATTTAGCAACCACCATTTATATTCATTGAAGTCAACTGCCAATATTTCAGAATAATTTTCATGCTATGATTGACTTTGTGATTTTGTATCTTTCCATACTATTGAGGTGAACTGCAGGTCTGCCAGTTCATAGAATTATAGAATTATAGAATCATTTAGGTTGGAAAGGACCTTTAAGATGACCTAATCCAAACGTTAACCTAGCACTGCCAAGTCAACCACTAAACCATGTCCCTAAGCACCACATCTACACATCTCTTACGTACCTCCAGGGATGGTGACTCAACCACTTCCCTGGGCAGTTTCTTCCAGTGCTTGGCAACACATTTGGTGAAGAAACTTTTCCTAATATCTAATCTAAACCTCCCCTGCTGCAGCTTGAGGCCATTTCCTCTTGTCTTATCAGTTGTTACTTGGGAGAAGAGACCGACCCCATGCCCCTAAAACCTCCTGTCAGGCAGTTGTAGAGAGCGATCAGGTCTCTCCTCAGCCTCCCTTTCTCCAGCCTAAACAACCCCTCTTCCCTCAGCCGCTCCTCACAGGACTTGTGCTCCAGGCCCCTCATCAACATGGTTGCCCTTCTCTGGACACGCTCCAGCACCTCCGTGTCTGTCTTGTCGTGAGGGGCCCAAAACTGAACACAGGACTCGAGGTGCGGCCTCACCAGTGCCCAGTACAGGGGGACGATCACCTCCCTGCTCCTGCTGGCCACACCATTTCTGATACAGGCCAGGATGCCGTTGGCCTTCTTGGCCACCTGGGCATGCTGCTGGCTCATATCCAGCCGGCTGTCGACCAGCACCCCGTGGTCCTTTTCCACCAGGCAGCTTTCCAGCCCCTCTTTCCCAAGCCTGCAGCACTGCATGGGGTTGTTGTGACCCAAGTGCAGGACCTGCCACTCGGCCTTGTTGAACCTCATACAATTGGCCTCGGCCCATGGATCCAGCCTGTCCAGATCCCTCTGTAGAGCCTTCCTACCCTCCAGCAGATCAACACTCCCTCCCAACTTGGTGTCATCTGCACTTGTTCATCCCCTAGTCCAGATCGTGGATAAAGATATCAAAGAGAACTGACCTCAGTACTGAGCCCTGGAGAACACCACTTGTGACCGGCTGCCAACTGGATTTAACTCCATTCACCTCAACTCTGGGCTTGTCCATCGAGTCAGTTTTTTATCCAGCAAAGAGTATGCCTGTTCAGGCCATGAGCAGCCAGTTTCTCCAGGAGAATGCTATGGGAAACGGTGTCAAAGGCTTTACTACAGTCTAGGTAGACAACATCCACAGCCTTTCCCTCATCCACTAAGCAGGTCACCTTCTCATAGAAGAAGACCAAATTAGTCAAGCAGGACCTGCCTTTCACAAACCTGTGCTGACTGGGCCTGATCACCTGGTTGTCCTGTACACACTGTGTGACAGCACTCAAGATGATCTGCTCCATAACCTTCCCTGGCACTGAGGTCAGGCTGACAGGCCTGTAGTTCCCCGGATCCTCCTTCTGGCCCTTCTTGTAGATGTTTGCTAACCTCCAGTCAACTGGGACCTCCCTGGTTAGCCAGGACTACTGGCAAATGATGGAAAGTGGCTTGGTGAGCACTTCCACCGGCTCCCTCCGTACCCTTGGGTGGATCCCATCCGGCCCCAGAGACTCGTCTGTGTCTAAGTGGTGTAGCAGGTCACTAACCATTTCCCCTTGGACTATGGGGGCTTCATTCTGCTCCCTGTCTTCCAGCTCAGGGGGCTGGGTGCCCTGAGAACAACTGGTCTTATTATTAAAGACTGAGGCAAAGAAGGCATTAAGTACCTCAGCCCTTTCCTCAGCCTTTGTCACTATGTTTCTCCCGCATCCAAAAAAGGATGAGAGTGTCCTTAGCCCTCCTTTTGTTGCTAATGTGCTTAAAGAAACAATTTTTATTGTTTTTCATGGCAGTAGCCAGGTTAAGTTCTAGTTGGGCTTTGGCCTTTCTAATTTTCTCCCTGCATATCCTCACGATAACCTTGTAGTCCTCCTGAGTCGCCTGCCTCTTCTTGCCAAGGTCATAAACTCTCCTTTTTTCCCTGAGTTCCAGCCAAAGCCCTCTGTTCAGCCAGGCTGGCCTTCTTCCCCACCAGCTCGTCTTTCAGCACACAGGAACGGCCTGCTCCTGCACCTTTAGGATTTCCTTCTTGAAGAACGTCCAGCCTCCTGGACCCTTTTCCCTTCAGGACTGCCTCCCAAGGGGCTCTGTCAGCCGGTCTCCTAAACAGGCCAAAGTCTCCAGAGGTCCAAGGCAGCAGTTCTGCTGACCCCCCACCTTACTTCTCCAGGAATCAAAAACTCGTATCATTTCATGATCCTTATGCCCAAGACAGCCTCCAACTATCAGATCACCCACAAGTCCTTCTCTGTTCACAGGCAACAGGTCCAGTGAGGCACCTTCCCCAGTTGGCTCACTCACCAGTTGTGTCAGGTAGTTATTGTCCTCACACTCCAGGAACCTCCTCGACTGTTTCCTCTCTGCTGTATTTTATTTCCAGCAGACGTCTGGTAAGTTCAAGTCCCCCCCGAGAACAAGGGCTAGCGATTGTGAGACTTCTCCTGGCTGCTTATAGAAAATTTCATCTGCCTCTTCACCCTGGTTAGGTGGTCTATAACAGACTCCCACCATGTTATCTGCCTTGTTGGCCTTCCCCCTGCTTCTTACCCATAAACACCCAACCCCACCATCATCATCATTAACCTCTAGACAGGCAAACCCCTCCCTAACATACAGGGCTACCTCGCCACCTCTCCTTCCTTGCTTATCGCTTCTGAAGAGTTTATAGCCATCCACTGCCACACTCCAGTTGTCCCAGTCGTCCCACCAGGTTCCTGTGATGGCAGCTATATCATAGCTTTCCTGCTGCACAATGGCTTCCAGCTCCTGCTGTTAGTTGCCCACGCTGCGTGCATTGGTGTAAATGCACTTCAGCTGGGCCGTTGATCCCACCACCTTTTTGCGGGGAGAAGCCCTAATTCCTACGTGACCATTCTCAGGTGTTTCCATGGTTTCCAACACATCATTAACCCTTGTGTCTTTGCTGTTGCATGGATCTCCATCCCCTACCTCCACTGACATGGCAGATCGAAGGACCTCGTTAGCACACTGTCCCTCAAACATCAGTTGCCTGCCCCCAGGTTTATCTCTAGCGAGCCTGGTTTTATCCCTTCCCTCCTTCAAATCTAGTTTAAAGCTCTTTCCATGAGCCCTGCTAACTCCTCTGCAAAGATCCTTTTTGCCCTTTGAGACAGCTGTACCCCATCTGTCGCCAGCAGGCCTGGTGTCATGTAAACTGACGCATGATCAAAAAAAACCCAAATTCTGAAGGTGGCATCAGGCTTGGAGCCAGGTATTGATCTGCTGGCTCTTCCTTTTACTTTCCTTATCATTCCCTGCAACTGGAAGGATGGAGGAGAACACTACTTGTGCTCCTGATCCCTTAACCAGTCATCCCAAAGCCCTGAAGTCTCTCCTGATTGCCCTTAGACTTCTTGTTGCAACTTCATCGCTGGCTACCTGAAAAATCAATAATGGATAATAATCTGAGGGCCATACCAGGGTAGGAAGCTTTCTCGTCACATCTTTAACAAACACTATCGTTCATTTATCCCCACTTTTTTTAAGATTCTTATGTCCTGTCTTAATGTTGTTTAATTTAATTAAGAAATTAATCCCTATCTCCATCTATTATTTTAATGTTTCTTAAAGTGTTATATGGTTACTATTGTGCTGCAGCAGTGATCCTTTAAAGAAATCATTCTGGCGCATTTGTAATTCTTTCTTCTTAGCTTCTATATTGTTCATAATTTAGAAAATGGTGGGTTTAGCTAGCAGGGCTGAGATCTGCTGCCATCATAATCAGTGGAAAGATTCTAGTTGGAAGCTAGAATCAGAAAATCTGTCATCATGGTGCACATTCTGGCAGTTTCTGAATTAATAAAGGAAAAAGCTCAAATATATTGTTTGCTCAAATAATAAGCCAACATCATTAAGTTTGTAGATACTGTAATAGGGGTCATAGCTGGAGTTTTGGCAGCTTTTTGGTTCTAAGTGTAACTAAACCCACACATTTAAACCAGATGGAATTGTGAAACAAAGTTTTTCATTGCAACCATTTTTTTTTAATTAACCCAGCAAATGCTGCACGAAAAGTAATAATCGTCACTCGAACAGTTTTGGCTGACATGTTGGGGCAGCTGGCAGCAAAGAGTCTGTTTCTGTAAAAAGATAAAGATGTCTGGATTTAGTAATGTTTATTAGTGAAGATCTGTGTGTGGTTTGTATTTCATTTAGATCTCTAGCCTTTACTGATGGAACGAGCTATAAACATTTTTATCTTGAAAGCCCTATCAATTAAACCTGTCCTTTTGCAACTCCTGTTACATTCTAAACTAATAGAGAATATTTGACATAACTGATCAATAAATATAATAGAGAATTAACTATTGCTGGTATCCAATAACCCATTGAAAATGCATATCAATGATACTTCAAATTAAGTATAGTGGTTCTTTAGTTTCTGGTTCATTTTTTCTTTTGATAAATAAACATGTTTTGGGGAAAAAAAAGAAAAAAAAAAGAAAAAAAGACACAATGGAAACCTCATAGACATAAATAAAAGTCAAATACAAGTTTGTAATGTAACCAATAAAAATAAAAGAAAAACCTCAGCCAAGCAAGCTTCTATTCTAGAGTACGTTCATTGGTTTTCAGATAAATGCTGCTACTGTGACATAAAGTAGCTAAATTCATTCACTGCTGGAGTTTAATACAACTGTAAACTTTTATGTAAAAATATATTGGATACCTACAAATGCCTAGAATTACTGGCACTTTTACTGGCCTTTGAGTTATTTTTCTTCAGTTATTACCTGACATTCTTTGTGACACTAGTCAGATGTTTCCAATTGCTTTTTGTATTGCTGCTGCTGTTTAGCTCCTCTTCTTTTTGTTCCATACCTCTAGCTTAATTATAGATGAGCAGCAATGGAGACTGAAAATGTATTTGTAGTTGCACAGAATTCAACAAGATAAACACCAAAACCCCACTGCCTCACACCTGCAGCTCCTTCTCTCTAACCTTTCTAAAGCATGGAGAATTGTAAAGTTATCCAAGGTATGACCACTTCTCAGATTAGCTACTGTGAAGGTATCAAAGGAAGAGTTAGAAGCAATCAGACGTGAGGATTGCTCATCAGAGGCAAATAGATTTAAAGGCACAAGATACACAGGAAGGCAATGTGCGTATTCTCTGGTGCAGGTAACTATGCTGTATAGGAATATCCAGAATTTGTATGGATCGATCTTAAAATTACTTGCATTATTTGTTTACTTGGTTGGTTGGATTCTTCTTTCCATGCTGACAATGGCTGTTGATAAGCTGATAGAAACCAGAAGAACATAGGAACACCAGAGTAACTAAACCATGCCCATATAAAGGCATTCAAAAGCATGAAGTCATGCATATTTCTGAAGAAATCTATCAGGATTAAAGGATATCTCTTCAAAGTTATACCTTTTAAAATGTTTGGGATGCCAGACAGCCTTCAGGTCTGTGTTTCTAAGCTCTTCAAGTTTCCCTTATCCCAACTGCTACCAGTGTCTCTCACTCCCACTTGCACAGGCTTGTATGCTCTACAGAGATTCTTTAATAGCATCAACATTTTCAGCACAAAGCCTACCCATGTAGCAAAGCCAGAAAACCAGGTATGAATCAAGTGCCCTTCACTTCTCTAGATATCCTGAAAGCTTTTCTAGGAACATAATTTCAAGCACCTATTTAAATTTAGACAGGTAAGCACTGTTATCTTCTGACGGACATTCATCTACTTACCATCTCAGAGTCCTTTATTATCCAGACTATCAGATCTCTAGGAAAGTTCAAAAAAATTTGACCCTCCAGGACAATAACGAATTCCATACTACACTTTATTTAATGCATTAATGCAGTTTGTTAGATTGTAGGGCTGTTGTCCGTCTTCCCAATATTGTTTTTGTTCTTTATCCAAGCATGTTCCTGATGGTAAATACTCAAGCAATGCTCCCTCAGACCGGCCCCCTTTTTTAACCCTGTTGTTTACATTCATGATCTTATGGGCAAAAAGGGGAACACATCTTATATGTGAAGCCAAGAATTTATCATTAGTGTAACTAAACTGCTATTATTAGTCCAGTTACAATGATACTAGCAGACTCACAGTCTACGTGATCTAATTCATATAAACCAGATCTCATTAACAATATTACAATTAAAAGTTGCTACATAGGAAAAAGTCTCTTGGTATCTACCTCTCTGTTACACTTCCTGTTCCACTGCTCCTCTGGATATTAAACTCAACAGTTTCAGCCAGGGCTGGGGAAGGGGCGCAGTGTCCTGAATGCTTCATCAGAAGATGCTCAGGTGGTTCTTCTTTCTCTTTGCTGGGAGGCCACTGCTGTTGATGTAGGCAATTTCTTTTCCTCAGTTTTGGGTCTGCTTGGGGCCATATTTATCAAAAGTATGTTCTATAGCATACTTTTCCCCTTGTTCTTTCTATATTGATCTATAACTCTGTGTTACATCTGAATTTACCCTGTTGCATTTTTTTTGTTGTTGTTGTTAGATGATGATTCTTTGTCTTCTCCATTATTCCTAAAAGCAGTTTTGCCTAGCTCCAAAGTTCCCATCGCCAAGAGCAGCTGAACACTGTTGAGTCACTCATTAATTGTTGCTGAAGACTCCAGAACCATCCTTGAAGGTGATACCTTAGGCCCTTACTCCTCCCTTAGGAGAAGGTACACTCCTGAGCTGTAGATCAAAGCTGCCAAAGATTGAGATCTTGCTGGAATTTGTCTTTTACTTTCTGCACAATCATCCTGATCACATCATGAAAAATGTGATAGCTGTTGCCATTACCTTATTTTTTTAAAAAAATTCATCCTTAAATCTTTATCCTTACAATGGTTAGGAGGACTGGATTTAGGTGTCTAAGTTTCCCTACTCATTCTCTGTATAATCCCTCAAGATGAATGCCTTACATTCATCAGTAACCTTCAGTAACCCTCCCTCTTCCAGATGAACTCATAGGAAACAATTCAGTAAAGATAAACAACATTACCTTATCTAATTTTTACCTGCATCTGCAAGTTAGTGAGATGATCAAGCCAGGTGCATGCACTAGAAGTTAGAGCCCTTTTTCCCCCAATCAATTAATTTAAGGAGAAAAAAGATTCTTCACAAGAATAACTTTCTTGTATTGTTGATTGAAGGGGGGGAGGTTATCTTCTTTTTAGAACAAAAGTTTTTTGTACTCATTGTGTGTTGTAGTGTTATAAAATGTAGACATTTGAGTCCTAGTGAATCAAATTGGATTAGTCAGTATCGAATCATAGAACAAGGTGATAATACCTACTTGATACCTAAATACAGGGTGTCCCTGCCTCTAGGAGGTAGTTTTAACTTTTCTCTTCCATATGCTTATTTGAAATTCTGTCCTACTTCCAATAAAACCAATCATAAAATTTCCTTGTTTCAGCCATACAGAAAAAAATCATAGGCATCATGATCCTCCATTATACAGAGGATTAAAACTGAGGTCCTTTTAATCTGACATTCATTTCCTAGTGTATTTTCACAGTAGAAGTAAAAGAAACCCCACAGGTAACAAATATAGGGAACACAATATTTACAGGAAATTTCTTACTAGCCCCTAAATGGAGTTACCTCAGGCCCTCAAACAGGGGATCATATTCCTTCTAGAATTTTAAGTCCGATGTGGATTATGGGTGATCTCCTTTTCTGTATGAGTTTCCACTGTTTTCTCTTAATCAGGATAAGCTCAATGATAACCTGAGGTAGAAAATCCCAATGGCTAAACAGTTCTCTCCTTTTATCAAATTTAAACTTGTCTTTTAATGCTTTCAGCTGTCTATTCTTGTTTTATGAAGAAAAAAGTAAATGTTATTTACATCATCCAACTTACATATTCATTGTATTTTATGGCTCATGTCTGCTGTGTTCAACGTAAAAAACAATTTAAAAAAAAACCTGCATATGTGGAGTCTTCCTGTGTTTTCAATATTGATCTGAAGTCTTGGGCACTCTCCCTGAGGTAATGAACCTCTTTTTCTCCAATTGGCCTGTGAAAGACAAGTGAAAAATGTACACTACACATAAGGATAAAGGAAAGTCCAAATATATTTAAAAAAAAAAAAAAAAGTATAATCAACTTGCCAAAAGTCTCTATCTTTCATTTGCAAATAGAAATGCTGCATATATTTTGAGAAAATAACAAACAAACATTGAGGATGGTATCTGTATTACCTGTACTGAAGAAAAGGTCAACAGCTCTATTACATACCTTAAGTTTTAAGCTGTTTCACAATTTTCAATAGTTACATATCAATTTTTGGACAGCAGATACAATTTTATGACAGGTGACCTTATCCTTGTCAGAAAGAGATGTACGTTAGAGCTGTACATCAAAATGAAATATGTTCTTTATAATTCTGTCACTGTTACTAGGGTAGAATAGCATATCCTCATTTAATGCATACCATTTACTTTTGAAGACTGAAGTTCAAAAAAGTGAAAATAAATAATACAATAAAAAGTTATTATATAATAACATTACTTATTTTAAGGTAACATTGAGAAACAGTGTCCAATAAAATCATTTTTTCAGTATCTTGACTTAAAAAAGTATCGGCAGTCTGTTCTCCGATGTATTTCTTTTTGTACAGAGGCTATTTGACATTTTTCTTCTTATCATATTTATCCTACCAAGAACAAAGCAACTTTTCTTTAGCTGGAATTCTATATCAGGTCTACCAGGTTATCTATATTTCTTGAAAGGGACTAGATATAATATTATGTAGTACCTATCAAGGTACTCAGTCTTAATCCAAAACAGCCTGTATCACTACAATTTATCTAGCTGTACCATATTCTAACTACTCTTTGAAGTGTATGCTTATAACATTTTGACTTAGGTTTGGTTTTCTTTTTGGACACAATGTTATATGATTTACCTGTTTATATATTTATTTCTTGAAATTAAGTCTTTGAACTTTGCCCCTTCTAATTTATACTCAAATTGTTAAATTTCACATTATATTTTAAAAAGTAAGTTGCAAAATTTATGCATCAGCTTTTAAATAACCTCTCAAAACTGGCTGAGTCAACAAGCTTTAACAAATGTTAACTGATGAAGCACCCAATGACAATGATCTCTGACTGGGAACAAATAGCATTTTCTTCAATGCTTCTGTTGTACTGATTCTCTCTGAATTAGAGAGATATGTATATGATGGGTGGACTGTTCGGTGGATGAGGGATTGGTTGGATGGTAGCATCTAGAGAGTAATGGTCAACAGCTCAATCTCCAGATGGAGATAGGTGACAAGTGGTGTCCCGCAGGGGTCTGTATGGGGACCAGTACTGTTTAAGCTGAGTAACGTGGCTGACACGCCTGATGGACAGGATGCCATCCAGAGGAACCTGGACAAACTTGAGAAGTGGGTCTGTGTGAACCTCATGAGGTTCAAAAAGGCCAAGTGCAAAGTCCTGCACCTGGATCAGGGCAACCCCCAGTTTCAATACAGGCTGGGGGATGAAGGGATTGGGAGCAGCCCTGCCAAGAAGAACTTGGGTGTACTGGGGGATGAAAAGCTGGACGTGACCCAGCAATGTGTGCTCACAGCCCAGAAAGCCAACAGTATCCTGGGCTGCATTAGAAGCAGCATGGCCAGAGATTGAGGGAGGTGGTTCTCCCCCTCTACTCTGCTCTGGTGAGACCCCACCTGCAGTCCTGCATCCAGTTCTGGGGTCCCCAACATAGGAAGGATGTGGACCTGTTGGAGCGAGTCCAGAGGAGGCCACAAAGATGATCAGAGGGATCAAACACCTCTCCTATGAAGACAGGCTGAGAGACTTAGGGTTGTTCAGTCTGGAGAAGAGAAGGCTCTAGGAGACCTTATTGCAGCCTTTCAATACTTAAGGGGGCTTATAAGAAAGGTGGGACAGACTTTTTAGCAGAGCCGGTAGCAATAGGACAAGGGGTAATGGTTTTAAACTGAAAGAGGCTAGATTCAGACTAGATATAAGGAAGAAATTTTTTACAACGAAGATGGTGAAACACTGGCCCAGGTTGCCCAGAGAGGTGGTCGATGCCCCATCCCTGGAAACATTCCAGGTCAGGTTGGACGGGGCTCTGAGCAACCTGACCGAGTTGGAGATGTCCCTGCTCATGGCAGGGGGCTTGGACTCCATGACCTTTACAGGTCCCTTCCAACCCAAACTATCCTATGATTCTATGATTTTCTATAAGTATTCACTGTTGTTGCAGTATGTGATAAATCCATTCCAGAAGATGGAACAAATGTATAGCCAAGAATTTAAATGACTTGTAAAATTATTCCAACCTCCCAAATGGCAAACAAGTCATGTCTTTGCCAGGTGATCAATTTACACAGAGTACCTTGCTCTATAACACAAATGTTTGCTGAAGTCCTTGAGAAGAATCCTTCCTCCTCATGACATGTCAAAATTTAGACTCAGAAATCCAGACCTTGAGGCTGGACTTCATTTAGAGTAGGAGAAGGTAGGATAATTAGGGTAATGGGAGGATGATGAGAAGCAAGTCTACATTGCACCTTGGTTGTCCTGGTCTGTGGAAAGATCCCAAAGGGAAATGTGGAAATTACAATGGAAGTCAGGTAGGTATACAAACCTTTTTTTAACTCTTTTCAGAGAAGTATAGCTTACGTATCTGGTCTAAATGCGTTGGGGTTTTTCTATGCTTTTTAATTCAGAGCCTTCTTTGATAATTAAACACATACCAGAGACTCTGTGTTACCTAAATTGCACAAGATAAACTAAGTATTCAGAAGGGGATACACACGGCATTTAAAAGTATCAACTCCTCAAGAAAAGATGTCGCTATACATTAAGACAAGAGGTCTTGCAAAACTTCTGAGATCCAATAGGTACTTCGGAATTTTAAACAAGATTAGTCAGGTGTAATGAAAGTTACTCTTTCAGACATTTATAATTCATTGATTGTATTTTAGAAGTTGCATTTCTCTAAGAGGTAACTTTCTTTTTGGCAACCAGCAAATATCCTCTGAAAAGATAATTAGTAAAGACAGAAATCTGGAAGGACACAACAGACACAGCTTGAGATACTAATTTTCTACCTGTTGAGAATGCAGTGGCTGTGCACTTTCCTTGCTGTGTTCTGAATCACACAATCTAATAAAGGTAATTGAAAGCTGAAAGAAAGACTGAGAAGATGAACAGTTACAACACATACCTGAGGACGTTACATATAACATTGATCTCAGTCAGCCTAGATAAAGATGACAGAACACGATGATGTAAGATTTGCAATATTGTCTTATGAACAGAGGTGTATTGATATTTAAACCTGTAAAATCACTAGTTTTAGTTGATCATTACCCACATCTTTCTTCTACCTAACAGAATATTTTAAGAGACAGCAGCATGCTCCTTTCAAAAAAACCCAAAAGTTATTTATACTTTTGTCTAATTGTGGAAAGAGAAGGGAAGAGAAGGGAAAGCAAAGGGAAATCAAATTAGAGATTCAATACAGGGGAAAGAGAAGGAGGGGAAAAAAAACCAAAACCAAGTAGCAAAGCAATCATAAAACTTTCTAAAAACAAACAGCAAATATCTTTACTCACAGTGCAAAGTGAAACATGAAGCTGAGATAAATTGCATAAGCTGTCAGACACAGTCTACTGATCTGCTGTACTTAGACATATTAAATGGTAAACAAATGGGCAAGCAAGCCCAGAAATTCTACCTTGTGTTTCAAGAAGATAAATAATATATTTCACATGTGTTTTCTGGCATAGTTAGGTGATTCACTTGTAGCAGTGGTTGGAGTTTCTTAATTTAATAAGATAGAATAGTTTTATATATAGATAAATATAGATATAGATTTTTTTAATACAGAGATGTATTTAATATGTAAGAATGAATGTAAATAGTAAGAATCAATACAGAGAATGCATGTGTATTTTAAGTATTTTATAAAGAGAGTGAGGAAGAACTGATTCAAAATTCCATTTGACAATTCAAAAATCCATTAATTACTCAAGTGCCATCACCTCTGTATCCATGCAGGGTGCAATCCCCATTAGGTGAGGATGCTTTACAGAATCGCACGATTTCTCTCATGGAATTTACCAAACAGTCCTTGGTCAAGCTCTGTACTCAACTTAGCTGTTGGGTGAAGAATCAGAAAGAATTCTGGAAACTGGAATCATACTCCAATATTTTACCCAACAGTTTTATGGCTAACTTCTCATTCCTATTCTATTCATCTCCACATTAACCTTATTTCATTAATCCTGAAACAAATAGTAGATTTGTCATCCCTTTAGCGCTTCGGCATGCCGTAGGTACTCCATCTCAAAGTCAGTGGCAGACAAACAGCTCCAAAAATCTACCTTAAGAATGAAGCTATGTAATGATCGCTAACCCTTAACTGCTAAAAGCTAACAGAAGAGGAAGGAACTGCTTCCTTTTTGCTCCTTTCTTCTGCCCTTTTTCCTTGCCTTGCAATTCCCCTGCATTCCCATGTGCTTCCACTGGTGCCTTCTGCAAGCCCGTCCAGCAATCACTCGAGTTGACTTTGTAGCAAGTGTTCTCCATGGCCAAGAAGTTGAATTTGCTGATGGCAGGCTCTGAGAAGTGCCAGAGCTGGTGCAAGGTATGTGGCAATAGCTTGTGGTTGGAATCAAGGAGCAGGAGGGTGATAGGAATTAAACCTTTTAGTACTGAGAAGCTACTGTACCTATTTAATTTTTACCACAAGCGATTCAGTTAAGATCATGCAACAAGTATGTTAGAAAGCAATAAAATCTAAAACAGAGGAGCTTTGTTCTGAATTTGCCTCTTTAACAACATGACTTCTGTTCCCCCAGTAATAAAATCTTGTGTGGCACTTTATATGTGCCATGTTTTACTGTACAGCTGTGTGCCATAGAAAGTTTTAATAAGACATCATGCCCTTTATGTCTTAAGAAGTATAATAGTAGTCCGAGCTAGCTACATTTCTGTTTCGGCTTCATAATGTGAAGTAGGACAGGAAAGAAAATTGGGGGGGGGGGGGGGGGGGGGGGGGTTGGAAATGAGGTGAAGATCTCATTTAAATGTCATGTTTTATATGAGCAATATTGCATAATCCATAATCTATAACCCAATGTTTGTTTCTAGTTCACCATCAGTGTCTTTCAGAAAAGAAAATATCATGTTAGAGAAATGGAGGCAGAAGGGAAATCTGTAAAACTAACTAGATACTAAGGCATTGGTCATTTTAGGAGGAAAAAGTCAGACTACACACAATTGCACTCAATTTTATGCCAGTTCTCCAACTCCGACTTCCTACGGATTGGTTAAAAAAATAATCAAACTAACCCTAAATGAGTCATATTTCTCTTGATTGTGTTATAGTAAAGTTCTGTTTAAGAGGACTCCTTTTTTTGCTACTATTTTCTTTTACAGAGCTTGAACAGGGGATTTTTAAAAGCCTTTAAGACTAAAATAGTCAATCTTTTTTTTTTATTTTTTTCCCTTTTCTTCTCCCAGAAACTTACAAGGAGAGTAATGTTAAATGTTCATAACACTATCTTTAATTACTACACCGGAGGCTGAACCCCACACCCAAACACTCCTGAATGCTGGGAGAGTAAGTGTGGATCTGAGTTATTTCTGACTCTCGTCTAGAGTACTTAGACTGTGCTAGCACTGCTTTCTAGGTTCATTTCATAATTTCACTTCTTTTATCTAAACACACATCTACTAGCAGGGCAGGGCGTACTGGCAGCAACCTTTCCTCTCGCTGTGTTCAGTCTCTGATGCTGAAAATGGTGGATAATGGAGAGGGAGGCTTCAAAGAGAACATCAAGACATTTTTGAGAGCAACAGGGGCAAATTTAAAGGAGTTAATTGACACTGCCATAAAAATGGGAAACACCTGAGCAAATACATCATGGATCAAAAGAGAGAGAAATGGCCTACAGAAAATCAGAAGGAAAAGGAAAATAAAATGCATTCCAAAATCTAAGAAACTCCTCATGTAGCTTTGTTACATTAGTTATAGAGGTGCAATCAAGCTGCAAAAATCAGATTTTGTACACCCCAGAGTTCAGGGTATTAAATCTAGTGCTTTGATTCACACCCCTTTATACTTGATAGTATAAGCTTACTGAAGAAAAATAATTGACTATGCCCTCTGATAACTAAAACATTACCACCGAAGAGCTTTTGTCCTTAATATTCTGAAGGTAAAAACACATTTTCCTCACTCAGTAGGGAATGCGTATGAAGTTTGATTATTTTTTCCATTATTTTTCCTTCTAAAATATCTAGAGGTTTGTTCTAACTGCACTTAAAGTATGTCTATGAGTGACAAAGTTAACATTTTGTAAGACATATAATTCTTTTACCAGTTGGCAGTAAAAGGATGAAATGTCTCTGTTCCTCCTCTTGAATAAAAATGAAATCATATTTGATTTTGTTTAAATTTTATTTTATTTTGAAGCCCTAGAAAACAGAATTCTTAAAAAACTTAAGAGCAGGAAAGGAAGAACACAGATTAGAGGAAATGACACCCAGCACATGGAGGGCCAGATACTAAAAGTGATCTTGATATGATGCAATAAAACACTTTGTAGATGTCTGTGCATATGTACCTTTAATTGCATATATATGCTCAACTGTTTTCAGTCACATTCTATTCTCCTCCCTTTATCTTCATTTTATCTACTTAATTGCCAGATCTTCTGCACGGTGACCTTGTTTTCATAGTTACTGCAAAGTACCAACCACCTTTAAAGTGCTATAAAAAATAATAATAAGGGAAGCATCATTTCTGGAAGGTGATTACTCTGAAAATAGTATGTCACCCAGCAGTCACTTCCTAACTAATGATTACCGAGCTACCTTCATAACCAGAAGTACCTCCAAAACTTTGTGGTTAAATATGTAACACGCCAATTTTTGTTGTAGGTAACACTATTAAACAGCCCACTTAGCTGAGCTTTTTTGCATTCTGGGTAATTACAATGTTAATGATGATCATCGTAACTAAGAATTAGTTATGATGAATGTCAAGTTAAAATGTGAGTGACTTAAAAAGTGTTATTACCTGTAAATGGTGTGGAGCTCCTCATCTAGAGTAATTTTTCTTCCCGAAGTCTGGGAATTCAGGACGGACAGTCAAATACAGCAGACCACATGGATGAAAGTAAGTAAGAGAAATCAAACTAAATAGCTGTTGCATGCAGGAGCTAACGGACCTTCTAGCTGGCTGTTTTGCCTGTGCTGAACTTCCCAAAGTGTCGCTGGACCCACAGCTCCCTATTACCTCATGTCAAGGCCAGGCAACCAGTCACAGAAGCGTGATAACGTTGGTTACATTACAGGCAGTGTTATGACTTGCCAAAATGTGGAATTCCCATTATTTGAAATGTTTATTAAAAGCGAGGAGAAAGGGTTGGGTTTTTTTTAATTTTTAAAAATATGCAATTTCAAACCATACAGCTAGAATACTTTGTAGGGTCTGTTCTGAATTGTAGACAGGTAGCTTTGATGAATGAGTGTATCTGTTGTAGGCAGATGTCTGTGAATCTATAGGAGAAAAGATGCAATGGAAGCCTGTCTGTTGTGTCCTTTGGCCATACAAACTTGGTCTCCAGGAATTCAGTAGAGACTTTTTTCATTAGCTACAGTGATTGTTAGAATTATGTAATCGTAACACCCAGATTCCTGGTGACATGTGCAGAAGCTCACAATTTCAGTGAAAAGCAAGATCATTTAAATATCCATCCTCCATTGTAAAAGGGATTTTTAAAATGGCCTATTTATAACATCACATTAAAGTAGGGGAACACAAAAACTAGAGGAACAAGTATCAGAGGTGAAAATGTTGACACTATAGCACTGCAGGTCTTTTAGCTATCTGCTACTGGCTCATCAAGAGCCACAACTCTAAGTATATTCCTTTTTGTTGCTTATGCCACAGACAATGTCACGTTATAAGCCATTATCAGCCATGGTCTCTGCTATCAGACTGTCACAATCATGGGGAAAGGGATTAACATTCACGCTGGCATTAGCTGTCATTAGTCCACAGAAATGGAGTTGCACACACCCCCAAATATAGAAGTAAATATACCAAATACTTATGACTCAGGAGTTAAAAATACGTTGACCCAGGAAATAAAATACAAAATAGCAAAACCCAACAACCACAAAAATCCACCTAGTTTTGAAAAGCTGCTTTCTGGTAAATAAAAGTGAGGCCAGAGGTGACATCAAAGGAGAAAAAAAATGTTCCGTTAACCGAAGACATTGACAGTGCACCTAATGTGACTGGCCATACACACCTAGTGGCATTTAACATGTCCCTCTGGAGCATTCATATGGGGCTGTCAGATAGGACAGAGGAACTACAGGGGACCTGTGCCATTCTGGAGCAAGAGCCGGCAGCCAGGCGGTAAAAGGACTAGAGAACAAAACATGCTTCACTTAAAGTATTAGAGTTATCTGTGGGTGTATATATGTTTCCATGTGTGTATGTCTGCGTAATGTATTTATATATACACACTATATATATACACATGCATGCAATTTTATTTAGTTTCATATTAATGTATAAATTAAACAGAAAAATGAAATATTCGGATTCTTTGAACTCAGTTAAATGAACCAGGTTTTCAGACTGCAAAGATAGAAAAAGTCTGTTTAAAGAACAGGAACAGGAAATAATCCCAAAGTATTTTTACTAGATGAGACTCGGACCATTTTGTCATTGTTTTGCTGTCTTGAAATTCACACATTCCCAGTACTTGCCATTTACGATAAAACAATGCATTTTTCTCTAGAACTGAAATAGTAATATCTAATACTTAGCAAGTGAACATCCAGCTACTTAGACAAAACCACAAACTGTGCAACAAATGAAAAATAGAATACGTGACTACCATGTGATGTTCTGTAGGGTGCCACAGCCGTACAAGACTCCTGATTGACTTAATCACACCTATACCCACTAACATTACCTACACACGAAATTAGGGTTTGGGTCTTTGTTCCTCACCGGAATCTAGCCACATCTCAGAGCCTAAACCAGCTAGCCTTGGCTAGTGTCTGGCTCCTCCATACACCGTTTCTGTTGAGAACAACTCTCTTTAGGGCATATTACAGTAGAGGGAGTATCGGCACGAATTTCGAGTCGGTCTCACCCTTTCCTGCTCAGCACTAGCTGAACATGAGAGTTTGTGCCTACTGTATCAGATGAATGTCATCCACTGAATTCACTGGGCTTTGAGAAAGGAAGGAGATGAATCTCTGCTTTGCTTTGTTATCCGCTAACCTGTTTAGCACTAGCTTTAGTCTAAAACAACAAGTTCAATATTTTGCCATCACAGATACTATGTTACATTAATATATTTCCCTC
The DNA here is from genome assembly GCF_929443795.1 of Astur gentilis. Classification (NCBI taxonomy): domain Eukaryota; kingdom Metazoa; phylum Chordata; class Aves; order Accipitriformes; family Accipitridae; genus Astur; species Astur gentilis. The sequence continues at coordinate 2,177,456 of NC_064892.1, forward strand.
TGTATTATAATTAGTCCAGACTTTCTAATCTGCTAATTCTGTTGGGAGGATATTGAGAGTGAAGGTAAGATAGATGGAGAGGAACAAGAAAATTTCACAGATATATTGTCTGGAATCTAATCCAGGAGATCATTGAAAAAATATTCAACAAGAAAGAAGGAGGGAGAGAGAGGACTCGGAAGGGGTCACACAGGTATGGAGACACATTTGTTTTCAGATCTCATATTAAGCTTGTCATATGCATGGTTTATTTTAGATTAGATTTTTGCTTTCATACAAATTAACTTCAGAAAGAGGAAATGTTTTTAGTTTGCTCATTTCAGGAAAAAGGTGGGAGTAGCTCTTCCTCAAGACTTTGAGTTTTAGGGTCTCAGGGACTTAATATCATTAATAATTCTTATTGTTTACTAGATCCCATGATCATATATTTTGGAATCACATTCATTGTCAGCTGCATATCATAGTCATCCTGTGATAATTACCATATACGATTTCCTCTTCCTAGGCTTATAACAAAAATTCGTGTTAACAGTCCTTGCACTTATGTTAAATTTCAACACATTTTGTTAACTGATATAATCCAGAGCATTAGCATAATCCACCCTTTATGGACAACTCAGAATCCTCAAAAACCTTCATCAGCCCTTGTTTCCCCTGCTTTCTGCCATGCCTTAGTGTCAGGCTCTTCATATCAACCTTCATTCCAGAACGTTATTTCCCAGAAAGACAGATTGAGCCTACTCTGAAAAAAAGAAAAAAAAAAAAATATTTTTTTTTTTTTTTATATTCTTACATCTCAATAATCAAATATCCCTAAACTGTTCTCACAGCTTTAATATGGGCTGGCTTCTAAACTTTAAAATCTCCTTATTTCTGTGCCCCTAGGAAGTCTCCTGAGCTTCTGTTTCTACAGCTGGGTATACTCACACTTTTCCTCTCAGTGCCAGTTATCCCACTGACAGTGCAGTTCAGTAGCATTTTCTTCACTGTTATATCCATTTCAACCTCAGGTGTACCTCAGCAAGACCCATCACCTTGTTCCTGGCAGACAGCAGAAAGTTCAATTTCCTGAATCAGCTCTAGGGTCAGACTGAATTTTTCCTAACATGCAGGTTTCAGTAATGCAGATTTGACAGTTCCTGATGTGGATGTGAATTTCTGGTCTTTTGCCTTCTGTTCTTTTACAATATAATCCTGTCTTCAGTTCTTCTGTGTTTCAGTTTTGCTCCTTCTGGCTCTAACTCTCTTGCTACCATTGACACACATTTTGCTTTTGTGGAGTAGGGTTTTGTTTTGTTTTTAAAATTTATTTATTGATACATTGGCTTTCTTTTCTTTTTTTTTCCTCTTTTTCTTTTTCTTTTTCTTTTTATTTTTTTCTTTATCTTTTTCTTTTTTTTATTTTTCTTTTTCTTTAGGAAATTAATTGTTTTAGTATCTCTGACCTAAGCTAGTCGTAACTGTACTTCACAGAAGTTAATGTTACATAGTGCAAATCAGTTCGAAGTCAGATAACGAATCCTTTCCCAGTTCCTTGGATTCGATCAACACAGTAGTCAGAAAGCAGGAGAGTCCAGAGTCTCTTTTTACTAATCGTTATCCCCAAAAGCTCTGTCCCAGTGCTGTTGTCTCAGTCTCAAGTGCCCAGGACTTGAACCAGCAGTGCTCTGGCATCCCCTGTCAGGTACTTCTTGCAGCTCCTTCACAACCACAAATATTATTTACCAGTGAAATGGGCTCCATCTACATGGAAGATGCCTCTTTATTTTTGGAAAGAACATACTGTGCAAGGAGCAGAGATTGTTAGTGCGGCTCCTATTTGACTGTATTTCCATCCTGTTATGTACTTAGCCAAATTACTTTAGGATTTTCTACTTCATTCTTTACTTTCTTTCAGTATTGCCTACAGGTCCATCCCTTTACTCTTTTCAAAAGCATTTTTGAGGCAGGCCAAGAATGCTTAATGTGTTCTGCTGCCTACTGGGATGGAGCCAGACAACCCAGAATGGTATTCATTTTCCAGTTTAGGCAAATCTAAAAATAAATCTCTTGTTGTAGGAGTAGACTCATAGAAAACATTTCACATCTCTGTGTCTCTGAAGAGAAAAACTTCTGCACTTTCTCAGTTTCATTTTGTTTTCCAGTCAGAATTCCAGACTCTTTTATTTGGGAAACAACTACAAATCATTTTCAGATTGACAGCTGTGAGTCAATTACACATAATTTGTAAACATCAGTTTTTATGCAAAGATTTTAGTTGGATCATCCTATTATCCAGAGGCAAAACCAGGCTGAGAAGCATGCTGTGCCTCAGACTTCTGCAGTGGCCTTCTGTGGGTGCTAGATGTTTGCATAAACTGAAAGACACCACTTTGATTTGTGATGGGCCTTTCATTACTGCTAAAGGAGGTTTTCCTCCTCTTTTTACCTCAGTTTCCCAAATCTGTGATCTATTGCTGATGACTGTGTCGATTACAGAATTAAAGCTATTGGCAATTCATGGCATGTCAGTTACTGACTTTCTCTAGTGTCAACACAGAATCTGGTGGAAATTTTATGTTTCTTTGGTTTTCCTCAAGAATAAGGGTAAGACCAAGGTGAACACTCTAAGTTTTTATCAACCTTTTGAGAAGTCTGTTTTGTGTAAGCAAATATTTACTTAATAGGTCAGTATTTCTCAGTAGAGCATCTCTCTGAATTCACACTAGCACATCCTATGGCCTTGACAGATCAGGAGTCCTGACTCCAGGTTCCTCACTTCTAAGAAAAAAAAAAAATCTCAGAATATCTTACAGCCCCACAAAAGGTGATATATTCTAGATCTAGGTGTACTCTTTGAAGGAAACACATTTTTCAGCTGCTCATCATCAGTTTACATTGCCAACCTCAAATCCCAGCAGTTGGTGGGATCGCTTGTTCGTTCTTGTTCTTAAAAGAAACATGATCGTCTTTGCAAAACTGCTTTAAATAAAAAGAAGATTATTGGTACTGTCTTTGTGAGGAGAGGGTAAGTAGCACACACTACAGTAATATTTTTCAAATGGAAAACATGTAGCAGTATTTAAACCTAAGGAATGATGTTGAAAGATATAACGCAGAAGACTTTAAGTTGAAAGTTTGTGCTCCTGTTTGCAAGCATACATAGGTCTCATGTGTTATTTCTATGGCCACCTGTTACATTCTCACATAGCATCCAGTTGTACAGAAATCCTATTTTCCCAAGTGGTTTTAATACTACACAATTATTATATTCATCAACAGCGATCTTCTTCAAAAGGACTGAACTCTTAAAATTAAGGTCCTTGGAAATTATGACTGTATCATTTACAGTTTTGAGCAACGAAGAAAACGATTTTTTTTGCTTTGCAGCTAAATAAAGTCTGTTCCATGCACCTAAGAAACAGCAATAAGCTATTCAGGGTATTTGTTTTGGTTTTTGTTTTTTTTTTTTAACTGTTGTTTGATTTGAACAGCTACATCTTAAAGAATAAGTTGCTAGAGAATAGTTTGGCCCAAATAATCTTCGCATCATGGACAACTCTCTGCTATGCAACAAAGAGGCACATTTGAAAAGGAAATTATAATTATTCCCCTTTTACAAGCTAGACAGTTGTACTTCTGAAACACCAGGGCTTTTAAGTGGGAGCTAAATTAATCTTTATTAATCCTTGTTATCATGATTGCATAATGTCTGGATTTAAATGTCTGATGTACAGCTCTCTGTTTCCTGCTTTTCTGGCAATCAGAAGTGTGAAAATAAACCTTACACTTTAAAAGAAACACTTCATTTGAAAAAAAATAGATATAATCATCTGTACTATTTAAAAGAAAAAGAGTTTTACTTCACACAAGAATAAATATACAGCATGTCAGAGTTTCAGACTTGCTATTTTATGTTAAAATATGCACTGCTACATGTCAGAGCTGTGAAAATGGGAGGTAAAACAAGAAGGCAGTTGGCCAAATAGGTATAGCAAGATTTTTTTCCATTAAGATTTTTATTTTTTTAGAATATTGCTCCTACAATTTAATGACAGCATTTAAAACACCCTCTAAAATGGTCTCTGTGTGCCCTACTGAAACTTCAAACTACCCTAATTAATGATTAGATCAGAGTCAAAAAACAAAAACAGGTTTGAGTTTGGGTCTTCTTGTGCTTTTTTACAAGCTTCTATGCTGCAGAAATGAGCCATAATTCAAATAACCACTTTCAGACAACAGGCACAGTGTATAATGCCATTTAAAATACTTTCTGCAGACACATCATTAGTTTAGAGTTAGGTGTACATTAACTTTACCATTGCAAATCTAATTGTTGAGGAGAAGAGGTTCTAACTTTATTGCAAACATGTTCTGCCTAAACAAGCTTAGAAAGACTAATCAGCTGGAATAGATTTCTTACTTAAGTATATTAATTCTCAAAAATTAATGCAGAATTTAAGCTTAAAAAATGCTGTCAAAAGAATATTTTCCCAAGCTCTGTTTGGGCTCTTAAAATGAAATTAAAAGTTAATTAAAATTATTATGGTTTAAATTCTATTTGGTATTATAAAGTTAACACACTGAGTAACGAAAGTATATTTCTACTCTAAGTTAGTTTGTTTGTTTGTTTGTTTGAATTTGTGATGTTGTGGGAAGTCATTTCAAACTGCAATTTCACACTATATGGGTGAAATGTACAGTAAAAATAACTGAAGCCATATTTCAGAGAAAAATTGACTATTGACTCCTGTTTAGACAAGTAAGTTGATACAAGATTTTTATTAATTCAAGTGCAATGTGCTGTGAAAAATGTATATCTACTGTCTAAATGATAATACAGACCTTGTGCAAATGTCTTTCACAGCCTTTTATGTCTCCAGCGGCTCATTCATGATCAATAATTGTTTACATTTTCTCTAATAAGTAGCTGATTCTTAAGGGTTGACACAATGTGTTGGGCAAGACTAAGTGCACCTACACTGACATAACAAGCTGTTCTTGGGAGCAACTTCCATAACAATAACCTAGCTTAGATTATATGCAAACTAGATTCATTTCTATGGCCTCCGTGTTGCATCCCCAATGCACTGTCAGCAGGGAGAGCTTTGATAATGGGTACGTCGTTGTCTTTACTGCAAGTCACCGGAATTCCCTCCAGCATTTACAACAGGACACATGACCTGTGAGATCTTCTCAGCGTCAAGTTACATATCACTATGCAACATGCTGTGCGCCCCATAGCTTTTATACAGACAGAGCCTTTGGAAGCTTTAACATTCTCACGTCGTACAGTTTTGAAGCATACAGCAAGAGGAAGAATCCTCACCAAGACAAAGATCTTCCAGTTGAAAAGTCAGGAAGCATGTTTCTGTCTTGCTGAAACAAATGACCATTACTTCTTGTACTATATGTAGGAAAGAGATATAGCTTATATATATTTATTTATTGCTGAAACCTTATGCATACTTGGAGGGTTTTATTGCATTTCCTTTCAAGCCTTATAACAACCCTGGTAAACTCTTGATCCTAAAATCAAGCATTGCAACTAAAATGCCGTTGTCATTGCCACACTGAGTATCATTGTTTGTCCATTCCTACTGTAGCACTTAGGAACATTTCTTCTGTGTTTCACCGCTGTATATAAACTTCTCACCTTTGAGTTCACCCTTCTTCATGACCCAGCAGACCTAAATGAATTCCTCTTAAGAGTAGTTTAAGAAGATAATCCTTACTAGAATTTTGTTATAACCTCCTGAGAGGCTGAGAACGGGTATTCTCCCCTGAGTGATTCTGGTTAGCCTCCAAGTCAAGTCAAACAAATCAATTTGAACCATTTCATTTAAACCATTCTCAGGGGACTAAAAATACATATGAAGTCAGATGCCCCATTTCATCTGAGAGGAAGTCATCAACAACTTGACGTACTTGCTTCTTAAACTGGTTCTTAGGTGTAATTGATGATGTAAATCCATTTTAGTGTGAAGAAAAATAAGTTAGATTAAATCAAATCCACGGATGTTTTACAACAGCCTGGTCTGACTTTGCTGTGAGATATCAGAGATATTCTATTCTACGACTAAAAATGTTCACACAGTGATTACATAGGCTCTCAGTTAAAAAAGCAAAACTAGCAAATGACCACAGGATTTTATGCCCATGAACAGGAAGTAGCATGTTCAGTATTAAGCGTAGAGCTGTGGTTTACATTTTGCCTGCCCCAGATTCCATTTGCTGTGTACATACTAGAGTGATCAATATGTCTGTGCCAAATATGTTAGAATATTAATGCAGTCATAGCCTTAGTTATCTTTCCTTTTTTTTCAAGTATACCTCAGATATAAGTTGTTCTGTTTCAGTGATCATTCATATTACTTACTTCTGGACTTTCTCCATCACTCTTTAAAAGTGATACCCATAAGTCAACATATTAAAGCAGCTAAAACTTTGTTAGTAGCCTGGAAAATTATTCATACTTCTGTAAGTGATTGCATAAGAACTATGAACAACTGTGTATAACTTTTTTTTTTCTTTTCTTTTTTTTACCCAAGAATCTGACATTTCTGGTTCATTTTCATTTTCTGGGGATGTCATTCACAGGATTTTACCTTAGAAAACCATAATGCTTGTTCGATGCATAATGGATAATCCCAGGTGTCATGAAGAAAACAAAAGAAAGCAAAAGTAAACAAAGGAAAATTTGATTCAAATATCATCAGTATCTTCCCAATGTCAAGGCTTTTTAAGCTTTCATCTCTTTTACTAATTGAGGATAGCTTTGTTTGATGCATGTATAGCATACTCAGTTGAAAAGTTTGCTTAGACACACGTCAGAAGATTCACAGGTGTGGGAGATGTGATTCATTGTAAGAAATACAGCAGTTTCTTTTCTGATACTGAGATCAATTCAACCTCAGTTCATTATTATGAATTCATTATTATGAACTTTCAAAGAGAATTAATATTCTGAAATACTTAATTATCTGAGCAAGAGAAAAATAAAAGAATTAGTACCAGTAAATATCGTCAGAGTTTGTAGCCAAAATTTGGAAGAAAATTTGGATACTGCACCTTTAAATATTACTGGGTTTTGTAACTTCCAAATAAAAACCCCAAAGCTTCACCAGGTCACTTTGCACCTTCTCCTTGGATAAATTGGACTTTCTTCCTGCAGCTATGATATCATGTTGCATATTTGGAAACTTGACATATGTCACACTGAGGACAAGAAGATTAAAGTGCTTTCCTTTTCCACTGTTTTCCTGACAATTAATCCTATATTGCCTCAAGACCTAGAATATGCAGCTTGCTTAATAATGCTCTTTGAACTTTGCAATGATTGATCTATTGCAATTAAACTTTGAACTCTGAACATTACCAGGTCATCTTATTGTTGGCAGTAGTAGACTTGTGAGTCCTCTTTAAAATGAAATCCTATGGTTAAGTCACTGATCCAAGAGAGGACAAAACCCATATCATCTAAATGACCAGCCATGCCCTTCCTTGCAGGAGGAAATAAAAAGCTTGAAAAGAGCAGTAACATTGAAATGGGAATGTATTTCTAATACAAACATTGAATTGTGTAATTACCATTATTAAATAGGTCCACTACTCCAGTACAACATTTCAAAATAAAATACACAAAGTGCTGTGCTAGAAACTGGAGTTCTCAGGAGCTTTGGACACACTGTTTTCTTAAAAATTCCAGGTATACTGACACTAAATTTTCCCTCTCATATCCAAGCTCTCCAGTCAAACTGAGACAGAAAACCCCTGCCCCTGCAGTAACATTAATTTCCTTAGTGGTTCGGAGCCTCAGATGAGATGTGGCAGAGAGAAATTCAAGCTTCTCTTCAGCACCAGGTAGACCGAGGAAAATCGTGTCTTTCAAATCTCACTGAGTCCTCTGAACATTGAAACTTGGTGGATTTCGCTAGTGCAACACACACTTCTTTGCTCATTAACTTTAGCTTTGAATTTTTCTCAGTATTTGAATAACAGCAACTTTCAAGGTTTCTTATGAAATAGAACAATCACTTTTTACCTTCTGCTGTCTCAGCGGGAAGCCATGCTATTCTTAGTTTTTTCCTATTTAGATTAGTGACAAAAGCTAATATAGTTTGGATACCTTGTTCTGAACTGTGGACTGAACCGTGTGTTGCACAGTAGGCTTGAAATATGGAAAAAGGGGTCTGACTTACATTTTGCTTTACTTCTAAGTACTTAGAAGTTCAAATATTAATCCCAATTATCCAGGTATGGAAGAAAGAATTGGCAATTTTACTGTGGCAGGTTTTCCTAAAATATTTCCAGAATATTTTAGGAAGCCATATTTTGTATGTCTGCAGATAAGCCTATTTAAAGAAGAGAACAGTCAAATAATCCAGACAGGGCAATAGAATATTTGAAAGTCTTGAACGTGAAATAAGACTTGACACTGAATGGATGCAAAGAATTAAATATAAAATATGTAGGTAGAGATAGACAAAGACATTCTAGAGAAGGATATAAAAACTGCTTCCAAAAGGTTTCTTTTAAATAAGAAAATAAACTGGGTTTTAAGGTGTTCATCTATCATGGCATTATGTGTAGTTAGAATTCCACATCATCAAATTCATGAACAGCCACATTCCTTCCTTCAATTTCTTCTAACAGTCCATGCCATCTTCTGTTCCCCTTCATTTTAGACATTTAAAAACAAGACAGAGAAAAAAATGTCAATTTTCATATTTGTTTTCCACCATTTGAATAAGAATAAAGAGTAATGTATCCACAGAAACTCTTTGAACCTTTACCACCTGCAGATTTCCACAGATGTCTAAAACCACTTACTCTGTAAAACACATTACAAAGAGACAGGGAGAACTTTTAAAACAAGAAAAAAATAGTGCTTCCTCAACTTTGCAGTATACTTTCCTTTTTCCACTCAGAGAAGATAAACCATTAGTTCTCACCAAACTCATACAAATACAATTTTCTCTATACAGGTCCAAAAATGGGAAGGCAAAACAACTGATTTTAGTGACTTACAAAATCCAAAGGTTGTGCCTCCCTGCTTTCTTTCCAAAACGTGGCTGTACATAGGATATATAGAAAGCGTACATGATCTGCACATCTTTATCAGATCTTTTGCTTCATAAAACAATCCCTGCTTCTTCTCGACTGGCTCGTCCATGAAAAAAGCACAACTGTGAACCAGTTGTTGCTGCCACACTGTTTCATGTCGCCTTCTCCTGGGGGCTGTTTTTCCAGGAGTCCCTCCAGGGCTGGGTCCTTCGGGATGGTTTGGATGAGCTGCTTCGAAAATGACTGTCAGCTTTCACTTTGCATTCCCAGACATGAGAGGAGCTCTGCAGCCTCAGGTAGAAGAACAGCATTTTCATACAGCTGATGCACAAGGAGGAAGGAAAAATAACAAAATCATAATGATTTCTCCTAAACCATAGATTTGGAGAGAAACGGAGGAAAAAAAAAAAAAAAAAACAACACAAAAAACCAACACACAAAACAAAACAAACCACCAAAACCTCCAAACACTTAGAAACATAAAAACATCAATGTCCGAGGAGAGACTTAGATGGTACCATGATAGAAAAAGACAAAATTGCCAAGGAGAGAGAAAATCATCATACACATAGGAAATTCTGGCTTTGCAATGACAGTGGCAGAAGGAATTAATCATGGCACCATTTGTTAGATACTTCCCCAGTGTATAAATTCTATACAACCTTTTTCTTTAACCACAACAAATGCATTTTGTAGACATCTAATGTTAGCCAGTTGATTTTTCATTTTGCTTGTTTAGTTTTCCCAAAAGTAAACTTGTCCTGTTGACTGAAAGACAGTGCTTTTTATTATCCATATAGGTTATCTGAATTTATATGGGGCTGAGTTATCTCTGGATGATTTAAAACTTGAAGGTGTCATTCTGAATGAATGGTTCCATTGAATGAATTCAAGGTCGTGTGAGGGAAAATTAAGAGCAGGCCAGTGAACTCTAGAGAGTATGCTCAAGGGTTTACCTGGAAGAGTAGAGCAGATTCTCAACCTCTGAAGAGAATTCTGTTTAATGGAGATTAACAGACAGAAAAAGAAAATAAAGATCGACTCTAGACTTCTAAGATGAATTCTCAGAGATGAACCTACTCACGGCCTTGAGTAATGAGGTCACTGGAGAAAATGAGTATGTATATTGCTGCTTAAGAAAATTCACAGCAGAAGGCAACAAGATCATCCAATTTCCTATACTGTTCCACTTAAATCACAGCAATTTTTCCTACATTTTATACACAATAGTCAGGAAACATTAAGGAAATCACTTGTTCAGAAAGCTTACAAAAGTTACATATTAGCTTTCCAAGACAAACCTTTACTTCCAAAAATATACAACATTTAGTGTGCCTATAATGGGATTTTTAATTAGTTAAGATATTTTAAAATCTCTCCCCAATGTATTTAATGTTTTTTTCCCATTTACTATTAAAAAAAAAAATAAATCACACTTACTAGTTCTTTTTTTAAATTATTTTCAAGTGTATCCCATGGATAATATATTTTAATAATACAAGCACCATTCTCAAAATGAAAATATTCCTTATAATACCAAAGAGGTATAGTTTTAATGTCTTTGGGGGGATTTTTCTGTGTTTCAGTTCCAGCTTATTTAACTTTACCTACATATCCAATATTCTTAGACCTGGCACTCATCGTGTTAGCCGGCTAAGACTGGCTAACACGTCATTGCTTGTTCCAAAATGATTTGAGATTGAAAGCTTCTTTCATCTTTCTTCCCCTGTGCACTGACTCACCTTCCACCTTTACAAGAGATATGTTATTATCTTGTTCAGCTGACTTTACTGCATCAGCTCTGACAGGAAGATAAAGTTTCCAGTTCCATAGTAGCTGTCATTTCTCAAGAAATTTTGTCTGAAAGGAACATAAATATGAATTACTTTTTTAAAACCTCCTGCCATAGTGAAAGGACTTTTCAGGAACTGGAAATATTTTTGTTCAGGCTTGAGGAAAGGCTTTAATTTTCCAATGTGATTTTAATCAACAAAGAATTATACTGAACAATGACAAACAGTTGTACAACTACCATACACCGGCTGATAACAGAGATGAGGGTAAAGTAGTTTTGAATACTAAATCTAATGCAGAATGCGGACGACCTACATGCTAAAGGCAGAGTAGGCATTATCCCCTCTACATGACTAATACATTCACTTGTCCACTGATGCTCAAGTAACTTGAACTACCGTCAGATTTTGTAAAAGTGAATTTAATTAAAAAAAAAAAAATAAAAATCCCCTCCCTTACAGAAAGTTTTATATCAGGTGGTCTCTCTGTGAGTTACTGGTATCATATTTTCTCTGTCCTGACACAATTAAGAGTCCAATTTAATATGTGGGGGACAAGATATTATGTCTTCTGTGACTAGAGTTATAGAAAGAAATTTTCAAAGAATTATATTATCTGCTCAGTTTGAGAGAGGGCTTCAGTAGCCAGTTTTGGTAGAAACATATTTTGAAGAGTGACAAACATATTTTATATTTAGATGTACATGGAGTAGCTAAGGAAGATCACCCTAGAGCAAGGATAAATATCCAGTGCATAGACCTCCCACAAAGACTCTCACCTCACTCTTTTTTTTTCCTTCCCCCACCCCGAGAAGTAAAGAAAAGCCTTTTCTATTGGTGCTGGGTTTTATTTTCAGCTCTCTGTGACCACAGCAGCTTGACATAAATTAGAACTGACCTCCATGTGTTCCAGTGGGATAGCTATGAACAGGAATGTGCACAGACATACTTTAAAACCACTTACATTAAAATTGCTATGACTACATTCTCTGTTACTTGGATAAAGCCAAGGTTTTAGTTCCTTGCTCTTATTTTCAGGGACATGAAAGGGGAAAAGGCTAGGAAGACAGGGAAGTCCAGTATAGATTAATTCTCCTTTTGTGTATATTGTTCAATAAAATGTAAATGAAGAGGATATTTTTATGTTTGACTAGGTAGTTACCACAAATAACTATAAATGACCCCTTCCTACTCGTTCCCAACTGAGCCCATCCTACTTGATCCCGAGTAGAAAAAACAAACCAAGAAAAAAAACCCTTGATAGTTCAACAAGACAAATGGAAGATGTAATTGTGTCACTGCGGACTGAGAGGCAGAAGTGCTGAATCATGAGCCCAAGCTGATTCCCCCAAAATATCCAATAAACTATAATGAAAACGTCAAATTTGTGGGTCCCTGGACTTGAGATTTGCCTTTGATACATCTGCCTGAGAGCCAGACCTTCCCATCACCAGCTGGCTGTAGTCCACCTGGATACTCAATTCAACCCAGCTGTGGTCAGCAGGCTGTCCCATCAGACAGTGAAGCCAGATCCCCGAACACCTTCACAGCTCATTTTTACTGGGACTCCCAGCACATGTGGGTTCCCTGCTGCTGAACCATCAGCTGAAACTATTATGTCTCTGCAGCAGTCCTCCAGTAGGGCTGTCTGGTGGCGTAAATCCTGAAAATGCACAGACATACTCTAAGAAATTAAGGTTTTTCTGGATTTTTCTGCTTTGGATTACTATTCCACTGTCTGAGGATATTCTGGTTCGCAGGAAGAATTGAAAAGACAAAGTCTTGGCTAACTTTGGATAGAAATTCTGTAATAAAATCATAGATAACAAAGAAGACAAGAATATAATTGGTGATTTTTTTTTGAAAAAATATAATACAAAACTTAAATAAAATATACATTTAACAATTGTAATGCCAAGCTCACACCTTTTTAACTTTTTTTTTCCCCCTTCTTTTTTTCTAAAAATTCAGTCAGTTCTGGTAGCTGTTAGTGCCTGAACGTTCAGGGTGCTTTGCATATTCCAACCTCTTGTCCCTCCTTCCCCTCCTACCCGTACACTGACACACACATCACCTGCTCAACATCACATGCATTGACTTCCAGTTAATTACTTACTCAAAATTAAGTAAGATAGGAATTAGACGGGAAGCAGATAAAAAAAAAAAAAAAAAAGTAGACACTTTTTACAGAATGTCTTCATGAAATGTAAAGTTGGAATTTTTATACTGTGTTTTCAGAAGGGGATTGGCTTTTTTCTGTTTATGGTACAATAGCATGACATTATCGTCAGATATAACCAATACAGTTGTCAGGACTTTTATTAATTTTTTTTTTTATTATTATCATCAGAGCTCTAGGTAGGCAAATATTTACATTCTCAATCCTCCCCACCACCACCCCAAAATCACAAGATTTTAATTATGACAGCTGATCAACTAGGAACTTGTAAGCGACCATTATCCTTTTATTTGCAAAAGAAACTTAATAATTACCTGATTTTAAAATTAATATGCATAATGAAAAAAGGAGAGTTCTAAGTATGGTTTTAATTCCTTTACCTCTCTCAACAAGAGAATTCAAGTGTGTTATGAATGGAACAGCTTGACCCACTGCACTGGTAATTTTTTTAATAATGATCAAAAATGGAAAAAACCCCACAAAAAAACACCAAACCAAACAATATATTTCTTTTAGCAAATAGAATATCTGCAGCACTTTTACTTTTCACGTAACCATAGTTAAGATTAAAGGAATGTGACTTGACTCAGTCTACCTCTGGAAAGGATATTACAACTATAAAACAACTTCTATAGCAGAAGCATCTAGCTATATCTAATGAAGTGTTTGAAGCATCTGTTGAATTATGTCATCCACGTTTTGCCAAAATGCATCATCCTAAATTACCAGGTAAAGCAGTGACCTCTGTCTCTTTCTCATGAAGACATTCCAAGAGTTTTCTGTGTAGTGTGTACAATGTAATTGGCATTAGTACTTTTGCTACTACTGCTAGACACTTCCTACAGCCTGGCAATATACTTACATGTGTAATTCACAAAGAGAAATCTCAATACTTGGATACTGGGGAAAGAAGGCAGGGAAAAAATAGGGGAAAAAAAAAAAAAAAAAAAAAGAAGAAGAATTTAAGTATATGAAAATACATGCTTCAGTAGTGCAGCAGTTATTCCTGACTGGTACACTCTTCTACCTTCTAATGTTAATTTCAAAAATGTGAAAGACACATGAAATAGCTCTCAAAGCACAGATAACCCCAGGTTTGTATCTTCCATTCATTTGAACATCTTTCTTAGTTCAGAACCTGGTAACTTTCAGAGAAAATTAGTTTGCAGCAAAAATATTGACCTGAATTTTGTTACGGTTTCATCACTGACAATTTAATGATGCGTCGATCTGTTAGTTGCCATTTTCAACATCGGTAGTAGTCTCTCTGCTACCAATAGCAAGCAGTAGCACTAATGAGTATTAATGTTTCCTAAAAAAAATATTCATGGATGATAATAAGCACAATAAAAGTAATTCAAAAGAGAATAGCATGATTGTCTATGGCAACTATTTATTGTAAGGACGAAACCCACAAAGATTACTTTCTCTTTGGAGAACATTGTATCTAAATTTAGACACTGTTCAATTAAACACCTACTAAAAATATGCTAAATAATATTCTTTTTACCCGTTATATAGGTAGATAGACTTCTTATTTAAAATATGTCTACTGACAAGATATAAAATGGTCCCGCTATGCAAGTAGCCTTTTGTCAAACCAAGAGATTTTGCCTCCTGAGATTACCGAAGGTTTGTCTTCATCTCCAGAGCCCAATCATCATGTTAAACAGAAATAACATGTAACCATAATTATTAGTATAAAAACATTGCTAGTTACAGATATGTTGTATTCTAATCAGCAAGATAGCCTCTTTCGAAGTGTAAATTCCTCCAGAAGCAGTTAGCACAGTAGTGTTCGATGTGTTTTTCCTAATATTTTACCTTATGCTAATATACTTTATGCTGATTCTCATGGCAATGGAGAGGGAAATGTTTGAATCGTATCCAAGCAATGATTCATGCAATTTTAGAATAGAGTGAATGATTGCCTTTGTATGGAATAATTTGCTCTGGGAATATGCTTATTTCTTTCTATGAACTAAAGAAAGAGCAGACAAGATTCTGAAGTGGCTAAAGTTAGGTGAGATATATCTTGCCCTTATATTCATAGCTTCCTCCAGGCTTCCTGTCTCAGAAAACCTCATAATTTAGTAAAGTTCAATACTAGCCAGCCATCTAAACCAGTCAGAGCATACTATGAAATCTCAACAGCAGTCTACTTCTCATGAAAGTTGAAATATTAAACAAGTAATCTAACAGGTCAGTAGGTGGGGTTTGGGGTTTTTTTCAGATCTCCTAATCCAAAACATGGAGGGTATCATATATTTGAGGCAGTACTGCAAATCTGCTTTAAAAACACCCAAGTATTTAATAAGAAAATGATTCAAAATAACATGTAGGAATTTTCACTGATGAGAAGAAAAGAAATCTGTTTTTAAAAGCAATTACCTGCCAACAGAGCAGTAGAGCATATTACCTGAAAAAAAATTTAGAAAGCACCAGCCAGAACACAGAAACAGAGGTCTTCACCTTATATGATCTTTGCGTAATGTGGCTGGACTGTCTGAAGGACGTAGTGGGAAAGGACTAGTATTTTGGCTTCTTATAAATTTGCCTGTATTCCTACCACCAATCTGATGCCCAATGCCATACATCTTTGTTCAACATCCATTTTTCAGTTGTTATTTCCTTATGCAATGTTTCTGTTTACTTCTTAATTCTCCAAGCATTCGCCTCCATCTTCCTATACTTGATCTCCCATGCCAGATCCTCACTCAGGCTTTGTACTACAAACTTTATTCCATACTTGGCTCCTTTCTACTCTGTATTCAAACCAGCTTATACTTCTTGGACTCTGCAGGTAACAGAGGGCAACTTCCTCCTCTTGTTTTCCATGTTTATATGCTACGTATCTTAAAGCTTCTAGGAATAGTCAGAGAAAAATTGAGCTCACCTCATTGCAGACTTTGGAGATTTTTAACGCAAAAGTCTCAGAAGCCTCCAGCAAACACCAGCAAACTCCTTTTTTCAGCACCTTCTCATTTGGACAATATTTTGTGGATTTTGATAAGGGCAGTAAAACACGTTCCCAACGTAAAAATAATAATGGGAAAATGTAAAATTCCTACTTTCAAGTATGAGGGTTCTAGAACTGCTCAATGGAAAGGTCAGTAATCTCTTTTTGGTATTGATTTTTCTAATACACATAATAACTTTTTTTTTTCTAACTCCATGTGGCCAGTAGGTCGAGGGAGGTGGTTCTGTCTCTCTAGTCTACTCTCCTGAGAGCCCACCTGCAGTCCTGCATCCAGCTCTGGAGTCCTCAGCACAGGAAAGACATGGATCTGTTGGAGCGGATCCAGAGGGGGGCTACCAAAATTGTCAAACTGAAGGAACATGTCTCCTATGAAGACAGGCTGAGAGAGTTGGGGTTGTTCAGTCTGGAGAAAAGGCGGCTCCGAGGAGACCTTATTGCAGCTTTTCAATACTTAAAGGGAGCTTTTAAGAAAGATGGGGACAAATTTTTTAGTAGGGGCTGTTGTGATAGGAGAAGGGGTAATGGTTTTAAACTGAAAGAGGGGAGATTTAGACTAGATATAAGGAAGACATTTTTTACAGTGAGGGTGGTAAAACACTGGCCCAGGTTGCCCAGAGAGGTGGTCGATGCCCCATCCCTGGAAACATTCCAGGTCAGGTTGGACGGGGCTCTGAGCAACCTGACCAAGTTGGAGATGTCCCTGCTCATGGCAGGGGGGTTGGACTCCATGACCTTTACAGGTCCCTTCCAACCCAAACTATCCTATGATTCTATGATTTTATTTCTGAAAGTAGAGGAATTTGAGTTTGTTCTGCTTTAGCTTTTTTAATAGATCCTATAGTAGACACTCAGCAAATATTTTTTAAACAAAAACTCTCAGAGAGGCTGTAAAGTATACAAAGTCACATTTTAGAAATCAGCACATATTGCAAATTAAATACAAAATTTACCTCACTTATAGAGACAGAATTAACTACTTTGGTATCTCACTGATACAAGAATGCAAAAAAAATAAAAGGGAAAAAAAAAAAGCACAAATGTAAAAACCCACCTTTTTTGTGTAAAACTTTCAGTTAATTCTTAGAGTAATTCTGGTTCTTTGGTTAATTCCTAGTATTTCAGGAAATGCTAATTAAACTGTTTTAATCACAAAGTCATGCCACTTCAGATTTTTGAAACACTTATAAGAGACTGCCAATTTTTTTTTTCATTGAACCAACCAGCATAATCAAAACTAACACATGAAATCACTCCATCTTAATTTCAAATATTTAATCAGAATAATGTGTGTCTTGGGGAAAACAGATGCACTCCTATCTGTAGAATGTGTCTCCAAATCCATGAAAAACCAATTAGACTGAATGCAGTACATGCCGCATACAAAGTAGGAAACTTTCTACAAATCTTATTGTTGCAACACTTCCGAATTTAGTATATGTTCATCCAGGTTCAGTTCCTGCATCTGTGTGTCTGTTGTACGGTAGCAATATCCATTAATGAGACATCTGATAGACTGATAGCAAAATTCCATTTCTCCATATTTCTGCCAAAGTATGAATCCCCCCCCCTAATACAGGTACTTTCTTTTCCTTATATAAAAATGATTATTGTTCCGATGCTTTAGTAATATCAATAGTACTCTCTCTTAGGTAAAAGATTAATTACTTGGCTGTGATCCATAGGAATGGAGCTGCAGATAAATTACCTAGGTGGCATATCAACCCTTTCTTTTGTTATGTCAATGATGTACTGCTATTTAAGAGTGGAAACAAAGAAGTATTAATTTTCCTGTAAATTGTCATGCTTACATGTTGGGAATAGCATCAATAACCCAATCAATGGAAGATTATTAACCTGCAACAAATGTTTTCTGTCATCCACAAGCTTCATCTTTAATGCCTTCTTCACGTCGGTGCTCATTAGTTATATTTAGGTCAGCTACACTTGTGTTAGCCTTCCGCAACAGAAAGTATTATTTTCTGTTTCAAGTGGCTAGGGAAAGGAATAGATCTGCAACTAATCGAAACAAAATTTTGACTACTATTTCTAAAGAAGATTACGCATTTCTATAACACTATTTTTTTCCAATTACATTATACATGGGAGGGGCCATTGAAAATAAATGCAGGTAAAGGGAGTTTGCACTCTTGTAATTAAGGAGAGTTTGATTACTTCTCAAAGAAACAAATTATTAGGAGGGGGGAGTGGAGTTGGGGCAAGGTTTTTCAGGGGGTGGGCTGGTTTTTTTCCCACTACAAATGTAGGAAATATATTATGCATTGTGTGTTAATAAAGTGTCCTGATATTCCTACCAAATATTTACAGAAGCAAAAATATTGAAAGCACACATATACCAAACAACTAACAGAATCACTGTATTATCTGATTCACCTTATCTGTGGTCACTGTTGACCTGTTATATCAATTCAGTTAATGTAAGTATTGAGCTAAATTGACTTTAATACTATTTTGGAGGCAGAGTATACTTACATAAAATCTTGTGCACTTATATATATGATATCATGCTTTCCACCTAACCTTTCCTATCTCTGTATAAATATCTCTCTAAATATGTCTTCAGTGTCAATAATCTTTTTATAAACTGCTTTGTCTTGTAGTCATAACAACCTTGTCATCATCCTCTCTTTTATATCAGAAACACTGCATTCCTCCATTTTTTATTTAACATATTGTTATAGTTCCCCTACAGTAAATACAGTTCTGTTGATTACAAGCCCCCCAAAATTTCAAGTTATTCTTTCCTTGCAAACCAATGCTCCCTTACAGTTTTCTGGTTTGTTTTGTTTACTGGTCAAATCTGATTATTAGAGGGGAGTGAGACTATTTACAAGGCAAATTGGTTTGGGTTTGGTTTAAATTTCAGATTTCAGTTCAAATATTCGATTTTTTATATATATGTATATATATGGCCTTTTGTAAGAGTCATAAACAGTAGCTACATTCTTTTTTCCAGGTAGAATGTACCTTCATTGCATACACTTGAAACTTAACTTCTTCACAATGTTGACTTTATTGACAGCTTGGCTACCAAAAATAGTTGGCGTAAACTACTCTCATGGGCCATTTCTCTTTGTTGCACTTCTCCACTTTCTTGATCTCCTTGTTTTTGAAAGAAATACTTTAGTCCTTCTGAAACCCTTGAATTAGTAATATATACCAAGCACCAGGTGACAGAAGAAATTATTCTTCTCTTCTAGAAATAGTTCAAGCATCAGAAAGCAAAAGATTAAAAATAAAGGTAGGATATCAGGATATTGGGTGATGTCTTAGATTTTTATAATCCTTATACTAAAGGGTAAAGGAATCATATATTACTTCTGTGTTTCAATGTTTGCACTTGTAGATTTTGCCCTCATATTATACTTGCAACTTCTACTAGCATGAACAACTCAATGGTTGTTGAAAGACACCTTTCTCTTCCTTATAGTATTTTTCTTTGAAGACTTGAGTAATCAGAGAATGGAATGCCTTTGATACAATCACGTAGAAATTAGTTAAATCTATCTGCAATTCTAAAGCAGGAAATGTTCTTTTTGCTAATGCTAAAAGAAAGAAAACATTTCACTGACTTTTATTTCCTTATCTGACCTCAAAACCTGACCTTTTAAAAATGTGTGATAAGGATTAATTACCCTGTAGCAAAAGACTATGAGTTTGGGAGAGAGATTGAATGGCTGATATCTTGTACAGCATGCCCAGAAATTGAAGGGATTGGAAGAGCACGTGATTTAGCTCTTACAAATTAACTGTACATACCAAAGTTAAGGGTAACACAGTTACGCAAAACTTGTACTTAACCATTTTCAACTCTAACTCAGCTAGATCATGAGACATCTTCTTATGACATAAATAACTGTAGTTTTGATGTAGGACAGCTATTTAAAGAATTAGCTATAGCTTCAAAAGTGACATTGTATACTCCTAATATGGCCCACGTTTCTAATATTATAAAAATATTATCAGTGACATACATCACAGAAAGGAATTAAAGTATAGAAAGACTAACTGGTTTAAATGGATTTATATGATGAAATAATTTTAATGACCCCTAAAATTCTAAAACTGGTTCTTGTTCTACAATGTGCTTAGACACAGCTAAATTTATGTGTGAAAATAGTTTATCTGACATTAGTTCATAAAACTGTATTGTGTACAGTGAGAAGCAAGAGGGAAAGTAGCCCAAGATAAACAATCTATTACAGGTTTCGTATGTAAGAAAGGCAGAAAGGCGTTACCTCTTGTGAGAGACTGGTCGGAGTTAGTGCCTCAAACACCCGTTGCGATGGACAGAGACCGGGGGCCTGGCTTTTGCGGTTGAGGGAAGAAATGGAACTTGCTTGCAAAGCTGCGTAGCAACGCCACGTGTGAGGGACTGGAAGAGTGAATGTCTCCAACATTGCGGTGGGGCAAGTTCTGCGTAACAACGAACCTCTGCTTCTCCCTTTTTTTTTTTTCCCGTAATCCCCACACCTCATCCGTTTAGACATAAACTGTTGACAAAGTCTGGGACTAGGAGTGGATCCAGCCGCCCCTGGGCTCCTCTCTGGGAAGGAGTCTAGAAAGCAAGGGGGTCTGCTCTGAACATCAGGACCCAACAGGAGGGCTCGCCTTATTGTCTTCCCTGAATTGATGTATATGATTACCATATGTTATATGGTTTACTGATGTAGTTTCATGCCAATTCTTCTTGTGAGAAACCCCACCACTTAGTATTAATGCCTTCCGAGTTCAGGCTGCTTCTGCCATAAATACAACGTTTAATTGATTGTTTGGTGTCATTTCACCTTAATTTAGCCCAATAGAATTCCGAACTCACCACAACCCTTCCCTGGTCTGTCCAGCGTGGGTTGTGACACTGCTATATACAGACCATAGAAATATGTGAACAACTAGCTCTTTAAATACAAACAAATCCAACTCAGAGTTCCAATTTGTAAGTACATTCAGAAAGTTCACATACTCTATTCAGAGACAGCATTTTGACTAAGCTATTTCTAAGTGTGATTTGCTAGGTGATTTCACTACATAGAAACTTCAGAAATCACTGCTTACAATGAGGCAAATGTGCTAGTAAGACAGATTGATCAGTCACTTCAAACTAATTAAAATTAAAAAATAAAATAGAAAGGCTCCAGGAGGCAGCACAGTGTGTAAGTCCCTACCACTAGAGTAAGAGGCAAAGCAAAATAACAAAAAAAAATTACCTTTCTGTACACAAGAACAGTATTCAAAACAGAGTATCAGCATGCAAGGGAAAAAAAAAAACAAAAAAAAAAGAGATTACAACCACATGTACTACTTTAAGTTCTTCTCCAGAGTTATATTATGCATATTCAATTTTTTGCCGTGTTTTTTGTATACTATAATTTTCATATGGATTCAGACGTGTGCTGTAGCCATTACCAAGGCAAAAGTTAAGCTTTGATTCAGGGGAGCTTAAAAGCTCTTCTTGACCACAACTCTGCTATCACTTTAAGATTTCCTAGGTCTTTATGTGGGGATCTGTGGGTGGAGAAATTCAAGATGTAATGCTTTTTTGCTCCTGTGGAAAATGTGAGGCCGGTTTAGACAGACTTAAGGCAATTCCTTCCTATTTAGAAAACTTTCCATTAGCTATTCTGTCACTGTAAGCTCTCAGAAAGGATGAACCTCTGTCACATACTGTCACATACAGCAAATACTGAAAACAATGTAATTTGCACCGCTGCCAGAAACTAAAATATCCAAGATTTTACTATAAGGGTAGACCTATCACCGCTTCCGATGCCTGAATCTGAGGATTCTGCTGCGTTCCACTGTTGCATGCAAGCTTTCAGTTTGAGAGTATAGTACTCCATGGTTTTATCAACAAGCAATGTCTTATCTAACAACTAGAAAGAAATTGCACTTTTGACAAAGATCAAAATTGGTCTGGAAAGTAAAAGCACTTCTGTGGGCAGTGATACCAAATGAATGCTTATAAAACAGATACAGCTGTTATTTATTCTCAAAATAATGCAGGCTTTTGAAGAAAGAATTTTAAGTATTAACCATGTGGATTTAATTTTTTTCCCATCAAAGTACAGTAATTTATTCAACTATGTCAGAATTCTTTAAAGCAAAGAATATGCACAGAACCTGCCAAATTGTGACAAAATTGTTTACATAGTGATAACTCAAGGAAAAACTTTTGAAGCACTAACCATTAGTTATGACAATAAAGTACCATAAAAGAGAGATGCTTCCAGAAAGAACACTAAAAAGTTACATCACCTTTCAAAGATACTACTATCCGTATATCTGCTAGAAATTTTAAGTTGTAGTAAAAGCTTTGTATTTAATTTTACCCTTTTCTTTTGTCTAACTTTTAGTAGGTTGTGAAAAAAACCTGGTTGTGAAGAAACTTCATCTTTTTATAAAGGTGACCCTGAGAACTACAGATGAGTGAGACTTAATTCAGTATCAGGGCTGTGAATTGCACAATGACTATAAACAAAAGGCAGGTCTGTGATGTGTTGGATGTTCTTTCCACACACACGTCAGTCTCTGAAGGATGTAAAGCAAAGTCAAAACTGCCTTAAAGCATCAGGTGAGCGTTCTGCCACCTGAGGGGCTCAGAACCTTTGTGAATCAGATCAATAAAGATTTGATGATTCAGGAGGACAATTTAAACCCCTAAAAATACCATCATTTAGCAGCAATTCTCAAAGGAAAGCTGGGGAAAGAAGCAAAAATGTTGTGGTCAGCTGCTGCATAATCAAATTGTCTACTAAATAAAACTGAGACCTTCCATTTGTCCTACAGCTCTGTCATTTTTTTTTTTCCCCAAAAACATTCCAAAGAAAATCAATAACATATCAAGAACACAGTGATACCTGGCAGTTTAATTTCAGAAAGTCTGCAGATCAATAACTTTAGAGGCTTACAGTTCTTCAGAATATAAGTGCAGTAACTAATGCTGGGGACCGTGTATGTAAGCATGTCTGTATGTGTGACTGAGAGAGTAGCTGGGATTTACACTCATTACTGGGACTTTCTGCACCATTGTCTTTCAGTCACTACCTTTACTGTTTCTTTGTGAAAAGGTTTTAGAGCTGGATGCTTTTCATTCCTTTAACTTAAATAATTATTTCATTTAAATAGCTACAGAAGCAACTTCATTTTTTCTACAGTTTAGACTGAAAAAAGAATTTCCATTAAGATGCCGATTCAGAAGTTTTTGACACAGCCACGTGATTGCCACAGGTTTGTCCATAAAATTTAAGCTTGGGATTGAATCATTCCTAATTAATGATAGACCTATTCAGTTATTTTTGAAGTGAAAGATAATTAAAAAAAAAAAAACAACACCAAACCAAAAAAACAAAAAAACAACAACAAAAACCCCCAAAGTAAATCTTACTTGGTATAATTTCAAACTTACATAACTTCAACAGAAAAGATGGTCTTTTCAAGGCTTAATTAACAAATTCTCATCATATTTATTTATTTTTATTATCTGAACCAAGCCAAACAATCTTCAAGTTCAGTTATTATAAAGAACTATGTATATAAATATTTAACTACAAATGCAAGACACAAAACTCCTGATACACCAAACACACATGGAACAAATGTTTAGCTGGCCACAGAAGAACCATTTTTGCTGGTTTTTAAAAAGTATAATTATACACAGAGCACTCTACAAAGCCTTATGAAACGGTAGTGAAGGATTCATTGGCTGACAGGTGAATCTGATCCAATAGATGAATCAAAAATTCTGTAAGTAAAACATAAAATATATTTTATAAAAGTTCCACTACAAAAATCCTAAGCTTTATTTAAATGTTTTGTTCATGGAGAAGCATGAGAGACAAATACATGTAATTAAGCTAGTGTAACTTGTCAGAGCAACCAATCCCATACTAAAATAATAGGGAACCTATTAACACACATCAGTGGTCCATTCTCTGGCATACAATGTGCTTGGAAGAAGTCACTTTAGCTTTAAGACTACCCATTCAAATACTGGGTTTTTTTTAAAGATAATATGTACTGTATTTTGTATTAAAAAATTAAGACCTAAAACTATAATACTAATATCTTGGTTTGGATTTCTCTCAGCTTACTTCAGGTATCTGCTATACAGCCAATGGAGAGGAAAGGAGGGTAGTCTTAGATCATAGTTAATCTCCTGATTTTAGACCTCTGTGTTAGAACGAGTGAGAAAAATACCCTTGTAAATGTGTTTGTCTCTTCCCATTGACTAGACAGGAAGTGTAGACAACCCGATATGAACTGCTAATCAGCAGAAATCTACTAGTTTCTTGGGCCACTCTCATGCTCACAACAAAACAAATTCAAAACAGAACAATTTGCTGAGTAAAACAACCTCACACGCTTCTATGCCTTTCTGAATTAAAGGGATAGAGACCAAGAAAACTACTATGGGCTCTACTGTTACATCTTGGTTTTGCTTGGACCTTTTTTTCTGTATTCCATTAATAAGATAGTAGCACTAACCTCCCAACAGAAGGCCAATGGAAAATTTAAAAGCTATTTCTGTTTGTTTAAAATGCTTTCTTTCTCGAACTGGAGAAATGTAAGTCGTCAGGTCTTGATTTCGGGAATACAGCCGCCTTCTTAACTTGGCTATGTTCAAAGGAAATTCTGCAAAGGTGCTTCCATCTGAAAAGGCAGCATACGTGCTGAGAACAAGAAATCGTAACACTCTAGATGTCACAGGCACCTCAGCACCTGCTTAACCTTAAAAAGATAAGGAATCTCTTTGACTTTAAAGCCGCAGTTTCTTACTTCATGGGTAAGTGCTTGTCTAGACAGAGTCGTAATAACTTTCAAGAAGTACCTAATATCCCTATTATTTGTCTGGAGAAATCACAGTCAGGTTCAAGCATTCCTGGCACCAGGAATAGGTGTGAGCGATGAGCAGGGTAGTTTCTGAGTAAGTACGTGTAAACTGATTCACTAGGAGAAAAGAGAGTTAGTCACAGGTAGTTTCATGTAACTGCTTCTTCTTTCATTTCCTTTCATTTCCTACAGACAGATCTGCTAACTGTACTGCTCACCGTTAAAAAACAGTTCAGTCCTGCAATAAGTATCTCACATGACTTTCCTTTCAGAGAGGCAGCCTAACCCATAACTCCAACCAGGTCAAGGGAAAACTTCAAAGAGACGGGGGCCGTGCTGTCCTCTTCGATGAACTGTGCTGATTCATACCAACTGAGTGTTTGGATCAAAACCTCATTTCGGGGAAAGTGCTCCCTCCAGTATTGCCAGTAAAATTTTGAAATGCCTCAGTGATGCACCTGTGGAAGAATATTTTCCTAAAATCCTACCACTGCTTTCATTGTTAAGAATGATAATGGGGATAGCAGCCAGTGTTTAAGTCCCTTCACTTAAAATCCAGTTTCTATAATGGTTAAAGAAAAAAAACCTTGAATTGAGGCCACTTCTTGCAATCTTACTACTTTTAGGTGGGACATGCTATTGTAGCTAGAACACTGAGCTGAGATCAGCATGCACAAAAAAAATTGTGAATTGTTTCCAGTAACAATGAAGTTATAAATCACAAATTTGTAGTCTATTATACATCAGCCAATACACTCGATTATGCGTCAACCTTGAATTATATATGAAGCCTCAGGTTTGCTGCTCACACATACATTAAATTATGTAATTCATATATGATCATCCCCACATTAATCACTTACATGGATAATTATGTTTTATAGCTGCTTACTGTAAGGAACTCCCCAAACATACTTTATTAGCTGTAGGAAATACACAACTTTATTAGCTGCTGCAATACTGATTGCCTTACTGTCTGCGGCAACCTCATGAAACTCCTCGAAAGCCTGTAAAAAGTCTTAGCATTTGCTCATATTGAGCAAAATCTGCAAAGTATTAGATGAGTTGAGAGGGTAAAGGTGCTGGGCTACCAGTGCCTTCAGGATGTGTTTTGAGTATCACTGATATAATCTTTTATATATACATATACTGTTCACAGGAAAGAGAAAATGATCAGGATAAGTTCCTTACTTCTCCGATAGGTAGGCAAATAAATTGTCACAGAAGTCAGTAATAATTCTACCACCGTTCTGCACTCAAAATTTACCGTGTTGAAAATACAAATGGATGATAAATTAGGGAAAACGAGAGTTACAACTGCAGAGGTACAGGGAGGTACCTTAGATAAGGAAGAGCAAATCGCTATTTTGAAAAATGAAACAACACAGACAGATAATCAACAGAATGGCAGAGCCAATAAAGCTACTGGCTGACAAATTGGAAGAACACAAGTACCAAAGGAAAAAAACCGTAAGACTAATTGAACACCCAAAGTATACTGAAGGAGAGCAACCATATCTTTCTTTGAACAATAGATTCATGCTCTGCTTAAAGTAAGAGGAAGGGAGGGGTAAGAATGGAATAAAGGCTCAGAGAATTTTTTCACCATCACATTGAATACTCAGAGTATTTGTTCTGGTATCATAGTTAAATTAGAGATTAAAAAAATTAAGAAATCGTTCAAAATTAAGAAATTATAAATACATAAAATAATAAATATAATATTTAAGATGGATTATTCAATTGGTGTCTAGTCTCTGACATTCAGCACTTTATTTCTAGCTCTAAGAACAGACAGTACCATAGAAAAATCCACTAAAACTGCTGCATCTAAGGCGAGAATTTTCTTAATAGTATTTCTCCAGTGATATGCAAACATTGCAGGTACAGTAACCACCAAAATTAGATGTTTCAGTATACTTTTCTGTATGTTTTATAGACTTTTGAAAACAATGTTTATATATTATAAGAATCTTAATTTTTAAAATACACTTCATTTTTTTAATAAAGTTTAAGAATATAGGCGTAGGAGACTGGCTATGCATAACTACAGAGTCTAGGAACTAGATTATAATGCCAGATGATGTAATTTGTCAATTTATTTCTAAATTCATTCCATTCTTGTTTCTTTCCTATCTTCTTATTGAGTAGCTTGTAAATTTAACAGTACTGTAAACTACGGAAAAGTCATAAGTGACAGTATGCCCTGTTGAATTTGTATTTCACCTCACACTGCTGACACAATAGATTAAGTTCAGAAGTAACGATAAGACCTTAAATAATAGATCCTGAACACAACATAACTGTAAAACCAAAGAAATAAACAACAACAACACCAGAACAAAATACAACAGGAAACTGATTTAATTATTAGAAAATAGTGCACCCTTCTATCTGAATAGTAACTGCATCAAAAAAACTCGGTTATGAGAAAAGTGTTATCGATTTAGTATGCAGGAAACTGAGGCTATATGAACAGAATACAAATTATGGAAAGTCCATGTGTGTCCACATGCAGAAAATGTGTTGTTCCAAATAATCACTGATTTAATAGCTTAGCTGTCTAGACTGCAAACGCCACTCCACAGCTACAACACGCCACAACGCAATACAGAGTATCGCAAAGGGAGAAAAGACTGGATGCCTCTTGTCTCATTGACATAGAAGGAGAAGTACCATGTGATACCTACCAAGCCAAACCATGTCTAGAAATTCCCTTTTCGCTCACTTTTCCTCCAGCAGATAAAAAGCTCTGTATTAGCTAATCTAAACCTCTGCAGACAGACAGCTATGAGTACTTCTGCACAGTATTTTCTTTTTCCAGTTTAAGCTTACTCTCACTGTGTTCATGGAGCAGGCACATGCAAGTCAGATCTATGCAAGAAGGTGTGTAAATGTACATTATACAGCGCTCTGCCAGTAATAATAAAGATAGCAATGAGGCTGAGTATAGGAGCTTGGGATCACGGAAACCTTAATGCAGCCACACAAATTCTAGTTTGAACAGGACTTCAGTTAAATCAGCCATGAACAACCATGTTTCTTCCTTGTCCAAGAAGGCTACAATGTCATCTACTCCACTTGTGTACACTCAGCACAACTGGGCTCAGTGTTTCAGACAAAAAGTTAAATGGCTTATCAAACAGAAGGAAAGATTCTTATGAGGCAGAGTAGTGCAGCTCAGTAAGCCGATGCATTAGGACCAAATAAACTCTGTTCCAGTCAGACCCAATACAATGTGTCTGAGTCTTAAAGCTCTTAAATATTTCTGAAAAATATGCTCCATGATTTGTGGGAACTGTTAAAAACAAAGTAATGCTAAATTAAAAGAAAAGCAAGAGTCAGCCTTGTAAGCCATCAGTAACATTTGTTTCTTGTTTTTTATATATATATATATATATATTTATATAATTTTCAACTAGAAGACATGACACGCTGCCTTTCTAGTCATAACTAATGTTTCTTAATCTTAGAAATATACAGAGACTATTAGAAACTCTGGTGAGTAAGGAAAGAGGTAGCTAGTAAACTATCTACAGAGATACTATCTCATGTTATTTCAAACTCTGAATAAATTAAGCTCCTGTGGCAGCCAAGCTTGGGGGGGGGGGGGGGGGGGGGGAAGAAAAGAAAAAAGTCTGTGTTAGACTTCTGCATTTGCCTGTTTCTTGTTGGAATTAATTAAGTTATAAGATCTGAATCAATGACTTGCCACTGTGTCACTTACTGTATTTTCATTCTGTCCTCGTGGGTTGATGAAGTGAATGCAATTTTTGAAAGCTGCTTCCTTATTTTTAGAAGTTAGCCTAATAAACATAATCAATGACAACTTGAGAAGCTGGGACGCATCTAATGCCTAATCTAAATAGATTTAAAAATATTCAAGGATTGCTTTAATAGGTAGCTTACAGACATCCATAAATGGAATTTAGTCACAGCTTTTTAATATTTAATTATTAATTGTTTTACAGCACTCAGAAGTGTGCCAAGAGCTTCAGAGGAACCGTAACAAACTATTCCCTCCCAGAATGTGAGCACTGAACATAAAAAACAGCTTCCAGCTAAAATTCCTTTCCACTGCTCACCAGAGAGACTGGTTGCCAACATTACCTACTTCCTCACAGCTCCCTGCTGCAACACCCACTGCAGATGACAGGGGAATTGTTTAATTCAGAACAACTTCCCTAGCCGTGCTAATCTCTGGAGGCAGGGAAGAGCCAGAACAAGTGTATTAACCCTCTCTAACCTTCAACAGGCTTAAGTTGCCCATTTATGAGCCCAACAAAGTTTGTGAGTTTGCCATATTCTTGAAAGACTAGATGATATGAAGCTGTATGTGAGGGTACATTTTCTTCATTCTTCTCTATTTTTCTTTTAGATTACTTTTCTATCTCCTACTCACTTTATATTTGTACCTTTTTCCTTTTCATTATTTCTAACGCTTTTCCTAACTATCTTCTCTTCATTTAGTTTTTTTTCCTCCTTGAAAATGGCACTTTACTTTGATTTGTTTAATTCTTTCTTCTCTTATACTGTTTTGCTAAACACCTTACTCTTATATTTCATATCAGGTTTTCCCCCTCATCCCTTCCCATCCAGTCTCCTATATCACAGCAAAGTGTTTTCTGCACTTAGTTAATTTTTCCTGCAACTCCCAACTTGGCCTTCTAGTTTTCTTCCAGTTAGTCTACATATTTTCTGAAAGAAACCATTGTTTTCCACACCACTTGCCTGAAAATGCTCCTCCACAAAAACTGTCTCATGGTTGGAAGGGGATTCATTTCTTCCAAGCTTATATGTTTCCACTACATTACCTCTCTGCATGCACTTCTGGTGCTATTTTCCTCCATTTCCTTCCCTTTTCTTATCCTTTTTGGTTTGTGGAGGTCTTATTTGCCTTCTTCCCAGTCCTTACTCCTTCTTACAGAGTCGTCTTTATTTTTGCTATTAATCCCGTCTTAGCTGTCTTCTCTGACTTTTCGCTTTGACTCCATCCCCAAAAAAGGTGGGTAGTTTTTTTCTGGTTTTTGTTTTGTTGGGGTTTGTTGGCTGGCTATTGGGTTTGTTTGTTTGGGTTTTTTTTTACATGATCCCTCCTGCACACAGTGTTTCTCCGGTCAATGGTTCTTGCCATCACTCTGTGTCTTCTCAGCACCATATCCTTTCTTTTCCCACCCCCTCTCATTACAATGCATGGCTGGTTCAGAGAAGTTAGCACTTTTGCTGGCAGCGGAGTCTGAAACAGTTATTGCTAGACTTTTCCCATGCTATGTCTCACCCACAGACATTTCCATGACATATTCCTCTGTGTAAACCACCCCTCATTTTTTAACTGTTCTTTTCTTTATTAAAGGACCGATTTCAGCATTGTTCTTGTTTTCATAAATGTGCCTAAGAGGAGGATAACATGACAAGAACAAACACAGGAATGTAGACTTAATCATTTATGGACAAAGTTGTTCAGCATTTTAAGTATGTTTACACAAACATTTATTTTGAATAAGCAATAGAAGTCATGAAAGCTAAAACTTAAAACTATTTGAATGTATGAGAAAAAGCAATAAAGTAAGTTATTCTTTACCAGGTGGTGACTAAAGTATAAGCTATTACAAAATGTGATAAACTAAGTACATATTCATAGCTGTTCACTGATATGCAGAAGATGGAGCAAGTTTTAGGAAGTGTTAGTGAAGACTGCCTTTTAGACTATTGAAAGTTGCTAACATTTTGCAACTGAGCCTCTGGAGTTAATGTTTCAAAAGAGGGGGGGGGGGGGAAGAGAAAGAAATATGGAGAGACAAAGTGGAGACCAATAGTCAGTCATAGCTCATGATAATTACTGTCATCCATCTTTCAAAAATGCTAGCTTTTTTGCTGCTTCCACATTTTGCATTCATTGCTGCATTCCCTCAACTCCCCAAGCAATTCAGGATTCAAAAATGTGCACCTCCAATACTAAGTCATTTGTTTCACTTTGCATAATAATCACTTCTGTTTTAATAGCTTATGATATCTCATTTGTACGTTTTCATTAAAGAATGGTACTTGTCTTTAAAATATCATGAAAATATACAGACGACAATCAGAAGATGGAACTCCTGGTGGTAATGAATGAATGATTTGCAAGCGCGTTTCCAACATCATATGCATACACAGGCACAGTAATGAGGCATAGGAAGAGAGTGACGTTAGTTTCATGATTATTTAGGTGGCTATTCTTCATCTGTGTTCCAACAGAAGGAGCCACACTGAAGGTCACGATTATGGTCATGAGTGTAGACTGGGGAATAACCCTATACTGGCATTGACTAAACTTCTAATACATAAGTTTTCCTTGTACAGATCGTTCCCCTGGCTAGCAACATATATTCAAATAAATATGATTACAAAGCACAAAACTAGCTAAGCAAATAGTCAAGGTGAAACATCTCCTCCCTAGAATAAGGTTATCCATACAACACCCCCTGTTGTATTAGCAACTGCTGCTACTGAATGGACCCTTTACCATATCGGTCTTTACTTTTTTCATGGTTTATGAGAAAAAAATGAAGAGCAGACTGGAGAGTGAGGTTTGCTGTCTATAACTGCATAAAAACACTAGGCTAATTCTGAATGGCATCACTTCTAATATTTTATATGTGCAGTTAAAGAATGGGTTGAAGAACATTGAAAAATGTAAGTTTGGCAGCCAGTTACTCAAAAACTGGGATCCCAATATATTTAACTTTAGCATTTAAAAAAAAATAAAATATTTTAAAATATATGCCTTGTGAAGATGGTAGTTGAGTAAGCTGATTTACTGCAGCTGACAAAATATAAGAACTCATATCTGATCAAATCAGTTAATCTCTCATAAATTTTCTTTTTTTTTTTTTTTTTTTAATACTGTCCTGGTTTCAGTTGGGATAGAGTTAATTTTCTTTCTAGTAGCTGATATAGTGTTATATTTTGGATTTAGTGTGAGAAGAATGTTAATAACACACTGAGGTTTTCAGTTGTTGCTAAGTAGTGTGTAGACTAAGTCAAGGATTTTTCAGCTTCTGATACCAGCCAGCAAGAAGGCTGGAGGGGCACAAGAAGTTGGGAGGGGACACAGCCAGGGCAGCTGACCCAAACTGACCAATGAGGTATTCCATATCATGTGACATCATGCCCAGTATATAAACTGGGGGGAGCTGGCTGGGGGGAATCACTGCTCGGGAGCTAACTGGGCATCGGTCGGCGAGTGGTGAGCAATTGCATTGTGCATCACTTGTTTTGTATATTCCAATAATTCCTTTCTGTCCTATTAAACTATCTTTATCTCAGCCCTCAAGTTTGTTGGGTTTTTTTATTCTTTTTCCCATCCCACTGGGTGGGGGAAGTGAGCAAGAGCCTGTGTGGTGCTTGGTTGCTGGCTGGGGTTAAACCACCACAAATACAAACCCCCCACTTTCTCAAAGTTCAAAGTTAAACTGTGAACATGACAAAACTTTGTGTTCACGACATACAAGGAACAATACAAGGAATATGGCCCGGCCCTGGAGAGAGGCATGCCCAGATGTGTAACAAAAGATGGCTTATTTACAAAGCTCATTAGAATAAAACACTGCAAACCAAGGAGGCTTTCCTTCAAGGAATGGAAAGACAGAAGAATGCAGTGAATGGAAAAGGACTGTTCGTCTGTGTTGGCTAATGTATTGCTATTATCAATCCTACAGGATAGCGTATTGCTGTTATCAGTCCTACCGGAAATAATCAGGAAAAATACTGAGAGTGAGTAAAATATCAATATGGAAATCAGTGAAAAAGCTGCTATTAAATGAAGCCAACAAGAAGTGAAGACGAAGAACAGAGCGTTTGCCTCAGAAAAAGAAAGAATTGAGGAAGTGGTATGGTAACCAACTCACACTCAGCAGTGACTTTAATAGTAGTCAAAGTTTCAAGCATCTACAGAAAATAGGTTAGGGTTTCATTTCACTGTGAGTCACCTTTCAGAGTATTTGGTCGTATCATGCAGTTCAATATATGAAGAAAGGCTACTCATCAACAAGACTCTTTAGATGATTAATTGTTTTTTACCCTTTCTGGTAATATGCAAAGATAGCATCTTTCAGAGGAAAACCCAGCAAAAAAATAACCAGTGCTATTTTTCAGATATTATGTATAAACTATTCACAATTATAATGACATCGAAAGCTTGCTTGTGCCTGTATTTATTATAAGTGTATGCAAAGCTTTCCTGTATAATGAGTTTTCACCTACAGTTCGTGACTGAAATTACTTGTTACATTGTCCAATAAAACATTATAATAATATTCACTCACTAACAATGATGACCATCTAAACACCAATGATGTACAAAAGCGTGTAAGGAAATCACTAAAAGTCTTACCACTCCTATCAATGCCTAGATGATTTACACAACAAACTTACTTTAATGCTAACCTGAGTGTTGCATACAAATCTTCTGTTCATCAGTGGGAAAACAGACCCCAAAGAGTTTGATTTAATTAATCTTTTGCCTGTGCCTTTCACTACGGAAATAATCTAAATAATGCATAGGGATGGGGTATTAGGTATCTTTCTACAGTTACAACATGATTAATTACAATGGCTAAGCCCCCAAACATTAAGTTGAATACTAATTTGGTGTCAGAACCTGGAACAGGGAAATTGCAGGGGCCACATATTTTTTATCACACTTTTAAAGCCACAGGAGTGAAAGAGAATGACAGAACTTTGGCTGCTACTTAGGGATGTCATTTGCATAGATTAAGATCTTGCAATTGTATATGTACTTTTGAAAGAAAGAAGAGCATTTTAGATCCTCATCGTTGAATACAATAGGCAGACCTGGGTTGTAGACTCTTTTGAAAACCTCACTGTCCACCAGGAAATGCTTCATATGCACGCAACACCTTGCAATTGTTGTTGAATAATTGCAAATACTGTTCATGGAATGAAAAGGGCAAAGGTCTGGCTGGCTAAATCGCTGGGTTTATTAAGACATAATTATTCAGGGTGCAACTGTCATATGGCCATCTGATGCCACAGACAATGTTTATGTAAATGTTGCCATGACAATCTGATGCCATTAATATGCATTGACGAAAATTATCTTTTATTTTCAGTTGATAGTGAGGCTTACGTGACAATATCAGAACAATGCTTAAATGACCAAACAACCAGTTGTATTTAATTTTCATTGCCATGAATAGTCAGCACCAATGACTAACTGAATTATGCATTACCCATAGATGCTGAAGTGCTCCAGGCAGTTTCGGACACAATTTGCTTTGTATATGGATGCCCCATAGATTCGTAATTAAAATGACAAGCTGAAGTTTTCATAGCAGGAAAAGAAAACACTAAACCAGTCAATCTGCCTCTCAGTGAAGACTGGTAAAAAGGCAACATTTGGTAGGGGAATTAACAAAAAAACCCCAAACAAAAATATGCCCCCCCCCCCCCAAAAAAAAAAACCACACACACAAAAAAAAAAGTACCCCCATAGAAACAGTAGTTGGCATATCAGTCAGCCCGCTGGACACACGCCAATTCCGTTTGCAGCAGATCTGCTCGGTGCGGCACTGATCCCAGGCCAAATTCAACAACAGGTCTGGATGATGGGCTGCTGCAAGTGCCCCAGCCAACCCCCCTTCCCAGCCCAGCCTGGGATCACCGGGCATTCCTGCTGCGTGACAGACTTGCCCGTGTCACTTACCTGCAGCGTCTACCGCTGGAAGGTGACAAATACAAAAAAAAAATATTTGGCTCCATCCAGATCCAGGGCTCGCAGTGACACTTCGTCAAGTGAAGCAGAGGGATGGCTGTTTTCTCAACCCTGCTGTATGATAAATCCCCAAATCTCCAGCACTCCGGTGGCAAGCCCATTGATATCTGCTTGTCACCAGAGGCCTGGGAGTATCCAGTATAAAAGAGAATCAAATAAAACTATCATATAATGAGGTACAGCAAAAGGGGAATTTGTTGTATTTATTTTTCTGCAACTTGCTCTTCTCCTATGTTCTCTTAAAAAAAAATAAATATGGTGGTTCAGTGGGGAGGAAAGATTACTGCTTATTTTGTACTGTATGCTACTCTCTCGGAAGATGGAGGAGGAGAAAAGAGTCATAGTGACTGGATTTGTCCAATGTATGTTCCTAAATTTTGCTGTTTGGCACCAAACCCACATAAGATGAAAAAATAAAAAAACGATGTATAGCACAATAATCCATCTCTCCTCTCCTCAGCAATATACCACAGATGTTTCAGAGAACAAAGTGATTTTCCACAACAGGTCATACATGAAATATATAAAATGAAAGCTATTGCTGGTAAATGGGCTGTCTGTTCCACAGAAACTATTTTCTTTTGCCCTTTCCCTGTGGCTTCTACTTCACAATATAAAGGGACACTGTCAGCTTATTTTATGCTTCTGTCTGAAAATGTCGAGCTTAGTATACCACATACACTAACTACAAAGACTACAACTGAAAGAAATTAACAGGTAATAAACATCTTCTCTTATTGTTTCAGAGAGTTAATGTCTGTGCAAGTGGCAACATAGCAGGCTTCACTTTTTGTCAATTGGTTAAAACTATCAGCTGGGAAACATATTTTTAAGAAACTAATAATATTAACAAGACGCACTGTCTGAAGACCTGTAGCAGATAATACGTTTCTTTTCAGTAAGTCATTAAAAAACAAACAAACAAACAAAAAACCCCCCCACCACTACTTACTTTTCTATTAACCTATTAAGTTGGGGGGGGGGGGAAAATCTGTAGAAAGCAAAGTATATTTTCTGTAGAAAGATTGGCCCTGGCTCCTTTTCTGTCAAATACACATTATTAACATCCTTTTTCCTCTCTGGCCTTCTCTGCCACAGTTACTGGTGATAGCCTGTTAATTCGAGGAATGTCTGCATGGCAGCAACTGCTTGTTTTAAGACTGCGCTCTGTAAGAATGGACGAAATATTCACTTATCAGTCACTGTAGCACCTTCTACAAAACACACTCCTTTGAAATATGTGGTGTATAGCAGGCAGTTGATAAAAACCCCAGCTATTTGAAAAGGTGCAATCCTGAAATCCCTCTTGAGTTACCAGTACAGTAGCCTCTTTGTACTCACAAACACAACAGACTTATCTTGATAATAACCTTCCATGACAGTCCTGGTCTGTGCTGAATCTTCAGTCTCTAAGATATTTTACACACACCCAAGTTGTCTTCCCAGATGGACTAACTCTACTTAACTCCTGCTATAAATATAACCTCATTCCTCATGCTGCACATTGAGATCTGCTTTTTTGCCAGATGCAGAACAGGGGAGAGGCTTATGCATTTCCATAATTTTCTTTTATTTATTCCCTCTTGAAGATGGGGAACAACAAAAAAAACCTTAGGAATAAGAGTAGAAAAATGAAATAGAAATTAAATATTGGTTCAGATTTAAAAGTCCTAACACTCGAGTTTTCACTGAAGTGAATTAAATTGCTAAGGTTTTGTTTGGTTGGTTGGGGTTTTTTTGGTTGGTATGTTGTTCAGGGGAGGGCGGGGGGTTGTAAGGAATGTTAGGTAAATTAATCTCACCTGTACAAGTTCATGCTAAAAAAAGAACATCATTGTGATACAGTCCTCACAAGTCCCCTCAAATGAAGTGATAAAGAGCCACAGGCTCTTCTTTGTACTTAGTCACTCTTCAGACTGCCAGACCGAGTTGGGACTCCAGTACTGCATTCCCTTGGCCTCCAGATATGAAATGCAAAATTTAGTAGCTTTGAATAGCGTAAAGACTTGGCATAGACCCATTGTCAGAGAATTGTACAATTGAAAATATCTTACTATTAGCTTCCTAAAATCCTTTGATGAAGAATTAGGTAAATAAATTACCATCTGTCCTGCATATTGTTGAACAAACTTTCATCTTTCATTTTGTCCAATTAAAGCAACATTCCTTTTGCACCTGAAAAAATATTTCTTAGTCATTAAAATCCAATACTTACAAGATATTTTCCTATGAAATTAATCTTTTTTGATAATTTGAAACTCTGACATTTTTATATAATGAAGTTGTATCTTTTGCATTCGATGTATAATTGGGTCTTTGAACCCTCAAATAGCTGTAAAGATTTTGAAAGTCCAAACCAGGTACAACTGAAAGCATTATTTTTTTCTGCTTAGATGTTAATAAGTATTGTAAATTTTTCTAATAAAAAACGTCAATAAACCGTTCACTGATGTTTGATACAAATACTTTATTTCTTTGCCTGATAAATTAATGGCTGCTAATACACAATGACATACGTTGCATACATGCTATTGCATATTTTTATGTTTAGGAACACTATGGTTTGACTTCTCATGGAAATTACTATGCATAATAGATTTACCTTTTTCTCCCAAATAGAACCTTATTTTTATTTTGTCATTTAAGAGACCAGAGTAATTTAAAAATATCTCCTCAAAATGACTAGGGAAGACATTCCCTTCTTTGGAGTTATATGCTTATGGAAATGTGACCATAAAGTCAAAGTTGGGATACATCTGTTTGTTGTTGGATTTTTTTTTTTTTTTTTTTTTCTTTGCCATGAAAGAAACAGCTGAGCAACAGGAAGGCTGGTACCATGTGACTGAATTCTTTGCAGACCTCTAGCAAATGCGTTATAGACCACAGCTAATCAATCTCTCTTCCTTCACAGTACAAAGCAAAATCAGAAAAGCTGTCTCCTTTAATCAAAAATATGAAAACCTGTCACTGGACTGGACTTGGTCAGTTAAGAGTCAGATGCATGTCAGTGACCGCAAGAGCACAAAATGGCACTAATAAATACCAAAAGTACTTTACATAATGAAATTACTGGAATAAATAACATTTCGTAAAATTACCAAATATTTACAAGCTCTGTAAACTTAAGTAATAGACAGTTCATCTTCTATGCCAAGCCGAAAGCCATCAAGTTAAATACCATGTAACTTTTTAATGTAATAATTTCTACATATCTTACTTTGCCAATCCTTCTGTACTCACTACCACAGGCTGTGCCTATTGGCATTCATTGCCTGAAATCCTTAAGCTGGGCTCTGGGTTGATAACTTCAAAAGCACAAAAATGTGTCTTTTTATTGCAGTAAAGAAAATAAAATCTGATTTTTGTTTCATTCAATTAAAAAGTAAAAGATTGCCATATACATATTTGTAAATTCATAGTGAGATTAAATGATCATATTAATGTATATATAATTTTACATTGATATAGAACTGTGATGATATCACTTCATTTTATATGACCCTTGTTTTGAAGACTTTTTAAAATTAAATTTTTCCAACATTTGTAAGAAATTCACCACATGATATTGATTTCTTTCTTCACAGCCACTTCTTTTACTACAAAGAAAAAACCAGATTCCAAGAGCAATCAAAAAGCATAAAAAAAATAATCAGAGTCTATCACCAGGGACACCAAGAACAACAACTGCCTTCATGAGGAATATATTCCAGAGAAGAAGGAAAAGAAAAGCTTCAAGCTAGTGTCACAGGCAAAGGGACATGCAGGGGAAATAATGTACAAGATGGAAGGTGGCAAAGAATATTTGTGGAAGCAAAAGAGAAAGATATTAGAAAACAGAAAGTTATTTGCAGACTAAGGAGAAGAAAGAAGAAGTAGTATGAATCTGAAAGTCAGAGCAATACCAGAATGTGCAATAGGTTTTTTGCTGTTTTTTGCTGTGGTAGGTTGGGTTTTTTTTCTTTCCAAAAAGGAACCAAAAACTTACTGAGCAAAGGCAGTTAAAGTACATTAAGATTTTTCTTAAATTATTTCAAATCTGTTGTGGGTGTTTTAGCACTGTGCTTATGCATTGGAAGAGGAGATGTCTACAAGAGAACGCGACAAATTTCAGTCTCATTTACTGAGGCACTGAAGCAGCAGCCCTGGTCCTAAGAGGCTCTGAAATTGTCTGTGTAATGGTCAAACACACATATAAGGTAAAGAAACTCATGGAAATGTATTACAGAGCGTGTGACACATTAACATTCTTCAAATTCACAAGTGGCAATGTGTGTGTAGATTCCAGGCATTCTGAAAACATACCTTCTAAAGCAAAAGTTAATATCCAAAGCTGCAACATGACATACAAGGCCAGCTGCTAATCTAAAAGAAAAAGAACTGCATGAATAAAAATGTGTCCACAAACTGTAGGAGAGATTCTCTAACAAGTCTGTGAAAGCCAATAAAATATTGATAAAACTCCTGGCTCGCAAATTTATTTGTAAGTCTTTAATAATTGAGGGCACTTGTCAAAATAGGCTCTGCCTCCCAGACCTCCCACTTTGATATAATTAACTTGAATGAACTTCTCTTTATCACGAAGACAAAGGTGGGAAAAGTGATGTAACTGCTATCCATCTTATGCAGGGTTTGTACAACCTCTTCTTTATGACTGGTTTCACACACTGACTAATAGACACTTTCCACTTCAGATTTTAATTAAAAGCTATAAAAGCAGTCAGCTGTAGGCCATGAATGTGTTGGCAACAAAAAAGTGCCATTATACAGTGGGAAGATCAAGCACTGTACAAATTTAGTGTGAAACCATGTTAAGTAGATCCATATGCCTGCGTTTAATGTAATTCTAAGATCTACATGGTAGCAGTGGGAGTACTAAAGTAAAGCAAAATGTCAATTAAAGCCAGGACACACAGTTTAAGTATAATCATGTTAATTCAGTGATATATGAAACATATTTCTTTTCAGATGTTTGCAAAGAAATCATAGCAAGAGAAAAAATATTTTTTTTCCCTGAGTGCGGCTTCAAGTATCCAGGTTGTTCCATAAAATAAAATGTTAAATTTATCCTAGTGAATATGAAATGTGTTTAATATAGCATAGATTAGAATTGTAGAAGTAATTTAGAACAAAAAAGCATAGTTAGTGATATATTGTCAGTACATGGAACTTTTTTTATTCATTTATTGTTCATATCATTTACTACAAAATTTAATAAAACTGTTATGGTGTGGAGCTTCTGTGCTTTCACAATAAACATTTCGTATTTGGAATTCGATCTGTTTTGATTGGAGGAATTAATCATGCTGTATGACTTAGCTGCCTGTTAAGATCAAGGTAACATTTAGTATCAACTTCCTAGTTCAAAAATATTTAAATATTTTAAATTTAATTTAACATTAATTATTCCAATCACCTAAATTTTTTTC
The DNA here is from genome assembly GCF_929443795.1 of Astur gentilis. Classification (NCBI taxonomy): domain Eukaryota; kingdom Metazoa; phylum Chordata; class Aves; order Accipitriformes; family Accipitridae; genus Astur; species Astur gentilis. Next base: position 2,217,501 of record NC_064892.1, read on the forward strand.
TTATTTTTTATTTAAAAAATCCACATAACCACAAACACAATCAAAATAGTTTTATTTATCAAGTCTGACAAATATTTGAGAAAATCTTTAACTTGATCCTCAGTTCTCTTCTGTGAGTAAAAAGAGACTATTCCATTATTACAGCTGATACAACAATTCTTAGGAAATGCTTTTACTTGACTTATCAATTTCATTATTTGAATAATTAAATTTGTTGTTCATCAAAATGTGAGTAATACTTTTATGCAGAATACACTTCAGAATATCATGATGGAGTATAAATAACATCAGTGTCACATGCTCAGAACAGAAAATGATCTCCTGTATTTTTCTGGAAATATTTACTGAAAATTATTTACTGAAAATTGCTGTAGTTACAGAAGATGCACAATTGACATAGAAATACAAGTCCAAATTCACGAACATGAGCTTTACCTGATGTCTGGCTCACCAGCTCCACTGCTATTGACTCATAAAGAAAACATCTAGTTATTAAAAAAGGAGTCAGTACATTTGGCCATATGATGCCGTTTTGTAGCAGCTTCTCTACAGAGAGTCTTTCTGGAAACTCAAACAAATGATTTCTGAAGTCTGTTCTGATTACTTCATACCTCTGTTCAGAAACACAGTCATCAGGGAGGTTGTGTATATTGTACATAAAAGCAGACAGTAAAGCATTATATGTCTTCATCCTTTCATTTCTCTCCCAAAAAAAGAAAAGACATGCTGACCTCTCAGAAGCCAAGGCAAATATCTCTGATCTTTCGTGTTTGATTTCTAGACCGCAGAAAGCTATTTAACATGCCCGAAATTGAAATGCAGAGTAGGAACAAGTTTGGCTTTGACAAATAAGGGAAGATATGATCCACATAGAGGCTTATCCTCTGCGTTTCTGAACCAGCCTTAACCTCCAGTAAATACCGAAAGCCTTTCTGAGGATGCATACTAAAGGCTCCACTGGTAGTACAAACAGCTTTGGAGATAAGTACGGGTGCCCTTAAGCAACTTGAAAGCTCTCGGCGTTATTCTGTGCTATGCAATTTACACTGGAGAGTCATTTTATATTAGAATTCCTTTCTATCCCATAAAATTATGCCAGAGATGAAAGTGATGCAAAAACCTGTTGTCATTTTAGCTATAAGTGGCCTTTACTTAAGCTGCCAAAACCTTGCTGAAGTGCCACGAGGAGGTTGCTCATGATCTCCTGGAAATATACACTATTTAACTCTACATCTATTACTGATAAAAAGTTAGGCAATGATAAGAGCAGAGAAACTAGTTGATGAATCGGGAAACACTACAGAAGTCACCTAAAAAGTTATTGCATTGTTTCCAGCCGGTGTTTTCCTCTAATCCTTCTCACTAATTATTTAGCTAGTGTGTCCCTCATAAAATGTCAGAAAATTTCATCTTAATAAAATGAAATTTTCCACAGGAACATAAATTTCAGCTTCTGCAGGAAATTATTTTGGGGCCCAAGCCCCAATTTTGGTATCATGTACGATGAATGAAAAGATCATGATAATTTCTATAATGTCTACTACCTGTACATCTGGAGATACAGGGGCTAGCTTGGAGATATAGGATGTAGGTGACCTCTGTTCAAGGACTGACTGCCATTTCCCACATGCTAGGTGACCATTGGAAAAGCTTGTCCTATTAGCTGAGCCAGGAATCAGCTAAAGTATTTCTTCACTTCATTTTGAAACAATATACTTTACAATGCTTTCTCAGTTTAGCAGAGCTGTATGTTAGGCTTAACTTTATTTTTTTTTAACAACCTATTTACAAAAGAGGAAGCTTTCTTTTAAATATCTTGAAAAATCTACTATCATCTCAAATAGAAAATTTTCAAAAGTTTCACAATATGAAAAGTTACTTGAAATTATGACAGTATACAGAGCTCAACACATCAGACTGGATTCTGTAAAATGCTTGACCAAGAATGGAAAAGAATTAAACTTTAGTTGAATGTACATTCTTGAAAGTTGTTCCAGAAAAAAACTCCCAAGTGTGCAAGCACTGTAGGGTGGAAAACTGAAAATATTTCCTACCGTGATTTTCCAAAACATTTAATAGACAAATAGTTAACTTGAGGTTTCTTCCAGAGAAGAAAGCAAAAGGAATGCTTCTCTTAGAGCTTTAAATTCAGTAAATTAAAACCTCCAACGGAATCTGCCAGAATTTGTCCACTCCTAGTCCTTGAAATCCTTCCAGATGGGACTAGGTATGCCAACTGGTCAGGAGGAAGGTACAGCAAAAGTCATGTCACTGCAAGTTTGGATTCAGTGACAGGTGGTCAAGGACTTTTTTCAACTGAACAGCAAAAGAAGATTTCCAAAACCCTGCAGGAAAGATGAGCTGGTGTAGGATGATGTAAGGTCATAGCTGGGAATAAAATATTCTCAGACCAAGTGAGTATAGAAAATAATTCATTCTTCATTTATAGCTGCCAAAAATATTTCTGTTTACTGACTTGTCCTATGAAATTCATATGAACATCTCTCTCCACTCTGAAATAAATATTAAAAAGAGTTCTTTTGAGATTACACACAAATATTAGAAACTTTTCCTGATTTCAGTAGTTTCTGCTCCTGAATCACACAGAAAAGGCAAATTCTTACCTATTTGTTCTTCATTAAGATTTCCAAACAATATAATGGTTCTGTGCTAATTTTTTATTTTTATTATCATTGCTTCTTTCCATCTGCATATGGAAAGATGGAATCTGCATTTATTACAAGTTAAGCAGATTTGTTTTAGTTGTTCAATCTCTTGTGCGTAAAGGAAAGACTGCGCAGGAATTCTTTTCCCCACATACAATGCAAACTGTCTCATTTTTTTCCAAGTTCACTAACTCTAAGTGTCATTATCTGCTATAAAGAGGTAACTGTTAGCTTTGGTGCTGCTATGTTGATTTACATCAGATTCATAGAGTTTTGTGGACCATTATAGTACTTGCCCAACAACTGAACATGTTTTTCCCTATGATTTTATACACTTATTTCCCAACGGTCAGTGAAATGACTGGACAACATTAAACTTTGTACAAGTCTCTACAAATTGCTTTGCAACAATTCACTAACAACTGCTGTTTCGTGAATTTAGCAAGAGGTCGGTTGATGAAACTGTCAGCTTCTTAAGAAGCATGAAGCTTGTATAAGTTTTTCCATTGTTTAAGAATTGATGACAATCTATCCAATGTAAAGTCATCTAACTATTTTTTTGATGCATTATTAGCTTAGCAGTATTCTGCTATTCCACAGTATTCTCAGTAGTCTATACAGCTTCTTATCCATTCCTGAATCATCCCCCAAAACCCCAACTTATTATTAATACTGATGTCCAAAATTGATTTTGTGTCATCTTATGAGAATGATTACATAAAATGGCTCATTAAAAAAACCCACTGTAATAGATGTTATCTATCACCCTTATTCATGAAAGATGAAATCTGAAGGTTTGTAAGGTTCGTGAACTGATAAGGATTTGCTACCATACAACTTTGGCAAGCCCAACCCAAATACAAACATATGAAAGAAGCAATTAAAAATTAAAAAAAAAAATATTTCATTCATTTGTACAGAATATAAACAGTTGGTAAATTCTCCTATTTCTTCTGCACAGTGCTGTCAAGATTATTTTGTTTACATGTTGGTAGACCTATATGCTTCCTGAGGTTTCTTAATTCTGTCAGACAGACATTTTCTCTTCCTATCTTTAGTATCATTGTTACTAAAAGGTAAGATTTGAATTGTAAAGCCTCAAATTTATTCTGATAGCTATTAAATCTTGTTATTGTTGTTCACTATGCTGTTTTTATTTTAATTTCTACTGCACAGACTGCCAGAATGGTTGAGGTTGGAAGGGACCTCTGGAGACCAACTCCCTCTGCTCAAAATAGACCAGGTTGCTCAGGGCCATATCTGAACAGTTTTTTAATATCCCCAGGAGTGAAGACTACACAACCTCTCTGGCTAACCTGTTCCTGTGCTTAACCACCTTCACACTAAAAATGTTTTTTCTTATATTTCAGTGGAAGTTCCTCTATTTCAGAGTGTGCCCGTTGCCTCTGGGCAGTGTTTGACCACCTTCACAGTAAAATAGTGCTTTCTTATGTTCACATGGAACCTTCTGTGTTTCAGTGTTTGCCCACTGTCTCTTTTGCTTTCATTAGGTACCACTGAAAAGAGTCTGGCTCAGCCTTTTTTACTTCTGCATCAAGTATTTATATACATTGATAAGAACCCTTGAGCCTCCTCTTCTCCAGGATGAACTGTATCAGCTCTCTCAACCACCTCCTACAGGTGCTCCAGTCCCTTCATCGTCTTCATGGCCCTTCGCTCAACTTGCTTCAGTAAGTCCATACCTCTCTTGCACTGGGGAGCCCAGAACTGGACCCAACACTCCAGATGTGTCTCACCAGTGCTGAGAGGAGGGGAAGGATCACCTCCCTTGACCCTCCGGCAACTCTCTGCCCAATGCATCCTCAGACTTCTTTGTGGCAAGGGCACACTGTTGGCTCCTGTTCAACTCGTTGTCCACCAGGACCTCCTGGTTTTTCTCTGCAGAGCTGCTTTCCAGTCCCATGGCCCCCAGCATATACTGGTGCATGGGGTTGTTCCCCCCAGGTGCAGGACTTTGCACTTATCCTTGTGGAAATTCATGGGGTTCCTCTCCTCATGTCTCCAGTGTGAATATAATGAAATTGTCAATAGTACATAGACAAAATAGGTTTATTTAGTAAATATTTTTCTTCTATATAAGGCAAAACGGAAAAACGTATTTTTGGTATCTAATTGCTGCCTTTACTTTTTGCACTATGATTTGAAATTGTATCATACTGGCTACCCTCCCTCTGACTTGCATTCACTCTGTTTTTTAGGGGTTTTTTTTGGTAACTGCCTTGGTTGTATAAAATTTGCCCATACATTAACACTAACTATATATGTTACTGATTGAGAAGGTTCTCCATTTATATTTTCTTACTTGTCTTGAACATGATAACTGCTGTGTTAATTTTGAATCCCATGATTAATTTATATTTGTTCAAGTACGAAACAGACTTTTCATATTGCACAAGCTGTTAGATTTTGCCTAAAGAGTCCTTTTTTTGTTTGTTTTCTTTTTCTTTTTAACCAGAACTTCATCAGGTATTTTTGATTGCTGCTTGAGATCTTCGATACATGCCTCTCAGATCAGACAAGAATAGAGTCTTTACAATTCTGCTGTTTGGGGAGCACTACCTAACTTTTTCCATGAGGAATATTAGGGCTATACTGAAAGCAAAAGTACCCATCAGTCTAAGACGAGAAGTTTCTAGCTACAGGGTACATTTTGTGTCAAATGCCACATGCAGTCAATACCTATGACTCAGAGCCACATCTAAAACACCTGCAGGCAGGGAAAGGAGTAATCTTTGTCAGGTTCTAACCTGTCAGGTTCTCAAGCAGTGTTTGAATAGTCAGACCATCGTAATCCCCAAATGATTGGCTGATATTTGACAAAATATTTCTGCCATACATGTAAAAGAAATTATGGAAACATAGGCCGTAGATGTATTATCTATCTATCTGCCTGTCTTTTTAACATAGGCTGGTGAAATTCTGGAACAGGTTGCCCAGAGAGGCTGTGGTCTCTACACTTGGAGATACTAGAATTTGGCTGGACAAGGCCCTGAGCTACTTGGTCTAACTGCTTTGAGCAGCAGGTTGGATTAGATGACCTCAGCGATCCCTTCAATTCTACTTTATTCTGTTGCGTGATTCTATATACAGTGCAATTCTCTCTCTTGTTGCAGGTAGTCAACCAGACAGAGTCTGCAGGAAGATCTTAAACATGTCTTAGCAAGCATGAGTTAGGTCACTGAAGTCAGCATGTACGAAAAGGCAACTAAATGAACACATGCCTCATTTTTTTTCCATTAAGAACTAAATGCATTTCATAACAATTTTCAAAATCTTCTTCTCTTCATTCGAGGCAATGTGAGGGCTTAAATAGAATCCTGATCCTCGAGACAAATCTAGAGATGGAATTTCTTCACTTAGAAAACAAGTTTTTCATGGGAGCTACCCGTATTCAGGCCTATCCCTCACTGAAATCAGTGTTCATGATTTTTACCTTTCAGTATGGATATTGGGGAGGATGGTATGCATTGCAGAGAGACCTGAACAGCAGAAATGAACAGGTAAATTCCTGAAGGTAATTTATATGGAGTGTTGAGAACCTATACAAGGAAACTTACCCATCCTAGTAGTGAATAGATAAAACAGAATCAAACCTGTTATTTGGTTAAAAGTTATGAATTGCATTTAGCAGTGAAGAGTTACGCTTGTTTTTTGGTAAGTTTTGTGAAAAAATGTTTATTAACTCCAAACCTGCAAATGCTGTGATACCTTATGTTAGTCTTCCAATCAACAGGTAGCATCAAAATCCCTTGATTTAGGTGACTCATCATGCAATATCTGCAGCTCACTCTCAAAGCACTGGCTACAGCACAGCTTGAGAGGTTTTCAGGCACTATAAGCTGACCACATAAAATATTTACCTGATAATTTCAAGTCATAAGCAAATTAATGTCTCCATGCATAAAAATTATTCCTCTAGACTTTCACAGTATTTGCTCTAGAGGGGGAAAACAACCTTTAGATTTACCTGCCTCTCTCCATTTATGATAGGGATAATCTGCATAAGACTATATGCCTCATCAGTCAAAATTAGGTGAGACAAATCTTAATTTGGGAGCTTGAGTACTTGTTTCATTTCTTCAAGCTCTTATTAGAGTATGCTGAACAAGAAGTCTATCCATATAAGTCTAGGTTATTCTGCAAATGCACTCTTGTCCCAAGATTGTTTTTAAAGAAAAATCATGTATTCAGAAATTAGAGGGCTTTTTTTTATTTGTAGGGAGAAAAATATTTACATAAAAGGATTGCACTCACCTGAAAAACTGACTGTATACATAATGAGCAGAAGCATGCATAAGAATGTGATGGTTTGTGATTCACTGGCCACTACTGATTGAATCAATTTGGATTTGTATTCAATACATACAGTTAATTTAAATAGACAAACCCCACAATTTGCTCCCTTAGAACCTTCACTGAAAACCTTTGGGGCAATGAGAACCTTCATACCTTCGTATTTTTCTGCTCTAAAGTACCCTTCTGTCAATACTTTAACACCCATGTGAATAAAGAGCAACTGGAAATGAGAAAACAATGTTCCTCTGATTTGTAAATAAACCTTTTTTAATATTTACAGAATCTGTGTTTTAGACTGGAACTATTTTGGGAGAGGTGCAATGAAGGAGTACAGTGTGCTGTGAAATAGAAATTTATATCCAGTAATCTGAATCATATATATAACATTTTTGTTTGTCTTTTTAAAATCCTTCTGCATTCACTAACTATACTTTCAAGAGGAGGTACCTTAATGGTATGTAAAAGTAAGTGTGATAAAATGCAGTCAAGACATATTTCATTTAACTACAGCATAGCAGGTCCTTTAAAATTTACATTACGTTTTTTCCCCATAGGCACAAACATTTATTCTATCAATGGGTTCAAACTCATTCTCATCAACTAAGAATTGTCACAAAGATGAAGACAATCCAACGTGCATGTTTCCTCTATTTTTCTAGATGGAGTCCGTTGCAAAGAAATATGAAAATATTTATCAGACTATAAGCCTGACTGGCATTGAATGCATTTTCTTCAACTGATGCAGTATTAGAAAGATTATGGGCCAAAAAAATAATATTTAAAAATTATGATTATCATGGTAACTACCAGCTACTATGGTACCAGTTCCACCAGTCACACAGTTTCATTAAGGATATGCTAGAGGTATAATGCAACAAAGGAAAGGAAAATAATTCCTTGCTCACACTGTGCTGGATTTTTTATTAGCCTTTAAAAACCTGCTGTCTTTTAGAAACACTCACACTATAGTATATATAATAAACTTTTTATAAAAATATGTATACACTTAGAACAAAAATAATGAAGGCCATTTGATTTCAGCAGCACTAGTTTTAATAAAGGCTTTTAGCAGCCCAAGTATGGCAACAGTGTGCAATCTGGTTGATAAATATGCACCAAATGACAAATTAATATGTGCTGGCCCTCCTCAGCTACAGATACAAATGTTATTATAATGTTTTGGACATTAGTCAGTTTTGTCTGTCTGGGGAAAGAGTGATTCAAATGGCATATGGATCTGCTATAGAGAGGTATAAGCTGCCCTCTATGTGAGAATAGTGTGAGCTACATCGTAGAGTTTAAAAAAAACCCAACAAACCCAAAATCATGGCTGTTAGAAAGAAATGGATTTCGTTAAGCTGCCAAATCCATTAAACTGTTTAACTAGAGAGAAGAGTGTGTTATCGAAATCCCAGTGGGACTTCTGTTTAGATGGTCTGGGAACTGTTTTTCCAATGGATAATGTGTACTTCCACATGTCAAGTTCCCTGATTGCTTTCGTTCTCCTTTTAGAGAGAAAATTGAGAATCCACAAGACTTTGTCTTGTGAAATATTCATATGGTTCTGTAACTAAAAAGTTAACAATACATGTGATAAGAGTGGTGACAGTGCATAGAACTAGAAAAGATAGTCTGCTATTTTATTAATTTGCTTCATTTGTGAAATTGAACAAGTAATGACAGAAATTTAAGCAATGGAGCTCTCAACACAGAACATACTAATAGTTATTTTATATATCTAAATGGATATTTTGTGCACATTTTAATCAGTTAAAAATATTTTTAGTGTAAAGCCCCATATTTAAAGCTGTGAAATGGCAGGTTTGGCATATTTGGGCCTTTTAGTTAAAATCAGGGAAAAAAAATCTCTGAAAACTCATAAAAGTTGCTTTACAGGAACTGTCAGTCAGTCGCTGAAATTTTCCATTGTCTTCTGGTTCTGGTATTTTTTCTATTAACTGACTTCCTTGTTCAATTTATGAAGCAGATTTCCTCTTATTCAAAACAGCCTGCCCTGAATTATTACTGTACACAATGGGAGAGGCACTCTCGTAACTCCAGCGTAGAAAGGATCTCCAGCTGACCTCTTGTGCAATTGAGCTAACTTTTAAATGTGTATGAAAGGTGAGTTTGAATTATTTCTTGCAGGCAGCTGTCATCTGTCTATAACATTATTAGTTGTACAGTGGAGGTAAACTTTTTTATTTTGAATTGAAATTGAATTTGTACTGAGTTGTAAAGAACTTTAATAAAGCAAAAAGTACACAAGCAATAGTTCAACTGTAAAAATGATACAGAAAAAAAATTGAAATCTAACCAGTTATTGCTTACATAACGTACTGATTTGAAACAGTAGATAAAATTATTCACTGACCATCATGAAGGAGAAACAAATGCAAACTTAAAAAAAATATGAACCCTAAGGGAAAAACAGGATTAAAATGTGCAATCATTATTAACCAGATAAACTGACTTTTATCAAGGATTTTGATCCAAGAGACCAATATTAAATTTTAATAAATTCATGGTAAATATTTTTGCTGGAAGCAGTTCCACTCCAGCTGAGAAGCAGGGGCCTAGAGAAGCTAAAGATTTATTCACATCTAATTATGAGGGGGCGTTTAATTGCAGTGAATGCACAAGTCATTGTTGGCCAGTTAGGTAGAATATAATAACACTCAAAATTGGTTTGAATGGTTCTCCTCAAGTGTTACTCTAAGCTTCCATTTACAAACCTTCAAAAACAACAAATGGGAAAATAAATGTCATATTTGGAACAATTGAAGGGAACAATGGTTGCTGCAAAAGAAACAGCTGCTAAGAACTTAACAGCATATTTCAAGACAAGTGATAAGCAGACCCCCCCCCCCCCAAAAAAAAAAAAAAAAGAACCAAAATAAACCCCAAAACACAGGAGAAAGTATCTTTTTTTTCACCACAAAGCAATCTGTGTCCTCAATCTGTCGTTAATTTAAAATATACACTGCAGCTTAACTTCTATTTACAACTTCATCACTCCTCCTTCACACACCAAAGACAAACAGGTAAAAATCATTCACATCCAGCAAAACCTAGAAACTGATGTTTGCAATATTCTGCATTGACTCTACCAAGCAGTAAACTCATGGACTCTCTGGAATTTAAAAAATTTAGGACTCCAAGATGAAACATATGAAAGACAATAGCTCTGCATTTTAGCCTTCTTGCGGTGCAACTCTTGCACAGTGCTTTCTTCTGAAACTTACAGACTTTCAGAACATGCTGCCTCTAGAGTAAAATAGCAAGTAAAGCATAAATCCACATAGTACTCTTATCCACTTTCCTATCAGCACCATGTCTAATAAAGCTTTTGTAACTGCTGGAAGCCATGTCTATTCCTCTCCTTTTCATTACTCAAAAGACTATTAAAATACAATGAATAGATTAAAAATTAATTCAGAAACAAACTAAAAATTGAGAGGAAAACCTGATACATATACACCACATTACTAGATTATTTCATTTAACAAAGCATAGAAAGCTCAATACATCTTTCAGTTCACTTTTAAATTTCATGATTCTCCAGCCGCTCTGCTCATGAATGTTCCCCTGCATAGCATTACAGCACTTTGAAGCCTGCTCTAAATGACAGCAGACACTGGTGGAAGAATACTCAGAAAGAGAACCGAACACCTTTATTTGTTTATCATCAGATCTATTTCTCTGTGTTTGCTTCTGAACAACAGACATCTATCCCGCACACCAGTTGGGGAAGGTCACCTTCCTAGAGGCTCTATTATGGGCCTTAAATGTCAAAAAAGGCAGCTTTGACCAACGTATTGAAGCAAGGTTAGAGCACAAGATGAATGTTGGTTTTTTGCCAGCTATAGTCCAGCCAAGAGCTGCTTTGACTAAACCATGAGAATAGGGAAGGGATGCTTTGATTCTCAATCACCTTTGTCCACTCCTGACACAAGCTAAGCCCTCAAAATCACCAGAATTCCATCCTAACCAGTAGGGCTGATCTCATCCCTGGCAGATCTCTCATCTGTGCCTTGAGCCTGTTTTCCAAAGCAATACATTTCTGCAAAAGGACTTTGCCTCCCAAAAGATCAGTCACAATAGCTGTTTGTTCAAACTGGAATCTGAAAATATCTGTCAGCAAAACCAAGTTCCTCGCTCTGCATATTTTCTTACAAAAAACATTATATACTCTACCAAAACCGTCCTCTAGCAGGTAACGTTAAAAGTTGTGCAACTTTCGTTTATGTGCTTTTTCTTCACCTCTGAACTCCCATTGCGTGTCACCAGTAGGCACAAGAATGTGAGACGAGCCAAAATGCTTTGGTACGAAATCTCTTCTAGACCACGAGCCTACTTCTAGGAGTACATCTCTACCGCTGCAGATGGACTGCTATTTATAGATAAAGAGAGGATGGGCAGGGAGAACACTCAAGCTCTGGATAGTCTTTGGCTGTTTCACTAGCTCACACCCTTGGTTTCTTTTTGGAGTGTTCTATCTCACTTTCCCCAAGATAAATATAGAGTCTGAATACAAGGCAGTCTACACCACTGGGCCAAGATCAGATCCTGCACCTCTTATGTAGCACTATACACCTACCCTGTTAAGAGGAACTAGCAGATGCTGAAGAAAAGAATATAAAACCAGAGATAACCGTGTTGACATGTTCCAAATTTCCGAACTTAATCATTCGAGCCTATTAAATCTCCCCTTATATGGAAGACATTACACACCTCTGATCACCGAGGCTGCCCTTCTCCATATATTTTCTAGTTCCAAAGTAACATATTAGAGATGGAGGGATCAAGCTTTATGCAGCATTCAGGATACAGGTTCTTGTGGATTTATTCATTGGCGTAATGGGCTTACTGCTTTGTTTTCTACTGCTCCCTTGGTAAATTCTAATATGTTATTCTGTTTCTTGTATTCACAATGTTGCTAAAATGTTTTTTTCTGAGCAGCAATAATTAATTTAGAAATCATCATTCTATATAAAAGATCAGCGTGTTCCCCCATGTACATTGTTTAGAATTTATCAACCTTAAATTTCATCCAGAATTTTTGCCTGGTCACCTTAGTACTGTGAAACTCTTCTGTGACGAGACTTGTTTTATTGAACCATCTTTAGTAATCTGTAACAGTGCCAAACATTGTCATTTCACTATTCACATCACTTACATGAACATTCAAATGAGAAAGCTCAGGGACGTAATTTTATTCATTATGAAAACACTTATTTTTAAATGAAGTGTTTTATAGTAATTTTAGCAGCTCATAATGTCATACAGCACTTCTCAAACTGACATACCCGCTTTGAGGTATAAGGTATAATTAGTGAGAAAGCACAGCAAATTTGGGATTGACTTGAGTGAGATTTACCAAATACTTAGTTTTAAACCCAGACTTAAGCATGTTGCTGAGTAGGGGTGTTAGCTGAGATGTGAAATTAAAAAGTAAAACAAAGCAAAGCCTCGATAAAACCATAAATTCACACTTTTCAAGCACTGATTTTTGTTGTTGTTGTTGTATTGTATTGTAATGGAATACTGAAGTATTCTAATTAAAAATAGTTCTTAAAACCAGTACTAAAACATCTCTGATTTTTAAATACTTTCCACTTTTTGACTGTTCTTGCTGGATGTTAACTCGGTGGACCAAGAAAAAAGGCTTTAGAAGCCAGCAATACAGGACATCCCAGAGCAAATGAGAGAAATAGTACAAGCCACAGGTTGGTCAGGAAGGGTTTTTTTATGTACTAAAGGCAGCATCTTCTGCATTAATTGTACAAAGTCGCTTTTGTCATTTAAAATACCTAATAATGAAGGAAGCTGCTGCTTGCTAGGGATTTTAAAACCCCTGTATTGTATGACACTAAGATTGTGACTGTCAGTTAATAATTCCATTCTCATTGAACAACATTGACAATGTAAAATTACTCTTTCAACACCACCACCCCCCCCCAACTAGAAAAAATAAAAGTAAAATACATTGTGAAAGTTTTCTCACAGAGCTATTCTTCCACTTCATAAGCAGGGATAGGCAAATGCAACTAACAGTGACTGAACTAACTGTAGGTTAAAATTAGAAAAGGTACAAATAAACAATTTTTTTCAAAATTGTCACTGGCTCATGCATAATTCAAAATGAGAACAAAGGCTAAATTATAAATCACCAGATAAATTAATTAATTATAATAATTCAGCATTCCCTGCTTATAAGTATGCAAGTACTTCACAGTCTACGCAGATACAATAAACCCTTTTTTCTCTAGAATTCTACAGTCATGACCACACTAGACATTATGACCCCTGCAAAGTTTAAACTGCAAATTAGGTCACTGTATAGATTTTCCTTTTTGAATTGTCTGACCCTGTTGTGAAGAGGTAAACATTTGTCATTTATTTTGAGGAGATATGGAAATGGGGGCCTAGCATTAAACTGTTTATAATTTGAATTATGAGATATTCTTCTATGCAATGTGTAAAACATGAAATGGAATTGAATTTATGTGATATGGCTGGAGAAAAAGAAGAAGCGTTATGTTTTTCTTTTCATTAGGTATATAGAGACATACACTATATGGAGTGATCAGTCTTAGAAGGTCTGTGCGGTGAATTATAAGGGTATATTAGCAAAGCAATAAAGAAAGATAGTAAGAGAGGTATTGTTTAATATGTGCGTTTCCTGTTGCCACGTATCACTGACAAAGTTATTTGTCTTTTCATTCATAGAAGACAAGGATAGATTTTTTACAGAATACTGTGGGCTTGAACTTCTTCCAGTGCCTCAGACTAAACACACTTGGGCATATCCTGCCAGTGAATTTACCGACAGTGTGTTTCACTGAAAATTAACAGAGTGCTTAAATGAACAATCAGTCTCAAAGAAAGAACAGAAGAAAGTATTTGCCAATATGGCATGCAGTGATTTCCATACTTCAGGAAGAGGTCTTCACTGATTTATTTTTCTATGTTGCATAGAAGCCAAGAGCAAAGCTATGAGCCCTCCAACTGGCAAATATTAGAAATTAGACTGTCTTCTAGTTTCCTCAGAAACTGTGAAGGGGCCCAATGAAAATTTGAGTCAGCCATTTAAGGTTCTTTGTTGCTGCTTTCTTTTAATTATCTTTATTGCTGCTCAGCATAGTATACTTAAGTAGATCTGCACTTGTCACACTTGTTACAAAAAAATTAAATATGGTGAATAATTAATACCTGGGTTTAAGTTTAAAGAACACCTAAACCTAACCTCTATCAACTGTCTTCATGGGAAGTTGAGTATGGCATGAGATGCAGAATAACAGAGTATCAGGTGTTAGAAAAGTTACCCGCAAGAGTTCTCCCTTCTGCCTGGCTATATATTAGATCATCCTACACTAAGTTTTACAATAAATGGATAGCTTTTGCTGAATTTATATCTCTTATTTGAAACACTGATCAATCTAAATAGGCTGTTTCACAGTAGACCTTACCATTTATATATTGGGTAGGATCATGTGAAATCTGTTAATCTAGCTTCTCATTAAGAGGTTTTTCCCCCTAGTAAATTTTATCTTCATTAATAAGATAGCCAGAGAAAATTGTTCGGAGCTTTACAGTACTACGCTAACACTTCCTGGAAGGAAATTTTACATATTGTAACAACTTTTGCTTTATCAGGGTCTTAGTTTTGTTTGTTTATAAACATGGTGAAACTGCAACTCTATGCATAGAAACTCTTAAACCAGTGCTAATCATGCTTGGCTTCGATTTCAGCTAAGCTGTATTAGTAGAAAAGACGAAAAAGAAAGGGTTAGTCTAACATTAAATTCTGCCCACCATGTCTTGGTCACCCAAAAAGCAGCAGCAAAATAGGCAAAAATGAACCGATGACTTAACTTACCATGTGCAGCTCTGCCCACGGCTCTCATCATGGAGTCTGTACTCACCTCACTCCCAAGAAAAACAATTATGTTTTCAGAGACAGAGAGGCAATCATATAGCACAGCCACTGCATAACTTTTAGGGTAGGCCTGTCAAGTAACGATTTACACATCTCTCTGTAACTTCAAATCCTCCATTATCCCATCTCCAAGAACAGGGGAGTTCTATGGATTTTAGGAAATTTTGCTGAAACAGTTATTTGAGATACTTTTCTTGTAAAAAATAGATGTACTGAATTTTTCTGGATATCTCTAAATCTCCCAAGCCTCCTTTTGCAGAAGTACAACACAGCTGCAGAGTGGTTGGTTTTTTTCAGCTCTAGTACTCACTTGAAATCAGTTTATGCTTTCATAGCTGCTTTGGCTAAAACCTTACTTTTGAACTAGAAACCTGAGATTTCCACTTCATGAAAGCTGACTTGAATCAAAGAACCCTACAAGCAAGCAAAAAACTATCTAAGAGTAAGTTGGAAAGTAGTTGTGATCCTGGAGCACAGAGCAGATACTCATTTGTTTTCTCTTTAGGTAGTGCTTTATTTTGGTGTTTGAACAGATACCAATGCAGCTAGAGAGAAATTCAAATTCTCTAACTGCAAGAATTCCAGTCATAAAGAAGATGTATAGTTTAGACACTGGTGTAACAGAAACTACATGCATTCCTGCAATACATGCATTACTTAAATGATATTCGAACCTTCCATTCAACTGCCAAAGCTGACAAACAAAATGACTGCGTATATGCATAGGAAAATGTAGGTATATTCAAAAAATAGCACATGAAATTTGATTTCATAATGATCACAGAAGCCCACAAGCTGGTTTGTTGCTTTTTTTAAAAAAATACTTTTTATTTTTTTTTATATTAACATATTTCTTTAAATTCTCCTTGCTGATACATTAATAGTGACTTTAATTCTGTCCTAAAAAACTTTCAGCTTCAGTGAAGCTGAAAACTATGAAGTGAGAAATTTTCAGAGAAATCTTAGAATTTAAAAAAAGAGAAAAAGGATTTGAATATTTTCAAATTGAAAAAAAGTTTAAAAGAAATCAAAGACCCTCTCCAATTATCTTAAATGAAATTTTCATCAAAACTTTAATGATGCTTCAGTAAAAGTATTGTAAAATCACTAAAAGTTTTTCCCCCTTTTTTTGGTTATGTTTTACCTAGAAAGCAGAAGCTTCTTACCACCTGCCATCATTTCCTAGAATGTATGTATATGATGTAAGCAAGATGCCTTTTAAAATAACAATAAGATGGTCTCTTTAACTTTGTTATTGTAAGACTTCCCATTATGAAACACAAACCTTACTCAAAGTCTTACCTTTCCAGAACTCATTTCCAATTTTGGAGATTGGGCCAACATTGCCATTACCAGGTATGCATTTCATTAAATTATAAATCTTTTTGAATAGGCAGATTACCTAGTTCAAATTAATCACCATGTGGTTGGCCTACTATGGTCATACATCCAAAGCAGACAGAAATAACCGGATAATGATAACAAGTTGTAAGGCAGGAGATGATCTTCTCCACTACCCTTGTGATAAAGGCAAAGGCTTGAGGAAGAGCAGAGAGATCCTCAGGTCAAAAACTATTCCACTGTTGGCAGACAGTCACAAAGAGGTTTGGCCTTTATGACCACAAGAACTTCTCTGATGACTGAAAATTGTTGGGAAGAGGCAGGATCTACCTGACCAAATATTGAGTGTGCTCACATGGCATGTGCAGGACACCCAGGGCATCAGGCCCAGCCAGCGTGGGTTCATGAAAGGCAGGTCCTGCTTGACCAACCTGATCTTCTTCTATGACCAGGTGACCCGCCTAGCGGATGAGGGGAAGGCTGTGGATGTTGTCTGCCTGGACTTCAGTAAGGCCTTTGACACTGTCTCTCACGGCACACTCCTTGAGAAGCTGGTGGTTCATGGCTTGGACAAGTGTGCTCTTCACTGGGTAAAAAACTGGATGGACGAGCCCAGAGGGTTGTGGTGAATGGAGTTAAATCCAGTTGGTGGCTGGTCACAAGTGGTGTTCCCCAGGGCTCAGTACTGGGGCCGGTTCTGTTTAATATCTTTATCAATGATCTGGATGAGGGGATGGAGTGCACCCTCAGCAAGTTTGCAGATGACACCAAGTTGGGAGGGAGTGTTGATCTGCTGGAGGGTAGGAAGGCTCTACAGAGGAGTCTGGACAGGCTGGATCCATGGGCCGAGGCCAATTGTATGAGGTTTAACGAGGCCGAGTGGCAGGTCCTGCACTTGGGTCACAACAACCCCATGCAGCGCTACAGGCTTGAGGAAGAGGGGCTGGAAAGCTGCCTGGTGGAAAAGGACCTGGGGGTGCTGGTCGACAGCCGGCTGGATATGAGCCAGCAGCGTGCCCAGGTGGCCAAGAAGGCCCACGGCATCCTGGCCTGTATCAGAAATGGTGTGGCCAGCAGGAGCAGGGAGGTGATCGTCCCCCTGTACTGGGCACTGGTGAGGCCGCACCTCGAGTCCTGTGTTCAGTTTTGGGCCCCTCAGGACAAGACAGACATGGAGGTGCTGGAGCGTGTCCAGAGAAGGGCAACCATGTTGATGAGGGGCCTGGAGCACAAGTCCTGTGAGGAGCGGCTGAGGGAACAGGGGTTGTTTAGTCTGGAGAAGAGGAGGCTGAGGGGAGACCTGATCGCTCTCTACAACTGCCTGAAAGAAAGAGGGGAGGTTTAGGTTGGATATTAGGAAAAATTTGTTTACTGAAAGGGTTGTCAGGCATTAGAACAGGCTGCCCAGGGAAGTGGTTGAGTCACCATCCCTGGACGTATTAAAAAAGCACGTAGTCAAGGCACTTCAGGACATGGTTCATTGGGCATGGTTGATGGTTGGACTTGATGATCTTAAGGGTCTTTTCCAACCTAAATGATTCTATGATTTTAAAGAGCATCCTTGCTAGCAGGCAGGCCAGCCTGCTGAGGAGGCCTTTAAACTGAGAACAACAGGGGAAGGGTATTACATCCCACAATTAAGTATGGAAAGGGTAGTTGGATGTGAAAGCAAAGCTTTTGGGGGAGGGGAACAAGGTAGACCTCAGGAACAATAGGCAGGAATGCAATGGGGGGGCATGTCAAATGTACAGGAGGAAGCAGAGATCCAAGTGCACTGTCAGACCTGTGACGTCATTGGAATAACTGAGATGTTGAGGGGACAGCTCATGTAACTGGAGTGTTCCCATGGACAGATACAAGTTTTTCAGGAAAAGCAGGTGGGGGAGGTAAGGAGGGAGTTGCCCTCTATGTGAAGGAGCAGAACCGATGTATGAAGCTCTTCTCTAGGACAGATGACAAACTGGTTGAGAGACTGTAGAACACAATCAGAGAGGTCAGTAAGAGTGACATCCTGGTGGGAGTCTGTTACAGACCACCTGAACAGGGTAAAGAAGCAGATTAAATCTTCTTTAAACAACAGGAACAAGTGTCTCTGGATAACAGACCTTAATTCTTACAGGTGAGTTTAACTTTTCTGACATCTATTGGAAGGGAAACATGGAGGGATGCAAGCAATCTGAGAGGTAACTGGAGGTTGTCAAGGATAATTACTTGATGCTTCTTGAACCAGAGGTCAAACACAGTTGGATCTGCTATTCATAAACAAGAAAATACTGTCTGGGAACATGATAAGCAGCTCTGAAGAGTGAGTGAGCTCAGGAAAGCTTGTGGGTACTTAAGGACAACAACAACAGTGTATCTTGATACTTAGGAAAACAAATAGACGTATGAGGAGACTGGCTCAAGACTAAATTACAGTGTAAAAAAAGGAAAAAAAAAAAAGAAGTGAAGAGGCAAGGACTTTGACACTTTCTCCCACAATATTCTTATATTCAATATTCTATATTCAAGTTGTGACATTGCTGTCTGGATGCATGGATGACTATATAGGAAAAATGGTTGGGTGGATGGAGTCAGTTGATCATGGTTTAATCCATCACATTATACCTAGAGGCCATAAACAAGTAGCGTACTACAGAGGTCTACATTAGCACCTGTACTATACAACATCTTTATCAATGACCTGAAGGAGGCGAACAGAGGGCACCAATCAAGTTTGTGAATGACACCAAACTGGGGGGACAAGTAGATAGGCTCAAGGACAGGGCTGTCATCCAGAAGGACCTAAGCAGGCAGAAGGAACGAATGAACAGGAACCTTATGAAACTCAACAAAGACCTGCACTTGGGAGGGAAAAGCCGCTTTCAGCAATACAGGCTGGGAATATACTGACTGGGGTGCAGCTCTATGGAAAAGGAGTTGGAAACTTTGGTTGACAGCAAACTGAACATAAGCCAGAAGCATGTCCTAGCAGCTAAGGCGGCCAACAGCATGTGAGATTGTTTTAGCAGGAGATCAAAGGACTGATTATCTCCTTCTACTCTGCTCTTGTTAAAATCACATCTTAACATGTTGGAGCCTCCTAATACAGGAAAGGCATTGATAAACTGCAGCAAGTTCAGCAGATGCCACAAAGACAGTCAGGGCTGGAGCAATTGCACCATGAGGAGAGACTCAGGGAGAGGGACTTGTCCAACTAGGGCCAGAAATTACTTCAGGGGCACCTAAAAGCCCCTGAACAAGGAGAAGAGAGCTGTGCTTTTCACAGTGGAGCATGAATTGGGGCAAGGGGGACTACACAAGATACAATGGACATAAGCTGAAGCAAGAGAGGTTCAGACCATATGGGGAAAAGTTTTGTTACTATGAGGAAAGTCAGGCAGTGGAACAGATTTATCCAGAGGCTGGGCAGTCTCCATCCCCAGTTTCTCATGATATGCTTCAAAAAAGCCCTGAGCAACCTGGGTTTATGTCACAGCAGATCCTCTTTGTGCACAAGGTTGGACTGATGACCTCCCAAAGTCCCTTCCCACCTGAATGATCCTGTGATCCTATACTAATGTCAAATATCAAACTTCAGCATCTAATGCCTTGAAGGTTGCATCCAACATATGTTCCTGCTTACCAGTAACTAATTTTTGTAATCATAAGAGGTATTTGAAATAGTCAGTGTAGGTTTACTTATGTACTCAATGTAAAGATAGTCCTGTATATGAAATACAACTTGTCTTATTTTACTTTAAAAATATCAGGTGTTTTTGTACAATTTGAGCAAAATGCTAATTATATATTTTAGATTTCTTCCTAGTTTCAGTTAGTCAGAACAAAAGCAACAACTAAAAAATCACAGAAAAGACAGCCAGTTATTAGGTGTTGAAAGGAAACCACAATCCCTGCTTCTGTTTCATAAAATTTACATTATTTCATTCCTCAAATTTTCACAGTTCAACCACATTTTACTTTAATTTGGAATTCTAAAAAAGAAATTAAAAAAAATTACTTTGCATCAGAAATACATGAATTTAAGTATATAAAAACATTTTAATGCAAATATAATTCAATACACAAAGGAAGACAAAAATGTTCGTAAATAATATAGTCCAACTGAGATACAGACTCATTGTCATTGGTAACAGAGCAATTAGTAAAATTATATACACATTATAGCTAAATTTTAGCTTTATTATTTATTTTCATTTTGAGAGCACCCAAAATGTGTAATCACAGCTGTGAGCCTAATTATTTTCTATAGACATTAACCCCCCTAAACCAAACAAAACAAAAAAAACCCTTCCCTCTTATTTCTTCCTCCTTTCCTCTCCCCTCCAATCCTCAAACTATAGGATTTCTAAAGTGATGGAAAAGTAAAGAAGGAACGTCACCTAGACCTTAGGTGGTCAGTGTTTGTAGAAACCTTCATCGACATTTTCTTAATCATGTGATGGTTCTGCTTTCAAATCTGTGATGAAATACACATCTGTCACCGATTATTCTCTATTTTTTAGCTTTTAAATATTCCTGCACACTATAATAGAATCTGAAGCTGAAGTGTTAGTTGAAAATTAACTCCAAGGAAGAAGTTGACTTATTAGTCAACAAATATCACCCTTCATGTTATCCTTTCTCACCCATTGTGTATATCTGAGAGTTCTTCAGAGGCCCATTTTACTTGACCTCAATAGCAATTACTTCCACTGGTTTAGAACATCAACACATTTAGCTTCTTTTTAACTTTTTGTTTTCCTCCTTTCTCCTTAAACTTTTGAGCATTGTTTGCCTTCCAAATGCACTAGCATGCAGGCAGCAGCAAATTAATCCTAAAGTAATAGGTGTATGAAGAGGAAATTCTCTCTCCCAAGGAGAACATCATACCCCAAAGCAGTAAAGGACCTGCGTCCAGTGGTTATAGCAAATTTCACAAGCAACCTTATTGCAACCGGAGAGAGAAGGTACTGCTAGCTTGAATATGCACAGTAAAAGCCAGAACATGGTGTTACTAATAAATAACTAAGGCAAAGTTAATTCCTTCCCAACATTTAGAGAATCTAAGGAACCACTTGGACTTAGTGATGCATTAGAAGTTGTAAATTCTAACCTGAACTGCTGTTCTGACTGAGGCATTAATTGTACCATAATTGCATTCTGCATGTTACATTAATTTCTTTATTGGGACACTCTCAATGTCAGAATGACATTGCAGAGGTGCAAGTTTTAAGCTCTGTAGGATTCTGATCTAGGCTGCTGCTGAAATATTCAGTGAAAACAGAGAAGAGAAAGTACAGTAATATGTGTCACATTGAATCATTGAACAATGAAAAAACGTAAGAGCTCAAATTGACAGCCCACATAATAGGAGAAAATGTAGGTCTTTTACCTTTTTTTAATAAGTATCCTTCCAAATATTCTGTAGAAACCAACAAATTCAAGGTCAGTGATGAGCTACTCCTGAATGGGCAGTGACTGTATGTGCTTTTGTGATGGACCATTCCTGAAGGCTAAGAAAGAATAAGGTGGACTAAAAAGCTATAAAACTGTGGAATAAAACTCTCATATAAAAATCCCCCAGGAAAAATAAAAGTGCCTTAAAGACAGTTATTTCAGTGAAATCATTATAAAAATGAAAATATCTGGGTAGCATAATGCAGAAAAAACCATGTCATCCTTATTTATTTTAAAAATCTGGATTTGCTATATTTCACATTCAAGTAATGTAACATTCTCATTTTGCAATGGGAAAGATAAAAATCTGACCTGTGTAGATGAAGCAATTTCAACGATGAAGCCCTTTCTTTAAATAAAAACCCCCTCAACTGCCCTCACTTCTAATGATGATGATGATGATGATTGCTAAGTATTGTTTGTCTTTTTAAAATATTATTTCAATAAGTTTCCAGACCTTTATAATTTGATTTAATAGGAAGGTCCCACAAAATAATACTAAGATTCTCTTCTTGTGCTGTTAGCTAGACTATTTGTTCTTCTTCTTGGCACTTGAACAGTTACTGAGTAGGAGATTCTGTCATGGCTAATTTATATGGATTCCATTATTCCAACAAGTGAATTACCATTAAGGACTGTGTTGCTAAGCTTTTTGATATGTCATTCTTTCATTATCATCAGTAGGCTTGCTATATTTCCTAAAATATAACATTTTTTCTAACCCAAAGATGAAATTATTATCTGGCTAAAATTATTTAATACAGATTCTGTTAAGAACTGGAAAGATAGTTTACAGAATTCTCTGTCCTGTGACAATATAATGAGATATTACTGGGAGAATTTAAAGGCTTTCACATGAAATTCTTTTCAAATTTCTTAAAAAACAAAGCCTAAACAAAAATCTGTTTAATTTAATTCATACAATCCGAGCAGGCAATTCAAATACATGGTGCAACCTATTGCCTATTAACATAAAAACCCCACCCCAAACAATTAATTTTGTTTTGGACAAAGGTTACACCTTATGTGAAATATAACAAAAAATTTGTCACTAGTAGGTGTGTGTGGGTGTCTGAATTTATGATTAGGAAAGATATTACTACAATAAGAAATCTTTGGAACTGAAGGTATCAGATCAATTCAAATGCTTTAAGCCATTCAGCATTTTAATTAATAGTTCTAGATAAATATTTGAGTAGATCCAAATGCTTATTTCTCTTTTAGAGTTTTAGGTGTATTAAAAATGGAGTGTAACAAATTCTTTTCCATGACAATCAACTGGAATTTCCCCAAATGAGAAAGAAAAAAAAAAAAAAAAGGGGGGGGGGGGGGGGGGGGGAGAGGTGGGTGAAGAGAAATAGAGAAAAAGAGAGAGAGATTACAGTGAGATATGCTTTATTTGACATATTCTCCCTATGGAACAATTAATTTGGGGAATTTAATGGAGTTTTTCACTAACTGATAGAGCTGTGCAATGTTTCTCCATTCTTCTATTAAAATATTCTAATTAAATCAGTCATCCTAGTCCCATCTGTTATATACTGCTCTCATGTGGGGTGGCTGCTGGATTCTCTCCAGGGCAGCCACTGTATTTAGCTCCCTTCATGGCTGGTTGGATGTCAGACACAGCAGAATCTTGTTCTCAGTTAGAAATTACTGCTAAAATATATTTTGCTGTTACATCACACACGAAAGAAACCCCAGGACAATCTGCCCATCATTAAAAGCTGTAGCTTGACAAGATGAACTGAATCATATCTCCCTGTTATTTTCTCTGGTGCTGGATTGCTTTTTAATTCTTTTGAGACAGGGAAGGGGAGATACATGTTGGAGAAAAAGAGGTGTCTAATTAGCTAGTGGAGTATACTTTGAGCACTATTCTCCTCCATGTCAAAGAAGAGGCTCCTTTACAATTATTGCTGGAGACACTTTATCAAAGGAATGTTAACTGAGTAGATGAAAGATTATTTATGGCGCTACAAGGGCAACCGAAATCAAACACACTTGCAAATCCACACAAGTGCACCAGAGAGCTGGCTGCCACCAGCTCAGTTGCTTCTGACACTTTGGACAAAATCCTGGTTCCACTGAAGTCACTGAATTTTACAGTGACTTCAGCCCAGCCAGGATTTCTGTCTCTGAAGAGAATCGATAGGCATCTGTCAACTAACTTAAACTAAATATGCTTCATTCACTCCCTAGAATAAATGAGCTTTACATTTTTCAAGGTCAGCTTTGTTTAAATTAGTTCAGATGTGATAACTCCACCTCAGGAAGGAGGTACCACCACTTTAGCTAACCATCTAGCTGTGGTGAGAGACACACGTTCAAGTGGAAAGATTGATCTTGTTTATACATTGACTCAGTAGTTTATATTCTGTCTGTAGAATTTGGGGTAAATAAGTAGAGTCATCTTTAAAAACCAACCAACCTTCAGCTGATTCACTTACACTTTTATGTTCCTCAGGCTTTTGTAACTTTTCTTTAAAAATCCCACATAACTGTCTATCTATTTGCATGAATAAAATATAAATATTTATCCAAGGGTGAAATGTAACAACTCTGAACTGCTGCGTGCAGCTTCTGTTAATAGTCCCTCCTTTACAGGAGTCGTGGGGTAAGAAAAGCATTTTGCAGATTTGCACAGGTAAGGTATAACCCTACAGAGTCTAGTAAAGTTTAATGGGTAGCATAAGATTTGCAAACAGACTTCCAGAGTCAAAGTAGAGCCTACGGACAGTATTTGTGAAAAGTAATGACAAAGGAAGTGTTCAGCATACCCAAGTACTTGCAGATAAGTCTTGAAGAGTGGTTCCTATTGACTTCGGACAACTTTTTTCCTTTTTAATGTGGCCCGCGAAACCCCTAGAGAACCTTGTGACAGTAGAAACAGGATTTTCCACCAAAAACTGGGGCAGACTTAGTACCCACACATCTACGTATACATTGTAAATGGGGGAGAGAATTGATTCTCTGAATCAGCTCGGTGTACTTTTCGCTTTTAAGGAACCAAAGAGGATTCCTTGAAAGAATGCAGTGGCTGATTAATTAGGCATTCCTCCCTTCACCTGAAGAAAGCAACTCATCCAATCAGGATGTAGCATAGCTAAATGATCAAAAAGCTGTCAGTTAAAGCAAAGCATTATGGAAGTATGCAATTAAGATAGTATGTCAAATTATTATGAAAAAAACCCCACAAATTTATACAAATCAAATAGAAAGCAAGGTAAATACATATACAGAAGTTTGCTATTAACAATTCCTCTGACCGGAATGTCTTTACATGTAAATATGCATATATATTCACACAGTAAATTACATATCAAATATCTGTAGCTGTATACATGAAGCTTTATATGTAAAATCAGCCTTCCTCTACTACTTTCCTAATTCAAACCCATATTTCTTAAAGATATGTATCTGTTAAAATCAGATTTATTTATACAAAATCTTTGATCTTTCTTCACTAAGAAATCTGTCACAAAATGCAATTTCATTACAATTATTCTCCTCCTGTTAAGCTCATTTAAAATAAAAACTTAAAAATGTTAGTTATAATACGAGACTTTTAAAACCAGCTCATAATAAATCTTAACAGAAAAAAGTATAAAATAAACTTTTCATAATTTGTTATTGATCATGGATTATTCTGGGTTACTGAATTTCAGTGTTGGTTTCATACTCTTAGCGTTATGAACGGCTGTCTTTGTTTTCCTTTTCTCAGTTATCGCTATTATTATCACTGCATAATTAGCAATTAATGCTTAAGTCTACAGTTTTATTTGTGCTGGTTCTTTGTTTTTTATTGGTTTTATAGCTTCAGTGGCTTCTGTTAGAGATCAAAAGTCTTTGCCTTTTCTCAGCCAGATGGTACAGTTTCCATGTTCAGTAGGAGGGCCACTTTTCAAAGGCCAGCTGGATAAAAAGCAGAATAAGAAGCAAATAGTAGGAAACCACATCTTCGATACAAAGCCTTCAGAAATATCAAGGCAACCACAAAAGGCAGGAGGTGAAGTGGTAGAATAGACAAGAGACTCAAACATGTAATACGAGTTCTAGTATTTAATATAATTTTGGTAAGTCACAAGATATGTATTGCTCTGTTGCATGCCATCAGCCCTCCTGACAGACTGCAAAGACTATTTCCCCAAGAGAGCACCGAACAATAAAGTAACATAAAGGTTATTTCATGATGAAAAATGGTTCCATTACTTAACTGACTTTTCATAGTATAAAAACTGGTGATGGAAATATCTATTAAACCATTGACTCATTTTACTGCTCTAGAAGAATTGATCGATAATGTAGATATCTCTACCATGTACACTTGATTTAGATGTGTTCATGAATTAGCACTGAGATTTTAGTCCTTGAGGAAATAGAGCTCATCTTGAGTTTATTTTACCTAATATATACCTTTATCTAGTTCTTTTGCTTATTTTGATTCATTTACTTTTACTTCCCTTAACATCTATCACTTAATTTTTCTTTTTTCTTTTGCTATCAAGGCCATTTCAAACATATATTTTTTCCAAGTTGTCATTTAGTTATGGAATTTTAATCTTTCTCTTTTCCAGAACAACATTCCTTGACTTCCACAAAATCTGGATCAAATCCTAAATTCTCCTGTTCAGGCACTAGTACACTGCTCTGTGTACACACATGTACTGTTGCAAGAATGCAAAATGACTGTAAAAGAGAACAAAAACAGAAGGGTAGTTTTATGACACTTTGCACAGAACCAGATCACTGTAACCCATAATTTATTTACTCTAAATGTGCATATAAAATATTTTACTATTGTTTGGGGTTTTTTTTTTTGTTTTTGTTTTTTGTTTTTTTTTTTTGTTTTTTTTTTTTTTTTTTTGTTTGGTCTGGTTTGGTTTCAAAAATCCTATAAAAATATGGGTACAGTACATTCAAGAAGGCATTTTAGGTTTTCCCACGTACAGGGAGCTATATGACTGTAGCAGGAAAAACATTTTCCAAATAAGAACAGTTCTCACTTCTAGCCCTAGAGGACTAGAGATAATGAACTTTAAAGCTGTGACATTTTTATGTACTGAAAAGGTATCTGTAATTTTTAACAGATTTTTATAGTTCTCTTTGTGTCCTCTTCCACAAAGCTCAAAGCAGGTAAAGCATTTAGCATGATACACAAATGTAAAGTAATTCCAAATAAAAGCCCTGAGGAGTATAAAGTATTCACAATGTTGTTTTTTTTTTTAATTGTCTCTATGGTATGAAACATGTTGCAGCAATACGGCTACTGTATGTTTTGGTTTGTTTTGCTTTGTGTATGGAAGCGAGGTGTTGACCCTCTATTACCAGATAAAATATGTGCCTCAGAAAGGGATTTTTCTCCTTCTCTCACATAGCATCCCCAAAAATGGCTTTTTCAGGAAGCATTTCTGAATCCAAGCTGAGCAAGCAAGGGAAGAAAATGAGGAGCAGTCCTCCAAGCCAAGCACTTTTTTCTGGTAAAGAGCACAGCGATGATGATGATGAATACTGAAGGCAAGCCATGGTTTTGCAACAGGTGATCTGAGCAAGCCAAACCAAAATGCTTTTAGCCTAACTCTCCTGAAGAGAGACCTCATTTACACAAACATTGTCTCCTGCTGGAGGCTTTCTGCCTCTTCTGCTGTTCCTTACTGACTAGCAATTGAATGCAAGCAATCGGTCTTTCAAGAGGTAACTAAAATCTAGGTGCATATTGTGTTCTATAATTAGGTAGTATATATTGTGCACTTGTATACCACGTCACACTCTTGTAGTCCACATACATTAACAGTCTTAGAAAGGAATGTGTTTTCTTTCAAAATGAATTTCAGTATAAAACAATTAAAAACCACAATAAAATTACTTACAAAAAATACAAAATATTTTCATGGCTAATATGCAAAATGTTGCTGTTGCTTTTTCCCATTTGCAATCAATTTCCAGAGACATTTTTCATACTCATAGGAATATTTGCCAGGTCTTAATACCTACTGGGACATATCTTTTTCTCAACAACTAAGACCTTTTTTTGTGGTGATTTAATCTGCATTGGCAAAAACCTTTATTGAAAGTGAGATGGCACATTTTTCCTTGTCTGTTCTCCTCTTGCTCATCTAAGATGTGTCTAAACCTGGCTTAGGTTGAGTAACAACTCTGAGCTAAACACCCAATGGAGAGGCAGCAGGTTAACGTAAGTAACACATGATATGACACAAGGGACGTGTAACACGTGAATGGTGGAACAATTCAAAAGCACGTTGATACCTCATGGTGAGTTCATTAGTATAAAGTAGTCAGGCAAGTAGTTTTGAGAGAGAGAAAGTGAGGAGGTTTACTTAGTTTTGAAAGAACAAGTCAGGCAAACTGCACAGGTAAGTCAATTAGCTACAGAGATGAAAATGTCTTTGTAATTAAATTTCAGGGGAATAAGAATTCTTGCTTCAAAGATAGAAACCAGTCTATAGCTGCATATTACTCTTCTATATTAGCCATACTGAATAAATCTTCATTATTTTAAACTAAACGAATTTTTATAAATATATCAATCTATAACAATAATTACTGTGTATTACAAATCTATACATTAAGTAATACTATCCTTCTATGATTAGAAACAATAGCTACTGAGGATTTCCCAGCTAAACAAACCATCCTTTGTGCCCTGAACTGTAAACTGATTTTTGTTTTCATCCAGGCATATTGAATAGAGTTGCAGTGCAGCCCTTTAGAGCCTGTAAGCAAAAAGTGACAGAAAAATGTGCAAGAAGCAGAAACAGAGGGTTTCCAAGGAGCCAAAATGGAGAACATCAATATATACAATTTTGCTTAAGTTGAAGCAAGGGCATATCATGAAAATAAAATGTTCTTAGCACTCTCAGTAGAAAGGGCTTACCTGCTTCCATTCTGCTTATTAGTATAATTGCTTTATAAAATGTTTAAAGAACAGGCATTGAATAGAGTAATGTAAATTTTCTTAATTTCTTAAAATTTAGAGCAGATTAGAGGGCAGTTCTAATGAGGGTTGCAGATTTTGTAAAGACTTTGCTACACCTTCAATCCCACTTCCTTTTTTCTACCTACTCATAATACTCTTCCTCCTCTCTCTTCTTCCCCTCCCCTCCTTCAGGAGCAAGTTCCAAGTGAAATGTGAAATGAGTCACACTGTCCTAATTTAACATTGACAATTTGTACTCATTATTGCTCAGTACAGTTGTACTCCAAGTAAATGCACTCCAAGTAAATGCTGAAATTATATGATCAAAAAAAAAAAAAAAAAAAAAAAAAAAACACCCTAATGGAAATAAATTCAAGGTACTTTGTGACCTTTTACAGAATTCCCATATGATAGATTTTCTGGAATAAAACATTTAGCAATTAATTAGTAACACACACAGCTAACACACAATAGTTATGGTTAATAGAGTAAAATCCACAATATTACCACTTTTAAGAGGTAATATTACAGTGTCAGGTATCACCAAAACTTCTGAGGAGGCAGGTGTGAATCCTGAACCCTTCAGTCAATATTAAAATTATTTCCTTTGTAAATTAACATTTCAGTAGGCATTGAGCTGTGTCTTCGAACTCCTTCTTCTAGTAAATGAGAATGTTACATTAAAATACCATTTAGGGAGAGTTGGAAAGTATTTCAACATTCCTAAATCTTTTTCACAAGTCACAAAACAGAAATAATATGTTTTGTTTGTCTCAAAAAGGAGAGAAGGGGGAATGGAGGAGGGAAGAAAGGAAGAAAGAAAGGGTGAAAGAAAGGAAGGCAACTCAGACGTAAATTTATTTCTGCAATCAACAGTAAGTATGACATGAGACTTCTGGTTATAGCCTCATTTCATTCAGATGAAAGAAATAATTCATAATTTCATGTCATAGCAAAAATGGGGTATTGTCTAACTTTGAAACCCCCCAAACTTAATTGCTTGTGTTTCTAATAATGATTAATAATCTTTCCAAATCCTATTTTTGTCCTAAAAAAAGACAGCTGGATAGATAGATTACTGTTCATTCCCACAATAATGCTGAGACTGTTTAGACTGGAATCCAGTCTAAAATAGAAGCTACCATGGGAAAGGAAAAGTACAAAAAATGTCAAAAAACATTAGGTTAAATCTATTTTATCTTGAATTGAGCTCTTGTATGAAGATTTTTATGAAACTTGCATCTTTCCAAGATGCAATTATAGGAATTTTCTGCTAAATTCCTAGCCTAAAGACAATGAGAGGACTGGAGGACTTCTAAAATGGCTTTCCAGGAAAATTGGGCAAATTCAGAAAGCGAAGAGAATGTGAAAAGTAAAATCTGAATTCAAATCACATAATCTAAGCAAGATTTCATGGAAGGTGGAATGTCAAAAGAGCATAAAGTATTGAGTGAGTGGTGTGAATGACTAGAAGACCCCCTTCTCAAGTATGGTGTTAATATGGGAAATAACAGGTAACCTATTCAATTTATGTGTACGCTTCACATGTAGAAACACTGACACCAGAAAAATATAGTTGTAGCATTTTTGTGGTATAGACAAAGGTAAAAGCGTCTAACAGATGAACCAAACTGTAGTTAATTTTTCACAATTTTCCTTTTTACATTATGGGAAAATCCTGGTTATGGATTTTGTAGAAGTATCACATAGAGGTTTCTAAATGCTACATACACATCATTAGGGGCTGCTGGCTCCTGGAATTCATGAACATGTAAGATATTAAAAAGTTTTCACTTTCCTGGCACAAGAATCAAAAAATGGCCAAGTCTAGTTAAAAAAAAAAAAAGCAACAAACAAACAAAAACCAACAAAACAAAACAAAAAGCAAACAGTGAAGTGAAGTTGTTCTGTTGTCCACATCTCCTTCATGATTTCTTTGCCTCTATTTTTCATTCGCTCTTTTGGGACTTCATGTAAGATTTCAAGAAGGGTTTTAAGATTAAATTTCTTTCTGTGTTAATCCTTTAAGCTTTTCCCTTTGGACTCCCAACTTCAATGACAGACTGTTCATTCACAGTGTCCGAACTCTATTTTTTTAAGAATGAGGAACTAATGCAACGCTGCTAAATTCTCACTTAGCTGTCTAAAAGCTAGTTTTATTTTCAAAGTGACAAATCCGTCACCTAAGGAAACACCCAAGCATTCCTTATTTTGAGAGAGAGAGAGGACCCTTCACAGTTACGTGACTGTGAACAAGCTATGCAGAATGTTTTAACTGTGCTTAATAATCAGCAGCAGACCTCAGAGTAAAACAGTAAATAATAATTTCCAGGACTTTCTACCATTTTATGAAACACTTCAAAGCTAACATGCTTTTATCTGATGTGTTAGGTGACATTTGACATGTCTTCTAATAAGACAGCTAATTGTTCCTGTGTGTTTCTCTCCCCCCGATGCTGATAAAGGCTGCCTCTCCCCCCTTGTCGTTCCAATCCTCAGTGTTGGGTTTGGTCAGCCCTTGCCCTTTGCCAACCAGCTTATCTGCAACTTTTTTCTGTCAGGTGAAGTTTTATAGGGCGTTCAGTATGACCACTGATCTGGCGTGGACTGTGAGGCACGAGGAAAGTGAGGAATGCCGGTTGTTTGTGCAGGGTGATTGAAACCACACAATTGCTTACTAGAAAGGTCCTGAAGGTTTTCTTTATCTACCTATACTTAAAAAGAAAAAGAAAATTAAATTACTGAGAAACAAGACATTATCATACAAATTACGACACAATCAGAACTATCTTGTGTTTTTGCGATTCTATTACTAAATAGCAAATATTATGATTAATACTGCAAGATCTTTAAAATTATAACATATGCAAGGCTTTGCAACTTTCTGGGGAAAAATATTCACCTTTAAATAGTATTTTATATGCTTTGTTTTACCATGATACTTACCTTCAAAGGCAATTTTAATTAATTGCTTCAAATTATCTGAAAAGTTTAAGAGAAGTTGAGCACTGTAATATTTCAGTGCAAATACTCTATCTGTGCACCTAATCCTATGGTGAGCTCTGTAGAGATGGAAAAGACTGCCCATATAATGGATAGGAAGAACGGGTTTGTTCCCAAATGATACTGAATCCAAAATATTTGGAGAATGAATCTGAAATAAGACCTTTAAGTAGGCTTCACATAATAGCAGTGAATTTACAGTTACTGTTTCTTTGTTTTCTTACTTCTTTTTCAGTAAAAATTCTAGTATCAAGATATCAGTTTTATTGGTTTGAAAAATAGCTATAATGCATGCATGCAGAGCATTAGATTAAAAATCTAAAGACAGTGAAAAATTCCCTTTTACTTGATGTTTTTCTGAATTAATTCCAGCTTCATTCTAAATCAGGCTATATGCAGAGACTGGTCCCAAACCCCAAATTCGTTCTCTCTCTCTCTCTTCCCCTTGCCTTCTCCCCCGTCCCCAGAAGGACAGGAAAAATGCCTGCTTTCCATTTTTGCAAGGTTTATCACAAATTTTTATCTTCCAAATTCTATTGTCTGGGGCTCTTTTCCTTTTTTTGATGCATAAATATTTTTTATTTTGTCTCCCTGTCTCTTGTACAAGATTTTAAAAAGTCATCAAAGTGCCATACCCTAAAGGTTAAACACTTTGATGCAATGAATAAGCATATATTTACAACTGTACATGATAATTCTTGTCTGCGGTACCTATTTTTCAGTGCATCAGACTTTCTTCATGACGCATAAAGTTTTCTATCTCTTGTCTTCACTTCTTTATCAAGGCATACATTAAAAACAAGAGATCAAAGACAACATATCCATTTTATATGGCAAGACTTTTAAAGTATAATTCCTATTAAAAATATAATACTGTTTCTCTAATCTGCTAATACTGTGTGTGGAAATTGAAAGATACCATCTTCTGGAAAAAGAAAGAAAATCATACTTTTTTCCTCTTTGTCATCTGAGATTAATTCCAGTGAACTAATGAGACTTTCAGAATGATCCCTATTATGTAAAGCTGATTTTAGGAGCACTATTTATAAATATTTAGGAACCCAAACCATCATATTAAACCTTGGAAAGTGACTCTACACAAATATTGTCTGACAGTGACCTAATTAGAGTAATTTGCATACTAATGAGACTTTGAAAGAGATAAGCAATAGCATGCTTGTAATAGATAATTAATTTGTGTTTCAAAATAAGCTATGGTTATTTAACCACAATTCATATGACACATTGAATTAGAGGAGTTGAGCAAGTTATTTTATAACAATAAACAACTGTTACAGCTTTTCAGATTTACTTAAACTCCCGTTCAACAAATTTCCTTTATGTTGAAAAGGTAAGGCTGTTCATTAAGCTTTTGATTTTGAAGTTTGTTTTGCAAAAAAAGAGAACTAGGGAATAAAGTGCTTGTGCACATCATAAAAGCAGCACAACCTGTGCCATATGTTGCCCCTCATTTAGTATGTATATCAACACATCAGCCTCTGCAGCTGGTGAATGGCTTCATTTTCCTCCTAATCATTTTCCTCCAGTCACATATTGTTTTATTTGTGCACTACATGACCATACTTCAGAACATGCCTTCCATTGCTTAATTGCTTTCTGAACTTTCATTGTAAGAATAGAAGAAATGAGTGGTTTAAGGCCATATTATAAGCTTAAAAAAGACACTGAGTTGTGGCTCTTGACATATCTTTAACAATGTGCCTCCATCTTCAAAACACTGAATTTCACCTTGTTTCCTGTAAGAATGATGGTGAAACCATAAGCCTCAGCCTTAGCTTACCTGAACTGTACATAATTGAAAATTCAAAGTGGGAAAGTGCTGTTTCAGCTTACAAAAATGACATTTCTCAAAGCTCTGATATATAATGAAGAAAATATATCTTTGTGAAAGCTATTAATATCTGATCAATTTATATGTCTGAAAATGTTTTTTTTACTGATATGTAAACCACACATTTATGTCTTAAGTTAATCTTTTTCCTATAATCCCCTTCTATAGAAAGGTGACCATGTATCTGTACAGCTTCTCTTTAAAGGCACTTTTCATATTAGGGGTAGAATAAAGATAAGTGATTAATGCTTAGCATATTTTTAACAATTACTAAATAGCTTCATGGAAACGTAAAAGTATTTCAATCTGTCATTCCAGCCATAGAATTACAAACACTTCTTTGTTGGTTTTGCTTTCATCTTAAAAGATGTTTTGCCTTCTTCTAGTGAACATTCAGGTTCCAACTTTGTACACTCCTCCCAAAATTCAGGTTGAAAACGTGGGCAGAGAGTTTCCACTCCTACTTCAACTGCAGGATACATTGTTTTCATTAACAGTGCTTTTGAGTTGAACTTTTATGGCATAGAATTCGCTAGGCAACATTGGTGTTGCAAATGTTTGAAGTCGCTTTATTTTTTTTCCCTGTGGTATGATTGACTGTCCGACAGTGCTGTGATGAAATAAGGAGAGGACACAGATCATTTGGCTTGAGTATTCAGAGGGATAGGCTATACGGATGCAGCCGAAGAGAAAAAGGGAAATATGAAATCTGTATATTTTAAAAAATACTCATCTGGATGTGGGGATGTAAAGCTGTATATGATGAGATCAAAAGTTAATAGTAGGCTTTGTATTTCCTTTCTTTTCACTGGCACTTAGAACAATTCACAACAGGTAAATTTGCTTGCTGCAGATAAATCTAGAATAAAAACTCAGAAAGAAAAACAAATATCAACTTAGCTGATAACTTAGATTTCATGCTAAACCCACACTTTCTTCTGTGATCAATGTATTATTTTTGGTTTTGGTGGCAAAATCAGTTTAACAGACTCCCATCCCACACACCCCAGCTATTTGTTCCTGCCCCACAATACAAATGAAATGCCCTTGACCTTACCACTTGTGGCAATAAAGCTCTTTGAGGAGCTACACTGCAAAAGGCTTAGAAAAATGATGCAAGGTTAAGATAATCCTAACACTGAAATAGTCTGTGCGTTAAGCATAAATTTCAAACCCAGAAATTTGTTGTTGTTTAGAGTGCACCTCGACAAAGAGTTTTGCCAGAGGAATGGAAAGAAGGGCAAATCGTAGCTCAGGAATGAGTGGCTGGAGAGAGGAACTTCCTTCCTAAGTCATCTTTACACCCAAAGCCAACGTATAGGGTAACTGTGCCTACATTTCCTCTTTTATACTTGGAAACTGCATGTCATTTCTCCTCAGTCTTAGCTAAGTATGTCAATGTTCCCATTACCTTTAGTGAAATTAAACCGACACTTAACTTCAAGCATATTTTTATAGGCTAAGTCTGGGCCTAGGCTTTCTGGGAAGAGAACCTCTCTGTTAAAATCTGGAAACTGATACCATCCTATACACTTAGATTATAAAAAAAAAATACATCAGTGAGATTTATATTAAAAACAACAAAACCATGGGAGGCAGGGCAAACTTGTGCTAGAAATATATGACAAGCTCCAAGACCTTGGTGAGGCACAAGGCCCCAGTCTTTGAAGGAATTTTCCAAGTGGATGAATATCTCTTCCTTTGTATATGAACTTCCTCATAAACAAAAGGAAAGTAAAGCTTACCATGCAGCTGTACTTCATCCAACGGGCGTGGGGAAGCGTACCTCCCTAAGATGTGTCCAGGACTATGAATAAGTTGGAGAAAAAGTGCCGCAAGAAAAGATGAAGTGTATCAATGTCTTCCATATTTTCATCCTTCGTGATGCAAATCATGCAGTGTAAAGTGCATGCCAGCTAATTCACTGCAACTGGCTGCAGAACTACAAAGGATTTACAATGATTTATTAAAATTCTCCTGCTAGAATGTCTTCCACTTCAAAATCATTAATCTCTGTTTCATGTAGAGCCGAGGCTTGCCTTTGGTTTATTTTCATAAAGTTAAGTCACTCCGTAGTAAAACATTACTGTTAACAATTACAATGTGCTTAGCAATGCTGAAAATATGCACGAAAGATATAATTGTGGGTATACAGTTCATATAATAAAAGGACTACACAGAGAGACTTTCAGACATTTTATTTATCTTCATGGTAACTGAAAGGTCACCAACCAAAAATGACATTAACAGGCATTTACATCAATGAACTGTCTACCTTTGTAGCCACAAAGGTATCTAGATGATTAATATCACATTTGAATGGTTCCACAGAAAAAAGAAGGGATGCTGGCTAAAGAGCAGCACTATCTAATGACAGACTTTTTTTCCCAAGAATTTCCATATACAGGCAATAAGTAGCAGACTAATTTTGAAAAGAATAGCAAGAAGATCTCATACAAGACGTGTTGGAAAAATCATTCACTTTGACATGTCTAAATGCAGAGACAGGAATCTAAAATAGAGGATATAGGAGCCTTGTGGGATTTAGACTTTTTATTTTTTTCGCAGACACAGGAGCCATACTTTTTTAAAAATATAGTATTGACTAGTGAGATAATTTAGTTCTTCAGAAATTCAATCAGAGAAGTGAAGGGTAGAAAAATTAAACTTGACATTAATAAATTAAACTCTGTTGATATATTGATATGCTTCAGAATATTTAGAGTGATCTTATTTGTTGACTTGGAATAAAAATAAAATCACAGTATTATTTTAAATTAGAATGCTTTCAGTGTTTGTTAGCATTGTTTTGTTTAGTAATGCAGTGTAAAATTGTATCAGAATAAAATATAACTATGGTAATGGTATTTTTATGCAGGCTTGGAAAAATGGTAAATTCTGATGTAAGTCTGAGAAATTCTCTTGCTGCAAACTACAGAAATTAAGCCTTAATGCATAAAGCTGGAGAAACCTTTAGAAAATAAACTGATGAAACAGATAAAAGAGGTATAAAGAAACATTGTAAGATTAGTTCCTTCGAGCTCTCTTGAAAAGTCCCACTAATGGACACTATGGCACCCTCTTTCTGTCAAGCAACATTAAAGATAAACATTAAGTTTAGCAATGAAGATCATTAACTCTTCTTGATTTTTGCCTAAGGAAATTCATTACATTAGGCAGCAATTTTAGTATGACTGGTCATATAACCAGCCAAGGTAAAAAGTAGTAATTGGACCCTATTTAGTCTAATCTGATGTGGCCAAACAAAAAAGACTCTGGGCCAGAATGAGATCTAGAGCTACATCCTGTAGAAAGCTACATCCTGAAGCTTCTCTACAGATAAAATCCCTGCATAAATATTTCCATGAAACTGCTACAAAGTCACCAAGATTGTCTCCAATGCACAGAACCAGAGATGCCAGTGGTAATCGGACAATTCATTTGGGCATGTGCTAACCTTTCTACAACCATGGTACTCAACTAAACAGCAATGACGTGAAATAAAATTCTTCAGAGGCATGAAAAATATATTCTCATTATAAGTAAATATGAAATTAATTCCTGGTGATCCATAAGATGTTCAACATAGTATTATATCCTGAAATATTCAATATTGGTTTGGGGTTTTATAGGAATCATAAAGCCATTAGATTAGCTAAACTAATCTCATGTATGTCACAGATTACTAGATTGCATCCCATTAATCCTGTGTTTAACCAGGAACGTGTTATCAGACTAAAACTTTGCTCACATTATGCTAAAATGCATGTTCTGTCAGACCAAAATACATCTTGGTTTGGTAACAAAATGCAGAGCCTGAGATTTGGGACTGAATTTAAAAGAGATGTATGGAGTATCTGCATGAGGACTTGAGCCTTAGGGTACTCTTGAAAGAAATCAGGAAAATAAGCCAAAATACAAAGACAAGGCAGGTTAGATAGGGGGGAAAAAAGGGTTTGGTTCCATTGGCTATAAGACCTATGAGGTTAGTTTGACCTGCTAAAATGGTTTGGATAGGAATACCAGACAGGAATTCTGTAAACACTGAGGAATATTTTGTGACAAGACAAGTCATTTACCTAATTGCAGGGCTAACTGAGGACCAACTGTCCTCCTCACCTGTAATATCTGTGCACCATGAGGTTGATAAACAGTGCAACCCCCACATTACTCCTGTGAACTACAGAAGAGGGGAGATTTTTTTTATTTTTTTTCTTGACAAACTAAAATAGTGTCAGTGATCGAAGTGGGATTGCATCAGTTAAGAACCACTTCATGTAACTTGGTTGCATGCCTGTTCTGCTAGGTGTGAAGACACCTTTCCTACTAACGTAGGAGTTAAGTGATTGTTCATAGTATTTTCCCCAGACTCTGTCGCAGTCTTTAATAACTTGCTCACTTCTATCAGTAGTTAGTTATCACAAGACATTAGTATATAATGTCTCCATGCCGGTAAATCTGTTTTTCTTCATCTTTGAAAGCAAAGTTTTATTGCTATTGCATTACCAAAAAGATACACTAAAAAAGCCTTTTTTTTTTTTCCCCTAAAACTCCTGGCTTGATAGTCACTTGCCATTCATTTCAAGCATTCAAACTGTGGAAGGTTTGTTTGGATGTACAAACCACAAGGTATTTTTCTGTTCTTAGGCTATGTGTCGCAAGGAAGTTTTCAGAGTGAATATTGAAAATTATTGAAGCTTTCAATTGCACTGAAAAGAAAAGCTAATGCAGAAAACACACAAATTGCTTTAGAAAGAAAGATTCTAAAAAGTGTTGTGTGAACAACAAATGTGTGCAAAGCCCCTATATTTAGCAGATTGAAGAAAATAGCAGTGCAGGTTTTTTCAACCAGTCCTGTGACTTGCCCCAGACATTTTGTCTGATTCCTGAAGAAGAAATAAGCACTTTTACACATTAAATAGACTCCTAGCAGGATGTCTTTAAAGGGAAGCCAGAGACACTGCCGATTTTCCTATTACTTTTCTTTTCTTTATTATCCACAGACACCTGGATAATCAATCAGGTTTGATATGACAGAAGTCACGGTAGGAAGTTTTTGAAAAAGCAGATGCCTAAAGACACCAAGACAACCACGGTCCTGTTGTTACTTTTGTTTTTCCCTCCTTGTATCAGAGGTCTGCAAAGTCCTGTACCATCAAAGAAAGAAGTTTGACCTATTGATATTTTGGGGGGCATGCTAACAAACAGCAGTTTCCCTCTGTCATATCATGTTGTTCTGTTGAACAACAGAAGACAAAATAATTGTTGTCCTAGGACTCCCTCTCTCCAACACTCAATCTCCCATTTTCCAAAATTCAACTTTGTTTGCATTCTTAGAAGTTCTGAGCTAATGGGACCAACTAATTTCAGTGTTCACGGAGTAAATATGACAGACCATAATAGCTGTGGGACTTCTTATTCGCACTGTCTTAACACCAATCTTCAGCCAAACTCCTGTTGTTCTGTGCAAGCACAGAACTGTAAAATGGTTCCTTGTCCCAAGATTGTGTATTCTATAGGGTTACCAAGAAGCAATGAACATTAGCCTAAATGGAGCTGTTTGTTTTCATGGTTAATTTGCTACACATAGCCAAACTACCTAGTTCACTATTAGCTGGGATAATTAATCTAAGCTAGACTCCTTTTTCCAAAGTCCTTTTTCTTTTTCCACCAAGGTAAGTTATACCTTAAAGCAGAGTCATTAAGAATTGAATTAGCATCTGTTACCATTACCAAACTAAAGAAGACTACTTCTTCAAAATATTTTTCAAAGTTTTAAATCTCTTTTTAATTTTTAATATATGTGAAAGACTTGGGGTTTGGGGTTTGGATTTTTTTGTTTGCTTGTTTGTTTTAAATTTTATTCTGCAGGATGGCAGTTATCAAGCGTATACACTGAGACAGCTTGATAGACAGCAGACAAAAATCCACTTGAAGGAACTAAGAGAAAGTCTGAGTACTAGCATGAGTTATTCAGAAAGAATACATAATAACCTCAGAATATGTAATATAAAATTTTAGATTATATCACAGAGGAAAAACAAATACTGTTCCTATCTTCTCCTGAAGAAAAAGATACCAGTGCAAAACGATTAGTCTGTTAGAGAAAGAAATACTTTTCCCCTGATATTTCACTTCCATTGGTTTTTATTATGCTGACTAGGTACCTGAAAATCTTTTAGGAGAAACCTAAAAGTAGTGGTTAGGCTAGCAGCATTTTATGGTTTACAACAGAGATACAGCGGCTTTACGGCTGGTTTTAGCTTTATATGCCACCAGCCTCACACTTTTTTGTTACCTGGGAGTTGTTCTTTCTTAATTCATATGAGAAGTTACACTACTTGGAGAACCTTTCAAAGCTGTCATAGTTTCGGGGGATGTCTTTGTCTTTGGTATCTCTGTGATGAATTTGAATGTTTTTAGTCTGACTGTGTAACTTGCTGTCCACTGAGGTCAAAAGCAAGTCCCAAGCAGTCAGTGCCTCCTAATGGCTCGCAGGCACCAACTGCTCAAAGCACATGAACATTGTGTTTGTGATTAATAGGAAAATTGGCATGTTTTGCTATTAACAAAATTTCCCTTCTACCCTAGCTTTTGCTTGCCTACTAATGACAAAGACTACAAGTAATGAGCCTAGTAGTGACAGAACAGAAATCCCTTCTAACGTTCACTAAAAACATCATTAAAATTGACATTTTCAAGAAAGAAAGGAAGATAAATCAAATAAACTTACTGTCTCCTTTATGGTAAACATTGATGTTACTCTCTTTTCAGATACTTCCTCTTACTTTTTCTTCTCTAAGATTCCACTAGTTCTTTGGTCAATACAAATACACTTTTACCTTCTTTCCATGTTATAGAAATTTTTATTTCCTACTTACTTTCCTGAAATCTGCTTCTTCTGCACGGTTAAGCACTGTTGCAATACCTACCTAAGTCACTGCTGCACAGTTTATAGTTCACTGTAAACATCTGAAGTCATAGTTTTCCCTCAGTGATGTCCTTTTTCTCTTTCATTCTTCAGATATTCATCTAGGTTTTCAGTTCTTCTGGTTTTCCCTCATTTTCCATTCCTAATGAAGTACTTGTAAGCTAACAAAGGGAGTAATAGACCAAAGTACAGAAAAGGTGGTTAGCAGTAGTTATTGGCCTTCATCAGTTTCGCCATATGTCCCCTCGTTGCAAATTATTTTGGAATCTACTGATGGAAAGAATCATTAATTACTACATTCTGGTGTTTTGTTGTTTATTTTTTCTCCCCCCAACCCCTGACCCTTTCATAATGACTCAGTGAGTCGTTTCCTACTAGCATGCCCCCAACTTCATGTACCCAAAGGGGGAAGGGGAGAAAACAGTTGGCGATTCCAGTGAAATAAGAAGCTTCTGTACTTAAGGTCACTAAATCTACACTTCTTATTTACTTGCTCCACCAAAACATGCTTTTCCTACTAACCTGCCTCACCTCACCCAGAATGTAACTTATATTGGTATACCACTGTGAAAATGCTTCAGAATACTACAACATAAATACCAAACCCTAATGCTCTGGAACTAGAAGAAAAGTGGAATTAAAAAAATATAAGAGCCCTAACACATACGGCATGATATTATTTTATAGTTTTTATTTTTCTCAGTAGTATGTCTAAGTGAAATGCATACACTTCAGGTGTATCTTCTATTTCTAAAGTGTTACACAGAACCCCAAGAACTAACAAATAACAAAAAATAAACCCACATCCATTACTTAGCATCTTCAGCTATTATACTTTTATCAAAGCAACACGTAAACTTGGCTAAATCTGTATCTGAATCAAAAGTTCAGACTCTGCTGAACTGCAGACTCTGAGATGATGAATCCTGATTCCTGACCTAAATCAGACCTCAGACTTTCCAGTTGAGCTACCACTAGGTTTTATTAGCTCACATTTCACTTCTCATCCCGAGTGCAAAAATAAGAGGGAAAAGTGTTTCTGCTAACCAGATTCACACGTGCCGTGAGTTCTGTTACAGAAGATTCCTCATTTTATGGCTGTAGGTTAAAAACGATGGTATGTAGCCCCCCTGTCAGCTGAGAAAATACTGCCCCAATCATTAAGCACGTTGTGAGGAGCTGCTCTTTTCAGCACGTAACCTAGCTCCGTGAGGGTCTGCGTTAAAAGTCACCTTGGAGATGTGCAATAGTAGCTAGCAGCACATCACAGAAATGTCATTTCCTTAAAAAACAAAGGTCATATCTTCTGTTCACTCCAGGTAAAAATAGCAGAGGCCTCCAGCACTGCTCTTGTGCAGCTTTTTCATGGCCGTGGAGTGCAGAGAAGCCAACTGCAGAATTCAGAAGTTCCCCTTCTCCTGAAATAATTCTATTTCCCAAACAGGCATTCAGTTATTTTAAAACCTGTGGTTCTACCCATTAACATTTCTCCTGTATAACACATGGCAGTGGATTTTCTGGGCCACTGAATAAATGTGCCATGTAACAACTGAGGGAAGAGCAAGGGTTGAGAACATGGGTGGCTCGGTTACCATAAATATAAGTAAGCAGTATGTACAAAGGCAAAAAACAATCCTTTTTGCTGCATAAAGCAGTACTTCAAAGGAAATGTAAACACATCTGCACTTTATACCTTGTGCATTAGACAAAACAAAAATACCACAAAATTCTGAGAGACTCTGAAAAGGGGCATAATTAACTACCATTACATTCACTTAGGCTTCATCAGTCGCAGAGTCTCTTTGACCTCCTTGCCAATGCGTGAATATAATGAATTCTACATTGGTCAGGTACATACCGAACTTTTAGAAGGAAGTACAATTAAATTAAGAATAGGACTCTTTCCCATTCCAATTTTCATACTGCATTTTTTTAGTTACTTTAACTGTTATGCATCTCTTTTTCTGACATTTCAGTTTATAAATTACGCTGCCTCCGACTTCTAGTGGCAATTTCATGGTAATGCATAAAAGGGTGTAAACAGATTTTAACAAGGTGTGAGCCTGATTCTAACAGTTAATTCTGGTGTAAGTCAATTGGGCTGATGTCAGTAGAATCAGAATTGCAATGGGGTAAGTGAAAGAAGAATTTCATCCAAATGATTTTTTAGACAAGTTGCCGATAAAATCGTTGTATTTTTAAACAACAATTTTCCTTTTTGTTTGATCCAGATTTTATTTTTTTTTTTTTTTTTTTTTTACATAATGTGTGAAGATCTTGGAACCACTGTTAAACAAATTTATGAACTGACAAGGATGAATGAAGCTATTGGGTTATCGCTTAGAAGCACTGGTTTCCCAACACAAAGAATGAATATGTCCACACTGATCTGCAAGCCTCTGTACAAATAAGCTGACTATTCTGGCATGCAGGTCCTTCCGATGGTACCTATAAAACTGCAGGCCACTATAGCTATATCTCAGCACGTACTTTTTTTTGCTAGAAACCCTTGAAAAATATTGCATTATGACCCCTCTGCTGTGCAGTGCAATTTAATTTCTATGTGCTGAATTTGTATGAGGACATGTTTAACTTCTATGAGGGTTTTTGTAAAATCATTTAAAAAAAAATAGTAGGATTCCATCGGTACAGTTTCCTGTGGAAGTCACCTTGCTTGTTTGTTTGTTTGAACTACTCATTTGTAAGTCTTTTCAGAGAACGCAGTCATTAAACGACGGTGGCAAAATACAAGGCATCTTGTGCAGCTACTCGAATATGGATTTTCATTAGTCAATTATACAAAGCCACCTGGTAGGATCTTTTCTCAAACGGGAATCAAATGACAGATCAGCCCTTAGAAGTCACTAATTGGCACAGGATGATTTTACAGTCTGCCTAATAATCCAAGAGATGTGATCATACGCCCATAGAGGAGGCTTGAGAGACCTGAGTTTGACTTGCCATTTGTCTATTGGATTACAAACTGATCTCGGGCAAATTACTTCCCTGCACTGAGACTCAAATTACCATATGTAAAATTGAATTCTTGATATTTTTCTGCTTTTAAAATTGCTTTGAAATGTCTGGCCCAGAAGTGATACATAGAAGTAGAGTTAATAATGCCCACTTCCATGTACCCCACTGTTTCACAGATTCCATTTTGATTTTATTAACTGTGGTTTAGAGTAATCTAATCTGTATGATGTTACAGACAACAGCAAGAAAAGATAGATGCACAGACATCAATTATTGTATTTACTGCAATTACTATTCTAGAAAAAAGAACCCTACTTATTTACTTCTTGTTTGCTACTATATCACTCAAACAGGTTCTGCATAGAAATTTTTTTTTCTTTTCTTTTTTTTTTTTTTTTTTAAGTCTCAGGAAAGGAAAGCCGTACTACTGTGATTCATCTTTGCGACAGAAATCCTTTACACAGTGGGAAACAATATGTATAGTATTTTTTCTCCTGTATTTTCCCTGTAAAATTGTCCCTGCACCTCAAATATTCTACATGGAGAATTTAGACAATGTTTAAATTAAAGTTCTGTTACATACTATTAGTATACATAGGAAATAGGAATATATCAAATAGGAATGATGTATCACTA
This sequence comes from Astur gentilis, assembly GCF_929443795.1. Classification (NCBI taxonomy): domain Eukaryota; kingdom Metazoa; phylum Chordata; class Aves; order Accipitriformes; family Accipitridae; genus Astur; species Astur gentilis. The sequence goes on from NC_064892.1 coordinate 2,261,541, forward strand.
GGCTGGTGTGCAGTTATTCAAGAGCATGCCTGAGTTCTCTGCATTAGAACTGTGAAATATTATTGTTATTTTTCAATTGTATTTCTGTTCTTAAAAATAATAATAATAATAAAAAAAAAATCAAACCCCTCCTATTATTTTTCAGTAAAATAATCAGTTTGATTCTTCTGATTTGTTGATATTGCTAGGTTGGGGTTTTTTTAATACTACCTGTTACTTGCTCTTCTGGGCAAAAGTCTGCACCCAGAATATTTTGCTTTTAATTTCTGTTTTGATTATTATTACTGGCTCTTTGTAAGGTAGAAAACCTGATAGTCCATGTCAAGAATTAACAAACTTTTTTTTTTTTTTTTTTTTAAAGAAAGGAAACAAATTGTTGCCTTGAAGAGGCAGAGCCAATCTGTAGCTACTGAAACCAGATGTGTGGATCACATGATTATAGCAAGAATGTTATAGGCAGTGCAGAGGCCATGGTCTGAGCACTACATTAATCATTATCACACCTTTATCTACAGGTGGTCAAGGTTTCTATAAACTTTTTGAAGTGATTTCAAAGAAGAACTGAAGGATAAAGAAGTGGTTTTCCACACATGATAGAAAACGTAATATAATGGTGAAAAACTCAACCAGCATGCGGTTAAACAACACAACGGATGGAAGACTGTCAGGAATCAACGTGCTTGTTGCAAATGTGAAATAATCAGTAGGGCCGGCACAATTTAACGTGCTTTTTAGTTTTTTTTTTACTTTTTTTTCTTGTCGAGTAAACTACATCTACCTCTTCATAAACCTTTTCTTGTCTTGTCTTCAAATCAGCCCCTGTACATTTGCATTATTGATGCAGGCAAATTCTTCCAGAGCCCCAGGCTTCTGCTGCAATTAGGTCTTCTACTTTGATCTCCAAATTGTTTTGTCTGAGCCCAGCTAGACTCCATGGCCTCCTCTGGGCAGGAACTGTGTACAAAACACACTGTTGAGACTCAGTAAATACAAACATCCTATGTTAAATAACTCTTAGAGCCCAGATTTATCATGTAAAATACGAACTATTATCTCAATAGACAAATAGAAAAAATGGAATGTCACAATGTAGGACAAAGGTTGTTAGAAAATAAAAAATAATTTTTTTTAAAAAATGAAAAAAACCTCAAAATTAAAGTTATATTTTTGGAAAATAAGAAAAAGGAATTGAGAGATCTTTAGTTTCCACCTTAATATCTTGCTCTGCCCAGATTTTTGTCCCCCCTGCCAAAGATCTTGCTAATTCATTCCTAGTTATAACATTTTGAGGAGAAAGAGGTACAGTTGTCTTGAATTCCATATCTAATAATATTAATAACCAGTAGATGAATTGTTGGCTTTTCTTCTTTCGTATCACCCAGTCCAAAATCTCATCTGCTGTCCTGTTTCCCGTTTTCACAAGTCCTTTTCCTGCCTCTGCTAAGAATTGGACACATTTCTTCCCATTTGAGGGACCTTGCAGACTATGATTGGTTACAGATCATATATATAATCGGTTATATATATTATATATCTATTGGTCATATAATATATATATATATATAATCGGTTACAGTTATACAGTGTGAATCCTGAACTTACACACTGTGGCTAAGATTTCACCTGCTGAGATTTGTCCGGTGGGATTTCAAGGGCCTAACCAGAGGCAGTAATAATTGGCAATGGCCATCTGAGATACCCGAGTATCCGAGATATCTGCATCAGACTGTAACATATGATGTAAAACCTTGGGAGAACTGGACTAGCAGCTGGATGCCTGCCAAAATTGCCTAGAGCCACTACGGTGATGCTATACAACCCTGCTTTACCAATGCATAAATGCTTACAAGGTGAGAACCAAACATGGTTCTTATACGAAAGGCAGCAAGACGCAAAGTTACATCAAAATATATTTCTGAATGTCCTTTTTATGATTAGTACGTATGTAATAGAACTGCATGAGATACCTATATCTACGTTAGTCTAAGGAAGTTAGAAATAAGCATCAGTTAGTTCCACTTCCTCCTAAAGCAGGCATTAGCTGTATTTATATTTCTTTTTTTAATTTGAATTTTTGAAAAATTAAATCATCCTATCAATCTTCACCTAGCTATGCAATTTTTCATCAACTTACTTATTATTCAAAAGTCTCCCATTTCACTGCAGCCAGGAGGGTGTTACTTTCTCACATCTTTAACTAAACTGAAGCCCGGCATATTTTTGCGCATATTTTATTCCAAACACATGAGTCCCAGTGATGTTAATCATGCAGGTGCCTAAAGCTGAGCACATGTAGACATCTTTCCAGGATTAGAACATATATTTTACAGGTTACGAACTGACACAGAACTAGCTAAGCAGGAAAAAAAAAAAATCTGCAGCATAATAATTTGTTTCCTTTTCTCACTGGATACTGTAAGTCATGTCTAAGAAAATATGGATTTGTTTTACCATTATAATAAACCTTTTTCTGATCTTTAACCACTAGCTTTAGTCTCTCGGGATCTGGAAATGGCTTAAATTTTGCCTTGGAGTCAGAAATGTGTTGTAAAGCAGACATATTGAAGTTGGAATTTAGTTAGAAATACAAAATAGTTTCAGCAATTTATAAGGAAGGATCAAATACATTATATCCATTTATGTTGTTTACAACATTATAAGAAGAAAACTCCAGTGGAATTTTAAGCCTGTTGTGGGATCAGACTGATTAATCAACCATATCTTTAATAGGGTCCTTTAGCAGCCTTGGCATCCAACTTTGATGTGTTTCAATTACCTTTTAGACATTCCAAAACCAATTGTTATAGACGGCATGAGTTAAAAAACAAACACTATTTGAGCTGGTAGTGTCAAAGCCAAAAGTGAGACTTAATGTCAATTTGTTTGTTCCACAATCTTAGCTGTATGACCCAGTGAAAACAGAAATTTAACTGTGCAAAGTGGGCTGACAAACATGACAATATTTCTGGCAAAAGACAATAAGTCAAAGCTAGCAGTGCTCAGTCTCCTGCAGGAAGATCATTTTTCTACACCCAAATCAATTTAGACTTGACTCTGCTTCCAAACCATGGTGAATTGATGGTAATTATTCTGAAGTCAGGTGTAAAAATAATATGGAAAAGAGATAATGACTTCAACTATATGATACACTTATAACTCCTTGCTTAATTATCTCCAGAGGTAAGATTATGCTTAATTGTCTAGGGTGAGCAGTAACAGAATGGCATGGGATATATTTACTTTGTCATGCTTGGCTTCTCTTAATACTAACCATTGCAGCGGTTAGTAATCCCAACCTATAGGGCAACGCACAGCTGTACGGCAACCTTAGTCAGTAGACTAATCAAGCTGCAAATGAGCACAGGACCAATTATCTAGTTCCTCTTTCTTGACCTAGGGTCATAATAATTAAAATAATCTAAAGAGATTTAGCAAATTTGTGCAATTTGAATGCGACAGAATGCCACATGTCTCATGCTTAGTTATACCCCTACTTAATGCTGTGATCAGACCCTACCTGCACAGGAATTGTTTTCTCAACTTGAGTACAAATTAAGTTTATTTGTTCTGTTTTTTGTTTTGTTGTGGTTTTTTTTTTTTTTTTTTTTTTTTGTGTGTGATGATAGTTTAATTAAATAAATAGCATACTTCTAATCTGTATGTATTTTCCATTCATTTCTCTCACATGAACTACATATCTAACTGTACCATAAACTTCAGAGTACTGCATTTGTTGACAGCATTTTGTATCACCTGCAAATCAGATGTGTTTTATACCTCAGCAACTGCTGTGCAATAGCAATGATTTCACATTTTAGTAAAAGTCAGCAGAAAGGTCTGTTGTCTTGTTCTGTTACCGTGGTAACTAATTCTTAGTACTTTAATCATACTAGTGAAATAAAGTTTTTTCAAAGAGGAGTAGCAGCTTCTACTCTGGAAGTATAAAGTTTCAAAGTGTCAGAGCCTTAATTGGCAATTTCCAACAATATATATATTTTTTAACTAGGTTACCTGGCAATCTTTAAGACCGTAATCTAGAAAAGATTTTTTTCTATATTACAAGTGTACAGAAACTGCTTCCCTCTTGTGCCACTGATCAGTAAACCCCTAAAATGAAAGCAGGCTCAGTGGAGATGGGCAAAGGTGATGTGCCCATGAAGCTCAGAGAATAACTCCGGGTGTGACTGACCAAAGCTGTTGCAAAGAAGCCGACTTCATCTCAACACAAAGGGGACCAGACGTCAGTCTTTGCTTTAGATAAACAGCTCTGTCAGTTGAGCGGATCAGCTGGTGGTGTAAACGTTTCTCCCTGAGTTGGTTTCAAGAGTGTGAATGTCTCCCTGAGTTAGCCAGGCCAGCATGGGCAGAGTGAATATGTGGCTCAGCCCAACAAAGAGTATGAAAACTCAATAAGTGACAAAAGAATTTTGAAGAGAGCAATGGGCATAAGCTGGCTTCAACCTACGTATGGGGACACATATGTGTCAGTGAACATATTATAGAGACTGGTAAGGGGATGTCCGGGGTGCCCCTCTAAAGTGCCTGTACACGAAGGCACACCCGATGGGGAGTACAAAAAGCGTTAGACATCCGTGTGCAGTCACAGGGCTACCATCTTTTTGGGCTCACAGACATGGTGGGATGGCTCAAACGACTGGAGTGTTGCCATGGAGGGACACAGGTCAAGGTGGGAAGACGAGGAGGGGTAGTTGCCCTTTATGGGAGTGAGCAGCTGGAGTGCGTGGAGCTCTGCTGGGGGATGGATGAGGAGCCAACTGAGAGCTTGTGGGTTGGAATTAAAGAGAGGACAGGTAAAGATGTCATAGTGGGTATCTGCTATAGGCCACCCTGACCAGGAGGAACATGTGGGTGAGGCCCTGTACAGACAGATAGGAGCAGCCTCATATTCTCAGACCCTGGTCCTCATGGGAGACTTCAACCACTCCGATATCTGCTGAAGGCACAACACAGCATGGCATAAGAAACGCAGGAGGTTCCTGGAGTGTGTCAATCATAACTTTGTCCTCCAAGTGATAGAAAAGCCAATGAGGAGAGATGCTTTGCTGGATGTCATAGTCACCAAGAATGAGGGGCTCCTTGGGGATGTAAAAATCAAAGGCAGGCTTGGGGCAGTGACCATGAGACAGTGGATCCTGAGGGCAGGGAGGAGCGTGAAATGCGAGCTCAAAACCCCAGGCGTCAGGAGATTTGCTTGGAAGAGTCCCGTGGGATAAGGCCCTGGAGGGGAGGGGATGGCAAGAAAGCTGGTTAATATTCAAGGATCACCTCCTCAAAGCTCAGAAGCAGTCCATCCCAAAAAATAGAGTCAGGCAAAAAACCCAGGACGCTTGTGTAGATGAACAAATTGTTCCTAGCCAAAGTCAAACACAAAAAAGAAAGCATACACAGTGGGGAAGCAAGGACAGGTAACCTGGGAGTAATATAGAGACATTGTCCGAGCATCCAGAGACAAACCTAGGAAAGCCAAAGCCCAAATGGAATTTAAACTGGCCAGGGATGTCAAAATACGCAAGAAGGATTTCTACAAGGACATAGGCAACAAAAGGAAGAATAAGGAAAATGTGGCCCCATTGCTCAATGAGACAGGGGATCTGCTTACACAGGACATGGAACCAGCTGAGGTATTGAATGCCTTCTTGACCTCAGTCTTTACTAGCAAGACCAGCCTCTAGGAATCACAAGACCCAGAGACCAGAGGGAAAGGCTGGAGCAAGGAACATGTAGCCTTAGTGGAAGAGGATCAGGTCAGGGAATACTTGAGGAAAATGGATATACGTAAGTCCACGGGTCCTGGTGAGATGCTCCCACAAGTGCTGAGGATGCTGGCAGATGTCATTGTGAGGCCATTCTCAATTACCTTTGACCGATCATGGCAATGGGGAGAAGTGTCCAAAGACTGGGGGAAAGCAACTTCTATTTTCAAGAAGGGCAAGAAGGAGGACCCAGGGAATTACAGGTCAATCTGCCTCACCTTGATCCCTGATAAGGGGATGGAGAGAGTTGGGACTGTTTAGCCTAGAGAAGAGAAGGCTCAGGGGGAATCTTACTAATGTACACAAATAACTGAAAGGCAGGTGCAAAGAGGATGGAGCCAGATTCATTTCAGTGGTGCCCAGTAACAGAACAAGAGGTAAAGGGCACAAACTGAAAACACAGGAGGTTCCCTCTGAACATCAGGAAACACTTTTTTTACTGTGAGGGTGACCGAGCACTGGCACAGGTTGCCCAGAAAGGTTGTGCAGTCTCCATGCTTGGAGATATTCAAAAGTTGTCCAGACGTGGTCCTGGGCAACTGGCTCTAGGTGGCCCTGCTCAAGCAGGGACTTGGACCAGATGACTTTCAGCGGTCCCTTCCAACCTCAACCATTCTGTGAATCACATTGGTATTGAAATTGAACTGTATTTTGCAATTACTCTATTTTGCTAAGTGTAACTTATGTATAGATTGTGTTTTCTGTATATTTTTATCACTCTGCTAAATCAAAAATCTTGTGTAATACAAAATACCTTAAATTAAGTACATTTCATATTAAACATTACAGCCTCCATGCGTAGAATATCTAAAAGAACCTGGTTGAAGTATTGGACTCTAACATATTGTCAGAGAGATGCCTAACAATACTTCTTAGAAGCAGAGCTCATTAATTTTACTATAAATATCTGTGGTACACAAAAATCTAATTCCATATGGAAGAATTAAATATTCACAAACTGTCTAACAACAAATTTGGTAGTGCTGGATTTTATTGTCCCAAGCTGGTTCTGGTACATATCTTAACCATCAGGATTATAGTATGCAATAACTTCTTTGCTCTTTTTATTTTGTTTAGCTCCCCAATGCCAGACAGCCGGAATGGTCTATGTGTTTATTTCCTGTAAAAAAAACCAACACAAAAAGCAGTGAAACAACCATGGAATGCAGGCTTACAATAATTAATTTCCACTAATGAATGGGTAACAATTTCAGAAATCAGCCCCTGTTTATCTCTTATTATCTGCCTTTGCTAGAAGCCCAGTGTTGCCAGCAATTCTTTCCAAAGATGGATTTAACCGTGGAAAAACAAATGCTGCCATGGACTTTTTTTTTTTATTTAATTCAAATATCCCAGCATTATTACCTTTAAAATGTATGTGACGTATATGTATTAATGAGGAATGGAACTTTTGTCAAAACCTACCCTACCTGCTTATCTTCCAACAACCACAGGGAGGATCAATCACTAGGATTTGCCTAGACTCCTTGGATGTCCAAGCCATAAATGGTTTTGGTTTTTCATTCTCATTGATGCAGCATATTACCCTTTTTTCCCCCAGAGCAGTTAACAGCACATTTTTCATATTTTTTTTTTCTCATGTAATGATATGGCATTTAATATTTCCAGCTAATTTGTACTGATGAATACCTAGTTAAGGTAAATCTATTTTTCAAAGGAAGGTATGGGCATAAACATTGAAAACTATTTCATTAAGTCAGTGACCTTTTTAAAATGAATTCCTGTTGATAAAATAAAACTGGATACTACCTAAAGGCAGAAATAAGGGAAATAGAATTTACATGTGTATTGGTTTCCAAGATTGATATCCAGGAAGAAAACTAGAGGGACAGCTCCCATCAAAAGCACAGGAAAACATCTACAACATTTCTTCTAGCTCTGAGCACTGTAAAATGTACATTTTTATTTGATTTTCATTTGTAGTAATAGCAAATTCCCAGTGTCTGGTTCATTTTAATTTCATGCCTAGTAATACTGGAGTTTAATACTGTAATTTTATCGACTGAGTTTGCATTTATGCAAGCATGAAACTAATGCACTTTCGAACCTCTTTGTTTCAATGGAAAGTAAAATATGTACTGAAGTAAAACGCGGCAAACAGCAAACATTTTAACTATTTCCTCTTTATACCCCGAAATCCAATAGTTTCACCTCCCTGTGAATCTTCTGATACTAAGCAGGCTGCTAGGAGTGGTCCTCCAGATTATCATCAGAGCCTCCAGGGAAAATAATCATTGCACTAATGACAACTTTTAAAGTAAACAGTATTTCTATAAAATCAAAACATCAGCATTTGGGTAGACTAGAATCTCATTTATTTACATCAATAAAATATGCACCTTAGGACATGCTAGGTCACAGTTGAGTAATGTATTGCGTTTTCCAGTGTTTTTAGAAGGAATGAATAATGACAGTGGAAAGGCTTGGGTTCATTAAAGAAAAACAAATTTGGAGCACTGCAGCTCTTTATTTAGAAGGAGCTTGTGATATGAGCTGACAGTTGCTTTGTTTAGACAAGTGTCATAGCTTTATTTCACTGACCAAATTTTCTGAAGTCAAACAGGGCAATATTTCTGCACGCACACTAGGTAAATGATAGCATCAACAGGAAAACAACAGTTTCTAACTATGGTTTGGAGAGAAACTCTAAATTAAATAATCCTCTTTTGAAAGGAATGCACCATTTGAATTAATATGAACTCTTGCCAAAGATTAGCTGCAAATGGGATAGCTGAAATTTGGTCTCCAAATCTCTGAGTTTCCTCTTTAATTAGTTTCATTCTCTAGCCCTCTCTTGTGCCCACAATCCTATTTGTTCTCAAAATCACATTACTCAGTATTTAAGCATTCAATGACCTGTGCTGTGATACGGAATGGAAGTCTGCCTTCTACTTCTTTTTCCTATAGACAGTGTTTATTCCTCTTTATTGGGGTCCAAATCTGACTCCCAATGTATGCTTTCTCCTTGTACACAGCAGTATATTCCTGAAACAGATTACAAAGAAAGCATTATGAAAACAGGCAGAGATTGAGACTGAGATTTTAGGAGTAGGAATAGAAGCAAACAAAATGAAATGACAAGAAGCTATTTCAATAAAGGATATTCCCAAGAATTTTTAAGGAAAATTTGTATAGTTTTAGAGGACAAAACTAAGCCTGCTGTCATTTCGTGGTAGAGAAAATTTCCTGCAAAAGTTAGTTGTGATTCTTGCTTCCCCAACGCTGGCTGGATTCAAAGTCCCCCAATGCTAGCAATATCCTCCCAGTCTCCAGAGTGAGTTTTCCAGTCAGTAAATGCATTTCTTCCTATGCCAGCACTGCCTGCTAATGCAGTTATTTGCGGCCATTTACACAGAGGATGTATTTGTAGAGAGCAGCTGTCTCCTGTCCCAGGCACCACTTGGTTTTGTTAGCCAAACTACCCTCTCATGGCACATCTATTCTATGTATCACAGTACACAGTGGAGAACTAAAAATTTGCACCAAAAGGCTTACTTTGGAAGAAGTGCTATAGCTTTGCCGTGCAGTGCTGTGCTCAAACCAGTTGCTGGGTTAGGAAGCAGGACTGATCAGCTCTGGCTTGCTGTCATGCTCCCAGAATGCCTCTATTATCCAGGAAGGTCCATGATCCTGGTCTGGGCCACATAACATCATAGCTTTACTCTACTTCTCTTCCAGTTTGAATTGATATTCCTAGACAAGGATGGCTAAACTGTGCACGATACTTTAACTCAGGACTTTTTCCGTTCTTTTTTGTTAAAATTCCCCTATCATCACTGGAAGTACTTGATCTGCAAACCTTAGATCTGCACGCCTGGTTCACAACTTCTCTGCAATGAACAGTCAATGTAGCCATTTGTTTTCTTTCCCTCTTAGCTGATCAGAATGCAGTTTCTAGCAGACATAATTGCTAGCAGTCACTTATTTCGCTTATTTTGCCTTTTAACTGTTACTTGTCAACTCTTTTGTCTGTTATACAGTCTTCAGGTCACTTAACTCTTGCTTTATTTTAAAAACTAAAAACAGATCATAAATACACCACAATATTCATGCCACATTTCCCTGGGCAACACACTGTATTCATAAACTATTATTGAACATGACTGTATTTACACTATAGCAAAAAAAAAAAAATAAAAATTACAGCAATACTTATTCCATATAATTTCCTGCTGCTTACTGTTTAGTTTAACATGCAGATTGTTGTTTCATCTCATTTAATATTTATTACCTTCCTTTACAAAGTCATGAAGTTATGTTTGCCAGGCAGTAAGGTCCCAGTAATCTCTTTTTATACAAAAAATATGCTTATTTAAAGAAAGTCTTACTGTTTCTTCCCCTGGATAGGCAGACCTTAGGCAAATCTAGTAGCTTTTCCTCCACAAAATTGGAAAAATAAGTAAGTAAAATAAAAACTAGTTAAAGGAGCTAACAGTAAGGATGGAAGTATCCTTGTCATATTCTTAGTTTCTTCCTGTGCTTTCTTTTACTGCTTTCAAATCTTTCATTTCCAAGATAGCAGCCAAAATAATCTTTTCTTCTGCTAGTTCAAAAAAAAATCTTCCTCTCTTTGGAGGGCATTTGACCCCTGTCCACAGCAACATAGCATCAGAATTACATTGCTTGTGCTCCTCTTAAAGCATTGACTATTTATTTGCTGGTCATTTTAGCTTTCTTCTACTAAGCTTTTGTGTTCTCCTTGCATCCTCAGACTGGCCACCACTGCTTCTTTTTCTTCTACAGCTTGCTTTCCAGCTTTTTGAGGTTTTTCTCTTAATGCCCATGTGGGCACACACTTTCCTCAAACCTTTGTATATAAACTTCCTAAAAAATCTACGTATGTACTTTCATCTGTAACAAGTGAAGAGAATGGCAGATAATTGAACTTTAATTAAAAAGAAATCGAGCCATCAAAGTGTTTATATGTCTTGCTTAATGCTAGAAGTGAACCGTTGGAACGGTAGATTCTTGGAACAGGTTTAAAGAGAAATTGCCCACATTTGTTTGCTTTTATTTTAATCTGATTCAAGAGACATCAAAAACCTACAGTGTCTCATAAGCTAGACCAAACATTCCTCTGAGATATCCTCCCCAAAGTTAGCATAAGATAGAGAAAACAAATGTACTTTCCTGTTTCTTCCAAAAAAGACCACCTGAGTGTACCACCTGTCAGGTCATTCTGGTCAGTAAATGAGATGCTCTTTTAAAAAAAAATCCTTTGCCAAAAGCTGAAACAAAAAAATGGAGCAATGAGCACCTGTTGTCAGCTCAGTGATCCCATATGCTTCCTCCTATCGCTATGGGTTGGAGATCCCAGTTAGACTTACATTTCATGCTCCACCATACTCATCTGAGTGAATCCTCTCCTGAAAAGGTAAGGCAATGCATGATGAAAGAATAAGAGCATGAAGTAAGAGCACTTCTGGCATCATGAAACACTGAAGATCCCAAATTGTAATATCTCAGGTTTTGAACCAAATTTTTTGGTTTTTACCTCTGAAGTGAGAAAAACCAAAAAATATCTGTTCTATTTTCTTGTTATTAAATTAACAAAAAGAAAATATTTTCTTTTATTATCTTTTTTTTTCCTCAATGAATCCTATTCTTAGTCCTGTACAGCCAGGCTTTATTTATGCAGGCCCTTATTTCCTTCCTGAACAGTGTCTGTCTGAGGCCCTTGCCAAGATTCTGCCTACAGAGATTTCTCTGCATTCTTTCTCTAAATCAGGCAAGTCTTAACCTGACAGAAAAAGCTTAAAGTACAGCTCTTGAGTTTGAACTGAGCCTTAAAATCAAATTTGGCTTTACCAACCTAGAAACAGCTGTGCAAGGAACCGGCTTAAACAAGCCTACTGCTGTAACTGCTATATTCCTACATTGCATCCTCCATCTGCAGTATAAATCCATCCTCCCTACACACTGTGTTCTAAAATCCTTCTCCCTACAATTATATCAGCAAGGAAATATGTCCAAGTCCCTTTATTGCTTAGACAGGAGCATCTTACCTTTAAATACTTTCCTGAATAGGTAATATGAGAATATTCATGAATGTTTTAGAATGTTACAATTTTGATAAAATTACAAAAGTTTTCTCCTAGCAAGTCTTGCTTGACAACACCATATTTGCTATGAAAAACCTTAGGGTATGCAATTATTTAGAAATAATTAACATAACAATTAATTAATGTCTTTATTCTTGCATGAAAATTCAAAAGGAAACCAAAATAAAATTATAAAATTTAGGGTCTGTTATCTAAGTTTCCTCAATCATTTTTTTTAAAAGTGAGCACAGTTTTTAAAAATTTCCTCCCCCTCTAAATGTGTAATAATACATTATTTTCATTCTTTATTGAATTGCACAAAAAAACTTTACAAATATTTCTACTTTCTTTTGTTTCTATTTTGAAATATTCTGACAACTAATCAAAATATTTAATTTAAAAAAAATGCACAACATTTCAGAATAATAGAATAGCTGCAATTAGAAGGGACTTCTAGAAATCGTCTAGTCAGGCTAAATTCAGCTCTCCTGCAGGCTTTCTGCCTTCAAAAAGAAGCTGTGAATTTTTGAAATTCCTGAGATCTTCCACAGATGAAAGCTAGATTTCAAGAATTTAGCAAAATAGCATTATTAAATGATATCTTTTATCTATCATGGCTTAAGAGGCTTGATTTCACAAACAGCAGCATACTTACTACTGCTGACTACTTGCTGAATATTTCTTAGAAGCTTCTCACATCAATTCAACTAAAATGGGCTTTTTCAAACCTCACCGTTCAGTGTGACAATTCAAGAAAGCATTGGAAGTAAAGTAAATAAATAAGTGAATTGATCCTGGGCTGTATCAAAAGAAGCGTGACCAGCAGGTCGAGGGAGGTGGTTCTCCCCCTCTGCTCCGCTCTGGTGTGACCCCACCTGCAGTCCTGCATCCAGCTCTGGGGTCCCCAACATAGGAAGGACATAGACCTGTTGGAGCGAGTCCAGAGGAGGGCCACAAAGATGATCAGAGGGATCAAACACCTCTCCTATGAAGACAGGCTGAGAGACTTAGGGTTGTTCAGTCTGGAGAAGAGAAGGCTCTAGGAGACCTTATTGCAGCCTTTCAATACTTAAGGGGGCTTATAAGAAAGGTGGGACAGACTTTTTAGTAGAGCCGGTAGCAATAGGACAAGGGGTAATGGTTTTAAACTGAAAGAGGCTAGATTCAGACTAGATATAAGGAAGAAATTTTTTACAACGAAGATGGTGAAACGCTGGCCCAGGTTGCCTAGAGAGGTGGTCGATGCCCCATCCCTGGAAACATTCCAGGTCAGGTTGGACGGGGCTCTGAGCAACCTGACTGAGTTGGAGATGTCCCTGCTCATGGCACAGGGATCAGACTAGATGACCTTTAAAGGTCCCTTCCAACCCAAACTATCCTATGATTCTATGACTCTACGTACTATTTAGATATACTTATATGTGTCTGCATATGTAGGTGCATAGAGATATAGGAAATTAATAGAAATTAGGAGAATACATGATTTTTTTTTTCCCCAAATATATTCAGATAATAACCTGTTTTGTATAATAACTTGGAACAATTTTTACAGGCATTTATTTTATTGCATGTATAACACTTGTTTGGGGTTTTGTGAAATATATATCAATTGTTTTTACTAGATATCATTTTTTGGTTGTGTTCTGTCATAAATCTGTATTTGCAGTTTCCTTATCTAGTCTCAACTGTTTGACCTTCTCAATACTGTATGACAAGTAATTGATCAATTACGTTTAAAAAAAAATTGTTGACACAGAATATTATGTAATAATGCACACATTCCCTGGAAGATTTTTCAGGGGGGAAAAAAATTGCAGTTACTATTTCATTTATTTTTATTAACCAAGGAAGTGTAATGCACTTGAATGTGACAACATCAAAATTTTAAACCTCCACCAAAAGAATCATAAAATAAATGATGACACAGAAAAGGGAAAGAGGAAAGGAAGGGAGTAAAAGCTTATAGAAGTGAAATCAGGTGTATAAGAAGGTCTTTGAAAATTTAAGACAATACTCAGAGGACATATAGCTTTAGATTATAACACTGATTTTTTATTCGCTTTTCAAATTCTAATTTGTATCAGCAAAGAATACATAGACTAGGAGGCCTTCAGTATGAACTAGTAAAAATTGCTGATGAATTCTTACCATTTTGTGAACAAAAATGGTCACTGATAAGTCATAACTTTTAAATATTCCTAAAACAATGGCTGATCTAACTCTATTTACAAGCCTGAAACAATGATTTCATGGTTTCATGAACAAGACATTGAAGAGTTTCCAGCTCCCCTTTCATTCCCCTGGCATTTCCTTGGTATGCCTTACATTTTCTTTCCTATAGGACACACAGAGACCTACAGCATCTAGCACTTTTGGTTAATGCATTCACAGCACATTTGTTGCTGTGCTTGCACACTTGTGGTTTGTCCTATGGGAAGACCTCAAGACCAGCCCTAATGTATAGGCACGATTATAGAGTTTTTCTGGCCAGAAGGAGAGATCAGCTCTACCAGTATGATGCCCACAGGTCTGTGGGGGTTTTTTGCACATTTTTAAGCCCGCTAGCATTTGTTGATCTAAATCAGTCCACCTTAAATAGCTTAGCTCATGAGTTACTCATAATCAGATAGAGCTTTACACTTTATCATAATCTACTGACCCAAAACAAGAGGCTATTTTGCACCTTATTTCTTTCTTCCTAGTGCATTGAAATCCACGCTATGAAGAACAAATTTTACGGAGCTTAAGACTGTCTTCCAGTATGGACACTGGTATAAGACTGTGTATTTGGCATTTACAGAAACAAAAAATATTTAAAAGCATTCCTTGTGCTTCAAAAATATTTGCTGACATCCAACAATACAGCACAGTAGCTATATATGCCTAAATTAGTCACGTCTCAAAACACTGACCATTGTAGATAATTACTTGTTTGAAAGAGAGGAAAATCACATTATTTAATGTATTAGTAGAATGTGATCAGAAATTACATTTATATGCTTTATGTGCTTATTTGAGGAGAAAAACACAATCAATGTCAAGGACACTGATGTGCTTCGCCATCTGGTTCTTTGAAAATTAGTGTTAAATGTATATCAGTTTTTCTACAGGAACAAGCCTTTTGGGCACTCTCATACACCGTCACATCATAACCCACAGCAGGCAAAACATACACTGAACATCATACTCATGCTGTGAAATTGCTATTTTTCCCAAGTGTAGTTCTGCCAAGTGTTGAAAAGAAAAAAAAAAGGGAAGAAAAAAACAGGGGGAAAAAAAGGAGAATTAGATTCCAATAAATAAATAAACAAATAAACAAACAAAGAAATAAATAAACAAACCTCACGACAAAAAAATACCTATATCCTAATGCCACCGGACCACTACCAGGTCCAAGAAAAGACAACAGCCAAGTCCTCTGTTGTGTGATATGGCTGGTGAGTGCCGGAGAACATTAAACCTGAGCTGTACCAGTGCAAGCCACTCTGAACAGCCTTGCTGGAGAACCAAAGAGCCGGTGACTCCAGTCTGCTTTGACATAATGTTATCTTGTCCCCAGTCCATACTGGCAGGGTGTCGATATGGTCCGAGTGCTCCTCTTTCCGATAACCACACTGCTTGGCTGGTTATTTGTCTGCTCCAAGCCCTGCCCAGCCACCTCAAACTTATGTCTTGGCTTCTGTATCTCGCTAAGGCATTTCAGCACTATTGCAACTATTTGGCACTGCTTGATATTTATATATATGACAGGGAATTCCCTTTTCCCAGAAATGGCCTGGAAAACTCATAATCACATTCATATAGGTCTTGTCCACTCAGTTTTGACTTCTCATCATACCCCACTTGTCAGAATAACTGAGCAAATTAAACCATGACTGTTTATTAAGTATCATACTTAACCATTTTCCAGATTGACTTCATGAAGTTCAACACATTCATCCAGTCACCTAATCTATCAAATTAAATAATTAGGACATGAAGAATTTAAAGTAGCCCAATCAATGGAGTCAAAAAAAAGTATCTCATCTTTTCAATATCTTTCTTCAACCGCTAAAAGCAGAAAAGTGTCTGTTGAAGCACAGCTGCTGTCGATTTACTAATTCAGATGCCTGTTTCTGGGCCAAATGCACACTGGACTGCATGTAAATCCCATTATTGGCCTTTTTCCCAGAGTCACCTGGAATTAAACTTGAATGGAGTTACTTACATGCTTATTTATCACCCTTCTAAAAGGCAAATGTTATTTCCAGTGCCTCACTGCCCAGATCACCTGGGAGTGAAAAAGTTTCATGCTGCTGAAACTCCTTATTCAGCCTTGCCTGACATGTCAGTATCCTGGACTAAGACTAAAACTAAAACTAAAAAAAACCCACCCCAAACCAAAAAAAAAACCCAACAAAAACCCAAAACAAAAACCAAGATTTTTTTTCTTTCTTTCTACAGCAAGCAGATCTTTTCCACATACGTAAATGAGATCAAAAGATTGGACAGGGATAACTGGAGTATCACATTCAGCCTACTGCAATTGCAAGTGAAAAAAGGATAGAGGTTTAATCCAAAAGGGTCAACAGAATATTGAATTCATATGCTACCATATACCACAGCCACAGAAAGCTTCCCACCTCTTGGTTTGATCTACCATTTGAGCCTCAGTCTTTTTGTATTCACAGCATCTTCAATTACAGGGGCACTCCTTGCCTAATGCTAATTTTCTATGTGCTAATTCTAAAACCTACATTAGACAGCTTGCTGAAGTAACAACTCACAAACGAAAGTCACAAAATAATGGCATGCACCAATTTTGCTGAGCCTTAGGAGTCTCTAAAATTGCGGAAAGCATGAAGAAAGAAAACCATATCAGGATCAATCAATCCATCTTTCATTCCAAGCAGTGTGCAGATAGGAGGCATGAGAGCGAGAGGAAGATGAGCTGAAAACAGGATCTATGCAGTTTGTCTCCCACTCTTTTTTGACAGGTATATGAAATCTTCAATCAGAGAAACTGGAGGAGGATTAGTTTCATAAAACTGGTGTTGCACAGTACTTGTTTTAAAAGGTATCTCATATGAAGGATCAATTTATTTACCATATTGTCATTGATGTTCAAGACACCAGAATCCTCTGCAGCCATGTAATTCAGCAGAATCAGTCAAAAACTGAAACTGTAGCTATTTAACAGTAAGAATCATTGCCTCTTGTGAAATAACTAAACAATCTAAGACTGAGTATCTGATTGTCTCCAAAACATGAAGACTCGATTGAATAAAAAGATGCTGTTCTGATAACATTTATCTGATCCTGTTTAACTTATCTCAGCATTTCAGAGGTGATCTGTTTAGTTATTAAACTCACATATCACATCATATAAATGTTTGCCTTTTCAGATTTCTAAGGCAAGTCTAACATTTCTACGGTAATATAGTTTTTCGTTGAGCTAATCAGAACTTTAAACCATCCACAGCCAATTTAATAGTAAGAACCAAAACTTCACATCAAATGTAAACATTAATCAATTTTATGGTAATAAAGTCATACCAGTAAATTGGCAGTTAAGGTTTTTATTTAGTTTAATATGTCTGTGATTATATTGTGTATATTCAGACTATGGAGATATCAAATAAACCTCTGAATTCCTAATCATATGAATAAGAGTCCCTGCACTAGTAGAGCATATCAGCATTCAAAGCCAACCACAAAATGGCTCATTCTGATGTCTAAAGATCTTGAAACTCCATTTTCGCTGTAATGCAATTATAGAAAATCACACATACTCAGAAGAAAGCAAATACTAGGATCCAGACCCCAAAAGGCACTTAAGGACCTAACTTCAAGCACATTAAGCAGGTATTAGGTATTTACATACCTTTGTGGATCTAGGACTAAACCGCTTTCAATTTTCTTCTGCTTATTAAATGAACAATAACAGCTTATTCTGGACCCTGTACCATAGACTTAGCTATTGTCACAGGAAATGTTTTTGCCTGAAAGCGTGCGCTGAACTTTACCCATGGGATCGGTTTTGAAGAGAAAGAAAAAAGGGCAAGATTGGAATGTATCTATTTAACCAGCTGATGCGACCGGCAGGAGGGTGAGAAGGGAGGGGGGGCAGCTGCCGTTGCCACTTTTTCGTTTGTCACCCCCAGGGAATCTGGCGTGGGCAGCTGCAGGAGCCATGCCTTGGCCCGCTCCGGTTTGCTACCTCACCTTCCTACTCAACAACCTGTCGGGTACTGCAAGAGGGCTGCCGAGGGAAAAATAGAAAAAGGCAGCTGGGCTGCGGGGAGCTTGAAAAGATACAGCTGCTTCCGCAAGAGCCGAGGCTTTCCCGGGGAAGGGGAGTAGGCTGCTGCTTGTGCAGCCAACCTGCAACTGCTGCAAGCGCAGGAGACCCTGGTCACATCGAAAGGGATGCTCTTCCCTGGGCGAGGGACCCAACCCCTCAGTCCAGCCACTGCATCCCAGCTGAAACGTTACGGACCGACGCAGGAAGGAGAAATGGAAATGGCGTTTCCATTCAGGCATGTGTCCGTGGTGAATCGAACAAAAAAAATGAACTTTCAGTTAGAAAGATACGGAAAGCTGTTGAGGAGAGGAAGGTAACAAACCAAATTTCCCTTAGCACAAACCCCACGGACTCGAAAGTCCTGAGCTGAGAGCCTCACCCTGCTAGTCTCACATTTTATGTACAGTGGTCAACTGGAAACAAGACAGCTTCATGTTCCTGCACCTCCATTTAGAGCTCCCAGAGTCAGAATGATTTTGTATCCGCGATCCCACCCACCTAACTACATTGGTCATTGGCTGCATTTTCACTAAAATCATCTGCTTTGACAAATAAAAGATACTAAAGTTGAGCTTAGAAGTTTGATACTATAAAGACATCAGCTATAGCATATGCCTTTTGTTCCATGCTGACCCGGTGGATTACCTGGCAATCTCATTTTTTCAAACACTTAAACCACAAGGAAAAAAAAAATCTATCCTCACCATCAATAAAGGAAGCTAATGGTGACAAATTAGTTGACATGGCAAGTACAATACTCTTTCAAAGAACCCTTCTATTTTATGCCTCCTTCTAGCACAAAGCTATTATGTTCCAGTCTACAGCTCCATTGAAGGCTATTATAAAAAAACCACCCTCATACAACTTATCATACTGTAACAACCTCAGTGCCCTAGATATCCTGTTCCTAAGGATTCTGTTGTATTTCTCACTGCATGAACTTTGAAAACATGGGTAAGAGTTATCAGCATTTCACACTACTAACCTTGCAGGTGTCCCTTGAATCGAAAAAGACCCAGGCAGCTACATTTAGCTCTACTTCTGCAATTGCAACTTAGGAGTGTTCCATTCATTAAAAGAAACAAACAAATGAAAAACCAAAGCTTTCTGAACTCAATGTTCCATCCCGTTATTGCAGAAATATGCTGGCTCTGTAATTTACCATTACACTTTATTTACAGTGATCTAATGCATGCAAGCCAGTATCTGCATTGTTGTTTTCAGGTTTCTTCTCTCAGACTGACTTGTTTCTGCAGTACTTTGATGTTTTAGCCTCAGGCCGTATGCAGTATGTCATTCACAATCAAATTTTATCAATTCCTTGTGACACGTATTGGCAAGCTAAAGAGAGAAAAAACTCTTTGGTCAGAAAAAAAATTAATGTTATGGTTGAAAAATTGAAATTCAGGTTGCATGCAGGAAGCAGGTTATGGTATAACTGTAGCAGCTTTAATGGGTTACATAACCATTTGATACCCACAATAAAATGGAGCAAATTAAATTTCTAGCAGTTCTCAGGTCATTTACACTTATTCACATTAATAAATTACACCTACTTAGTCCTTTATAATAAAACTCCTCCTCATTGAAAGCTATTATGCCAGATAATTAAGAACAGTGAGGATCTTGGGTGTAGAGATTTAAAAATATTTACTGTTACAATTAATTTAAAACCATATATGAATCTCAAAACAGATTAACACATATAACACGGTATGTCGGTTTAGTGATGTTTGCCAACCATGTAGTGACGCCAGATTTATTCATACAAAAGTTGGCTTTCGTTATCGTCAATACTTTAGGACATTTCTTCTTCGGTAATTCTACTACATAATGCTCCTTTTCAATGTAGTTTAACATTTGTCGTTGCCATCTTGTCCCTTTCTAAGCCTTAATCATGTTACTAACTAGAAGTATGAGGGACATTCAAGGTTGTATTAAGTAGTTATCTAAATTGTTCACAAAGTCCATCATCCACTTTTCCCCTATGCAAACATCAGGGACAATATTTCTTAAAACTTGTCAGGAGTAGAGTAAAATATTCAACCACATAAAGATGATACTATAAAAGCTTGAAGAAATCCTAATCATACATTGTGAACTTCTGCAGACAGAGCACTAAATGGACTGTCATTTGAGTGGGCCTTACTTTTCTGAGATCTTAATTTTAGCTTGTTTAAAACGCATTTTAAAATAGCATCTGAGCGCATCCTTTGTAAGTGCTTACAAGGAGAGACACAGAGAGATTTTTTAATCTCAGTGAGAGCCGTCATGGATATGGATACACTAATACTATTCAAATAAAACTCCTGAGAATACACACAATGCCCTCCTGCTAATAAATGTAGCAAAGTTGTGTTTGTTTTGAAGTTCTTTTGTATTAATTATTTTAACATCATGAAACTGAGCCCAGGGAATCATTATTCGGGCATTTTTATCACTGACAGCTGGATGCTAATGTGGATTATTTTTATATTGCCCGACTGTATTTCAACAAATTAAGCTACAATTGTGTCCTCATTTTGAACATCTTTATAAAATAGTTGTCTTTTTCATTACTTGTTTTGTAATGTTGCCTAACCAGTAGTATTACACGTTCTTAAGGAAGCTCCAGCATAAAAGAGACAATGAACATGCAACATCTTTGATCAAGCCAACCACTTTCAATATATGTACCAGGTGTATAAAACCCATTAACTTACACGTTTATCCATCTGTAAAGGCATGCATTATTTTACACTCAACTATTTCATTTCCTGCAATGACAAAAAAATACCTAGAGGAGAAACACACTCCTGTATTCTTTCCTGGAATTGCTTCACGCATCTATGTCTGTGTCCAAGCCTTGTTGAAGTGTGGTTATTTTGACAATCCAGTCAAGAAAACAACAGTTTTCTTCTTTTAAGACAAAGTTAAAATTTGCAGTTCTCTTAATTGTGTTTTTGCACCTATAAATTCTTATAAATGAAAGAAATTAATGGAATGAGATGAGAACAAGTTTTAACTCTTTTTGAAGTTGTGGCTTGGGGTTATTTTAGTTGTAAATAATATTTATATCAGATGCATTACTGCATGGAGATTGAAAATTTGATCAGTAAATCTTTTGCACCAAAATCACATTTCTAACATAAGAGTTTACAGTCTTTAGCTGGGAAAAGTTAGCACAAATGAGGACTGGAATGGTCTGGTGCATACTCTTGAACACAGGTTCATACCCGAAAGTTACATAGCTACCTTTTCTGTCTCTAAAGAGTTCTCTAAACTTTTCTAATTTCTAATGGAAACTCTGTTAACTAAGTTATCATCACAGAATTATGAACAAAACCATTTAGATGTAAGTACTAAAATGGTTTCAATGCTTAATGAGAAATAAGATATGAAAAACAATACTCTGACCGTGAACCAAGACCACCTTCTGAATGAATGATTTTTTGGTGTCATACAAAACTCTAAGATCTGAACCCAGTCATGAGGTACCACCTTCTGTAAGGGCATAAATTTATGAGAAAGTTTATTCCTAAGTGCCAGAAAAGAAGTACCAGAAAATTCATGTTTCCAAAATTTTAATCTAATTTATCACGTAAAATGTAGAGAGGAGGAAAGAGAACATTCATCTACATCTACGACTGGTAAATAAGACAGACTATAGTACAGTAGAAATGCAATTTCATGAGCTTTCACAATATTTCCTGTATTTTTCCTCTGTAAGTCATGGTTTGGTTTGGTTTGGTTTTGATGCTAATTATAAGGCAAAAAGTGTATTTCCAAAGGAAAGCTTTTCAAAATTTTAAATATTTGTATTTGATACAACAACAGAATTACAATTCCTGCCCCCCCCTTTCCCTTTGTAACTTTATTCTATCAAAAGAGGTCTGCATAAAACTTCATTTAAAGTAAAATTATTCTTATTCTCATTTAATCTGTAAATCTCAGCACAGCTCTAAAAGGGCTAGGATACTGACTATGCCATATAGCATTTTTTATTATTTGACATTCTCCGTAGAATTTCTGTGTGTACGTGGTCATAACGGAAACAACAGCCCTATTTCTATTTTTTTTTCTCTTGAGGCCATGGAGTTATTCCAAAGATTAACTTAACCCATTATATTTATGATAGCAGATTGTATCTGGAGGTTATACGATGGATTCATCCGTGAGCTGTAGCTGCTTTGCGTCTCTCTGGCACCGCAAAGCCGCTGTAAGTTCTCTGCACTGGTTGGCTTTGCAGCTGCTTGCTGCTGCCAGCATGACACAAAGCAGCAAAAGCATCCTGGTGAATCTGGTCTGCACCCCGTAGCCCTTAGCTTAGATATATATCTTTACATATCACTGTTTAGGACTTTGGAAATTTGGTTTACAGACCAGACAACATAATGAGAAGAACAGGACAGACAGACCGACAAGTTGACTAGCTAGCTTTTGTTAAGGAGTTAGATACAGATGTAGTTCAAAGCCTTTAGACCAGGCATTCCTCACGTATTTCTCAAGGATTTATATACTGTATATACAGCACATTACAGAGATATCATGATTTCTCATTGCCCGTGCTAAGTCCTTGCCTTCCAGAGGTTTTGATTAGACCTTGACTAAATTACAGCACACTCTGCTTCCTTCCATGAGAAATACTGTTTTTTTTCTTTTACAACCATAACTGTTCTTCTGCTGTTTGGATCAGTTTACATCTTAGTTTTATTTTTTTTTCATCTGTTAAAGATGATAGCTTTCTCTGAGTAAGCCTAATCTGAGTACTCAGGTTTTCATCTATGTTGCCATGCTCTCATTGAATCCAGAAGTATCAGCTTGCCCTAAGCACTTGAGAGCTCAGGAAGGGAAGGCGACCTGCTTCAGGCATTCACAGAATGTTTCAAAAACCGCCAATCCACTGTGATTACTTCCAGCTGTACCTTGAGTACTGCTTGAAGGATTTCTGGGCTGTGTCAGGAAGAAGAGACTATCTTTGTATGTCTCCAGAGTTAGCTGTACTATCCTCTCTAAGTCAGAAGAGCGAACGGTTACCATGGCATGTGGGTCAAATGACTCAGTATAAAAGTCTGTCCTTTTTTTTCCCCTCAGAATTAATTAAAAGTCCCTTTAGTGGAGCAAGGCAAAATAAGAGATAGTGCCTATTGTAGTTCTTTAACTGTTTTTTAATTTTTCCCCAAACAAAATAATCTTTCAGAATTGCTAACATGCTGAGTCTTATTCTGACCAACTAAATATATCCAAGAAATACTCCAGGCATAACTACTCTAGTTATACAAATAAAACTATTTTGTGAAACCAGATAAGACATGTATATGATTTCTTTCTTTTGCATGTACTTAGAACTGCAGAACTAATTATTACAGCAAAGAAAATGGAAGAAAACTGTTAACCATTTCTAGCTCTACAATGTTAAAAGAGATGTTTTTATTTTCTTTTATTTTTTTTTAAGGCGTGGAGGATTAATCTGTGCTTTTAAAATTGAAAGATCTATTCCCATGGTGGCTATGAGTGTCTGGGCAAACACTGTGTTTAGCATAATGAAGTTACAAGATGGCTTTCGCTTGTTATGCAAAATACTCCCTATGGTGAAGGTAGGAATAATGGTCTTGTTTACGGGCACCATATACCTTTGTCATGTAAACTTTAAAGTTAACTGGTGATATGAAACCTGTGGCACTATGACTGTAAAAGCATATTTTTTTAAGTCAGTATAGTTATCGCTATATGGAATCAACCAAATGATGCATATAGATAGATGTAGACATACATAGAAAACTCTGAAACACATTACTTTTCAAGTAAAAATAACCCCCATCTGTTTTGAGGACCTATTCTCAAGTTCTGACTAACTTTGGGATTAGTCCTTCCAATTTCACAGAAAGCCACGTACAGATTCCTTGTTCACTCAAAAGCTTAGGCTGGGTCAATTTATTCCTATACTATAATGGCTGAAAATGGAGATGCCTTAGGGTATAATCTTTCTATGAGGAAAGAAAAGTTTATTTTTAACATACTAAAAAAAATTGGTTTTATTTTATTTTGTCAACATAGTAACATTTCACAATATTCACTGAGTTACTTTCTTTTCATATTAGGGACTTTTATTTTGTTGGGTATTTTTGTGGGGAGGAGAGGGGGAATTGAGATGGTGGGATGTCTGGCCAATAGATTGAGAAAAGTCACCATAAAAGGAAGAATCAGGATTTTAGCTCAGTGCCGTAAGATCTCTGGGCAAGAGTATTGCCGTCAGCAGTATTTCTCATGTATACAGTGTCTTTCTGTTTCCAAAGACAGCATCAGTAATGCTTCTGCTGCATGGGAATAGAATACAAGTCTATTCCACCGATGGAGGTTTGGCCCTTCCAAACCACAGTGAAAATGCTTACACCTGAGCTGGTCACCCAAGGCTTCCTCTACAGTCAGGGGACAAATGGACATGTTTACAGGATAATTCGTCTCAACTAGTTCTGAGAAGAATGACACCCTTGAATTTTTTTTTTTTTTTTCCCCCTTCTCCTCTCTGGACTATAAAGAGAGCTGAGGATATCTAATCTGGCTATAGGCATCTAAATCCAGACGGATAAATTCTTCCTTTGATCTTTATCCACTGATAAGCTTAAACAGGATGCTCTATTCATAAGGTTGTCTGTTTCTGCTTGGTAAGACAAGTTTTGTGAAAAATAGGCAAATAACCATCCCGTGCCTCTGGAAGTACAATCTGAAGATGAACAAGAGTTTGTAACAGCCCGTAACCCACTTACAGACAGCAGGGGCCAGGAGGCTCCTGCGCTTGGTCCTACAGAAGTGCTGGCCCAGACCAGCACTCATTGCACAAGATCTGTGCTCACACCTCCCACTCTGAAGGATACCATTGAAAGAGGTATACATTTACCATAAGCACCTTATATATTCCTAACCCAACCTGTTGAGCTACTAGAACTTATTAACCCATATCACCTAGCCACATGATAAAACCACTGTTACTTGCAAACAGAAGTACAGTCCTTTGCCAGGTTGGTAAAGTCACATCTTGTCGAGAATAATTGAGAAAAATGAGAGGTGAACCACTTTGCACTCTCAGAAGGTGGCGATGGCAGAGCAAAATTAAGGCCAAAACACAGTCCTGCTCCTCAAACAATATACTTCCCGATATCTCATACCTTGCTCAGCCCTGTCACTGGACACTTGACAAGAACTCAGGACATTGGAACAGTCTCGACATGACTGGACTTGTTAGAGATAAACCAGATGTTAGTTTACCGAATGGGATTTTTACAGAGCAGTTCAAGATTACAGGTGAATTAAAAAATAATATCTCAGCAAAATCAGCTCGGACTTACTATAGGTATTTTTAATCTGTATTCAAACCAAATACTAATAACCACACAGGTTTACCAAAAAAAAAAAAAAAAAAAAAGAAAAAAATGGTTTCAACTCAATAATTACAAGAAGTTCAGACAGTTAAGTTAGCTGCTGCATTTAGCAGACCTTGGTGAATACAGCCCAGGCTGCACTTTTGTTGAGAGCCAAAAATAATTATGTGTTCTGTAACAGTAGAAAAGTTACCGTGTAATTACATGAAACTAGAGAATGCATTTGATACTTATGTACAATAATCTAAAAGCACTGACAATAGTACTAATGACTGAATAAAATAAACCCGCACAGCCATGGCAACCTGTTCTAACACATAGTTTGGAAAGATAATACTGGCAGGAAAGAAGGCACAGCACAAGTTGTTTTCTTCCTTTTTTCTTTCTTCTTTTTTTTTTTAAGAGAGTATTTGCTCTTGAAAACATACCTCCTTGGCTCATTAAAAAGCAGAAGAGCCTATAAAACAAAACCAAGAAAGCCTTCCTCCTGATTGGACGTGCTACATCTGAAGCTAAATATAAATTATCATTGAAGCAAGATGGTTAGCAAGGGTCTTTTGAGCAGCATGTGGCTCTTCAGCAGTTCTAGTGTCTCCCCATGCTGGAAATGTACCATGTGTCCGGCAGGAAAGTTGCTGAAAAATCTCAGCCTCCAGCTGCGGGAGGAAGCAAGTCAACCAGCACTGCGGAGGTCAGTGTTGCCCCATCATCCGGGGCTGCAAATACATGTTTGGGTACCAAAACCAGACCTCATCACCTGAGCTTTCCCTTGGCATCTGTCTCCAAACTGGATGCTACCTATCTGGTGACTGTCAGCCTTATGAACGTAAGGAAATCTGAAAAGCACTGGAATTATAAAATAAAACTTTCTCTTGTATGATTTTGCGTCACTTTCATGAGAATAATTTGCTTTTCCAATTACAGCTGAGAGTAGTGAGAGTGCTAACACTACAGCACTGAGCTTTTCCCATATTATTAAGAGAGCTTTCCTTGAAAAGACATTAAGGGACTTGTTTTCTGTATTTCTCTGTTAGTCAGAAAGCAGCCGCTCATTTTTGCAACACAAATAACTTTGAGAAAATATCACAGAGATTTCCTTCTGCTGTTTTATATGAAAGTTTAAGCACACTAATTCCTAAAAACTTTTGTTTAGGTTTGTAATAAATGACCAGTACTACTGTAATTAAAAAAAATAATTTTGGTTTCATGGAACAAGATTGTTTGGCTATGACTTCTAAAAGGTATGAATACATAAAATATTTTATGAGGCTTTTAAACACTTGATGATAGAGATTCAGCATGGTCTATTCTCATGCTGGATGGCCAGGAACAAGAGGCCTATTTTATTGTTCCCTGTAAAACCAATGAAATGGAACCAATTGAAATATTGTGCACAGAGTCACAGACACAGGATAATAGTGCTTTTCTGAATGGTAAGAACACAACAAAGTGCATCTCAAGAGCTTTGTTTGTATGGAGCAGACCTCTCCTCAGAATGGACTGTCTGAAGAGGCTTTGCTTAATGCACTGTTTAATGGCATGGCTCTTCAAGCTCTCCCCACTCCATTATGACATGTGCACTACTGCTCCTTGGCTATGAGAACAGAAGCAAAACAACAGGAAAAAAGGCTGTGGTTTACTTAACCCAAATGACTTCCACTCATTTCCCAAAATGCCCAAGTATCTAACAACGGAAAATGTTAGACCACATCAACATTCACAACATATGAACTTATAATCATGGAGGTGGCGGGGGGAAGACCTTCTACATATTAAAGACTTGTTTATGTGGTGGAAGTGATAGGATTTTCACTAGAAACTGAAATCACAGAAACCTTGTGATTGTGATGTTATGTGTGAAGTACAAATTGCAAAGTAACGACAAATCTTCTGTTACTGCTCTACAGCCTGAATGCATAAATAAGGTACAAATTTGATATAGTAATCCTTCTACAGCAATTTGTACTCCTTTTGTTTTTATGAACTGGGTTCTTGAATGCCTTAGCAGAACTTGAGAGTGTAAATACCTCTAATAATTATATGTGTGCACTGCTTATGTAAGCACACATTCTAGCCAGCATTTCAAATTATATGGTATAGTGAAGTGGTGAGCACCACTAATTACATAAAAATGCTTGTCGTCTATGAAGTACTGTTTTTGTTTTCAATAAAGAATGACCAGGGCATGAGGTGAAGGAGATGTAGAGAAACATTGCTTTAAGAGGGAATTGTGCTTTGCTTCAAACAGTCTGTCCATTTTCACAAAGAAATCAGACTGTGTTAGGGCATATGCAAGTGAATTCTTCATGAAGTCTGGTATGTAATGCATTGAATCCTGAAGGCTTAATTGTAAATTATTGCAAGAGAACACTGGGATCCCAATCCAATCCTAATGGGGATACCGTAGCAACTAGACAATTTCTTCCGCTTTCTGGCACAAAGAATAGATAAAATATAAAAGACAAAAGATTAAAGACAAAAGAAAAGAACATACTGTACTAGTGCCATCTGATTAAATGTAATTGACTGTTAAGTTTAACTGATCAGAAAGTTGGAATTATGGAACAGTCAGTGTAATATACTGTTTTTCAAAATACCCAAGATCATTAGACTAGAAGCGCACTTTTATCTTCCACTGCAAAAGATCAGTAGTATTCTTAATTAAATAATTACCCCTTAACATCTACATTCTGAGTACCTTCAAGAAAAACCTCAGATGAACATATTTGATGTAAAAGTCTTCCCCATAGTCATGGGTGATGGCTTACATATTATGTAAAATTATTTTTCTGACTTCTTCCATGATTATTTATCATCTGAATAATGAAGAAAGTATATTTTGAAATAATATATGGCAAAATCACTACCCATTTTTCCCTACACAAATGATGGCACTCATACCATATTACTGTGTCTCCTTTGTGACCAGGACCACTGAAGCTGAGAGACAAATTGGATTTCGTACCATTCGTTGGCTGTGGTTAACAGGCTATACGTCTCTTTTCCGTACTTCAAGGTATGCATTACTCCTCATCTCCCAACAGTCAACAGAGAGAAGAAGCTGCCATCTCACATTAGGCAGCGGTAGTTCAGTAAGTGGTCTGCCTTTCTCAGGCAACGAGACCTCCTCTCTCCACTGGTGGTGGAGGAAGCTGAGGACTGCAAGCTCTGGGCCAGTTGGTCCTTTGTCTTTCCAGTTGTTTTCTTCTCTCCACCCCATACACAGACTTCTTGTCTTCCCACTTATAACTGCACGCCTCCCTTGTATCTCGATGCTTGTCATCTCTAGCTTCTTCTTTTGTGTCCTTTCTCCCACA
Organism: Astur gentilis; assembly: GCF_929443795.1. Taxonomy (NCBI): domain Eukaryota; kingdom Metazoa; phylum Chordata; class Aves; order Accipitriformes; family Accipitridae; genus Astur; species Astur gentilis. The sequence goes on from NC_064892.1 coordinate 2,290,335, forward strand.
TGCTCTTCCTTATGATACCCATAGTTCAGCATAATCTAACCTAGTCCTCTACACCCCATCTTCACATAATATCTCTACAGCAGCAGAGCTTCAATTCAGGTTAAAATGTTTCCACTTGCTAGTTTTTCAGACTGTTGACAGCTAAACTTCCTGCAGATGAAGTACTAGGGAAAATGTTTGTGTGTACATATTTATTTCTATTTACTTGTGTAGCAATCTGAAAACCACATTAAGTACTTTTATAAAAAGAACTTAGAATACAATGTAATAAAAAGATAAAACTTGAGTACCCTGCCTTGTATAGAGATTCACCGTATCCCTAGTGTGTAACATCACAATAGAGAAAATTGAGAGCTGAGTTTGGGAAACCAGAAGAATGCAAACTTAAAACACACCATAATATTTTTTCTTTGACTCCCTATAACAGACATTTGTCTCTGTAGGACCTTCTTTTGGATGTCTCCATTCATTCATTTCAGGGTTTTGCAAAGTCCTCCACACACAAGTTTTTTATACAGCCTTGTGCATTAAAAAAAAAGTCATTGACAATTCAAAGAAAATATTCAATTCCACATGAAAGTGTCCTGTTTCCATTGTACTTACACACACGGGCACACACAGATTTTTTTGCAGCACATATCTATTATTTCAAGTATAGTTAGTATTTACTAGTTGTTCAAAAATTAAAGTTTGTGTATAAAGTGGCATACAGAAGCTGTATTTTGAGCCTTAAATTAATGCCAAAGAGTGTTGAAGTTGGCATTTATGTATACAAAAAAACCCCGAGACCTAAAAGAGTAATACGTAATAGCTGATATTGAATTTATTACACAGCTCAACTAAATCCTCTACTCACTTTTTGTTAACAGACCAAAAAAGGATTCAGCATAGATCAGGAAAATTGGCTGCAACATTTTAATTAAAAAGGGAACATTTTTGTCTTCTGCATATCTTCAGAGGTTTATTTTTTTTAAAATTTAAAATTTTTAGTTTATTTGTGATTGCTTTTACAGCATGGACCAGGCAGGGTTTAAAACTGACATATTAAGGACTTCTTAAAACTGAGCTGTCATTCTTGCTGTTGTTCCCTACCCCTCGGCCTTGTATTCTTCTCTTTGTCTTACAATTCCCAAGCTACTTCTGCCACTCTTCAGGCTGTTTTTTTGGCCAGAGCTGCTAACTTCAAAAGAAAATCATAATGAACTGATTTTCACTTTTTTTTTTTAATCCAGGATTAGTAGGCTGCATTGACAATTAAGAGCTGTTGGTATTCTTTCTCTTCTAATCTGTGGGTACTCTCCTGTTGGGTCTATTATCTTCTCAGCCTTTGTTTTACTACTTAATGCTGTTAGCAAATGTCAGTGTTTACCACTATCACAGTTTGTTTTACTGCAGGAAATGCTTTCAGTTGAATAGAAATGATAGGTGAAATGCCATTAGAGAAACCGTGTTAAGCACTGAGACTCAGTCCTTCAGGATGATGTTTTTACTATTATTTTATAGCTCCCAAAGGATTACCCTTTCCTGATAGACAGAAAAAGTGAAAATTTTAATACACTATTATGACCTATCTTCCCAGTACTTGCTTCACATTATCTCCCAAAGAATAGAGAGGACACAGTGAAAAAAAAAGAGAGCATTTCCATAATGCATCTAACCACCAACAGACAAATTTTCTACTGCTCTTGAACTTGGTGGAAGTTCTGCAGCAAATGTACCGTTAGGAGAAACACATTGCCAGTTCTGCATAGTGTGTGCTGTACCACTTGTCCTAACCTAACCGTGTCATGAGAAGGGAAGGGAAGGGAATGCAGGGGAAGAAAAGGGGAAAGGGAAAAGGGAAAGAGAAAGGGGGAAAGGAAAGAAGAAAGGGCAAAGAGCAGGCAAAAGGAAGGGAAATACATGAATATGTGTCTGTCTGTTTGCTTAATATGGCTGAACTTAGATACAAAACAAAAGTTCATGGAACAGCTGTATAAAAGTAGAAAATATATACAAACTAAATAAGTGTATAAATATAGTCATTGTACTGGGACTGGCTGGGGTGGATTTAATTTTCTTCATAGCATCCGGTATGGTACTGTGTTTTGGATTTGTGACAAAAGCAGTGTTGATAACACCAGTGTTTTGGCTATTGCTAGGCAGTGCTTGTACAGCCTCAAGTTTGTTGGGGTTTGGGGTTTGTTTTTTCTTTTGTTTCCCTATTCTGCTTCTCTCAATGAGTAGACTGAAAGTGAGAAAAACTTTGGGAGGGGACAAAACCTCGGCAGTTAACCCAAAATGACCAAAAGGATATTCCAAGCAACATAATATCCTGCTCAGCAGTAAAAACTGTGGGGAGGTAGCCATTGCTCACAGTCTAGCTGGGCATCGGTCTGCTTGTGGGAGGTGGAGAGTGATTGCCTTCACATCACTTGTTTGGGTTTATTTTCTTCTTCCTCTTTCCTCCACGTCTTAAAATGTCTTCATCTCACCCTATGAGTTTTCCCACTTTTACTTTTCCTGCTCGCTCCCTTGTCCCACTAGAGCAGAGGTGACCAAGCGAGCGGCTGTGTGATGTTTAGCTGCTCATCAGGGTCAGCACACCACCGTATAAAAAAATTAGTATTTTCAGGTTTCTGAAGAAGAAATATTTTTTTTGCCTAGCAAGAATAAGAGGAAAGATGACACTTCAAGTGGTGGGAAAGGGGTCTGCCAAGAGGGTGTTATAGGTTTGTGTGGCACAGGTTCTTTTTGGTAGCAGGTCAGGGTCCGCAGGGCCGGCTCCTGGGAGAAGCTTCTAGAATTTTCCACAGCTTGGAGCTGGACCTGTCTCTGGCCCAGGCCGAGCCCCTCAGCAACGGCAGTAGCGCCTCTGGGAGAACAGATTTCCAAAGGGGAACTCCCCGTGAGGGAGTTGGGGGAGTGGGATGTGAGAGGAACCCCTCTGCGGATCCCGAGGTCAGGGAGAAAGGAGGGGAGGAGGTAGATGTCCCCTGTGGCCACGGTGAGGCGACAGGCTGTCCCCCCAGCCCGCAGAGGGGAGCGGGGGAGCAGATGCCCACCTGCAGCCCGGGGAGAGCGGAGCCCACGCCGGAGCAGGGGGTGGAGGCCCCACAAGATGGCCACCGCTCCCTGGGAGCAGGCAGGGACTGAAGGACTGCGGCCTGAGGGAGGGACCCGTGCTGGAGCAGTTCGTGAAGGACTGCAGCCCATGAGAGGGACCCCACAGCGGAGCAGGGGCCGAGCGCGGAGTCCTCCTCCCCCTGAGGAGGAAGGAGCGGCAGAGACAAGGGGTGAGGAACCGACCCCAGCCCCCGTCCCCTGTTCCCCTGGGAGAGAGAACCGGGAGTGGGGCTGAGGCGGGGAGGAGGGAGAGGTGGGGGGAAGGTGTTCCAAGATTTGGTTTTACTTCCCATGATCCTTGTTTTGGTTTGATTAGTAGTAAATTGAATTGATTTTGTTTCTTCCCCAAGGTGAGCCTGTCTTTTGCCCGTGACCATAAGTGGTGAGTGATCCCTCCCTGTCCTCGTCTCGACCCACGAGCTTTTTCTTTATATTTTCTCCTCATCCCACTATGACCGGATGGGGAGGGCAGAGTGAGCGAGCGGCTGTGTGGTGCTTTGTTAACAGCTGGGCTTAAACCATGACAGAGGGATAATGTAATTTATAGCTCATATGGTCATATATACTCATACGTCCTATGAAGATAATCTGAAATTTGTGGGGGGTATATAAGCATGAGTACTGAATATGTAAATATTCATTGTACAGGTAGAGAGAACAGGAAGTGAGAAATTATTTAGGATTACAGGAACACACTTAGAATAAGAGAAAGACCAGCTTTTCCTTCTGTTAATATTTTTGTCTCTAGAATTAATCAGGTAAAATGAGAAGGTTCCACCCTCTAACAATGTGGGGACTGGTGGTTAATGAACATTCTCAGCAATGGAAGATCTTAGTGGACACTACATTTTCCTGTTAAAAACTAGTCAAAGACTTAATCTGAGTCAGAATTTCTTCAACTGTTGGGTGTTAAATATGACTAATTAAGATTACAAATTTAGATTTGCAATAGTAAACAGGAGTTCCTCCCTACAGCCTGAGGTTACATGTCACTCTATTTAAATCATGTGATTTAAATCATAGCCTTCTCATTAGTTTATACCACAACACCTTCTCATTAGTTTATTCCACAACAGCTAGCTTAGTATTTAACTGTATGATTACTTTTGTGAATTGCTTTCATCAATAACTCATTTTCTCTACCCACAGTATATGAAAATGAGAAGTTATCCTTTGTAAAGTTTATTCTGAATGCATATAGACTTGGATTAGTAAAAAATAGGATGCAAAAGGCTGAAGGAAATGCTCTCAACATGAAGTTTGGAACAAAGCTAATTGTCTATTTAAAATATTAGTCAATTGTTATGAATTATATTTAGCATTGTAACATTAATTATAAAAATAAAAGATAAAACCAAAGATTTAAAATGGACAAATACTTATTTGTAGCTTACAACAAATGCAAATATTTCTAAATGCTGCAGCTATTTCACAGCAAGCATTTTTTTTCCTACCTTGTACCGAAGTGGTAGTGAATGTCAAGCTAGTTAATCATGGCCTTTTTTTCTAACTCGTAACCTTTTCCTGTAGCTTTCCTTTCTACACTGCCTCAATCTCCATTAAAGCTATACAGGCTGCTCAAAAGGTAGAGCTTGCTAAAAGCACTCATGGGAGGGCCAATGTGTAAAATGCATGTAACAGTTCATTATCTTTAGGAGTAAGTACAAGCAGCATTGTGAGAATATTTTAAATAAGCAGTGAATAGACAATACAAACCAATACAGGCTGGTCCTAATGTATGTGGAAGGATTTTTATTTTTAATGACTATTTTACTACATTTTGGTTGACTTGATTAAAAATTTTTTATATATATATGAGCCTTTGTAAAGTGTTTTCTAACACAAAGCAGCAGGGAAAATAATTTGATAGAAAAACAAATCAAGAAGTAAATAACTGCAATCATATTGTGCACACAGAGCTGTGCACTGCACCAGTCAAAGTGAATAAATCAAACCAGTTAATGGATTTCAGTTACCATGTATTATACTTTTTATTGCTTGTCTGTGGTCTTTTTGTTTGGTTTGGTTTTGGGGTTTTTTTTTGCGAAAAGGCTATGTATAGTCAAAGTCACTTGCCCATTGAATCTACCGATAAGAATTACCTTACTGACTCAAAATTTCCCTTTGACCAAGCAGCTGTACTTGGTACATGGTATGGACCTATCCTTTGAGAGTTATAGCTAGGTATTTGCTACCTCGATAGAAGTTCTATGGATAAATTAATAAATAAAATGCCTATGAAAGTTCTACCCAGACCTTTTATCTCCTAATTTAATTAAGGTTATTTTAATGTAATATTAAGGGATAAGGGAGGTGTAATCCCAAACAACAACACAGAGCTTTACAATTTCCAAGTCGGAAAAGCAGGTCTAGACACTGCTGGATTCCTATCAAAAAAGGATTCCTTTTTCATTTCTGTACACTGAGAAGGAGGATTCATAGCTCCAAGAATAAAGATACATGGTAGCGGGATAACCCAAATTAATGAGGAATAAGGCAGATAGAGAACATAAAAATAAACAGCAACAGTTAATAAAAAGTAAGAAAGGAAACTATGATGGAAAAGAAGTGAAAAAAAAAAAAAAAGAAAAAAAAAAAAGCATAGTTTGCTCATATCAAAAAATAACTGTATTCATTTTTGTCCACATTTACAATTGTCTTGCCCTCACAGATGACAATTTTCAATCAGCCTTCCAGTAAAGTAAGATGTATTGACCACATTATGGCATAGGCACTTCCAAACTGTCTGTGCAAAAAGCAAGTACAGAAGTTTCTGTGTGATGCTGTATATTTCAGGATCTAGGAGACTTACTAACCCAGGTGAAATGGTGCTTGAGAACAGGTAAACTGCTTCCCAGCTTGGGATGGGTAGGCATACAGTCAGTGTTAAGTTAATAAACATTCCTGGAAGTAAACATGACAGAGAACGAGGATCTCCAATTCAGCCCTGTACTGCTGAGCTGAACTTGTGAAGGTTCATTATTGTTTATGTTGTTCCTTTGCCTAGGTTGTCCCAGAACTCCATTGTCACAAAGGATGGAAGCTGAATATATTTATTTTACTTAGGGCAGATATTTTAGGAGGTTGTTCCTTACTTCCTCCACACTTATAGGCAATTCTCCCTTTCTACTTTGAAAAAGACATTTGTCTTTATTCTACTGAAATATTATTATACTATTACCCTAAAAATTACGATGAACCACAAATTTAATGTTTAAGAACCTATCAGGCTCAATATAAGAGCAAGGACCATAAGCTAGACGTCATCTTTGATTCAGCCTGCTCTCCAGAGCCTCATAGCCCAGCTACATCTAATTTTTGTTGATTCATTCTGCATAATAGCTATAAGATACCATACTCTTCTCTGTCTATGCAGTTAAATCTCTCCCTAGATCCTCATCATCTCATATCTTGCTTATTGGAAAGTCTTACTTTTCAGCCTTGAGAGATGATCTTGCCTCACTTGAATCTATTCAGAATGCTAATGTAAGGAATATTTTCCTAGCTCACTTCCTTTCCCTTTATGTCCTTCCACTGATTTTTCTATCTCATCAAATATACACTATTTGTCTTTATTAACAGCTACCCTAATGGCCAATCCTCACGCTATGTACCTACACTTCTGCTTTCGATGAGCCCCAGCCTGCCTACCTTCATCACTCTTGTTACAATTTGCAGAAAGCAATTTCTGGCTTACTCTCATACTGCCTTTCATGCCTGGGAGGATCTCCTTTAAAAGCCCCCCAGAGCTATCTTGTAATCCACCATCAGCTCTCTTCCTAAAGCTGTTATTGGCCATGATGCATAAAAGAAACCAAAGCCCCTAAGCAATTGGTGCACTAAAACATAGCCTCTATTGCTAAGCAATGTTTGTCTCACGGTTTCTTTGCAGTGCTCTGCTTGCATCCTACATTCAGTATTTAGGCTGCAATCTGAATTGGGGCAAGAAAATACCTTAGCTCTACTTCACACCTCATAGCAGAGAAGGGTCACAATTCACTATTTGGATTCCTAGGCATTACCTGAATACAGACAGTAGCGGATGCTGCTGCTCTAGGGTTTCTAGTACTCTAACATTCTCTACTATTAGGTATGCATTTCTTATAAGTTTGCTTTTTTCTTTTTGAAAGGTACAAATAAAAATGTATATTGAAAAAATATTTTAAATATACATTAAAAAGTATATTGAAACATTTCATTTGATTGGAATAGATTGATTTGCATAAAACCTACATTTTAAAATGTAGAATAGTTTTAAATTATTGCATAGGCAAGATCCCTTTGGGTATGTTATAAGCGTCACCATCCAAGCTAGTCTCTATACGCAGCCAAGGGAGGGAAAACGTCACGGAGTTATACCCTCAAACTCCCTGTTGGTATCCCCTGCCTATAAAAGAGTCCCTGTGTGACAGGCTTTAATGTCAACAGACATTTAAAGTTAAATTTTGCCTATCTCTTGTCCTTACACCGTGTATCAAATACAATAACAAGGTCAGTAACAGATAATAGCCAATTTTCAAGCAAATATTGTAAGGTACGTACGTCAAACCTAACTGCAAGGATCAAGACCATTGAATCAGGATAGTGTGACAGCCAAGACTTTGTCTAGATCTGCCCAGATCCCTTCCCTGGATTTCCTTTCCCTAGGTGTGGGCAAGAAGCTGTTGCACATGAAGACCTTGACCCTTCATGGAATCAGGATGCAAGCAGGTATGAATTTACGTCTGGCAACTGGGAAGACCTTCTAGGTTGCCTAGAGAAGTGAACTCGTTTCAATCTATAAAATGTCTTTGATTTTAGGTTTAATCTTTTTTTTTTTTAACAATGCAGGCTACAGTACTCTACAGAATGAGCCAGCAAATAATTTTGAAATATTGATAATTACAAGAGAAATGCAATATGAAAACAAATAAGTTAAAGGCAATAACTGATGAAAACTGAAAACTCTTTGCTTAACTCCTAATTCCAAACTTGGCAATGCAACTAACTCTTTTCACAGTAGCAGAAGATATTTCAGTCATAGCTAAAAGGCTTTATATGTCTGTCATATAAATTAACTGTGAAAACATAAAGAAGCTCAAAACATCATTAACATAGTAAACATTGTAAACTTTGCAAAAGAGGAATTCTCCTAGAGGAATTTCTAAAGGAATATTAGTCTTATGATCTAATGTAATTAATATGCATAACATGCTAAGAAAAACTGAAAATAAGAATGATCTTAATATTACCATGAAGAGAAATAAGGGTGAGTTATATACTTTTTGTTATATCCGTTACAGATATTATAATCTTTTTAAGTTTTTTAAAAGCAGCCTGTACATGCTACTTCTAGCACAGAAGTCCAAAAAGTAAGACTTCTAGGATAAGAAGAATGGGCAAAGTTTTCACTTAAATTACCTGAAAAATATGCCCAGGCCATTACTGCATCTGTCTCAGATGAGGAAACTAGAGTTATGCATCATTTATCCATTCAATGGTTTACAGCTCCAACTATTCCAGGGAGGTCACAAATCCACTGGCTATCGTCAAGAACTAGATTCTGTGCCTGGTACTATGATTTAGTGTGGAAGAATCCATAATGTCTGTGTAGCCAGGCAGCTGGTTACACATCTGAGGTAGCTCAAGTGTGTAGATAATGTCGCTTTAGTTCGTTTGAAACTTATGCTCCCTAAAATAATTTAAGATCGACCTTTTTCGTATGAAAGCATAGCTATTCCATGAGTCTAAGAAGCAAACTTGCCTATAAGATATAAAAGATATGATGTTTTTGACTGATATCAATCCACTGTTGAAGGAATTCAGATCACTGCAATTTCTCCTTTGCAGCTATGCTAGACAGACAGATCGCAGGAAGAAGATAATCAGAAATTCTGTTGTGTAAATGACCCTAAATATTTCAGTGTGGCATATGTGGATGAAGTTAAAGACTACTGCAGTGACCTGAGTAATTCTAGTCTTACTAACTGACAAACATCTGAGAGAGGAGTTTTCTTCTTTCCACAATATATCATTTATGGAAATTAGTTTCCTATTGGGCCTATAAAAGGAATTTTCCCAATGAGAATGTCAGAATATTAAAGTGTTGCTTGAAGGATACCCAGTTTAAACTCACCTGAGACCACCCACCTGTCCACGACTGCAAATGAACTCCTTGCCAAGAAATTATGAGCACAAAACCATTTTCTATCCAACATAAAGAAAACCCTCTAAGTAGCAGTACTTAAGTGACTTTACAAAGACTCATACTCCCAGCTGCAACACATTCCTTCTTTCCAGTACCTGACACATGATGATTGTTATTCTTTTAATCACATAATTCAGCAGCCAGTTGTCAGGTGTCTGTTCCCTGCAGGAAAACAAAACAAAACAAAACAAAACACCAAAAACCTACTGCATTCATTACTGGTTTGGGTGGTTAGCTTCTGGTACCTCCTATAAAGACTACATCATTATATTGCTGCTTAGTCAAAACTTCCTGGATGTGTCCAAAAGTACTTTGATATCAAATGCAACTCTTACAAAACCCTTCAATGACTGGTTTTCTTTGTCCCAAGGTGTAATTTTCAGTGGTAAGGTAGCATCCTCAAACTGACTTAGTGGCTGCTTATCTGATAACCAGCGGGAAAAAGGCAGAAATACCCAAATTTTATACTCTACTAGGCAGAGAAGTTTGGTTTAGCTTTCTGTATGAATTTTTCAATAAAAATAAAAAATAACCCCCTGAAAAGTCTTAAAAAATCCATTAAAGAAGAAGAAATTATATCAACCCAAGACAATCTTAACATAATACATTTTATTGAGAAGAATACAGAACTGAAGCAAGCAACTCAAAATGGGATGGGCTTAACATTGTATTAAACTGGTGAACAACATAAATACAAATTATCTAAGGCTATATCCAAAAGAAGACTGAGACATGAGGCACAGGTTGCCCTCACTTTGGAAATTTCCAGGTGCTTGGAATTTCTCTGTGTGCCTGTAGTTTCATTGCTGAATTGTCTCAAGTATAGAAGATCCATACTTCACTCCAATATAATGAATGAAGAATGACATAGAGTAAGCATTTGGGGTCACAAATTTCCAAAGACAACCCGATTTAATGGGTGCACAGCCAGCTACAGGCACTTGGATGCTCCAAAACTGCAGTTAGAACAAGATTCATGTTTCAGAAATGGACAAAGGACTAGATAGGTCCATAGTTAACTATGATACAGAGACCAAATGATTAAAACACTACTGGGGAAAATCTAAGGTTTATGTTTTAGCTAACCCTTAGCCAAAGGTGATTCAAAACCAAAGTCCACTGTGGCATACCACGGCCAGGGGACTTCAGACTACACGAAAGTAGACATATTACTCTTTTAAGACTGGGCAACCTTGCAGAAATAAACCCAAAATCTATGAGTGCAGAAAGTAAGTATAAAAGAAGCACTATTCTGTATGCAAGGGCTTAGGAGCTCTCCTAAGGCACATTTCTGAATTCAATCAACTCTACTTTAAGGATCATCTATTTGCTTAAGCCTGTAATTATATAATGTAAAATTCGCAATGTTGGGGGCAAGATTTGGCTAAATCTGCCAGTGTCTTGCACCATTTGATGGACCTACCTCTGCCTTTGTACCCCCTGACTCAAGGGTAGATTCATCTGTTGCTATCAGAGGAGTAGGTATCATTAAGAAACCTATCATTTTCCAATACTAAACAAATCTTAAACACAGACAAAGGGAACTAGAGGAAGACATTAGTGAGGCAGAAACTTAGCATGGTTTTACTCAGAGCTAAAAGCAAATGAAATTGCAAATAATTGACCTTATTGTATTCTGCTACATTTACTATTAGTATTTTTTTAGTTGTGTATAAGGTACTACCAGTTAAAAAAACCAACAGTGTGAATATACATAAGAAGCCAGAAAAGTGACACATTTACTATCATACTTAGATTGCTGTCATGATTTAACCCCAGCCAGCAGCTCAGCCCCACAGAGCTGCTCACTCACCCCCCCCGCAGTGGGTTGAAGGAGAGAACTGGAAAAGTAAAAGTGAGACAACTCGTAGGTTGAGATAAAGACAGTTTAATAGGTGAAGCAAAAGCTGTGTGCACAAGCAAAGGAAAACCAGGAATTCATTCCCCATTCCCCGTCAGCAGGCAGGAGTTCAGCCATCTCCAGGACAGCAGGGCTCCAGCATCCCTAACGGGGACTTGGGAAGACAAACGCCATCGCTCCAACTGCCCCCCCCTTCCTTCTTCTTCCTCCCCCAGTTTTATATTACTGATGATGACGTCCTATTGTGTGGGATGTCCCTGGGGTCAGTCGGGGTCAGCTGTCCCGGCTGTGTCCCCTCCCAACCCCTTGTGCCCCCCCAGCCTGCTCGCTGCTGGGGTGGGGGGAGAAGCAGAAAAGCCCTTGGCTCTGGGTGAGCCCTGCTCAGCAACAGCTAAAACACCCCTGGGTTATCAGCACTGTTTTCAGCACAAATCCAAAATATAGCACCATACAATCATACATTAAGAAAATTAACACTATCTCAGCCAAAATCGGTACAAGTGCATTAGATTATAAATATCTATTGCAATCCTTATTATTGCAAAACTGAAAAGAACAAAATCAGATTATTTAGGGGCAATCCAGGGACAAATATCCTTGAACTCCAGACTATACTTCTGTCTTTCATTTCATCGCACATTGAACTGTGAGACAATGTGTCCCATATGGATCATTACCAAGTTACCTGGACCTTTTTTTGAGTCAAAACGGACCTCAGAATTCCACAAAGAAGCCACATGGCTATCAATATGTATCCCTACATGCAGTCATCACTCTGCTCACTATAAATTGCTCCTTTCTATCAAATGGGCAGCTGTATTCTGTCACTTATATCCTCAGCATGAATTTAAGGTGTCCTTCTACTTTTTGTTCTACTCCACCATGAAGGTAATAAAATTATAAGTCACCAGAGGAGGACTCTGCTCAGAGAGGAAATCACACAAGCTCTTAACCAGATGCAGGTGGAGCAGGAAGGCTTACTACTATTGTACTGTTTGATCATCCAGAAGCAACTGCAAATCTAATCAGATCCCGATGTTGAGAACTTTACGAACAAAAACAAGGCACACACACTCAAAGCAGAGGAGATGATATAACCTCATCCAAAGCCTCCTGTTGCTTTCCACATCCCACAATAATGATTTAAGTCTGAACTGTATGAGACTTAGCCAGCTTGCTCTCATCTGTGTCTGAGACTCTCCCAGACACAGGAAAATACTTGACAGCTTTTTATTTGTGGTGAGATAGAGGTATAAAGCTCCATGTCATGCTCATGCTGAAACCATCACATCTATAGTTTCATTTTCTGCAGTAAAGCAACAGAGTTTTGTGTCAAATCTGATTACATTTTACAGAATTTCTATAGCAGTTGTTACACCTGACTTTAACCATCTTTATTATTAAAAGGAGAGAGATGTTGCCAGTGCTACCAATATAAAACTACTGCAATACTTTCCCCAGTGAGGTACTTAAAAAATGAATTCAAAGATGATGATGAAGATGAAAAAAATTAAACATATTGTATTATGAAAATATTGTTATTGCTAGTTTTAATTCCATAGAACTGCAACTTTAATGACAGCTTTGAGCTCATTGTTTTAGGTATATGACAGTAGAGCCCAAGTCAATGATAATACTCCTAGGAGGTGCACCAATCATGGAAGGGCAATGGGACAAAAGGAATGAAAATTAGGGACATGGTTTGCTGGTGGACTTGGCAGTGTTAGGTTTACAGTTGGACTCGATGAACTTAAGTGTCTTTTCCAACCTGTGATTCTAGGATTCTATGAAAAGGGCCATGCACCTCTGAGATCAATGTCACAAAATTAGAGGTAACAACATAACAGAGCAGAGACAGGGAAAGCCCTTTGGTACGCAGTGACATACAGTTATTTTTCATAAAGCTTTGTACCTCATCGACCAGATCTGAGAGAAATCATTTATTTCCATCAGTGCAATGGAAATATTTACTGATCAAACCCAGCTCACTTATATCAGCCGGGAAGTAGAATCTTAATTCCACCCATGTTCCTGCCCATTTTCCCCCTTTAGCCAACACGTAAGCAACCAGCAAATCTCTACTATTGCACATCTGAATTTAAGGATAATCAATAGAGAGGCAAAAGGAAATTTTGATTCTTAATTTGAACACGTAGTGCAAGTTTCCCTCTAGTACCTAAGGACCGTTACCATATGATCAGACTATTTAGAGTGCTTTAGAAGCAAATAATAGTAGCAATAACTAGTATCATTTGTACAGAGTTTTACATTTACCAATCTCTGTGAAAACAGTAATTACTTCACTGAAACAGAGGTTCTGCCATTTACATTTCTCCAGGACATACACACTGTTATGTGTGAACAGACTGAGAACATATTGTAGGTATGTATTTATCATCAATTAAGATTTCTTTTTAAACAAAGGGCAATCACTCTTAGAGAGCCAAATAAATAACTGTGAGCTCAACTTTTGCTATTAGCCAGTCGAAATTCTGTGAGACAAAGGAAAAAGAAGGCAAACAGGAAAGCCTAGGTGAGTTTTCACAACCCCCAACAGCGAACATGAGAGACGGGGGTTTTTTATATATAATTTTAGGTATTTTTTTTGCTTATAGCAGAATTTCACAGCAATCAGAATACCCTATTCAAATATGTTCCAAATTATTACAGCTACTTCCAGCATTGAAAATGAAAAATGAAAATGAAAATCATGAAATGTTCTTCTGTCTGAGTATGCTGAAGTCATGAAAGGGTTCATTTTTGTGCAACTAGTTCTTGTACGCAGTTTTTATGGTAAGAATCTAGTGTAGAAGCATGACAGCTCATATCTCTTTTGGAAAAATTGCACCAAAAAATATTAAAGTACAGAAGAGCAAACTTCTTACATTGTACCATATTCTATGTTTTAGGTCTCCAGTTCTGACACCCTGTCCTAACTATAATAGTTTACAACAACTGGAAGGTCCCTTCCAAATCAAACCTTTCTATGAAAAATAAATAATAATAATTAAAAAATATGTCTCCAGCAAGAAAGAGTGAAAGGAATGGGAAAAAACATGCAAAATGTAAGTAAACAGACATACAAGGAAACCATGTAGTAACACATGGTGATAAAAAATGCTGCTGAAGGGATCTGCATATCCAAAAAGCCCTTCAGCCTCAATTACAAATGGCAAAAAGCAGTAGGTAGCACTCAATGAACATCCTCACTGAAATAAATCAGTTTTATCACATTCACAAGAAGATATCCCAAGATCTTCTTTAGATCTTCTCTTTATAGTGTTTCCAGTTTCAGAAATGCAGCACGAAATTTCATTTATGTCCTGAGTCCCAAGATCCAACTCGCAGTTGGCAAGAGGTGCTATGGGACATCATCTGTCCGACGACTGAGCGGAAATATTTGCAGACACTCCTGCACTCAATCTCATCCGGACTAAAATTCTAACTTTATTCATCCAACTTTAAAGTTAGGCTTATTTAACATCATAACAGCACTAAATTGCCCTTTGCCAGTGATGACCAAGCTTCTCTCCTGTGCGGTTCTCAGTGCTCACAAAAGTCATGTGTGTACTAATACGTAAAATGGACCAGGATGCCTTTTCTCTGGTCCTGAAGGCAATCTCTCTTCTCTTCTCTTGCCCACACAGACTGTGGGGGACAATGCCTGGCCGTGCTCTCTCCCATGCTCTGTCTGGATGGCATTGGCCAAACCAGACCAAAAGCAAGGAAGAATTAAGTAGTAGGGAAGCTCGTGGTCCAGTGCTCATGGGCCATGCTTTTACCCTGATTCACGAGTAACATAGGTACAACCTACAGGACTAATCCTAAAGTGTGATGCCACTTCATGAAAGTAAAAATTAAAGTATATAGGGGCATTGGAGGGGATGTGCGTGTATATCACTTTTATGTGTTTCTTCTTCCAAATATATTATGATTCTTCTATACCATTCAGAATACTTTTTCAAAGACAACAGCACAATTAAGTATGGAAATATGTCAGCTTCGTTCATTGCTGTTAAACAAATCTCCATTAGACAAACACGCTTGCGATTTATCTTCCTTGAAATTAATGCAGCTGCCTTAGGAATGAATTCAACCCAATGTTTCCAGCTATGTCCTAAAATAGATTGGAGGAAAGAACCTTTTAGTAAATGGCAATATTAGAATAAAAACTACTAAAACCTAAGGGAGTGGAATCAAACTGCTGGACAAATTAAAAGAAAAAAAAAAAAAATCCATCTTCACAAATGTAACTGCACTGTAACATTGACTGCCATCTTGCCTTCCCACTGCTTTTTGGCATATGCAACTGTATGTCTCCAGACCAACATGGCTTAGAAAGGCAGCATGCTCCATGTAACAGTACAGGCAAGCCATCAGAAAAAATATTTTAAATGGAGATCAAATCCCATAGGACATTGATCCTGATTTATTGTAATAACATTCTGCAGTCAAGTACAAAATATGCTCTCTGATTATCCTTTAGTGGCTGAGATTCCATTCTCTTTTTTGTTCCATTGCCTATTACATTTGTCTGATTCCCTGAAAAAGGGATTATGTAGCCAAGAAGAATTGTATTTTTTCTAATTATACCAGCTGCTCTGGTTAAAAAAAAAAGTTGCCACTTTTTTCGAATATTTGCCCTTCTCAGATCTGTAAGGCAAAATTAGCCGTAATCTACAAGTTATGATGAAAAACTAGTACCAATATTGTCTTACCAAACCTCTCCCCATTTATCTTATTTATCCTCTTTCATACAAGAGAAAATTTTAGCAGAAGCTGCCATATCAAACTTCTGAAGAGAGATGCTGAATCATGTCAGACTAACCATGCAGAAAAGAGAGGCTCTGAAGATCAATGAATAAGCAGTTCAAAAAGTTATTTTGCTTCCTTGTAAGGAAAACAAACAAACAAAACCCAAACCAACCAACCAGACCAAACCAAAAAAAACCTGCAACACAATATAGACAAATAAAAAGCAATACTTAGATTTCTCAGAGGAAGGCAGTACCTATAAGATTTGTTCTACTCAACATAGAATCCATTTCAGTGACCCCCTTGGCATCCTTTCTCTATTTTCTTATTTGTCTTGTCCATAGCTTGTAAAGCTTCTTTCAGTACAGGGATTTATTTCTTATGTTATCAAGGAGATATTAGCATTGCCATTCTAGAAGCTAATGGATTATAGCCTGGATTTTCAATTAGTGGCAGCTATTCTCATTACCCCTTCACATTTATTCCTTAAAAAAATCCAGAAAATAAATATAAATAACCTAATTATGAAATGCATAATGAAAGAAAAGCAAAAGTAATGGAAATACTGGATGCGAAGGCTGACAGAGGCTATTCCTTTTTCCTCTTTTTTTTTTTTTTCTTCTTGGTTTTGCTGTGCTGTTGCTGCTTCTCACAGACCTGACAATAAAAAGAGACACTCTTATTCTGTAGGACATAATCAGTCCTCTGCTGGGAGAGGAATTCTAGGCATAACCAGAGGAGACTGTCTCTTGAAAGTCTGTTCTGAACTTACAGACCCTCCCAGGTTTCAACTCTGGCTTAAGTTCTTTGTGTCTTTTAGTCCTTCTGATTAAAAATCATGAACTGAAACTTTGAGGGTGCTTCTGAATAAGAGTTCTGAAAACACAGCTGTAAAATACATGATTAACACAAGGCATAAAATCATCTGTGTGACAATGTCTGTGGAAATTTAACTCGATACCCAAATTTTCTAATACTATTACATGGAGCTGCTATTTATAGTTTTCTAAAACCTTAAAAAAAAAAGAAAAAAAAAAAAAAGAAACCTCTATCAAAATCTGTTACCACATTTTTCTCAACTCCAAATGTGTTTTCAAGGGATTTTTTTTGCCTGTTTCTGTGAAAGCAGTAGGAAGAGGATACTTACAAAACAAATTAAAATTAACTGATATAATTTATCTTGTTTTCTAGGAAAAATAAATTGAAAAAATAAACATCACATGAACATTGGCCTTCTCTCTAAATGGCACTGTTTGGGTGAAATATTTCTTCTAATGAAAACGCATTTTGATTTACTAACTAGTAATTCAATACCTAGTAAAATGTTAATGCTAATTCTTCATACCGGCTGATAGTTTTGTCATCTCCATGGCAATCAAAGTGCATGAGGAGAAGTATAGAAAGAAAAAATGACACATTAAATAAACTTAGCCTATAAAGAGAAGACAGATCCCACTTGTAGCTATCTGAGCTTTTAGACCCCAACAAGCATTACCTTTATTTTCCCTGAACTATTTCATACATGAAAACAAATCCAAATTGATGCTGCAACAGATGTCTATCCAGTTAGCTCTGACTCCATATACACTTATTAGTGAATGAAATGATGGAGCTCAGTCACCAGTGGTCTCTGAGCACCCTAAATATTGAAAGGCACAGCACTTCATGGAAGTATGATTTTTACAGTGCAATGCGCTTCTGAAGCCAAATTGTTTAATCCTTCCTTATGAGAGCATTGCCAATGACAACAATGTTTTGCAGTGTAATTGACTGATGGAAAAGGTCCAGTATGTTAAGGAACCAAAAAAGGAAAGGAGGGGTAGGAAGGGGGGGATATCTGTTCTTTCTCAATGTCATTTGGCAACCTGATGAGCTCTGAGAATTTGTCAAATTTAAACTGACCATGCCCAGACAGCATTGTTCCTTTTCTGTTTCTTGGAGCAGCTTTGATAGCAAATGGGATATTATTTCTATCTTTCTGTCAGACAGTTATAATGTACTGTGTTTATAAATCCACCACCAGACTAATTTTTGTTAAATGGTCTTTCAAAATCTCCTTACCTCCTTGAATAAGCAGTACTGACTAAAATGTCATGAGGTGCCAATATATATTAAGTTGAAAGTTCCCTTGATGTTTTACTTTTTCCAGAACCACTAGCTACTCTACAGTCTTTCTGAGAAGCGTATTTTCTTTAAGATTACAAATGCCAAGACTAACAAGCATAATTTTATGGATGCAAGAAAATGGTATGGTTTTAATTTGCAAGTATATATTCTTTTACAGAAAATGCACCTGTGGCAAAGTTTTTGGGGAAAAGATATTGTAGTATTTCGCTTATTAGTGAAATGTTATCTCTCTATAGGGTACTCCCCTCCTGCTTTCATAGTCTTAACCTCCAATCTACTGCAATAAAATACTGTAGGAGTTTTAGAAATATCTCCTTAAAAAGAAAGCATTTCCTGAAAAGCTACAATATTAGTGCATTAGCATTTTGAAAATTGCATTCATTGAAATTTCAAAGAACCGCTGTTGAAGAGGTGGATATTTCCAGGATGCTAAAAGTCTCAGAGGCAACTGTATTGTGCACTAGGAGATAAAACTAGTTTGGCAGTTTCCCAAAGACTGAATCTGAAACGTTAATAGCAAACATTAGAGTCAAACCGAGTTTCAGATTCTGGAGAGGAACTGTGATGAGCTGTGATGAAACCACAGAATTTCTGCATTGCTTTTTCAGCTCTTTAGAGAAGAAGTTTTAGAAATCTTTAATGCAAACTATCAGCAAGTCTAACCTGGAAAATAATGCAATGAATGGCACATGGAATTTTTTTTTTTTTTTTTTTTTTTTTTTTTTAACATAAAATATGAAGTTATAGCTCAGTTTTATTCATAAACATGAGTCTAATTTGCTGAGGATATTTTGTTATTTCATGGAAAATACAACAGGATGTGTTGAAAACCAGGCATAAAGGTTTTAGCATTTGTGACATACATAGTGTACAAAACAGCAATGAAACAGATCAATCTATTATAGCTATGTGGAAGAAAAATTGCAGAGTACCTAGAAGTCAGAAGACAGGAATTGTCTTCATGCCTTGGACAGATTAAGTGGTTGAACATTTCCTGGCAGGTCAGAAGGAGGACAGAGCATTTTTGTAACTTCAAGAAAATATTATCAAATTATTTCCCATTTCTTCAACTACCTCATATCACCATCCAAACTGAGGACTGTTCTTCAGAAATGTTATGATATTATTTTGACTAACCATGATATCAGGTTTTTTTTCTCCCATATGTATCAATTAAACAGATATTTCACTTACAGTAAAGTCAAATCTATTTTACATATATACATTCATATGTTACACAAATATACATACATATATAAACACATTATGGAAAAAGTGCATACATACATATTTAGACATTAAAGTGATTATGAAACTAGTCTGAGCAGAAATGTTTAACAAAAATAGCAGATACGGAGAGTTAATCTTAAGTCTTTTTGTAGGGATAGCAGAGGCAGTTAAGGATGACGTGGTGTAGAGAGAACATAATTTACATATGTTTAGCTGATTTCATTCGAGGTAAATGAAGACATACCTGATATAAAGTGTACTAGTAAAGTACATTTGTCTGTATAAACTGCTTCTCCCCCAGCAATATCTGCAACATTTTGTACAACATTTACTAACAATAGTAAATCAGCAATAATTTCTGAGCTTTAGAAATGTTTAGAAATCCAAAATAAAATGCACAAAAATCTCAACAGGAGAAGAACAGACATGCTGGGTCAGAACAAGGATTCACCTAGCCAACCACCGTATCTCTCATGTCAGTGGTCAATAACAGATACCTAAGGGAAGAATTACAAAACCATGAAAACGACCAACCAAACAAAAAAATGAGAGAGAGAGAAAAAATAGGATGATCCCTCCCCTGACAGACCCTCTCAGCCTCTGACAAGTAGCAGATTAGAATATTTTAGTGGATATTGTGTATAGATCACAGTATTTTGATGGACGGATGAGTGGATCTATCTACTCATCTTGCACTGCCTCCACCTACCTATACTAAATGTCCCATGTGTCATCTGTGGTAATAAGTTCCAGAATTCAGTTCTGCATCAGATGAAAAATATTTGGTATCATTTTTTTAAAGCAGCCATTAATGCATGTCTTTCTTTCCTCAGTTGTCCTTGTTTAAACAAAAAGTCCTAATCTATTTAGTCTGTCCTATAGTAGCTAATCATACTTGCCATTCTTCCGCATATATTCCAACAAGGTTTTTTTCTGACCATTGCTGATGTTTTCAGAGGTCTGCAATGACCCACAGAACTCCTTTCTGATCCGTAATTAGAACTAATTTAGAGTCTCCTATTGTGCATATATTGTTAACATTATTTTTCCTTATTACTTCATGTGGAGCAATTGCGTCTGCAATTTTGTCACTTCTTCATTTGATCACTTCTTCATTCAGTACTGTCTGATCCTTATGCAACCATCTGCAGCCAGATTTAGATTCAACTATTCTCAATAATTTTCTGTCATTAGCAGACTTTGCTACCTGTTCCCACAAGTTAAGGGGAAAGATATGTAGCAAAACAAGAGATTAGATGACACTAAAAAAAGGGTATTTGTTGGTTTTAAATCCACTTTTTTGCAACTTTTTATCAAAACTGTTAAGTAAAAATACTTTCTTTGACAAGTGCCTGAGCAATCTCATTATGAGCAAGTTCCCAGGGTGGGGGTGGGAAAGAGAGAGCAAAAAAAAAGGAAAAAAAACCCCCAACTTTAAAAGGAAAAAGCCTATCAATTTTCTCAAAGTGGCTTGCACTTACCTCAACCACCTTCTTATCCTTTTCTTCATTTCTGCTGCCCCTAAGCAAAAAAACTATGAACATCTTTTTTCCTCAGTCAGTCCTATTTTTGGCTTGGGCAGAGTTGCTAGTCCATAAAGACATATCTTCCACCTAATAGAAATAAGATATTATTTTATTTAATAGCACTTTATGGAGCCAATGTTACTATTCCATGCTTTGGTATGAACCTTGTATGGCTTCCTTGACAAGCAGGATTCAGCTCAGATTCACTTTAACTGTCTGCACGTTGGTGTGCACTGGTCTAATGTATTCTTGACACATACCTGGTAAGAAAGCCTCTTAGAGAATGAACTAAAAACATCACCCCATTTGTATTCATTACATTTAACATAAAACCACAACACCTCTTGAATTTTAAGTTCTTAAGTGGACAGCCAAGGAAAATAAGGACTTCAGTTATCACCCCTTTAGTGCAAGCTGTGGTACGATATAAAAATCCTAGGTATCTATGTACTGTTCTAATCAGTTTGCTTTGCAGATATCATTATCCAAAAATGAAACAATTTTGGAGGTAGCATTTCACATCAATGTTATCCAAATGTGAGCTGTAAGCGACCAACAAGACCAACAAAAAGCCCACCGCAGGCAAACAGAAACCCTTACAAATCTGCAACAGGTAGCAGACCTGATGCTTCTGCTTCACAGAGTGCACGAGGTGGGGTATCCCTTTCTTCTTCGTTACTCTCATGGAGTCATTGTGTCCTCCCTAGAGCTCAAACTTCACAACACAGCAGGGTTGCCCAAGCCAACAAGAAGTGGATTGCTCCTGGTGCAAGCCCGGGAGGGAGGCGGTAGTATTGTCCTTAAACCCACAGAGTTCTCAAAGTCTGATAAATTCACACCCACAGAAAAAAAATATCATTGCTGCTGTATTTCCTATTGCCCTCCTATACCATCGATACCATGTGTTTCCCTGAAGAGACAGAAATGTGATCATGCTAGTAACAGAGGCAAGGCTTCTGCATGGAAACAGGAGGTGGCAGCTGGGTTTCCCACAGTCATCTCTGTGTCTTGCAAAATCATTAGATTCTAAAATACCCCTACCTCTATGTGCAGATTATGCCTATGGAAACATATAGCTTAACCTTGAGAAAGTATGTTGTGTTTTTCTTCTTTTTGCATCTATCACAAGAACAGCCGGTGGTCCTATTCAGCCCTCAACATTGCATCCAGATTTGTAGTTTAAAAAAAGCAGTCTCCATTCTGCAGAATTCGTACACTGAAAATGACTGGATAAAATGTAGGGATAAAATAAATCCATAGGTGGAGAAGAGAGGTTTTAGGCGACAGCAACAGAAGTATATCTTTACGTAGGCAAAAGGAACATGCTGTAGCTTTGACCCATTGTTGCCAATTGATTACAGGTCATGCAGAATCTCATAAAGATGATAATTTCATGTCTCCATTTTATGCCTTTGCTACATCAACATATCCTACATTTTGCCGTAGACATTTCAAGTAAAAACTACAGACGTTGATATGTTTGAATAGCCATCAGTTATCGTACTACTGAAGCTGATTTAGAGAAAAAGTTTTCCTCTTTTCTTGAATTTTGTATGATTCATTATTTCTAAGATGCAGCAAAATGCAATTTTTGGCTTACTTTTCACAACTGAAATAATTCCTCAACTGATAGATAACAAAAAAAATCCTTCTCAAGCAAAACGGTTTTGAATCATCTTGTGGATTTGAGGGCATGGAAATACAACAACTGACAAAGGAATTTTGATAAAGCTCTCAGAGGACATACTCAGAACAAGATATCTTCAGGAAAGTTATTACCATTTTAGCTGCATTAACTTTCCTTAAGCGATGCACTTTATTTTTAATCCAAGATCCTCCTCACCCTTGGCTGGCTTTTCCCAACATCCATGAATCATTAAATACTCAAGGCAACCTACTATTTAGAAATGAGAAATCAATGGTTTTATAAAGCTACTCACCACAGTCAACCTAAAAGAGGAGCAGAGAGTAATGTCAGATAACGATGTAAGAGTAGGTGCCTTAATTAGGCTCTTTATTTATTTGACGGAGCCTCCAGAGGTTGATTCGTAACCTTTAGGTACTCCATTCTAGGGAAGTCCCATGGACTATATAAACCATACAGGTTCCCTAATTCAGAAACTCCTATTAGATGTTTAAATTCTTTCCCTCACCTGACCCTTTTTTGTTCTTTTTTTAAAAGTGATTTTATCTCTTCTGTGAATCTTTTTTTTTTTTTTTTTTAATACAAAAAAAGAATAATCAGTGTAATAACATCTTCCCAGAGGATAGCAAATTAGCCACATTAATCGACTGTAAACTACAAAACTCTCGGTTCCCACAGGCCCGCAGATTTGGCAAAGAGCGTTGTTTGCAGGGGTTCCTCACCGCACCCTCTCTGTATGGAGTGGTTTGGCTTGTTTCTTCAAATAATAGTCACACGTGGTTAAGAGATACACAAAAATAAATATAAATACCAACAGGACTGTATTCTCATTTTTTAAAGATAACTTCTTGTAAACGCAGCTCTTTTTCAAACACCCTCAGTCACGGACTTTGCTCATTTGGCAAAGGCCATCACTACAGTGGATAACAGCCACCATGAAGATAGTTAGGAAGTCGGTTTCTACTCATTTGTCTGCTTCACGAAATATCTCAGCTCTCCAGTCCCATTCCTGGGTTGTGGTCATCTGAAAATCTGTATCAAGTCAATTAGTTCATTTCCTGGACTCTTTTGGGATGAACAAAGTAGTTTATTCTGATAAGTGAAGGCACTTGGAGAAGTATATGTTGCTTGTCTGAGCAAAAGGGCGAATGACACTAGCTACGATTTCTTATGCAGGCAGCCTAATTTCAGATTTACAATCCAGGCCTGGAAATCTACTTTGACTTCTCTTTTTACTCTATTACTGGAACTATAACAAAGCTGAGAATTAAGTAACATACTTTTTCCAGTATTTCCTCCATTTCTTCCATGTTATTCTTCCATTCTTGTAAAATCATAACCTTTTGTAGTTATGGATATCTCACTTAGACCAAGATCTCATTGGGAAGGCAAATATGTTCGGCAGGAAGTTTCACTAAACTATTGCTTCAAAAATTGGAAAAATAGCTAAGTGTGGATAAAATTAATAAAGCTTCTACTTATATTGTTCTAAGATATTCCTTCTGTAGTAAGCTTTTGATTTTTATAACTGCTAATTATTAGATGGCAAATTGTTCAATAAAGCAGTGGTCTCGGAAGTGGGGTGTGTGCACTCCATGGAGTGTGCAAGACAATCCATTGGGGTGCAGGAAGAAAATATTTTTTTTGTATCATAATTACATAAAATATTTTAAAAAAGTAGAAGTTGTTTTTATTTCATCTTTGTCTCATTCTTTTTTAATTTCTACTTTTATGTTTTATAATTACATAATATACTAGTATACTAGTACATATTTAAACTATAACTAAAACCATACATGTACATATATTGGGGTGCATGCTTGAAATTTTTTTACTGATAGGGTTGCACAATCAAAAAAGTTTAGAGATCACTGCGATAAAGAATCCATGGCATTTACAAAACCACTATAAGTTTTAGCTTTTAAAAGTACAAAAAGTTTCATGTAAAGAAATCTCATCTAAATTTTATGAGCAAAATTAAAAATTGCAATACAATATATAACGGTAATCAAAATCAAGAGAGTGCGTTAAAAATCTGTGAACAGTTCCATAAATAAACACTCTCGATAATCAAACCAGCATGTAAAAATCATCTTCCTGTCTGATATCAATGGCATTTAAATTCTTCCTGATTCCTTAATAATTTCACTATTAGGAAAAAGGTTAGAGATAAAAAGGGTTAGAAATGAATACACTTTAATGCAGCATGGAAAAGAAAAGCCTCTTTTGTAATGAAGACCCATCTCTTGCTAAATCTAACTAAAATAAAAAAGAAATTATTTCCTGCTCAGCTATAAAATATAAGCAGCTACATACATGGAGCAGCTATTTTTTACTATTTTTTTACCAGCCCTTGACAGAAAAATTATGCCTGGGAATTTGAAACTCTTATACACCATTCACATATACCTAATAAATAATGACAGAGAACTGGGTAAGCCTAGTGGCTTACATGTCTGAATAATATTTACTTAACCAGAACATTTATGCATCACTTTTTTTTTTTTTTTCCCCCCCGAGCTGAATGGTTCATATAATACAATCGCCACAGTCATTCTCTCAGCAGCACCGAAATCGCCATTTAAGTGCCATCTGCGAGGCAGCCGCAAACTGGCCGATTCTGTGCCTTTGTTGTCCCATATGATGTTATGCCTTAGTTAATAACTGAGAATTCAAGCGCAGAGAAAAATGAATCTCTCTGATGTCATTCCCTTCATTGTATTTGAAGATCTGTGCCCCGCCACCTACTAAGCTTTCCCTGCCTGACCCGTGTTTACCTTCTGTTGGTGCCACTTCCCACTGTGTTATTGATGTGCTTTTCTGCCCAGGAAGCCGTCTTTCTCAATGCACTTTGTTAAGCCCAGGCCATGGGCACACACTGGTCTTTGTTGTACTGTATATGAGGAATGTTTTTTTGGAGGGGAGCACTGATGATATCAACGATTAGGAGTTAAAGTGTCTTCGAAGGCACAGAAGCAACGTGCTGCATTGCCAACACGCTGTATTGCAGGGATTAGCCGTAAAGCTATTCAATTACAAGATACAAAAGGTCGTTTTTTTCTCACACCTAAGTGCATTTTATTTACATAACAGAAAACTACTTGCTTCTGAATACACAGACTGTGCGCGTTTCAGTTACTTTTTGATTTTCTTCTCTTGTCCTTTTTAGTTTTCTTTACCTAGCTATCTATGTTCAAATCTGCGCAAAAGGGGACTCAACATTTAAGGTCAGCAATACTATTAAAGGAACAAAGTACCTGCCTATTGACCACCAAAGAAACCAGATGTGGAGGCAAGGAATTTCTGATTTGACTTTTTCTGCCTTATATTGAAGGTGTTTCCCAAACTGCAGTATATGCACTTAATCATAAGTCAGGGAAAGAAGGGGAAAAAAGGGGACACACAAAATGCCCCTGCTTGGCAAGAGGGCAAATAACAAGATTACGGTTTGGTCAATACGTACCAGAGCTGATCATGAACATTTTGGGCTTCCTTTCCCAAAAGGGAAAAAACCTCACCTCTGAAGAGTGGGAAATTCTCTTCTTGGGCTTTTTTTGTTTGTTTGTTTTTTGTTTTGTTTCAGTTCTACTTGTGGTGTTTTTGTTAAACTTTTAATACCTGTTTTTATTTCCTAAATAAGTCTATTACTGGTGAACAAACTTATTCTCTTTTTTATTCTTGTCATTATTCAGGAAGAAATCCATGAAAAGGTGGCTGTTCACTTATGAATAACAGATCTTGTAAAATTATACCCTGAATGATGCTTTTCCTTTCATTCCATCTGTGCAGTTTATCTTCTAAACTAAATCGATTCTACGTCTCTACGAGAAACACCAATTGTGCATTCTGATCTCAGTTAACCTATCTCGAGAGAAAAAAAAAAAGACTTCAAAATGCACGTGGTACTAGAGGCTTGATGAAGCAAACCGGTGAAATGATGACTAAGTCTAACGAGCACTGTGATTTAAAGCATCCAGCCTTTGAAAAAGAAGAACACCTAGAGGGTTTCCTTTCCCAACTGCCACCCGAAGTGAGTTGGTATCAGGTCTGTGACAGCACTACGAACTTTCTGCTCTCCCCTGGAAGCGCAGTAGGTCTGGGTGATCTTATTCGTTACATTCTTTATTGCATAAATGCTGGCTCTTCCTAGCAGAAAGAAAGTATGAATAAACATGTAGTGACATCAAGAGGACCAACTGCTGTTGATTAATGGATAGCGGACATGGATAGTGGGAGAAACCAAACGTATCATTGGAGCCCGTTTAATCTGAATGAAAGCATCTGTGATCTAAACCAGGAGGCATATCTGAAAAATTTAATTGTTTTCTATCTTTACTTACAACAATAATAGTGGTAGTAACTTAATCCTTATTTTTGCAAGAAAGATCAAAATACTGATTTGATCCACAATTTCCTTAGTTTCTTTTAAAGTTGCTCGTTAGATATTCAGAAAGAAAACCAACCAAGCAAGCAAGCAACCAAACAAAAAAACCCAAACCTGGAGTTGACATGATTTTAATATTTCTATCACCTTTGTTTTCCTCTAAAATAATAAAGATGACTAGCAATAATAATAATGTTTTGATGACATCTAATATGACTATCATACTTATTTTTAAAACAATAGGAAGTATTTTCTTCAGAAATCTTTTTCTTGTATTTTTTACCCTGTATAGGTGAGGGGTTTTGTTTAGGATATGGATTTTTTTCAATTACAGATTGATCAGGGAAATATCAAAATTTACCAGGGAAGATCTGAAGTAGCTACCTTCTT
This sequence comes from Astur gentilis, assembly GCF_929443795.1. Taxonomy (NCBI): domain Eukaryota; kingdom Metazoa; phylum Chordata; class Aves; order Accipitriformes; family Accipitridae; genus Astur; species Astur gentilis. The sequence goes on from NC_064892.1 coordinate 2,317,545, forward strand.
ATGTATACTACCTGCATTCTGTGTAGTGGCAATACTTCAAAAGAGAAGGTAGTGAACACTACTTTTCTGGTATTTATTACAACACCATTAATCATTTATGTTCTGGTTTGCTAGTCAATCAGTAGTAATACAGTTTCACAGAGACTTTGCTGTAATTTAGTATGTCTGAATGCCATTTTTCATGTATCTAATCAATGGTTTGTATTCAAATCCAAGAGTTTAAGGAGCAAACAAATAGGTTTGATATTTCCCTAACTGAAAGGTCTAAAGAAAACTAATATTTCTATCTGACACTGCCTTTTTCTTTATTGATCACTCAGTAGAGCTGGAAAAGATCACTAATGTCACTATTGTTTCTCTGCTTCCTGTTTTATCACTGATGATCTATTGCTCTGTTTGGAAATAAATACACTGGAACCAATATACTGAGAACAGGCGAAAGTGCCATATCAATTCTGGTCATTTGTTTAATCTCCTTATAGGCTAGTTATGGGTGAAATGTTGTAAAGCCCACTTATTAATTCATTTTCTATTTGCACTTGAAAATATGTCACTAATTCAGAGCCAAATGCTTTAAAATAGAAACAGTTCTGGCATCCTCAAAATAAAATTATATTTTCTTCCTTTTAGTCAAACCACTTAACAACCTATGGACCTGTTCATAGTCAGGGGCTATTAAATTTTTCTCTAAGTAGGCAGTAACTTGGGTTTTTTAATTAGTAATGATGGATTAATTTCATTTGAAAAGAAATTAAAGAAGGAAAACTGGACAACTAAGGGATTATCAGCCAGCTATACATAATGACTTACTTTTTACATGCCAATAAAGGTGATTCTAGATCTAATGAGCAATTTCAGTAATCATTTGTAACATGAACGAGCATGGCATTTGCAAATATAATGATACAGTAAATCAAACCCACTATATGTGGCTTCATATCTCTCAAGACAGGTCATAAAAGCATGTGGCCTCCATTCATCAATACCCATGACAAACATACAATTACATCCTATATATTGTTTGTAGAACAAATATATCCGTAAACATTTCTCTTCATCTGTGTCTCAGCTGCAATGTACTATAGACAGATCTTTTAAATGTGAGCAATGCATTATAGAAGATACGACTAATTTAGAGAATTTCCATTTGAAAGAGAAATGAGTAATAATTGATTGGCCTAGATCCAAAGTCACAGTGGGGTTCAAAAAGCTTGTAAGTGCCCTCATAAAAATAGAAGCTGTATCAACCAATTGAATTTAATTATATGTGAAGGTGATGAGGGAGCTAAACAGCCTGTAATTGGAGTCCAATTACTCAGCTGGTCTTCCATAAAATTAATTCATCTGAAAGTTTGCCATTGTCCCATGCTCGAGGCCTGCTGCTGGTTTAATTAGTTAATACTGAGGAATCTTGAAACATTACATTATTTGGTCTTTATTGCCAATTATGGGTTAAGGAAAATTGTATATAAAATATTAACATCTGCTTCCAGCACAACTTGGAGAGGGCAAAGGCAAAATATCTTTTTCTTAATCATGTTAAGAGGGGGAAAATGTCTTTAAACACAGGGAGAAATCTTCCTGCTAGTCACGGCTTATCAAATTAAAAATCAAGGTGCAAAAGATCGTTTGAATGAAATGTAACAAAAATATGAAGTATAAGACTTTATACAGCAGATTCTTGTAGAAACAGTTTAGCTGTGCTATAGAGTTCAAAAATCACTTGGACCCAGAAAGAAGCCAGAGAGGACAACAGCTTGGATCACTGGTCCTTTTACTCAGTGGTAGTATCCTTATTGTCCCTAATAACTGTGGGAGTGAGTACAATAGCATTCCCTGCCTTCCTCCGCTTCCAGGAGTAGAATATTTACTTCTAAATATTAACATTAAATAACAATATTTTATTCTGAAGAATGGCGGTTTTTTGGAAAAACTTACTCACTCAAAAGCCAGCAGCTACTGAAATTTACTCAAGTAATTTTTGTCTCTCTTTTTCATATAAAAACTGCATAGTCCCGTTGAAAATAAATGGAAAGGAGACAGGAAGTACCTATGGGTAAATTAAACTGTAAAAGACAATAACATTCCAGTTCTTCTGGTTCACTTCAAAACTGTCTGCAGACAGCAGCTTTTCTACTGTTTTAACAGTTTTCAGATCAGGCTACTGACTGGGTTGATTCTTTTTATTCTTATGGCAATTTCAGAAATAACAACCATAGAAAACAAAAGTGCCATGTACTCTGAAGTGCACGTTATGTGATACATGCCTCCAAAACTTTTTGTGAACCCAAGGTGGCAAAAAAGAAAAAAGGTATTTGAGGAGTCTCAAGACTGGTATGCATTTATTTCCCTGAATACACATGAATATCTACAGACTATTGATTACAGAACTATAAAAAGGTCCAATTTGGAAAGCTTGGGGAAGTGTTTATCAACAATGGACAATTTTTTTTAAAATTATTTTTAAGAGCTGAAATTTAAAACGAATCCATTTTGTGGATTGGATTAAAATAGCTTTGTAAGGAGTTACACACACTACCTGTATTGTATACTTCTAAAGCTTTCTCAGCCGTACAATAAATAATTCTACCATAGCACTATTGAACATGTGTAACTCGAATTGTCATTACAGTTTTCTATATCTCTTCCAGAAATAGAATTACTGAAGCCAATTGCCTTTTAAACTCCTTTTACTCAATCAAGAATGTCAAGATAAATCTATACTTACCAGAGTAACATTAGGGTCAGACTTTTAAAACAAAATATACTGTGTATTTCAGAAACTGTGAGAAAGAGGCTAATCTCCTAAGGGCTAGATTTCAGTATGCTTCAGAAAAAGGGAAAAAAAAAAACCAAAACTGTACAAAACCAAGTCAGAAACTGAAGAACTTCATCCAACTTTTAAAGAAAAATAAATACAAGGCTTCATTTCCTAAACTTAAGAAGGAAACTGCTGGAGCCTTAAACATTCTTTTAAGCCATAGAGAAACATTAAGTTTCTTTGATTAATCTGAACTATTTCTATGTTCTGCCAGCTCTGTAAAACATAAAGAAACAAAACAAAAGAAAGTTGCTGAACAGTACAGTCAGGCAGGCAAAGAAATGACATTGGTAATGCCTCTGGGCTTCCTGACAAGGGAGGGTCTGCAGCGCTGTCATAAACACTATTAGAAATGATCTAAAGAGATTTGGTAAACAGATTTTAAATAGACTTTACTATATATATTTAGCCTATAGGATTACCCATCATGGGCGACAATAGGCTACACAGTGGATGATTTATATGGCTCAGTTTCTGTGCTTTCCCTTCAGCTCGTGGGAAGAGCGCGGAGCCCACACCAGCCCCTGGGGAGCGAGAAGTTGCCGAGGGCTGTTAGTGCTGGAGGGGAGACGCTGAAGTACTCCTTACTGAGCAGAAATGGCAGGATACAACCATTAAAAATGCCAGCATTCACTAATGGGAGGAGACGCAAGTGCTCCCGTCAACCCTTCGGTACTAGTTTGAGTGCCTGCCATTCAGATAGGTAAACTCACTCGCCATAAAAAATATTGGGAGTGTTTCTTTTTCAGAACAACAGGCGGAGTTTCTGCTGAGTCCAAGTGAGGTATCCTACAGAGAAAATACATCAGTGCGTTCTCTCTCCTCTGTCCCGTTCTCTCTCCTTCTACACTTGCTCTTAAAAAAGGTTTCCGTATTATAAACAGCATCTAACATAAGAATATTTCCTTTCCTTGGGATAGAAATATTTGAGTAAAAAATGAAGCTGACTTTAATTACATGCAGGCAGTGAGCTTTATCCCCTTCATTATATTTATTGACTATATATATTCTGTTTCTTATTCGTAGCTGGGTAAATATGTAAAAAGAAAATCTATGACACTTTTACAAATTATTATTGGCTGTTGACAGTGGGCAAGCCAATTTCAGTCCTGCATAGCTACCGGCCCTATAAAAACCAAATAGTTCTGCGGGCTCTGAAACAACTGAAACTGGGGGGGATCAGAGGGTGTTATGGGTCTGTATCTTATGCATGACTGCTTTGCAGATTTGGATTCAAACTTTTCTGTGAATTGGGGCATTTTTAAGGAATCTCTCCTTTATGGATTCTTTGGAGTCTAATTATGTAGTATTCCAGGCTTTTTTTAGCATGTTCCTTCTTTTTCCCATCTGCCTACCTTCTTGAAACTTCACTGAGCTTAATTATTCTCTCCCCTTTCAAATTTATTTTTAAATCAGGCAATGGGTTTAAAAGCAGTTGGTTGGACACTAATAAACCTGCATGCATTTAGCAATTTGGTGCAAAGGATTAAGCCTTGTAAACTGTTAGTTCCAACTTTTCTTGGAAATAATGAGAACATAAAAAAAAAATTAAAAATCATGGTATAAAGCTCCATTTGACATGGTGTTTTGACCGACCTAGGTCTTTCGCCCTCACCTTTGTTGATAAGAACCAGGTGCAGAAGACAAAAACTATGCCTGAAAAGTTTCTGCTGGTATCAGTGATCAGGTTTAGCCTGACTCAATACTCACTGATTCAACACTAGAAGAAAATAATTCATTTTTTTCAAAAATTTCATACTGAAGACTTTACCAGCTGCATTCACTATCCTCAGAATGGACACTGCCATCAACCTAACAGATGTAAACAACTGATGTTGCCTTTCTTATCTGCAATACTTCTATATTTGGTTAAGTGGTTATTTGAATTTCTACCTATAGGTAATTGTTCAGATATCAGCTCAAGCAATAGAAATAGTACTGTTATAGTGCTGCTTTCAAGCTAATTAGCATAGTTTTGCTCTCTGAAGCCAAAGTCATGCATTCAGACGATCCTGTTGCATGCCACAAGCTGGCTGTCTCCACTCTACATACTGCACATTTACTTTTTTTTTTCTTCCTTGCCCTTGTTTAAATGCATACACAAGGTAATATACTGCAACTTTCAGATCTTTCAACATTATTTCAGCCATATTTTTTCTTCCCATATTTCATTCTGCCTTTCGATATTATTACTCACTTTTCTCTTATACACACTCTATTTGAAAATCTTTCAGTCATGCATTTGCCTATATAGGACTCAGATTCAAAATTCCGATTAGAGGATAGAACATTATAGATATCACAGATTTTCAGGGCTGAAAGAAACAACTAATTAATTAAAGTGAAATGAAAATTTTAACCAAAAGTTTTTTGGTTAACAGAACATTCTCAAACATTCATCCACTTAAAAAAAACATTATTATGTGGATCCTTGATGAACACGGTATCTGTTGTTTGCTGCCTTCACTCTGAATTGCTACCTCACTGGTTCTTTCGCATCTTCCCCTGACGATGCCTTTTTGCAACAGTGCCGATTTCTTCTAGGTTCTGTCCTCGCTGTTCTGCTATTATCTTGCAGAAAGAGTGAGAGTGAGGATAGCATCGGTGCCCAGAGGGGTGGGAACGAAGTAGGAGAGGACAGGGCAGTGGCAAAGAGGTGAGGACAGGGGAGGGAAGAGGTAGGGGAATATGGCTGTCTAAGAGTCACTACACTAAAATATAAACTCTAGTTCAGTTAGGTGTTAGTCTAGGGAAGTCCTGTGATTTATATTACGCAGGAGGTCAAACTGTATGAATAGAATAGTCCCTTCTGGACTTCTTGTCAACAAACCTATCAAATTTTTTTTTTTTCTTAATTACACATAAAAAGTATTGTCATTTATTTTCAAATACTTCATTAAGGTGCATTTCATAGTTCTTGTAATCTTATCAGTGAGCAACTGAGAGGTGCTGCATAGAATATAGTCCAATGGACCCCTCAGTCAAAGTACAGGAGACACAGATGAAAGCTTACGGTAGGATATGGGACAACATTTTCTTGGAAGCCACTTGAAAGTCACTTGAAAGTCACTTAGTACTGTCATGAGTACATAATGGAAATTTCAGAGCTCTAAAACATAACGAAATATGAAGAGTCCAGAGTGCTAGCACACAGATAATTTCTGCAATATTTGGAGCTGCAGAGCAAAGCTGAAAAAACTGCTTTTGTTTTCCTTTTTGATGGGGTTTCCTAAAGCAATGCTAGGTTTGTTTTGATGCAAAACCTTGTTTTCAGCATTTTGACAATTTCAAAACCTAAATTCCTTTCACTTCAAGTTGAAGTGTTTGATTCAGAATGGGCTGTTTTCCTTAGATTACGGACATCAAACTGAGATATTAAAATAAAATAAAATGTAAAGCTACAAATAATTTCAAATATAAAAGTTTCCATTAAAAATGTTGTAACAAAATAATTCATTTTCCCCACTCTCATCCTTGAATAAATAATTCGTTGAAAGTAGAAAGATAATTGTGAAATGTTTCTGTCAGTATATTTGCATTTTTCACTGAAAAAACAATAGGGATAAAAGTGATGTGTTACAGTGTCCTCTGACTGCTCCTATAGCACTCACCAGAAAGAAACTACCCTTCTGTCTTGAGGAGTTTTTCATATAACTTTCTCTTTGTGAAGGAGAAGTTTCACCCAAGTGAGTAGCGTAACTTGGTGACTTTGCTCACGAGCACAAAAAGTCAGTCTGACGCTTCTGTTAAAGAAAGTAAATAATTGCTTTGACTGAAAAAAAATCATTTCCAAGGCAAAAGTGGGATCAACGTATTGACATTTTCACATTATTGAAATCTATGGTCTTGCACGAAGTCAGCAAACAAGCCGTACTTAACCAAAATCACCTGCCTACTTGAAGCTCTTTGCAAGACTGGGACGTAAAGGAGCAGCAATGCATAAAGACAAACCTATTTTCATTTCATTTTAATGACCTTTAATATTTGCAGACCACTTTAGAAATGAAAAATGCTCCGTCTCATTTCTAAGGTGGGTGCGTGTGCCCCATCTCCTCAATATTCCACCTGTACCTGCATCATTCAGATGGCTGCTCAAGGGCTGTTGACTGACTCCAAAAAAGCCCTGCAGGTGAAAGCCACCAAAGTCAGCTGGGAAGGCAATGGTGCCCACCTACTTTGGGGTTACAGAGCCAGGCCCAAAGGTGGCTCTAAATGAGTATCTAATTAGATGTGCATATGTGTCTGTGTTACAAGGACCACCAACCTTGCCAAACATGCCAAGACCTCGGGAAAAAGGAAGACCAAGGCTCTTTACTGCTCCCTCAAGTTCACGCTCTGCCTAAGCCCTGTTGCAGTCTTTGTGGCCACAGTGGTCTCACAGGTGACACCGTATCTTTCTGAACTGGAAAAGCTGTTTTCACATATAGGGAAGAATTGCTTAGTCCTATGTGGAACTTTTCATATAAAATTTTATTGGACAAAAATGTTGGCAAAGGGAAACACTGCTTTTTTCCCTCCATTTTAAGCTGAGAGCCAGTCTATATGGCAGGACTAAAATATCACTTCTCATAATTTATACTGTTACCATAAATAACTTGGTTAGCAGTTGTCACTGTCTGAAGAGACAATAGTCTTTTTAAATTGGGGTTTTTTGAAGGACGGGAGGTTTGCAGCAAAATATCTTTAAACGTATATACTTACGTCTGTCCGTCTATATGTAGTAGCAGGTGTTTTATACTCCACAGGATGCTTTCCATTTTCACAGGAATCGGGGGTGTAACTGTGAATAGCTTGTTTGTTTGTTTTTGTTTTGGAGAAACCGTAAGTGAAAGTGGCATTTGTTCCTCTTTTGCTGGCAATGACAAATTTTTATTGTTTTCTTTTTCACACACATTTAGCCACATACTCTTACTTTGTCACACTTGCAAAATGCCATTTTAAAATTACACTGAATGGCTTTTAGAGATTGTGCCAGCTTTGGGCTTAGTTCTGATACCCTCACAAACACAACCCCCCATCTATTCCTTAAAGAGATGTTATTGAGGATATAGAGTTAAAGCATTTCTACCTGCATAAATGACCAGCACACAAAATATTAATGGAAAAAAAGTCTTCCTATAAAGCTTTCTAATTACAGGAATTATTTTTAACAAGATAAATTTTTTGATGGAAAAGGGAAAAAAAAGCATAAAACTAGGTAGCCATGTCATGAGTTTAATATTCTGGTACAAACTGCAGCAGAAATAACGTCAGACGTAGCTGTTGTCACTGTATAAGGATCTTGATAAAATAAACAACGTAAAAAGATTTTGCATATAATACTATGCAAACTTTTATTTAACGTTTGAAATAACATTTCTGTGTGACATTCCATTTGATAGTTACTTTCTTCAAGTAAGCTATTATGTAAAGAAAAAAATAATTTTACCTTATTTCCCATTCCATGGTTACACAAGAAATAGTCTTCTGTCCCACATACATCCCAAAACTATACCACTTTCCCTTCAGTTTCCACAACCCAAGCACAACTGTGGCTTTTAAAAGTGTGTATCTTTCCCTACCTATATTATATGACTGAGCCTGGAATAGTATTAAAACATAGGAAAAAATCTAAGCAGCAAAAACCCACAATGACCCAGCGAGGAAAACCAATATCCTTTGTCATTATATAGTCCGTAACGGTCATGTTTTTGACAGTGACTCTTTGATACATGTAAACTAGGAATCTTTCCTAAAACACTGAAACACTTAAGGCCTACCCTGAACTTTTCAACTCCCATGTGTACCTCTTTGATGAGGCTGTGTGTCTGCTGCTGAGCTTCAGCAAGGACGTCTCTGCCCTTCCAGCCTTCAGACAGATCAGGCTTATCTGACCGGGAGCTGCTTCAAACCGGTATTTTTTGCAAAGGAATTTTTTTCATCACCAGCTGTTTCTCCCTGCAAATCCTGCTTCATTCACTGTATGTAGAAATTGTCCACTAGCACTCACACACATACACATGCAAAGCTTGGGGCTTTTTAAGCTAAGCAGCAGGATCTTTTATTTGCATAGATTTAAGGTGTAAAAAAAAAACCAAATTACCCCCCCCCCCCCCAAAAAAAAACCCACCAAACAACAAAACCCCAAAAAACCCAAACAACAAACCAACAAAAAAGAGGTAGAATGAAAAGGTTTTGGTAATGGCAAGCAAATTTAAAATATTCCAAATGATAGCTATGGCTATGAAGACGAGCAACAAGCTCACATGACGTATAAAACCAGAGAACCTCACCCGCACAGGTCGCAGTTACCAATATTAGCACGTTCACATCTCTCATTACCCTTAGCACTTACCAAATCTGTTCAATGCTGTCTTCCCAATCTTTCTTCACATGAGGACTCTCAGGAAAATCCCACAGTCTGTAATATGAATCAAACATATTTTTTGGTGGTTTTAGAGCAAATCCATGGGGTCTTATAATTATAAGATTTAATAAAAAAATAAATCTTTCCTTTACATTGTTTAAAACCTTTTGGTAATACTATATGCAAAAAAGCATTCCTGCCGACTCTTTTCTTGTTCCTTTAAGAATTCTCTGGAAATATTATTATTAATTTAAGCCTTTCCTACATAACTGCTCCTTACAGAAGAAAACTTGCATGTAAATAACTCTCACTATAAACTGATATGAGAGCAAGTTCTATATAATGAAATCCATTACAGTAATATAAACCTGATCTAGGAAACACACACGTGGCTGTATTCAAATAAATAGCCTCATCGCTTGCAAATTTATATAGTAAATATTGTGGTATTCAATTTTATATAAATACTAACAATTTGAGCAATATATTTGCAGTTTCTGAGAGCTAAAAACTATTTTGTTAAGGAAAAAAAATAAGAATAGTGCATAAAAATGTGGCGTGATACTATAAAAGCTGAAAACCACTGTAAATACATTGGATATATTACCGGCAAAGAGGCAGAGCATGGGGTTTCAAAACAGAAACAGCACATACATAGAGAAGAGCAGCTGTGGTTTATTCCTTCGCTGAACTCACCAACAGGCAAAGTTTCACACGTAACCACCCCATCCTGCACTTCCATTAAGATATTTATTGGGGGGGGGGGTGCATTTTATAAAAGCAGATGGTAATCCAAGGAGTATTTTATGACAATGGCTTGCAAGTAAGTGGTGGTGTCTACTCTTCCAGGTGGTCCACACAACTACTTCTGTCACCACAGTGGAGCATCTGTCATTCGGCAAGCGGTGGCGCTTACTTACTGTTTGTTGTAACCTGGGACTGGGTTTGAGTTTCCAGCAGATTTTGTAACCCTCTGCAGTAAAACAAAACAACAAAAAGCACATTTCTGTGCAGCTGCTCCGTATAGTTTTTGAGTAAATCTAACCATGACCAAACTTGCTGATGTGCTAAATAAGAAATCTGAAATAAAGAGTATAACAACACTGTGAGCTGCACCATGAACTGAAGAGATTAGGAATGCGAAAACAGAAGGGAATAGGACTCTTTTTTTCTTAATAGCTAATTATAGAATGTAAGTTTTGAGTCTGAAAGCTTCCTAGATCTACAAAAGATGTCTCCATATAGAAAGTAAATAGTAAAAATATAATTGAAAAAAAAACCAAATCCCTGTAAATTTAAACAAAGTCACTACTCTGGTTGTATTAAAGCAAGGTTATTTTAATCTTGTTTTCTTGAGACTGTCTTTTAAGCAATCTGCACTGCAGACAAGACAGGAAAAGTATGGAATTGGCACTGTGAGAGGTGAAAAAACCCTACAGTTTTACAATGAAAATATATATTTTGTCTTCTATAGGATATATAACTTAAAATCAGATTTTCAAAGACAAGACAAAATGAAACAAAACAAAAAAAAAAGGAAGGGAAAAAAAGAGGATAGTTTGAGAGCATGCTGTCATTCCCAACTAAATACTAAACTGATTGGGCTTCCTGTTACAGAGATCTACATATGTAGTTTAATTGGTCTTTTATGAGTACTTATACAAGATTAGGCACAACCTTTGAAATCATTAAGCCGTTCCACCCATTTATTTTCTCTTCTTCTTTTTCTCTGCTTATTCTTTTTATGCCAGAACAAGCAAGTGGAGAGAATAAATTAGTCAAAACCAAAAAAATCAATTTAGAAACAGAATAAAATTTACTGTGAAAAATTGCAGACATACCTCTGCTAATTTCTATTGTCTGTCTCTCCTCTTCATATTCTTTTTTTTCTTTTCTTTGTTTTTTTTCAATAAAAGGTCTACACTTTTCCTAGAAATGCACATATTCTGTTTATAGCAACAGAACATTTTAATATCACTTCATTAAGCATAAAAGAGTGCATTTTAAAATCCTGTCTCTGTTTATGATCTAATTACATTCCCTATTACATTAAATGGAGGCTGCTAATGTATAATATCCAACTTTGTTCCCCATGGCTTCTGACAAACAAAATCACTACTGTATTCACATTAAAAATAAATCAAACACATTATTTTCAGTGTTGCAACATTATGAATTGCCACAGTCCCCTGGTGGTCTTCAAACAATGTTAACAATATAGCATTCAAGTAATAAAGCAAAAGAAAGAAATGGAAAGGGTGTTTTATAGCCCAGGATAATATGTCTTACCCATCTTCTTTACACACTTTATTCAGCATTGTTTTTAAACAGAAAGTTCACTAAAGGTCTCTGTGTGACAGTGTAAACTCATGAAAACAGTTACATAAACACTCTAAAAGACGATAATACACCTATATAATTATAGCCTTTTTAATAGCAGCTGGGCTGGCATAGTGTCTATTAGAAACACTATGTATTTCCTGCATTTTGCTTGCTTAAATCTATATATTCATGATGATACTGTAATTTTTTTTAACAGAAGTGCATCTGAGAATTTTGTGCTGTCATGCAAATTAATTTCCTTAAAATAGTCAGAGTATGAATTATCTACTCAGCTTCTTGAGATACAGAAGAACATCCACAAATGAAGCTGAATGATCTTTAAATTAATAATGGCTCAAAAAAGCCAAAGTTTATGCAAGCTTCTGCAGTAGCCTCCATCAAAGAAAAACCTACACGCTGTTTTACCGTAAATGTGTTCAAGGCAGAAACATGTTCTGGTTAAGTGGATATCCATTTGTATTAAAGTATTTTAAAATATTTTTTCTATGAGGGATTTAGCATTATTTCCTGTACAAATAGCCAATCCTTGTTAGTCAGCATATGGTACAGCACAAAGGCGAACATCGTTCCAGCATCATTTTCATTTGCCTTTCTGCTGTTCAGCTTTTGAGAACTTAATGATTATTTACTTGAACCCAGGAAACTGGAAGAGCGGACGGACTTTATGAAGCTGAACGATGATGTGGGGCGTGCGATCATTCCTACCGTGCCTTCGTTATCTTGTTCTCCCTCTTGTGGCCTCGGATAGTAAGAGCGTACGAGATCCTGCTTCGACGTAACGGCACGGCTCTCGTGCCTGTAATAATTGGGGGGAAACCCAAGACTTTGGGTGAAGGTGCCATAGGATCCCGCCACCGCCCTGTCACTGGAGGGACATCTGGGTGGCGTGGTCTCCTCCGCCCCAGAGGGATGCGGGGACGATGGCAACAGCGGGGTCGGGAGCAAAGCCACTTTTGCGATACTTGCCGGCATGGATCCCACAGCAGAGCAGGGTGCTGCGCACCTTTCCCCAGCTTTGCGACAAAATTAAGCCCACCGCTTTTCAGCTCAGGGCGGCAAAAGTTTCCAGGCTAAGGCCTTCACACCTGGCTTCGTCATCTTCACCAAGGCCTGATGGTCGTTGAGGTCCTTTCAAGGCACAGTTGCCCACTTCGGTTGTGCAAACCAATTCTTTTCTGTGCTCTGAATAGTAATAACAAATATTAACAACACCGAAGTCCTTCTTTTCAGCCATATGAAACAAGCATTTTAATATTCAGACTTTAAGGCCGCAAATTGGTGGCTATAAATATTGTACTGCATTGAAAGTTCTGTATATGCCATCTGGTGACCATGTGATTAGTGTATCTATGGGGCAAAAGAAGAAGGGGGGGGTCTTGTCATGCCCTCATTTATTTTCTGCGCTCAACTATGCACTCACTTAAAACCTAGCCATATGCTAAAGCATCTGTTATAGGTGGATTTTTTTTTTTGGTAAAATTTCTTTTTAAAAATTGAGTCGATTTTGCCCTTTAGAAGCCTACTCTCTGAACAGTACTTCAGAATGACATTTACTGCAGACCAAATTATTATTTTATTAGGAGCTACGGTGTCTAGTTTGATCAAACAGCAAAATTCCGATTTGGAAATAAATTAGTACCTTAAGACTTAGAGTACCAAAACAGCTAAATCATCCCTTTTTACCTTGCATCCACCAAAAAAGATATGATTAATTCAAACTCTGTTTGTGTGCATATTCCTACACAGAGGTTTTCAAGTTGATTTGTATTTTCTTCAGTGTGTTAGCATAAAAAGAAGCCTTCTTTGCCATAGTAGAAAGAGATGCCATGCAGCAGTTATAAATGTGAATAGCAAATTCTGTGCTTTATTGGCCCAGTGCTCATATACACATAATCATCATTTAGTTTACAGAATATTGCTCAAGGCAGTCTTGTGCAAGTAGTATGCCAGTGTGCCGTTGGGAATGAAACCAAGAATACAACAGTTTTTGCGGCTTTTCATCATGCCTTAGAAAGAGAAGGTTAAGCTAAAATTGGCTCTGTAAGAATAATAAAAGTATACTAAAAATACCCTCATTTTTAGTCGTACTTTCTGTTAAAAAAAAAAAAAAAAAAAAAAGATTTATTTCTACTGTCTATGCTTGCTTAAAATATCCAGTGAAGTCCACAGGAACTTCATTTATCAGTATCGCAGGACCACCTCCCAGTTTCACTGCTCCAACTTTTTTGGGAGCGTTTCTATTCTTTTGCTAACCGAACTAAATGTAAACTGTAACATTAGGCTGTAAAGAAGACTGCAGAAGATTTGAGTGTCCTATTTCAGAGCATATCAATCACTTTTAAATATGATACTATCCTACTCCTGCTACTCCTCTCTCCCTCAAACAGCTTATATGGGAACACATTTTTTTTTTGCACCCCGCAGTAGGGCAATGCTGTCTTACTGAACTTTTCCCCTCTTCCAGGACTCCAGAATTATCCAGACCGACACATCCATGTCACTGTCACTGTGTTATCCTACTTTCCAGCATTAATTTCATGCACCAGATCCCATGATGAACCTGGGCTGTGCCACTTCTCAATATTTGTGCTAGGTCAAGGTGGCAGAATTTAATCTTGCAAAGCTAGCTCAAAAAGGGCGTACCAGCTGCTATGTCTTAGTAAATCAGATAACAGCAATAGATCTGAAGAGCGAATGAGACAGAAGTAAGTGAGATTATTGCATCTGTTTAAATCCTACATCCCTCACAACCATTTTGAAAGCACATATTTGTTATTAACTGAACAAAAATAATGTTAGAACATAATCAAAACCAGCCTATAATGTAATAATTTTTTTATTTTTTTATATTTTTTTTTTCTTATTGTGGTTTTAAAAAAAGAATTGTTGTCAGAGACCTAAGAGCAGCTGGTAAGAAGTTCAAATGCAGGTCAGCATGCAGCCTAACTGAGCTAAGATTTCTGCATCTTTAGCCTAAATTAAAAGAACATTAAAAATCAATGTACTGTGATGTGAAATGGCAGTTCTGAGCTTGGTACACAAACAATGTGTAGAAATGAGGACAGGGTGTTGTCTTACAGAGCTGATGCATTCTGAAAGCACTGACAAAAGCTTGGGAAAATGAAAACAAGAAAAGAGGTCTCTTTTTTTTTTTTTTTTAATTTAAAGAGGTAGAATAGAGATATTGTATGAGAATTGTAGAATGCCTTTATTCTGAACCCTTCCCATGAATTATGAAAGTTCATTTATTTTCAAAGGGCATCCAGCTTGGTAACTACTGGACTTCATAAAAATCTAGATAAGAGCAATCATTCCTAGGAATGACAGATCCTAAATATGAATTATTATTGTTCTGGGTGCTCCTTATACATGGCACCATGAATTGTACCACTGCCTTGGTGGCTTGAAGATTGTGCTAGACATGGCCTGGAAGAGGTATTTACTGCTCTAACACCTACCACCTATCAACATCCATAAATACACCAACTTTCACATGATTCCCAAGACATTTCAAGTGAAACAGGCAAGAAGGAGTAACATTATAAGAAGAGAGAATCCACAATCTCATGAGTTGGCAGGACTACATTTCTTAACAAGAATGAGAACCAGGGGATCTGTAATGTGCATTTGCATCTTGAACCTGTTCCAGATATGACCTAGAAAGGTAAAAATGAAATGGAAGGTCTAGTGCAAGAAGGGAATCGGTTCAAAACAGGAATTAAGTATGAATAATTTTCCATTTAAATTTATTGTCTGATAGAAAATCAGATCTCAAACTTGGGTTTTTTCTTGAAAAGCATCTTCTTCCATCTGAAATAGAAATAAAAATTAAAATATTTACACTGTAAATAATACTGCTATGTTTCTTTATATTTATAACTTGACAATAGTCTTTGTCCTTCACAGGGGATCCATCAGCAGGGCCATACCATGGAAGCCACAAAGTTTTCCATATTGCACTGTGTTTTCATGCTTGAAGAGGGAAAAGACATTTCCCAACTGAATACCAGAGAATGAGGCCTCTAAAATGTTCTTTCTGAAGGCCAAACCCCATTATTTCCAAACTGAAATTCTTCAGGAAAACCAAAAAAAAGAAAGTTTTCTGATGAAAAATTTCATATACTTGAAAAATTCACTTTTGCAGATATTTCCCTCAGGGGAAAAAAAAAAAAATCTCTATGTTATAGACAACTCTGGTACAAGTATGAAGCATTCATGGCATTCCTACTAGACAGTTGAATGAGTGCCTATGATGGGCTATAAAGCAGTAGCAGTTAGTTCAAACTGAACATTTTTTAGCTCTGAGAGGATCATTCAGAACAGTTTCTCTGTTCTACCAGACTCTCATGCAGCCAAGCAATGCCTGGTCCGTGACCATTCTGGCAGATGAAGAGTAAAGGTTGAAGCTGTGAAACAGATAGTTCCTAACAGGAGAAAAGGCAGACTTTTCTTGAAACAGTTCTGATTTATTTTTATCAGGAAAGCTTTTTTTTCCGCACAGTGCTGACCCAATATCAATGTTAACTATAAAATCTACATTTAAATAATGTGAAAGTTGGTCACCAATGAACTACCTCAAAAAATATGGTGCCAGAGGTGAGTCTTTCACTTGGCACCAGGCTGCTTTTCCTCAAACCTGCAATCACGAATAATATGCATCACAAAAAAAAAATTAAAAAAATTTAAAAAAAAAAATCACCTTTGAAAACAATGGGATGCAGTAATACAGCAAGAATTTCTGAACAAAAGCCCCAGTTATTCAGGTAAAAGACAAACTCATGATGCTCAACATTAAATATAAAATGATGTGTTGAATGAACTAGGAAGAAAGTAAGACTTGATGCCAAAAAACCTAATAGTTTAAACCATACTTTCGAGGTCAGTGGTTTTCAGTTACCAGGTAATTGAGGTGACCATGGGTGATCCTTTTCTTTCTTAGTTTTCCTATATATAAAATGCCTGCTTCATCAGAGTGATGGTACACAGTCTTTTTGTATACACAAGACACATATGAGGCTTCTGGGCCTATAAATGCCAAGAATTATAACTAACTTTGTATGATGGCTTTGACATTAGTTATATATAAATTTACCTATATCTTTTTTTTTTTTTTCCCTGTAAGTAGAAATTATGAGGTTTAAAAAGTGTTAATAACTTGTAGCTAGAAAGATGATCAGAACCCGATACCATCTCTACCTTTGCAGTGACCTCACGTGTCAGGTGAGGATGAAATGTAGCATTTGCCTAGTGGATCTTAGGTACCTGAGATATTTTACAAAAAATAATCTCTGCATAAATATCTGTTGGTGAGACTTTTCAAATCTTTCTTTTGTCATTCTAATTACAAAATTAATTGTCTGGCATGTGTCCTGATTCTAATTAAAAATTAATTCATTAGTTTGTTTACAGCCTGAAATATTTGGGGGGGGATTGTACAGGCAAATATAGAAGGCAAAAATACTGTTTGCATAGCCAAGCAGAAAATGAAGAAGGGAATGGGGAAAAACTATGTGTCAAAGAAAAGAGCCATCTGGTTGATGGGCAAAATGGCTCAAGCCAGCTACCACAGGGGAGACGGACAACTGCTCATTTAAAAGGTCCACCAGAATCCCCTGGACCTCGGCAAGCACGTGAGATGCGGAAACAAAGCGGAGGCCCAACCACTCATTATTGGCAGACTGCGTGAGTACGGCACTACTATAGGGCATTTTCATCTTACTTTTGCCTTTGCAAAAGACTGCAACTTTTCTTCCCCCCTCCTTTACTGTATTTTCCCTTTATTTTCTTTGACCCTTTATGTTGGTAAAACATGTACAGTTCATAGCCATATATTGCTACCTATCACTAGCAAAGGGAGGTATAGGCCAGCTCCCTAAACCTGGAGACCTTCAGAAATTCCGCTGAAGTCCCTTTTCATACAAGCCAGCCGCACAGAACAAGGTTAACATCACAGCACCAGCCCTCACACTGGTCCTCAGCAGTCCTTGGTAATGGGCTCTCAACGCCATCTCTACCAAAACCCAACACGCTGTCATCCAGTTAGAAAGGAGCGTTTCCCAGTATGGAGGGGAGGAAGTCCAGAATAAGGGCCAGAAGTGACAGAGAGCTTTAGAGGTCAAAACAGGGACAAAAGCCGGTTTCTGAAATCCGTCGAGTTGTATGAGTGTAACTGTGCGTCTTGGCTAATCTGGGGACTGAGGGGAAAGGATGGAATTTGGTGGGGAGGGCACAGCGGGACAACCTGTGGCTCAGTTTACTTCGTCCTCACAGAGACACACTCATGACAGTGGAGAAGTGGAGAGCACTAACATACTGCTGGGGAGAGCAGAAAGCGAAGAACATGGCATCAAAGCTAGTTTGCAACCCTGCTCTCAGAAAGAAGCACTTCAGCGTGCAAAAAGCTCGGCTATGATCTTTCCTGTGAGACAGTAGGAGCCGATTCTTCACAGCATCTCCTCGTGCGTCGTCATTTTTTTTCCCCGCACAAAACCGGCGTAAAGCATCGACGATT
Organism: Astur gentilis; assembly: GCF_929443795.1. Classification (NCBI taxonomy): domain Eukaryota; kingdom Metazoa; phylum Chordata; class Aves; order Accipitriformes; family Accipitridae; genus Astur; species Astur gentilis. Next base: position 2,335,566 of record NC_064892.1, read on the forward strand.
TCTTTTGTCATCGCCCTGCAGAAATGTGTATTACCTTCACCACCGCGTCACACCAGGGCAAGGGCTGAGGGACACAGGGAGAGGAATAGACCCAGCTGTCCAACAGCAAGGTCCCCACGCTGTGGGACTGAAGCAATGACCCCAATCAATCACCTCCCGAATCTGGTCAACCTCGCTCATCTCCTGAGAGCTGACTGGCTTCTAGCATATAGTAGCATATGGTGCAAAGGACTCGGAGGATCGTTTAAGCTTATAGAGGGGGAAAAGCCCCTCACAACTATCAGATATTACATTATGTCCTGGGAAACTCTTTACAGTGAAAGAGCTGAGCATCGTTTGGAACAGCACCGGGACCAGCAGCAGGACTGCCTTTAGAAATGGGGAATCATCACCTGCTCAGTGGTAATCACCTGCTTAAGCAGAACTGGCACGAAGACAGCATTAAAACCTGGGATAAATATAATAAAATAGAAAACGTGTTTTTCCACATTGCAGATAACACTGTTTCCAGATTATCTATCTATTCCAGCCATTGCCACGGTATTTTCAACCTCTTGTTTCCACATCTCTTCCCTCTTGGTTTGGGCGAAGGAGTGGTAAACAAGAGGCAGCGTATTCATCTTTTACGGCACAAAGTCCTAGCTCAAGTCTTTTTTCTTAACATTACCTGCATTGAAGTCTGTTTTTTTAACATCATTTGTCTTTCTCGAATTTCAAGCTCAAGATCATGTCAGGACTGACAGACGGCACCTAGGTAAAAATGACATAATTCTTTCACTGACATAATTTCCCACATATTCAGCTTTGTATTCAGCCAGAGGGGAAAAAAAAAAAAAAAAAAATTACGCACAAGCCAAGATACTTTCATGAAGCTGCTGATTAGGCCATGGTTTAAAAATGGAGAGTAAGGAAAAATACGCTCGTTCTCCTTCACACTTGTGCACTGAAGCATTGACTGGGGAGGGCACTGCGACTGGTTTCAGTGCAATCAAAGGGGCTACACCTGTCTGTGCCTCGCTCTCCCGGAGCTAGGAAAGGAATCTAGCTTTTAACACAGTAGTTCCCCAGCGTAAAAGAGAAAAATAATTTGCAGTATTAGATCATGGCTTGCCTTGGCTATGTGCCAGTGAGAGAAAAGCTTTCATTGGTGCTGCAGTCCCCGAGATGCTGAGTGAGTGAGCCCCAGCGAAACAATTCCGAGATGTCTTTATGGAACTAACAGAGAACACAGCTTTCATGAAACACAGACCATTTTAACTTCAGACACTGATAATTCAAAGGGAAAGCCTTTTAATTGTGTTATTCTATCAACAAGAGGACAAACAAGGTTAAATGGTGATAGATGCTGAATTAACAAGCTATTTGCTTGCAGCATTTTTGTGCTGGGAAAAAAACCTGTAATTATTCTCCAGCTTCATACAGGGAAACTTTCTTCCTACTTTTCACTGTCAGGCTCTTCCAATTGATTTTATCATAATTCAAATACATGGCAAAACGCTCCTGAGCACAAAAGCAGAGGGCTAAGACTTACTCTCTTTTATTACACTAGAGAGCCGCTAAATAGCAAAGGATTTTGATTTAGATTCCTGCATTAAAATTAAATCACACATCCTAAGGAAAAATGATCCGTAATAATGAAAGTCACACACATGGGGATTGCAAGTGCTATTGAATAATGAAGAAAACTATAGTAGCAATGAATGTGAGGGACCACTATGCTTTAATGAAGAGATATTTCCGAAACAAATGTCTCCCTTCAGTGTTTCCTATTGATGGTCTGAATATTATCAAACAAATTACATGAAATATGAGTATCGCAAAGTGCAAATGAATTACTTACTGCCTTTTGATTTGGGTTGCGGCAGTTTATGTCTCTGCTGTAGGAAGCAGCTACATGTAGCTGGGTGATTTTTAGTGCGTCGGGCAGGTCAGGATGAATACACTGAGCCTCCAGAGCCCAAGGCTGCAAATGTTCTTCCATTTTGTAAACTCTTACACAGTGACGCTGGCCATTGGACGGTGAGATTATATGTAGTTCCGATATTGACATCTTTCTTTTGCTTTCAGGCCCCCTTTACAGATTTTATAGATTAAAATGTTCTTCCCAGTAGCAAATTGCTAATCTCTCCCTGTTTTAATTAAGCCTGATTTTACATTTCAGCCCCTATAGTTTAAACTTGATCAAATACATTTTAAAGTGAATGTTGGTGCTGATTCATTTTTAGCACAAAGCTTTAGTCTTGCAGTGTGGGAGGCAGATTTCTGGAGAAAAATCATCAGACCTGGCAGCATCAGAAGTTCTTATTTGGCTGACCACCAGCAGTGAATAAATGATGACTACACGGAGCAGGGTCGTGCCACATTTTCCAGAGCTGTGATTTGAGCACAGCGTTCTTAAGTCACATTGTTTTGTGACCTTTCAGTACTGCTAACAAAATGATAAACATCATAGCATTGATCCAGCTCTTATGTCTTCTGAAAGAAGCCTGGTATCTCTGCGCAGCCTCAAAACCCACAAAAACCCTCTCCTATCACTTTGGCAAATGAGAGCAATTCGCATGGCAAGTAAATTAGTAGAAGCACAAACCAACCATGACCCAAGCTTTTATTCTGAAAAATACAGCACAGTTGATACTGTGTATCACTATGAGACGAAATCACTAGAGATTTTGTTTTGCACCTCCTGTTGGTTTTACATGAGAAATATAAAGGTTCTGGGGCAGGGTGGCAGCTTATAACCCTAAAGCAGAGAGGAAGAAAGCACTTCTCAATTCTGTAGCGATTAGTGCCCTTCGGGCTTCAAAATTGTTCCAGAATCCTGTATTTCTTAGTTTCATTTTGTCTTTGTGTACAAGAGGGAACAAAGGCCACTTTTTTAAAGGAAAATTATATCTAAGAAAGAGACAGCATCACATTCTACAGTACTGATCTAACTGCAGATGCAACTCCTTAACCTGGCGGTTTGGACACAGCCGAGATACGTGAATCTGCTTCCAAAATTATTTTTTATATTTCGGAGGGAGATTTGTTATTATTATTATTTTTTTATTAGTCAATGGCTGATGAATGTTAAATGTATAAATAAATCTGGGCATAGGAAAGAGAAATTAAGGACTCTTCTGTCTCCCCACTAGTCTAGCACGCTGCTCCGGCTGCAGATGCTCTCCATTCCTTGCTGTTCTCTAGGACAACTTTAAAACTACAGAACGAGGAGGGGATACAGCTCTTCTAGAAAATAAGTAGCCTATAGATTTTTAACAGCTGAAACCTCGTCTTCCAGAAGGGCAGAATTCCAGTCAAACTATGGAGACAAATTAATGCTGTTATCCCAATTCTTGGGGAGTGCTCTGACTATTATAATCTCAATAAAGATCTATGGCTATAGTAGGGTTTAATCTAGGATGGGTATATATATTCATTATGCTCAAGAAACGTCTATGTGATTGAGCCCTAGGGAACTTAAATATCTGTTCCTCTCCTCACTGATTGTAATGAGACTTAAGCAAGAACTGTGCACCTATTTGGATTCAGACTCAGAGGTGTAGCAAGCTGAGATAGCTGCTGTATGGAAACATTTTGAGCCCCAGCTCTTCTTGTTTGAAGCATGTCTTTTTTTTTTTTTTTTTTGGTTCAGCTGCTAGTGGGGTCACCTTCCTTTGTGAAGGAAATTCCAGGGTTCAGAATCAAAAAGGTGCTTTCAAAATATTTTCTGCTCTTTCTTCAAGCCTCAGGATATATAGCAATCCCATAGCGATTAAGTTAGAAAGAAGCTTCTATCTTGGACTCGCTATTCCATAGATATCTACCACGGGGATTGTTGTTCAATTCCCTTGTCACAATTCATAGCACACAAAAGAGGTGTTTGGCCAGGTATGCTGCTGCTCTGCCCTGCAAAGATAACACGGGCTGAAATTGAATGGACAGGAAATGACACGTCAGAAACAGAAGTGAGAAAAAAAAAATGTGTAACTGGTTCTGAAGCCCTGAATATTTACTTTTGGATACCGAAGAAGTTTACCCATGTCAGTACCAGGGAGCACACCTTTGTACCTCTGCTCTGTCGCTCCCCAGAAATGTTAACTTCCCAAATATATGAGATTTTAGATCTTAGTTATTGCAACAGAACAGATGGGTACGTTTGCTATTCAATGAACATACTAAGAACTCTTTTCACACCTCTAACAGTCACAGCTTTACACACCCATGTGCTGTACATCTGTGGATTATTGGCAGTGCATTTGGCTGCACAGTAGGAATATCTCAGGTTTAAAAATTTCCTGTATCTGTTCCTTCCGTGTGATTCTTTTTTAAATGTCTGTCTTCTCCCTTTGTGCATCTGCTCACAGCTTTGACCACAAAAAGAGACTTGCAACCTTTGCAAAAATTTGAGTCTGGCAGCCTCCACGTGAGAGTGTAAGAGGTGCTATAAATGGGGCAGGGAACAAAATGCCCTTTTTTTTTTTTTTTTTTTTTTTCCTTTTCTTTTTTTAATAAGTAATTTGTTCTCCTGCAAAGAGTAAGGCCAAAGCTATAAATTTATTTGTAATTGTGGGGTAGAGGCAATGCAGAGATGGTAGAAGGATGTATAAACCAGTGAAACAGTAGGGTTAATGTTTTCCAGTAGCGCTAGTTAGCCCAAATGTGATGTTACACTGCTGTGGCTGGGTTATCTCCTGGTTGGGAGCTGCCTTACGCAGCTGTAAGCCCCGTACCCCGATACACTCCTGCACTGAGAGATGTCCACAAAGCTTGTAAGGACCCTCAGTCTCCATGTGCAACATCATTACGGTCTTCCCTCCTTTTGATGTGGCTCAATTTCCCTCACTTCTAGGCATAGACAAACTTTCAGTATTTTTCTCATTCAGGAGCAATTAACAAAAGTTTACTCCTATATTGGGATATCAGTATATATATAACTGAGCCTTTCTGCTTCTCCATTTCTACTTTTCCATCACCCCAGCCAACTTTTTTTTTCTTTTTCTTTTTTTTTTTTTTTTTTTTTTGACTGGCACAAATAAATGCCACTGCACTATTCACAAGTATCAAATGCTCAAGTCTTTCTTCATAAACCTACAAACTTGTTCTTTTCTTTCCTTTGAAAGTGGGAGGCATTTTTACCATTTTTACCTTCCTCAGCTCTACTAATTTTTAATTCTTTGGAAAAACTAATATTGGCAGACCAGGTGAGTACAACTTCCATGCTTGTGATTCAATATCCAACAGTAGAAATGTGCTCTTTCCTGCCTAGTAAGACAGTACATACATCCCATTTTAAACCCTTCTGTACACTGACCCTTGAATTTTAATACAAATATGTTAATTACTTTATACAGTGGACTAATTCCTACAGGCTGTTACTGGCTATTGCGTGAGACAAGTTGTAATGACTAACAATGCTGTGATAATGAGTTTGGCGTGTTATAAAGGATCTTTAAGAGATACTGCCACACTATTTTTTCAGTTTACTGTCTTCAACAGAGGACAACAGAGGACAGTACTCACAATTCCACCAGGGCTTTTTTTTAAACCTTATATTGTACAGCCTCTTATAAATGCATGTTGTTACTTGATGTTTTCACCGGACAAGGTTGGAAGGTCTAACTACAATCTGAAGCTGTTTCACCAATTATTTAGTAAACTGATAGCTGTCCATTAAAAGGGGCAGGGGAACATACATTAAATGACTGCTTTTTTTTTTTTTTTTTAGAGTCTTACTCACAACTTTCTCTCACACAGACATATTTAAATCTAGATAGCCAGATAGATGGACAGATAAAGACAGGGAGGTACAGAATAAGAACTACAGTGAAACACAGGTGCTTTACACTGGCCAAAACCTTTAAAGGAACTTTCACAGTGCTCCAGAGTGTACAGTCAGTTATGGTACTGTCCCCACAACCACCAAGCTTCACATAAGTTAGAGAAGAGAGTTAGGCCTGTGATGGCTATAAGTCAGATCAACCAGACAATAACTTTATTCTTTATTTACAAGCAAAAACAATAGCAGTATTTTTTATGTTATAAATCAACGTACATTACCAAATGTCATATAGAAGTGCGTTAAATAAATGAGTATGTCAATATATGCATAAGTACTGTTATAATTTCCTCTGGAGGGACTGTGCATATCTTCAGCTGCAAGAGCAAAAGTTTGGGAGACAGAGTTAGCAAAGTCTATACAAGGTGATATCACTTGTGAGCATTTATCTTCCTCTCAAAGTTCCTCATGAGAATACAGATGAACAATAATTGTGAATTTTGATTTTGCTTGTCATCAAAATAGAAACAAAGAGAGTATCATCAGAGAGGGTATTCATCAGAACTGAAAAAGACGCCCTTACCAAAATTGTCTCTCTATGGTGGTTACTTCATGCAAAAAAAGATCCAACTACTTCATGAGTTTTTATAAAAATATGTAAGAAAAGGTATGATAAAACGAGTAGAGGAGAAAAAAATGATCTAAAATCCACCTTTGGGGGTTTAGGTTTTTCTGCTAATTGGGCATCATTCTCTTTAATATCACATCAGACTTATTTTTTGTATAACGGATGAAATTGACAAGGGAAGTAGATTAGAGTTGGAGTCAGCAGTCAAGTTAATAAAATTTCCTATGGTGATTCATGCAATCATTAAGTGTACATTGATGAAAATGCTTAGCTACAATGATATGTCACTTATAGACCAAGTAAATTAAATTAACTTCAGAATATATTGTATTAGACTTTGAAAAAAAAAGTCATTAAGATACTTCTGGCCTTTGAATTAGGAGAAGGAATTAACAGAAGGATGAGAAGTTGCCAAATTATACTATCAAAACTTTAAATCTATCAAAGGTAATAATCCTGTATTTAATTAAAAAATAATAATTAGGAGTCATTGACCAACGATTTAGTTCATCAAGTAACTATTTAAAATGCTATTTATGTAACACGTGAGAATTTCATGACCCTTTTAAGCATTTTTTACATATACTATTTACCAATGTTCAGAAGACAACATGAGAGAGGGAGTAAGATACAAGTTTAGGTTTGAAACACCAAGGAAATAATATATATGAAACCTTTCTCAGTGACAGGACTGAATCACTCGGTCGTTCCAACAAGATTAAAATTATTCTACATTCCTCATTCATGCTGTGAATTGCATTCACTCAGGCAGTTCTATTAATTCAGTGATACTTTTTCAGTGTTAAGTACCAGCATGGATTGCAGATTCAAGCCTAAATGAAAATCTGAAGTGAGTTGTCATTCATTCATTCGTTTGAAATACAACCCAGTGCACTGTACACTCTGTAGCTAAATGGAATTCGGTCCTGATAGACTACAGTTTTGATGTATCAGGTTTTCTGTGTTGGGTTTGGGTTTTTTTTTTTTGTTTTCATGGGTGGTAACTGTGTGGATTAGATAATAAAAGAAAAAGAAATTATTCAGGCAGTTCATCACACACTTTTCTGGTCATTGCTTCCTTTTAAACTCTCTGTTCCTCTTTTCAGCTAAAATGTAGACTCATGCTTTAAATTCAGATGTGCTAAGAGCTTTAATGTACTTCACTCAAGTAGAAGGAAATTATTATCTCTGTTGCAAGGGCATGCAATGTTGAACACACATGTAAGCCCCGGGTCACAGAAAGATTTAAGCACATTTAGTAGGTTGACTCTTTTAACTAGACCCTCTAGATGTGCCCTTTGATAAGTGGAGAAAAAATTATGGACACTTTTACATATGCAGTTTATTGTCAATAATGGAATGAACAGCAATTTTTTGTATTATTTTTGTGTACACATATGTATGCATAATCCTCTGATGCTTTCTGGTTTTCCCCACCCAGTTTACCAGATGTAAGGCATATGTGAACCAACATTTACAAGCAGGGCTGCTTAAATCTATTTACTACTAAGGTCATAAGTATTAATAGGAAACAGTCCTTCCACTTCACAAGCCGTAAGTCTGCTTGTATTCTCTTGTATCTCCATTTTTCACGCACAGTCACCTTCTACTTCTTCCTATGTGTTACAACAAATGGTCAAAAAAGGGAATAAACATCCAAACCCTGCACCAGCACCAGCAGATTAAAATGGCAGACAAAGAAAAACTCATTGGAGGTGTTGTCCAGACCTCTGCGAGGGACAATGGCTGGGGAATTCAAATGGAATTAAATTAAAATCTCATAAATATAGAGCAAATGCTTCAGAATCATTAGATTCAAGCAATAATGTAAGGTAGTGTTCATACCCCAGGTATCTTTGTTCGGGTTTTATATGTATTTCAGAGCTTGGTCAGGGAATTAGTTCTTTCATCTATCTGCACACTGAAAACGCTTCACTTAGTGAGAAGTCTTGTTAAAATCAACTATCATCATAAGTCAGTGGAGCAAAAGCACAAGCATAGTTTTGAGGCTTTAAAATATTTATATGTAAATATGTCTTACTATTTGATAATTTACTAAAGGATGCATCTAATCAGAATTCTGATTTTCATCCCAAGAATGCAATAAATAGACCTAAAATGCTGGCTGGAAATCACAATCACAACTAATTGAGTCCTTTTGTTTTGATTAGGACATGGCTAACAGACCAGTACTAATTTTATTTGATAGAATGTCCAATTCCTACAATTAACTTGTAACTGACTAAACAAGTCAGATAACCGTCTAGACCATAACAAACTGAAATGTATCTGATGCATTTATTTGGCAGAATGTCTCCAATTATTGTTTTCTTTATTATCCATCTAGCTGTTCAAAATTACATGCTACCAGACTAGTTAATTTTTATCTGTTTGTTACTGAAGACTTACTTAAAAACAACTTCCTTCATACCTATAGTACTCAGGATCTGCAGGATTTCCAGAGGTCTGCTTTTTCCACCTTTTCACTGAGAGGTAATGGACTCCAAGAAAGTGTGTCCCAAAGTGGACCTACTTTTATTTCTGAAACACTGAAATTCTCTTCTCTTTCTGCCCTGCTTTTTTTTACAAGGAAGCAGTAACAAAGATTGAGAGGAACTATCGGTAATTGCACTACTATTACCCATTTATTTTGGGTTTTTTTTCACATCTCTTTGTTCGTTTTACTTTGGATATCACCTGTGCAGCTATAATTTAGGGAACTGTCTTGGGACCTGCTAGGAGGGAAGACAAATACAGGTTGTCAGGATCTTACTGTGTTTTTCTCCAGTCTCATTTTCTCATCTATAGCTCTGACAGGGAAAACAACCAACTGTTTCAATTTAACTTACAAACTGCACCATCGAATTGTTCTTCCTTTACAGTACTATGGGTTACAAAGAGATCTAAGACAATTAAAAGGAGCAGTTCTAGAACAACTTGTGTTTGTATTCTCAGTGACCTCTGCAGGTTTGGTTTTTTTTTTTCCTGTCCTGTATAAGCCTGAGCTGTTTCTAAACACAAGCTGATACAAATCTGGTTTGCAATAATCTGACATTTGAAAGTCCAAATAAATTTATCTCTGTGAGCAAGAAACCACAAGTTCTTTGGCCTTTTTTCCTCAAAAGATGACACAAGAAAAGAAGTTATTTACTTTACCTCTACATTTAAATTATATTTTAAGCTAAGAGGAAGTTATATTTTCAAGAAAGATACAGAAACTGTGTAAGTTTACTCACTTTATATAACCAAGTAGTACTATTAAGTTTAGTGCGATTTCTCAAACAAGAAAGAAACAGAATGATGTGAGAAAGAGTAAAGTATCAGAAATTACATTCACTATAAGAGAAATTGTGATATGAAAGTCATCTGTGACCTATGAAAACCTAAAAACAAATACATACTTTAAAAAAATATTTCTAGTACCTAAGTATCATGTACATGCATATTCTTTTACAATGACTGCTCTTCTGTGATATACATACAGATTTTTTTACTGTTCTGTGTCACCAGCTATGTTCTTTCAACTTTATTTGTTGTCTCATACAGATTGTTTAGGTTTCCCTCATGTCTTCACCTATCAAATTTGAAATCTCTGTATCTAATGAATTTTAAACAAGTAAACCAGCATGTCACTTGCATTTTTGCAATCCTACTTGTTTCTCCCTTCACCTAAAATTTTGTGTTATGGTGAGTGTCCCTCAGTACTAGTCATTTTAAGTGGATGATTTGCTTAGTAGCTGTTGATTTACACATCTAATTTTGCACACGCTCCAAATACTGTCTGTAAGAACTCAAACCGTACAGTGTTGTCATATGAATGTCAAATAATCTTCCAAGCCTTCCAGTTAAAAAAAAAAAGAAAAGAAAACCTAACATTATATCTCTTTGTTGTCATTTGTTTTTCTTTCTTTTGTAAACAGAACTAGCAGATCAGTAGATAATACAAGAAACTAAGAAAAGTTCATGTTAGAGTTTTAATTCATGATTTAGTCCTAAAAGTCAGTCAGAACTGATGAAAAGAGTATCATCAGGGAGAAGCAACACTGTAACGCAATGCTGATCTTTCACATTTGAAATTCAATGCCAAAAGTAATGTATCTTATTTTGCAAATGAAGTCATTCTTATTTGCATCCAAATCCCATCTAATATTCTAATACTTTGTTTTCTATAGGCATTCACTATAAAAGCATTTCATTTTACAAAATATTGAGGACAAATGAGTCACTGTGACAGGCTTCCTATACCTTAAATATTTTAAATTATATTAGATGCAGTAATTGCTAAGGGTTTGGGTTTTGGTTTGTGTTTTTTTTTTTTTTTTGGGGGGGGGGGTAGGGGGTTGTTTTTGTCTGGTTTGGTTTGGTTTAAATCTCTTGCATTTCTCAGCTTTGTACTTTTACCAACAGATCAGCACCAGACTGGCATTTCCAGCTTTAGCAAAACCTTCTTTGCCCTAAAATTATCAAAAGATGTTGCCCGCAGTACTGTTTTGCTGTGTAGTTGTCCTGCAGTCAAGAATGATGACATGTGGATGGAGGCCCGGCCAGTTGAAGGGCTACACAGCTTTTCCCAGATCCTATGGGAGCACAAACCACAAGTGCCAGGACTGCTGGAGAACTAAGGGAGCTCTCAGGGTATCCCAGTATAGAAAGTCATGAACTCTCCCCTGTGGATCTCACAAGACGGCAAGACTCCTACCTCTTCTGCCACTTCTGCTGAAGAGCTCCAGCTCCTCCTCTGACAACCTGAAGATATTCTTTCTTCCCTTGGTTTGCTTATTCCTTGAGGATCTGAAAAAATGTGGAAGAAAAAATAAAGAGAGGTTAATTTAGTCAAGAGCAGAAATGCCAGGCAGGAGGTAAATGTTTAACTTACCAGCCAGGATGTGAAGCAAAAAGTAAAATGGAGAGAAATCTAACAGTCTATAGCCAAAAGGATTAGTTAAAAATTTGTCCATTAATTCCATGATACACCTATGGTATTATAGAAATCACTTTCCCCAGTAAGTTAGTCTCTTTTATTTCTGACCTTGGCAAATGTTCCCTTCTCTGGGGAGAAAAGACAAATACAGGGGAATCTTATTCAAATCACCGTTTAGATTACAAGCACCATCATGATTAGAGAGGTCAGAAAGAGTCTATAAAGTGAATTGTCCTGAGATTAATTTAGGAAGATGGGCAAAGGAATGAACTGAAGAAGCAGTGTTATAAGACTGGGACTGAGCTATGGAGCAGCTGAGAGATGTGCCAGGTTTCTGACACTGAGCGTACAGTGCCAGGCTGCCAAAAAGTACGTGGAAGCCAGTGGCTTCCTGCAGATTTCAAAGGCTTCGGATCAAGTTCTGGACTCTGTGCAAAGCTATTTTGGTTTTGTCTCACATTCCTCCTTCTGAACAATAATTATTACATCAAATTTTCTCATTATCAACTATTTAGTCAATTCCTTTTTCTCATTATTTGTTATTAATTCACTTTTGCCAATGTTTAGAAAGTTCTTGCTCATTCATTTTCATAGAAGCCTATACACATCAATCATTGCCACTTGAAAATTCTGTATTCTATTTCCTTTCTTATTTTTAGGCATGCTGCTGACATGTTTCCCTCATTCACAACTTTATTTTACTGCCCAAGGTCAAATTCTTTCCTTGAACTAATTACAAACTAGTTCATATTTAGAACCAGTGAAAATAATGTTGTCAGCAGCAATGAATACATCATTAAAAACATGTTGACAAACAGCAGAAATGGGGTCTCTTTTGCCTACAAGTTCAAAGCCCGTGTTGGTATCACACACCATTCTGTCTTGGGTTTTAGCATTGTTTTAGTTATTCCGTTCATATTTTGTTGGTTTTTATTGTCATTCGAAACAAACAGATGGTGTCTTCTGCAGATACATCTCCATTAGCAGTTCAGCCTGTGTCAGGAGTGCACTCCAGAAGCAAGTCTGGAGGCATCCACCGTGAGCAAACGATGTGGTGGGGTAGAAGCAGTTCTGTGAAATGGAACAGTGGATGCTGAAGACCCAACGTGGTACAAGGTGACCTTGAAATAGCTCTAGTCTGGCCTCCAGTCGTGCACCTTTCAACTCAGTTTCATCTAAACGGATCCAGTTTCTGCATTTCAAGATTTCCCTGCGATAAGATGCAAAGTACACTAAGGGGACACAGCTAAGGAATGTTTCCAAATTCCAGACCTGATCCAGATGAAAATGCAGATGTAGGTGTGCTTTGGCGTGTTTTGATTCATATCGGGATGCAGTCTTAGAGGACGTGACTGGACTTCTTTCAACAGCAAGTATTCTGGAAAATGTAGTTCGGGAGCTTACCTAGCATGCTCCAACCCAATCGCCAATGGAAATTTTGTCCATCAGACGTGACGTGAACTACTCTGAAGTAAAAAATAGCAAACCACATATAGATAGTTGTTGGGTCCTCAGAACTACCTGTTTCTCTCTGCAGATCCACAGGTAATTCCCTCTGCTACCTGCTAATACGGGCACGGCCTACACCACTGCGGTGGGCTCTGTCCCTTATCAGTTTATCTCTGGTCTCTGTCTCCTCGCACATAACAATTTTGATTTTTATTCTTGTCTTTTTGTTTGCTTCATTGACTGTTATCCAAACATTAAATACATTTTAAACAACCAGAGGAGCATTGTCAATAACTAGACAAATTATACAGTCTCATAAATGAATTTGAAAGCTCTCTTTGTTCTTATATCTCGGGATACATGTAATCCTTTATTAAATATTAATTTGTAGAATTAATTCAGAAGAATTGCTGGCAAATAATGCCATTTATAACATAACTTTTAAACAACATACATGTTACAGTAATAAACCTGAAATAAATAGTGTTACTTCAGTGTTCATTTTTTTTTTATTTGATTTTTACGTGTTTAAAGAGCAGCTCTCCACTTTCCTTAAGAGAAGGAATTCCAAAACAAATAATCATAAGTAACAAGATTCTTGGGTTTAGGATCAAATCTTCGGTTTTATAAATAAGAATTCTGGGGGGTTGATGTGTGAAAGTTAGTCAGATTACAGATACAAATAGGTATTACAAACAGACTAGCCAATTGTCTTTGCTTGTTCGTTGCTATTTGCTTAATATAATGAACCCTGTTAGCAGAAAAACTCAAGTTCTCTTTGAGCTTTGACTAATTTCAGATAGCTCCTATAATCATGGTCTTATTAACAAATAATATATTTGTATTTGACATTGCTAAAGATAGTGTTAAATCACATATGTGATTTCACTAGGCATTTTATACTTGAACACCTGAAAGGGAAAAAAAGGAACATATCTGAAAAATTCAGTGTTGTATAATGAAAGAATGGGTCATCTACCTTTCCCAAGTACAGAAATTCTCAGTTCTTTGAGGAAAGGAGTGTATATATATATATATCTGTGTCTGTGTACCTGTATTCATGTATGTTGCTATATATATACAGAAGCACACATATAGATATATACTCTGTATATGTATCAGTTCTTTGAGGAAAGGAACATCCATGTATCTATAGGAATATATAGGAACACATATATACACACATATTGTCTGGAATACAGTATTTTATTTTTTTTCTGCATTTGTACAAAGTGACCGTGAATGTTTTCATCAATGCCTAATGAAAGTACTAAGGGCAGATAAGTAGGAGACAAGTACTACATTATTCCAAGCTCTTAGTCACATAAATATATTCTGATATTAACCTTGGGACTAAAACAAGGAAGACAAATCATGACCAGAAGGAGCCAATCCTTCATTTCTCACCTTCAGCTTCGGTGGAAGCTTTCTAGTATCTCAAAGTCGAGCAGGGAAAAATCTTCATCCAGCTCTCAAACACAAAATGGAGAGGGTAAAATAGTTCCAGTAAAGATTTTAAATAATTTTCACTGCAAACATCCTTTTTGTTCTAACATCCCTGAGTCCCCACAAAAATTCTGTTAGAATATTAAATTAGATACGTCAATATAATGAAAAATTTCCTGAATTGATAAAGGTATATGTGTTCTGTGCATGAACTGAAGATATCTTGACACTCTCTATTCCTTTATCTCTGAGTTCAAGCATCTTCCAAACAATCTACTGAGATGTTAAGCATACACAAAAAGTGTAGTTCAAATATATGGTGATAATTCAAAGCAAGCTATAAAGTAGATGTAATTCCAGAAAAGTTAAAATAAAACCACTTTCTGCATGTTTATTAGTTATTATTGGACAACATAATCCACACAATCAAATAAAAAAAAAATTATGTCCAGGACATTCAAAGCAACATAAAATGTTCAATGCTTGCTGCATTGAGATTCAGCAAAATCTGAGCAGAATTTTAACAGTGTGCTCAGAAACTGCCATTCCATGTAAATCCCTGAGTGGGCTACATCCTTCTTCTTACCCACTTCTAACAATACCTTCCCAAATTATCCAGGAACTTGCATATATTTATCACACCCAGTAACTTGCCTGTTCTGCATTTTATTGTATTTGAGGTTTTTTAATCATTATTCACATTAAATTCAGGGTACTAAATCTGGTCTGTAGAAACAAGGGAAGTTTTTCCATTCTTCATTCATACAATATAAAACTTTAGTGTCTATGGTTCCTGATACATGAAAACTTTAGTCTCTCTTTAAGTTTTATTAGACTTAAGGTTTGTGTTTTCCAATAAATGCAGAAAGTATTTCTATGTTAACTTCCCTCTCTCTACATATTAACTGAAACATCAACAGATTTAGTATTTACACAAGTCAGCCTGATCACACCTTGATTTACTCTAAGCTTTTTCTGCAAAATAAGATCGGCAGGAGTCAAGATCAGGAAAAAGGATCAAGGACACTAAGGGTTCAATCATAGCTCATCGCAAGAGAATATTTTTCTTTAATATTGTATCATCAATAGAAAAAGAAAAATACAATCGCTCTGTTATTGAAAAAAAATAAGTAAATGTATAGTAATTTCAAATATGATTGTCAATATTCTGCTATGCATAAAGCCTTTATAATCAGTTATGCAAAATCTATTCTATTTTATGTAAACCCTGAAGCAGGCAAATCAATTACAAATGTAGATCTCATTTCAGGAAACATACCTACAATAAGCACATCTATCTCTTTTTTTCAGCACATTTTGGGAATTAGCCTTCACTTTCCAAATATTGGAAAGAGATTTTCTTTTATTTTTATAATCCATTTTAATGAGATTTGGCCAAACATTATGTTTCAACTGATTCAAATTGCCTCATACAGCTGTTCAAAATCTTCTAAATAGGAGAAATAATAAGATATTAAAAATAATCTCACTGGTAAAAAGGAGACGCATTCCAATTTCTTTTTTTATCACACTGTTTTGTAGAAAATGTGGGGGTTTCAATAGCACTTGACAATTGTGTTATCTCATAATACTTAATAAAAGTTATCCTTCTTCCTGGAAATAATTTAGAGTGCAGCGTGAGACCACCGTGTGAGCTTTGTGCTTTACTACAGACTCACGACACCGCGAGCCCCATGAGTTACTTGAGGGCTATCAGATGAATTCTTCTAACAGCCTGATATAGCGTCAACAAATAGAGTAAACGCTGTGAAATGGTCAACTCCGATCTGGAGAACCACGCATACCGAGGGGCACATCTGTCCTCTACAGTGGAGCACGGACGTACTTCCCACTCCGACTAGAATATCAACTCATACTAGTAAATCCACGTGGAAATCCAAGCCGGGAAGCACTGCACCTTTCCGCCTTACCAGCTCAGGTCAGGTAGGGATGGAACCGGTTCTGCTGGGCACCGAGTCCATGCAAAAGTGCTGCAAGAAGGTGGCTGGACTCTTGCCAGTCATTGCTGGCTTCCTGGCTTTACACCGTGTTTTCTGCTCATTCCTTTCCCAGCACAGCATGAGATGGGCTGGCTGAGGTGCCTCTGTGTTACAGCGGCCTTTAGATAGGCCGAAAGATGTAATGCAATGAATTTTACAAATAGCCACCGTACATAGCTCGGCCTGTCAGCTGGAAGAGAAAAACAAACCAAAAAAATGTTGCTAGCCAAAACTCATTCCGAACAGCTGAAACCCATTGGTCCTTCCAAAATCAGTTTCTGTGCGGCCTATTTGACATGAAAAGGCTCATAGCCTTCATAGACTTAGACATCGGCTCTGTAAAATATAAACCTTTATAATGAGCCTAGTCCAGCAAGTCGAGGCACCCATGGGTGGTTTTAAAGCAGAGAAGTCTGGGAGAAGGAGGTCAACAGCTCTACACATTTTTCTGAAGAAGAGCCAACGAGACAAAGCATTAATTTTAGATCCCATTCTACCACCTTATCTCTACTTTCCAGGTGGGTATAAATGAGCATTTATCAATGCTGACCTCTTCTGTGCTTTTCATCGATCTCCGAAAGACTCTTTTAGACTCTGCGAGCGTCTCTGCAAGCCTGGCAAAGGGCCCCTCGTGCTGGATCAGGCGCCCTTAGTCGAACGCGAGAAAGCCTTGTCGCGAAAATCCTCCGCTAATACAAAACCCAGCAACATGGTGGTGACTTGCTCTATCTAGTTTTTTCATATTAATTCCTTAGCTGGTGATTCTTTTGTCACATACTAATTTCGCATGCAACACTTGATAATTGAAACTTTGTTAATAGTGTTTACTTTCTCTTAGCTATCTTATTGTCAGCCACCTGCAACCAATATGTCTATTGTGTTCTCCAATTATGTTTGGCTAATTATGTACCACCATCTTCTCCTTTCTTCATTTTCTTTTCTCTGACTTGTAAATTGTATTGTTTTTGAAGAAAGATTTCTATTATTCCAGACAGCGCAAGTAGGAATAACAAGTAACCAAAACTGAAAAAAAAAAAAAAAAAGTTAAGTCAACAGCTCAAAACTCCTATTAAAACACATGCAAGCACATTGTTTCTGTGGGAGTGATGAGGAAATTTTCCTTTTCATTTGGACACTGTAAATATCACTGGTGATTTTGTGGTCCCGCAGTTTTACTGCAGTTTAATAACTTCCAAAAGGACGAGGTAAGGACCCATTTGCCTTCCTCACGGTGGCCAAAAGGACGCAGAAATGATGGGGGAAAAAATGTTAAATGTAACGTTCTGCGGTGTCTTCAGGATTTATGATATGCAGATGCAGGTCTAATTTTTCAACAACCTTGAATCTTCCAAAAAATTGGGTTTCCATTTCTACATAGCCTCTGTCTTCATTCAGCGTAAAGTTCATTGCATTGGTAGTATTTACCGAACCACTGCAGTTATCAGCAATACAAATGAATGTATTTTCTTCGTAAGCTTTCCTGAATTCTTATCTATTTTGCTACATCCAAAAGCGACATACTGTCATTTTGCTATGCAATAGAACATACCTTTGAATCTGCTACTTAGCCCTATAAAAGAGCAACTGATGTTATTTCCAGTAAAGAAAATATTTTGTTTTCTCTGAACTTGGTAATGTTTCTTTGCTCAGGGGATATTTCTGTAGATATCCTTTCCTTTCTGCTTAATATGTAATGATGTTTGTAGAATGAACATTTCTGTAGCTTTACATACAATTTTTCAGTATTAAAAAAAAGACACAGGAATTAACATGCAATAAAAATATCTTGTTCTGCTGTATTTCAAAAAGATAATATTTTTTACACTAATAATGGCCTTTAATGTCACTTTTAATGTTCCCTAAACTATTTTATCTGTCCAAAATTAATCTGAGAAAAGAAAACTCCTGGGAGTTTCATCAAACCGCAGGATTTCCATTAAGTGGTTTTATGGTGCCTTAAATAAAACAGTTATAAAATCTGAAACATTTTGACAGCCAAATTTAGCTTATAATGTATTTACCATTGTATTTTAATGAGTTCATCATAATTGTTAATGTTTTTTCCCCACTTCATAAAATACAAACCTAATGAATAATTTTGGTCTACTTTTCTATAAAGCCTTTTTTAATACTTTAAGCTAAGTAGTGATTAATCCATAGTTATCACCATGAAAATTATTAAAACCAATAATAATATCTTTAGGGATGTATTAATCTATTAGCCATGCCTTAATTAAATCTAGTGTAATTCAGTAAGGTGGGGATATAGACATACTAAAGGATTTTGAAATTTTCTGCTCATAAAGCCTCAGGTGTATGCGTCAGTAAATTGCCATTAACCTCCATGGGATTTTGCTGATTTACCCCTCTTGAGATTTAGCTCTAAATGCTTTTGTCCTTTCATATCACTCATTAATGCAGACACATGCATGTATTCACGTACACGTTCATTCAAAGGAAACCAAAGTGTCACCTCATAGAAAGGTTTATGACAATGGTGCCATACTCACAAGGGGAAAAAAGCTAAATATAATCCCAGATGTTACAGAGATCCTGCTTATTGGTTATTCACTCTGTTTTTACCCAGAGATACACTTGGCTGGTAGATTTGCCCTAAATAAGGATATCCCAAACAAATTACGTGAAGTAGGCCATGTTAAAAAGTAAGGTTTTTGATGTGTTAGGCCTATCCCAACAAGGAATTCTTCATCCAGGAAAGAAAATTGCTGTTTATTGTAACTACATCAATAAAATATTTTAGAACACTTATTCCGATGTACTACACATAATTGGGCAAAACTATGTGAGAGGAATAAAGTGGTCAAGACGTATATATACATATATATATATATATATATAAAATCTCAGAGCTGATATCTACTTTCCCCTTAGGTGACAGGTATATTGCATACCAGAGACACCTAATGTTCATTCATTGAGCCATTCCACTGAGATTTGACATTTGTCCTTCAGAACTTCCTGGCACCAACAGAAGTGTTTACTTCAGCAAGCAAAGGGGGAAAAAAAAATAAAAAATAAAATCCACCAAAAAAATCAAAGAAAACACAACCCACCTTACCTGCTTTTCTGCTAGGTTAAAGAACACACTACCAGTAATGATTAGCTAGTCCCCCTTCTGCATAAATTTGTGTTTAAAAATGTGTTGCTTGAGAAAATCTGTTCTGTTTACTAGATTTTTTTTTTTTTTTCCAGTTTTCTAACAATAGCTTCTGCCATCTGAGTCTGGGCTGTTGATATTTGTATCTTTTTGACTCTATTAATAAAATCTAAGTAGTTCTTTTTTTCGCACTACTACTGGAGTTGCACATTTTCTCACCATTAAATAAGACTTATCATAGCATTTTTATTTTGTTACTACCAACAGACATACTAGAAGGAACAGTACAAGTAGGTGATGTAACTTCTGTCCTCACATCATCAAACCCAAATAATATTGGACTTGCACGTACTGATATTTAAACATTGGCAGCCATGCCTTCCCAGTCTGCGCTAACAGAATGACTACCATCAGTGCTGGAAGATGTTAAGTATTAATACCAACATGGCCTTCAACGTGCATAAGATAAAGCCAAAACTAATTAGGAAAAATCAATAGAATAAAAGCTGTTACGACCTGGAACGGAACCAAAACAAAAGCTGAGCTCAGCTTATTGTATGGATTTCTAATAGTCCCTTTTCTAGATTTTCTCAAATCTCTCTTCAGCAAAGAGGACATAAGTCAAAATGCTGATGAAACACACACTTTGAGGTCGTATTGCAAAGCTGAGTACTAGCTTCATTTTAGAGTCAATAGAGGCTCCCTCGGAGGCACATTCAAAGGAAAAGACTAAGTTTAGGTGCTCTAAATCACATTTTACTGGCCATAGAAGGAACCTAGGAGATTAACCCATGTCAGGTAATGTTAACCTTTAATCTACTGGAGGCTTAGCCTTTTTATCTATTTTCCTTTCAAAAACTCCACACCATCAGTTTAATACGCATTTTTAAAACTCTTGCTATTTTAATCGCAGTGATTTAATACGAAAACCTGTTTAGCTAAGTGTGTTGTATCTTTATGGAGATCAAATCTGTGCTCTCACTATGGTCTCTGCCAGCACAGCTCTCCACTGCGCACTGTGGCTTCGGTAGAATTAAATATAGAGGGCAAAACATTGTCTGCTTTTACACTTTCTCTTAGATCTCTGTCAGATACCTAGAGATTGTGTTCGCCTTCTAAATTAATTTTTCGGATGATACATTAATTCCAAACAAATTGTTTTTCAGTACTAATGGCAGTCCAAAGGCCCCAAATAGTTTACAGCCACAGTGAGGAAAAAAAAAAAAAAAAAAAGTGAGAGAAAAAGGTGATTTTTTGTTGCAGTACACATACCTTTTTGCAATTCAAAACTACTGTATTTGTTACCTAATTTTCCTGATAACTATCAGCAGAAAGCCCTTTTAACTGTGACCATTTAAATTCAGCTGAGGAAATAACAGCTTTTTATCTATAAAAATGTAATATATTCCAAAGAGAAAATGACTAGGGATTGATGGCTTATTGTTTTAGTTTAGACATCATGCATTCAGCCTTCAAATTTCTGCAACTGCAGTAAACATGAGACCTGTACTTTTTCCTGTCTTAGAATCCAGATGTCTATCTTCAGATATCAGTCACTAAATCCTCCAAAAGCTGTTATGATAAAGCCATTTTATCGTTTAAATGTGCTTCTGGAAGTGCAGATACTACTTATAAAAGTGGCCCATTTTGCCACTAGACATGATAAAAATGGAGATAGTGTTTTCAAACGTGAAGTGTTTGCCCACAGTCATGGATAATGGATGTGTAAAGCAAACACTTGGCTAAACGTAGCTGAGTTACAAGGAGATTTGTGTTGTCAGCAGAAGTCTGTGATGTCACCAGTTAACATTCAGTCCCTGTATGTCATAAAAAGGAGGAGACCTTACCTTCTGCTCTCTCTGACTAATGTGACAAATCCTTCTGATGAATGTTATCTAACACCCAAATGACATATAACGTTAATGATTCATTCCTTGTGTTCAAAGTGGTTGTGATAGGACATGAGACTGTATTATTTTTCTGGTATTCGTGATAGGTACATGAGTCATTTATGGGCCAGGGGTGGGGAGAAGAAAGAGAAATGACAAAGTAATTTGCATTGCTCAGGCAAAGATCTCCATTTGCCATTCAAAAAAATCTCTCCTTTGCCCAGAAGAATTTGGTTCCCTCTGTATTTTATTCCTTACTATTGCCATATACCTACCTTTACAATTCTGCCTACAGAAGTAGAAGTCAGACTCCTCCAGTGAGCTATACTTTGATAAAGACAACACGCAGGATCCAACTTCAGAGACAAGCTCTCAGTGTTGCTCAGTGAAATAGAGATAGAAAACTTTGTTGCATCCCAAGGAAGTTTTACGTGTGATATGCGATCAGTTTTGTACATAGAATACGTTTTGCTTTCCAGGTGGCTCTTGTTTCAGTTTCTTCTACCACGCAGATGTAGACCTAGTGAATATGATATGTACGGTTCAGGCATACAAAGCAATTATTTGTTGATTAATACACACAATAGCTGGGTCTAACGGTCTGCTCAGTTAAACTTTACATGCTCACCTGATGCAGATAACCTGATGAGTCTTTGCAAACCAACCAGTTTCCAGTCTGATGGGGACGGGTCAGCCACCACTGATCCTTGGAGCATCTGACCCTCAATGTTTCTGGTTTACTGTCTTCTGACGCCATTTTACTTAGAGCTTTACAACTTTTCGGTGCAGAATTTTTCCAGTTTTACCTTTGGGTCAGCTTCCCCTCAACAGGTGTGCTTCTCTTTGGGTTCTTACACATCTTGCATTGCTTTACCTCACCTGCGTTCTCTCAAAACAACAACAACGTTCTCATTAACTGAGCCAACGGCAAATGGGTACCTTGTGCCTGGCCCTGGGGGACTAAGGGACCTCCCTGTCCCTGCCCGCACCCCCGGGGCTCACCCTACCTCCAGGACCCCAGGAACAATCTAGGATTGCTCATTGGGTGCAGCAGTCCCTTGGGAAGCTAGCAGAAAAATTTTCTTTAGCCTAAAGTATGGTGATATCTTCCTTACGTATGGGATGACTTCTTAAACCTTTAAATGTCATAGGCACAAGGCTGCATATTAAATGAGGACATTCCTCAGAAAAGTCTTTCTCTAGCAGAAGAGAGGCATCAAAGGTCCCAGGACAAAGAATTATTGAAATACTGTAGTGGGGAAATCAATACCAAATGAGAACATTGATACTTCATGGTTAAGAGAAAATAGGAAAATAGTACACCACCAAGTGCCAGCTGTCCAAAAATGGTAGCTTTCGTCCCCAGAATGTTAGGAGTACAATTGTATAAACATTTTGCCTATAATAAACCTGATGCTATTTGTTTCTCTTACCTATAGCTTTATGACTCTACCTTAGAGTGTGAGGAACCTGAAACTATTCTAAAAGTGCACTGAACACAGTTCAGGCTCATCTTGGTATCTCACTGGGACAGGCACAAAAGGCTAAATGAAAAGTTTCATCTACACAATAAGGAACAAAAAGTTAGAAAACTTCTCCCATTCCATGTTTTCATGCTAATTATTTTTTAGAAGTGTTAGAACTTTATTTCAACATTTTATGCTTTTTATTGCTTTTTATTTTAAAATTAAGCATCTTTTTATACAGCAAAAATATGGAAGAGGGCAAAGTAAGTTATTTGTTACTTCCAATGTGAAATTTAAAAATAAAGAAAAAAAGAAAAAAGAAAAAAAGAAAAAAGAAGCTTGTTCTATTATTTCCTGAATTTTCAACTCAGCTATTAAAAAAAAAATGTCCATTATTCTCTTGGCTCTAATTAAAACCACATTCATATTTATATCAGCATGTTTCCTGCTGGCTTGAACTCAGGGTTGCTCTTTGGTTTTAAAAAATGTTAAATAGACAAGATAAGTGAAATCCTGGCCCTGATGAAGGCAGAGGAAGTTCTAATACTTACTTTGATCAAGTCAGGATTTCAATTTATAGGAATGCTTTTTTTTCCACTGCTCCCGGTTTTTTACCCATAATTTTTCTATTAAACACTCCCATTCTCATCCATCTTCAAAACTAATTTAGTCCTTCAGAACATTACCTCATTTTCACATCTGTAGCCCACTCATCTTTGCTACCCCGAAGTAAGACAAAGAGCAAATCGTAGATTATACTGACATTTAAAGATACTGGAAGGGATAGGGATAGGGATTGGATTATGATAATGGAAAAAATAATTTAGAATCTGCTCTGGTAACTTAAGAAGCAAGTGAAATCCATGCAGTACACAACTAAGAGACCGCCAGAACATTTTCTACTTAATGTAGTGGGAAAGCAGCCACTGCTTCACATGACCTGAATTGTATGCACTGCACTGGCTGATAATGATTGTAGGAAGCTATAGGATGCAGCCTCCTCTCTGCTCGGCTTTCCATTTCGCTGCGAAATCCTAATCCACAACAGTATTAGTAAAACCATTAATGCAATATTCTGTCATGTTTTGACATCCATGCTTTAAAGAAACTCTGCAAAAATCAGAAAAAAAGGGCTCGAAACTAGGTATAAACTGTGGTTAAATTCATCGAACGGTCCAGGCAGCTACATTTGTGTTCATAAACTAAACTTGCCATTTAGTACAGAATGGACTTTGTCCTTATAATTAAAATCTTTTCCCATTCAAAACAGAATGGCTTGATACAGAATGCCAGGGGATGGTCCCTGGTTCACGCAAACTTTCAAACTATGCAAGCGTATTATTTTGGAGTGTGATAATTTAATCATGGTACAATCATGTTGGGAATACTTCTAACAAATAAAATTATAGACAGGTGAGTTCCAGTTCCTAACGACATTCCCTCACACTCATGACTATAGATGTAGCCAATGAAGCTTAAAAAGCTTTAATCCAAAAGGCTTGAGATCACTTGTTCAAGATCCATAGAAGAAACTTTTATAATAAAATCTTTTACATGAATGGAAAACAAGATTTAGATTTTTGGGGGGAAAAAAAAAAACCCATACTTACATTGTTATTCTGTGATACCCACTTCTACTCAGTCAATAGCCTAAGACAGATGTGGGAAATGTTTCAGTTTCACTTCTGTGCTGGACCACTCCCCAAAACTATAAAGTATTCTTGAAAACTCTGACTACTCAAATTCTGCCCTAATGAAAACATTTCCAGAAGAGGGGCAGCACTCTATAATATAGGGATGAAGAAACCTTTTTAATAAAACATGAACACAAAATAATAAAAACTCTACCTACACTCACATGCTTTTAAGAAAGATGTGCGTGATATTTTCTTCCACAACCCTCAGTAATTCCTTCCCCTGGGAAACAGAGAAACCCACTGGTTTTTACATCCCCATTCCACTTTGTCTGCTATTTCAACTTTGCTATAACATAAAGCATTAAATATTTTTAAAAAATAAACTTATTGTTACATATATGCACGTATCCTTAAAATTCAATCTCTTTAGGGAAGAGACTGAAGGTGTATTTTTTATTATTATTATCTCTGCTTCTCATCTTATGAAAAAGTCTCTAGCATGAAGTGATGTCCCAGTATTATGATCACTGAATAAATTATTCACTTCAAAAAGATCCGTATTATAGTAAAATCAGGCTTGAAGAACCTTACTGTCTGAATATCAGCTATATGCCAAAATATTTTTCCATTAGTAATTGCAGATGGTAATACTTTGGGTAAAATTCTGTATTCATTTTCTCTGACATCTCCTAAAGTTTTAATACGTTAAGTTCTCAACTAGAAAAGGAAAATACAGAACAGATGAAATTGCAAGCAAAACTAACAAAACCACAACACCTAAATATATGTAACAACTTCCTAATCCTTTTATTTTCACAGTTGATGACATCTCAATTTCTTGGCCTCTGCCTAAATAATATAATTTATTTTTTATGGAAAAACAGAGAAGAAAGAAACAGAGAAGATCGCTAAAACCGTCAGATTCACAGTACTGGACTGGCAGGTTGCAATTGCACGTCAAAATTTCTAGCAACAGAAAGCTTTAGTGCACAATATGATGATTCATGATTCAAGATGGCAGGTAACTCGGGACCAGACGTGTAGCAAAATTAGTGTTAAAATGAAGGAGAAATAGATTTACAAACAGTAGGAACTGTGAGTGCATATTCATACAAAAATATGAAAGATATCATTTATAACCACCTCCATTATTATATTACCTTATTGGCCTGTCAATTGTTGATGCAATTCAGATAAACAGATCATAATGGAAGCCTATTCTGAATAATCTAGGTTAAATTTTTGGATAAATAATTCCTATGTACTGTGATAAACAACAAGCCATTTCTTCTTATCTATATGTCAATGACTATTGAGTTAAAGAGACAAGAAACACAAGTAGGCAAATAATTATAACCGCAGGAAATAAGATATTTTATTTATTTATTTATTTTTTTCTGACTCTACATCCTCATCAGATTCAGTTTGATCTTCTGGAAAACGAAGGCCAGAATTTTCACGTGTCAGCTTCACCTACCATCACTTTCAGAAAACAAGTATAATCCCTTGGTCTATGAAGGGACTTTGTTATTTTGGCAAAAAATTGACACTCTTGGTATCTCATTTAATTAAAAATATTTCATCAAAAATAACAATTAAAACTTCAACAGTGAGTTACCTTTCCAATACCCATACACAATTAAACATTCTGTGTAAAACATTACTTATTTTCTGTATATGTATGCTAAAATCTCATATGAAAATTGAACTTTCTACCTAAACTTCTATTACTATTTAGTGAAAGTGAAGAAATGAAAAAATCAGACACCTTCACAATAATGAAAGTTTGAATTTAACCCCTTTTTCCCTGAAAAAGTAATCATAATACTAGCATATTTTTCCTTTAAGCCTTTTCCTTTAAGTTCTTTTAAACACAGCAATAAAAAATTAACAGCACTAAATGTTTACAAAAGGTACATGAGATTGAAATACTTAAATAAAAATCCAAGACAAGGATTTCTAACTCACTACTTTGCCTTTTTTTTAATGTCAACTCTTTAGTTGCATAGCTTCTGCCTTTTCAAACTACTCTTTGATTTTAAAACATTTAACTTTCCAATGATTTAAAAAATAAATTACTGAGCAAGCACAACCTCTGTAACAAATTAAGACATTCAAGGCAAGGCAAAAAATCCTGTGGAACACATCTATGACTGTGATGAAATTCAATCAACAAAATCAGTTAGTACTTTCTTCAGACACTGGTCCAATGCTTTCCACTGTCAAGGTTAGTTCAATGACTCCTAAATAGAAATTTTATAGGGAAATCGTTTTTCAAAAGAAAATCAATAATGATTAAACAATTCCAAATAAGCCAAAAGTGCTAGGAAAAGAGGAAATCAACAAAAATATATGGTATATTTCCTCACTTCTTATTGCAGTCAGTGATGTAGAAATGCAGATAGAAGATTTAGCTTGCAACAGTGCTTGAAAAAATGCATTTTAAATAATAGTAATAATAATAAAAACCCTTCTATTTTTCTGCTACTTGGCTTAGAGAAAAAGGAGGAACTCATCAAGCTCCTACTTCTTTTCTCATCTCCACAAATTTCTTGTAGTGAGTAGTCCAATAGATTTTGTGTTCATATTTGTTCTTTCTTGACCCAGGGCTATGATTAGTGCACACTACAGATTTTACTCTGCTTTAACATTTTTTTGATCCTACCATGAAAACCTACCATTTTTCCTGATTTAAAATAACAAATGCTGCCTACTAAAAGCAAATATCTTATAGATAACATCCTAACACTTTAAATAGAAAGGTCAATTCAAAGGGACAAATAATTTTCCTAATGGGAACTTCTTTATTAAAACACATACTTATCTTATAGAAAAAGCCACCTTGCTATCAATCATAGTCAACTCCTAGTCAAAATTTGTCACCAAAAAAATAATTTGTTGGATGGTGATGTACGACTTCAGTGAGACCTAATTTTTCTGAGGAAGTATAAAAAAAGTATACAAAAGTGCATTCAACAGTAGTAGTGTAGTAGTAGTGTATCACTATGTGCAAACTTCTATACAAAGTGTCTAACATCAACCAAAAAGCAGAAGAGGAGAAAACAGAAGGAAGAATTGTTTACTTTTTATTTGTAGACTCAAAATCAAATCTTTGTAGAGATGTAGTCTTTGTAGAGGACATTTAGTATCAACATATATAGGCTCTTTACATAATTACGTCACTCAAAATGTAAAACAGGGAATTACAAGTGGATGTCGTTGCAAAATATGTAGTAATCAAAGTATCTCATTTCAGAAATATGGTGCCTAATTAACACTTCGGGAAAGTAGGGATTAAAAAATTTTTGAATAAAATTAATCAAATGTATAATGTCTTTTGTCTCTAAAGACATATGAAACTCATACTGACATCAGAGGTAGCTGTGATAAAGTTGATTGTACAACATTGTCATTTACTGATTATAACAGTATTGACAACATCCTCCACAAAAAGAATGAAAAATACATTGCGGCTCTCACAGTCAAGCTTCAAGTTGTTATTTTTGGTATTTCTGTGGTTTAAAGGGATTGTTTGAAGACTTTTTCCAGATGATTCAAAGAGGTTTCAGCCTGGAGCTGAAACCTCATGGCTCATAACACAGTTACAGGGAGCAGCACACGTACACACATCCACCTGAAACAGAAAACATTAGCCAAATAATTAGATGCTCAATACAACGTTTATTATTTATACAATAACACATATTTTTCAAAAATAAAAAAGTAATAATTGATGGATTTTGGTCTACTTAGCTTTTTGTATTGCCTGTCTGTGAGTGTGAAGTTCTGCTGCAAATGTGGCTAGCAGTTATTAAGCTGGAATACAGTCATTTTTTTGGTTATATAAATAGAAAAGAGTTCAACAGATTATGTACGTAAATAAATTAAAAAAAGAAAAAAAGAAAAAAAGAAAGATTGTAAACATCAGAACTGAGCTGCAAAGTTATTTGTTATAAACTCTAATTTGAATGTTTTCTAATTAGTCTCACTGGACAGAATTTGCCATCCCATTATTGGTATGATGATCCTTATAGCTATAATTGTAAAATTGATATAGTTACACATATATTATGACTTGGATATGAAGAAGTGGAACTTGAAATAATTTTTTTTTTAATTATTTGAAGATTACTTGATAAAAAGACTGAAATCTGCCTACTGATGAAACCTACTTGTTCAACAAGGGACTTTTGTGATACCTTTTCCTCTCCCTTTTTCTCACTTCATTCTAATACAACTGGAAAGAAGAAGGATCAATTTAGGTGATCATGGGAAACAGCCCGAGCATTAGAGTAATATGTTAGATTAAAACGAAGATAACTGATAACACTTAAATCGTTCTCAGGAGGCCGATTTTAGGATCTGTATCAAAGGCTTATGATCTAAGGTCTTCACAGATAACCTTAACAAGTTCAATTTTTTTCCACAAATCATGAAGGAGCTAAGGGCATATTAAATTCAAACACAATTTATTTATTTTAATGTACACAAACCAAACTATTCTACTTTAACTTTATTCTCAGTGAAACACTCTTCACAAAATGAAAATATTTGCCCCTTAAATAACATATTGCCAAGGACAGAGTACTTCGGCCCAGACTAAATGAATTTTCCAGATTATAATAAACTTCTTTATGATGGAAAGCATGTTATGCCCCACCACTGGAAGTATTCAAAGTCAGGTGGGATGGGCTTTGAGTAACCTCATCTAGTGAAAGATGTCCCTCCCCATGGCAGGGGGTTTGGACTAGATGGTTTTTAGAGGTGCCTTCCAACCCAAACCACTCTATGATTGTATGACTTCAGTGAATCATCTTGGCACAGCCTATATTTTATTGGATTATACTGTTTCATAATTTATAGTCATTCATTATAATCATATAATCATTCAAATAAAATTTCATTCGTGAAAGCATTCAAAATACTCTAATTTATTTTTTAGAAAAAATAGGAGTACATTATTCATTACTCACTGGTTACTCTTCATTTTCTTATGTATAAACATTTCCTGTCTTCCAGTCAAAAAAACAGAAGCACAAACCTGTGATAAGAAATATTGTTTAGTTAATTTACATAGCTTTGGTTTTGTAGTTCCTCTCTATCGCTTTTAATATTTTCTGACAAAAAAATCGCTGGCAGTTATAAGTAGAAAAATCATAGAGTCATAGAATTATAGAATGGTTTGGGTTGGAAGGGACCTTAAAGACCATCCAGTTCCAACCCCCCTGCCGTGGGCAGGGACACCTTCCACTAGACCAGGTTGCTCCAAGCCCCATCCGACCTGGCCTTGGACACTGCCAGGGATGGGGCATCTACCACCTCTCTGGGTAACCTGTTCCTCGTCATAAAAAGCCTCATCCTTTCTTCATAGGAGAGGTGTTCCAGGCCTCTGATCATCTTTGTGGCCCTCCTCTGGACCTGCTTTGACAGGTCCATGTGTTTCTTGTACTGAGGACCCCAGAGCTCCAGATGGGGTCTCAGGAGAACGGAGTAGAGGGGGAGAACCACCACCCTCCACCTGCTGGCAATGCTTCTTATGCAGCCCAGGGTATGATTGGCTTTCTGGGCCACGAGTGCACAATTTTTTCTCCTTTAAAAAGGGGAATAGAATTCTGAACATAGAATATAATTACCTAAAAAGCAAAAGCTGAATTTATGAATATGATATCAATCACATTTTTAACACATTACACGTTACATCTTCATTGCAAACATTTGATAGTATGATCCATGTGATTCTTTGTCTCAAATAATGAACATATAAAGTAGTTTTTAAGTAATCACTTGAATGAAACTTTTGTCCTTAAAATGTCTTTGAATCTTAATCAAGGTCAATGCCAGCCATGGGTATATGCAGGTTTTAGTAAATTTGAAAGAAAATTCATTTGCATTCATACAATTAACAGAAAATGTGTATGCACACAGTTTCTTGACAAAATATTATTTTAATGGTACTCTCTATAGGCTGTGAAGCTCATCCATCTGTTTCCTTCAACCACATTTGTCATCATATTTTGGGGTACCTGAGATTTTGAAAGCAGTTAGCAGACCCTTCTACACCCTCACAAAACATAATAGCTTAAATTTATTTTCCACAGCAGAGCGGGCAAATAAATTTAAGCATTTCTATTTTAAGAACTCAGCATTCGCTTATTTACATAACTACTGTGTTTGGCATACTTGTATTATATGTCATCTCTACTGGTCACATGAAAAAGCCCATCTTTTTAAAGACATTTGAGTATGTCATTTACTCATGTTTCAGCTCTTTAGGATATCTGTCTGAGGATAATGTGCTAAGTTTACCAGGTGAAAGACTATCTCTGTGTAAAAAGACTAAAGACATTTAGATTTTTTATTTTCAGTCAAGATGCTGGGGAAAATAAATTGAAAAGCAGCCAGTTACTTGATTTAATTTCATAGTTTCTATCTGTGGAGCAGTCCAACAAACTCCTAATAACTCCCATTTTTCACACAATGACATGTGTTCACTTCTAAACAAAACTAATGGGCAGTGGAAACATTCATGCACGGATCAGATTTTAAATGAATAATGTCATTAGATAAAAAATGTTGAAATGCAAAGTCCATAAATACCTATTATGAAATTAATGGTGAGTGCTATATTTACTTCATTTTAATAATCAGCATAACTCCCGAAAGATATTATTTCTCTTTTATGTTATTTATATAGCATAATTTGCATCTGATTCTAATCATAAATACATAGTCCAGCCCCATATAATTGTACCACTTTGTTGCTTGTCATGCTTCACCTAAATTTTCCATAAAGTCATCTAATAATAGTATCAACTTATTTAAGCGAATGTTCAGATTTTTGTGGTATATTAAGAACGATCCGGAGGGCCTCCTGTATAGTGAAAAAATATATTCGACCATTATCCACCCAGCCAAAAATTTCAGAGCTTCAGAAAGTAGGTCATACCATAATAGTGACATTGAACTTTTCAACTGGGAGTAATTAGGTTTTATTTCCAGTGCTCAGTGACCTAGTCTGAAAAATAAGATAATACAAGAATGGTTCAGTTTTATTTTTCATAATTTAGTGGCTTGCTTTATTATTTCTTTCTACTGTGTATACCTTAAGAATCCATAATTGTTACCTATCCAGAAAACAGCAGCTGACAGCTGTGTAGGGTACTTCTGCTGTTTAATACGTCGTAAAGAATCTGTTGCAGGCAATGATGTTATCATTAGGGAACAAGGATACTGTCTATTATTTCAGAGCCAAATAATTCAGCATTAAATCATTTCAACTGCAGTGTCACTTGCAGGGAATGTGAAAGCAGAAAGTTACCGTGTATGAAACAAGCTTTGCAGTATACTTACAGCACAGAGGGCATTTGAAGCACACTTCCTTGTATATTCCCTCTAGGGTGCTTTAGAAAGCTTTTCTTTTATTTAATGGCTGCTTCCTAATGCAAAGAGACATAATAAAATGCACTTGCATCTGTTAGCTCAGATAACAAGGCACATTCCTCCTTTTTGGGGCTGGGGTGTTCTAAGAGCCATTTGACACAATTCCGACTACTGTGTTGCAACACGAACTTATTCCCTCCAATGCGTTTTGAATTTTTTAGCTGGTACTAATGTCATTACAACACACAACACCTTCCCACCCCTGACTTTGGTGGTGCATTTGTCCTACAGAGAGGCGAGCGGGGTGGCCTCCTGCATCACGTCAACTTGTATAGGATACAACAAGAAGTGTAGCTTGACACGGGGTGTCAAATGCTAAATAACGTGAGAAGGCATGCGTGAAACTTTCACAGACAAGGGACCGTGGTCGTTCAGAGGCAGACCGTTTCTCTGGCGTTTACGTAGCTGTGAACTGGGAGTTCACATGCATTTAAGTTGATTCCCGTTCAGCAGAGTACTAAAGACTATTATTGGGTACTTTGTTGAATAAAGATCTACAGGAGTATATCTAAAATAATATTTGGAAAAATCCTACATTTCCAAATACAGTGTTTAAGAATTTTTTTTTATTTTTTCTTATTTTTAAGAAAATTAATTAGCTTCTGTATTGCTGCCAAGCAATCTTTCAGAAATATGTGGGATATCTACTGTGGATAATATTTTACAATAGCAGATAGAAGTAAATCCTAGTGTTTTAATTTCAGTTCTGGCACAATATACAATTAACTCTGCCGCAGGGATTGTGTACAAGCTCCAGAAGAAACTAGGGAAAAGAGCAGAAACCAAACCAATGGATAACATTTTACAATGGAGATTTTTTTGTTTGTTTGTATGAGAATGAGCGCGTGCAGAATCTAGCAAATGACAAAGTTTTTATTATGTGGAATAGCAGTACATAGAGTACATAATATTTTATGTCTAATTTGGAAGGCCATAGTAATTATGGTGCATCCACAAAAGTCTGAAATAAAAGTCTGAAAAAATTCAGATATGAAAGAAATGTTTAGACTGGACTAAAACATGCTGCGAATCAAAATACATTTATTTTGACCTTTGAAAATGATACAAATTTTGCCCCCAAATACTTCTGACTTAGAATTCAGGGACATCAGATAGAGATTTTACAGTACAAAAAGCAATTTTGTGCACTTGCTTTTAAACATGGAAATTTTTTTTTTTTTTTTTTTTTTCTGCTGGGTTTACCAGCAGTTCACAGTATTCAGTAGCAATTACAAAGGTGGTGAAAGAAAAAAGAGTCCACAATTTCCGAATACACTTTACAGAAAAGTACAGTTTTCAGTTTTAATGTACTTCGAAAGCATCTGTTAATCACAGAGTAAGTTACAAACAGACACCAAGGAGAGAATTAACACCACAGCTTGTACCTTACTGATATGAATCAATAGTCTTTGGACTTTGAGCTGAGTAAAACAGAATTTCACACCACAAAAGAAGCTGTCAGTTTAAATGCCTATTGATTGTAAAACATGTCATTATACCACACGACACTTCTCACACTTTAACCGAGTTTTTGCAGCTACACTCTGAATACCATTTACTCGCGTGAAGCACTCACCAGTGTCAGCAGGATTAAGTATCAGGTAAGATATTACTCAGGGTAGGAAGGGAAGAAACAGCACATGCGTTTTGCCAATCATACCTCTGAAAGTAGTTTTCTAAGTATTATTCTAACTTCTAATTACAGTGAGTTAAGAGTGTCCCCAGTCAAGGTTAATAATTGCTCTTTTTAAAAAAGGAAGTCGGGCTTTCTTCGGCAAGCATAACCATACACTGTGTGACAAACGCAGCATAACACACCATTTTTTCCCTATGTGTTCTGTTTTGAATGACTGGAGAAAAGTACCATTATTATTAAATGACCTGACTTAGTAATAAAAAAAAACACCTCAGTACCGAACGTATCACAGATTTCAGAGGAGTTGCTGTATAATGGACGTGATACATGGTACAAACTCCAGTACTAGTATTTACATCCTCACTATTACTCCTTCTGATAGTGACAAATATTTGCCATCAGTATATCTAACAAGTACTTGCAAATTCACATATTGTTGTCGTCTCTCTGACTAAAGTTCATGCATGTAGTCACAGAAATGTATGCCACTTTGAGAAAATACATTTTAAAATGCATCATTCCTAACCCATCCCTTCAAGGACACCAGTTGAAGACAGGGCAGTGATTTCTCTCGATCAGCAACGTCCTCTTAGCAATAAACACGAAGGGAGGAGCTTACATCTGCAGTGAAAGAGAACACTGCCACCGCTCAGGCTGCGCTGGTGAAGGATGTTGCCCTCAGAGCTACCTAACTGCACCTCCCAACATTTTTGGTTTCAGTTTTTCAGAGATACTTTTCTGTCTGCCGTCCTGCGTCAAGCTGCAACGGATTTGCATCGAACAATATTTATGCTGCTCTCTGGGGTTTGTCTCAGACAAAAGCCTTTCTAATTCTTTAGTGCTCAAGTCTGTGCTGGCCGCTGCTGTTTCAGAGGTTTGGGGTTTGTTTGGGTAATTTTAATTATATTTTTTAATTATTTTGGAACTGGAGTACTGTATGAAAAGCGTGTAAGTGGATAATGTCTGTGTCCAGACTATCCACCCACAGAAGTGTGTTGACATTAATAAAAGGATAAGGAAATGGATGCTTAGTCTGCCACTGGCATAAAGTGAACTTTATCTGCCCTTTTTAAAAAAAAAAAAAAAAAAAAGTCTATTTAAAATAAACTAACAAACAATAAAAAAGCAGATGGATTTTTTATCATCAAACAGAAAGTTGGAATAGGTCAACCATCCGCCAACAGTAGAGCAAAAGACAAAAAATGCAGACCATCTCTTTCAGAAAGTAGCCCTGCTGGTGACCCTCTAGCCCTCACATTAGCTGTGAAGGAACAGAATATGGTGTCGTACACGATGAACAGGAATGCAAAAGGTAGTATAAATAGAATGGCATTTGTCTGTCTGCTTGGTTCTTTTGCACATTTGTGGAAACACTGTGAAAAAAGTTCAAACACACTATCACCTGTCAAAAAATATTTGCATCAGTGTTAATGGATGCCACATTGTTGACACTGCAGCGTTGCATGTATTATTCTTTGAATCACATGATACAAAATAACCCAGAGCTTGAACTCACTAGGGGATTTTGTCATTATTTGCGGTTGAATGTTTTAAATTAATCATTTGGACTTCTTAAGTTTCAAAGCAGAGCTTTATACTGAAATAGTTAATTGGACCTATTGCCACAGTCATGTTACCAAAGAGAATAAGTATTTAAAAACATTATTCAGAAACTTCTTAACTGCGATCCTACAACTTGTCTGATTCCTTTTAACCTGTGAATCTTGAGACTTGTTAGAAATGCTAAAAGATTAATCACAAGCTATCTTGAGTATTTGAAACCCTTATATTCAAACTGATTCTCAGTTATTTTTTATTCTTAGAATCATTATCAGGAAATGTAGTGGTCACAAATTATCATTGATGGGGGAGTTGACAACGTAATTTTCAAGTTCTGAATATCTGAATACTAGTTTCCTTAGAAAAAATAGAGCATGTTAATAGTATTTGAAATATATATAAAAAAATACTTCATCATACTCTAATTCCCATGAGCTGCTAAGGCATTTATCTTAAACTTGCTGTAACTTGTGTCTAGTGCAATGTTGCAGAGTCGTTAAAGAAAAGCAAAAATGAAAACGAAACAGAAGCCCTAAGTCTAATTGATAATAATCTAGTTCTGTGACGAAAACAATAGCTGTTATGCACAACTGGAACAAAGTAGTATTGCTCAGAGCCTACAATGATTAATTTCTTAAAAAGAAAGCTCTGCTATGAATAAGGTATCTGACAAGCACCAATGCAAGGTAGATCCTTAGAAGAGATCTTATATGTTGAAAGCCAAAATATCAGCACCAAACATTATGTTGCAGAGCTAAGACCACCAAATACCTCCTCACTACAAAAATGGATGCTGACAGTCAAAGGTTCACACAGAACTAGCACTAACAGCAAGCTAGCCAAGAATATCAATGTTTTTCAAAATCCCACATTTCCTGTGTAAGGACGCATGGAATGGCAGTCATCTGAAGGGAATAATTTATCCTAAGAGTTCCCTTTTCTGGTGAAATAGAAAACTATGAATGACTGATATAAAATTTTCTATAATTTGCATTTTTATTTTTTATAGCATCCAAGATATTTTTTTTTTTTTTTCCTGTGCAGATACTTTAAATGCCAGCTCTGCTCCAGCCTTTCTGACTTTTTCTCAGAGCTGTGCATATCAGGTATCACTCTCACCTATTGGTGTTTGCACACTGGAGACCTCTTCTCCCCCTTCTTCAGGGTGTTCAAAATCAGCTGCGTTCCAAGCTGGCAGCAAAATGCCAAACTAGCGGTCAGCCCGATCCTTGAAGAAAGAGAGATGTTCGCTGAATTGGAATGAACTTCAGCATAAACCGGGTATTAGTGAAAATTCGTAGCTTGGGCTTCCTTCATAGTAGTCAACGGAGAGAAAGACTTTTCTTGGGAATGACTTATCATAGTGTCTAAGATGAAGGAATGAAACACCTCTGCAAGTGTCTAAATAAACAGCTTCGAATAAGTCATCTGAGTTCTAAATTGCATCGGACTAAGTTAGATCACATGAATTCCTCTCATAGTGTTCACAAAAGTAACTATTTTAGGAAAAATCTATGATTAGCAATAAGACAGCAAGCAGCAAACCCGTTATTTCTTCTTGTGGGCCAGCCTATCAGGACAAGTGTTGTCTTTTGATTTTCTACAATTCTACACAGATGTTAGGGAGCTTAATAGCAAGTAACTACATAACGAAATTGCTCTCAGAAATATTTAGTGTGGCAGTCAGGCAGGACAGTAGGCTTGGGAGTGAGGTAAGCTAATATGAAGCAGGTCGTCATAAATGAGAATCCAAATTTAATGTGTGCCCAGGTTTTACACTCCAAAAGTGTGCTTACCGTAGAGATAAACCTTTGTTACAAAGTTCATATATGGATTTGAACTTTATATCAAACTATCAGGCATTCAATTCTGTTTCTGATCCGTTCTCACTTTTGGATTGAGATTTGTCTCACTTCTGTGGCATTGTTAATTAAAACTGTTGTAACTTAATGAGCTATGGGATATAATAAGATTAACATGTTGTCTAGAAGGTGGTTGGGTTAAAAGCCTTCATAAATTACAATAAAACGATAATTAAAGGAAAAAAAAAAAATCAAATGCTTAATGTTTAGAGAATCACAACTCTAACCATCCTGGACCTTTAAGCGCATAATAGCAATGCCTGCTAAAAACTCAATCATATCTGATTGCAGTTTCTGCTCACTAGATGGGAATTTTCTACTCTGCTGAACCAAAGCTTTACACTTTCATTAGCTCACATTCTCTGTCATGACACCAGTGCCCTCTCATCAGATCGAAGGCTTAGCTGAGTGGTGCCGACAGAGAGAGGCAGATAAAAGGAAACTGATGAAAGTGCTAAATGTTTGCCTTCTGGGTAAAAGCTGCATGGGGCTTTGCTGACCACTGATTTCCTTTGCCCTGCTCCAAGATGGGAGTGTGACTTATGTGTTCAACGTATAGATACTAGTGGCTTCAATTTCAACCAAATTCGATTTTTAATTTGTTTTCAGAAAGTGCAAATCTTACCTGAGCTTGAAAGACAACAAATGTTTTTTGATTTCTTTCACAAAAATCACCCAGGACTGTGAATTTAAAAGATAAAAGGTGGTAACCATGAGCATGCAACTGAATTTTCAAGATCTGTACTACGTTTAGTCAAACATCATTCACCAAAATTTGTAAGAACCGTTTGATTTCTAAACAAGTGAGGAAGCTTTATCAGGTAATGGTGGCAGATACTTATTTTAATTACAGATGAAGCTATAGCCTATCCTTGTTTTTGAAATTTGATTCAGACTCAAAAATGACCTGAATGGATTCAAGCCGCACTGGAAAAATATATCGGACAGTCTCAATAATGTGAATAAGTTTTTCTATTTGAATCCCAGTGCAACAATCAAACAGCCAAAATATTCTAATCTGCTCTGGTCTGATCTGAAAAAGAGATTCACAGACTAAATCCCTATTTCATCTCCAGGTACATAAGTATTAGAAATCCTCCAAGTGACCCATTTCTTTTTAAAACTAAAGCTTCATTTTGAAGACAAAGGAAGATAACTATATAAAAAATGAACAAGAATATAATCATATCATATAAACATCTGAGTGATGCATTACTGTGCAAATCAGAAAACCAAATTTATTCTGGTTCACTGAAATATACAAAAAACTGTCAAACTCAGCAAGACCATTAGAAATGTTCTTTCTGCTAATTGCTACACAAATAGAAAAAAAATGACTGGGTGGTATTTTAATATTAGAAAGATCTAAAATAGAAAATATATAAATTAACTGTATTATAAAATATATTATAAAGTATTATGATTATAATATTTCTAAACAAAAAAAAAATAATCAAAGAACAGCTCTTCTTTCAAGGAATCGATATTCACTGCTTACCTAATCATAAAGTTTAGGGTAATTTCCCATTTTCATAATAACATATTTAAAATATAATTCATGAAAACCAGAATTATTAACACACAAAGGGTATTGGCCGTTTTAGGTTTCTTTTTCTTATTTTATTCTGTATTATACATAGCTATTCACAGCTGAATACAAGTCAAACAAGAAGATGTGAGGACAAGAATTCAACCTCATAAATTGCTCTCAGCTTTGAAGTCTGTTGGAGATACACACATTCACAGCTGAAACATGTCAAACTAGCAGAGTTTTGAGAACAATTTCAGAAAGCCAGACATGAAAGTTGTTTCTAATCTGGAGACTGGTGGTCATGGCAGAGACCTGGGGGGGGGGAAACTGTCCAATCCAAGTTTTCCCATTGCTAACTACTATGTATGTACAAATATGTGGTTCCCAAAATGGACATTTTAATATACTTCCGTATCCATTTTTAAAAGTTCTGGCTTTAATAAAGAATGATACTAGCTCAAAGACTATGAAAGATAACTGGTGTTCTATAGTTATGTGCACAGTATTTTACGCTGAAATGTGATGTTGACATTTCGGAAATTTACCAAAAATTTACTAATTTTTGATGAAGTTTCTTTTCTATAAGTTTCCTGCATTCCCTTGTTCAGCTTGTGCATAAGAGTTACAGAAACAAGTCCTTAGTTCTTAACATACAGGTTGTCAAATCCTGTAACACGTGAAAATACAGTGTATCTATATAATAGAAAAAATATGGACATTACCATTTCAAGTGTTATTCAAGATGTGTTCCATTCTATTATTTGATAATGTGAGGCAGGATGTGAGAGTAATGCAGACATCTCCAACAAAGGACAACCATATTTTAGGTAGCATCTTTAGAATGCAAAATTGTTAATGTAGTTAATGTAGTTTCTATCAATTTCTGAAAGTCTGTTCTTAATTGTATCCTCCTTTGCCTGAGCAGAGGTGATTCAACTGTAACATTTTCATCTAAGTCATAATCTACATTTATTTCTAAGATTGTGAATTGCTTCATATTGCTATGCATGTTACTTCATAGACTTTTTCTTATTCATTTCCTTTTCCAGTGGTAGTATTCAGACATAATATTGTTGCTTTATGAAAATTTAGAATATTGGCAGAGAGTAAGGTCAGGTGCATTTTATTAATACTGCCAGGAATTGTCTTAAATTCTGGATGATGAATTACTTTAGGTGTAATAAACTCTAAAGGTGACAAAGAAGCTTTAAACTTTATAACAGAAAAAATACAGGTAGGTCATGAGTGCAAAAGAAACAAGTCTCTTTCTGCCAGTAACACACTGTATGTAGTAAGCTGGTTGACAGTGGCTCTTAATATTCCCATTAAGGTTTGGGTTTTTTAAAAAAAAAAACAAAAAAAGCACAACTGAAGCGTTCTTAAAAAATTAACACCCAAATTCATCCACTGCTCAAATGATTTTTAAAAAGCCTCTGATAAACAAGATTTATGAGACTGGACATGCCTTGCCCAGATTTTGCGATGTTTTGTTTTACTATAGTCACTTCATCCACTGGTGTCTCTGGTCTTCCTCACGCATTGAACTTTTTACCTTTTAATCAGGCATACACTCATCTGGCTTACAGTATGTTCAAACGGTGTTGTTCTACATTTAAATCTGAAGTTTGAAAGGAACAAGGCTGATTATCATTGCTCTCCATACGTATAGCCCTGAGATTTATTTAGTTGTCTCTTTGCTTTGTTAATCTTCGATTCAAATGCCTGGAAATGAAAGGTTAGGCAGAAGCAGGGGGAAAGTGAAGTGAAGTAGACCCAACACTTAGCAAGTCATTCACTTTAAACCTAAGCACAGAAGCACAAAGCAAAACAAAGCCATCCCCATTTTTCAAGATTCTACCAGCTGCAAAATGTAAGTATTTTTGTTTCTTCTTGAATTTCAGCATCAGACTGCTTTGCTCTTTCCCGAGGTTCACAGTAAATCTGTGACCCATCAAATTGCATATTTTGCTGAAGTGCAGCCATCTTGAAAATATTGTAGCCCAGAGATGTCAATAAAATGAATGTAAGACATTGCATTTACTCTGTGGTTTTATGTGAAAATGTTTTGAAAACAAATCTATTTCAGAAGAATGGTTCTTCATGCAAAATACACTATGAGGAGGAAATAATTAACTTCACACTTTTTTTATGCTTTCTTCAGAGGGTAAAATCTAATGATGGGGAGGAGGGCGAATGCTGTAAATGCTGCCATTTTCCAAACTTGATATTATTAATAAGGACTGTCAAGTTTAGGTCAAGCGTTTATACAAATTGTGCCTCAGTACTTCCAGTGTTTCAAACATACCTGTCATGCCCAGCAAATGCACAGTGCAGCACAATCTATGGCACTGAGAGGCAAACATGAAATCTTTTAGCAGAAATGAGCCAACGCTTTTACCTCATTTATCTGAGCTGCCACCATTTTTAATAACAATTTCATTTATTTGACAGCTGCATACATTTTCTAAAGAAACAGTTTCCTTGAATTTGCTGATTTGCAACATTTTTTAAATTGTCTTTTTGTTTGTTTTCTTTTTCCTTTTGTTTTTTTTTTCTTTAAAAAATGGCTTTTATGTCATACAGGGAGAGGGGAGAGAAGAATCATGCTGCTAAGTACAGACGTGTATTTTTTGAAAGAAAATATCTCTAAAAATGTACACTATCTTTAATGCTAAATTAAAATTATTGCTGGAATGGTGTTATGTTAGCCCTAGGGTATATGTGATTTCAACATTTAATTAACTCTGAAGTCCTTCCGTAATCCGGGTTTATGTGTGTCTGCAAAGTTCAAGGCAGCCAGGCTGAATCTATAGGCGAAAACTGCTTGGAGGGGCTGATGTCCTGGAGAAGCAAGACTGCCCTATCTGAGACAGACAGACCTTACCACATGGCTACATGTACTAAATTAAGAAGTGGGGAAGTTCATCCAAAGTGCACAGATTAAAATTTTCAATAGGCCTAAAAATGACTCTAAGGCATGAATGAGCCTGTCACTTTTTCTCTGCCTCTTCAGCAAATGATGGATACACTCTATGCCCATAATATAACCCGTGAGATATGCCTGGCTTCCTTGGTTATTCTTCATTCTCAGTCATGCTGAAATAGAGGCTGTGGTTAAACAAATCTGCTTTTATGGAGCAAAGCACTGTGAAACGGAGCTGATTATGGCCTGACACATTGAATTAGACTGTCGTGTAAAGCAGCGCTGATGATCCCATTGTTTCAGGGTCCTGTCTCCCTGCCTGAGCTTTTCCTTCGCTCTCAAGCCACACACATTTCTGTTTTCCCCTTGCTTTAGGAACCCCTTTTTTCAGTCTGTTTACTATTTGCAACTGACTCCACAGCAGAATATCATTTATAAGTCTGTTCAAGCAGAGGTCTAGTAACGACTGCTTTAAAGAAGGAGGATCACATTTTTCTCTATCCCTATTCTCAAAGACAGATTGCATTGTAAAAGCACTGCAATCGCATATCTAAGCACTTCTCATTTTCATTTACAAAAACCTAAAAGTGTTAGCTAATTAAGGTCACTGACTAGCAACATCTACTAGCCTGACCAAATGGTCAGAGACCAGGAAATACAGAGTTCCAAGACCTCATGATAGTGCACGTCTTTTCTTGCTCTGGAGAGACACGGAGCACTTAAGCTTTCTGTTTAATCGTTGGTCTTTTAGTCATTAGTCATCAAGTGTCTTGATGGCACTTGGCAATGAGTTCCTTGGTCTATTTCCTATGTTTGAATCTGTTGGCTAGTCTTTCCGTGTTATTCCAGTTCTTGGGCTGCAAAAATGAGCAAATAACAGTAATTCTCCTAATGTAGAATTTTTAGTAGCATAAGAAACCTATCCCACCTCCCATGTTTCCGTTCACCTTAGAAATCCCAGTCATCGGTTATATGATTAGTTTTTATTGCTTTCAGTAAATTGTGTTCCATCTGAGACCCTCTTATTCCTGCTAGGCTTTGTTTCAGATAAGATGCCCAGGACTGCTCAGTCTCCGAGGTGAGAGCACGGCATGCCAAGGCTGCAGGCACTGAGTCACTGCAGGACTCGTCCAAGAAACAAAATATATTACTCTTCGCCGCTATGTCTAATTGATATTGGTATTCAAGCTAGCTAGCTTAAAACAAGCTTGAATATATCTGTGATACATTACAGTCATCACTAAAATAGCGTAGGTATAACCATAGACCTACAGTTCAGTTTAATACATTCAAAAATATATTTTCCTTTGGTTCTATACACCCTCAGGTTTATTGACTTCCATATTCACCACAACACATTACGATAATGTTTTTACTGAGGTAGCCATAGGCAGTTAGAGATTTGAATTTCCTTCCAGCGTTTCACTATCAATGCATATATCTGGTATAAAAAGAACCTATGCTTAAATGGGTTCAGATTTTGAGTACTCAGTAATCCTATGTGGTGTACAGAGTTTTGTAGCCCTTCAGATTTCAAAAGAAGCTGTGAGCACTCCCAAGGTTTAGTGGATAGCTGTGCGTTGGCTCCTTGGCACCGTTTCTGCTGCCGAGCCCGGGACAGTTCAAGTTCAGAAGGGCCATAAACGTTAGCCAGTCTTAAATACCTGTGACTATGCAAACAGACTCAATGCCTTTTCTATCTGGAATAAAGCAAGGTTTGTTTTTAATAGGAAAAACGGAAAAGCCGTAAAGCACAGAGAGATCAGCACTTGCACAACAGAAAGATCAATAAAATAAAGTTCAGCTATTCAATAAATAGAAATTAAATTATACAGTGGTGAAACTTTTATTCTTTATTTAACCTTTCTTTGCTTTGCTTTTGTTTCTTCTGTCTCAATGCCATCAACATCGTTCCATATCCTCTGCAAGCTCTTCTGTTGCCTCTTTACACCCTCTCCTGTCTTTTGTTTGGTGTATCTTTTTTTCTATGAGGGCTACCTTAGCAATTCAAACAAGTTATTCTTGGCTTGGCAGCATGAAAATTATGTGTTATTGAAAGCCAGACTTAAGCCAATTTGTTCAAAGCTCCTCATCAAGCAAAGAAAACTACTCTTGTCACTCTAATACAGTTTCAAAGGTAGTGAATTTTGCCAGTAAATAAATAAATTGCTTCTCTCTATAGGCAAGAGAACAGCCAAAGAGTATGTCCACAAGGAAAAGACTCAGTTCACCTCTTCACAGAATAACCTTTGATAGCAAATGCCACACAGAAGTAGGCTGATACCTAATGTTTGTATCAAATCGTGGAACATATTATCAACTAACAAAACAAATCCAACAATCTTAAGATTTTTCATTGCTATTATTTAGTTGCAATGGAGAGCACTTTTTTTTTCTTTTTTCTCTTTAATTTCAAGGACTTATTCTTACAAAAGTACAGATTGGTGACAAAACAGACCAGTGTTCTCCCTCCATAAACGCTGTGGAGAACAGATGACTCATGCAAGTTTTCACATATCACCAATATTGCCATGTTTAAGGATATTCTAGTGTGAGTCCACAAA
The DNA here is from genome assembly GCF_929443795.1 of Astur gentilis. Lineage (NCBI taxonomy): Eukaryota > Metazoa > Chordata > Aves > Accipitriformes > Accipitridae > Astur > Astur gentilis. Next base: position 2,379,394 of record NC_064892.1, read on the forward strand.
TCCAGGTGTCATAGATTCAATATAGAGTTCTCACTAAAGTCCTTGTGCAGGGAAAACATTTTAGCCCTTTATTTGAATTACAAGATTTTGTTTTCTCTTCTGCAACAGACTGACCAATTTTTGCATTATGAACTCCTGTGCTGAATAGAAACAATGAATTTCATATGCTGAGAATCAGTTTTAATCTGGACTGCTCTAGTACTTTCTGTGAGAAATGAAGTAAGACTAGGCTTTGTCTTTGACTAGCTCTTATACGGAGGTTTAAGTAAGGGTCCAAATAGACTCTCATTCCATGGTCAAATATTTGTTATGACAAGCAAGTGCAGAAAAAATATATTATTCTGAAAAATGTTATTCTGTAATATTTTAATTTACTTTATTCAATGGATCAATTCTTTTAAGCATTCATTTTAATCCATAAAACAGATTAGACATCAGCTGCACTTGCAGCTCTTAGAGTTTCAATGCATGCATGTGCAACTGCCAGGATAATTGGATACATATTTTTTGGCAGAAGCATTATACGGTGCAGTATTGTCCAGCAGTTTCATTATGCTATAACAACGCAGGTGATCAAAGAGTCAAAATAAGTACAAGATTTCAAAATAAACAAAAAAAGAAAGGTCACGCAGATACATGGATTCATAATGTTGACCAATAATCTGGTCTTTCAGCAGTTTGAAGGATCCAGGACTTCTTGAATTCCTTTAACAGTTTGTATCTAATGTTAGGATGTTTTTCACTGACTTACTGGAGCAGGATCAGGCTCCAAGTACTATGGTGGAAAGCAGTTCATAGTGTCATTTTTAGTTTATTTCAGCATCAATGCATCAAAAAGGCTTCAGGGAGAAGGCGGGGGCGGGGGGACGGGACAGGGGAGGGAGGGAAAACGAAAGAGCTTACCCTGGAACTGCTAGCTTAAAACCATGTTCTGATATGTTAAATATATTTATACCCTGGTTCCCATGTCTGCATGTTTTCAATTTCAACAGTAATTATTTATATGAAGCTTTTAAATAATTAAGTACCAACTGAGCTATATCTATCCCTGATACCAGCTTCATGCAGTCAAATTCGGTGCAACCTTTTTACCTTCAATCTGCTTTATGGAAATCCATTGTGAAGACAGCTAAATGGTATTCCACCTTTGCTAGTTACACATTTCTTATACTCATTATCATTAATAGCTTAACAGCCTCCAAACTGTTACCTTAATCTTTTTTATGTCAATGAGATATTCTCCAGCCATCAACATTTTACAACCATTATATCTATTAGAAATCACTATATTTCAAATTATGTCCAATTAAGGGAAGAAATAATTACAACATTACATTTAATTGAATGGAAAATGTTGACCAGGTTTCTTCTATTTTTCCTTTAGATGACATTTCCATTAGAAGTGCTGTGCTCTGAGATATACACATATATACAGATTTACTGTAATGCATCCTCATAAAAATATTTAATAGTCATGATGAATTCTTCAGATGAGATTTATATTATTCACTGCTTTGAACAACATTCTTCTTATATTATGCATGCTAATAAGAAAACAGGCTTTCCTTCCCATAGTATGGGACAGCATGGGGTTTTAGGTAAAAAAAAAATCATATGCATTTGCTGATAATATCTTACAATCATATTGCATATTAGGTAGAAGTAATGCATACACATGTGTGCGACACGTAGAAAGGCACTCTGTCCTATTTAATTTATTTACTTCTCTGCACTGAGTTTGTACAACTACATCTTCAGATTTGATATGATGCTACAAACAGGAATTTTACCTTTCACACGTATTTCATTGTAAATAGAAGGTATTCCAAGATCCCACCCAAAAGGCTAAAAAGTCTGTGGAAGATGTGCTTTGTTATGCATCAGGTAATTTTATTCCCAAATCAAGATAGAAGTGCATTTTCAAAATGTATTTGAGCAGGGTAAGTGTTGTGACTTGACCAATGCAGACAGCATGGAAGGAGGCACAGATGTCTGTAGGCATTCAGAAAGAAACATTTCATCTCAAGAAAAAAGAAAAAGGACAAACTGGAATTTGTTTTTCAGGCTTCTTAAGATTATTCACTTCTCTCACACACTTAGCTGAATAATACTAGGAAATGATTCATTAGCTCACGTAAATTTGTTGGAAATCAGTAGGAAAGCATCTTTGAAGTTTTTTCTGCACAGCCCCCTTCTGACTGAGTCCATGAGTTTAAGGGTGATGAGAAGGAGAGTCTGCATAGCTAAAGGCAAGATCGGAGTTCATCGGAGGTTCAAGTGCTGACGAACAAGCCCTTTAGCTCTCTAAGGATCACTTGTTAAAGACAGGACAAGCCACCTGCCATTAGAGCCGTACCTGTGATATACCCATCAAAATTTCCTTCCAAATTCTATCCCCTTTAATATTTTCACACCGAAACTTACAGAACTGGGATTGTGACATACATGTGAAAGTCTTTGGGAGGTAGGTGCATACCTCGGTGTTATTCAGAAACACATTTATCTGATGGCGAAGCCTGACAGGAAATGAGAAAAAGATGATGGGAGCTAGCAAGAAACTCAAGGAACTGCCCAACAGAAAACCACCTTCGTTTTCTTTTTTTTTTTTCATTTGAAGATTTTTTTTACGTTAATGTCACTCAGTTACACTAGTGCATCTCATAAAGTTTAAAAGTTTGCTGATCATGCAGTTAAATTTTAATAATTTTCTGTGAAACCTCTGCTTGCTAACTAAACAACATCATAAATAAAATACTTCAAAGGTGAACAGAATGTATGCTGTTGCTTTACCAAATTGATGATGCATCACAGAATAAACAGGGACATCAAAAAAGTCATTAATATGGCTTCTTTTCTTATATCAGTATCTAGAAGGGATTTCTGTCTTTCTTCCATGCTAATTCAAATATTAGGACTACTCTACATCTTTGAAAATAAACTAATATTAATGAAGTGTAATTGCAATTAAAATTACAATATCATATTCAGAAACTGATTTATGTTTTGAAGAGCTAGTTTTTATGCAAACAGAGCTTTCAAAACCTCATTACTTCCTTATGCCATCAATAGGATTATTAAAGAAAAGAGTGTAAGAACTGATTTCAAAAGGGATGTTAAAATTTATTATGTTTGTTAACCTACAAGAAAAAAGAAAAAAAAAGAAAAGAAAAAAACCCCAAAATAATAACTGAAGATCTATAAAAATTCTGATTTTCTGTACATTAAACAAGATTTTCTTCTTTGTGTGTGTCTCTCTCTGTGTCTCCCCTGTATTATTATTATTCTTTTTTTTTACTGGTTCATCTCTAGGTCAAATCAAGTTCATTTATGTCCAGTAGATTATTCCAGTTAAAAGGAAAGGCAGAGATTAAAGAGTATAGTGAAATACCTTCCAATCTGCCATGGATGCAGTATTTAATATTAAAGTCAGGTGACATGAATGCAGCTAGGCCTTGGTAGCTAACCTAGAGACCTCCGGGTGTTGAGCTGGAAGAGACGAAGTCTGATTTTGACTTCATAGTATAAACAGAATGTCATCCACCCATCAAAATTCCACCCACAGTGAACCCCTGGCACGGTTAATGATTATAATCTTCACATTTAATCATGGGAACACAGTGACAGGCAAACAAAGGTTAGCTAAACTGACAGTTCAGGCTGTTTGAATGGAAAAGGGGGACTTCACAAGTTTTATTTTAAAATGTGTATACTCTTCCAACAGCACTTTTCAGCTTTATACTACAAGAGTGTACAAAGCCTGGCTGCTTGCAGAAATTGGCAGTGTGCATAATTAACCTTTAAACTGCAGAAAGACTGGAAACTTTGACGCTTTCTTTAAAACAGTTGCTATGCCAATACTACTTTCAAGGTTAAATTAAACTAAGGGCACTTAAAGGGTAAAGGAAGAAATACAGCACTAACGTGTCAAAGCATCAGAGGAAAAAATGCCATTTTAGAAATGACATAGTTATCTTATAGAGATATTCCTTTTTACTTAGGTTAAAGGACAGCGACAACTTACGGGGAACAATATTTCAAGGTACATTTTATTCTCCATACAGTTTGTTGCTCATAAAACTGTGTGGATCCTTTCATGCCCTTTCATCTTACCCCTGTGAGGTCCACAAAATTAAAGACTTAAGAACAAATGCAAGTACCTCAAAAATTCTTATATTAAAAAATATATATTCACTGGTGTTTCGGGTATGTATGCAGTAAAAACATTCAGGTTTAGTATGGGATAATGAATAAAAGTGCAGCAGTTGTTCCTTACAGAAAAAAATTAACCCAATCAAATCCCTGCAGCAAAGAAGTGACATTTGCAGTAGAACATAACAACTGACCATAAATTAAGTATTTAAACAAATGGTCACTTGCTCTTTAAAGCATTCTGAGTTATTGTATTTTTTTTATGCTCTTCAAGGGGCAGTTCTTCATAAGTACTATCGATAGAAAGAATTGATAGAATAAATTCATACTAAGTTGATAATACATTTTGGTATGCAACTCTCACTGCTATTGCAAAACTTTCAACTGAATTTCTCAAGTCAAATACCAAAAGAATGACAAGACACTCTCATGACATGGAAGACGGATCTCACACGCTCCAGGTGGGCTCCAAGATGACTTGTGCAGGGCAGGATTAGGGATCTTATGGGTCACAGGGACTATGCAGCCTGCAAGACCCTTCTGTCCCGTATGTTTTCTTTGCCACTTGTACTGCAATGTGTTGAAGACCAACATCTCCTTCTACTTCCCGGCCAGACTCACCAAGCCGAAAGGAAGTAGCACCTTATCCGCATCTGTGACACTGATGGTTGTGAAACATTGAACCCCCTAAACCTCTAGAAGAACAGGCAGGGGAGGAAAAAATAGTTGGAATTTGCATCCCTGTGTCCTAGCGAAACGAGGGCTGACAAGAGTGTAGTGGCTTTCTGTGAGTACACTAAACACCAGGAAAGGCAAGCCATTAAGAGGATAAGAACATGTTGTTATGAAGTGAACCTAAATGCATTCAAGCTGAAAATTAGAAGTTTTCTAGTCATAAGCGTGGTGAGGAACAGGAATATCCCTCTAGCTGAAGAAACAGTTGGCAAAATAATAGAAAATGATTTGATAGTTTATTGTATAAAAGTGTGACAATGAACGACAGCATAACTGGGAGTAAAAATAATGACCAAGAAGGTCTCTTATGACCCTGTTTTCCTATGAAATGAAATAGCAGTTCAACTCAACTTCAAGACTCTAGTCACTGATTGTAACCAAGCTGAATGAATCCAATATGCAGTAAATTGGTTTCATTTATATTTTGTCAATTTAAACTGCTGAAATGGTATATAAGATCAAATTCTTTATTGACTAGCTATTTCTGTCATCAGCTCACAGTAAAAAAATGTACAGACCTACAGAAAGCACAACCAGAAGTTTTATGTCCACAGACACAGAAGATCTTCACCGTTAACATGAATTCAAATGCTCTCTATAACTGATGCTGACTTCCATGGTGACTAGTTTAAAGCCAGATATTAGAGGTCTATGTTCTCATTTCTGCATTTCATTTCAGATACTCTTCTGACTTCTGGTTTTGTCTCCATCATTCTCTTCTTTTCTCCTCCATGCAGAAGGATTTTGGGGAATAGTGTGAGTACTGCTCTCTAAAAATAATTGCTTCTAAACTTCCATTTTTCCTTTTTATTTTGTAACTCTTTACAGTTGGAAAGAGACTATCTCCACAGTTTATACCCTCATACTAGCACAGAGCAACGTACCCTACCTGACAGGGCACCGTTACAGGAAATGCATATATGCTCGTGGTACTGGAGAGGACAAATAAATATGCAGTCTTCCCTTGGATGCTGCTACCAAGGTACTACATACTGAACAGAGTAAAAAATACCTGACCATGATCGGTTTTATGTGTCGGAATTGTTGAGTGCTTTTTCATACAGACTAAAGCCAAAATGGAAAAAAGGGACTAAATATTAAAATATATGCTGTTGCACACTTAGGGCTTTTCCATACACTTAAAGTAGTACATTTTAAGCTGACCTGCACATTTAAAGTATTCCAGATTTTCTTGACATAGACACAGCCCTCACAAGGACTATTTTTCATGGTTATCTGCTAAACCATTGCTCTGGGAAAAAGCAATCATGTCCCCATTTGCTTTACAAGATAAACGTTGGTCTCTCTTTCAACATGAGGTCTTAGCCACCAGCACCGTTCTGGGGACCACCCCACTGACTCAAACGGTACATGCTTTAGAATCGTCGTTAACCTTGCTAGCACAGATCCGAGGGACTGATCCCTTGAATCCTGTCTGTCGTTATTGTGGCCCCCAAGAGAGGCAATTTATGAACTCACTAGGCTTTTGTTTTCACTGAACTGCACACAGCTATGGCCTTTTTTAGAGAGTTTTTTTCCCATCAAACGGCTGAACACAGATCCAATTGTTGTGCTGTTTGCATACTCCTTAAGCACCACTATTATGTTACAGTGTTGACTTCAATGAAAAAAAAACAGCAAAAAAAAGGCTCAGATTTAATTGTTTTTAAAACACTAAGAAGACAAATAGCTATTCAGGAGGGAAAGCAACGAGCAAACAAACAAACACAGAAAGACTCCAGCTCCGAAACAGAAAGAGGCAGGGGACAGGGAAGGGAACTGTGTCAGGCAGAAGGTTTTGCTCACCACTGTTCTATTAGACATAGAAACCATTCCAGATTCGTGAACCCTTTCTCCTTTTCACACTAATAACTGAACATTGTCTGAGCTAAACACACCGTGAAATATATTGATTGTGCTGTGAGAGATGTCTGACACAGGGTAAAACATTTGGTACAGCTGTGGTCTTATCAGCTACCACAGGGAAAGGGCAGTGAGGGAGAACAGCTACTTAAATTCATCCCAGTAAGAAGGAGGACACCACCAAACTACGTTCGTTCTGACCTGGTTAATCCAGGTCTGTCTGCAAACTCCATTTTTATTCAGATTAACAAATCCTTGGGTAAGTGCAGACTGTAAGATAGGTTACAGCTTGAATCCTTAAAGTGTTAAGACCATAACAGATAAACCAAGAATGAATTAACCAGCTTGGACTGGAAATCCAGGAAACAATGCCTGTTAATCAGACAAGGTCAGGCCTATAATGTGGTAATGTTTTGGGATGGATTGGAATAGTAAAAAGAAAGCAGCTTTTAGCCCTTTTACCTGTACATGTGAGAAATGTCATGTGTTGTGCAATGTGTAGAACCTACTAGGAAGGTAAAGACAGTTTGTGGTTTGTTTGGGTTTTTTTTCTTTTCCATTTTTCCAGTGAATTCAAACTAAGGAGGAACCCTCAAGGACTCTTCTGCTCCCTGTTATTTCTAGAAGACAATGAAGTATAGGGATCATGGACACTTCAATTTTCCTCTCTCAGAATTTCCTTTCTCAGTTTTACTTACAGCCAGCTTGAAAGAAAGCATACACTGGAAATTTAAGGATTTACTTTACTTTGTAAAGTTGTACAAAATTTTGAGAAGCAAATCGATACTAGCAGTCACATGCAAAGATAGCTAAGTGTAATGCAGAATATTCATATCATGAAGATACGACTTCCACAAATGATTCCAGACTTACAAGAAATTCTGGCAAGAAATCAGAGCATCAAAATAGAGAGAAAGTCATAGGGTGATGTACGGAGCTTGCTTTCTTTATAGTTAAGAAAGCACAGGGAGAATTAGCAAATCTCTGCTGTTAGAAGGATTAAGAGCAAAAGTCTTCCTGCTCTGATGACAAACTTTTGTCGTTTATCCTTTGCCTAAAGCCAGCTTTCTTCTCTTGTCTTTTAAAAGTAGGAAAAAATAAGGAAAAGCTTTTCAAAGTTAATGAGTAGCATCTCAAGAGACTCCAGAATCTCTCAGGACCTGGGTGTTGAGAAGCTCTATAGGAGACAACAGCCAATTGATAGAAGATCCCCAGAAAGACACTTCAGAGCTATTTGATTTTTTATTGCGAGGTTCACCTGCCCTTTGGGATGGTGACAGCTAAGGTACAGTACAGCTGTGTGAGAAACCCTCATACAAAATGTGAAGCTCTCTGAGAGAATGTTCTCTTAACTTCTAAGTGATGCTAAAATCTTCCTGAAGTGACTCCTCAGGCACAGAATTGCTAAGATGGTGAAACCACTGTGACCTTAACACAGAAAAATTCTTTGGTCTGTTCTTCCATTCATCTTCATCACCAGAAATGCTTTTTGTCTGCTAATACAAGGACTGCAACACATGGAGATAAACAAAAGCTTGATTCTGCTTGCACTTGAAGAAATATGTTTTTAAGGCCAAAACTGAGTCTATATGGTGATCTGAATTCAAACTCCTATGAGCAAGATCTTTAGCAAACTAAGTGTTCTTAAGCTCTGCTGCAGATTTTCCGCAACACCTGTAAAGTACAAGAAGTGCCAGTCTGGACAGAAAAAATAAAACCAATCAATGAGAGGCAAAGGAACAATATTGTCATAGTATGGATTTAAATACACAAACAGCCCCGGGAGTTCAGGGGAATGTTTGCCTTCATAAAGTTCCATAATCCTTTTCTCAATCATTTTGAAAAAAGTGTGCTTTCATTCACAGTTTCATGGGCAAAATACAAATCAGGGGACTATATTCCCTGAAACTTTGACTGTCATATTCAAAGAAATCGGTGGATGAGCCCTGAGACTGTGCTCATATGCAGTTTTCCCTCAGTGTAAACTCATCGGTTCTATGAGACTGATGAGGTGACACTTGTCAAATAGTGCTTTTTTTGTTGGTGGTTTTTTGTTTGTTTTTTTTTAGGCTCACATCCTACACCAAGTACCTTATTTAGTTACCTGTAGAACTTGGATGAGTATATCTTCTGGAGTCTTATTCCTTCTAACTGGAATCTGACACTGCAGATTTCTCTCTGAATAACTTTTTATTTTTAAAAAATGTACTGAAATGCTTTGTCTTGTTTACTTATTTTTGTGAGCCATTAAAGTGACTAACTCAAAATTGTTATTTTAAGAAAAAAATGTGGATTTGGGTTAGTTAAGGAACCCTCTACCAAATTTGGAGGGCCAGGCAAGGCAGAAGGCATTACAGCTCACAAAGAGAGAAGAGAGAAAAATGCAAAAAACTGAGTCCACATTGCATCCTGCTTCAAAGAACTGAGAAGGATCTACTCAAAATGTTAAGAGGTCATTTAAAACATCATGCAGAAATTCCCTCATCCTCTGAAGCATGGTACTTCTTTAAGAAGGAACTATCTTAAATTTGGCATCCTTTTACCAAAAAGCCTGTTTCAGTAGAAAATCCACCTTTTCTTGAGACAAAATCCACCTTGTAGAGATAATTTAGAAAATAAAACAATGTTTTACTCCTTTCTATGCGACATCACATATTCTGCACACATATACACACAAAATGGAGATTACAGGAGCAGCCAGTAAATCTCTGATGTCTCCCTGAGGATGCTGGGCTCATAGAAACAAAAATTGACATTTGTTCAGAAATAGCTGAAATATTAAAATACAGTTTCTGCTTACCTCTAACTCTATATGACTGACTACTCCATCTATTTACAGAAGACTAAGAAAAAAGATTACTGAGAGAAATCAACCTACAAATTCTGAAACTCAAAAGAGCTGGCCATAAAATTTTTAGAAAATTCAATCTCTTTACATGACTGAATAGCTCCTGGAAAAGAAAGTCCTTGTTGATGATTTTTATTTTAAATGCCAAGCTCTATCTATGCTGCTTTCTCCAATGATCTAATATTTCAATTCTTCATACAAACTATGGATTCAAAATGTTGGATGTGTTTGCATTTCTAATTACTAAATTTCTCAGTAACAGAAAAAAGTCATATAATCCCTCAAATAAAACCTTTCCACAAGTTTCTGAGAGTATTTCAATATTTAAAATGCTAAAATGTAACTCAAAATAATACAATACATGGGGGGGGTTATATTTATTTCACATAAAAGGATGGTTTCTGATTAACAGTAAAAGTTATATTTTTTTTAAAAAAAATATTTTTAAAGCAACTAAAGAGTTTGGTTGGGTTTGTTTTGTTTTGTTTTGTTTTTTAAAAATCCAGCCATTTCAAAGTAAAAAAGATATACAGAAAAACAAGTATCTTTTGTATTGAATCTTTAATTTGCATTGGTTATCCTCTAAGGACAACATTTTCAAAATCGGAGTAAAGCCCTGCCAGCTTCATCTTCACATTCTTTTCCAATTTTTTAAAGTCTTATGAATATTTGTACAGGTTCTCCTTCAGGCTCTGGCTGCTTCTTCATCTTTCACAACTTTTAAGGGATGAAAAAGATATACCCAAGTGTAATAAAACAACAGATTACTCATCTAATATCCCTACTCTCACTTATGCCAGGAAGGTCAGGTGGTGAAAGAGGAGTAAGATGTTACCCAATTTTTACTCAATCTCACAAGTACACAAGTAAGTATAATCCAGCTGAAGCTGAGACTTTTAACACAAGGTTAAAAATACTAAATTATGAGCCACTATGAAACATAGAATGGCTGTGCTTGAATTGTCCAGAACAAGGCAATAAAGAGCTCATTATGTTGAGAAATAAAGATTAGGCGCTGATTGCATCATTGGCCTGTTACCATTTCGATCTCTATGTAGGCAGTAACTTTTTCAAATTGCCACATTCAATGCCATGAATGATGGTGACAAAAGAAGAGGAAAGGGAGCTTTTATGTTATACTTAGTTTTGTTTTGTAGCACAAAGGAGCTGAAGTATTAAAAAAGCCAAAAAAAAAAAAAAAAAAAAAAAAAAGTGTTAGTCAGTGTTACTGAGAACTTGCCCTTTGCATTGGGAAAACTCATAGCAAAGATGTTTAGGAAAGTAATGGGAAATAATAGGAATCTAATTGGAATGCTGACATTTTAACCAGAGACTCAGCTAACTTCTAGCTCTGAACAATATCACCTTGGTATGAAAACAGTAATAAGCCTCTTTATTATCCATTCTGGCAATGTAAATGTGGAGCAGAGAACAAAATATTCTGAAACCTACAGTTTCAAAACTGCAATCAGGCTGTACCTGAAAAGTAAAGGAGTAGTACGTAGAAGAATATAGATCAGCGAGAGAACCCCAACGAGGACTGGTTTGTCATTTTCAATTCTGACATTTAACTCATGAAGATTTAGACAAATAAAAGTTTTCCTTAGTTTTTCCATCTTCAAAGTGACTAAAAAACGCTTACCAACTTCCTAGCACTGTTGTTCATAAAATGGGTCCTCAAGTATATTGTTTCTTTCAGAAAGTACAGTGAGTTTAATTGCTATTAACCATATGACTAGTGCTTGATGATGTGAGATGATGTGATAAATGCACAATTACTGATAATGTCCTTCGTACTTCATGTTGCACCAGAAGCCAAGCTAGACACATGGACAATTACAAAATATTTTACCTGTGGATCTTTTGTATATTGCTAGTCAAAACACCTGGACTCTTGAAGTGTGTTACAGTCACAACAGACGTTACCAGCAAGATCAAAATCTATGTGAGGCAGCGACAAGGTGCAAAGAGCAGGAAACGATCTAACAAACAATATCACAACCATATGTATGAAAGAGGCTGAGACTCAGGAGCAGGCAGATTATTTTCCAGCAGTCAGTAGCAATTGCAGCAAATAGAGTCTTCTACAATTAGGGAGAGATGATGGAATAAATTTATCCACAATTAAAAGCATGCAGGCTGGCAGAGGTAATTATATTAATACGTATATAGTCAATATATTCACTAATTAAAACGGCAAAATGGAATATGGATGTATTGGGAAATAACAGAGAAATGTATCCCATACAAATATAATTCAGTATCTGAGATATGATTCTTTGGGAGACTCCCCAGTTGGCAGCAATAGCCTAGAAATTATGCTGTATATTATATATAAACCACCCTCTGAATGAATACTTGTACAACAGCACCAGTAATCTCAGTCCCAGTTCAGAAGAACTTAAATAGTTTGGCCTAGTTCCAAAAATATGGAGTATGTTTCTGATTTTCCTCTCATTGAGCAACTGTACAATTCTCATCAGGAATTTCCACTCTGGGGCATTCTAAGAGCACAAGAGACAGATTTCCTGATTTGAATAATTATCCCTTGATGAGCAAAATAGTATCTTGTGGTACCATTTGCCTGATGTAGATGAGGAAACAACAATGCCAACAATGCTATGCCATTATATTATTTATTCAAAGTCAAAGTAAAAATTAAATTACACACTAATCCTCAAGGTAGATTCTGCTTGAAGTCACTGACCTGCATTAGTATTTATTATAAATGGATTTCTGGGTCTCAGGAACGTATAGGCATTATAGAACTTACGTTCTTGGTGTTGTTGATGTTGAGGTCAAGGGACAAACAGATAAGAGGTGCACAAAAGACATGAAAAAAAAAAAAAAAGAAAAGCTGTAAGATTCCTTCACCAGTATTTACGAACAATTTACAAAGGACATACAGAGCATACAGCACCGCATACACTGATGACTGTATTTCAGTAATCTGACTCTTTAATGTATTTGTCAAGTTTGGAAACACTTGCTTTGGCATTTCCTGTCTGTTGGTGAACCTCAGTTTCATTTAAACTCTCCAAGCATCAGTTTGGTCAGTGAAATACTCCTGAAAATATCACGCACTTCCATCTCACGTGCATTTGCAAGTGTTTTTAAAGTAATGCTTGCATGAGCTCATGAAGGGAAAGAAAATTACAGTGCCCCATTAGGCAGCAGGAGTCATGCAGTAACTGACTCCCAAAGACATAAATGATGAAAGGAGGTAGGGGATCACGATAAGGCATGGGAACATGACGTGATCTAATTATACTTAAATCTCAGCTTCCACCCAATTTGCCCCATTGCCTTACTCAGCTGTGTCACCTAAGGAGCTGGGCAGCTCTACCGCAGTAGAAACAGTAATTACGTATGTCCAAGAGCTACCACAAGATGGAGAGGAGGAAAAGAGCAGGATGTGCTGCAGGAGTATCTGGAACACTATTTATACACAGAGCAGTACTGAAGCTGGAAAATCTTGCTCTCCATTAGTATGTGTCACCGCTTCCTTCACCAGAAGCTTCTTTCTATGAGATTGTAGGAGTCAGAACTATGGATTAAGTTACATACAAACTCTGGTCTCCTGAGAATGCATGAAATAATTTAGGAAAATCCGTCTAAAGCTTAACACTAATCAGACCAGCGGGTATACCACAGCAGCAAAATTCTCACATCTTGGCAAATTCTGCTGTTAGAAAGGAAGAAACAGCAGGAAGAGCACAATGTATAGGATAGATCAGATTCTCCAGCAAATTCCGAGCGATCTGTAAAATAGAAGATCTGCGATAATTGCACAGCTGCGCATTTCCAAGGCTGTATTCTGGTCTGCTTCCCACTCCTTGATCCCATAAGTCAAAACTCAGTTGTTTGGCTTAATCTTTGATCTGCCAGTGTGACTGGTGTTTGGGGTGACAGAATGAGTGAGGAAATGATGAACTGCAGGCAAAAGAACTCTGCTAAACACCTACTTTAGTGACAGATACATTCCTTCTCCCCAGCTACATAGTCAGACATGTATGTCCTATGATTTAGGGAGAAAAAAGAAACATTAGACTGCTTCATGAGTAATAGGAATTTTTAAATTAACTCTTCAGGAAATCTCCAGATTTCAGTGTGACTTCTTAGAGTAGACTAGACAGGACCAGCAGTGGCAGAACTGCCCTTTGGAATTCTTAAAGTACTTTATCTTCTCCTCAGTGCCTGTGAGCAAGAGCAGTTTATGTCTGAGATGCTCCTCTGATACATCTGAGAAGTCTTTACCAGAAGGTTTACTAACAAAATGTTTGTAGCTATTTGAGAATAGAACAGCTATAACCACAGGGGAAGTAGAAGAGTGAACTTAGTAAAATCCACAAAACTGGAATTCATAATGAGAAGAGGGGAAAAAAAAAAAAAAAAAAAAAAAAAAAGCATAATAGCCAGCAAATGCCTGGAAATAATCTCCAAGCTAAAAAGTTAGGTGGTGAGGGACATTTTCAACTGACGTAAATCATATTGCTTCTGCAGGCTTGAGTGGAACTGTGCCCATTATCATGTGAGAATCTGGTCTTTTTTTTTGTTTTATAGTCTCTTTTCAAAATAATAAGATATTTCATATAACATAAGAACTTCTGTAATGAGACAGGCCAAATATTTCTTTAGCCTAAAATACTGTCTCTTGCAGTGGCAAATGGAGGATGCTCAGGAAAACAAAAAAAACCACATTTAGACAGAAATTTGAGGTATTTTTTGTTAGCTTCCAGCAGTAAAAGTTTTCGGGATTTCCTAATCTGAGTTTCTATACATATGTTTTCTGTTTATTCACTGTTGCTTTCCTCAAAGCATCCTCATGTACATGTTCAAACATTGTTGAGTACATGATATTTTCAGAGATTACAGTGACTAAGAATTGTTTTCCCCAAAAACCAGTTTTTGAATATGTGCATTTTTTTCTTCCTTCATATATATTACTTTGCATTTGCTATCATTTAATTTCACCTCTCATTTTAATCACCCAGTCACTCTGGCTAGACTCTTTTGCAACTCTCCAGAGTCAGGTTCAGATTTGATTATCCTAAATAATTTTGTAGTATTTAATACCATCATCAATTCAGTTTTCATTCCTTTTCACTTCACTGCGAAATATGACAAACAGCAGAGTCTAGCTGTCAAAAATGGTAACGTTCTTACATCTTAAAAATTATCATGTACTTCTACCCTCTTTCTCCTAACTGTTAAACTTTTACTAATCCAGAACAGCCACATAATAACTCAGTTTCCTTTGGTGAGAAACAGCATGTAAAGGAAAATAACTAAGGCACCTTAGTAGACTAGTAGACAGGACCTGTACAGACAGGTTGATCTTTTTCATTACATTAAGTAATATACTAGAATAAATGGACATTCATTCACACAGGAAGATTTTTATTAACCTGAAAGCTTTTCCAACTTTTCCAGCTATAAAAAATTAGACTAATAAAAGATGCCACTTTTCCATCCAAACCTTAACTTCTTAAGCTATTATGCCTACATCTTCTACTATGACACTGATTACCCAAAGCAGAAGTAAATTTTATTTGACAATCCTTTGCTTTTGTTACAAGGTTTTCTTAGAAACTACAGATGGATTTATATCAGTGGTTTCACAAAATCTATGAAATCTAATCACTTGGTAGAAATAAGTAATAAAATCCCAGAAACAATATTACATGGTTTAGAATCAATATGAATTGTTATAGTTAGCTTTTCACTTGCTAACCTATTATTGCATTTAAATTACAGAAAACCAAGAAAATGTGAGCCAAAAAAATATCAGAAGTACAATAAAAACAAACAGATGTTCTAAAGGGAATGATTGTCAGGTAGCAAGGGGAATCATTTAACTTCCTGATGAATATTATATTCCTTAGTCCGCAGCCATTTCTACAAGAAGCTGATAGCACAGTTTTAAAGCTTTGTAAATGCAGGCAGTACGGGGAGAAGTTGATTGCTAGATCCATGTTGGGCATTCTTCCACGGCAGGATGTGATGCTTCAGCACTGCCACCGAGATGCATTACAGCTGTACACAATATTCTTTCGAGCCAAAATCGGTTTTATGAACCTGTTTTTCCTAAGGTACTTACACCTCCTGATTTATGTATACTCTTTAAAATTATGTAACCCCTAAGATGTTAAAAAAAGCACCTCTCCTTGTCCTTCCTGCCATAATGGTGTGACAGGAGAGCCCACAAAGCAGAGGACAAGGTGTACCACGCCGAAGCGTTATGAGACTGGAGTAAATGCAGCGGTTTCTGCATTCCTTACAAAGACTCTTGTTGATTCAAGGGCTCTTTCTTGTTCAGTTTTCTTTACTTTAAGATGTTATGCTATGATTTTAGAGCTCTTCTCCCGCCCGCAAAAAGCTGAACAAAACCAGGCCCTGGGTATCTGGATGCTAACATTATGTTGCAGATTGCTAAACCAGAAAAGACCACTAGCTTTCTGTAAAAAAAAGATTCTTTAGTTTCGTAATTCTAAACAAGACTTAAGCCTTATAAAATGTCACTAATTAATAATACAAACAAAGTTTTGTTATTCTAAACAAGACTTAAGCCTTATAAAACGTCACTAATTAATAATACAAACAAAACTTTTGATTGTAGCAATACCTTCATTTCCCAAGCCTCGTCAAACTGTTCCTTTCCACTGTCCCTTCCCCTTCCCTGACACCCCCACCAGCCACAGAGTGTCCCTTCACACACCAGGGACAGGACTGTCAAGACAGCTTAACTTCTTCTTGGGCACCACAGTGACAGCCCATGCACTCACAAGCACTCATAATTTAGCAGCTCCAGCATGACTGCGAAGAGCATGTTTTTCACCCAACAAGCTGAGCTCCTGAAACCATTAAATCTGATGCTCAAATAAGATCTGAGCTTTTTAAAAGTCCTGGCTGAGCAAATCATAAATCCTCAATAGCTCACTAACTCCTTTGTTCCTTCACTCTTCAAGTACTGCTGTTAGCTGTTCTTTCCACTTCTGCTGTCATTCCTCCATGGGGAAAAAAAAATAAAAATCAAATTGTCTTATTGAAAGAAAGAAAGAAAGAATGAACCCAGTGAGAGCTCCCCAACTGCAATAAAGTGTGAGGACCCCTTTTCCCTTTGCTCACTAGAAACATAAGGAAAAAAAAAGGGGGCAAAAGTAAACAAGCAACTTTCTGTATACGTCTTTTCTGCTTCATTTTCATACAAAGAATGTCTCCAAAGGTCTTGCTCTGATTTAACAGCTTAGAAAATGGCGAAATGCTGAATGAGTTAAAGGGGAAATCGAAAAATATTTTAAAAAATGGGTAAAAAGGCAGCACTGAAAGACCAAAGTATGCATTATGAGCTGTATGGCTGTTCAGAATGTATTTTATGAAACCATTAATACTTAACTCTTTTGGTTAAAGGTCCAGTACTAAAATAAATCAAAAGCGTATATATAATTGTAGCATAAAACATGCTCACTTGCATCTCTGTGGTTAAGTGGCAGAACACAACCTGCTTTTTCTGTGAAGCATATGTTATGGTTCTCATCAGCAACACCCCACATGAGCATCGCAGTGCACTTGCCAAGGAATAATCAACTGAAATTACACATATACTCTGAACACTGGAATAGTGCCTGGCACACATCGACTACCATCAGGGAAGATACTGCAGTAAGTTTGGAGCTCTGCTTTAGTGTATTCATCACTAAACATAGTGGCGGTTACTTGTGCTGATCTATTAAGACACAGCAAGATCCTCAGAAATATTTTGCATGATTAAATCATGTAGAGAGTGGCTTTTCTACAACCGGAATAGTCAACATTTGTTGTAATTGCAACAAGTAAAGTAAAAATTTCTGAGATGTTTTGTAATCCCAGACATTCCCCCTTTCCACTTGTAATTACTTGCATAGGCAGTGGTATTCTTGCTTGCTCAGAGGCCCATAGCTTCACAGGATGCCAAGTAGCACCCAGACTCATCCAAAGTGGTTGCTTTAGCATTCATTCATTTAGGTCTCAGGATTCATTACTCCCAGTGTTTGTCTACAGCTGATGCATTACAGCTGTGGTCTCTCTTTTCATGAAAACAATATGTCCTGCAAAACCCATCAATGGATGGCTCAGGGAAAGGTTATGAGAGACGTGTCTAGCTGGACTGTCCCCTTGGAGTCCTCCCTCCCTGCTTCTTTTCTCCCCAGATTCTTGTGTTCAGTATTGTATTTAATAAGCAATGAAGAAACTGTCCTCTCTTAATTCATTCACCTAGACTCTACAATGTCCTGTTGGCAATCCCATCTACATATTGTGAAAAAGAAGTGCTTGCTTTAACCATGTCTTTCTAAATTCATTAAGTAACCATGGTCTCTTATTTTAGAAGAGACAGCGAATTATTGCTTTCTTCCACCCTCCTCCAAATCACTCTTGATTTCAGAGTCTGTCATCATTAACTCCCTCAGTCCCTTCTTTTCCACGTCTATCTGGGTGACTTGGACAACCTAGGAAGTGGGTGATCAGATCTGGGCATGCCCACTGTGTTTTTAAAGGAATAAAACTCTCCATACAACACTTATCATATGGCTGAATACCCATATAACCTACAACTCACCAACAGAAATGCTTAATAATAATTTTGTAGTAATGCACGCTTCCAGTAGCTTAAGTTATGCACCGATCTAATTGCAGAACTGGTATCAGCATGCACACAACCAACCACGAGTTGCAGACTTACTCTCCCACTTATGCTGAACTTCAAGCTTCCTTTCCTCAAAGCAAATGTTTTGAAAGTGAAACCCACTTGACTAAATTAAGAAGACATATTTAGCAAACTATCTTAATTATTAATCAGTTTGCAGTTTTACCCACTTGTGCCTACTCTGTGTAATAAACATTTATTAAGCTTTTCTTTTTTATATCATGAATGCTGCTAATGTGCTTTGAATTGCTCAGAGAAAATTACATATAACATTTGGCTCCAAATGATATTAATTGCAAAAAAATCTAGATCTGGAGGTTTTGTGTTTTGGGTTTCTTTTCCCCTTCCCACCAAAATATTCTGAATCTCTGTGTTAATTTCTTTTGGTTATCAGCCTATAAATTTAATTGAACTGACAAATCACATCTCAGAAATCACGTGCTTATTGAAGTAATTATGAGTGTGAGTCATTATAAAATATAATAACAAGCATATTCTTGTGATGTTGATAATTTATCTTACTATATACATAACCATAAAGTAATATGTACCACAAGGTAACAGCAAACGCAGTAAGTACATATTGTGTTTATTTAGTGAACAGCTGAAACAGTTGCTAGATATACACAGTAACAATGAATAATTTAGCTTTTTTTCTGTTTTTTAACTTAGCAAGAAATGGATTTCAGCTTTTACAAATATATTCATTAGTCAAAGTCAGGAAAGGCTGGAGTGAATAAGCATATTCCCATTGACTCCTACCCGTTACCACTCAAACCCTAAATATATTAGTTAAACATATTTCAGTTTGGGTTGGTCCAAAATATTTATTTTTTTAAATTAAAATTGGGCACTCCATAGAAATACTTGAAATACAACCTTCCTTTTACCTGAATTTTTGAATGTTTTCCACTGTACGATATTTTAGAGGTTTAACAATCAAAACACTTTCAGTTCATAATAAAGCTGACATATTCTGGGCAAAAACTTCAATGATAATGTTTTTAATTTTCTTTGTCCTTTCCCCAGATTTTTTTTTCTTCCTAATTAAGTATATGTAGAATTAAAACTGTTTCCTAACCACTGCATCATGTGCTTTCAGTTCTCACTACATCACTGAGGAGCCCTTAAAAGTATACGGGTCTCTTCTCTCCACTGTGACAACGTGACGGATCAGTGGGGACTACTCAATCTGTAGTGTAACCACCACTTATATCAACAAGATTTCTTACTGACTACTAAGGGCAATGGATCAAGCCCTATCTTACTTCCACATTGCAAATATTTCGGAAAAAAGTTCACACAAACACACTTTTAGCATTGACAAATGATATGAAGTCATGATTGGGAATAAACCAGTGTGTGTGAACTATATAGAAAATAAGTGAGAAGGTTTGCCGGTATTCCATTAAATTCACATTTTTTTTCCTCTGGGGCAATAAATATTCCTCACTATGTACTCCTAATATTTAACTATATAGTGTATGTTAGAATTCACACCAGTAAGGTGTCTATGTTAATAAAAGTCATCCATAAAAACATAACATCCCTAATAGGGGAATATTTCCTTTCCTTTTAAGACTGTCAGGGAGAATATAAGCAATCATTTCTTATGCAGATTGTACGCAATCTTCAGGAACAAGTCAGTTTATAGGTTATATCTTCTTCCTTTGTATCAGTCAGGTCACTGTCTATAACACCAAATTTCAGCATGGTATTTGCAGGCATTCCTCATTCAAAAAAATAAGAAACATCATTCCTTTATTTAAAAAAAAAAATCTGTGTGCACCAGGGCATCAGGACCATGACAAGGATTTAGTGGTAGTGCCTGGGAAACAGAGGCGTGCTGGAGGAGGAGAAGAGATCTGTAAGCACAACCAAACCATGCCAGTCTAAAATCTCCTCTCCCAAGGCCAGACCCTCCCTGTCCGCCCAGCAAAGACCAGTGATGCCCCTGGGCAGGCTGCGGAGGGGACAGCAGTCTGCTCA
Source organism: Astur gentilis (assembly GCF_929443795.1). Classification (NCBI taxonomy): domain Eukaryota; kingdom Metazoa; phylum Chordata; class Aves; order Accipitriformes; family Accipitridae; genus Astur; species Astur gentilis. The sequence goes on from NC_064892.1 coordinate 2,399,661, forward strand.
CGCTGCTAATTACGCCCGTACTGCAAACCGCCGGGTGCTCGGAGTCGAATCTGGAAGTCCAGAAACCACACAAAAACTGCGGTTCCGCACAACTGAGCTCATTGGCACGTGGGAAATTTCGCTTTGTGAAATTACATACAAAACGTCTATTGAAGCTCTTTTAAAGATAAAGGCTGAACACCTGGAATGTACGTGTTGTTGGACATTTTGACCTTGCGCTGAAATAAAAGGCTTAACGTCTTTCTTCTCAGGGTTTGGGTCTGCATAGCCTGTGGGCCAACACTGAGAGCAAACGAGGTAATGACAGCATTTTGGAAGCCCTGCTGAGCTTCAGTTCCACTCTAAAACAATATTCGTGTTCCCCTTGTACTCTGAGGCCTGAACACCGCGTCGGTCACAGGACGTTAAGTCAGACCCAAGATTGCTCCTCACCCAGGCAGAGAAGTTTTCTGAGACCTTCCCACCAAGTAGTACAGGCTTTGTCACCTCCTGGTGGGACTCTCCGTACAAGGAAAGTAGTCTCTGCTCCCTCCTAAAATAGAGGCATTAAATTAACTGATAAGATCCATCTTTGCAGTGGGATGCGCTATATGTCACTAGCCACGCTCTGCGTTTGGCCAAACGGTTATCTAAAAAAACCCAAGACGCACAATATCTTTTAATCAGCCGGACAGAATTCAGTTATACGGCAAAGCCTGATGCCCTTGTATAAAAGTGGTATTGATCACTTGATTAGACAAAGTCTCTGAAACTAAATGTCCTGTGGTTTTGAGAAGGGAGCTCACATGACATCTGGACAACAAATGCTGTACAACCAATTTGTATCTTCCAAAAGGGCATTTCTGGTCCAGCAGGGACCAGAAAATCCTGACTGAGAGAAAACTTTCTCATCTCCCTGTATGCTTGGATCCACACAATTGTATAAACCAACAAAATTTTAAAAAAATAGAAAAAAAAAATGAAATTGTTGAGTTACTGTGTCTTTAGAGGCATACTCACAGTGGGACTATTTTTCTACCAGGCTGGAAAAGAACGAAGAATGTGAAGCCACCCTCGCCTAGGGGAGTCACTGAAGCTTGTTTTGCTTTTGGTTGAGCATCATAATTACAGGCGATTTCTTCAATTGATCAGGTACAAAGGGAAAACATCTTGTCACTTCCTCTCCGACACACTCAACCAAGCCAGTGTTAGTCTACGAAAATTCATCAAACAGCATCATAATAACAATTGTGGGTATGCAGAGAAAGAAAAATAAGCTTGTTCGGACAAAGTAAATCCACAAGGATATGTAGATCCAGCTCAAGTTCCAGCCAAATTTAACAAAATATTCTGCTGACTGAAACTAAATTTGAACATTTAGGCAATTCAGGGCTGTGTTAAAAATATTTTAGCATTCTTATTATTACTTGTAACTTTATATTACTCTATATGAAAATGCAGAGACATATTATACCATGGAAGTTTTATGAACACTTTTAACTCAGATTCCAACTATTTAAAAAGGCAAATAAAAATACCCCCTTTTTAAACTTAAAATTGGAGCATTGAAATGCAAAAATATTTTGTAATTTGCATTTTCACTGCCTACTTCCAATGGTACATTTGGCATTCTCTATGAAAAAAATATTTTTCATTATTTTCATGTATTTATATTTAGGTTTTAAACTATTTATATTTATATTCATATTATCCCAAAGTTGCTACAAATAATTTTAGGTGACGAAGAAAAGTTTCTTCAAGGCCTAATGTCTACTGCTGTAAATAGATATCAGGAAAGAACAAAGGACCTTTGATTTTCAGCATAACTGGGAAATTGAAGAGTCTGGGATTTTCCTCTTGATTGATCTATAGTCCCCGCCCCCCAACCCTTACATTCCTTCTCGCCCATTCTCCCCATTCAGGTTATTTTATACTTTTAGAAATAAAATAAATAAAGCCATTGCTATTCCGTTTGAGTTTAGATTCATTTGTTAGAAAAAGGACCAAACTTTTGCTTAAAAAATATTGAGAAAATATCAGTCTTTACTGTTTAAGAATTATTCTGATTGCATGAATATAAAAACCAGGACTTTTTTTTTTATTATTATTCCTTTTAAAGTTTTTAACATCTCTTTCAAGTTTACATCACATAGAACTTGTACCTCCTACTGATGTGTTGCACCTACGTTGCTGAGTATTTAAATGCAATTTTGGGGGTGTGAAAATTTCCTTGAACTTGTAATTAAGCAAGCATATTCATGGCTGAGAACTAGGTTTCAGGAAAAATTACAAGTTGTGTTATGAAACTGATTAGATTTTTTTTAAAGTTCCATGTGAGCTCAAAAATGCTGAGATACAAGACCAACATTTCATGATATTTTTAAAGCACAACCATTGTTGTAGCTGGAATGTCTCGCTTATTTCTACTCTCTTACTAAATGTTGAGACATTAGACTTCTGCTTATGTTTATGTGTGATTTTTACCGTAGCCATCGAGCTTTACGGGCACTTCTAGATGGAACTGAATTCACAGAGCTTCAAACTCTGGGACAAAGGACTCATGTTTAAAATAGTGAGAACTGACAACACTGGAGAACACGCTAAAGTCACTACTTTTCCTCTTCGTGTTTCAAGGCAGTAATATTTGCAGAGTCCCATCATATTCCTACACCATTCCCATCTTTGTCCAAATCCATTCTGGCTCTCTTCATTAGAAGTTTTACAAGCTCATTCTCTTACTGTGATATTACCTCTAAAATAGTCAACTTCTTCTTCTTTATAATACTTACTAGTCTTCAGTCCTTGAACTTATTTCCTAAATTTTGAGCATTTAAATTTTATTGCCACCTGGAGCTGCCTGCTGCTACTTTTATTTGATCACACAGAAGTCCAGAGAGTAGAAACTCGGTAATAGGAGCTTTACACCCTGCTGCAGTTAAAATTTAAATTGCTCCCCAGAGACAATGAGTTATAGAATTGTACTTCAGAACAGTACTTATCTTCTTTATCTACAATATGATTAAAATACTTCTTCCTATCAATTAATGAGTTAGATTAAAAAAAAAAAAAAAAAAAAAAAAAAAGGACTCAGGCAGCTGCAATTTCGACTGTGCAAAAGCTAACCTTCAGCCACCTGCTCCAGATGGATTCCAGAAGTGTGTGTTAGCTGCCCAGGCGTGGGGAAATCGATATGTCCTCTGGTGAACAAAAGGAATATTTTGGCTCTGATCGGGGGGCCAGCTGGGGGCCAGCTGCCAGAAAGGTGATCACCATGATTTGACTGCAATCCTGTGGCACTTTAGAGGGAAAATGCCATTGGCCAGTGCTTTCCAGTTCCAGTCAAAATTTACCTTCACCTCTGATTTGATCTGTCACGGTGCATCCAGGATCTCCTGAGAGGTGCAGGGTTGAGCCCCAGGTAAAGAAGGGCAAGGACGTGGGATACCTTAACCTCCACAGGGGGCTCACTGGTGGTACCATTGCGTGCCCTAAGTTCTTGTGTAAAAGTCACGTGAGCATCGCAGCCAACTTTTTCTCCTCTAGCAGCTCTGCCCCAAACACAAAAAAGTATATCAGCTTCCCTATTCTGCTTCCATACGCTATTTCTAACAAGCAGTGTATATTCTGGTACCTGCATTCTTTTTGTTAGTCAAAAAAAACCCAGCCAACCCGCACCCTACTCTATGTAGCAATTTCTTTTGTCTTAAAGATGTTTGTGCTGTGAGACCAACATGAACTGACAACCATCAATATCGCTTGTTCTGAGCTGGGGTCAGATCAAGTGGAAATTTAAGCTCTGTAAATATGACAGGAAAAGTACACAATGAAAAAAAACAACCCCCAAAACAAAAAATGTGCATTCATGCACCAGACAAGCAAGACAAAAACCAATAACCTTGCATTTATTTTGGAGAGGAGATATGTTTCCATATTTAGGAATGATCAAAGAATAAAAATTTCATCTGTTGGGGGAAAAAAAAAACACCAAAAAACAAAAACAAAACCGGACATCTTCAGTCAGCTGTTCAAATTAGGAAGAATTTGTGCAGTGGGTTGAGAGATACAGTGCTTTAAAATATATTGTCTCTACTGGCCAGACATCCAGACTAGACAACAGCTCCCCAGTAAATAGATTTCCTGATTTTTATTTTTTGTCTAGTCTTTGTATGTTGGTGCCAGAACCTGACTGTACAGAAGAATAAGAAAAAAAGGACACCTAAGTGCTCATGTCTAATTAATTTTAGACCCCTTACTTTTTAGGCAAAAGTTTACTTTTACAGGGAAAAATTTTGAACTTCTGGCAAAAGTTCCCCTTAAAAAAATTTAAGTGATTATTTGTTCAATTTAAATAAAAATTATAAAGTAAATAAAAAAAAGCTAACCAACCTAATTATTCATAAATGAGAAAATAAACCCTGACACAAACCCACAGGTAGTCACATATCATATTGGAAGTAAATAGAACATGTTAGATACTGGACACATCTATCTAAAAATGAAAGTGACACTTTGCACATTAAAGCAAAAGTAGGACTTGTAATCATCTCCATAATTTCCCAGTAACCGTTTAGTAATGAACTAGGAGCAGTTTTGAAGGACTTCTGCAGGAAAAATTACAGACTATAAAACCTGTATTTTTATCATGATTGCAAGGCACAGAAGAAGGTATACTCATCAAGCAGCAAGGATAGAGGGCTCTGTGGAAGAGAGGCAAGTGGCAGTTAAAATGTAATGGGAAGTGCTACTTTCAAAAAAAGCAGCAGAAAAAATGTCTACAGGGAAAAGACAGAAATTCCTCCCTGGGCATACTATCCAGAAGAAACTGAAAGCTCTGAGTTTGATTTTGATATTTTAGATGACGAATCAATCCTACCTTTCTTACACATGCTTTTTTTTTAACACATGCTCAGTCATTTTGGTTTTCCATTTTTTCAGCTCTGATTTTTTTCCCCTTTTTCTGTTCTTTATTCTTCTCAGCTGCATATCACAGTATTTAAAAAAACCTGATCCACACAGGTATAGGACCTTTTTTATGCACACATTCCCAGATGTATCTTGATGACCTTAGAACTGAGACATTGCTCAGCACTAAATGCAGTAAAGTACTGCAGGAAGTAAGCCAAATTTAGACTCCAACATATTCGTGTTACATGTAGCAAACACCACACGTATTATATATGCAGCAAACAACTCAGTTTGAAATGGAAATGTCAAATATTTCCATGTATCCCTGAAAGCAGCAAGAACTGTTTTAAAATATTACTAGCTTAAACAGCGAGGTATTGGTGTCATTACTTTTGCCTGGAAGCTTCCTGAACATCTGACCAATGTCATTGGCCCAAAAGGGCTAACCTGTTACAAGCATTGTATCCAACAAACATCCGGATAACCCAAATTTCAAGGTATTAGCGATAACTTTGGATCATACATTTTTAACTAATGAGTAAAGTACATTCTGATTTGCAGCAACCTGAAGTTCTTGTCAACAGGCTTTTAAAAATGGATCACGGCTGTAAACTGCAGTTATAAGATCTAACTAACGAACACGATGCCTTGCCATGCTTTGAGTTTGGTTGGTTTCAAAGTGCAGAATACCAAGATTGCATGCAACCTGACATGCTGACCACAGCAAAAGTGCCCCTGAGCTGCAAAATGCGCTAAGGAGAAATGACATCTCGCTAGCCACGTTGCCTGCCCTATCGCTGCCAAACGGGCTGACTAATTAGAAATTGGGAAGGGTTTCTCTGTTAAGTATTGACAATACTTGAGAAATAAGTTCTTTATGAGAGAGGTTGGTGTCTCACATTTAATGATCCAAGTGATTGAAATCTGCATTTGTCCCAGTGCACTAGCAGTCCGCGAGTGCTAAGTTCCAGTATTATACTGTATTTTGATCAGTATCTACTTGAAAGACTACAGACTGGCAGTTTCTATCATGCTTAATCTATTAGGAGAGCTTTTTAATGAATGTGTTAACATTGCCAGCAATATTTAGTGACTAAAAGAGATCAACAGAAGGGAATATAAATCAAAGCTTCAGGTTCAAACTTGGTTTCTATGCTAGGTCTCAGAAACAGGCTTCCCTATCTGAGTGTACTTCAAGAAATTTCAAAGTAAATTATTTTCTCAGTTTTTTCACCCCAAAATGCAGAAGCCCAACAGTTAATTGATTTACTAAGAAGTGTTGTATGCACTTTACTGAAGTAGACCTTCAAATTGGTTTAAAATAACCGATTCCTTCATATTGCACTGTTCTATCCCATTGCACAAATCGCACCTTTTGGCTTAAGAGAAGGGTTGTTCAAAGAGGACAGAACACTTACAAGATGCCTGTGAAAGACCTAATTGTTCCATTTTCATGGAAAAGGAAAATAAAATGGAACTTGTTTATCCAGTTCTGGCATCAAGAATCAGTTTTTATGTGAATGTGTAACTTATATAAAAATTATCTCATCATTTTTCTTTCCATGTTAATGAAATAAATAATTAGGCAAATTTAATTACTGAAATTGTCACGTTTACATGTTAACAGCATAAAAATACTACTTTAATTATAATGCATTAGATTTCCTAAAATCTTCATGAAGATTTTTTTAACGACTAGATATAAAGTTAGAATTTTACTTTCATACTAAGTACTAGGTATAAGGATTCACTTTCTCATGGAATTAACCAAAGATAATCTTTAAAGTCTCACTTTTATCCAAACTACTTTGACTATGCATAGAAGCTGGTAAGACATGCGATTCCTTAATTTGTTGAGCATCTAGCAGCTCTAAACTGGCTCTAAACTAAACTTGACTAACACCTAGTTAGCATCTTTTTAAGAATCAGGTTATTTATTTAAGGACAGGATTTTCCCAAAGCAATGTAGGAATATAAAGCTTTTGATACTTAAGTGACTTGCATTCAGATCATTTAGACGTTTCTGAGAACTCTATTTTTTTTCCAAAGGAGGACAGTGTAACCATATTGCTTCCTACCAAAAATCATGGCCTGTGTGACTGAAATGTTTAGTAATTTTGTACATCTAATCTTTGTACTGATCTTTTTTAGAACAGTAACAAATTTTCAGGGCCTTGTGATAAGTTCTGTTATCAGAAATGCTTCAGCAATCTCATTGTCAGTTAAAGAAAAAAGACTATTGAAAAGAAACTGCATGCTACATCATAGTTGGAAAGGACTCCATCAAAGTTATTGGTCGAATAGTAAGTCACATAGAAATCCCTAGAAATCCCATAGAAAATTTGTATTATTCTCCCAGTTTTTCATGACTTCACATGGTTATACAAAGACAATAAATGCATCCTGGAAACTTGTTGTCTCATCGCTATAAAACCATCACGAACTATGAACAGCGAATAACATCACTCTGAGATACGTGTAGGTCTAATTCAACTAATCCCTAAAAGTTTTGACTGTCTGAGAGTCTCTTACTCTCCATTTTCTTATTTTTTAATTCTCTTCTCCTGGCCTCCTTTCTATCATCCTGCAATCTTTTGCCTTTACCCAAAAAGGGATCTATTTGCATAAAATAATTTTAAAAACGTAATTCTTTCCTATAAGCTCCATCAAAAACCCCTGGTTTGTGTATGAACTACATTATACCAAGAATGTCCTTACAAGGCATCAGTGCACATCCCCTTATACAAATGTATGTGCAACAAGAGTCCCTTGCTGCGTTCTCTGCACATACAACAGCAGCAAATTCCAGTCGCTCCTCAGTCATGAGAATTCTGATTTTTAGCGAAACTTTATGATGTGAACATGTAAATTATTCATTATTAATCTTCAGACACCACATGATGTTGTAAAGTACAGGGTCCGTTTAAAGCTCTCAGACCTAATTTTTCATAGCATCTTCATTTCAGTTGCAGATTAATTTTATTATACCATTTGATATCTTTGCGTCCTTGACACTTATAGGACACGTTGACTGATGAGACTTATAGGACATGTTGACTGACAAGACAGGTATAAAATAATTTATTTCATTCTTCTTCCTTCCTTACGTTTAGCTTCCCAAATTCCTCTCATTACTTTCTAACACCTTAACAATAATGAATAGAGCCTGTGATTAGTGCTAGCTTTGGATCTGCCCAGATGTTCCACCTAGAAAATCTGTGACAGATGCATTTTGATTCATGATGTTGTTATCCAATTACTAGGTTATTTATCATTTTTTCATCTGCAGTAGTCTGTATTTGCAGCACTTCTGTAGGACACAGCTCCTAGGACAGATCTAACCCAAATCACTACTAGGAACCAATGGGGAACACGTGGTAATTTTACCCTACCCCACCATACCCTGAGTAGTTTAACGCAACTGACAAAGCTGCTATGTGCTCCAAAACTGCATGCTCTCGTTTTATAAAACCAGCTCAAACCTTCTAGAATTATCTTAACATTGTGCTTTTAAAGAGATTATTTCCACAGAAACATTGAAGGCACTGCGAGACAGACTGACATGATGACTAGAAACCTGATATAGTGACAGAGGAAAGCTCACTTGAGGAAAAGGGGTATAGAAATTATGTTGCGAGTGATATTTCTTCTTTCAGGACCATGTTTTTTCCCCTACTCTTAATCAGAATACCTGGATAAAAAGGAAACTGTTATAATAGGAAACACATATCTTCAGAAAACAACAGGTATTTTTGGACAATCCAGGAAAGCCATTAGGAAGAATGGACACAGTAAACAGTGCTGTAGAAGGAATGAGTGACTCAGCTTTTCCTAACTGTTTTAAGGCTTCCTCAACGGATAACAATGATTCTTCCCCTCTTCCAAATATTCTTTATGTTGCTTACTTCTCATTCACCTTATCTTAACAAACCAATGAACCATAATTCTTAGTATTTCTACTATTATTCTTAGTACTTTTAGCACATATCTGTGTTGAAGAAGAGTTTGTTTTTGTTTTACAGATAAGTTCTCAAAGGAAAATCCTGGGTAGACTGGATTTTAAATACAAGCTATCAGATATAGAAACCTGGTTGAGTCAAACTAAGCCAAAATTAGGAACAGAATTCGAATGCCTGACACAATTCCATAGAGATGATTGCATATATACACATTTATATATTCAAAATGTATACAGAGATCATCATTTGAATTAAACATATTGCTGTATTTGAGATTTAGATTGCACATAAAAATGTACAAGTGCTATATCAGTGAAAAACTGGAGAAGAAAACAGCTTATGTAGAAATCACCACCATAGTGATACAATGTCTGGCTGGTTATCTGGCGTATTCTGGCATCAAACATTCTCACTGGTGTGCAGAGGTCTCACTTAAGTTGCTAGCTGTTTGCTCTGGACAGTATAGAAACTATGATAGTGAAAGACATTAACAGATTTGAAAGGCGTGCTCTTTATGTAAAAATAACACAAGATACAATACATAGAGGGGATGAAAGCTGAAAAATGAAACTAGTAGATTTGAGAAGTCATAGTTATGTGGGATAGCTAGATGCATAATTTCAAGATTTAGAACACAAATAAATACAAACCCTGCATTAATGATGGCAGAAATCACCAACAGCCATCTGTCTAATATCATTAGTTGGCATTTTCTTCAGTTACATACTAAAGGAAGACTTGAGATTAATGTTGTGTCCTTGTGGGTCCTTAGAGCCATAGTACATGGCTCGACTACTGATGTCAAGATGAATGTGAAAATACTGACTTAGGATGATATTTCCTCTGAAATTTCAATTCAGAAAACTTTATTTCTGCTTAACTACTGACAGAATAAAGGTCTGGAAGAAAATCTGTAGGAATCAGGAAGAAAAGGGTAGGAGGAAAAGGAAAAAGATTTAAAAATAGCTTTAAATATGAAGACCATGAAGAATAATACAAATGTAAACTCTTAATAAAGGATCACATCAGAAACTCTTTTATTTTAATCAAATAGAACAACCACCTAAATAACAAAACTGCTCAACAGGTAAAGTCTGAGAACAAGAAAAATTTTCGACAGTGAGATTGTAAAACAGTGCCTCACAGTACTTAAAGTTCTATCTTAAGTACATTACTTCATAAGTTAAGTAGGAAAGATGAAAAGCTATGTCAGATAAGTACTTTTTAGGTCTTCTATTGCAAAAGGTTAAAAAAAAAAAAATGAAAAAAGGGATGTAACAATTTAAAATTACCATCCATCAGTATTTTGTAGGAATTGAGCATTTGACTTGTGCGTAAATTGTTAGGTGCAGTGCTATAAAGTTCACTGAGCACAGTTCATAGTTAATTTCACTAGTCATTTTAACAGCTTTGACTTGGCAGAAATTATTCTGTCAAACTATTTTATTATCATTCTCACCAAGAGCAACACTTTAAACTTCTATAGGACATCTCAGTAAAAGACATCAAAGAACACTACAAAACTACTTATGTTTCATCCTCATAATGATGACATGAAGATATTCTATCACATTGTCTAATTTAGGAAGTGGGGAAATTAATTTAGAAAGTGGCATTCCCTTGGTCATACATACTGCATGTAGGTAATATCAAAACTCAGCACCAAATAAGGGTAAAGTTAGTAAGTATCTCTTGTTCTAACCAGTTGGCTCAATTTTTCATGTCAGTTTTGTCATTCAGAATAGACTCACTCACCTTTCTTTGGGCTTTGGCAGAAAGTCAGGTATTTTTCGAACTTCTATACACCTTGCCAGAAAGTGTCTGAATGTTCCAACCAATAGTCAGATTTCATTTTTGTTTAAAACCACAGTGCAGCTATTATATCTAAGAAACCCCCAATTTTTCTATATCTTACATTCCAATATAGCCTAAAGAAACTTGAAACTGCATTTACATTGTTTACGATAAAATATATATTAAAATTTCGCTGATTTATAAAGCATTACAATACACTGCGCTGAGTAATGAGAGGATCATTTTATTTTGATCCTTTCAAACTATTATAATAGGCCATGGCATTTGCCACTTCCTATTTTTAAAAATCAATAATTGCATGACCAAGATAAGGAAATAGGAAATACGTGTTCTTAATTTTAATCATGAAAAAACGTAAATGTTATGATTACCATGGGAGTGGAGATATTGATGTCTAATGACCACTACAGCTACAGTACTTCAATACAGAAAACCAGCTGCTACTACAAATATACGCAGTCCTCAAGTTCTTTGGATGATTTAGACCTTCTCCTTCATATACACATCATAATTAGTAAGCTTTGTTCACTATAAAAGTAAAAGAACAGCGAGGCTACTGCAGGCACGGTATTCCTAGTTCTTGCCAATCTCTTCTCCTTGTTTGTGGTACCAGCAGAATTTTTTGTTTGTTTGTTTGTTTGTTTGTTTGTTTTCTGGTGCAAGATTATCCTTAATTGGAAACTGTTGGATGCTGGGAGAATGTTTTGTGGAAATTCCATCATTTTCTCTTGTCTTTCAGGCTCTCCCATGCATCACAAAGAGTAGATCTTGGAGAAAGCTTGAAATCCTATACTGCATTGGGTCCATATATACATATTGGTCTACATAATGCACAGATGATAGGTGAAGGTAGAAACTTTACTCTTCTAGTCAAGGCCCTGATCTCCATGGTAGAGCTCTGTTGATATAACAGTGCCCTTTGGAAAGGGAGAACATCTCCCTTTTTAGGGAGAAAACATACTCTTTCCTTATGACATTTTAGAAAATGTTTAGCATATGAAATAATGCCATTTCTCTTTCAAATTTTGGACTTAAGTTGAAATATGGCAACCAGACTAAAACTGATTGGTACGAGACCAAGTAATTCATCTCCTGCCTATGTTTGTACATAATTTATATCTTGAACATAAACTATACTGATTTGGGGCAAGGCCCCTTTTTCTCAAAACCAGCCCTACATATACGCTGCTAGACAGTCACTGTGCTCTACTAGATACAATGACATGATCTGCCAAACTCTGAACTTGTACCTTCCCCTCAACTCCACAGCCTATGACATCGGCAAAACTCAACCTTTAGGATATCTTGGAGGCACCATGCCCCTTACATAAATTAAAAAATCGCCAAACAAATATTCCTGTGAGCAGAACTGATGAATTTCCCTGCAACAAAAAATCAAACACGCCAGTCCCCAGCAGAGCATCCCGCAAGCCATGCCTTTCTCTGCCAAACCACGTTGGTTCCTTTCACAAGGAATCCCTGTGAATTCAAAAGATGACACAAATAATTTTCACTTTGCTGTGTTGGTTTTATATCTTTGGTCTCAGTACATTAGCTGTATGTAAATATGTTACTCTGGTGACTGTAATCTATGAATATTTTTGATATAATCAGTATTTTCAGAATTACAATAAAGCTATTTTTTATATAAATATATGAATTCCCACCCTAAAATGAACATGAAATGATATCAAAATTATAAACTTTCATTGAACTTTTGATGATCACTAGAAAACTTTCTTGCTCTTGATTTTATCAGTTTTCTGGGACCAAAAGTATCTTTGACCATATTTTGAATATATTTTAATATTTTTCAGTTTAATTGATATCAGTCCTAAACATTTAAGTTCATAATATCTATACTTTTTTTTTTTTTCTAAGCTTATTTACAGTTTCCCCACCTGAGCAATCAACATCTTACTGAAATAAAGACAGGCCTGGAATAATTGAAAATTTGCTTAGATTCTGCATCTTTTGTACACAGGACTAAATAAACAGTATAAACCTCCCACTGTTGGTTTTAGGTGCGATTATACTTGGATATAAATGGGAATGGAAGAACATAACAGTGTCTGCACATGCCTTCATGATACCATAGCGTTCTACACCTACTTAGTGACCTTGTTGTGCTACTGGTGACTTCTGACACATTCTTAGCTAAACAAACTTTAAAAAAACCCCTAATGCACATTTCAAAACAGCAGGAGATAATTAGCAGCATTAATGAGGCTGCTCATTGGATTCCACGACAATATCTTTCACAGCAGGAGAATCAGACTATTTGTGTGTCAGGGACACTTACCCTTGACATTCTCTAATTACTTTTTGTAGGTTTTCTTAACTCACCTTAACTACCAGGAGACATTGACATTGAAGCTGACCATGGTGGTCGGTGTATGCCATCAATTACAGGAAAGCTAGGCTGCATGACTATGTCAGGCAGAAAGTGTCTTAGTACTAACATAGGATCAATGTTGATCTTTTAAAGACCTTATATTCCCAGCTTGAGATCACAGAGTTATGCCATTAAAAATATATTTTATTTAAACTCAGATTTGTATCAACAGTCAAGAACAAATCTACAGCAAGGCTCTTTTTTTGAGCAAGTGCAGTTGTGTCATATAAGCACTTCATGGTCTCTCTTAAAAGATGAAAAACATTAGGAATAAAAGCAAACTTAAGTGCTGATTGAACATTTTTATATGTCCTACAACATATTTTAGAACTGGACAAGATTTTTTTAGCTTATTCACCCTTGACATAACTCAGCTCCTTTCAGATTTGATGGGAGTTTTATGCTTTATTCAAAGGAAAATCAGTTAAATTATCACCGGGTGCTTTTGAAAACTCTGTCTTCATTGACTATCACTTTTCATAACCATAACTGATCTATCTTAAATGAAAAAAATCAGTATCTTCATGTAATGAAATAAGAAAATAAAGTCAATGAAAAAAATCTCATCGCTACATCTTCATTTGGCTTCTCATTCCTTGAAGGAAAAGTGGATGACAAGTCAAGTACTAAGCAGAAGTTTTCTTCTGTTATCATGTTCCTCCCCACCTTTTCTCTACTTTCTATGTGCAGTGCTATTAAAATTTCCATGTCTACCTCTTGGCTTTACAGTCATTATTATTGCAAGTTGTCAGCTGTTGCCTTTTTCATTTTCTTCCCATTGTCACACGATTAACTATTTTTGAAACATCTGCATAGTATCCTTGTTCCACAGGGATTTCTCTGACGCCATGCTGAGCACACTGTGAGATTTTAGGGGAGATAGAATACAGTCAATAATAAAATAGTACAAGTAATTATAAAGTATTTAAATAGTAATACTAAAATAATTTTGCTTCTTGTATGCAATTCTCATTTTATCTGAGATCTTTCTAATTCAATTTTCTCCCTAATAAACTAGTGGATTGCTTTTCATTTTTCCATATTCTGTTCATATGTAAGCAAAACTACATGTGGCAGAAAATGCCAGGAGGGACAGGAGGTTAGATAACAGACTAGGGAGCACTTTATGGTAAAATACAATCTTGTAGCATCAAGGTAAAGTTTTAAATAAGTGTTCTTTTTGTGCCTTTGTGATACACAAAATTAATTACCTTTTTTCTGGAGATCAGCCTGCTAGAATCCAGAAATCTGTTCTTTCCACGGCTTTCCCTAGACAATTACCCACCTCAAAAGACCCCGAAGTAGACACAGTATGGACACAACATACGCATTTCTCGACTGAGGAATTACCATTGCTACTCTTCAGTACCCCCACCAAAACTCCTAACAGCTAATGAATATCAATATAACAAGGTGGAAAAGTTGCCGCTGCCATATCTGCCCGGTGAACAGCAGGTGCTTTCTGATTTAGAGCTCCTGATATCAGAACCTGTCATAGATAAGAAGTTTCAGAAGCACAAATACTTAAAGAATAAGGCACATCTGGCCCATTTTTCGGTGCTTATCTTTAATAAGTAGAGGTTCTTTGGTGGAGTGACTCACTTGAAAAGATTTCCCATGATTGTTTAACTTTCTCTTTTCTTCTGAATTATTGCAGTTATTTAATCATCTGAAAGAATTTGTCTCTGTGAGGGAAAACAAGAGTAGAATATAAGAAAGGGTATGATAGTACCTAGGCTTAGTGCCTCCTACAGATTTTGTACCTGGCTTTAATAAGAGCACCTGATTTTGTAGGTGATTTAATGAGAGCAATTCTACTGAGGAAGAAGCAAAGATGACATAACTGCTACCCACTACGGGATGGGGCAGGAGAAGGCCACCTCTCAAAAGGCTTGTCCCACCCCCTGCCTTTCTTATGGAAGCCCTACCACTCTTACCATGCACATTGAAAACTGCTGTTTTACTTAACTTCTGAATTTCATCTGACACATGGCTGCAACATGCACTCTGCCTGTTAAAAACAGGCTTGCGGAAAACATTCCTCCCCAATTCAGAAGGCACCTAACAGCAGGCAATTTGCTTTCCAAAGTCATATTTCCCCTCCATGAGGCACAGATGCCATATTGACTAATTTACATTCCATTGAATAGACGTTTGTTTAATTTCTCAGTTTCTCAGAATACAAACTGCTTCCTGAAGAAGTCAAAACTCAGATTGCTCCCTAAAGGGCAGGGAAAGTTTATGTGGGGTTTTTTTGTTGTTGTTTTGTTTCTTTCCCAATAATGCAATCTTGTCTCTAACACACCAAGTGAAAGGATGTAAGACAGATGGATTTCAAGGTTGATATTCAACGCATACACATTTAGTATTTGATTTGGCTTCAGCCCTTGCTTTTCACATTCTGGGGAGAAAAGTTTCTTTATTTCTCCATAAGTAAGCATTATACTTTTCCTGGAATTCTTTTCAAAATATTTATCTAAATATTTCATTAGAATTTTTCTCATATCTTTCATTCTGTATAGTTTTTCTGGTTACGCCAAAAGGAACTGGAGTCATATTTTGCTAATCTGAATAGCCAGGGAGCAGTGAGAGGATGCTATGATTTTTAAGACCGTCACATGTAGTTTGACGTTCTCAGTTTTATTCTGCAAATACGTGAAAGTCAAAATCATGAGCTAAATGCCAAAACCTAGTCCCACTGACATGAAGGGGAACTTCTGAATCGATTTCTATTGAATAAAGATTTAATCAGCATAAGTGAGGCAATGCCAGACTGGCCCCCCATTGATATCCCTTCTCATACTAATGACTAGTCTACAGTTAAGTTTCACTATTATCGAGAGAACTGCTTGGGCCACAGTCAGTGTGAATGGAACTAAATTGGCCTTACCTCTACAAGACCTAAAACACACACCCACACAAACTCAAAGCACTACAAAGTCTGCATTTAACCTTTGAAGACATCTAAGTTTGGGCTCAGAAGTTCTCCCTGAAGACCTTCAAACATTCCTTTCTCTTTCCATTGGCTGTTCTGGGAACTTCGCAATCACTCCAGAACTACTCTACCTGTCATTTAAAAGCATAGGTCCAAGTGCCTAAATTAGATATACCAGGTCCTTCCCACACTTGTAACGATGTTGAGTCTTACCTTTCATATGTCTACAAACTGTTTGAATCCCTACAAATGTACCGAGGCAAATAGCCTTATTCTTATGTTAAAAACAGAAAAATACAAATGGGAAGAAAATTTCAGCAGGTAATAGCATTGTGCCTATATCTCTACAAAACTTAAAAGCTGAAAGTTCTTCAGGTGCTGTTGTAAACTTCCAGTATGAAATTTAAAAACATCTTTTTTTAAAGACAGATCTACATAAAGGGCTGTATGTGTTTTGTGGCATATACAAATATATACATACACACATGCACACATATACTTATTCATTCCACAGGTTTTCAATTTGCAAGTATGAATGAATAATTTTTAAATGGTCATCTTCTTTCAGGAAGCCAATACGTTCTCAGTCACTACAATGACAGCAGTATGCACAGGTAAGTGTAGTCTAGCAGGTATACCTGTCTGTTGGAGGTCAGTGCTTCAGTTGGTGCAATGTATTTAGTAAAACCGAAGGGGAAAAAAAAAAAAAAATGGTTGAAGAAACAAAGCCAAAGCCTTAGTTCCCTGAAGTGCTGTATAGCCCTATAGGAAAAGCAGCTTCTAACAGCTTTGACAAAAAGATGATGATATTAATCATAATTCAAATGGTTGTAGTAACTGATGCTCTGATGAAAAAATAGCAGCTGGTGTAGTCCAGGAAAGACCCTAACGTTGACATTTCCTTCACCTCTGCCTGGGCAAAGGTGGCTCAGCAATACACTATTTGTCTTCATCTGTCTTCCCAGCCCTGCAAGTTGACAGGAGAACAGCATGGTTGCTTGGTGGTCTGCAAGGCAAACTGCCCTTTAGCGACCTAATCACAGTTCAGTGTAGCGTAAGGAAACTCATTTTACAGGTGTGCTGCAAAATCTGCATCTTCCCGGTCACCAAATCTTGGGACTGCTTTACAAGGTGGATCTAACGATAGGGAGATAGTATCAGTCAGCTACTGATAGCTGCCAGCCTTTGAAGCTGCACTCAAGTCAGATGTAAATCACACACAATGAAGGCATAGAACATTAAAGGCAGAAACTCTGTAAAACCAGTTGAGCTGATTAGTACTAAATTACTGATGTTCCATCTGCTAGGGTGGTAATATTTTTTTTCAAACTGCCTGACTGCAATGCTTCATTTCACAAAGAGCCCATGTTCAATGAGCCTATAGGGAACACTTTGTAGTGATTGACAATGGAAGGAGATGGTGACAAATACACAATTACTCTTTGAGAGTGTAATGTGTTCATTAAGAAAACTAGCAATTTGTTTGTGGTACAAAATATATACATAAAATATATGTTCCCATATATGCACAGTCTTTTCAGACTTGTGAGAAGAATTAAAGAAAATTTCTTGTATCCTCACCACTGGGAAAAACAAACCATCTGTAATAAAAAGCTATGTACAGTGTAGTATTTTAAGGAAAACCCAACCAACCAACCAAACAAAAAAACCAAACCAAAAACCCAACCCCCACACTCGCCTAAACAGGAAAATGGTATAGGCAATATCTACCCTGGGTCTAACTTTCAAAACCTAAGAAATTCAGTTGATTTGGAAAACATTTATGCTTGTTCAAACACCTTACTTTGCTCATACTCTACAGGAAAGATTATTTTTAGGAAAGAACCAGCAACAGTGTTACTACTGGGACACCCTTAGATGATATCCCAGACATAATACTGAGCAGCACTTACAATGGGATTGGATTCTAATGAAATAAACTGTAGGAAGTAAAATTAGGAGCAGTGTTAAGCCACATTATGACATAAAAAGCCAATGGAATATGCTAATGCCTTACCATCTGGCAATCCGTCTCCCTTCTCCTTATGTCTGTCTCCCACAAATACCATTATGATTTCTCCCACACTGCTCTTCATGATTAAGAACTCATTTTTCCTGTATACTAAGTAACTCAACTTATCCTTAGAGTTGAGTTACCTATAAGTAATTCAAATCCTCCCTCATTTTGACAAATATTTGTTCTAGAAGTAAGTTTTCTGTAAAGCCATATTTCTTAGAAGCATTATGGCTAACAGTATTCCTGGAAAATGCTGAGAAAATTGAAAGCTGTTTCTGTCTGGAACCCCTGTAAATGGGGAAGTTCAACATATTATTTTATCGATATGGGTTTTTTTGTTGTTGTTGTTGTCAGCTACCATTCCTAATATAAATCACTTTGCTTAGATTTTCTTCTACACTGATTCAGAAAAAAAGCCATCACAGAATAATGGTCAACAAAGGAAAACAAATAAACACCAGACAGTGGTCTTACTCAGATACAAACAGTGAAGGAATGTGAAGAACTGGCCTCCCTTAAATACTGTGTGAATGAAAATCCTTTAATTATGAAGAGAATGGATATTGCCAAACTGAACAGCTATTTGGAATCCAGTCAAATAACCCAAAATATTTTCTTTCATAATTCAGCCAGACTTGGTCTGTGAAAGACCATTAAACACTGATACTATTCTCTGATACAGATTGTTGCCAACATCACATGAAAAAAGGATGGTCTATTTAGATTTTGCATTCAGTAACAGTAACAAGACAATTAAGCTTGTCCATTGCTACCAATGGAAAGCAAGATTTCTGCACGATTACTGATGTTGTTATTAACTAAAAGCAATTTTCTTTAGAACATAGACTTCTAGCTCCCAGTACAGTATATTGACAATGATTATATTTTAGGTATGCTATCACCTAACTAATAATTAGACTAAGGAATAATTTAGGTAACTTCTGATAGCTGTTGACTCTTACCTTATGTTTTATTTGTGGTCATGTCTTGCCAGCAGTAGCATGCATGGCCTTTGACATTGCATTAACAATTTAAGGGAATTTGTTTCTGTAGCATTCTCCCAAACTCATAAGGGATATGTCTTGTCATTATCTTCTTAGACTCATGAAGTGTCACCAATGTCAGTTATTGTTAGGGGTTTTAGAAATGAATTAACCACATAAAGTAAACAAAAATATATAAAAAAACATTTACTGTGCTTAGTATCAACTTGCACTCAAACCAGATATATAACTATAAAACCAGTTGCAAACTTTTGCAATCAACTCAGCTACAGCTTTTACAATAAATACAATAAATTAAAGTTTATAATGAAGATGACTCCATGCATCTCAGGTGTTTAATAAATAACACAATGTTATGTCATTTTCTGCTATGGCACAGCCTTGGGAACAGAAAATGCATGGAGGAAAATCTGAGGCTGAAACTAGGGAACAGAGAAAGCAAGAGGAACCTCACACCCCTGCACACACAGCATAGAAAGTTACTACATTGAAAATAACTAATTTCACAAGGAAAAAACCCAAAGAGGTAAAGTAAAAAACTTCCTGAAAAGACACTGTTTATGTTTTACTCATCTGGGGTGCAGCAACTTTGAAAACAAGAACACTTCCACCCATATAGCCAGTGAAAAAAAAAAAAAAAACCAAACCAAAAAGCTCTGAAATGCACAGGCATACCTTGGAAACAAAATTATAATAAAGTTGAGCTGCAGTGTCCTGAATACTGGAGACACCTTCAAATTGTGGCGTCAGCCTCAGACAGACCATCAAGAAGATGCATTTAAAAACAGGTGGGATAAAAGCCTGAAAAGTGCTAATTTAGATTAAAAGGTTTCAGCTAGTTACATATCTTATTAAATGGCATAATGGTTGCATTAGGGTTATACCTAGTGTTGCTTCTTAGACACCTGGCAATTGGAAATGTGCACTTCTGTACTGCTTGTCATTAATTAAATATCACAGTGATAGGTGCACTAAAAGTACCTCACTTGAATTCTAACTCATGTCCCATTTGTCTTTGCAGAATGGACTTCAGACAATTTAAAGACAAATGACAGTCTATCCACTACAGTACCCAGCACCTTAGATACCAAGAAAAATGTCCAAAGAAACTTTTTTTTCCTACAAAATACAAAAAAAGTTATGATTTGTGCTTCAAGGAAATTGTATTTTATCTTGTAGCTTCCCTAAGTGTCCAGTACATGAGCAAATAAAAAGCTGGCAGAAGGCTTATTTAGATTTTGGAACCATTAGGAAAAGTGACAAGGACTGTGTGATTTAAAATTAGCTAGTCTGTGGCTTTCATTTGCAGACTAATTCAGTTAGAGGGACTATTTCACGGCTGCAGTGTAACCAGTGATTCCATAAAAATAACAGCGCTTAAACATCATTAAAAGTTTTGAACATTTATGGATTATTTAAAATGTTATAATATTTCTATAATGTTTTTATTAGATAATTTTATTTAGTATATTAAATATACTAAGTAAAAAGAAAATTAATAAAAACCAATACTGTTTTATTTCCAAGCTGAAAGTATGTTCAAGGATGACAAGCTTTGTAGTGCATTTCCTACATGACTTGTGTAATGAAAGAGGGTAGTTTTATGGCTTTTGATGCCCCATTTTTTTATTAGTATGCTATTACTGAAATCATGATATAAAAAAATAAAATCTCTCTCTTTGTAATAGTAAACTAATAATTTTTTTCAAATGGTTACAAAATTAAAGATATGGACCACTTAGCTGATACACTCAACCGCTACAGTCAATGGATCTCAGTCTATAGCTATTTGAAAAGTCCTTAAACATAAATTTCATTGTTATAATGAAGACCACGAAGAAATAACTTTCACCACTTATCAGGGTACCAGCATTGCAACTGGTGGACTTGCTTAGGATTTCCTTGCATTTTCTTGTCTGTGGGCTTCTTAGCCTTTTCTAAACACAAAATATATTGCTCTAAGCTTAAGCAAAATATGAGAACAGTGAAAAGGAAAAAAACCCTTATCTAAATTTCCCATTATTATTACAATATGCATATATATTGAACACCCCCACACAGCCACTTGACTGATACTATACATAGTTTTCACCATATTGTATAACAGATGACACTTTTCAAAGTCAAATATGTACATACACACATATATTTATATTACAACAATAATTATAAGTAATCACTGTATTTTCCTGGGAGAATTTTAAGAAATAAGTCAGTTCCTGATGTTCATTTTCTCACATTGGTGCCAAGAAATAAAGACTTTTGTTCCTTTACTCTCCCTCTCTTTTCCTTTTAAAACTTTAGAAAGCAGCCTTCTTAAAATAATGTCTTAGCCTTTTCCATCATTTTTTTCCCAGTTTCCATCCTACTTTCATTTTCCATGATCAAGACTGTTCACCTTCACGCATTTACAAATTCCTTCATCTGAAGAAAAAAAAATGTAAAAAAAAAAAAGAACGTGGGCACTTCTCACAGAAAAAAAAACCTTCCTACAGAAAGATCTTCAACAATGAGGTGGAACATAAAATACATGAAATTTGCTTTATAACCATTGGTTTTAGCCCTAGCCCTCTTAGGCTAACCTTATTCACTATAGACAAAAGCCAAAGAAGGGTTAGCTTGTGAGCAAGAACCCAGAAGCTAGCCAAATTGAAAAGATAACAGTTTGCTTTATTAGCATTGTCAAAGATGGAAAAAAGAGAAATAGGTGGAAGAATATTGCTGTTGATTTTTTAATCTCAGAATTGCATGCTGATAATATACTCCTTTGTAATGGTACACATTCCCTTATTACCACACGATCTTTTTGTAATAACAGAGAAAATGACACCTTTTTATACTAAAAAGGAGATTTTTACCAATTTTATGAAAAGATAAAACCCAGTATTTTTCCCATGAGTTCTCTCATCCTAATGGAAACATCTAATACATGTAAGATGAATTGTGCTCCATAAGTACACTTTCCTTCCGAAGGCTGTGAAAAGAGTCTAAATGACTATTCAAATGAAGGTGTCTACATAGTAGATATCTAAAATTGGGTGACATAATATCAAACCTCATGATCTTGGAAATATTACGCTTGAAAGTATTTGCTACCTGAGTAGAAACATCCCAAACACAGCAGCAATAGTACTTTGCAGTTAAGTCAGCAATACATGTATCAACTCCATAAAATGTAAGTGTGATTATTATTGGAGAAATTGAATAAATAAGCAATAGTTTTGGGCACATTTTACTGATTCAACAGGTCAGCTGTTTTATTTTGCTAAATGAAGGGAAAACTGCCTTCATATAGAATTCTGTAACTTCGGGTTTTATGTTTCATAAAAATCAATATGTGCCATAGAACAGCTCCTAAAACAACTCTATTTAAGTCTATGTTCTAAAGTACTTTGTATATTGAAAAGTGAAAACATTATTTTTTAAATTTCTTCTAATGCTCTATGCACTGTGTGTAACAGAACACAATTCACAACTAAACCCCAATAATTTAAAATTATTGTCGTGGTTTAACCCCAGCCTTCAACTAAGCCCCACACAGCTGATCACTTAACTACCCCTGCTTTGGGATGGGGGAGACAGTGGGAAAACTCATGGGTTAAGATAAAGACAATTTAATAGGTAAAGCAAAAGCCACACATGCACAAGCAAAGCAAACCCAGGAATTCATTCCCCACTCCCAGTGGGCAGGCAGGAGTTCAGCCATCTCCAGGACAGCAGGGCTCCTTCATCCCTAACGGGGACTTGGGAAGACAAACACCATCGCTCCCAACATCCCCTTCCTCCTTCTTCTTCCCCAGCTTTATTTGCTGATCATGACGTCCTATGGTGTGGGATGTCCCTCGGGTCAGTCGGGGTCAGCTGTCCCGGCTGTGTCCCCTCCCAACCCCTTGTGCCTCCCCCCAGCCTGCTCGCTGCTGGGGTGGGGGGAGAAGCAGAAAAGGTCCTGGCTCTGGGTGAGCCCTGCTCAGCAGCAGCTAAAACATCATCTTTGAAAGCTCATAATGATCAGAGGAGGTCCCTGAAGACTGGAAGAAAGCAAAGGCCGCTCTATTTTCAGGAAGGGCATGAAGGATAATCCAGGGAACTACAGGCTGGTCAGTCCCACCTTGTGAAACTGATGGAACAACTAATCTGGAAACAATTTCTGAATATATGGACAGCAAGAAGGTGATTGGGAGTAGTCAGCATGGATCTATGAAGGGGAAATTACGCCTGTCTGACCTGGTAGCCTTCCACGATGAGAAAACTGGCTCAATGGATGTTGTCTTGACTTTAGGAAAACTTTTGACACTGTCTGCCATAATTTCCTTATAGACAAGTTGATGAAGTTTGGGTGAGATAAATGGACAGTACGGTGATTAAAAAATGGGCTGAATTGCTGGACTCAAAGGTTCATCATCAGTGGTATGGAGTCCAGCTGGAGGTCAGCACAGGTGGGGTGATATCGGCACCGCTAACGTTTCACATCCTCTTTGGCGATCTGGACGGTGGCATGGAGTGCACTCAGCCAGTTTGCAGAGAGCGCAAAACTGATACACCAGATGACTGGAGGAATGGGCTCACAGGAACATCATGAAGCTCAACATGGGTAAATGCAAAGTTCTGCACCTGGGGAGGAATAACCAACCCCATGCACACTCGGGGCCAACTGGCTGGAAGGCACTTTTTAGAGAAGGACCTGAGAATCCCGGTAAGCAGCGAGCTGACCACAAGCTAGCAGTGTGCCTGCATTGCAAAGAAAGCCGGCAGTATCCTGGGATGCATTAGGAAAACCTCCACCAGCAGATCGAGGGAAGCGATCCTTCCCTCTATTCAGTCCTATGAGACACATCTGGAGTGTTGGGTCCAGGTCCAGGATCTCCAGTACCAGAGAGAATTAGACTTACTGGAGCAAGTCCAGTGCAGGGCTGTGAAGATGATGAAGCTGTTGGAACATCTGTGGGATGAGCTGAGGTTGAGAGAGCTGGCACTGTTCAGCCTGGAGAAGAGAGGGCTCATGAGGATCTTATCAATATGTATAAATATCTGATGGGGGGAGCCAGACTGTTCTCAGTGGTGTCCAGTGACGGAGCGGGAGGCAGTGGGCACAAATTAAAACAGAGGAAATTCCACTTAAACATAAGAAAAACTTTTTTTTTTTTTTTCCTGTAAGGGTGGTCATACAGGAACCTACACAGGAAGGTTGTGGAGTCTCTGGCCTTGGGGATAATCAAAAATAAATGAGCGCAACCCTCGTCGACTTGCTCTGGGTGACCCTGCTCTGAGCAGGAGGATTGAACTAGATGATCGCCAGAGGTGCCTTGCAATTTCACCCATTCTGTAACTCAGTTAACTTTATCTTTTTATGTACCTATGGAATATTTGTGACCATATTGTGATACCCGGAAGCTTGCTACTTCTTTTATTGTATTCAGTTAGATATCTTATAAACTTTGTCATTTTATTAATAAATTATGAGTAGTCTAAACTGCAGCTGTCTTGCTTGCTTTTGACTAATTAGTGAATTATGGTACATTTCTATTGCTAAACATATATATAGGTTTAAGGCATAAATTCTTATGCCCAAAAATGCAAAATTTTATGTGTGCTAATAATTGAGAAATTAAAAAATTTAGATTTGTTTTTCATGGTGAGTTTTACAGATAAAATTCACTTGCTCATGTATTTGAGACAGAAGAAAATGTTTCTCTTTTTTTCCGTCTTCATTTCTGGATTAATCTGAATGCAGTGAACCAATTCCTACTCTCAGGTACACAGGTGTAAATTATATTTCTAGTTTGTGTATAAATAATTTAATAATATATAACATTAAATTTATAAAGAATAAGTTTCCACATGAGTGCAAATAAAAATAGAACTTAGTCAAGGGTTGGAGAGCAGGTAAGATGCAAAAACCTTCTAAGTATACAAGTAAGTTATATACAGTGGTAGAAAATAAATTTTCCAGAAGTTAGTAACTTTGGTCAGCTTCAGTAACTTGAGGGCAAGTTCTCTGGAATCTATAATTGGTATGTGAGTAAACAGGTAAAGAAGCATAAATTGCTTTGTTTCACCTAATAAGAGGACAAAAAGGCTTTCTGCAGTGATTTTAATATCTTTATTCCTATAATGAGAAAAGGTTGTACTATTAACATTTCTGCTAATTCTAGTATTTCCCAATTTCATCTGAAATAGGAAATATAAAAACTATCACTCTCTGCTTAAATAACATTTTTTTTATTGCACCTGTATTTCATCACTGTGCTTACCTTCATGCTTCCATCCACCTTTTGTTCTCATTATTTTTTTCCCACTGAAACTGTACAAATGTTCACGCTCTCAGTGACATTTTATTGTTTCTTCCTCCACAGTCCTCCTGACTGACATTTGTGATGAGACTCGTGCATTAAATTGTGCTCAGTTAAACCCAAGCATAGTTACAGTGAAAACTGAAATACTGCTGCTTTCTTTATCACTCTCTATTTCATTATGGGCTAGTTAATGGTAGATATTATGACTTGTATGTAGTTTCAAATACGTACAGACTTCATTGGAGTGAATCTAAAGAGGGATTTCCTGTGGGGTTTTTTTGCTTTTCTTCTGTTCTTCTCTGTTAGAGGTGATTGTCTGGGTTTTATTTGAATATTTGCTTGCTTCCACTTGGCATAATTTTATATTGCTGTGATTCAGCATTACATTGATTCAATTTCTGAAGAAGATAGTTTCAGCATTGTCTGTGGAGAGAAACACTGGACTGGGTTAACTGATGAAAATAACCCTCAATTATTTATTTTTCCAGTTGGATTTCAGCCTTGCCCTTTCCAAAGTACATTGACTAGTTGACTACAGGCATCCACAATGCGCTGTTTTACACTATAGGAGTGCTACAGAAACATGCAAGATGCAGATCTATGTAAAAAGAATTGGCATCAATTAACTTGTTATTTTTAGGACATCTTTTAGAGGGATGTACTTAAAATCCTCTAAAATCTTTACTAATCTGGTTTGCACACTTTCTGCAGCCACCACTACTATCACTTCATGCAGAGAGCGTCAAATTTCCCTTTAGACCATTTTCTAAGACCAAGTTTCCATTGAGCCATACTTTGGTGAAACTCTTTGGATAGATTGCAGGGAATATTTTTCACATTTCCCTAAGTAAATATGCAGTCTCCTACTCAGGGACAGTCATCTCCACTGCCATCAGGCTTATGGAAGCAGAAAGCCAAGAAACAGGACACATAGAGCTTCACCCCAAAATGGCGTCTTTGCAGTCTTTCAAAAGATGCAAGATCTCTGCAAGATGGTCTTTCACATCGCCACCTTTCCTGAAGTTCCCCTTCATGTTCTGTGCCCATGCAATTCACCTGCTTGGGTCTGTTGAACAAATACCATATTCTAAACATGATTTTTGTGGCTATGACAGGGTTTCTGTCTTTAATTAACCAGAATTACTCACTAATTAAACAGAAAAAAAATTAGTAAAAGAGCTTTGGCTTCATTATTATTTAGTATGAATGTGTTTTCATGGGTTAGTTACCAGAACTGGCACTGTTACTCTTTGGGAAAACATTCTATTGATGGGCAATGAAACAGTGACATTGCCACAGCAGGGAAGGGAGAGTTGAGAGATTGTTCTCAGTCTGGTTTGCTTGATTAAGCAGTAGCCAGTGACATGGTTTAACTGTATTTACTATTTTTTTACCGCTATGATTGATTGACGGCGGTTAGAGTATGAGCAAAGGACCAAAGACATCAGCATTTGTTATGATTTGGGGGAGAGAAAGCCAAGAGAAAACGTGGGCAACATAGAAATGGCAAGTCACTTGTAGACAGTAATCTGCATTCAAACTAGACAATAGGGCAGACACTTCTCACGCCTTGGATACTCTCACCCCAGTGGGCATGCTATGAAAATAGACACATGAAGGGCAAAAGTTCTACGTTAAAATGCAGGACCTTTTCTCTGCAGACAGAAATATGGTTATGAGAAAAAGCAAAAACATAGACAGAGTACACTGAGATAAGCGTGGCTTGTGATACCATGAAATTGAATCCGTTTCAGATGTGGTAGATTGCCCCAGCACAGAAAATGATGAGACACTCTCTATCAATCTGAAACACCTCCTGAATCTTGAGAGGCTTGGCCAAAGAGGCTCCGGCTCTCCCCTGTCAACTCGCCTGGGGACAAATTTCACCATCTTCTTCTTTCCCTAGGTCCGTGAGGTGAAATCTCTTTAGAATAAGTCTCTGAGCCACAGGCCTCTCCTAACCATTTCGTCAGCATCAATACACTAACAGGCCCATCCAGCCTCTCTTTTAGAGGTTTAACCTCAGCAGAACTGCTCAGGACTCCCCTTTTACTCCTTAAAAGTTCTAAAATCACCTTTAATGTTCACCACTTAAAGATTGTCAGGGTCATTCTTCAGATCACAGTTTTCACAATTTTTTGAAGGAGCTGTAGCTCTACATTTCTTTTCTTCATTGCCTTTCTCCTAAATCTTTTGTGTTTAAGTCCTTTAGTCAGGCATAGTAATATCTAACCTGTAAACTCAGGTATGCATTCATGAAACAAATATTATAAGCTGTGATTTAAAAATACACAAATCACTGTAGCCATATGCATGGGTGTATTAGGACAATTTAGGTATCAGCATGCCAAAAGCAACTGTCGATAACATATAATTTATTGATTTTTTACAATCTGTACAGGTGTTGAAGGACAATGTAGTAAGCAAATCATCTGACCCATATAAAAGAAAATATAAAAGAAGAAAAAGGAAAAACTGTTGAAGATTAAAAAATGGGAAAAAAATTTAGATAGATCAAAGGGTCATTTTCAAATATGTATCATCACCTTCTTCATCCAGAGTGCATGTCATAACACTAAAATGAAAAAACCCTCATAGATTAAAAATTAGACAGTAAAACTGTTAGAACTGGGACAGTAAAAATTTGTGTTACTCCTCTGAGCTTGACCTCAGTTAAAGAGCTCTCAAGAGCTATTGCAATTTGCTTGGAGGAGAAGGGGAAGATGAAGGGAGGTGTCTCCCCCATGGACTGGCTTTCTGAGGTGAAAAGGTAAAAGGTGTAATTAATAGTTTCTGATAGATGGCTCCTGAAGTACAGAGGTGATGGCAATGCTGAGTACAAATACCAGATTAGTTTCACAACCAGCAATTCTATGGTATCATAAGCCAGTGTTACAAAGTACATGATAACTATAGCCCAGTTCCCACGGGTCGTAAACAGCTCAACAGGGAGCATATACTGCACGTAAGGTATTACATAATGCAACTTTAAGAACAACTGCACCAACATTGAGAGTGAATAAATCAACATTGTGACCAGTGACTATAGAACCAATATAATGAACGCTTATAACAAATTTGTTCTAAGGTGTTCCAGCCAGACTTTGTTGTTATCTCAACCTGTCAAGCCCCATGCTGGGCGCCAAAAAGAACTGTCGTGGTTTAACCCCAGGCAGGACCTAAGCACCACGCAGCCGCTCACTCACTTCTCCCCACCCAGGGGGATGGGGCAAAGAATCAAAAAAAAAGTAAAACTCGTGGGTTGAGATAAAGACAGTTTAATAGGACAGAAAGGAAGAAAATAACAATGATAATACAACAACAACAACAACAGCAGCAACAATAATAATAATAATAATAGAAGAATTGGAATATACAAAACAAGTGATGCACAATGTAATTGCTCACCACTCGCTGACCGATGCCCAGTTAGTTCCCGAGCAGCGATACACCAGCCCCAGGCCAACTCCCCCCAGTTTTTATACTGGGCATGATTTCATAATGGTATGGAATACCCCGTTGGCCAGTTTGGGTCAGCTGCCCTGGCTGTGGCCCCTCCCAACTCCTTGTGCCCCTCCAGCCTTCTTGCTGGCTCAGAAGCTGAAAAGTCCTTGACTGGGTATAAACACTAATTAGCAACAACTGAAAACATCAGTGTGTTATCAACATTCTTCTCATACTGAACCAAAAGCATAACACTGTACCAGCTACTCAAAAGAAAATTAACTCTATCCCAGCCAAAACCAGGATATCTGACTTCTTAAAATAAGTTTAACTAGTATGACTAAATGCAAATAGCAAAACAAGTTAAATATAAAGAACACATCCATCTAGCAGTCTAACAGTTGCTTTCACCAGGCTACTGAACTGAAATAAAATATTTGTTTTAAATAAGTGTTACATAGCACGCCCTCAACTTCACTGGTTTACTGTGTCAATTTATTTATAAGAATGCAAGTAGTATATTTAGAAAAGGTGAAAACAGGAACTGCAACAGAAATATCCACACTAAATGCATCTCATAACAGAACTTAAGATACATTTTTGTGGTTTCATAAATTTACGGCATTTAAGGCCAAAGAACTATTATACTGTGCCATCGTATCACAGGCTATTCCCTTTCATCTCATTAAATCTCTTTTGAGACCAATAGCCTGTCTTTGACTGAAGCATAGCTTGTGTTTACCAGAAGCACCTCTTGCAGAAAAGCATTTCACCTTGATTTAAAGCCATTAAGAGGTGGAAAATCAACTACTTTTTTCAGTAGGTTTTTTTGAGGAGGTAATAGCTCTTGTTTTAAAGTGAATGTCTTCTTTTTTATAACAGTCATGTGGCTTCAGCATCAAAGTTCTCACTTTGCTGTCTTCCCCTAAACTGGCAAGTACTGTTGTATCCATTCATATTACTGTTTTTATCTTTAGAAAGTATTTATCTACTGCACACAAGTCATCTTCTAATTTCATGGTGATAAATTAAGCCCATTAGCTGTATTAAGCCTCAGATTGTAGAACATTAATATTAAATAATGAATTATTTTCCCTCAAACTTTTAATATCCTTTTAAAATATGAACATCAGTTTTGTAACTAAAAAAATAAAAAGAGTCTATGAACCTCACTAATGAAAAATGCAAAAAGTAATGAAATGAAAAATACAAAAAGCATTTGACTGTACTAACATGGCCTCATCTTATCCCAGATTATGTATCCAAGACACTTATTAGTCCATTTTAGTATATGATCTCACTAGAGCAAGTACCAGTTGCTAGTCTATGCTGACCCTTTTTCCAAATCACTGCCTTCCAGAGTACCGTTGCCCTTTCTGCCATTACGCAACCCTTTAATAGGGAAATACATACAGTTACCCTGTTTGATTCCCTTCGCTTCCACACAGCTTTATACTTCTTGGCCTCAAACCTGAAAAATGAAGTGTAAAACTAAAACAGCAAAAGCTGTATACTGACCAAACAGAAAACAGCAGGAGTCTTGCCAAGTGTGGGGACCAAAAAAAGTTAAGCCATTTTATGCATGAATAAAATCTTATGGGTGCTTTTCTGAAATATCCCTCCTAATCTCATTTCGTTTTGACCTCCAGAAAATTATGTAAGAATGCCAGCAAATAAATCTTTCAAAACTCAAATAAGACATTTTCCTAAGGTATGTATGGTATTGGCAGAAAATGCTATTAAATTGTTTACCTTCAGAAATCACTGTAGCAAACCGAAAAAGATACATATGAATTGAATGATTCATTTCAAAATAGGAGAAATACTGGGAAGTCACTGTTTGTTTTGTGATTGCTGTCTGAGTTGCCCTCTAAACATCTGTTTAGGGATATTAAGGTAAACTCACAAGGTATGGGAGACAAAAACTTCATGAAGAAAAACTGAATAATTTAAATGAAACTCTTAAAAGTGTATGTTATATTTTCTTTTATTTTATCTTGTTTTGCTTTGCTTTGCTCTGCTTTGTCTGTCTGTGATCTAGTTTTATTCCTCATGCCACCACCTGCAGCTGAAGCAAACAAGCTTAGGATTTAGTGATAGAAGATAGGGCTTTAGTTAGAATTCTACCTGAATGCAGTCTTCCTGCTACAGAAAGCACTGACAGCTATTTAGACTTAGATACAGACATTACAAGAACAGATTAATACTCTGAGGAATCACAGGACTCCTTGACCTGTTCTGCCATTGCAAAGAAAAGCAGAGGAGCACATAACTTTAACAAAAATTAAATAGGTACTGAAGCACGTTGCTAATTTGCTTTTGTAGTATCCAAACCAAAATTGAAGCATATAAAACAAGACACAAATTTTCCAACACAATAAAAAACTAATTGAAAACTTTGTCCATTCTAGCCTTATTTATTAGAACATTATAATGACTGTCAGGCCAAACCAAACTTTTTAAATAAAGGGATGAACAGTAAAGAAAAGCAATGTATGTACTTTTGTACAATGGTTAAATCTAGGAAAGCTAAAAGGACAATTCCTTTTAAGACACTTTTTCAATACTTCCATCAGGAATTTTCACAGAATCAGAAAATATCAAAATTTCTGTTGGATAGCAGTGACTCAGTACAACTTATTTTTTATAAAATTACACATTAATATTATCTCCCATACTAACAAAAAAAATAATAAATCTAAGATCATTTCCTTCAGCCAGGAAGCATTTTTTATAAAACATTGGAAGTATATTTGTGTGTGAGACTGGTTGATCTGAACATAATTTGTACATCTCTAAGTCACTGTTTCTCAACATTTTCTAAAGGAAAAGAGACTTAAACTTTTTATAAAATTGTCCTAGTTTTGACTTGGATAGAGTTAACTTTCTTTCTAGGAGTTGGTACAGTGTTGTGGTTTGGGTTCAGTATGAGAAGAATGTTGATAACACACTGAGGTTTTCAGTTGGTGCTCAGTAGTGTTTAGTCTAAAGTCAAGATTTTTCAGCTTCTCATGCCCAGCCAGAGAGAAGGCTGGAGGGGCACAAGGAGTTGGGAGGGGCCACAGCCAGGGCAGCTGACCCAAACTGGCCAAAGGCGTATTCCATACCGTGTGACATCATGCCCAGTATATAAACTGGGGGGAGTTGATCTGGGGGGGGTGGATTGCTGCTCGGGAACTAACTGGGCATCACTTGGCGAGTGGTGAGCAATTGCATTGTGCATCACTTGGTTTGTATATTCCAATTGTATTATTATTATTATCATCATCAGTATCATTATTATTATCATTGATATTTTCTTCCTTTCTCTCCTATTAAACTGTCTGTATTTCAACCCACAAGTTTTACTTTTTTTTTTAATTATTCTTTCCCCTATCCCACTGGTTGGGGGGAGAGTGAGCGAGCGGCTGCGTGGTGCTTAGTTCCTGGCTGGGGTTAAACCACAACAAAAATCCACACATATTCTTGTGCAATGTTACAACAATGGTGTTCATTTACAACCTAACAAAAAATTAAACCCTATATGAATTAATAATTCAATTTTCCTCATCTCTGTTTCTGTTTATCAGGATACATATACACTTAAAAATAAATATCTGCATTCAGTTCTGACAGTCTGTTGGTACCTAATGGAGTCCTAGAATCCTAGCAGACACTCTAGTCCAGAATGTCCTCTAAAATAAGAGCAGGTAACACATTTTTTAAACATACCACAGAATTTCTAGCATTTTTGTTTTTTGAAGTTTTAGTATTTAATAGTTCACAGTGCTATATCTGCAAATTGTTATAAACTATTAAATTTAAGACATGTTTTTTGTTCACCAGAGACTGAGTGCTTTGGCTCTCAAAACATTTCTACAGAATACTTTCTATGTATGGATTCGCAGAAAGTATCATACAGCAATAAAAACTGAATCTGCAAGTCAGCCTGAAAATAAGAAATTGCAAATTAGTTTCTCCAAATTAGTGTATGTAATGGCAGTTGTATAAACAATGCCTGAGTGAAGGTGAGCCATAATCACATCTAGAGCTTCTTCAGTGTCATTCTTAATTCACTTTGTTCAACATGAGAAAAAAAATAGCAAAATCTATGCAGTAGAAAGTCCTGCATTTCTTCGAAAAGGATTGTTCCCATGCTTTTTTTCCTATTGATTACCCTTAAGTATTTTAAGATCTCAAGAGCAGAGTCTTGGAATATACATTTGCTTTTTTTTTTTTTCCCACTAAAGAATTTATTCAGATTATCTACTTGGATTAAATTTCTGCCTGAATGTTTCTTTCAATTAATTCTATCCCCACGGATGGACTCTGTCTTTTTTGCGGATGTCTAGGAAACATCTCACTTGCAGATAAATTCATATAGAAAACCTAAAGCAGCACGTTAAATTTAATTCTGACCTGTTCAGAGGTAAGAAGTGTGCCCTGGAAAATGTCTCTATGGTCGATAGGCCTTTGGCATCTCATCTTTTAAAGATAGCATCTTCCAAGCCTGGAGGAAAGCCAGGTAGCCGGCACATGTGGGGAGTCAATAAGAACTCTGGCAGGGTGACAAACTACCTGATTGCTTTTTTTCTTCCCCGCCCCCCCACTTCTGCTTTTTTGCATAGCAGACCCTCGGCGAGGATGTGCTCCGATCTCTAGAGGAAGGAAAATGTCCTTACCGTAAATCAGTCTGCAAAGAACAAAAGGAAAGCGGTATGTTGCTACAGTGCTTTACTATGTGGGGCTGTTTCAAATTTCTGTAAAATACAGCTAGTTCTAAGCATATCAAGTTACAGCCGCCCAATTGTTGGATTTATGGATGGGTAGGTTAACACAGACTTTTGTTTTCCCTCTTTGGTGCTGAAACAAACTTCTGGCCAGCTTCTTAACGTAAGGTTTCTGTGTGTTTTGCCCCATTTCTTTTCATGAGCAAGTTTGTAATAGACTTACTGGAAGTATGGCATTTTGAAACCTGCATTTAGAAAGTCTTCACATAAGGAATAAAAATCAGTGGTTGGATTTAGAAATTGTCTTTTGGTTAAATTGGCTGAGATTTACATTCCACAGATATGTGAATCCCTGAGACAGTTGTTACAAGAAGTAATGAATAAAAATGTTTTGATGACTGTGTCTCTAAAAGTACTCATCTTCACATGAAAATCCACCCAGATACTGGACAGAAGCAGACCTGAGAGAGTTGAAAGGACATCTCCAGCTCCACAATTTTGAAGGTCATTATAAATAAATTCTACGTTAGTGCTTGTCTATGTCAGATGGCTCTGGTTTCCACAGGGGGCAAACCATAGAAGTGTCTTTTTCTTTCTTGTTTCCTTTTCTCTGCAGCTTGTAGGATACAAGAGGACTCACCTCACCTTTTGCCAATTGTAGTTTTGGGAACCTTCTTGTGGCAAGAGCATCTTTGGGTGAAAAACATCCAGGGACTCTCTGCCACCTTTGCAGAGCCAAAACATGCTGAGCAGCATGTCTGCCCTGCTGTAGGCTTCTTCTATGTCTCAGAGATACTGGAAGTTGATTTATATGTTAATGATTTAAGTAAGATGTTCACCTATTTAAAAAAAAGGAAAAAAAAAGAAGACTAAAGAATTCTTTTTATAATTGATTGTGGTGTCCCTGAGACTCTGAAAAAAATTTGTCACTGCTATTACATGTGTTCAAAAGGCAGAACAAATGAAAGAGATGATCTAGAACAACGTTGCCTAATGCTACCATTTTAAAAAATACTTTGAGCAAGAGCTAAACTGAAAAAAAAAAAAAAAAAAAAAAAAAAAAAAAAAAGAAAAAAAAGAACGTCTAGAGATTTGAGAACAGTATGATGAAAGAAATAAATTGATGCCTGAAATTAATTTTTCCATCACTGGGAAAAGACTGCCCAAAAGAATCTAACCAAGTGCCTTCTACAAATGAAAGAAGACCACACACCAATTTGTTTAATTAATGTGATTCTTGTTGAGAGTCTCTCTGGACTAAAGTCAGAATGCCCAGTTCATATGAAGTTATAGTGGTTTGTCAGTGTTTTAAAGTCTCGATTCACTTTTATCTACATCTTCTGGACTTTCACCTCGTGTCATGGTTGGGTCTCAAAACCAAAGGCAGGTAATCTCTTGAATTCAAAGGCATGGTAGAGCATGAAAAAATTTTGAGACAAATGAAGACGTGAAGCTATATCATTTTGGAAACCTGAATTTTATCTATTTATTTTAGTCTGTGACTTGTTTACTTTCCTCTAATACAGCTATGGAGGAAACGGTTGGAACATTCATTAGTCAAGTGATATGTTCTAAAAGGTACAGAGCTCTCTCTCAGAAACTGCATTTGTTGTTGGACCACCACCATCACTTGTTGGATTGAGAATTACATGCCTCCTTCTGTTCTGCTTACAATTGGGTTTAGCCTCATGCAAATGATATTTTGGTAATTGACTTTTAGTTTCTGGGAACTTTAAACTATTGAAAGTTTAGAATATCAAACAGCTTTGACATTTGACATTCAACAATTTTTACATTTTGATATTTGACTGTCAACAGCCTTTTCATTCATATCTGAAAACTCAATTTCCTGGGCATCTGCATAATACAAGTTTGGGTTTTTGTTTTGGGGTGTATTTTGTTGTTGGTTTTTGTTTGTTTTTTTTTTTTTTTTATAAAAAGGGTAATGAGATTTTTTTATTTTAAATTCTTTCATAATTTATTTCAGTTAACTTAAAGGTACATGTGGGATTCAAGGCTGTCCAGGGTTTTTTTACTTTAAAAATAGCAGTCTTTTTATTTACTGACAGACATTTCTATTCAAGGAATGCACAGGGAATGTGTACAGCATGTGTGGAGATTGACATGCAGACTATACTGTTTTGCTACCTGAGATAGGCATCCTGCCTCCCTTAGCAAGTACATATTTCAGACTTGCTAAGGATCAAATCTCTTCCAGGTGATAAAGAACAACTGTGCGGTAGAAAGGAGTCTTTACTGTTACACAGTTAATACCCTCTCCTAATTAACTTCACATTCCTTTGCCTTCATAGCTGTGGCCCAACTTTCAGCCGGTGTTCACTAGACAACTGAATAGTGGAAAATCATGATTTTACATCCAGTTTGTACAGTACTTTTTTAAACAAACATTGTTTCTTCATTAGGTGTTGGATCTATGTTGGGTATGGAACTGGTGGTACATCTGTGTGGTGTTGTGCCTGTTCTCAGATAACGTGCTTGTCTCATGTTTGGCCTAAAAAACATGTTCAGGCAAGGTTTAAGGCATTCTAGAACAAATTTCGGGCTTGAATATGATTGAATCGGGTACCTTGTTCCCTTAGCACTGTCACATACGCTTTCAGGCAGCTGAGCCAACTGAGATGTGGATTCCAAACCCTAATACCATGCTCTAAAACAGAAGATGGAATTTGCTGGCAGTCTACATTTACAGTAAAATTAAAACCGTGCAGGTGTGCGTGCAGTAACTTTCATACAAGCAGTATTTTAGCCTTGTTCTCACCCATCTTTGAACATGGGCTTCTTACTTACCTCAGAAAGACTCCTGGATCCTAGGGGGGTCATAGAAGATAAGGAAAAAAAGGAAGAACATAAATTATTCATATGTGCACCACTAAAAATACAGGTGTGATACTGTTGCCAGAATCATCATAAAGTTGGTGTGCCAGGGGCACAGACAGCAAAAGCGAGTTCTCAGAAGGAAGACCCCAAATTCTTTAACCATTTTCTTATGTTTCCAAGATGCAAAATATCTCCCATCAGACTATAGCCACATATAAACAAGGACTTTTTCAACATCTAGGCAAGTCCAGCATCCCTTGCCTGATCATTTGTTAACAAATATTTTTCCCTCTACTCATTTTCTTTTCTCTTTAAATTTTGTTAGTTTTGATAGAAACAGATCTGGTCAGGCATAAGCAATAGATATTCCCAAAAAGTGGTATATCCAAAGAATAGTTAGCATGTTTCTGGTGTGGCAGTGTGATTTTTGGTTGATTTGAGGGGCTGGTGGCTTTCAGCTAATATGGGAACACTGCAGAATAATAGGTACTTCTAAACATCAGCAGTTTAATCCAAGGCCTATCAAAGTAAGGAGAAAGACTCCTATTAATTTCAGTAGCTCTTTGATTGGGTCTGCACTGAAGCTATTGCAGGATCAAGGTGGGAACTACAGCTCAATTTTATGTTTTAAATTAGGTGCATGCTATGTTGTTACCTGAGAAAATTGCCTAGAGCTCTGATTTTGAGAAGATGTAAGCACATTCATAGCAATATATATGTGGAAAGCCTTTTAAGGGCACACAAGTGCTTAAGAACTTTGTGCAAAGTGAGAGTTTGAAATAATGAAAAAAATGTTAACTACCTTTTATTAATGATTAATCTGGTTTAAGACAACCACATTAGACCTAACAATAAAGAGTTAAAAAAAGGTATTTTCACAGGGAAAGGACATAAGTTTCAACCTCAGCCTTGAGTCCAATGCCATATAGCAGATGCAAATCTATTCAGTTTCTCTGTAAGTGAGCACAGACATTCTTCCAACAAGAGCTGGCTGCAGAAAATTAGTGGTAGCAAGTGCACAGGAAACAAGTAGCTCCAGATTATAATAAAATACTTTGTACTGGAAGAAAAATCTTTCTTTGAGAAACTGTCTGTTCTGTCATTAGTGTAATTTATAACAGCTGACATAAAGATACTCTGCTTTGGACCTTGTTCAAACAATTTAAAGTCACTTCTCCTGCCTTCTTAAACAAATAAACGCATGGCATAATACAGTCAAAGGTCTTGTGCTGCTTTTGTTCACTACAGCAGGTCTTTATAATCCAGTGTAGATGAATTTGCAATGCTTTTAGAAATAACCTTCTGTCAATGTGGGAATTTTGAAAATAGAAATGAACTAGAAAAGCTTCATGGATTAAAAATAAAGAAACCAAGGTTGCCATCTCATCAGGTGTACAAATGATACTGGAATTGATGACCACCACTGTTGAGAATGCAAATAATTTTAAACTAGCAAACATCCAAATCTGCTGAAACATAACTCATAATTTTGCAAATAAGGCCTAGATCATGTTTTATATTTGTCTTCCCATTTCACCTATCAATACAGCACTCCAAACAGCAGTTACCAGAATGCGAAGGAACAAAATCTTTAGTGCAAAGAAGTTTTCATCTGAGAAGAGAAGCTGTCTTCCAGGGCTGCAACTAGAGCTGTCTTAAAGCAGATGGAGGATACTTCTGCTGACAATACTGCTGTTTCTCTTCATGGAAAGGCAAGTGCCAGGAAAAAAATATGCTTAATAAATTACAACAAAGGTATTGGGTTTTGAAGTTTGTAGGTTAACACAAATGCACTCACCAACATACAAACAAAATGGTAAAGGATGTCTGGAGCCTGTCGTTTTTATCACAGGGACATCATCTACAATTGTGCTTTTAATGTTGTCAACACAATCTTGAAAACAAATATTCCCCCCCCACTATTCCTACAGAAGATTTTTCAGAGATTCAGGTCAGCTTTATTCAAGTTTAAATTTATTCACTTTGCACCTTTTACCGTTCTTCTAGAAGGATCCTTAATTTTCCCACCCCATTAATCTGTTCTGTATAATTTTTATAGAACTAGATCCTTTCTCAGTTTTAATTTCAGCAAAGAAGTAAAAAATCTTCTGTAGCCCGTGTTATCCATATACCCTTTTACTACCCCTATTCAATTTTTTTTTTCTGGCGTTATGAAGGAGGTTCCAGCAAGGTCTGGTACAATAACATCTCTCCTACAAGGTCCTCATTTGAAATTTCCTTGAGTCGGGGTTACTTTCTCCTTTATCATAACAGAGTCACTCTGT
This sequence comes from Astur gentilis, assembly GCF_929443795.1. Taxonomy (NCBI): domain Eukaryota; kingdom Metazoa; phylum Chordata; class Aves; order Accipitriformes; family Accipitridae; genus Astur; species Astur gentilis. The sequence continues at coordinate 2,438,239 of NC_064892.1, forward strand.
GACCACATAATATAGCTAGGACTTTCTCTTCATCTGTCATTTCCAGTGGTTCTCAGCTTACAGAGAAAAATTATATTACTCCATAAATGATCTTATTCTTCACGCCAATAAATTTGGTCCTATTTGTATTACTAGTAGACCGCACACTTCAGACTGAGTCAAAAGGGTCAGCCATTTCTTCCATCTGCAAATTATCCACAAATACATAACACGAAAACCTATCTATCGGTTACTTGTAATGTGATAGTTTTCGACTCCACAGTCAGAATCCCGGTTCTGTTGTAAAAGGCACTATGTAAATGCGCAGGTCCCTTTCTTGAGGAATAATGTTCAAGAAACTGTTGCTATGAATATGTATGTCAGTACATGGCGAGATTGTTCGCAACTAATTATTCTATTGCAAGTGCTGCTGTGAACACTCACTATACAGAATTTGTTATTTGTGTGCCGTGATTAGCCCAAATTTCAGAATATTTGCAGCTCCTAAATAAGATGATTTTCACTCCCAAAGCAAAATTTAAAGTGGACAAAGAAAGCTTGAATTCCTCAAAATGACTTTGAGTTATCCCTAGCACAACATCTGCTTAGTAAATTAGTACTTCTAGTTCCAGCTGTACTTGGAAGATAGGACTGGAAAAGTTCATCTAAAAAGCAGCTCAGTCTGAATTCCAAAATTTAAGGAAATCATGGTTGTTTAAAGAAAATTTTATCTCAAAAGAAAATGTTTCTTTTCTATCAGAATATCGTTAAAAAGAGAATGTGATGTTAGGTGGCACATTGCTGGCTGATAAAAAGGAAGAAAAGGAAGCCTGTGTTTGTTGTGAAAGAACAACACCCTTTAGGTGACAGATGTAAAGGTAACAAAACAATAGCAAATCAAATTCCTTGAAGTTTTATCATAGCCAAATCACAGCCCCACTGTGTTTTTCCTTCACCTAAAATCCATAAACATTTATTGAGGAAGCAAATTTCTTAATGAACGGTAACGTGGCTGATGGAAGAGCCGGCATAGAAGTGACAGTCAGTGAACTCCAGCGTGTATGTAAGACATAAAGTTTTGAGGAAGAAAGGTGGGCTAACAGACTGGAACAGCACCTTCCAGTTATTCCAGATTCTTCAACAAGAGTGCAAAATATTTTCATTGCGTTCCCTTCTGGCAGTCAAAACGAGCATAAAAATATAACTGCATGAAATGTTAACTTTCATCTCCATCACAGGTGTGTGCAAGTAAGGAGAAAAAGGTAGTGGGAGAATCTTGCCCACCCCCTTAATCGTGACAGCCAGCATGATTCAGTATATTACTGCTGTCTGCAGAAAAAGTATTTGGAAACATATTGAACTGGTATTGGATCAAAACATCAACCCAGCTCTGAAGTGCTAGACACAGAGACAAGGAGTAGTGCTTAAGTGCTGTTCATTTAGAGTCACTAAATTTGATTTGTCAGAGCAGATAGCCCATTCTCAAAACCACATAGTTGGATCCATTTTACTAGCATGGAAACTTTCTTTTTTTTTTTCCTTTATGCTGAAATTGGGCAGAAATGTGCTGAGGATTGTTTGACATGCCTCTGGACCTCTCCAAAAATCAAATTTGTTTCTAGGACTCCCACCTGAAATCTATAGCACATTTATTATGTAGGAAATAGAAATCCACTGAAGTGCTCTCTGAGAGAGCAAAAGCAATGAGCCATTGCAATATCTAATTCACATAATACTGAGAGTAGCTGCATAGGAACAGTGAACATAAGTTGATGGTAAGTTATATGAGCTCATCCTTGTCAAGGAACCCATTAAGGGGGCTAAACCTGAGACATAATTGAATTACTGAAATTTCTTGTATAACATCAGAGTTAATAAAATAATACCACAAATGCATTACCTAATCAGAAGCAAATTGAATTCCGTCAATTTTCTGCGCACTTTCTATTTGCCCTATATGCACTGTCTTCTAGTAATAGAAAAGAATCTATCTACTTTCAAAGCATTCTTGGGGCAGGAATGTCCAAAACAATTTTGATACAGCAGTGATTTTAGATCCTGAAACTTGAAAAAGCAGTGAGTTTACGAAAAACACTGTAGTAAGATTTAATTAAATAAAATTAATTTAAGGTTAAAGGAAATCCATTCATGAGGTGTTCATGTATATTTGTAAATGAATACAGTAGATTTCCATTGTTTGAAGTAGATATACCCAGCAAAATTCGGTATAAAAAGTAGACCTATGTAAGACCTGTTCCATCATCTAATGAGGAAACCAGGATTTCTCCTTGACAGCTACAGCTCCTCTAGAACTGTATAAGCACATGCTCCATCTGGCAAGACAGTATTGATTTAGAAGTCTCCCAAAATATATTTGGATATATGTGTACACAGTACCAGCATATATATGGAGAATCAATGTAAATGTATTGATTCCTTCCTGAAATCAAACATATCCATTAAAACAAGTACCCTGATTATAAAGTCTGTTTTCCTAGCTGTTGTGCACCTCTCAGCACTTCTTTGCAAAACTGATCACTCCAATCTTTTCCATGGACAAGGTATTTTTGTTGTGGTAGATGGATTCTCAGTAATCCTCCTCAAATCAGTCTCAATATCTGGCACATAAGATCACGGGGAAGAGAGAGAGACAGTGCAGATGTGTGAAATACACTTGTAGTAGCAGCAACAGTAGAAACTCAAATATACTGAGTAGATTAAATACATCGATATTTAGGACTGGGAAGTAAGCACACAACTTAGCAGTGAATGCTGTGCTTTTCATCATGCAGGACAGAAAGCTCAGGATTAGCAAATTTTGTGATTCACTCCTCTCATACCCACACGGTTAGCTGTCGACCTAAGAAGACCTGAATTTAGCACATTTTTCTGTTGGTTTTAACTTGGTTTGTTACGCAGCAATCACACCACGCTCTCCTCATAGCCTGGTATATAGATGGATGACTACTGTGGTTAGTACACAGATGGCTTTTGAAGGGGAAAAGTTCTAGTTGGCCGGCTAGGAGCAGAGATGACAAAGAGCTAGAGGTTTGGGTTTTTTCTTCTGTCAGAAGCAAGGCTGAGGCAATGCTATGACTGGACTTTATGAGCTTCGGCAAGTGTATAAGCTCAGGTTAAGCATTATCAGGAAGGAGGTCTGGTTTTCTAAGCCTAGAACAAAGCATGTTTAAATGCTATATACTTATGTTAAGCTGACTTCTCCTCTTCTCAGCTGAGCATGCTAGCCACTCTGCGTGTTCAGCGTGAGTAGTTCGCATGCTGTAAGCATGTTGGCTCTTTTGTCCGCTGGGTCACTGCACAGTTAATGATGCTGTTCTAAGGGGAATGGAAGGACACAGGAGAGTCCCACTTCAGAACTGCTCCAGCCTCCTGCTTTAAAAACGTATTTGGAAGATACTAGTTTAAATATCAAAAGTATATCCCTGAAGAATGCTCCAACTATTAACCTGTTGAATAAGGAGAGACGTCAGCACAATGTTGTCCATAAATTATCTGGAGGAGTACTCGAAGAAAACCAGATCAGCCCTTCTACACATGACAAGGAGCTGAATGCTACATTGTGAGCATAACTAGCTGAATAAAGCTAAATACAGTTATTAAAAAACGTAAATGAAAAATGTTGTAGTTGGCACATTAGCTGACAAGAGCAGTAAATTGATGAAACTAATATCCATATGGCAATAAAGACAATATCTGATCTGAAGTGATAAGAATTCTATAGGGAGAGGATATTTCAAATTATGTGAGGCATTTAGAAGAAAAACTGTGTGCTCTTTAAACACCATGTTGAACATGTTATACAGACTCAAATATGCCTATCTGAAAGTATATGAAAACTACACTGACCTTAGGTTATCCATCTCAGTGCAAAGAATGCATGTAAGTGCTTGATATACTTCCTCCTTTTTATGTTATCTTTAATCTTCTGCATCAAAACGTGCATAAAGTCAGTTCAAAAGAATTTCATCGTAAATCCTTGCAACAATTAACAGCAGGTTCTTGCTTTAACAAATCATCAGCAGTGAGAGATTGCCTGTTCTGAGAAGCAACACAGTGACCTGAAAACTTCAGCCCTGAAAGCATCTTTGCTATAACACCTTCTCAAGATACATAAACTATTTTTTATACACCTGGTTTGTTGATGCATTCTGCCATCCCACTCATCTTTTATGTGATTGCTGCTTTGAAGATGTTAAGGGACTAGGCTTGATTTTGATAGTTATTTCCTGGGATTTGGGGAGTGCAATTGTTAATCTATTGAAAAAGACATTCTCATTATTTGAATAAATCATAATCTGAGGTTACGTTTCTCTTATCAGTTTTCTTTTGACTTACAAATTCTGTTTTCCATTTCCTCTGAGCTCTTTTACTAATTGACAGGTGGTCCTGATGTGGTTCACTACAGCAACCTCTCTCAGGTTACTGGCTGACTCTCCAGATGTTTAATTTCATCATTTTGATATGCTTCAGTGACTTTCTAGGCTGCTTCTATCTAGTACTGGTACACTTATCTCCCTCTTCTGTTCTTTCCTCCCATTAGAAAAAGTGATTTGGTTGTTGTTGTTGTTGCTTTTGTTGTTGTCTCACATTTAAATTAATTCCCCTGGCATTAGCTTCAGGATTTTAAAGAATCTTTCACAAGGTTAGTCATGGAAAGCCTTCAAATCTCAGCCCATTTCCATCTGCAACATGAACATCTCTGTGACATTACTTACAATTATGATGCTTGATTGTACAGCACCCTCAAAAGCCAGCACTACATTGTGAACCCCACTGTGACTCAGGTTCTTTGATTTACAGACGTACAGAAAAAGTTATGAGAGAGATTTATGAATGTTGTAATTGTCTCAAAATTTGAGGATGGGAAATGCATTTCATTTATTATCCCTGGGCACTGTAAATCTTCCTTTTGTTTGATATGTAAGACACCTAGAATGACAAAATGTTCAAATCTGTAGCATTTTGTCAAGGGATCATTTTACAGGCTCTGGATAAAGAACATAATAATTGCTCTGCAACACCTGAAGCCTCCTGTAAATTGCTGCCAGCTTTCCTTTATTACATTTTTCATGCCATAGATCTGTGAATGAACAACAGCTTTTAAGATGACACTCACTTATTTTAATACATTGTTGTGTACTTGACAGTCTTAAATTAAGTTGATTTACTTTCAGTTTTGTAATATGCTGGCTACCATACCTAGGCAAATATCTGTGTTCAGCTAAAATTTAAATGTAAACGAGGTCATCTATTTTATTTACCACTTTTGATTGATAAAATTTTTTAATCATTGTTCTCCAACTTCATCCAGTGTTAAAACTTAAATACAAGTGCATTGGTAAAATTCCACAGTTCTTTCAATCTTTGGGAAGGATCCATATAAAAAACGTCAAGGGAGTCTCCTTTCTTCCAGCATTTCCAAAACCAAAAAGCCTGCCTAGGACAAAACTCCAGACAAGATTCACAGACATGCTTACCTTTGAATTGTTCAGATAAGCTTTGCACTAACTTCTGCACTCAGCATTCTGGGAGTCACCACTCATTGCTCCTCTCCAACCCAAGGAATACCTACTTAGGGAGAAACATCCATTTTAAATTCAGAACTGCCTTAGTTAGCAAGAGAAAAGTGCTTTCAGGAATGGAAAAGGAATTTTTTTCTGCTAGGTATACTTCAGTTACTCTAAGAAGATAAAGCAGGATTATGTACTTAATTAAGAACTAGACCAGTGTTTTTCAACGTGTATACTATGCAAGCATCATAGTAGTCTATGATTCCCTCTTGCTAGTTATCTCATGGATTTAGAGATCATACCTATGTAAATGTGCTTTCCATCATTCTCCTTCAGAGAACTGTTTAGCTTTCAAAAGCTTGAAAGCTTTTGAAACATAAATCAGTTAGCAAGTCTTTAGTAGTCCTAAGTTACCTCCTAACTACCAAATAAGCAAAGGCTTTTTACACATTGTCATAAGCTTTCGTCATACTTTCATCATTAAGCTTGCCAGCTAGAAGTGAGTTAATGAGCAGGAATATGCAGAGTCAAATTTCTAGGTTAACCAGTGCCTGGTGGTGTCACCTACCTGTGCAAAGAACTTCTGTTTGAGCTGTAACATTTTCTGGGGCTATCATAAATTGAAATGACCAAATGACATGTGTTCAACCATCTTTTTCCAGTATGGGTTGCAGTCTTTCCATTGCAATACACTGGTTCTGGTTAACAGTCAGTGTGGGCAAATAAAAATCCATGTGCCCAATGAAAAATGAAAGTTTGAATAAAATTCTTCAGATTTAACCATGAAGTGAATATATGACATTACAGGAAATCTTAGTTCTTATTTTTTTAAATATGACTCGTTTTGTTTTCTTGGTACCAAATGACATGTAATTTTTGGAAAAAAAAAAAAAAAAAAAAAAAAGAAATGAAGCTTTTAGAAGTAGTGTTTGCCTGCCTTGCAAGTGTGAAGTTTCACAATGTAAATGAAGAACAGCAAAAATAGATATGTGCCAGAAGCTGTGGAATCAAAAGTAGATATTTGGGATCACCTGTTTAAAGAATTTAGGTATATATTACAGGGTCTAAAATTGCAGAGTTTGCTTATCTAACCAAAATGAGAAGGAGGTAGTGGCTGAAATAAAAGCCAACACTTAATGATGAAATTATTTCAGAATTAGTTGATTTACAGATAAAAAAGGCAAAAATATAGGGTTTCTTTTTTTCTACTTAATCTGTCAAAAATAGTCCTCCGTCAGAACAATAGTGAAAAGAAAATGAAGTGTGAAGTCACACTGCAGTGCCAACTGTATCACGTAGCATTCAGTGAAAAGTAACATTTGGTTTCTTAAAGAAAAAATAAATTAAAAAAAAAAAACCAAGAAAAATTGAAGTCATCATGTATCTGTTCTGACTTTGCTCCTGAACTGTAAATCCCGAAATGCTCTCAATGAATCTGAGTGTTATATTGAAATCTAACATATCGCCTGAATACACCTCCATGAGACGATAGCTGAAACGGACATGCAAAATTCCTGAGAATCTTTGAAGTCACAGAACAACATTTTGAAATTTCCAATATGAATGTAAAGTACCTGTTATGATATTCAGTCCTTACACGCAATTGTTAAAAACATTACTCTAGGGGTTCCATGCCTAAAACAGTGTCCATGCAAAACACACCAGCCTAAAAAAAACCCAAATGGAGCATGTAAAGGAAGATTTATATAGCTTATAAAATTTATATAACTGTTATACATGCATCATGGCTGCATGAATCTTAAGCAAGAGACTGCCAGCACGTTAAGTATTCACCTTATTGTCCTTTCTTGTGATGATTTTTTTATGATTTGGGAGGGGGTTTTTTTATTTCCTCTAATCTGAGGGAGCAGCCACCAACAGTTACTTTCATTCTGAGTTGCATTTTTATTTAATAGAAGCTTAAAAAAAGTAGAATTAAAAGTTAGATATTTCTGTAGTTTGTTTCATGACAGTTTCATTAAATGGCAGCTGTCTTTTCTATACAGACCAAGTCCTGGAAACACAAGATATAAACCCAAGAAAATAGAAACAAATAAGCTTGAAGACAGCTTTTAAGTTAAAAGCAAGGAAAAGCACATTTCAGTCTTTCTAAATCAAGGGGTAGGCATGCCAAACAATGTTTTACAGATGGATATAGACCATGAAAATTACCTTAGTTCACAAGTGCAAAAATTCAGAAAATACAGCCCTCCTCACCTCAGTTTTGGTATCCACTGTGCAGAATGTTTACACTGGGGCAGTACATCTGGGCTCCCATTATATTCAGTGGATATCCAATCAATGTGATCTATAAATTTTAGGGTACGGGTTATCCTAAGATAGACTGTCAGAGGAAAAGCTAAGAAAAAAAGAGGCAAAGAAGTTGAAATAAGGATAATAGACTATTGCACATTATAGCAAAAAAATACTGAATTGAAACACGTGGACAGGTTTAACCTTCATGAGCAAACATGTCAGTTAATAATATGTTATAACAGATTTCATCGATAAAACTGTTTAATAAACTCATTACTCTGCCCTCTGTGTTCAAACACTGTCTTGTTCCAACAACTGGTGACACTTAAGCAGCACAAGGTATCGAAAATGGCTAAAACTAGCTAATTGAGGATTCCCCGGTTAGACCAAATCTGGAACCTGGCAGCTCATGCACTAACTAAGCCCATTAACTTTGGCATAGGACATAAGAGGACTCCTCATTTGGCGAGAGTACTTCTCATTTGGCAAGAGAACAGACTGACTGTAATAATTAATAGCATGCGTGTTACAACCCTGTGTGGGTCTGTAGCTACTTCTAACGTGGTGTAAATTAAATAGACCTGATTCTGTTAGACTGCGAAAGGGTAAATGTCAAAGACAACCAGGGGGGCCAGCTTACTCTGGAACAGCCCATCATTCTTTTCTGTTCTGTGCCTGCCTAAGTGCAGGATACCTGGACTGTTGTATTTTTGATTGATAATGTCATATACTAACACAGATCCACCTCATTATACTTGCAATCCATCTTGTTCACGAGGTTATTTAATAAATGGCAGCCTCTTGGTAAGATAGCCATAATCAATGTGCATAAACTAATTTTTTTATTAGTTATAATTATACGAGGTCATTTTTATTGGTGCAGCTAGATTGATAGATAGCTCTGTAGTTGTTTTCAAAGACACAGACAGCTATAATACAATTAAGTAACAAAGGATTGATCCTAGCTACATCAAAATCAATTGAAACTGATGGCACCCAGAAAGTCACAGAGAAGCTCAATAGACTTTAGGATAAGGCCTAAACTAAAACCAGCTCACACCCTCCCCACATTTCTCCCTAAATTCTTGGTTTACTCTGTATTTAATAAAAAAATCTTTAAAACATTTAGAGTGGAAACATTTTTATAACAGTCTAATCCAGCACCGACATTTAAAAAAGCCATCGACACCGTCTTGTCAATAGTTTGGATCTTTGTTGATGCTACAAAGCTGAAAGGTTAAAGTGTTATCTAAAATGGAGAAAAATCTAACCCTTTATTTCAATGTGACAGATGTACTTGCCTTGAGCACTAACAAGGCATAGCTAATTACTGATACAGTTGCAGAAAAGGCACTCTGACAGTCATGATCTATGAACAAATTTGTCTTCCAAGTGACAAGTCAAACAGAGGTTATGGAGGATCTTGGGCACTGCCAGCACGGTGGGTGGGTTATAAAGAATTTCTGCACTTTCATTTTTATTGCTGTAGGGGAAATATTCCACCTTCAACTCAGATGATGTCTGAGACCCTTTCATGCTCATACTGTTTCCATTAAAGGCACCGATATTTCTCTCTATACATTGCCAAGAGGTCTTTAATCCAACAGTTTCTTAGAATCTCATTTTTCCTAAATTATTACATGATTTTGTATGATACAGTATCTATTTTAGAGATATCAACTGATGAACAATTAAATCACACGTCATAAAAATAACACGTCACCTTTTTAAAAGAATTAGAATCTATAAAAATGCTATAGGTTAATCTATTTTTAAATTGACTATTTTTAAAATGTCTGAACCCTTGTATTTTCTTATCATTTCAAATATAATGCAGATTTCTGAGAACCTGCATTCTGGTGAAAGTAAATGACAATAAACTGATGCTAATGCATAAAATCAGATAATTCTATTACAAATTCAATTTTTACCAAGTATGATAAGTGAAATAAAGTGAAAACCATAGCTGAACAGTATTGTCATTATCTTTGAGTCAACAGTCCTCAGTTTTAAAGTCTTTCTTTCCTGAGATAAAAACATTCTCAATTTCTTAGGTCTCAAAAGACTTCAGATAAGACCAAGTAAATATACTGGTTTTTATCAAGATGAAATAATTATGCCTATTTATGTTAAATGTGAATAGGTATTCCTAATGGTGAATCTGTTTTCTCACCGCTACACTGGCAGGTGCAATACAAGGACTGAAATATAATAGTAGCATGAAGGATTTTTTTAATCAGCATTTACTCTCGCTACCCGTATTTATTTTGCAAATATTAGAAATCTCCCATAAAAGCTATCACAATGCCTTTGGGTATAATAAGATTAAATCATTTGGGTCAGATCCCAAATGGGATTAGGCTTCCTGGCACAAAGCGTTACAGCAATTCAGTGTTAGGCAGTGAGCCCAGGAGTGTAATTCAGGGATTTCTTACGTTCCCACATTCCCTGTACAATGAAAGGGAAAAACCGGCACTTCACAATTGGACAAGAAATATGACCAGAAGTACCTAAAACAGGCAATATGAACACCAAACCACCAACATAATGAAACTTCATTTCTCTTTTCTGCATTAAGTGCTTCTGTCTCACCAGGTTTCTGAGCTTAAAACAATTTCCTCAACATTTTTGCTTGAATCACACTGACCATTTGCAATGATTTTTCATTACACTCAGTAAATGCAGCAGGAAACCTCGGTTCAAGAATATCATCGGTTTCATGGATTCCAAATTCACACTTCATGTTTCTGATGAAGAGATATTAGTCACCAGGAAACAAACCTACCCTCTGTTTGTTTATTCCCCTTTCATAAATCCTGTGTTAATGACTGCACAGAAATGCAGCCACAGTTGCAGCAATGGAGGGTTCTTCTTCCTGAGTTTTGCAGCTTGCTGTTTAGGTCTTTCCCACGGAAAAAGGGAGTCCCTGCTTTGAACTGAGAAAGCACTGAACCCAGTTCTCCCACTCTAGGAATAATGATTGTAATCACTACCATTGTGCAAAAGTTAAAATAATTCTTCCCTCAATAGTTTTGAGCAGAAGTGGCTCAGATATAATGCTTCGAGTTGGATTTGGTGTTATGGATGTTCAGTATAGACAGAGGCTACTTATATCAATAACCTGGAGGATGTAACTCACGTAAGGGATGTGTCTGAACACCCAGCTTTAAGCAAGGCAGTGCTTCCAGGCTGCCTTGCTCCAAATCAGGAGATTAAGTACCTACATCTACAGCTTATGAGCTAGAAATGCAGCAGATATTTTCTTCACAGGTTTCATAAAATTCAAGCTGAGTACATAGATGTTTTCACTTTATTTCTTAAGCAGTATACACATTAAAGAACATTTAATTTAAGGAGTAGCATCTTTCATTTTCATATCATATGCTTTTCAACTGATATTTAATCATGTGCCAAGGATTTTTCAGCAGTGTTGTAATGAACGGAGTTGCAAGAAGTTATAAAATAGGATTGTTTCTTCTTCTTTGGATTTACATTTTTAGAACAGGTGCATCACATCCCCCATTTACACACCCAGATGCATTACTACAGTGTAAGAAACGTTTAGGCCAGGTCGTACGGAGGAAACGAACACCCAAGCAGTGGATGGATTTTGGGTGGTGTACCTCTGAACGTCAGAGAAGAGCATACACAAAGACCCTTGGGACAGGACAAAATGTCTTTTCTCCGGTTCTCTTAATTCTCTGGGGGAGCTGAGAAAATGCCCCTTACTGCTCTATTCCCAAATGTGTTGTTCCTGCTCCGCCGAGGAACAACAAAAAAGAAAGTCCCCTGCCTGAGTGGGACTTGCAGGGAAGTCCTGTGGCAGTCTACAGACCATGTGTACAGGGGGGAGCTGAAGAATATTCTTTGCAGGTTGCAGGAAAGAAAAGGACGGGCATGAGAATGACTTCTACAAAGAACCCTACTAAAGTAGTTATCACTACTTAACTCCCCCCCTCAAACCTGGCCGTCTCCACAGGGGCACGAGCCATGTCTTTAACAGCTGGGGACTGTACACCACTGACATTATGCAAATGTTGTCAGCTTTCCAAACAGGGAAGGCTCTAACTGAGATTTTATTAATTTTACTGACGTATTTCTTCCTGCCCCCAAACATTTGCTTTCAAATGTGCATGCTCCTGAATTGCTAACATAAGAAAAAACAAACAGACAAACAAAACCCTTCAGCCCAAGTAAAAACCTAAGAGCTCTCTCTTTGCTCTCTGCAGAGGCGAAGTGCCTGCACCGTAATGTAAATCAAGAATATTAATATGCATTTTTTTATGCAAGCCTTTAACCAGATAGATATTGCTGATAATATTTATGTAATGATGTCCTGCTGTGAAACGCTCATTCCTGACTGAACTGCGTTTCTCTGTCCTCTCAGCTGTGCCAATACAACGCTGGGGCCACACTGTAAACGGGACTGGTAAACTAATCCAGAATAAAAGCAATCCTTCATTTAATAAGAGCTATGATATACCCTAGGTAAATCCTGAAATGTAATGTTAGGGTACTATGTTATGTTCCAATGAGAATTTAATAAAGGGCTAGCTGAAATATTGCTGTCAGCACAGCATCTGCTCATGTGATCTTTTAGTCATAATAATAGTGCTAATTCTCAGTATAACGAGGCAGACGTGGAAACTAACACACACAGTGCATCTTCTGAATATTCCCTATGAACTGCTCATGAGCAATCTGCAGGCCAAGAATTTATTCACTGAGGAAATAAATGAATATTTTCTAGATAATGAATAAATCCAAGAATTTTGCCATATGTTTGTGGACAACTGGTGAACAGAAAAAAAATGTTGGTGAAATTTAACCCAATAAATAATTCATTACAAATTACTTGCCTATTCTAAATTTAAACCCACGGATTTAACTGTCTCCAAGCTCCTTTTTTACAAGTAGCACCACCACCCAGTGCCTTCATTCATTACACGCTTTGCCATCACCATTGGTTATCATCAAAGGCTTTACATCCAGGCAGCAGAAGAAGAGAGCAATCCCTTCTGGTTAAAATGTTAATTCAAGTTACATTTCACCTCACTATTTCAGCACTGAAACCATCACCTGCATTTGAATGACCAAGAGATTAAGACAGATCACAGGCATAGAATAATGCAGTGGGTTGGCTGCCACTTCATTTGCCTTGACCCCTACTTTGTAACCTGCCACTACTGAATTTTAGAGGAAAAATGACTAGAGCTCAGGAACCAGGCAGAGTGAAAGTCAACATCATCATGTCTCTCTCCGCAGGTCAAGAGTTCAGTATCATCATTCCAGAAGAACTAATCTCATTTCTGAAACCTATTTCTAAGCGTACAGTTGTTATCTAAAATACAATCTGGAGACCTTTTTAATGCTTTCAAGTGGAGGAAGTTAAAACAAAGCAAAACAGAAGAATATAGAAATGAACCTCCACTATAGCCTTATCTGCAGGGAACAGGTATTTAACATCACCTTTGTTACCCAGAGCACAGGAAATTTTTACATTATCCTTCCTAGAAAGGTCTATTTAAGTGATCTGTTTCACTTTAGTGACCTAAGAGTGGCTTACATCTCATAAATAATCAAGAAAACTTAAAGCTCAGAAAGAATAACTTGCTGTGAACACCATCCAGGCAAAGAATATAAAGGGTGCCACCATAAATTATCCAGGAAGCTAAGGTCTTAATTTGCTTTTACAGGTAAGCACAGAAAAAGAAAATTGAGTGATGCATTGTCTTATGCACGATAGGAACATAAACAAATTAGAAAAGAAACTTTTTTCCAGCACAGTTTCCCATAGAACTTCGCCTTATATCGCTTTTCCTCATATACTCCTTGCCCAATCAATGCTGCAGATATGGGTGGTTCATGCAGACGCTGGTGTGTGAGGTTTAATTGGTTTGATAGGGTTCAAGTCCTGGTGTAGTCCCAGGAGGAAAAGGGTAGAGTGAAACTTAAATACATACCTATCACTGAGGCCTTTTTTTCCTCAGCTTAGGATGACAGAAAAATTGGTGCACTTGGAGCTTAGCTGTCAAGATCCTGCATTCAGACAAGCCAGAGAGTTCTCAAAAGAGTCAGTTAAAGGGATTATTCACTATAAAACTCTTTTTTTTATGATCTGATCCATTAAATGATGGAGAATCTGCAGCTACCCTACAAAGTCAAGGGAGGTTTTAATAAGTAAATACAGAAAGGGTCTTTTTTTTTTTTTTTTTCTCAACTGCACCATGACTTTTTGCATTTTGCAAACTTTCAGTAACAAGGATCCAGCACTCATCTTTGGTAACAAGTATAATCAGATGACATCTACCAGCATTGTTGCAGCTAGCAGTGAAAGCTAATATTAAATTTTCAAATTTAATTCTAATACCACTATAATATCACTCTAATGTAAATCTACCTTTACCGGTAGTCTTCTTCCTCTCACCCCAAATTGTGATTTTCAAGCTAATCTTGTAAATCCTGTGTCTTGACTTACGATTCTTGAAGGTTTATCGTAAAATCCTGCCTTCCCTCTAATAAATAAAGTTCGCATTTAATTCTGAAGTCTGATTGTTCTGCTTACAGTGTCTCCAGGAAATGTGCAATAATACCACCTTTTGTCTGTTTTCTTTCTGTTAAAAATAAGGGAATTAAAGGAATAAAAACTGTACACAAAGATAAATAAAGTAAATTAAATAAAGTCAGGAAACAGGAAAAGTAAAACTTTAAGTCAGAAAGCTAAGTAAAACAAAGGAAAGAGGAGATGGAAAAATCCAGATTCTCCTTACAGTAATAAAGATACTCATTTTGACCCAATTGCATGCAACAAGTTAATCGAAATCATTTAAATTCAGACAATAGCCAGTTTTAATTCCTTCTTTCTCCCACATTCTTACACTGCTTTCAGAAATCTCGGTCCTAACAGAAAGTATCACTATCTTTAAATTATCTTTAGCTTCTACAATAAAATTAGCATGCATTTTAAGACCAAGTACTTGGCTTTTCAGAAATACTGAGTAGCCCCATTTTTTATTCAGTCTCTGACAAAAAGCTGTAAGGTGGAGCCAATCGGATAGATTAGTCAACCAAAGTTTATAGCAGCAGCCTGAGTTTTCATACATTTGATTAACCATTTTCATGACTCAAGATAATCAAGTATAGAGGGTTATCATCCTCTGCAGAAAAAGAGCTAATATTCATATATTAGTTTAAATTATCTTTCATCATTACAATGTATTCTTATCAGCCTTTTTCAATTTAATTACACCATTATAAAGGTACTTAATTTATAAGATTCTAATTATCCAAATATTTTGAATGTGTAGAATATGTCTGAGGAATAACTAAGGCTTTATAAAGAAGTCAATAAAAAGGGAATCAAAGGACAGACCCAATCAGATAATCAGATAGTGAGACATGACTGCTTGCAAACAGGAAAAATAGGGTCCTAGCACAAATGCAACCAGAATTCAGAGCTAACGTAATCAAAGCAACTTCACTCAGCTCCTAACACTTGAGTGTAAGTCACATTTTAGATTTAGCTATATTAAAAACTTGCCATTTCTTATTTATTTGATAGTCACTTCCACATTTAGAAATTGCTAGAACATTTTTGGAAGGCTTTAGAGCATGGACACAGACCTACTTTCCGGTTTACCCAATGCAGTAGTTAATTGTAAGCCTCAAAGATTGGGGAAAATATATCCAATAATAAGACTAAGTTTTGTGTCTTTTCTGTTTTTCATTATTTCTCTAAAGTGGTCAGTATAATATGTTGGAAGTAAATTTTAGCTCTGATCAACAGTAATGGAGGTCAGGCTTTGGCAGTTATATAAATCCAATGAGGTTAACTAGCCCATAAAAAATAAGTGCTGAAGTGTTCATTTCTCTGTGGGTTATACTGCTAGGTGACTTGCTTTTCCTGTTATAACCATTTTATTACAAGTTTCTACAGCAAAGAAAATGCTAAGAGATTTCTAGAGAAGACATGAACAATAAAAGTCACTGTAGCTTTTATATGATATATATTATTTGTGTATGCCAGAATGACCTAAATAGAGTTCTAACTTTTTTTTTTTTCTACAATGGAAAAGTAAAAAATAGACCAGATGGAATGCTACCAAATTTAGTAACAGATTTTTAAAATGGCAGGTGAAATACTTTTTTTTTTTTTTCCTAGTGCTATATTCGATTTTGTGAATATAACAGCTTTTTATTATGTGTTTTCTTCTGAAGCCAGAAGAATAAAATAGGAGCCTGGGAATGAACTGGTTAGCAACACGACTTCCCTTTTCCACTGACGAATGATCGGACATTGAATTTGACCTTTCCTTATTTCATTGTTTAAAGTATACAGTATCTTCTCGTAACCTCATATGAAACTAACTTTCTGCACTTATTCCATTTAACTCGGAATTATGCTGGGAACATTTCCCTATTTTGTGTGAAAGAAAAGTTTGTATGTGGGCTAAACTTGTGGCAGCAGAACTTTTCCCTTGAGAGAGGCATTTAAATCTTCCTTATATCCCTTACTTAACAGGCAAATCTCTTCAGCTTCCAAAACACACAACATTTACAAGCCAGAAGTTACACACTTGAGTTAGCATATCTTTAGATGACTGTTTTTCTGGAAAAAGAAGGGAAAATGAAACAACATTTAAATTAATTTTATATTGTTCCCTTTCAAAAGGAATAATTTTGACAGTGAATTAAATTTCCATTTTATATGGGATCAAGCATACAGTGACCAGAGCCTTTAGGAAATACGTAATTCTAATTTTACATATGAAGTCCTGTCAGTCAGTAGAATTGTTCATTTGATAAAGATTTAAGAATATGATTAAGAGTTTTACTCTTAAGTCATGGAAACCTTTAAACTGGCAAAATCTGGCACAATTCTTCTGAAATCAGTGGACTAACTAGCAGAGCAGTGTGCCCTTTTGAATCCAATCTTCTATGTTTTTCATAAACAGCTTGAAAAATCAGACCTTAGGGTTTTGAAGTTAAATAAGAACTTTCAAGAGGAAGTGGTGACACTGGCTATATTCTGCACAGTTTACTGAATTTTAAGAAGGGGTCTATGGCTCCAGTTGTTACATCAATCTCCGTCGCTGACTTTTCACCAGGCAGCTGAGCTCTCCTAACCTTTTTTGTCTTTTACATCTTCAGTCTATTTAGGCTATAAAGCCTTCTAGACAGGCATCTAGCTTTTATAGAGCGTGCAAGTAGACGGTCCCATGATAGATCCCCATTGAGCGGTTGTGACCTCCAGCTCGTATCATTGCACAGGTAACAAACAACAGCCGTAACATCCCAGGCTGGAGTCCTTCCACACAGATCACATGTCTCCTGAGAAGTTCCGTATAGCTTTGCATACAACCAGAGGAAACTTTGCAAAGGCGGATAATGATTTCTTCACAGAGTAGTAGGAATGTCTCAACAGACAGAGTATTAAACAAGAATACTAAGCGTATATTTATGAAATGGGAGATATCCTCAGATAAAAGTCATTATGATAAATAATCACTGTTCATCTGAAACTATTTCTCTGCAGAGAATGCATTGATTTTTTAAGCACTGAAATCAATGGGAACTGCTGCTTAAAAATTGATGATGCAATATGACCCATGTTGTCAACGGTTTACATTTATTCCCTCTATTGTCTGAGATTTTCAGTTGATCGTCTTTCGGATTAGCTGTCGAGCTTCTTGAATTGCGGCCCAAACTTGATCTGCTGTGGGATAATGTTTCATTTCAGGCAAGCTTCTACTCAAAGTAACAGCTACAGAATCCGACTTAGCACAGTTCTTCTGGTGGAAATTAATTATTCTATGATCACATACCCTATTACCCACTTGAATACCAGAATTTCTCAACTGAATTTTTTTAATTGAATGTGGTAGCTCTGAAGTTCTTTATTTAGCAGTAGATGACACTCTCTATGCTGTTTCATAAGCAGACTCTTTTCAAGTAGTCTACATGAATGCTCTGAGGGGGTTTCTTGTCTACCAGAGAACACAAATACTTGCATATGCTCTCCTAAGACAGGAGGATCAGGAGGACTGATACAGAAAGAGTCATTGCTCTACATATTTCAGCCTTAATGCATAAACAGACAAGAACAAATCAGTAAGGTTCTGGTCCACCATACATCAGCACACAGAAGGTGACAGGTAAAGTTGCGTATGTGGAAAACAGCAGAGAAATATTGCAAAGAAAATCAATAGCCTGAAATACCTGAAACACCTGAAATACTGTTTTGAGTTCAAGCTAATTGCCTATCAACTGTTCTTTGTATGTTAGCTTAAAGCTTTCCATGAAGCTACCACAATGGATATAAAAGTGGACTATATGGTCCATAGATGTGATTTAGAGTAGCTGTTCTTCTGGTGAAGGTCTGGGAAAGGTCTGGGGGGGGAGCGGGGGGGTTGTTGTTATTTCTAGCAATGGCTGGTGCAACATACCTTTTTCTGAACACTTACTTGATAAGGAGTTTTCTAGAGTATAAATGAAAATTTCCAGAGCTCTTTGTGTGTGTTCGTGTCTAAGTTACACAAGTTTAAGTTAACCTGATCATAACTCCTCTGCCTAATAAAAAATAAACTTGAGCACCATAAAGAAAGCAAGAGTAGTGAATCAAAAGTATATGTGTAATGTAGACTTCAAACTCCCTAAAAGACAATGGTACAAAATACAGGACACATTTGGTATACATAAGAATATAATTCAGCAGCTAAACTGATTTAATAAGAAAATAGATCTGCTTTGAAATTCTTGCAGGAAGCAATAATTTAGTGCATTTTAAATTGTAATACATTACTATATTAGTAAAACTGAGTTTAGAACTATTCCGAAGAAAGAATTCCTTTCTGTCGTCCTGCACCTATATTTCTATGAACAAATATCTTGATTATTAGAAGCAATAATTACACAATAAGATTTTATTAACTGGTCAAGAAGAACAAGGGCATTTTTTAAAGAAATAAAATTAAAGAGCAAGTATATTTTCTCCCTTCTCTAAGAACTGCTTGTCCTAGTTTTCAGCTTACTGTAAGTCTCTCATACTCACAAAAACCCCCTCTTCACTGCACTGCTAAGTCTGATTTGTAAACGGCTGGGTGAAGAGTTCAGACAGGCATCCAAGCACACCCCAAACAAAATAGGTCTGATTCCTGTACTGTACATGAACAAACAAGAGATGCATCCCATCGGACTCTCGACAGATCTGTCATTGTTTACCATTAACTCTGTCACATTCGCATGCCTCGTCATTCCGTGCTTGGCCGGCTGCCGATTTGCAGAACTGACTTCGACCTCCCGTTCTCTGCAGATGCTTCATAATTCCTGATGAAAGTGTGCTCCCTAGTGTTATAGCTCTACAAAGGCCAGCCAGCTCCAGTTAGGAAGGTAGAGAGGGAAAAAAGATCGAGCATTATTACTTGAGCAGATCTTTCTGTTTCTGGAAGGCTTAGTATGTTCAGGATATCTGTTATCACTCTTGAAATACCATACATGTTTAGTATGCAAAATAAAAAACAAGTTCAGGTAATTTTCTCTTTTCTTTCAAAAAAGGTGAGAAGTATTTCATTGTTTATGACTCAGCAGCAGCTTTTTGGTCTGGCATAAAAAAGACTCAGTGCTCAAAACAAGCTCAGTGATATAGGGATTTGAATACATCAGTGGCCTGGTTTTTAGTGCCTCTCAATGCTAAAAGTGACCTCTAATTTCCATCGACATTTGGGTTATCAGCATTCTTAAAAGGAGGCTCACAGACCTCAGGTGTGTTGGTGGTTCAGCTGTGCCTGTAATCTATTGCACGTGCTGTGTATTACAGGATGCAAAGTTAAAACCCAATGTTTTTAACCCAAAGGTTTCACAGACCTTGCAGGACACAGTTGTGCATATTCAGCCCTTGTACATTGAGCCTATGGTGATGACAGGTTAACCCATCCAACTTTCAGCATTTAAACTTAAGCAAGATTAAAGACCAAGCTTTTAATTTGCCGTCAAGGCTACTGCTGTGTATAGTGGAGAGAGACAAATACCTCCAGGTAGTTGTCCGCTTCACCTATATGAGAGACCTGTTTTAGACTGCAATACATCACCCTATCACCAGATTAAAACGGATGGTGAATTTTCACATGACTAAAGTCACACAAGGTGAAATTCACTGTAAGTGCCAAGTCATAAAATTATCATGTCATAAAATGGGAATACATACAAAGTGTTATGTTTGCTCATTTTTCACAGATGTACGTTGCTGCACAAGGCACCGCACACTGAGGAGTAAAACACACAGTATTTAGTGATGTTGATGCACATAATACCAGGACTATTGACTGCAGTGAAGTGACCCCAGAGGCACAGCACACAGATCAGAATCCAGGTCAATGGAAAGCCATAGAACTGATCTCACATCCCTCCAGCACAATTAACAGAAACTACTTATTCTGGTGACATCACAATCTTTAGTCCAGTGACAGTGTCACAAAGACAAAATGATAATCTGATGTAGTAAATAGCAGAAGAGCCCATTACAAAGAGGAACTTTACAGAATTTTCTCAGGATATGATTTTTGAAGAGCAAAACATGTTGAACAAGTCCTGTGACAGCAGTTAAGAAAGAGTTTAGAAAGCACAAATGATGTATTTGTGAACCTCTTCCATCATGTACCAATAAGCAGGTGATAAATATTTCAGATATAATTAATATCTGGTAGAGCTTTAGGCTAGAGCTTTGCAGGCACGATCACTTTCTTAAGCGTCGAAGGGAAATTATTTGCCTCTACAAAAATAGTAGCAAGAAGGAAGCCTATATTTTCCAAACGCAGTTCAATGTTTAATATTGATATTAATACATTAATAGAGAATAAATAGCTTACTATGCAAATAGCCCGGCTGAGTATAACAGCAATACTCAAAGTGTAAGACAATGATCTGATTGGGTCAAAGTCTGACCCAATACTGGAAAAACTGAAGATGAAATAAGTTATTGAAACTCATAGTTTCTGCATTTCTCTTCTAAAAAAACTACATTACATTTGCTAACATACTCAGGCAAACATTTTGATAGATCTTCTGCTGACTATTACATGGGCTAAGGAGTATAGTATAGCTTAACATCTACCAAAAATTAAATTGACATAATAATCATGAATGTGACAGGGTGTATAGTAGCTGGTATCTTAGGCTTCCTTCCAATTGCAAATGTATCTATTCAGTAAGTGTTCCTTCATACTGGGGGGTGAGGAAGAAGCAAACATGGGGAAAGCTGAAGTGATTTGCTCACAGGCTGTAAAGGCTTGATGAACCCATGCAATATAGCAATCCTGGTTAGTACTGAGGACCCTATGACTTCATTTAGTCTCCAAACTTACTTTTAAATGTGGGACCATTTTGTCCCCTGTTATGTTTTGCTTCCACATGAATCTAAACACCACAGGAGGTGACAGCAGAAGCGTTTGCATCTGACATTATGTTTTCTATTAAGTAAGGTATTAAAAAATCCTAGATTTACTCTCACATCTCAAAGACTCCACATGGAAGAGGAAGGAAACAGGACATGAAAAAGCATGCTTAACATCAAAAGCATGTCTTAGTATTTCATCAGTGTTTCTATATTTCTCATGCTAGCTAATGTATGGTAGACTTTGGTATTAAACTTTTGCAAAGACAAATTAGCTGTCCCTTTTGAGTTCCTTTATAGGAAGCCCTCATGCAGTAAACAGGAAACTACCCAGCAGAAAGTGCTCTTCCAAGCCTGGGACACATTTTTGTGTTTGGAATAGGAACACGACTCAACCCATCCTCCTAGTACCCAAATGCAATCAGGGAAGTGTTTTAACCATCACTGTGTTATTCAGTTTAGTAAAACCTGATTATTTCATTTTTATTAGACTTATTGCCTTACTTAAATATTTCCTACAATGTCAGATACAATAGTACTCTGCTTATATGGAACATAATCATTATCGTTTTTAATTAATCCATTTTTACCTTTTAATTTATGAAGAGCAAACAGAGTCTGATGGTGTGGGACCAATCTGACATTTATTCAAAGGATAATTTAAGTCTTTTAAGATGTCTGCAAGAAAGGAACCACAAACAACTAGTGACATGGCTAGTTCATTCATAACACCAATAATTCTTTACAGTTTAGTATTCCAGATGTACCTGGGTTTAGTTTTTTTATTGACTGTCCTACATATTCTACAAGGCAAGAGCTATGTTTTGGTGAGCTGCTATAGTCTACAGCTCTGTTGCACTCTGAGTGATTGCTCTTACCTTTTTTTTTTTTCCTGCTCCATCTGTGAGGTTCATCAACTGTGTTATCATTGCCCAAGAAGTACCAAGTCCTGCTTGATTTTAAAATGTATATCTTATAAAAGGCTTGTAGTGACCCTTGAATTTTATTTCCTGCTAATAAAATACTGAAATGCTTTCTCCTAGCAATTGGCTTCATAACACAGCTTACAAATCACTCTATTTCCTACCCATACATCTTCTAACGAGTTCTCTAAAGGTACAGAGTTCAGCACAAATGGAACTCAGATCGTGATTTGGGTCGTACAGTGGGCCTCTACTTTTCTTTCCACTTAGGATTTGAAATAGTCCAAACAAGCAAGCAAAAAGAATACCTGTAATGCCATACATTTTAAAGGTAAAAACCCGAAATGATCACCTAAAATAAAAAAATGGGAACATTACACATGGGAATGAATTTGATGAATGTGGTGCATGGTATATGTTTGGGAGAAAAATTGCCATAAATCCATTATTTCAGTGGTAAATATATTGTACAAGGATATCAAAGTCAGCTGACACTCACTATGAATAGACTGTTCTAACTGAAGATATACTTGCTTTTCATGATAAATTGCATGATGATTGTATTATAGATAGATGTCTTATATGTGTTTATTATATTAATGCTGTGGATTATTGCATTTAATGTAGTTTTTTTAATATCGTTCTCAAACACTTTATGCTACTCATTAAGCTTCACATGACTTCGGGTAATCTTTTCTTTACCACCAGTTACCCTCTTTTGTTTCTCTATCCTTTAACTAAAATGTAGGTAAACTTAAGCACACAGCCATTTTTAATGCAAAAATCAAGCTCTTATACCAAAATACACATACAAAAACCATCTCAAAGGCAGAATGACAAGAATGTATGAAACTTCCCAGACGATGGGAAGGAATATCTGAAGTAGAAAATTATTTTTCTCTTACCCAGCATGATCTGCGGTACTGCTGCACAGTGGAGCAAGAGGAACAAGAAGACAATCCCACCTTTTCACTTTTTATCACTTTCACTTTATAGAGGTAAGCATGATTTTCAGAATGGTGTCCTATCTATAAACTCCTTTCCAGAGGTTCCCTAAAATGTCTTAAGAAAACTTCCATTCAGCTTTACTGTCAGGAAAAGTCCTTGTTTCAAAGAGTCCCTGGTAACATTTTAGAAAAATCTGAAGATACCTTTCCACTGGCAAAGAAACAGAAATGAATCTTTCTTACTGAATAGGAAACTTTGATTATCAGTTTCTGAAAAATCCAAAGCACTTTTGCTGGGTATAAGTTTGGGTCTTCTCAGTTCTGAAGATTTATTTCCCCCGATTTTGAAATATGTGTAACAGACTTCAAAAAGATATTTCTTGGTCTAAGGCAGCCAACAGTAAAGGTCCCAAATGAGTTCAAAGCTCAACAACACTCCTTATTCACAGCCTGAATCTGAATTAACTTCTGCATCACTTTCACTCACACCCAATAGAGAAGAGAGGTAGTTGGAGTTAAGTGTCCTTAAGTTATAAGGAGAATTTATATCGTTCTGTTCCTACAGGCCCAGTCTGATGTATAGAGGCCACCAATGACTCTGAAGTTTGCAGCTGTTTCTAAGTTCTCAAATTTTGACCACTTCCCAGAGCGCTTACAACATGCACTCGGGCAGAAGACTTGCACCTAAACTGATGTGTCTCCTGGAGATCCAAGGGTATATGCCTTTCCCATACTTTGTTTCCACATGTTGGTGGGATAGTGCATACATAAATTGCCCAGGTGGTGAACACATTTACTTCTGTGAACTTTCTTCTATTAGGCAAAAGCAGGATTTTGAACACAAAAAAGGTTTGATTTCCTGCAGTGAATGAGGATTCATGGCTATTCTCATCATATGGAACATATTGTAACTCCTCCTCCTTATTCTCTCTTATGTCTTTTTGCTCCATCTTACTCACCTATCTGGCCTTTACCAGCTGAAATGTCATTTAATGAATTAGATGAAACAGTGCTGTCGTCAGAATCAGCATCAGCAGTTCTGTTTGACCTCTGGTTTTATAATGGTTCGGTCTCTCTTAGGAATTCAAGGTCAGATAAAATTTTAATATTTCTGACATTTGGAATTGTAAGCATATGTTTAGGACACAGACAATAAGAAGGCAATTACTGGGACTTAGTGAAGGGTTTCCTAAAGAAAACATCTCTGTTCTCCACTTGCAACCATTAAAAAAACTCCAAAAACCAGATGAACCAAACGAACAAACCTTTCTCCAGCTAGTAACTATTAAGTAAAAACGGTTTTGTGAAGAAACACTTCATTGGGAAAATGGAGGAGGAAAAAAACCTAAAAAAAAAAGTGTAGAAAAGGACTAGAGGAGCTAAAGAGGGATGAAGAGTAGCAAAGAAAGGAAAAATTAAGCTTAACCAAAGGGGTATCTTCCTGACCATGAAATTTGCAAAGATCATGAAAATGACACAAGTGAAATAATGACAACATTTCATTACTTGGAATATTTACATTTTTCCTGAGACAAAAAGCTAACTATAAAAATTCATGCAGGACATAACAACTTATAAATCCATTTCTACATCTTAATGCCTAGGGATCTTCTGCAATTATAAATGCAGAGATCTCCTCAGAATAGTGTTTTCTTGTAAAAATCAAATGGCTATTCACAAAATTTTGGCAATCAGTAACCCATAAGATTTACCCTGTGAATCACAAAAAGGACTGTGAAATCAAACCTGAATTAGAGGTACTGTGCACTGGCAGAACATACTATTTAAATGGAATAGTATCAAAATCAGGCCTCCCTGGCAAAGGCTGTGTGTCATGGTTTAACCCCAGCCAGCAGCTAAGCACCACGCAGCCGCTCACTCCCCCCACCCCCCGAGTGGGATGGGAGAGAAAATTGGGAAAAGAAGTAAAACTCATGAGTTGAGATCAGAATGGTTTAATAGAATATAAAAAGAAGAAATTGATGATGATAATGATAACACTAATAAAGTGACAGCAGTAATGATAAAAGGATTAGAACATACAACTGAGGCACAGTGCAATTGCTCACCACCTGCTGATTGACGACCAGTTAGTCCCCGAGCGGCGATCCCCCCACCCCCACTCCCCCCAGTTTATATACTGGACATGATGTCACATGGTATGGATTACCCTGTTGGCCGCTTTGGGTCAGCTGCCCTGGCTTTGTCCTGTCCCAACTTCTTGTGTCCCTCCAGCCTTCTCGCTGGCTGGGCATGAGAAGCTAAGAAATCCTTGAATTTAGACTAAACACTACTTAGCAACAACTGAAAACCTCAGCGTTAACAACATTCTTCTCCTACCGAACTCAAAAGCATAGCACTGTACCAGCTACTAGGAAGACAATTAACTCCATCCCAGCTGAAACCAGGACACTGTGTGGAAGAACAGTTTTCAGAGAACACTGTTGCCTGAAGAGGTACCTCTCTGATCATGACAGGCCCTGGCAGTGGTCTTCCTATACAACCCCCAACCTTGTCTTCCACAGGGCTGCATCTGCAGGTGGAGTTTTAGCTGACCAGAACAAGAAGAGCAATAAAGCTGGGGAGCCGGTGACAGTATGCTCGACTTCAGATGAAAGCAGACAACTGACATACATCTAACTCTTGGGTAAGGTTTGTATGAATCCATGGTTCTGAGTTCACGAGCCATCCCACCCACCATGGAGATGAAATCTCAGAGTGTCACAATTCAGAATCTGCAATCAGGTTTTAAAGTTGTTCTGTACTGAGGAAAAAATGTACTCATTGCTCAGAAATGGAATATATATGAGCACATACAGGAGCCAATATACAGAATACAAGAAGTTTTGCCAAAAGGATTTAAAACTGTTCAAGTGAAACCCAGCTGCTTTGATATTTCTATGCAAAAAGTGAGGCTTGGTTTCCACCATTTGAGGTTTTGCAGTAGCAGTTCACTCAGCTCAGGTTTCATTGTAACCTCCTGGTTTCACTTATAACCAACTATTAAACTTTTTTAAGGAACTTTTCTTACTTGGTTTCTGCCCAGATAGGAATGACTTTGGAAAGTCTGAGCAAAGTCCAGACATATGTTTGAATTAGATTAAAGGGGTGGGGGGAAGAGGGCACTAACCTTTTTCATTACTGAAGTTATTTTAAAGTGACAGTCTTTAAACCAGAAAATGCTTCTGCATTTTTACTGAATAATATTTGCCTGTGTAAAGAAGAATTTAAAGGATTTAAAAAACAAACAAACAAAAAACCAATCCAAACCCAAAACAAAACCACAAAACAAACAAACAAGAAAAACGTAACAAAAACTAGACTGAACTAATCCTAGTATCACAATACAGATACACAGACAGCCCCCAGTTGTATATACCAAGGAACAATTCTACAAATCTTCCAATGTGCCAGATACCTCTGAAGCCCACAATGGGCTAAGCTAAACATCCTGGGACACAACAAAAACAGGAGAAGTTTCCCTCAGTACTTTTTCTCCCTGAAATAGAAACAATTTGCTGCCTGTCAAAAGGACATATGCTAACATTCCAAAGTGTTAGTACCCAGATATGCTAAAATATACATCTCTGCTGTTCTGGAAAATGTGGAATAATTTAATAGGAAGAACAATACAACCCATCTTAAATCCAAGCTACATAAATTTATTATTATTCAGCTCTACCAGAAATCTCCCCCTCCAAAAAAATAACGAGAAAAAAATCACAAAAAACCTGTAACATCCTAATCAGGAGGGAGGACAAGTGGAGAGGTAACTAAGAGCTCTTCTCTCTGAGCAATATAAATAACTAGGCAATGGGCAATGTACTAGAAACCAGCTCTTTGAAATTAATTTGACATGTTAATTCCAACTTCTGAACTTTTTGTTTCTAGCCTTGCTGGGGTACTTTGTCAATTTTCATGAGTTTGTGTCTAAGGGATCTTGTTAATGAAGGATTAAAATTAGTTTAGCCCAAGTGCAGTTGAATTTGGCTTGACCAGAAAACAACTAGCTGTTGCTTTTGGGGGCTGACCGATTAATATAATTTACATGTCACCCCCACATATGATGCTGAATAACGGAGCCGAGTTTTTTCTTACCTTTTAGCCACAAGGTAAATCAAATATATTTACAGAGTCATTTCAAAGAAGCATCTGCACATTTTTTGTGTACCAATGGCTATTAAAATGTTAGCTTCCAACAGTTCACGTTAACCTGAGCCCAGAACTTGTTTCCTCAGTGAAAGCATTGGTGTTCCCAAAGACCAGATGAAAAGGTAGGGAGGATGTCACTTCCACAAACACCTCTTAAGTTTTTGGCATAGGAACTCAGAGGTTTAGAGGCAGAAGTGAACGACTCCAAGCCTGAACCATTGCTGAAGAAGCAGAAGCGTGTCAGCACACCTTTGCCAAAGCACAGTTGTGCCATATGCTCCAGAAGCTTGTCCCTCTACTGAGCTGTGCTAAATCATGTACTACAAGGCAGAGCAAGTACAGGTAAATGGAACATTTTATTGAAGAACTTGAGGGAAGCATTTTAGGTGCCAGAGAAGAAAGCTGGAAAAAGGGCAATTCATTCAGAAGATATTACAGAAAAGCTGGACTGAGCACATTTTCCATATAACAGGTATGTGTCTGATTTCCACTTTTTCCTTTATACCAACTATTGGCCCTTCAAAGTTACATGCAATACAACAAAATGCACAGTGCTGAACAAAACATAGCCTGCAGACAATGACTATAAAAAAAGAGAAGCCTGTAAGTAGACAAAATCATTTTTGAAAAGCAGTAGTTCTCTAAAGTGTCTTTAGAGTGATCCAGGTATCATGTGGCTATTAAAATAATCTCAACTAGTTATACAGGATCTCCATTTGCATCTGCAACTGATCTAGATTGGTGCATTTATTTAAAGCATTATTTCTTCTTACTGTTCAGGGGAAGAAGCCAACTATTCTGCTCTTTCAGAGCATAAAGGTCAGTAAAAAATAATTTAAAAATGCTTGCAGTATAAGAAGAAAACAATTTAAAAATGTGAAAGGAAGAAAACAATTAACATTTTTAAATATAATATATTCTTAGATCAAAGAAATAAATGCAGTATGGAGTTCCATTAACTATTTAATAGCTTTGTAGAATTAGTTCTTCAGCATACACACATGCTTACACACACACACACACAGAGGGAAGTTTCTAGTTAGGGCAAGAGGGCAATTAAAGCAGTTCACCTTCAATCATTTTGTCCAGTGATTAGCAACTTTGGTATTTTTAAGCCCTTTCTCTGACATGAAAACCTGCAAAATTCTAACAGATAACAGTCTTGTAAAGTAAATTGAACCTTTTTGGCTTTTCAAAGGAAACAGTGGTAATGATTGGGAAGAGCATTAAAGGCCTGTTTTATTGCATGCCTGCTGACAGGATTGGGTTTTACTTATCTGAGTTTACCCCTCAGAATAAAAGAAATAATTCCAAGGTGGAAAGAGGTAAGAAATAATTTGACGGAGAAAAAAAATTCTTTTGCTCACCAAATTAAAATATAATGAATTTATTTCGTTAGTATACAATCTTTCTGATCACTAAATGTATCAAGAGAAGAAGTAGAAAAAGTATTCTCCTCCCATAAATCCATTGTCTCCATATAGAATGGTGGCAGCCAAGAATGCAGCCATTTACTGAGCTTTCATTTTGCTAACAGTCTTCGCTACATTGTTTGAAGTCACTATTCATTTTAACACCATCATTTGCAATTTAAAACAGTGCAATTTATCAAGGAATTGTCCTAATAAGATTAAATCTTTTCTGCTGGCTCTGAGTAGGATTCATTACATAAAGTGATCCAAACCCAGCATTTAGACCACTGTTTGTAAGTTGCTTAATTTTCCAGTTTATATCTGGAGGGCACTTGAGTTTGTTCTCTTAGACAATAGCAGTCATTTTCTGCAAGTGGACAAGATACTGTCTGTCAACCACATCTGAAAGCACCAGAAATATAACTGGGGTTTGGTTTCTAATTTCAAGTCTGAGAGTGTAAAAGAATGAAGATACAAATGTATTGTCTTCAGTTAAAAAGGCATGTTGTCCTGTCCTAACTGCAATTCCTTGCTGAAACAATTTTGAAGTAGTTCATACCTTCTTTTTCCCCTTATGTGTTCAAACTTGTTGTGGGACATTTAGTTCTTCCTCCTGCACGTCCAGTAGAAGGAGTTCTACTGCCAGGTTGTCTCCCAAAAATTAGTTTAATGTTCGATTTCTGATTTTGGGGACCAAATTGAAGGCAGACTCTTTAGTGGTACATTCTGCACATCATCTCTGACTAGCAATTAAAAAGGAATAATTTCAGTCTGCAAGTCCAGCTGTCTTCCCGGGAAATCAGGAAGCATGCTTGTGGTGCAGCATGCCTTTTCTCAGCTTGGAGTCCAAACCAGAATTGAGCACACTGCCAACCTAGCTGTTCAGAGACAGCTGGCAATAACCTTGCGGGTGGTGTATGTTCAAAATGAAGACAAATAAAATGTTTAAAATATATGCACTTAAATTTCAATATTTAGGAAAAAGTTTCAGGCTCAGGCAATGTATATGAGCCTTAAGGAAAGGGTTACAGTTTGCAGTATGCCTTTGAAAATCAACTTTCAGCTAAGATAAGAAGTATGTCTTCTCTAGGGCCTAAAGTTAAGAGCTGGCTGGACCTGTGTCATGGTTTCAGCCCAGCCTGCAACAAAGCACCATGCAGCCACTTGCTTACTCCTGCCCCCCAGCCACAGTGGGATGGGGAGGAGAAAATATAAAGAAAAAGCTTGTGGGTCGAGATGAGGACAGGGAGGGATCACTCACCGCTTATGGTCACGGGCAAAAGACAGGCTCACCTTGGGGAAGAAACAAAATCAATTTAATTTGCTACTGATCAAAACAAAACACGGATAATGGGGAGTAAACCCCAACCTGAGAAGAGCTTCTCCCCCGCCCTCCCTCCTCCCCGCCTCAGCCCCACTCCCGGTTCTCTCTCCCAGGGGAACAGGGGACGGGGGCTGGGGTCGGTTCCTCACCCCTTGTCTCTGCCGCTCCTTCCTCCTCAGGGGGAGGAGGACTCCGCGCTCGGCCCCTGCTCCGCCGGGGGGTCCCTCCCATGGGCTGCGGTCCTTCACGAACTGCCCCGGCGCGGGTCCCTCCCGCAGGCCGCAGTCCTTCAGTCCCAGCCTGCTCCCAGGGAGTGGCGGCCATCTTGGGGGGCCTCCACCCCCTGCTCCGGCGTGGGCTCCTCTCTCCCCGGGCTGCAGGTGGGCATCTGCTCCCCCGCTCCCCTCCGCGGGCTGGGGACACACAGCCTGCCGCCTGGTCTCCCCATGGGCTGCAGGGGCATCCCCTCCTCCCTCCCTGCCCTCGGGATCTGCACAGGGGTTCCTCTCCCATCCCGATCCCCTGACTCCCGGCAGGTTTCCCCTCTGGAATCTGTTCTCCCAGAGGCACTGCCGCCATCACTGAGGGCCTCGGCCTGGCACAGAGGCAGGTCCGGCTCCCAGCTGGGGAAAATTCTAGAAGCTTCTCCCAGGAGCTGGCCCTGCGGACCCTCACCCGCTACCAAAGCCCCGCCACACAAACCCATAACACCCTGTATTGTATTTTCCATCACTGTGCATGACACACTGAAAGAACTCGCAAAAGTCATCTGGCCGAGCTGTCTCTATTCCCCAAAGAGCAAAACAAAGCTAATTACCTTTATCCAGGACTGCTGTGAGCCTTAGATGTATTTAACCCTCTGTGTGACACTAGCTGATGCCATTCTTTTATATTATTTTGGGCCAGATTCTTTCATCAGTTCTACTCACACAAATTCACCATCATCAGTGTGTTGTGGTTTTTGGTTGGTTTTTTTTTCAACTGGATGTAAATAGGAGTTGAATTTGTAATGTATATTTATTTTAAACAGAACTTTTGTATTTTTCATAGTCCTGATTGAAAGAAAGGGACAAGGCAAGAGGAGAGGAGAGGAGAGGAGAGGAGAGGAGAGGAGAGGGAAAGAAAAAAGAGAAAAAGGAAAAGAAAAGGCTTTGCATGAAGAGATATTCCCTTGCTAAATGATATCAAACAGGCATTAAACAATAGAAATAAGTAATGGACAATACACCGCAGAGGAAATATTTTAGGAAGCACGCCTTAGCTGTGGGGGAAATCATGTCCACAACAAGTCCAGTAGAATAGCTTTGTGGATCTTTCTGCATTTCCAAGCAAAGCTTTACATGAATCATCTGGAACAGGCTCAGCCCCATAATGTATACAAGGGCATTTTACGTATGTATGTAGCACAGTAATTGCAACCTGCAAAAGGTTAGTTTATCCTTCAGAAAGACTATTTTCATGACACTGTTGGGTAAGAATTTACCATATGGCTGCAAGCTTGACCTTTTACTTTTTTTTTTCTTTTTTTCTTTTAAATCAATAATCCAGGCAACTTGCAACTTTTTTTTCTAAACTTACTTTTGTGAGTGCAGAGTGTGGTGGGCTGAGAAATTAGGGACATTCCGAACAATCCCTGCACAGATGGTCAGATGCAACATAAGGTGAGAATCAGAAAAGCTGCCACTTAGCTACCCTCTCAAAGTTAAGAATAAGCACCTGGTAAGCATGTACAAGATACTAAACAGGCTGTGGAGTTTTGGGAGAAGAGCTACTGGGTTCTCTTAGCCTTCTTTTTTTTAGCAATAGCATATGGATGCCAGGAGGCCTTCACGTGGGGCAGGGAAAACTGAAAGTAAATTAAAAACAGAAGTGGAATAAACTTCAGAAGAATTAAAAACTGCCAACACAGCCTGATGTCTAAAGTCGATAATGGATTTGTATTTCCTCCAGTCTTCTGAATTCTTTATCACTACATTTCCCTGTAAATTATTAGGGTTGCATTTGGCATGTGGGAACTTCTATAGCTTGTATCCCAATGAATTACAAAGGGATCTGCAAGCAGAAAAATATATTACCTCTTTTTAGGATTTAATATGTTGACTGCCCTCTAAAAATGCAGTCTCTATCAGCACAAATTTCATACATAACGTCATCTGTTTGACACATAATTGACTTAATTTAATAATGCATGACAATATTTGATTTGGGATTCTGGTTCATCCAAAGACATTGAAAAAGTGAACACACTTACCCAGCAAATAAGAGCTCCTTTTAAAAAAAAAAAATAGAAGCTTATCACTAGTTTGTGTGTTTAAAGAAACCACCCCCCTTTAAAGTAAAGCCTCTCTTTTATTTGTTTTTATTTCCCCCCTGTAACCCATGATTACTAGCAGCAAAAAAATGAGATAAAAAAGTAAAAAAAAAAAATAATCTTTTTTTTTCTAATTCTAACTTGTACGTCCTCCCTATTTTGCTGTATGTTGAGCACATTTTCTCCTGAAATGTTGTCTTGATTGTTTTGGAAATTAACCAACACCTAGTGGGGGGAAAACAGTTTTAATAAACAAGAGAGAAAAATGTCCACCCAATGAAAACAATGTCAAAAGGAACAAAGACCAGTTGTTCTATATGAAATTGTTTAAAATTTGGCTGGACATTGTTTACCTAAATACATGGACAAGACCACACTCCTTTAAAAGGATATTGCTTTATATTAATAACTGTGCTTTGAAAATATGTTCCTTAACTGCTCTCTGATGCACCTATGCCACCTCCCGAAACATTCTTCCTACATGGGAAAATATAGGTACCTATTCTGCAGGTGAAGAAATGAGAGAATGAAGGTCTTAGCCTAATTCCACTTAAGTTTATGAGTCTGTCATTCGTTTGGGATGTTTTTAAAATCCAGAGCTTCAAAAAAGACAAAGGTACATAAAGCAGGACTAAGCAGAGCTGTAATCACTGAATTGAAAAAATACCATTTCTAAAATCTCTATTCAACAACAGCCTTAGTCTGGAAGTAACAAAGTGGTCCTGGCACGTTTTATGACTCTTTCGGAGCTAGGACATACAGGAGCTCCACCTAGACCTAGGAGCTTGGCATTTCTGCAATGAGGTGCAAGACCCTTGATAAATTGTATTCTATGTCCTGGGTGACCAATGCAGATTTCTGAATCCTACTGCACTAGGCAATGCAACCTCTATGTCCTCTATTTTTAAATGTCTTTCTGTGAAGTCATATTCTGAGTTAGAGGAGCAGACTGGATCCACATCTGAATGAACCCAAAATTCATCCCTTCAATTAACTCTATGATTCCCAGTTGTTACTGATAATCATGCTGTGTTTATTTTCAAGGGATATGTTTGACGCTTATAGTGATTGACCTGGTCACTAAGTAAAGATATTTCTTTGACTTTTTTACAGCACAGAAAACCATTCCAGAAAGTAATGCCAAAGACTGGAAATGCTCTCATTAGAAGAAAAATATTATAAAAATTATACCAAAGTATTTTCAATGTAAAGGTAACAATTTTTACAAAAATACAATCAAAATGTTCTCAAACAAGCAAACAAAAAAAATCCAATAAGGTTTTTTGAAAGAAAAAAAAAAACCAACCAAATTTTGTTAAGTGAAATTCTTTTTACAGGAAGGAAAAGCTATTTCTGTAACATTCCAGCTGATCAATGCAAATCTTAGTTATTTCCTACATTTGAAAAAAACAAGTGTAGAAGGAAGGGATAGAATAGCAAACATGAAGAAAACATGAGAAGACATGGCTTTTTTTCAATAGCTGTAGAATAAGTTATCACTCAGAGATGTATGTTATGCATTGGCAAACATGTTGTAACAATGGCTGCTTTGAATTCTGGCTTGCTTTCCCTGTCAACGAAGATCATTTACTGATTTCATTAAGAGTTCTTTGGCTTTCTTTTTGAGTTCTTTCTCATCTGGATGGATCTTCTGATGTCACACAGTATAATTTCTCCTAAGGTAGGATGAAAAGAGGCAGACAAAAACACGGACGGGGAGAATATGTAGGCAAAAGGGAAATCAAAAGAGTAGGGAAATCAGAGCAAGACCCCGTTTTTCTAAGTTATCTAATATTCATGAATAGGGCATTCTCCCTGGTATATGCTGGTTAGATGTTGCAATGAATGAATTTCATTAACAAGATCAGAAACTCACATGAAGGACTGATTGCAACTTGTTGTGTTGCCTTCCTGATAAGAAGTTATCATTTTGATACACTAGCTCTGTTGCCTCTAAAGGTTGAGCCAATTTTAGTCTCCTGGTAATGAGATAAGCTCAACATATGAAAATGATGAGTGGCTAGAGATTGCTTAGTTTGAATGCAAATGTGAGCAGATGCCTTGTTATTTTCAGAGAGTACACTGGATGAAGAACGGAGGATAATAGCACGTCATCCCTTTCTTTATTCTATTCATTGAATAGCCTGTTGTTGAAATACCAGTTTTGGTCCATTGATTTCTGATTGTATCCCCCACTTGTTTACAACTCACCATTTAATGTCATGAGATTATCTTGGTATTGTTTCCTTTTTAGACTAATTTAGTCAAATTTTCACCCTTTTTATAGCAGCTTTCATTGCTACTGGTTATTATTATACCTCATGAACTGTGAAACACTTTCCAATAGCTGGAAAAGGCCTGCAAAAGTCTATTTCCAAAAACTGTAATATGTGGCTCTGGGATGACCTTCGAACACAGTGTTTTCTTCTCCAGTGGAGACAAAGGAATAATTTCTGCAGTCACTTTTCATTTATATTGATTTAGCTAAAAGGGAATTAGGCCCAGAAAATCCAGCTGCTGAAAAGGAAGCAGAGTTAGAGCTGGAATTCACCTCTGTGAATAACATACTGTTCTGTTCAAGCTGGCACAGGTTCTGCATCGATAAGCTCCAGAGAACAGGTACTTTAGAACATTTTACTTCAAGAGTTTAATGTGTCTCTGATCCTTTTTATACATTATGGCTTTTTTTTTCCTTTTTTTTTTCCTTTTCATCTTACTTCTGTTAAGCTCTTGTTTCATTGGGGTACCTTTTCAATTAACTCCCTCAACTTGACAATATATGGTTTTGCAATGCATAACTAGATGCCCACTCTGCCTTTACGGCTGAGACAAGAGGATGAAAATTCTCTTGATCTTTGAGAATTCAGATCAGCGAGGCAGTGGCCTTCACCTACTGTGGCAATATTTCCTTGTCTAGGATGCAATGAGTTTGAAAAATGCAACATTTTGTGAACACCTACACGCAAAGGAATCTCCTTCACCATGAGAAATTTGATGGAGATTACTATTTGCTGAGTTGCTCACAGCATAATTTAATCACAGCAGCATTGCCACAAAACAAGCAGTGAGTATCTCAGTGGCATGACTATATACTAGTCTTTGGGATGATGACAGGGAACTCTTGTATACAGATGAAATCTTCTGCACAGCCTATTTGCCACTACTATTTCCCTTTATTCTTATAGCTATGGAATCTAGAGTTAAACAGACTAAGTTATGGTGTTATCATTCAGCTCCATGATAAGCAGTCTTGATGCAGAAACAGATATTTCACAGAAGACAGAATTAAAGAAATGTGACAGGCTGTTGACAACCGTTGACATTAGATGAGGTCAGCTCTGGTTTTGTCCCCGAGGACAGAGATGCCACCACCTCCCTGAGTAACCTTTTCAGGGCTACACTGCACTCTGGGGATTTTTTTTATTTTTTTTAATAACTAACTCCAGCCTTCAAAGGTGTAATGTTTGGCCAGTGCTTCTTGCTATAGTATCTAATGCTAGTGAAAAAAGTTTGCCTCTGCTCTCTTTGACATTGCCCTTCAAGCACCTGTTGACCTTTACTAGACCTCCCTGTACTCTCCTCTTTACTGAACTAACCCAGCCCAGATGTTCCAGCCTGTCTTCATAATCTGTGAAGCCCCTGATCATCTTGGTAGCTCGCTCTGGTCCCTCTCCCATATTCTGTATCCTTCTTGAACTGTGGGGCCCAAACTGGACACAGTAATCTTTCTAAATGCAGCCGTAACTACCTGTGATCCAATGAGGTAAAACTTTCTCATGTTTTTCCACTATCAGTTCAGCAATAGCAGTGATATTTAACAGTCTCTTGACTCACTGCAACAATCTAGAATTTTACCATTACTGCTAGAGTAGTGCCTACTGTACATGGAGTTTTTAGGATCCTCAAAGACAAGATACATACAGGACTTGTGAAATATTAAGGAGAAATGGGAACAGATAAAGCTCACTGTATGCAATTCGAGGTGAAAAGTACACTAGTGAAGGTAAATTTGTGGGTTTTTTTCAGTATTATTTTGTCCCCACTGCACCACTTAAAGTGTATCAGCAAAGACAAGCAGTTCAGTATGAGACCATGATTCAGTGACAACCTGCTGAAGTTGCTTTTTTCTATGCAGTGATGCTACTGGTTCTTAATCTTGAGTCAGATTTTAAATTTCCTGGTAGTTTAACTTTCAACAAATGACAAGGGATTGCTTAACTTCACTTCAAATTTTGCTGGGTAACTCACCAAAATGCCTGCATGTTAACTTTTTAAACACTGGTTTGTGAGGAATAAAACAGGTACATGAGAACTATCATTAGCTTTCTGATTCTGTATTTTTGCCCTGACTAGCTCGATGTGCCTGCAACAGACTAGAAGGGGAATAAAAATTTCATAGTGAAGCTTATGCGGCACCCTTCTGGTATCACTCATGGCAAAAATTAAATCAGAGCCTATTACACTGCATTTTGAATAATACAATCATCGGATGTTCAAATTCTTTTTAACTGCCTGTTTAGTTTAATCTATTACAACTCTTCACATATGGAGCTTTGAAATGGAACATGAGAAAAATGCTATTAATGGAAACAATAAATAGATGAGAGGTGCGACTGAAAATTAAATTAAACATTTAGGAACATAAAAATACAAGTTCATGAAATGAATCAAGTATGTGCTGAGTGTGACCTAGTCAGAGTCTTGAGGCACAAATCCAAGTATCACCAGAAACTCAATGCGATATCTCGATTCAGGCTTAAACTTCAGAAAACTGAAAACTTGTCATTTTGTAGGATGATAAAATGCTTCAGGGGGGAAAAAACAACCACAAAACAAAACAACAAAAAAACCCAACAAAAAACCCCAAACCTATTGTTAACAGTTAATAAATGATGTATCTGCCTGTACGTATGCTATTTGCATCTGTATCTATACAAAACATACTGAAGCATTTAAACATAATCTTCAACTGAAGCATGTAAGCAACTCCTCTACAGACAGATCTTCCATCTGAGAATTTTGTGGCATTCTAAGTGATTTGTCCAAAGCAAAATAGCAGCATAAAATGTGACCATCCCAGCCATTCCTTCATATTATTGAGGTCTAATGCTAGGAAAAGTTATTCCAAACATATAATGGCTTCACTGAGAAATGCCATTTTGGGTTATGCTTGCAGGGGAAAAAAAAAAAAGTTTGCTTTTTTGCCTTTAAAAGAAATCTTTATGTGTGTGTGTCTGTGTAGTAATGTTTCAAACCCAAATTCAGCAAAATAGTATATGATAGGTGTCCTAGATTAGACCAAAAGCCTATTTAGCCCAGTGCTTTGTCTCTGACACCTATCAGCAGTAGGTTTTAAGGAAAAGGTTATCGGAAACAGAGCAAATATACTTCCCTTCTGTTCCTTCCTGATTTCTGTGAGTCAATATTATAAGAATATCCTGAACTTGAGGTTGTAATTATAAGCCCACCACAGGGCTTTCTTCCAGGACTTGTCTTACTGCCCCGTTCTTGGCTTACGTCTTCTTCATAATGCCGTGAAAAAAATGAAAAGCAGCTTTTTCATTCCACTGGTGATTTTATAGATCTCAGTCATATCCTCTTTTTTTAGCCTCTCCTTGGTAGCTGTCCCACTGTTCTGACTACCCTCACAGCCCTTTTTGGGTCCCAAAAAGTACCAGCAAGAAACAAATAGTCTATCTTTTTTTTTTTGAAAATCCAGCGATGTCCCACAGCCTGTTAACAGAAGAAAGGTCTGTCAGACAGACAATTCCTTCAGCTGGCCAGCCCCCGCTCCCTGCCTATGGTACACACACACTGCCAGTGTTTTCAGAAGTGATTTATTAGCCAAAAGCTCCAAAAGAAATTAGAGCCACCCCTTCTGCAAACACTTTCCAAGCTGTGCCTGTCCCCAAGACACGCAATTTGAAAGGCCAACACAGAGAAAGGGAAAAGGGAACTGGAAGATCTGGAAGGGAGAAGAACAGATTGGCCTGGGATTGCACCAGCAGAAGAGCGTGCAGCATTCGCCCTGCAACTGTTCCAGAGATTCATACTACGGCAGAGTCACATCTTTCATCTCGTTCTCTGTTGTCTTTCTGATAATCTCAACATTCTATTTGTTCTTTAAATTGCTATTCAGTATTAAGCTGATATTTAGAAAACTATCCACAATGAGTCCAAAATTTCCTTGTGGAATACTGATAGCTAATTTAGAGCCAATGACTTTGTGTGTGTAATTAGAATGCATTTGGTATTTTTCCCCCTTGAAAATTATTTTGTATTTATCGACAATGAATTTCATTTACCATTTTATTTTCATGAGAGCCTTCTGTAGTCTTTTACAGTCAATTTTAGTTTTAAATACGTGAATAATTTTTTATTACTAGCAAAGCTTGACATCTCATTATTCATTCTGTTTCCCAATAATTTATGAATATGTTTAACAGCAGAAAACCCGTGTACTAAAATACTATTTCTATTCTCCATTATAGCTTCCATTAATGAGTGGTAATAGCCAACTCAGAGCCATCTTTCCTATGTAAAATTAGGATTCTTTTTTTCCACAGTGTGCACCATATTACATTCATCAGCACTGAACTTCCCTTGCTTTTATAGTGTTCAGCCACACAATACTGTACTTTGCAATTCTTCAGTCAACTTTCATCTTTGCTGCTGTAAATAACGCAGTATTCATTAGCGAGCTGCGTCATTTGCTCTTCACCCTCTCTGCAGGTCAGTTCTGAACATGAACATGTTGAAGAGCGCAGGCCATGGCATGGGTCACCGTGGCACTCCAGGGTTTGACTTCAGTGAAAACGCATCATTTACCCCCACTCTGCATTTCCAGTGTTTACCCAGTTATTTATCATTATGAAGACCTTCCCTCTTATCTCATGGCAGATTATTTTCTGTCTTATCCCTCTGGTGAAGGATATTTTTTAAAGCCTTTGGAAACTATATAAAGTAGATCTCCCTGTTCCACATAGTTGTTGCCTCCAGGACACTGAACTTTTAGCTGCTGCTTTTAATAACCATTCCAGCTTTGATGCGGTTTTCTTTTTCAAAATTAAATATTACTGTGGAAGATTCTGATGGGACCTTTTAATCCTTCAAGAATAATAAAATTTATTTAATTTACTATTACAAACAGGCTCTTCTGAATCCGGCTGCATGTACAGCTCAGGCCTAAATTAAGAGCTGTTTCTTTTCTTGTGAACTTTTTAATTAGGAATGTCAATAAGCAATCGTGTATGTTACCTAATCACTTCCTACATCATTCCTTACCAGGATATTACCCAGTTCACATGGAGGTAACCGGAGTCTCCCTTTATTGTTTTACTTTCGCTTTTAGCTGTTACATTTTATATTAAAATTTCATGTGTATTGCAGCCTTCTTGACTGACTAGTTGATAGCACAGTACAATTAATACTCTGCCTAGTCAAGGCTTCATTTTAACTATGGGAATACTCTGTTGCTTGAACTTACAGTTAAAGTATTTACCTTGTTTCACTTCTTTAACGTCCAGTGTCACTCCTCTATATAATACCTTGTCTCTCATTTCTGTATTGTGTCTTTCTATAACAGTATTTTGCTGATTCCTCTCCTATATCTGAGATGCCTGTTATGTCATATCTCTTATATAATTATAAATTCTACTTCATTATTTTTTATCTGACTTCGCATAGAAGTAGGCAATCAGTTGAGCTTGAGCTCTGTGCTTCCCTTGCAATTCTCTGCTGAAATGGGACTCTGGTGAGTGGCGGCACTTGTGACCCCATGGGGGGGGACCCACACTGGAGCAGTCTGTGCCTGAAGGACTGCAGCCTATGGAAGGGACCCACGCTGGAGAAGTTCGTGGAGAACTCGTCTCCTGCAGGAGACACCCTACAGCGGAGCAGGGGCAGAGTGAGGAGTCCTCCTCCCCCTGAGGAGGAAGGAGCAACAGAGACAACGTGTGATGAACTGACTGCAACCCCCATTCCGTGTCCCCCTGTGCCGCTGGAGGGGAGGAGGTAGAGAATTTGGGAGTAAAGTTGAGCCTGGGAAGAAGGGAGGGGTGTGGGCAAGGTGTTTTAAGATTTGGTTTTATTTCTCATTACCCTACTCTGATTTGCTTGGCAATAAATTAATTTAGTTCCCCCTTCAAGTCTGTTTTGCCCATGACAGTAATTAGTGAATGATCTCTCCTTGTCCTTATCTCGACCCACAAGTCTTTCGTTATATTTTCTTCCCCCTGTCCAGCTGAGAATGGGAGTGATAGAGGAGCTTTGGTGGGCACCTGGCATCTAGCCAGGGTCAACCTACCACAAAAAGAAATCCATATTTGATGTACAGAAAAGAGCACATATGAAGGACAAATACATTTTGAAAACCACATTTCATTCTATCCTGACAGGAAATTTCCTTCTGTTTCCTCTTTCTCCTTCCTACAACATAATATAAAGAATGCAGAGAATTCTCCCTACTCAAAAATAAATTTAGAAGATTCATAAAAACCCCAACTCTAAAGTAAGAATATTATTTTTGTCTATTTTTCATAATTAAAGTTGCTGTAAAAATAATTTTAGTGATTTTAAACCAGTTGTATTCCTAAAACATGAAGAGATGTATTACTGTTAGTGTATAGACTCAATTCCATTTTGAGGAATTAATAAATTTTTTGTTTCAAAAGCTGTTTAAATCAAGTGAGTCTAGGAATTTCTCAGTTACAGAGAATAACATCTGAACTTAGTGCATGCCCATCCCAAGTGAGAGCTTTAGCCACAGGAGCATCATAAAGTTAGCATCATCTCCTTAGCCCCTCATGCAGTGTTTTTTCTTCATGTAGTTTTTTAAAAGTACTTATTAGATCAGTGAGATAATTACTCTACGTCTTAATGTCTATGACATTCACTTGCAGGGTGCTTCCTGCTCCAATATTTAGATAATTTGTACAGAAAGAATTCCGAGGAAAAATTACTACAAAAAAACCACTTTTGCTTGTTTGTACTGACGGATAGTTGTTTGTGCATTCTGCTGCACAGCAAGTGTTCCAGGCAGAAAGGTTTTTAGATGTGTGTTCAGGTTTTCTATATCATTGGGAAGGTTTAGTGACTGGGCTGCTAGATAGGGAGTCACCTCAGTCAGTTGTGTAAGTCCAGGCTTTATTCTTTCATCCTTCCTTCTAAGTGCCTGAAAAGCAAATGGTTCAACAAAGTGATTCAGGTAGTTGAAACATATTGTCTTTTCATTTCAGGTGAATCCTCTGGATGAAACTGGCCCAAACCTGAAAAAGTCCTTTCTTTCTCAACAGTGAATGTTCAATGATAAAATATTCATCCAGTTCCAGTAAGAGAGCACTAAGTAAGCATAATTGCTTTGCTCTGCTGACCTCTTTTTCCATGGGCCCCGAAGTATAGATCTACTTATGCACTTTATCAGGGATTCCCTGGGCTGGACTGGATTGAACTGAGTTGGGCTGTCTTATAACAGCCTTTAGAGTCCTCAGAGCCACAAAGCAAAGCCTTGGCAGCCCTGGGCTGAATTATCATTTCCTCATCAGTTCGATGGGCCTGGTGGAAGGATGACCTGCAGTTTCTTTGCTCTGCCTTTAGGCACCCCATCTGTGACTTGGCTTGTGGTACACACCTCCATATTTATTAGGAGGTATCAGCAGTCCTAGGGGAAAAGGAGAATACATCATGGAGTATCTTCTGTCATCTTTTCCAGAGAAGACAGAACAAAATTCATCATTCTTTTCAGGCATCAATTTCCAGGCCATGTGATTGTCCATATTCAGTAATTTAAGAAGTGGCTCTCTTTAGTTAGCATGAATTACTGGTACACACATCAGTAGATCAGTCAGTAAAAATCTGAAGTGTGAACACAACCTATACAAGTTGAAAGAGAGATGTAATTAAAATTTCAACTCAGGCTTTGGCTTTTATTAAAATTAATCTTTGGAAATTCCGCCAGCAAAGTTTGGGTCTGCAAAAGTCTTTCTGCATGCAGAGATGATAAACAGGTGAAACTGAAAATTAAGGTACATCAAGATATTTTTTTTTTTCCTGAGATACTCATGGAAAAGAGAAAAGACAACATTTTCTTCAGTGAGGCCACTATTTTCTCTACAGCTGTCTATTTATAAAAATCATTAAATTGTCAGAGTAATCAAAGGATTTCAGAACTAACACTGTCAGTTTTGTGGACTATGAAGAGACACTGTCAAAAAGGTCTGGATGGAGGAACTTTGTATGCTGGCAAAAAAGTACTTGTGAGATTTATGGATTACAAAGAGAGCATGTAAAAGCATAATCATACTTACTGTTTCTCTTTTATACCCAGCCAAAGCCACTAAGAATGTAATCTCATTAGGTTTAAATTGACTACACATTGCTTTGGCAATATTCGTAAAACTCTATGGTTTGGTGATTAAGGGAATGGAAGAAGTGGGTTAATAAACTCTCTAGTTTCAGTTGAATATAATTTTAATTATAAGACAATAGAAATACTTTTAGGAAAAGAAATATTTAAATACCCACATAAGGTAGTACAGCACTGAGTATTTGACATTGATTTCACATCTAATACAACCATACTCGTGAGATTCTGTAATTCATTTGTCCTGTTTAGTGAGATAGATACTACATGACCCTTGTAAGAGCCAGGAAGAAATTGATGATGAACACCATAGTATGGGCTTAATGGGATAACAGAAAGAAAATGGAGATTAAACAAAATAAAATGAAATGCTTTCTATCTTTTCTTAGTATTTGGAAGTAATGATGGAACCACAGAAAAATTCCTTAGCAGATGGTAAGTCATCTTAATCAAGCAAATTAATGGATCATGCATTAAAAAAAATAAAGTGGTGGGTTATTTGACACACACTGTAATTACATTGGACATATTGCTTTCAATAAACGTTAAAGGACAAATTAACATTACAGTCGTGCCAACTATGTTTCTAAATCTGCTATTCAAGCTTATAATTAAAATCCTAAATTATTACTGCAGCAAATTAACACTTTTAATAGGATTCAAACATTGTGATCATCAGCATTTGCTCCCCCCCCCCCCCCCCCCCCCAAAAAAAAGACTAAAAAAATGCAAATCTAAACAATACAACACCTTGGTAAATAATAAAAGGCAAGATGGGATGGAATTTTATCCTGAACACACAGTTTATTCCAAAACTGCAGCCTTTGAAAAATAGTATGGCACTATGGTGGAGTTGTTCTTTATATTAGAGTAAAATGTAAAATTATGGGTAGTAAAGAAATAATTATTTTTTAGTCTTTACACTATAAAAGATTTCCTAGCACAAACAAGTACTATCTTAAGTTAATCCCATGTATTTATTTTTTTGAGGATCAGGTCTGAAAAACTGAACACAAAGAGAATCTCTCTGTGGAATTCCAAGAGAAATGAATTGGATCATGTTTGTTTATTAATTCCAAGCCACTATGTCTTTCTCCTTCAACCTGGACACCTTCCCATCCCTTCCTGTGATTATTTCTGTCTTATCTTTATCTTCACCTATATATCTGAAACTTGAGTTCTTTTTTTTTTTTTTTTTTTTTTTTTCTCTAGATGAAAAGGAAGAGCCAAAGGAAATTGAAATTATAGCAGTATTTAAAACACTCACTGAAAGAATCAAAGATTTTTTAGAAGACACAATTTCCAACATTGTGATATCTGACAATTTTCTCATCCAGCTCGGCACCTTTAGCTGTCTAAACCAGGATTTAAGCACATTATAACCCTGATAATTAACCTAAAACAAGTTCTGTTTTTATCTAGTCAAACTCCCTGAGCTTAGTTGCAGTATCAACTTCCTCTGCTCCTGTTTTTCCTCAAAAAAGTTAAACTGAAAGTGTCGTATGAGTATTTAACTGTCTATTTGTACTTGTTTGATCTACCCCACTAATTCCAAGTTCCAGTCTATTTCCTGTGAAGAATTTAAACATGAAACCATACTATAATGAGTTTTGTTTTCCAACAACTATCCTGTTAACGTCCCTACAGATACTCAACATTTCCTAAAATAAACTGATATTTTGTATGAAAGCTTCAGTGGCTTGAAGAAATCTCATGGAAAAGATTAGTAGGTTTTCGTGTTATGTGGCACTTCTGCTTACTGAAATGGGCTTGGTGATACATGACAGATATTTTTGGAAGCGCAAACATAACTAGTGCAACTCTCACTTAAAATAAGAAATAATCTGGTTATTATTTTTAATCCAGCAACCATTTTGAAGAGTTAATTCTCCTCCCTCTCCATCCCTACATACTAAATTTTCATATCAGTTAAGTCATGTGAGCCAGGCAGTGATATAGGAGGGTCACTTCTGATTTCTGTCCTTACAGGAATGCTCCAATCCTGTCCTTTAACCAAATAGTGAGATATTGTAATATTCAAATGCTTTTGAGTAATGCTTAATTTCAA
Source organism: Astur gentilis (assembly GCF_929443795.1). Lineage (NCBI taxonomy): Eukaryota > Metazoa > Chordata > Aves > Accipitriformes > Accipitridae > Astur > Astur gentilis. Next base: position 2,482,889 of record NC_064892.1, read on the forward strand.
AAGCCTTCTAAAACCAATTTTCAATGCTTTGAAAAAGCTCTTTCAACTTGCTCTGTATGTGCTATACTTAAACATATATACTCTTACTCCCAGAAGTTAGTAGATATCAATTTATAGATATACTTTAATCATTGCAGAATTGGCACCTTACTCTATTCTCTCTTAATAAACATGTGCTCTAATAGGAATAATCCAAAATGCACCATTTTACCATGTAATCAATGCTATCAAGTATTTTTCATTGTGAGGACCAATATCCTGTCTTATTTACAATGAACTAGGAGTAATTTCTAGTCTCTTCCCAGCTTTTTAAGAAATAATTTTAACATCTTCACTTGAATCATTTGTTCTATCTTCAGCCTTAAAGGAGATACTTCCATTTCCATAGTTCAAACTGTTGTAGCACCATATTTAGATTCTTATACTTGTGCTATAATTAAATAGTCATTATCTTCTATTGCAATAATTATATCCCATATAAAGCAGGTACTGCACAGTTTTAACTATGTATAACCCATCTCATTTCAGCATACTATTACAGGGATTTTTATGGCATTCTTAATGATATATTTTAACAGATCATCGTACCTAATTTACAATAATAAATTTATTTCCTGAATAGTAGTGTGACCCCATAAATGCCCTATAGTAGACCTTTGTTTTTAATATATTCATTCAACAATTTCAGTTACCTGCAATGACTAGTTTCTAGTAGATAGTTTGGTATAAACAATGAAGAAAACTTTTATCAGAAGACTGATTATGTCAGACATTTACTCCATTCATATGTAAAATATTATCTAGAGGAGTTTAAGTTTCAGTACAGTATGAAAGTAAATAGTTTATTAAGAATATTCCTAAACTAAAAAAAACACAATACAAAACAAAACAAAAACAAACAAACAAACAAAAAACCCAAACAAACAAAAAAAGAAAACCCCCAAAATAAGTTGCCTGTAATATTTAGGGAAGCCTTTAATTCTGCCTAAATTAATCTATTCTCTAAAACAATTTAGTCAGAAGACAAGTTTTCTGTTATATTTCTTGTACACCAAACACTCTTCATGTACCCACCGAACCAGAAAAGAGAGCAGATATAAGAGAACAGAAAAGTCACAGGCTCAGACTGAAGATTTTCCTTCACCAAGTGCTCTAATTTGATGCTTTGTCTGTTATCAAGCCCTGAATTTTCATGAAACTTTAGGATTTAATTGGCTTTGACAAGTTTATTCTTTTTCTGTATATTTACCCTTTTGTCACTCTGCACTGGAGATGGGTTCAGTTTTCAGGGGAGAACTGACAGGTAGGTAATCAGGAAAACTTTGCCTTTTCATAATCTCATATTCTTAGGAAACCAAATTAAAATGCTTTTTGATGCTTAGTAAAGGAACATTTTGTTCAGTAAGACTCACTGAGTCTAGGTTCCCAGACACCAAACCGCAACTAAATGAAAGGAAATCTATTGCAAAGACTGATATTCAGCATCCCTTTTAGACCCCAGTTTAAGCTCGTAAAACTTAATGCTTGTCATGATCAAATAACTTTCTTAATTATGATTGTCCCATTTCCTCTCAAATATTACAGCTGCTTATTAACTCAGAAACAACCAAAAAAAAAAAAAAAAAGTATATTTCCTCATCTACTGGACTGTGGAGGTTAATTATTTCTCCTAAATCTTATTCTAGCCTTCTTGACCTTCTCTTTCATCAGCTTTCCTTAACCTTCTCTTCAACTAAGCAAAGATATGGCTTTATTCTGTAGACACATCTTCATGGAAATCAATTGCACTGTGTTTTTTCTACTGAGTTCACAAAATGATTAAATAATGAGCAGATCGCCTAAAGCTGCAAATTTAATTTGTTTGCTTTGGTTTTGGGTTCCCCCCCTGCCATTTTCCTCGGTTAGTATGTGACATCTGGAATCTGAAAATAAAGCTTCTAGATGTACAGATTTTGCCTGAACTGATCTGTGCACAAGTGTTATACCCATTCCAGGCTGTTGGTTCCTTGATTAGCAGGATTAAGGACCTGGTTTAAGCATGTCATGGACAAGATACGAGAATTATTTTCCCATGAAACCAGGCTAAGTGATACAAATGAAGTGGGCTTTAGTCTTGTAATATGGAGTTGGGACAGGTTCAAGTCAAACATCTGGACTTGTCACATGTGGAAACACCTTTAGGTCTCCTGTTGAGATGTAGCCATAAAGTGCTCTAAAATATCTTTCCAAAATCAAATCTTGAGTATTGCATAGAGTACTCAAATATATGCCCAAATTTTAACATATGACAATTTGTTAAGGCTCACTGTTCTATTAAACAGACACTTAAGTGTTGCTTATTTATATTTTCTATATATTATTCATTTATTCACTCATAAATCAAATACTTTATATGGTCTGTTTTGTTTTAGACCTCAAGCAACAAAGAGTTTAAAAAAGGCACTTGCTTACTTTCATATTTGTCATTCAAGGTTACCTGTATGGAAGTCGGCTGAATGTCTAATGTAAGGCTTGAATTGTATTTCTTTTCTGTCTCCTCCATGCTCAGTCACCATGTTCAGAATAAACAATGCAACCTAAAAATCACATCCAGTAAGCAATAAGGAAAATGACCAGGAATCTAATTTTTACACCATGGTTCAGACTACTGGTCATCATCTGATGAATCAAACATATTTATGATACTGATGCAAGGAGGAATATGCCAAACGATCTTTACTGGTAAAAGGTCTTTGAATAGAATTGTGACTAATAAATAAGACAGTAGATGTTTTAAGAAACTTTTTACTATTTTTTATTTTTAATATATCACATATTTTCTTCCTTTCTTGTTTTTGAATTTTTTTTTTTACTTTTTCCTTCCTCTGGAGTTCGAACATTTTGAAAAGAAGTAAAGTTTTCTGTTGCCTTTCTAAACAACAAAAAGAGATGAGAAGATGAGATATTCCTACACTTTATTTCATTATTACTATGTTTTATACACAATATAAATGTATGTATCTATCAGATTTTTCCAAAACTCAGTGTTGTTGAAATCTTCTAAAAATAAAGGAACCAGTCCTGCATTTGTGGTGTGTACAGAGTACAATATGACAACACAGTGCAGTGCTTCACACTGTCATACTGCATCCAAGCATAATCAGTGTAATCAGCGTAATAAACCATTAAAAACCATTAACTACATTAACTTATTAAAGTTGCATAAAACCTCAACATATAACAGTCCAGTATTCTGTCTTTGGGTTTATTTTCCCTAAATAGCTTGCTTTCACAGGAAGAAAGTAAAATTAGGGATGTTAAAACAACGGAATATAAAAGGCAAATAAGTGCTTTGAACTCTTTAGCCAGAATGTTCCCAAACACCTCCAGTTTGGGCTTCTGAAGTCATTCACAGAACTTCTTATTTGGGTTTTTATTTGTCAATAATTTGTGCACAAACATACTTTTTTTTTCCCTTTAAGAACACAAAAATATTTTGTCATTACTTCTAGGCAAGAATATGAAAATAATAAGTTTTTTCTAAATGTTTTCACTAAGCTTTCAAATAAATTTTCACCTTGATTTCTTCATACATATTTTAGAAGATTTTCCCTGTTCCTGAAATGACTGTGAGACATGAAAACACTTGAGATTTCATTTCACCATCGAGACCTATGCATTGTCTTATATTTCCTACTAATGTGTGGACTTGTGGTGCAAAATACAAAGAAAGATGCAGAGAAATCAAATTTCCTGCTAACTGCACTTTGGTAGATTCAGAAATAAGTTGAATTTCTTCAAGCTTGCAAAGAATTGTCCTGCCTGAGTTGAGTATAACAGAACTATGTAATGCTTCAGTGCTCCTGAGGTGAAAAAGTTTCTCTTATCTGGAAATGTAACCTTAAAACAAATGTGCTCAATAATTTTCTATATAAAAATCATTAAAGGACCAAAGACATCCTGTGCTGACAAGCATTAGCAGCAAATATCAAACCTAAAAAGGGAAAGTGATTTCAGAAATGCAGCTCTCCAGGACGCTCTTTGATTCAATTTTATTGAACAGGCTTTATATCAACCTAGTATGACTTTATTTTCTGTATATATCAGCAGATTGACAAAGGTAGATATGTGCCAAAGCTAGAATAAATTTTCTCCAGAAAAAGGCCTATAAACAAAACTTCTGTAATGTTTCACATGCTGATTTTCTTCTTTCTGTGTTCTTATTGTAGGTTCCTTCAATTTCAGAGAGGTGTTCTGCAAGGCTTAAAATTAGCTAACTGACCTATTTTTTGAAAGACAAATCATAATAAAGGTAAAATGTAATATTATTTGTGATGACTTAGTGAAATTATTCTTCACTCAGATGCACTGTGGTTTAGATAGGAAGCAATAAAAACCCATAGATATAATGCAATAATATGAACCCAATCTTCCATCTATCTACTTAATTGCTAAACACTTGAAGTCCCTTGTTTAAAATCTGTCATGTCTTACACATTTAAAATACCATGTTTATTTGTCCCACTATCTGCCTTCCAGGCTTGGGGTAGTCAAGTCTCTTTATAATCTTATTCATATAAACCAAAATATTTATTTCCACTTTCAAATATATTTCCAGAATGGCTGCAACTCTTTTCCCCTATGGTACACTTGAAAATTCATGACCTTTTCCATAAAATCAAATAAGCTATTCCTACAGCATGGGACAGTTAGAAAGGTTTTCAAATAGGGGCCCCAAATTAATAAATGTTGAGCTGTGCATTTTTTGTTGCCTACAAATATTTTAATAAGCAAAGATAAAGTTCAAGTCTTTGCCCACAAAGCGTTAGCGGCGCCTTACAGAAAACTGGCGTTATGAGGTTATTCAGAGTTCAACATGGGGTTACTCTATTGTCATTAAAAAAAACCCAAACAGTTTCTTTTTCCCCTTAGGAAAATTTGATGTGTGTCACATACATGAAGAGTGCAGTTGAGATTTTAGATAATGTGAAAAGTATAGGATATTCAGGTAAATCGATTCAGAGGTAGGTTTTGTCAGTTATACTTTGCAAGATAAAACACGCCTTTCTTCATGCTAGACTGCTTTATGATTTGTAAAACATCACTTTTAACTGTGTCTGCTCTAGAAATGGAACTGTCTCTAGTGAGTCACATGTAGTACAATACAAGTCTAGCCACTAATATTACTTTTTTCACTATACGTCTACAGTCATAAATGAATTAAGGTAAATGAACTAGTAATATATTTGAATTTGCATAAAATCTTCGCCTTGTTATTAAAAAAAAAAAGGATTTTTTTTTTCCCCTAAAAGCTGCAACAGATGGAAAGAGCAAGTGTTGATATGAGACACTGAAAGAAGTCATGCTGGAACTGACAAAGAAGAACTACTTGAATTTTCAGCCCCAAGCCATTTGCATATTCAACTCTTCCTGGTGGAAGTCAGGAGCACCTAAGCAATACTGAGCAGAGTCCCGAATTACTTGGTTTTAGGCTCTGTTCTGCAGAGCAGTGCCTGTACCACCTCTGGATTTTCAGTTCTTTGCAGACTCCAGGCTGCTCACAGTAACACAGCGAGCAAGTCAAATATTTTAATTAAAAATAATAACTGTAACTGCTTATAAGCGGCCTGAAATAACAACCAATGTCATTAAGCAGTGACGCATACACCGCAATTATCTTACATTGAAATGGATCATTTAAGATATAGCTGTAGCTCTCACTAAGTAATTTCTAAAAATCACCAATTAAAATGTCTATATTAGATTTCTTTGATTATAACTGGCAAATATTTCTCCTTTTGCACTTCAGCATCACAATTGTATTTACTCTGATTACTTCAACTGTTTAATCTTCCCTCAGCACACATAAAAAGTTCACTAACTCAGCCCAGCTGCTTTCTGCTTGTATCTTCAGTGCAGTTTTCTCCCACAACTCTTGTTCACACTGTCCTGCTCAATATGCATAGACTTTCCCATTTTGAAGTTTCAAGAAACAGAAAGTCCATGGATTCAAGGACTGCACATGAATGAATTCATATAGTAATCATACACCATCATGAAGTCTTTTATCTGAGACACATTCATCCTGACTAATATAGGCAGCTAATGACAGCCACTAAAGGAGGCAACTTCTCTCACTTTTCAGGGAAGAGACACAGACCATTACAAAGAAAAGAGTAGACCTTGTGTGGGCTGAATCATCTGGTTAAAAACCTCCCTTTCTTTCTCTCTGTCTCTCCATGGGGTAAAAAACTGGCTGAATGGACTTAAATCCAGTTGGCAGCCAGTCACAAGTGGTGTTCTCCAGGGCTCAGTACTGGGGCCAGTTCTGTTTAGTATCTTTATCCACGGTCTGGATGAGCAGGGGATGGATGGGCACCCTCAGCAAGTTTGCAGATGACACCAAGCTGGGAGGGAGTGTTGATCTGCTGGAGGGTAGGAAGGCTCTACAGAGGGATCTGGACAGGCTGGATTGGTGGGCCGAGGCCAATTGTATGAGGTTCAACAAGGCCGAGTGCCAGGACCTACACTTGGGTCACAACAACCCCACGCAGCGCTACAGGCTTGGGGAAGAGCGGCTGGAAAGCTGCCCGGTGGAAAAGGACCTGGGGGTGCTGGTCGACAGCCGGCTGAATATGAGCCAGCAGCGTGCCCAGGTGGCCAAGAAGGCCAACGGCATCCTGGCCTGTATCGGAAATGGTGTGGCCAGCAGGAGCAGGGAGGTGATCGTCCCCCGGTACTGGGCACTGGTGAGGCCGCACCTCGAGTCCTGTGTTCAGTTTTGGGCCCCTCACGACAAGACGGACATGGAGGTGCTGGAGCATGTCCAGAGAAAGGCAACGAAGCTGGTGAGGGGCCTGGAGCACAAGTCCTGTGAGGAGCGGCTGAGGGAACAGGGGTTGTTCAGCCTGGAGAAGAGGAGGCTGAGGGGAGACCTGATCGCTCTCTACAACTGCCTGAAAGGAGGTTGTGGTGAGGTGGGGGTCAGTCTCTTTTCCCAAGTAACAAGAGGAAACGGTCTCAAGTTGTGCCAGGGGAGGTTTAGATTAGATATCAGGAAAAATTTCTTCCCTGGAAGGGTTGTCAAGCACTGGAACAGGCTGCCCAGGGAAGTGGTTGAGTCACCATCCCTGGAGGTATTTAAAAGATGGGGCACTTAGGGACATGGTTTAGTGATGGACTTAGTGTTAGGTTTACAGTTGGACTTGATGATCCTAAAGGTCTTTTCCAACCTAAATGATTCTGTGATTCTAAGAACATACCCAGATAGGGTAGGATGATGGTGGGCATTTGGGCTCCATACCCTTACTGGGTTTCAGAAGCTCATTAGTTTTCTCTGAAGCAGAATTTCACCATCCTTTTGGACCGACAGACTGCTGTCAGTGCTTGGAAGTTGTCATGGATCATACTTCAGAGCAACTAATGCACTTTTATGTTTCTGAAAGCCGTTATTCTAAAGGATAGGAAGAACTATTTTGAGAACTCCCTCAGTGCTTCCAATGTTCATCCAGCATCAGGAACTGTCAAGTAGTGAAAGGCTCCCCAGCGAAATCTAAGGATACTCTATAATATTCACATCTATAGGCATTCTGGAGAAGGCTGAAGTGCATTTGCATATATTTCCTATGCAACTTAACAGAAACTAAGTTGTTTCCTTTTCTGGACTATATTTGAAAATTACGTTACAATTGTTACTTAAAGGAATAACAATAAGAAAAACTTTCTGTAAATGGTATAGATTTTTTTTTTTTTTTTTATTGACAATATTTTCTATCAAGTTCTATTGGTTTAGTGTCCATTAATTCTGTTATGTTTTTTTCTTTAGGGGGTAGGGGAGGTTGTCTGGTGGGGTTTTTTTTTCCTGTTAGTATGCTGCCCAAGACACAAGGGAAAAATCTAATGGGAACCACTATGTATAGTTTTCGTTCATTCGTCATATACATATTTTTTGCTTTCTACCCTTTAAAGTATTTGTGCAGTTCAGATAAAGATTAGGCATGATTAATGAAACCATAAAAACAGCTCTTACAAACCAGCCAATACTAGTGACTAGAAAATGAAAAGTCCTATGATAAATAAAACCATACCCCATGGTTTTGAATACTTTGAGTCTCCAAGAAAAAGCTCAGATACAGCAGATGTATCCTGAAGAACCTGCATGTTTTCTCCACAGCTAGAGATTGCACTTATATCAGCTAAGTGGTAAAATAAAGAGTGTTTTGCATGTTGGGATGCCAGAGAAATGCAGGCAATTCAACTCGTTATGAACTGTAGCCAAGATAAATATTTTCTGGACTTTTTTTGTGCTCCATATTCTGCAACTCTATCTGTTTCTCCAGTACCTCTGATGAGGAGTTTGGCTTTGAAAATTTGAAATGGAAAAGGAAAAAACCATCTGCATGTGCCTCCAGGGTTGTGTTGTGAAAAACAAGGAATAGCAATAGGCTATAGCTTTATTTCAAAATCCAGGCTAAGAAGAAATCATGTGAATTGTACTTTTGTGAAGTCTTGCCTGTGAGGCCCAGAACTTGCCTAAGGACTGATTATCTTTCTACCTCTTTTTACCTGTGGTTAGGAAGAGCGTTCCACATACAGTTTGAAAAGCAGGCAGCAGCCAAAAATCACTTAAACACACTAATGATAAATTTAAAAGTGACTGGATCTAGACATGAATTCAAAGATTTTGAAATAATGTTTTTCAAATCATAGTCAAGCGTAGGATATGATAACAATACCATAGAACAGCTAAAAGCCTATATGAAAAGTTTTCAGAGGATGAACAGAGTAGTTCCAAGGTGAGAAATGGAGACTTTCATTTCCAATGTTCTCAAACCAGTGCTTTGGGAAAAGAAGTGATAATGTGTCTGAGGGCCCAGATCCTCAAGGGCAGATGGTCACTTTGCTATCTGGAAATCAAAGGACATGAATGGCTGAATATCTTGGAGGTGTTGCAGGACCAAAAGTAAAACCATGATATCACTTGGTTATACTTATTTAGCTCTAGTTACTTGGGGAGAGCTACCATGGAGTGAGAATAAGTAAAGCACATCTGCCAGGATCCTAGCATCTGAAAAATAGAAGAGAGGTTATTTTCTTAAGCATCTTCCACATCAATTACCTAATGGCAATACAAAGTTCTCCAGAGAGATTAAGAATTAGACTGGGGAAGAAACAAAGTACTTTCTTCTAACATATCTTCCTCCTCCACAGATCATAGCCTAAAACCACTTAGCTCAAAAATCAGCATAAAACAGCTCTCAGGAAAGTTGCCTGATAAAATATTGGATCTACGCCCCTCCCCTCCATTAAGGTTTCTAGTCTCTGTATTGATGTAAATTCATGTATGCCTGATTTTAATAACCCAAAATTCAGAAAATATACAAAGGAGACCTAGAGTACTGAAATGATAGGGAGCTCCTCATCTCCATGCACCTTGACCTGCTGAACGAAAGCTGACAGCCAGTCAGCTGCAAACATTCAGCTGCATTTCCCTGTAAAATACAGAAGCAATGAGTATTGGGTCCATCGACAGACCATACTAAGTTGGCTGTCATTTGGCCCATTTCCCACTGCAGACTCTAAACATTATTCACCCTGGAGGCTTTCAGGATCTGTCTGATATTTTTCTTTGTATCCCAGTATAGTGGATGTTTCAGAAAGGATTATTTTAACTTGATAATCTGAATAGTGATCTAATAGGGGACAGCTGTAGCATCTGAGTCCCAGGGCTATTTATTGTCAATTAGTATGAATCTTAAACATATTCGCTTCATTCTTTACTTGACCTGTCCTTAAATAAAGGACAACACTCTGCAGGGGTGGGGAAATGAGTCTATGGCAAGGACCAGTGAAATGAACCTAAACAAAAAGACCGTGAAGAAACTTCAAGATTAATTAGTGAAAGACTAAGGATAATGAATCTTTGTGATGTGAAGACAATTTATAATAAAACCAACATTTGATCATATAAGGTGCCCTGAGGGAGATTACAGCAGAAATTCAAACTGTCAGACTTTACTCATGCATTACAGTTATAACTGTATTTCTCTATAAGCCGGTCTGGGGATTTTTTTCTTTTTATTTTTGGGGTTTTTTTTTTTCTTTTTTTAAAGAAACCTTATGCTTCCAGAAAGTAGAGTCTTAAAAGCCATCTGTGGGAACATCAGCTATGAGATGAGAAACTCAATATCCCATAGTGTGGAGCTGGAGTCTCCGTGCACCACTTGGGAACTAAGGATGTGAGAAGACTGGGCAGCACCACTGCAGTGGCAGTGCTTGTGCCTGGACACCACAGAGAGGTATCTGAGACCATAGTTCGGTTTCCATGCTAAGAATACAAAATACTCTCTGTGACTACAGGAACAGAGGAGGAAAATTGCATCTTTGACGTGCAATGTTAAAATAATTTAGTAAGAGAAACTTTGGTGGAGGCCCCCAAGGAATGTGTTCCAAATATCTTATTGCTATGGCTTTGACAACAGCAACAACAACAAAACAAATTGAGAAGTCTTATTATGCTTAAAGATTATTTGAAGTGACATGATATTGAAATATCATATGAAGTCCATTAAATATTGCATGCCAGCAAATAAATACAATCATCCTGGAGAGCGTTTGATTCAAGGATTTGAAATATACCATATTTTAAAAGGAGCAATGACATCACAACATTGATTCCACACATGAATCATCAATATATTGACAAGTGGAAACAGAGGTGGCTCAGCTTGTTGTATTCTCTTGGAGAAGTCTGAAACATAGAAAAAGAAAATGAAGTTGAGGTCAGCCAGAGAATCAGAAAAGGCTTTAGGCATTAGTTTAAGTTACTTATATTTATGATAAGACCAGTATATTCAGACATAATTTCTCTGTAATAAGATGCTCCAAAAGCTTAGTCCAAAAGCACATGAATTTACTCAACACTACATAGACTTTTTATGGGGACAATTACCTGTTGAAGATAAAGTTTACAAAAGCCATGGGAGAAATAAATTACAGTGAATACTGTTTATATTCATATGCTTTTAAAATTATTTGTAAATAAGTGAAAACTTCCTTAATCTTTTGGATTTGAATGTTCTTACGTGCAATGTTAAAATAATTTAGTAAGAGAAACTTTGGTGGAGGCCCCCAAGGAATGTGTTTTACATAGAATTTTTTTAGAATTCAATACTATTGGGAACTATATATAGAGATCTTAATTTGATGAATAAACAAATGCAGAAGTCATGTACACAGTGTTCAGTTATAGTGCTACAGCACAAAGGAAAACAAAATCAAAACCAGAGAATGGAGCCAGTATGAAGCTGAATAAGGAAAATCAAACTTCCAGATTGGCAGGACAATGAACCAGAAAGAAGGATGTCATCTGGGATAAAGTGAATGATCCGCTCTCTTAAAAGAATGCTGATATATCTACTCCTGACACAGATGTGTATACAATTTCCTGGAATTTAAATTGCACATAATATGAAAATGTTACTACTCTGAACACTAAGACATATAGTTTATTAATGAAGATTTTGGGGGAAAAAATGTAATCAAAAGTTTAATATTGAACATTTTTTTTTTTAAAAAAAGCCCCTTTCACACACATTTTGAAAAAAAACTTTATTGCATGATCATATGCTATTTTTCACTCTCTTGTGGGAATCAATCAGACCCACATCCTAGAGATTTCTGGCATTTTTAGAACCCTGGATATTTATTTAAGAAACTAGATCATTTGCAATTAATGAAATAAGGACTTGAGGAAAGAAAAAGGAAGCAGGGAATTGAAGTTTTCTGAGAATTGGGGTTTGTCCCTTTTTCTCTGGTGGATATCTGTGCACTCACCATGGTCAGAGCCCTGGAATCACTCATTCTGGAAGGGACCCCAGGAGTTCCCTAGCCCAGCCGGCAGGGTTGGCTTGAACAGGTTTCTCAGGGTTTTATCCACTCAGGTCTTGAAAACCTCCAAGGATGGAGACTGTCTGTCTGGACAAGTTGTTACAAAGATTGTCTTCCTGAGGAAAAAGTTCTTCCTGTATCCAGTTTGAAATCTTTTTTTTTTTTTTTTTTCAGCTTAGGCTCTTTGTCTGTTGCCATTTCACCATGCACCACTATGAAAATCAGAGAATCATAGATTTGTTTAGGTTGGAAAAGACCTTTAAGATCATCAAGTCCCACCATCAACCCAACACCACCGTGCCCACTAAACCATGTCCTGAAGCCTGGTTACATCTTCTTGATGACCTCCCTGTAGGATCTGGGGTGGCTTAGAGGTACCCCCAAAGCCATCTCTGTCCCAGCCTGAACAAAACCTCTTCCCCCAACATCTCCGCATGGAGCAGCCATTCCAGACTCAAACCACCCTGACAGCTGCTGCTGAAGTCACTGGAATTTGTCAATGTCCTGCCTGTATTGGGGGTCCTTAGCTCGGCACAGACATTATCTAACAAATGCTGAGTAAAAGAAGGTAATAATTTTCCTCGATCTCCAGGCACCTCCTGGTGTAGCCCTGGGTTCTGTTGGCTCTCTCTGTGTCCAGGACCCACGCTGGCTCAGGTTCAGCGTGATTTTCACCAGGACACCCAGCTTCTTTCTCCAGAGCTGCTCCTCAGCCAGGCAGCGCCCAGTGCGTATCACTGCAGAGGATTATTCCTTTCCGAGCGCAGGACTTTGCATTTGCTGTTGTTGAATTTGATAAGGTTCCTGTTTGTCCATTTGTCCCCTTTTTGTGTAGGTCCCCCTGTGAGGCAGCCCTGCTCTCAACCATATTTACTGGTGCCCTTCCTTTGATGTCATCTGCAAACTTGATGAGAGTGGCCTCTGTCGCCGTCGGTAATGACGTTAAGCAGGACGGGTCACAGGATAGACCTGTGTGGTACTGTGCTTGCCAGTGGCCTCCAGCCAGAGTACTAGCCATTAGTCATGGCCCTCTGTGCCCAACCATCCAAACAATTGTTTTCCAGATTCATTATCCACTCATCTATGCTGCAATATCTCAGCTTGGGTTCAAGAATATCATGGGAGACGATGTCAAATGCCTTGCTAAAGTTGAGATAAATGACACCTACTGCTCTCCCCTCATCCACAAATCCAGTTATTTTATTATAAAAGGCAAAAAGGTTGGTGAGGCTTGATTTATCGCTGGAAAATCCTTATTGACTACTCCCGATAACCTTTGTCTCCTTCGCATGTGCAGAAACGCATTCCAATATTTTCAGGGTTTTCATGAAGGTTACTTCACATTTTTCCAGGGATGGAGGTGAGGCTGACCAATGCGTAGTTGCCTAGATCATCTTTTTGGCCTTTCTCCCTTTTTCATTTTTGTTTTCCTCTGCAGTTTTCTTTTAAGCTAAACCACTATATTCAGAAATTAGAAAATCCAGTAAAAGATCCATGCACTATTTAGATGTTATTACAGAATGATTCCTTGTTTATTACTGCTTCCATCCAGAAGAAAGTGGCTACCGGGTGACAAAGCTGTAAATATGATTGTTTTTCTTTTCATTGACAGAACTCCTTCCTCTGAATTAGATGACTAACTGCAATTGGTGACTGTAAAGACCTGTTCATGTTTTTCCAAACTATCTTTGGGCAAACAAATGCCTGCTGAAAACATTTATGATTCTTTAAAGTACATATGATCTGATTATTCAAAAATTCTGACTTAATAGGTAATGAACAGTTATTAAAAAATAGAAACAAAGAAAACCTGTCTTTAAGGCTTGTATCTTTGTTCAATGAAAAGAATGATCTCATCATAAACAATCTCTATTAATTTTTTTATAAAACTAGAAAAAAATATTCACAGGAACTGTCACTTTACTGAAGGTTCTGAAACCTTTTTATTGTTGGACCACCAAGAAAGGATTCAGTGAGTACACGTTTGAAATGATGTAAAATGTAATGAGTCAACTCCTTAAAGTAACATAAAGCTGTTCTCTTTTTTTCCAAGTGCACACAGCTATGGGAAATCTGCCAAAGAATTAAATGCAGGGATTGGGATAAATAAAATTGAATTTACTAATCCTAAAACTTGTTCCTCTTTCATTTAGTTTTTTTCCTTTTCCCAGACATATATATCTCTTTTTTTGCCTTTCAATTTGTTTACTACTTTTTTTTCTATAACAGCCATGTGGGTTTTCCTCCTTAGATTTAATTCTTCTTTTTCTTCTTTCTGCCTTAGCCTCTCTTCTCTCAAACATGTTTCCATTTCTGTTTTTCTTGTCTTGTCCCCTTTTCCTCGTCTTTCATTTTCTTCTAAGCCCCTCCTATTTCCTTTTGCCAAGGGTACCCCAAGCTCCATCCTCTTCTGTGGCTGTTTGCTTCTGTTTTTATACTCATATCCAAGCCAAATATTCAGGCAATGCAATACATAGCTATGACATGCACATTGAGGAGGGAATGCCTGGGAAATGTGAGTGAAGTTTCTTCCTTATCCACAAAAGTTTGGATAAACAGAAGATTGCTTTTAAAAAGGAAACACTAGAATGGTTCTATTTAAGCCTATTACTTTAATGAAAAGCATGTTAAAATAATCTGGCTAATTTGAAGCTTTGTAAAGCTTTGAAGCTTTATGAACAATCCTGCCTAATTTTTCTAAAGTGCAATGGCTAAAACTGGAACACCTCCTCATTCCCAAAGAGCTTTATGCAGAGCACATAATGTGTATGTGAATGCATCCTCCATTTTTTTCATATATCAGTTTATAGCTAGAGCATTTCCATTGTTTTGCCCCTTCCTAACATAAAAAATAAGTTTTCAATAACTTCTTTTCTACCTTTTTTTATGGAATGAAAATTCTTTAAAATCCTCCCAACTAATTTCTTAAAATGGCAAATGCCTTGGAAATATTTGTTGTGGTCATGACTTCAATTAGAGAATATAGAAAATAATATCTATATTATATATATAAATAATATCTACATTATTATTGTCTATATAAAAATATAGAGAACAAAAAGGTAATTGGTAGAAGTGGCTCAATGAGTCAAGCAAGTCAGGTAAAGTCATCTAACACTAAGCTGGAATTTAAAATCGATTTAGGGTCTGAATCTGTTCCCAAGAGCACCTGAAAGTGTCATGTTATTGTGAAATTTGGTTTCAGGTTTAGCTAAAATTAGATAAAACTTATTCTTTTAAAAACCTTACTTCATTATTTCAAATTTTTAATTTATATAGTATATAGACCAGTAATAAATTATACCAAGAGTTATGTCAGTTATAAGAACAATCAACAGCTTAACTTGGATAAGTGGTAATGTTAAAATCTGTTTTCAGTCACACTCCAAAAAGACTTAAATATCTCATCTTGTATCCCTTCACTCAGTAGAAGAGATGTAAATGGTGCAGGTGCACACAATTACACTACTTGTCCTTCTGCCAAACCACCATCTAAAACATGACTGAAGATTACATGCATCATTACAAAAATAACTGGTTTTTTTTTCCTTCGTTAATATTCATTTTTTCCAATGTAAGCACTTCAGCTATCACAAAGCATTTTAAAACATGGAGGGGAGAGAGTTGCAAGCTTGGAGATTTATCAGAGGTAAATCATAAGCAGTGTGTCTTCCTAAAATGATGAAGACAATTATTTGAAAAGGATTTGATGAAGGTTTAATATCCAGATGGAAATCTGTGACAAGTGTGTCCCTCAGGGGTCCATACTGGGACCAGTACTGTTTAAGATCTTCATCAATGACATAGACAGTGGCATCAAGTGCACCCTCAACAAGTTTGCAAACAACACGGAGCTGAATGGTGCGGTTGACACAACTGAGGGACAGGATGCCATCCAGAGGGACCTGAACAAGCTCGAGGAGTCGTCCCACGTGAACTTCAAGAGGTTCAACAAGGCCAAGTGCAAGGTCCTGCATCTGGGTTGGGGCAACTCCCAGTTTCAGTACAGGCTGGGGGATGAAGGGATTGGGAGCAGCCCTGCCAAGAAGAACTGGGGTGTACTGGGGGATGAAAAGCTGGACGTGACCCAGCAATGTGTGCTCACAGACCAGAAAGCCAACAGTATCCTGGGCTGCATTAGAAGCAGCATGGCCAGAGATCGAGGGAGGTGGTTCTCCCCCTCTACTCCGCTCTGGTGAGACCCCACCTGCAGTCCTGCATCCAGCTCTGGGGTCCTCAGTACAAGAAAGACATGGACCTGTTGGAGCAGGTCCAGAGGAGGCCACGAAGCTGATCAGAGGACTGGAACACCTCTCTTATGAAGAAAGGCTGAGAGAGTTGGGGTTGTTCAACCTGGAGAAGAAAAGGCTCCAGGGAGACCTTAATGCGGCCTTTCAATACTTAAAGGGGGCTTTTAAGAAAGATGGGGACAATTTTTTTGGTAGGGGTTGTTTCGATAGAACAAGGGGTAATGGTTTTAAACTAAAAGAGGGTACCTTTAGACTAGATATAAGGAAGAAATTCTTTACAATGAGGGTGGTGAGGCACTGGAACAGGTTGCCCAGAGAGGCTGTAGATACCCCATCCCTGGAAACCTTCCAGGTCAGGTTGGACGGGGCTCTGGGCAACCTGATCGAGTTGAAAATGTCCCTGCTCTTTGCAGGGGAAGCTAGACTACATTACCTTTAAAGGTAACTTCCAACCCAAACTATTCTGTGATACTATCATTCTATGATTCTATAGTTGTTAAAGCTTCTTTTTCAGCAAATGTCTCATGACTAAGAAATAAAATGACACTTCAGATAACCCAGTTAATAGCCATAGTAGAATAGCAATATCCTGAGTGCTGAAGTAATTTTGGACTCAACTTTGTTTTCAGGAAGATTATGACATCTCTACACTGAGATTGTTTCACAGCTGTACAAGATTGAAGTTTTCAAGCCAAAATGGTTTGATGTCTCAAAACCATGCCTCTCTTTGTTTCATATATGGGCCATATACGTGTATCCTGACATCAATAAAATCATGGTATAGTATATAGCTTTTAGTTTGGAAAGCACCAACACCATTTCATAGAACTTCTTATTGCCTAATTAAATTGCAAACTGTCTGTTATTCCACTTTTGTTTTCTTACATGCCAATATCATGCATGTGAACAGCATTAAATATACAGCAATAACTCTGCATTATCTAAGTTGCTGGAAGATGATAATTCAGTGTAAAACTATGTCTTGTCAAGTGATTTTTGTGATTGTTTTGCTGGCTTTTTCCCCCATGTTATTTGAGTTATGTTATTTTGTCTTTGAAACCTCTGGGGTTTTGTCTTGCATCTTCTAAATTTATTTTTCTCAAAAAGTTATTTTATATATGACCAAATTTAGGAATAATTTTGATTTATGCATCATAAATAAACCATTCGGATTGCTGTAATTCAGATTCACAAACTGAAAGTTCAATTTCTTTGATCTTAATGCACTTTACCTGTTTAAGATGTCAGCAGAATCCTGCAACTGCATTAAATAGTCTCTGAACCATCAGGTCTGTTTTATGACACTTCTTAGCACTTAAAACTTCCCTCAAAAAACCCCAACCAAACAAAACCAAACCCAACAAACTCCCCCACCCTCCACTGATATTAAAGAAACTGGTCTTAAACAGCATGACATATTGAATTTTTTAATTTTTTTTAATATAGTAAGTAATCACAAAATCATAGAATGGTTTGGGTTGGAAGGGACCTTAAAGATCATCTAGTTCAACCCCCCTGCCACGGGCAGGGACACCTTCCACCAGACCAGGTTGCTCCAAGCCCCATCCAACCTGGCCTTGGACACTGCCAGGGATGGGGCAGCCACAGCCTCTCTGGGCAACCTCTTCCAGTGTCTCACCACGCTCACTGTAAAAAATTTCATCCTTAACATCCAAACTAAATCTTCCCTCTTCCAGTTTAAAACCGCTCCCCTTGTCCTGTCACTATGGCCTTGGTAAAAAAGTCTCTCTCCATCTTTCTTGTAAGACTCCTTCGTACACCGAAAGGCCTCAATAAGGTCTCCTCAGAGCCTTCTCCTCTCCGGACTGAACAACCCCAAGTCTCTCAGCCTTTCTTCATAGGAGAGGTGTTCCAGCCTTCTGATCATTTTTGTGGCCCACATTTGGACCCACGCGAAGAGGTCCATGTCTTTCTTGTACTGGCAATCCCAGAGAGGGATGCAGTACTCCAGGTGGGGTCTCCTGAGAATGGAGGAGAGGGGGAGAATCACCTCCCTTCACCTGCTGTTAGCCACACTTCTTTTTATGCAGCCAGGTTTTCTGGGCTGAAAGCACACATTGCCAGCTCATATTCACTTCTTCATCCACCAGTATTCCCAAGTCCTTGTCTGCAGGGCTGGTCTCAATCCATTCATCCCTGTCCTGATCCAATGTCAGGGAAGGTTTTGATATGATCCCAAGAGTGAGATTAAGACACAAACGAGGTCAAATGCCGTATACCCAAAAGAGCTTTTATAAACAAAAATAGAAAACAGAAGTGAAAGGATAGAATGGAAGAAAAGGCAGAAATCAAGCAAGCAGTTGAGAATGAGTTGCAAGGATAGCCACCACCATGGATCCAGTGGCATCCCATTGGTCCTCAGTCTTCAGTTCTTTGGTGATGGGTGCACAGCACAGCTTGTCTCCACTTTTTTTTATAAGGCATAGTTCGATGATGCATACACATATGTACTGTTCATGCACTGTTCACATGCTGCAGGTTTTGTCTATCACACAGCCTTCACATGGTCAATACCAGAAACCAGTACCTTATCTCAAAGACTACAATTTCCATGAGAATGGTAGTCTCCACATTCTTTGCTGGCTCTGGCCTGTCCCCTCCCTGGATGCCTCAGTGGCCTGGTAATCGTCCTTTTGGACAGAGGAGTGCCCTGCTTAAACAAGCCATCTCTGGGATAAGTGGCTCATCACAGCAAACAATCCTTGAGACCAATGGCTTGAGATGATAGTCCAGTCCCTCACAAGAAACAATCTTTGAGATAAATAGCTCGAGATAACAATTCAGTCTCTCACAGTCCCCCAGTCTGTATTGGTATTGGAGATTTTCCTGACTCAAGACCTTGCAATTGGCCTTGTTGAACTTCATGATGTTTTCACAGGCCCACTCCTCAAGCCTGCCAAGGTCCCTCTGGATGGCATCCCTTCCCACTAGTGTATCAGTTGCACCACTGAACTTGGTGTCATCCACAGAACTTGCAGAGGTTGCACTCAATCCCACTGTTTACATCATTAATGAGGATGTTACATAGTATTGGTCCCAGTACAGACCCTTGAAGGACACCATGTGTCACTGGTTTCTACTATGACATTGAGCTGTTAACTGCAATTTTTTGGATGCAACCATCCAACTAATTCCTTATTCGTCTAACTGTCGATCCCTCAAGCCCACATCTCTCTCTAGTTTAGCATCAATAATGTTGGGGGGATCATATCAAAGGCCTTACAGGAGTCCAGGTAGATGACATCCATAGCTCTTCCTTTGTCCACTGATGCTGTGACTCCATCATAGAATGCCACTAGATTAGTCAGGCACGATTTGCTCTTGGTGAAGCCATGTTGGCTTTCGTCTAAGCACCTCCCTGCCTTCCATATGTTTCAGCATGTCTTCCAGGAGGATCTGTTCCATGATCTTACTGGGCATGGAGGTGAAGCTGACTGGTTGGTAGTTCCCAGGGTCCTCCTTCCTACCCTTTTTAAAAATGGGTGTGATGTTTGTGATGTTTTCCTTTCTTCCAGTCACTGAAGACTTCATCTGACTGCCATGACTTTTCAAATATGATGGAGAGTGGCTTGGCAACTACATCTGCCAATTTTCTCAGGACGCTGATTGCATCCCATCAGGTCCTATTGACTTAGGCAACTTCAGGGTTTTTTAAGTGATCTCAAACCTGATCTTCTTCTACAATGGGAAGGACTTCATTCTCACAGTCCCTGCTTTGAGATTCAGGGCTTGAGATATATGGGAAGAGAGATTACCATTGAAAACTGAGGCAAAAAAATTGTTGAGTACCTCAGGCTTCTCCATGTTGGCTGTCCCCAGCTCTCCTGTCTTATTTACCAAGGGGTGTACATTTTCTTTAACCTTCCTTTTCTGGCCAATTTACCTGTAAAAGCTTTTGTTCTTCTTTGCATCCCTTGCCAAATTCAGCTCCAGCTGTGCCTTAGCTTTCCTGATCCCAACCCTATACATCTGGGCAGTGTCTCTATACTCTTCCCAGGATACACATCCCTGCTTCCACTGCCTGTGCAGTTCCTTCTTGCACTTTAGTTTGACCAGGAGGTTCTTACTGAGACATGCTGGTCTTAAATATGATTACAGACTAATCTACAATACTTAACTTTCTATTCATACATGAAAACTATTTCAAACTACTGTTTTCTTACTCTCACTTAGCTTTACCACAGAACCCATCCTGAACTGGGCACACTTCCCCACATAAACTATGCAATACATTCAACTTTTCCATCCTTATGTCTTTTTTTTTTCCATTCTGAATTCTTTTCTTGTCTAATTAAAACATCTTTTAGCCAACTAGAAAACACAGCCGGTAAAGTGACACACTTAGAAAAGAAGAGTTTAATACATAAACCCTTGGGCTCCTTTCCTCAAAAAGGTTATCTAACATTAATTTTTAATAAACTTTACTTGGAAAAAGTTCCAGAATGTACTTTTCAGAATAAAGTACCTTTTTTTTTTTTTTTTTTTTTTTTTTAAATATTGATTTTGTTCTTCTCTGCAAAGAGGCCAACTTGCCATTTGAGCTGAGTTCAGGAGACTTCAATTAAACCTTGAGGCCATCAGGTTTTCAATCCACTGCTGCATTTCCAAATACAATGATGCAATGTAGCAAATGAAGCAGAGAAAAGTCTCCCTACCCTTAAAGAAACCCCAAACAAACAAACGAAAAAAAACCCAAAAACGTTCTTACCATTGCTCAAAACTTAGAGAATCATAATTTAAAGGCAGCCAACTTATAGGAAAACTCATAAATAAGTAGTCACATGAAACAGTTTCCATTGTGCAGCCTATAGTGATTGTAATGTTCTTCTCTGCCTTGTCTTCTCACAAGTCACAGCTTGAAAGCTGTTAAACCTAGAAATTTTAGTGGTCACTAGTGTCATTGTATTGAGATACTGCACATTCAGAAATCAGTGTCAGATCCACAAGATGCCCAAGATTCCATAAAATTTAGCTGAAATCTAAAAGGAGAACAGTAGTGGTCAAACTCATGTATCAAATGTAACTTCAGGTTTTGAAAAGTTTTTATTGTCCATAGTGTTAAATGTCTTTTATAGGTTAAAGGACACAGCATAAAATTATGAGAAAACACTCCAAAATAAAAGAGAGCAAGCCATTCTAAGCTCTGTATATTACACTCTTCATTAAAAGTAAAAACATTATTATACTCCCACATTGCTTGTTGAAACTGTTCTGGGCATACACAAAAATAAAAGACATGTTCCCAGAAATAGTCATTAGATTTTGAGTGATTCATTAACTAGAAAGGAGCTACAATTGGTGATAAATGTGAACTTCAGTAACAGTTTGGCCAGCTTTACTGAATATATGCTTATACTTTACTTGTTGGAAGTACTTTCTGTCTGACTGATGGTCTATGAAATGTCAGTATTTTCAATTAATATCTTCAAGTAAAATACTACAGTATCTTCTTCAAGACATTAAAATTTCATTAACTTTTCATATAGTTTTATTTTTCTATTAATTTAATTATTTAGATATATTGATTTCAAAAAGAAATTATAAGAGTCTGGTAAATAAGAAATGCAAAATGAACCTCTCAAAGAATTACAGAATATTATTTGGTACATCTTAGGATAACCATTTTCTTCTTGCTATGGATAGATCCAACAGAAGAATAAATCCTACCGTAACTGAGAGTAAACTTAATGGAAGTGTTCCCTTTCTGACCAAAGAAGAATAATGCACCATATAATAACTCACAGATAATTCTTGGCTAACTTCTTGCAAGTAAGCCTGTCTAAAGCCCAACTTCTTTGCTTGTCATACAGTCAAGTACTAAAGCTTCACTGTTCACTACTTCCTCTGTGAATAAAGTCCTGACACTTAAACTCTGCATCTCATAACAAGTGCTGCAGAATCCCACTGAGAACCCACACAGAGAGCTTCAATAATAAAAAGTAATCAGACCTATTAATTTTTGCTGTTTTTCTAACCCTAGCTATCATAAGCCCTGAATGTTTTTCCCAGCATTAATTTTTCCAGCACTATTTTTCTCCTCAGCTAATGCATTGGTATTTTAAATCAATGCTAACTTTATTCCACTGATAAACTAATAATTCAAAATGTACCTACTCACAGTATCCAAAATAGGAATTGTACTTTTCAGAGGAGTACTATAAGGATTTGTTTGCTACTACTTACAGAAGTGAAATGTGGTTGTTGCTACATAATTTGTGTATGTACTTTCAAAAATAACTACACGTTCATTTGAAATGTCACTTTAAATGAACCTGCTTTTAAAAATATAAGGAACAATTATCACTTGAATAGCAGTTCCTCTTAAAGATATATTGGAATAGATCCTGCTAACAGGGTCCATTTTTTTTATCCTTAGTAGGTAGTAACTCCCAGAAGCTTAGTGGAAAGTTTTTATGAGTGTTAGGAAGAAAATGGGACTGTCAAAATAGAATATAGACAAATATATGAAAAACTAGGGCAACAGTTTACAATATCAAAAATTGAAAATTCAAAATTTGTAGATTTCACTGCTCTGAAACTCAGCAGAGCTATTCAAATGTTCTTGGTTTCTTCTCTTGGTTTGTGACTCATGCTGCCATAATATTAAGAAACTTTGGAAATAAAATTTACTCTGATCCAATACAAGATTATCTGGTTGATTTGTAATTATTTGAACAATTATTTAATCTGAAGATCAGGAATTAGACTCAGGTGAAGTCTTTGTTATATTACAATCAAAGCATATTTAATATTTGCTTTTTGCTAGTACAGAGGTTTTGCAATCATATCTACTCACAAATGGATAAGAGTTACCTTTGTCTTGTCATTTTAACAGCTAAACAGTATTCAAGTGTCTCCAAACATGCTTGCAGAGGGGCAGTGAGCTTCTTCTGTGTTGGCCTATACTTACTACTTCAGCAACAAGTAAAATATGATTGTGAGCAAAAAGGTTTTGGTCTGCTAATCCCTTTGCTCTTTCTGAAGACATTTGGGCAGAAAGGTTTGGAAAATTGCTACTTTTTTCTGATCCTCAATGAAAGATTTTTACCTACAAGTTCCCTTAGGTCCAAACACCAGCTGGTTTCAGCTTGCTGTGAGACAGAAGTAAACACCCAAAGGAAAAGGGACAGGATAGAACCGTGTGCACACATTGCTAATTTGGTATTTGAGAAAGCCACTGTATAACAAAAGTTTTCTTCCTTTCTTTCTCTAACCCTTCCACCTATGGTACATCACAGCTTAGTAAATTTTATCACAGTTTTCACCCTACACCAAATCTGAGATTTCTTGGCATGCTTCGTTTTCAGAAGGTGCCAAACCACATCAGTGGGGGTAGTCAAAAGCCTAAAAAGCTGAATTCCAGGTTTTAAAAGTACTACTCTTATCAAATTGTCTACTGTTGATAAAATCTTGGGTTTAGGCTAGACAGAACACTGCTCTGTTACATGGCAAAATCCTAGGCTGTCTTTTCATTAGTTATGTAGAGCTCCAATGTGCCCATAAAATAAACAGAAAAGGCTTTGTGTGAATCAAACAGTGGACTAACTGGTACTTTCTCAGGCATTACCAAGATTGACAAATACAACAGGGAAAAAGTATATATAATTGCTTGACCTTGAACAGTAGCACACAAACTATACTGAACTGTTTAATGTGACACATCTAACAAAGTATTCTCAGTATAGATAGTGTTTGGCACTGGCTCTTCGGAACCTTCCAACTTTGCAGGGTTATGCTCTACATTTGATAAAGATCCATCAGAGGTTTTTTGCCTGCACTTGAAAAATTAATTTTGAGTCAAATGAGCTCAAAATTATACAACAGAAAATTCTTTTTCAGTAAGATAAATCAACAAGATGAATGAGAGAAATCTCCAAGACTGAAAGTTAGCAACAGTTCCCTCAGAGAACTATACATAAAATCATAAAGCTTGGACCAGTCATTGAACCCATACAGTTCAAAGAAAATGCAGCCCACACAGAGAGATATGTAGATATTTTGCATTTGCGATGTCGCTAAAATAATACTTTTGCACTTTCTCTACATCACACACAGAGCTATTGTTTATAGAAAAAGAGAAAACCACTTCAGGAGTCAGTTTATAAGGGATTACTGTAGAATTCAGTATTTTAGACACTGAGGATAGTATATTATAGCAACTGAGAAAAAAATTAACTTCTTGAGCTTATAGTTTCCTCTTGGTAAAAATAGGGTTATATAGGTGACAGATGAGTTCTTCTTGACCTTGAAAATTGCTTCACTTCTTGATCTCCTAAAATGTAGGTCTGGCAATTCATGGGATGTTCTGTACCACCTTTCTGTTCAGCTCTCTTTTCTACTCACAACATGACTGAATGGCGAGATGAATAGAGATAATTTTTATGTGACTGGGGGAAATATATTAAGTGTTTGGCTCATATGCTGATCCTATTCCGAAGTGACTTCTTCAGGAGTGACACAGGAATAATATTCCATATAGAAACAAAATTTTATGTAAATCCTGAATGTATCTGGAAAGGGACAACTAAGCTACTTAAATGCGTACAGCAGGGATCTTCAAATGCTCAGATTTTCCGTAGAGACAGTGATAATCCTTTTGCAAAATACATCAAGTAGGATTTCTCCAAAATTCCTTTCTTGTGACATTTCTAATTGTTTTATCTTAATAAACCTAAATCCACTTTTTGACAGCCTTACCATATGTACAAATACACCTATATTGCACATGGCCTACAACCTCGAGGCCCGTGATTAGTTTTCTGTCTCTTGTCACTCCATCATCATTTTCTGGAGCGGTGGTTCAATTTCCATAGACATGGCAAGAACAGGTCTTGTGGATGCAGCTGGTTTTGAAATCAAAGAGAAAAAATTCAGCTACAAATGTAGAAGGAAGGAAGGAAATTTAAAATGCTGTCCTACCACAGTATCTAAATCAGGCTGCATTAACTATATCCGGTGGGGGGGAAATATCATTTTAAAATTATATGCTGTACATGATGTCACAGCAAAACACATATTGTTTGTTGTATGCATCTATTGGATTTTTCTAACTCACTGAAAATAAATATAAACGATGTTGTTTTCACAACATTAATGAAGATTTGATATCTTTGGCATTATAGGAGCTAGCTTCTTTTCTTTCTCCTTTGTCTCATAAATCTTGCTGAGGAAGATGTAGTTACTTCAATACATTGTTGATTTTTATACCATCTTTTGGGCTTGGGATAATGAGTTACAAAAATGATATTGATCTCATACCAGCTAGGTAAATCTTCCATGACCTTGTATTTTCTTTGCTTCCCCCTCACCCCCTGTTCCCTTTTGTTTTCTTTATTAGTTTTTCTAACACATCCTAGGGTAAACTGCTCTTTGTATACAAATGATTCAGGCAAACAGATGACAAAAAACCATGTTACTTATATGCTGTATTGCAATAAATTTCCCGGTACAGGTCCTCTAAGTTCAAGTAAGCTCAATTACTCAGTTGCTCAATTATATTCTTTTTCTTGTATTGATGTTCCTTCACTCCCATCCTTTCTTTTTTTTTTTTTTTTTTTTTTTTCCTTGAATGAACTCTAGGAAATAGTAGAATAAAAGAAGCAGCATTTTAATCCCAGCCTCTCACTTTGATCTTCCATTGTGATTCTGCAACCTTAAATTCCCTCCGGGATGGATGGAAATAACGTTATTCCTCTTGATGAAGATATTACTGAGGAACAGAACATGTATTATTTCCCATAGTCATAAGGCAAACACTTGCCTTGATACCATATTTCCATTGGCAGACCTTTTGCTTTTTGTGTGGAATCTCAATAAGGGTTACAGGACTTCGCAGTGATAGGAAAGATGATCTTAAGAATCCAAAAGTAGAAACAAAGTTAAAGTACCTGCTACAAATAGTAAACAAACAAACAAACACATTAAATTTCCAGGAATTATCTTGAAAACTGGATTTTATTCTATGTTCATCAGCAATCGTTCCATAAAATCAGTATTTTCCATAATCTTCAATTACTTGATAGGCAATGACATTCATCTATGTCTTATCCCTCTGAGGTTTCTATATATTCAGAATGAAGTAGAAACATTCTTTGGTGCAGGGCATTGAGAAAATAACCGGTTTATAACAGTGTGGTCATGGACAATGAAGACTATTTTCCAAACTTCCTTTACTGAACTTAATTGAACTCTTCATCAACTTTCTTTTGTTTTCTTCCCTTAACTCTATAATATGCCTCAGAGTTTCTGACACTTTTATTCTCTCTAACGTGATACTGGACAGTATGAATTTGATCTTCCAGAGCATGAGCATTTATTCTGCCACGACCGAGTGTGATGAGGAGTCAGAATTTTGACATTTCACCTGTTTGCTGACTTTTTTTTAATTATTATTATTTCATTATTTATCCCCCTAAAGGCTATGAGACATATGCAAGTAATGCTTTCATGCTATTGCTTATTTACAATTCTCCTTCTAAAAGTAACGTATCAAGATCCTTAGTCAAGAACAAGATCAAGTTCTTCTTTCAATAGTATTTACAAACTGATTGTTATAGATAAGAGGTAGGAAAAGTTATAGAGTGGTGGTTTTTTTTATGACATTTTTGTTTCCTTTTGGTTTATGAGTCTCAGTTTTTATTCTTCCTGACAAAGCTTGAAAATAATAATGGACATTCTCTAGAATTTCCTGCTGCTTTTTTTTTTTTTTCTTTTCTGTGGCAGTATATGTTTAAGCCTTGGGCAATGACATGGGAGGAAAAGATTCCTCTAACGTGCACTTAAAACAACTCATCAAGAGCAAACAATGCCCTTAGAGGAATCATTATTTGCAGAAACAAAGCCACAAACACTTTTAAGCAGCTTTATTGGAAACATTTTGCATCCTTTTAATATCTCAATCATTAGAAATAATCAGCATTATTGCCACTAAAAGGAAGCTCTCTATTCGCAAATGACAAATCATGCTCACTAAAAAGGCATTCTTAAAACTCAAGAACAACCAGGCAGTTTTAAAATTAATAAATGTGAGCAAAGAGACTTTCAAGCTAACATTATGGAACATGGAGAAGAAGTAGACCTTGTTGCCAAATTGTCCTATCTATTAAATAAAAATAGAAACACAGTCAACATTAGCCACAGGGCAAATCAAATTACTTAAAACAGCTACATAATTTTTTTCAATCTAGTGACCAGTTCCCCCCTCAATGTCCTGACGGCTCTTATTGACAGGTAGATTCATTCACTGACCAGAACTAACATAACTAAAAACTGCTCCTGTATTATAGATTGCACTTTTCTCAGGTCACAAAGTTGCCAGGTTCAGCAACTGGAGTGAGAGAGACACATATTTTAAACTGAAATGCTTCATTTTCATGAAATTAATTTTCAGGCTTTTTACTAGATATACATGCTAACCTGCCTTTGGCTAGATCCCTGCAAATTTCTATGATTTTTAATGAAGTTTACATAAACAAAGGACTCTACTAGCCCAACACAATTTCAGGATCAGAGCCCAAACCTTTACCTGCATATGTTAAACTAAATTTTGCTGTGTTCTTTTACTATTAAATACTTTACATAGAGTTTACTTTAGCCATATTTTGCTTGTATTTATACCTGCTATATTGTGACTGATATGCATGATCCTTACAGAAATTAGTATGGAGGTTAGATTGCAATACAAAAGTATTGCATGTTAAATTCTTGACTGCGGGAGGCGGGTATTGATAGTTTTAACATTTGTATAACTTCTTGGATTGTAATGATCAGTCCCATCCATTTCTATGATCCACAAATCTTAAATTGATTAATTTCTATAGGGGAAGAGTAGTCCAGACATATGATATCAGTTTCAGGACTGGTACCTTTTTTATCTATATTTTGATTATATGGGTCAGTAATCAATGTTTTCTTTTGCATTTTCTTAAAATGTGATAATTATATCAAGCTTAGAGTTTAGCAGAATAAAATCAATACATTCTATAAACTTTCTACAGTAATTTTACTACACTATAAAGAGAAATCATTTCTTCCAGTGCATTCCTTTAGAAAAATAGTATCTCTCAAGGGTATTTTCATTACTGTATAAAAATACACAATGTTTGTTCTACAAACTCTCCATATCCTGAGGTAAATCTAAATCTAGTAAAGTTGTTGAGCTATGAGAAAAGCTATATCAATCTTCTGACATAGATACAATGCAAAGATATTGAATATTCCTTCTAGGTTTAAAATTTACATCAACATCCTTTTATCTCACAGAGATATTTAAACTGTTATATATTGTCACTTTGCATACAAATCAGTCCCATAATGGACATATAACAAACACCATACAAGATGCCTGCGAGTTGTAAACATATAGATATATAAAGCATTATAATTTGAATTTTCTTTCAGAATTTAATCTGTAGACCCCCAAATTTTCTGGTTTCTAGATTTGCCACCAGAAAAGCGAAGATTTGCCAGTCCATGTGTTGGAGCTGTGATGGAATGCTGTGCTCATCACACAAGAATAGCAGGCTACCATACTTATTCTCTGCCCTATACTATTAATCAAAAAAGTGAGATGAGACAGCTTTAGGTGTTACACTTCACAGCAGAAAAATTGTTCAAAGCATTCAAATAAAAGGTACTCTCCTGACTTGTTCTTTCATTGGACCATACCCTGATGTTACTCGAGACTTTATTCTGTAAGCTGATATATTCATTTAGATGGCTAGTCACACTGGAAAAAGCCCCTAGGATTGTAGAAACTTAATAGTCTGTACCCCAATGTGATATTGTTAAGGCTCAAATGGTGATTTTAATGATTTGCTTATGAAAGGTACAATTTTAAATACAAGTTCTAGTTAAATGAATGTCAAATGGAATCGCTTGAATTAGCAGTCGGTAGAGATACAGTAAGTACTTTAGGTAGAAGCATAATTAAAAGATAAAAAAATATTGCATTACATTTCAAAAATTTTGTCATTGAACAAATGACATTTATAAATAATTTCTGTAGTGTTGAATGTATATCATATCTCTTTTTACTCTATATAAAGAAAGCAATCTCTGGTAATGCAAGTAATATTATGCCAGCTGTTGATTTAAAAGGTCTGCAAGGTATACTGAGCTAGCTCTCCCTTTGCTGCAATAATAATTTTGATGCTAACCAAAACAACGTTCCTTTTAAAACTTGCTATTACTATGGTACTATTGTACGTTTGGCGGGGAGGCATTTAAACTGAAAAGAGCGAGCTTGTCAACACTCGCATATCCTCAGTCCTGAGCTAGACTTCAACTAATAAATCCAAATTTAAAACAAACAAACAAATAAACCCACACAAACCAACCAACAAACAACCCCCCCTTAATAAACATTTAAATACTTCAGTTAAAATTATGAAGACTTTAGGCACTTCAGTATCAACTTGCAGTCCTGAAAACCTTGATCAGTGGTTCCTTAGTCCGGATTTCTGATGACTCAGGCTGATTCAGCTGGATGAGTTTTTAGACTCAGCTGACCCTAAGCAGACACAAAGCTGTGGAGGAAAAAAATAATCAACACCAGCCCCCTATCTAGTACTGCAAAAAGTTGTTTTTCAGAACCAGTAGTTTGCTTTCAGTGCATAACTTCTTTACCAGATAGAATAGTCTTTCATTATAGCCACAGATCCTGGCATTTCTCATACTATGGTAAATGATGGTCATTTAGTGCTGTAAGACTCAACTCCGTACCATAACCTAACCATGCTAGGTACTGTCTAATATGAGTGCATAGCAAAGCATGTTTCCCACCCAAACCGTCATATGCTCATGAACTTAATTGGAATTTCTTTTACACATGCATTTGAAACACTGTGCTCAAATTGTCTGGAACTCCAGCTGTTTTGCGTGTACTGTGTTTCACTTCATGATTCCCATCTCCCCTTTTCACTTATTTGCTTAGCCTAATGTTCATAGAACCATAGAATGGTTTGGGTCGGAAGGGACCTTAAAGATCATCTAGTTCCAACCCCCCTGCCACGGGCAGGGACACCTTCCACCAGACCAGGTTGCTCCAAGCCCCATCCAACCTGGCCTTGGACACTGCCAGGGATGGGGCAGCCACAGCCTCTCTGGGCAACCTCTTCCAGTGTCTCACCACGCTCACTGTAAAAAATTTCATCCTTAACATCCAAACTAAATCTTCCCTCTTCCAGTTTAAAACCGCTCCCCTTGTCCTGTCACTATGGCCTTGGTAAAAAAGTCTCTCTCCATCTTTCTTGTAAGACTCCTTCGTACACCGAAAGGCCTCAATAAGGTCTCCTCAGAGCCTTCTCCTCTCCGGACTGAACAACCCCAAGTCTCTCAGCCTTTCTTCATAGGAGAGGTGTTCCAGCCTTCTGATCATTTTTGTGGCCCACATTTGGACCCACGCGAAGAGGTCCATGTCTTTCTTGTACTGGCAATCCCAGAGAGGGATGCAGTACTCCAGGTGGGGTCTCCTGAGAATGGAGGAGAGGGGGAGAATCACCTCCCTTCACCTGCTGTTAGCCACACTTCTTTTTATGCAGCCCAAGATAAAATTGGTTTTCTGGGCTGAAAGCACACATTGCCAGCTCATATCCAGGACAGCTTGGCCTTGTTGTACTTCATGAGGTTCATATTGGCCCACTTCTTCAGCCTATCAAGGTCACTCTGGATGGCTTCCCTTCCCTCAAGCATATCATGTACCATTCTTTCCCTGTTTCTTTAACAGCCTGCATAAACATGCCCAAGAAATTAGTTAGTTCCCATTTTAGGCAAACAGGCACTTCCTCTGGTTCCTGGTGTAAAAGAGAAGTGCAAAGGAAAGGGACATTCCTGATGTTTCCGTAAGGACACACCGTCTTTTAATTTGGAGGATAGCTACTGCTTGATTGAAGGTGTGAGAAACACCTTCTATCCAAGACAATGTTGCTTTTTCCTTCAAAAAGAAAATGCATTTCTCTTATTTGAGGGGAACGTCAAATCTTTCACAAAGATAGAATTTCCTGGTACTTAACATCTGCATGACTGGACCGTGGGCACTGAATCAGTCTGCTTTTCAATATGGCCTGAGATTAAAAGAGTATTTGGAATCGAAGTTATTATTTATTAGTATCATATTGTTTCTTCAGGGTAAGTTGTTGATTCAGATCCCAGTATAAAGTTCAGCATTGCTAGGAAAGATACAACTTTCATGAAGTGACATGGTAAAGAAAAAAATTATGGTTTACATCCTTACATATTAAGTAATCTGCAGTTTCAAGCAGCTCTATCTGACGTAGAGGACTTACGTCATAGAAACTTTAATCTGTTTCTGCAGTTCTGTTAATACATAGTCTCAGTTGTGAGTACATCTCAGCTTCTTGTTTAGTAATTTAGTCTATCCTGGGATTTGTGTAAGGCAATATGGAACAAAATAAAGAACTAGAATAAGATACAAAGTAAGGCCTTCCTTCCCAAACACATCTGCTGGCAAATATTTTCTTTCAGTAGCACCAGTGACCAGCTGGATGAGCAATGCTCTTGATGTACTTTACAGTTCTGAGACGGCGGAGTTAAGTAAATCCAGAGCAAAATCACAGGAGCATTGATGTAATCCAAAGAAAATTAATTGGCAATGCTAACTATGAAATTTAAAAAAAAAAAAAGAAAAAAGAGGGAGACAGGAGGGGAACTTAGGGATGGGGAACAACATAAGAAGTAGAAGAATTGCCATTTGATCTCCTTCTCTTTTTCTGGTAAAATCATTATAACATTATTATGGTCTAGGGACTTAATGAGTGTTTGTAAAATTTATTCTTATGAAGGGCACTGCTTTAGGGGCAAAGTAGCATTTAGTATGCATATATCACATCTACTCTTATCCCAACCTTTTGCAAGAGAATATCAGGAAAAGATTAAATAAGTATCAAATCCAAGAAGAGTTGTATATAATGAAAGCAACATGCCTCTCATATTCTGAAATTCTGAAGAGACAAACCATTTCCTGGAGTACATAATAATACTTCTTAAGGATTAAATTTATCAAAGTCTCATTGCCCTATACTCCAAGAGCCAAGACAAAACAATTGTATTTTAATCACTTTCACAAAAAACAGATCTCAGTCTGCTAAAGATACTGTACTCAAATTAAAAAGTGACATATTAATTTAAAGGTTGGGAGAACCAAAGGATAAGAATATACATATGACAGGTGTTCTAATTATTCTTCTTGGGGGGGGGGGGGGTGTTTATTTGTTTCTCTCTGGGGATTTAGGATTGGGTTTGGATTGGTTTGGGTTCGTTACAAGGTTCATTTCTAGCTGGAAAGGACTAGGAAGACATCTGCTTTTTCTCTAAGGGACATATAAGGAAACTTTACAGGAATTAACTAATAGAATGATATGGCTTGAAGATGGATTGGATATGAAACAGTTATGAACTTTCAATTAATATTGGAACAGCTGATCTCACAACCCTTCACACAGCACATAACCTGAATCGCAGTCTTGGGCATTCCCAGATTTCCTCTGAGACTTCATGCAGTCCTTTCACCAATGCACCTACCTGAACACAAGAGCTTTAATTTGGTAGATTTTAAATGGTTTCTGAGCTGTTCTGATTCAGGACCAGCTGGTCTTACTTAACAAATTCTGATATATGTAATGAAATTCCTTGCCACAAAACACATTCAGAGAGAAAAGAGATTGTATGAGACATGAGCTAATCCACAATTTAATAATTTTCTCCACTTTTCCTCCTCAGTACACAAATGGAAAGTTGAGTACATTTCTAAAGATACTATCATCTACAGTACTGTCTGAAATGTGACAAGTTAGTGAAATACAAAAGAACACTTTTCATAGAATCATAGAATGGTTTGGGTTGGAAGGGACCTTAAAGGTCATTCAGTTCCAACCCTGCCTGCCACGGGCAGGGACACCTTCCACTAGACCAGGTTGCTCCAAGCCCCATCCAACCTGGCCTTGAACACTTTTAACAGCTTTTTAAATGAACACTTTTAAATGGCATTTTTCATTATTGTTTTTGGTGTATTGCTATTAGACAGAAGATTCTGAAAGCATATTTACAAACTTTTAATCAGCCTTTAGTTGACTAATAACTGTTAAAAATAAGTGTTGAACACCACTCTTTGGTCTATATATAAGAAATAATACATGTGAAATATACGTCACTCTACTTGCAGAACACAAGCTCCCAGGATCTTACACAAGTCCTGCAGAGAGCAATTCATTAAATCTCGTGTGATGTAGTAAGTAAGCATGACAATTCTTGCAGAAGTTACTCAGTGTCTTCTTTGTCTTTTATGTGCAAACAAATTTCTCACTGCAATAGATGAAATGTGCTAATGAATAATTGATCTGAAGGACATGAACATCCTTCATACTCATGATGACAAGACTTTTCAGCCGTACAGTCCATTCTCCGGTAAAGCATAGGAGAAAATTGTGAATATCCAGCCCAGAAAACAAAAAAGAATGAGGCACGCTATCTTACCAGACAAGTAATCAGACAAATGACTATGAAATAACAAATCAAACTGAGACATGACAAGCAAAAGATCAAGAATACAAAAGAAGATGTCTGTAAGGGAACAAGCATCAGATAGGTAAATACAGCCTTAGAAAAACTGCTGAGAACTGAAAAGGTCAATAAGGACAGCTACAATAAGGGGCTTATGAAGCTGAAATCTAGAAAAAAAGGTGGGCTGGAACAAATTTTGCCTTTAGTTTCAGACGGTCAATTGCTGATCAATAAAGCCAGTCGTAACAAAAGTTATGTTTGGTGTGAAGTTTCTGAAATTAAATTATGGACACCTCTTTATTGCGCTGCTGTATGAAATCCTTCTACAAGTCTTGCCTTACAGTCCTGCTCCTCTTATTCAGACTGTCTCTGGCAGTTTCAACATTAATTTTCATCCTGAAATTGAATTTTGTAATTACTTCGCATTGTGTCCACTTTTATTGCACTTTTCAATGCTTGGCAGCTTTCCTGAGACTATATTTGTCCACCTGTTACCTGTTCCGCTGCTGAAGTGTTTTACTTGTATATTTTTCTTGATCTCCTGAGTGTCACCTCCTGATTTAGATTTGTTATTTCATACTGAGTTATTTGATTTCTTGTCTGCTAAAATTTGTTTTATTCCAGTGGGGTTGTAACTGGTATAAGTGAATTTTTAACTTCCCCTGGAATGAATTGTCCTTCAATTCATAGATTATAGTTTAGAAGTTTAAAATAAAAGGGAATATTTATAAAGCATCTGCTACTTGCAAAGTGTAGCACTTGTGTTGAAAAGGAAGACTGTTTTAACCTTTATGTGCGATCATATCCCATAAGTTTCCCGTCATCTGTCATTTGAGATCTTGTGCCTGTTTTCAAAGCTGTATTGTATAAAAGCTGAAAAGATGAGCTAGTCTATATTTCTAATAAAAAAATGAAAGTTCTGGGTTGTCACACATGGTTGCTGCAATCACATGTGCTCATGTGGGAGAAACATAACGAAAATAAACCAATAGAACCTCAAAACTCAGTAACTCTTATTAATAAATAAATAAATAAATAAAAGAATTTATTGAAAAGTATAGAGAGAAAAAGTCTATTATTTTTCTATGTCCCCTTCTCTAACTTTTTATATAAAATATGTAAATATAATATAAACCTTAGATCTACGGAAGCTGTACTCCGTATTCTGTTTGTGGGGTCAGTTCAATTTTAAACAGCCAAGTATTTCTGAAAGATATTTCCAACTTGGTAAAAGAATAAGAATTGCTCACCAGACTAAATCATTTGCTGGTGTAAGCCCTTCTTTTTAAGAAGCCATTTTGATTATGCTGTGTTTGTATGTTCGCTTGCTTGCTTTTAGGGATGAAAATAAGGGCAATCACTGCAGGGTATTTCAGTGTCGTCAGTGTTTAGCCAAGTCCTAAGTGACATACACCTGTATGATGAAGTGAAGATAGCGTTCTGGCTTTCCTCCTGCACTCTGAGCCAACTCTGCCGTGCAAAGACAGTTGCCCGACTTCCACGCAGCAGTACCTGCAATGTTTTGTAACTTACCGTGTAGGACAATGGGTGGAAGGAGTGGCAACTCTCAATACCGAGCTGTGTATATGTGCTCCAAAATCTCCAGGAGCTAAGTGGGGCTTTCCTTTCCCACTTATTTCCTATTGTATACAAAGGCTGTGTTTTCATTCCGTTTATGCAGGCAGCTGCAGGAAGGAGAGGAGACTTCAGTGTCTTGCCAGTAAGGGAGTTACAGGACCTGGATGAGAAAGCAAGGGGTCAAGTGCAAACAAAGGGACCTCCAAGTATCAGGATGAATGGCTGGAAAGGCTTGGGAGTTGACATCTGGGAGTAATGACATCTGCAGGGGAAAGAGCTCCAGTGGTCCTTCTGCCCAGCTCATCGTCTTTTATTGAGAGCCTGAGGTTATCCAGAGAAGTAGGCTAGTAAAAAACGTTCTCACTATCACGATTTTTGATTGCAGGGTGTCGCTCAGTATGTATTGCCTCTAGCATAATTAAAGCTGACTTCTCAAGAGTCTGAGTGGCCCTACCCACAAGGAAGGGACAGCTGCATAAAAAGAATAAGAGTATTGATTTCTGAAGATTATTTAAATGTCATATGGATATAAATATTACCTCTTGCTTCGAATTCTAGATAATTAATACAGTTATGTCAGCCCTGGTGAGTGTGGAGGTTTAATACATAGTTCAGGTGTAAAAAACACCTCAGCAATCCTCACGAACACCTTCGCCAATGATTTATATAATTTGCCCAAGGCTTACTCAAATGTTTCTTCCAATTGAAAAAAATAAATGCTTAGAACTGAAAAGTCTCCATGTTATTAAAAAAAGTTGTTTAAATCCAGTCTTGACTGCTCACTTAGGGATAGGATTATGAAAGCAACAGATTTTCTATTAAAATATTTATAGAATGAACTAGTAGCTTTCTTAGAGGAAGTTCCCTATTTATTCTGTTTGGGAATGGTAACAAGTGGGCTTGAAGGAACACTTAACCTTTAAAATAAGGAAATTAAAATTCTTTACCACATGCTGCTAAATGCTAAAGCTGAAGTTTCCTGTCTTAGTTCATGTAATAATAATGCCACGCAGGATATTTGTCAAACTCCAAAGTTATTTTTCTATAATACACATTCACCCACCCCGAAGAGACATCTTAAATGATGTCTGCTCCCTCTACTAATGACAAAGGAGCAAACATTCTAGTACAGAATATTGGGAAAGGATGAACTGCATTTCAAACACAATTCCTTTTTGCAAAAGGAGAAACATTTAAGTAATTTGTCATGCATTTTTGCGTGCTTGTTTGTCTCACCAGAATACACATGAAGAGATTCCCTAATGAGCCACATTTGTTTTATTTAGATAATGTTTGTGCAGCGCTTTGAACATGTAAAGTGCTACGTAAGTGGTCAGTATTATACAGCCGAATCCTCAGTCATTAATCAACTAAAACTCCCAATAGACTCTCTTATTATTTGATTCCTGATGTAGCCTTTTTTCATAAAAGATAAGAAGAAATAATTTCAAAATTATATCTCATATAATACTGTGACTTAGGTCTATTAAATTGTAACGATAGTAGAGGGAAGCAGAATATCAGACTAAACTCCTCTTTGTCAAAAAGAATGGAAAATAAGAGGAAGAAGGACTTGGTGTGAGGCGCGTTACAGTTATGATTAAGAATCCAGAGTACACATACAGGTCAGAAGTTCAAATTCAGTCCAGATCACTAATGGCTGAAAATCATTACCAGCTGAAATTTATTTACTTGCCCATATGAAAATACATTATTGTTCTGAGCTTATAGACAAGACAGATCTGTATATTTGACATTGTCATCATATTAGGTAGCACTTACCTTTTGGAAATGACCTCAAGACTCTGATCTTTAGCGCAAAGCACTCCTGTTCCAAAGCAACATAAATTAAGTTCTGAACTAGAGCCTTGTAGCTGAAGTTAGTGCAGAGTCTTGGAGGTTAAAGACCGGACAATGAGAAATGCATTTTTAAATGTCAGGGGAAAATAAATTAAAAATACTACACCTTTGTTACTACTTTGTTAATCCTGTAGGCAAGGGAAGTAGCTACAGTACCATTCCTGACATCCATATTGCTCTTATTTAAACCATTGGTAAACATGCCACAATCAGAAAAGGAGGAATGGCAAAAAAACCCGACCAACCAAAACAAACAAACAAACAAACAAAAAAGACTGCTCTTGAATAAAAGATTAAAATAGTACGTGACATTCTTTTGCAGTATCTAACAAAATGTACAGTGCCTCACTTTCTGAAATCTCAGAAAATTTGTCTTCCACGGGTCAGTCATTGTGGGTGTTTAGCATCAGTTCCTTATGATGAACATTCCTGTGTTCGTTACAGAGAGAGACTTAGGAAATTCTTATGCTGGATCTTTGTGAAGACACAAGTTTGAGAAACTGCTTCCAAGCATTGAACAGAGATTAAAACAAACTGAAAGAATGAGTAGCAATAAATCAGCAATATTATGTGCTAGTCAAGATTTTTAAATGAGCTTTATAAAACCGTGAATGTTTCAATTATGTATGTAATTTACTAGTTAAGTTCTATGTAATTAACTACTTAAGTACTACTAAAGTTGGTCTCATGGTCTGAGGAAAGAAAAGTTGTTCAGTGGTCTGTGTGTGGACCTGTACTCCTCAATGCACTTGCATCTGATGCAGTGAAGAGAGAGAACAGTGAAATAACAAGGTTTGTTGATATTACAGAGTCACAGAAAAATTAATTTTGACTCAAAAGAGCTGCATGAGAATTTCAGAAAATTCAGAGATTAGCTGTTTGAATGAAATTCAATGTGAAATAATACACAGAGTAAAACAAACATAACTGTATGAAGACAAAAGTGAACCCTGAATTAAATATCACTCAGAACAATTATGGTGAATAGGTCCTTCAAAATTTCAGTGTTCAGCACTGATAGAAAAAACATTCCGAATTATTAGGAGAGGAGATGAAAAAAAGAAGCAGAAAACATCACTTGGCTACTGCATAAATATTTTGAACTTGACCATTTTTTATCTTCTGATGATGATAATTGGCAGAGTATAATGGGGAAAGTTATAAAGAAAAATAACAAAGGTAAGCAAAGTTTTTAAACTTCTGTACAAGGACAAAGTCAATCAACCAGGAGCTTAAAATGTGAAAAATATGTGGAAGATACAACATAGCTTTATATCATAATTAATGAGATGTAGAAAAAAATGAAGCACTTCACTGTTTTCCACAATAAATGAATTAAGGGTCATCAAATGAAATAATCAGGTACTAGTTTAAAGCAAACAGCATAAAACATATTTTCATGCAACATATAATTAAATTGTAGCACTTACTGCTCAGAATATTGTACATGTTAACAGTTGAGGTGGGTTAAAAAAGTAATTAGACAAACTCATAAGCAAAAAGTGTATCAAAAGCTATTAACCACAAAGATACAATTTCTTGTCAGGAATGCTATACCACAGGCTGATGAAAGTGAGAACTTACCCAAGAAATTGTCTTCATATAGACTTCTCCTCCTATAAGGAATTCATAGACTTGGTTCAAGGTGGAAAAAAACCCTCAGGTTAAGAATAAAATTTATAACATTTCTGTACAATGGTGTAGTAGTTTAGAATGAAACAGAATGGAAGAGAAAGGAGCTTGCTTTACTCTAGATTAAGGAATAAGGTTTTGAGGTTTGGGGTGTTGGTTTTTTTTAGCTTACCTGAAATAAGCATCTTTTTGACAGTAATATATGTAAAAACCTCATAGCTTTACTTTAAAATAAATTTCATATCAGTCTTGGGACTATTTGATAAAAGATAAGCTTAAAAGGGCTGATACTTTGCTACAAGGTGCCAAAATCCAAATGCAAGTCAAATGTAGCTGGAGTGAGGCCAAGGTGCAGGCAGGAATCTTAGCTCAATGATTCCACAGCACGTGGAGAAGAAAGACTACAAGACCCCATTTTCCGAAGTGCACACTATCAACCACCACTTGACTTCTCTTGACATCTGTATTTACTCCATGACTCAAGCATATCAGCAGATATGGAAAAAATGAATTTAAAATATTCCCATTTTTATTTATGAAAGGTGATGCTCGAGCTCCTTTCTTCCCAATTTATATCATATAATAATCTAAACTTGCTTCTCTTTTTCCCTGGAGCTATTTGTAGATGCCAGTCCTCAAATTGCACTCGTAGCTGTGCTTCAGTGGTTTTAAAAACTGTTACTTTCATCTGTTGCCATTTCACATGGTCAGTCCTCAATGGGAGATTATTTTATACTCCATTACCTTCAAGTTGAACTTTGACTGAAGTATAGCTGTTATGAAGCCCTACTCAAAGTCACAAATTTTCTTATCGTTTAAAAGAGCTGAATGCATTTTTACTTCCTTGGTTCTTTCTCTGGCCCTGCTCATTTATATGACCTTAGACTCACAATCCATAATGACATTCCAGTTAAAATGAAAAAGTATTATTTTTTATTTTTTTTTTTTTTTTAGATTGGGTTCAATTGAACTACT
The DNA here is from genome assembly GCF_929443795.1 of Astur gentilis. Lineage (NCBI taxonomy): Eukaryota > Metazoa > Chordata > Aves > Accipitriformes > Accipitridae > Astur > Astur gentilis. The sequence goes on from NC_064892.1 coordinate 2,522,590, forward strand.
TCTGCAGCTACTTCAGATAACAGTATGACCTAACAATTTCTGCTTGATTTTAAGAGTTATTTTAAAGTAAGTTTATCTGATTAAAATTGTTTAATGCCACCACAATTTGGGCTCCTAGCCTGGCAATTTAACAAGTCATAAAACGTCCTGTTCTTTGGTGACATGCTGCAGAATGATGCCACCTTTTCCACAGAGATGGTCTACTAAATTTGAACAAAAAAACCCATAGACAGTAGGGAGAAAAAGGTGTGTTTTAAAAGGCTGACTTACTGACAGGCTTTTTAAAAGTCATTTATACTTTGAAGCCTGGAGAGTCTTAGCAAAATAGAATCCAAATAGTCTTGAAGATCAGAGCTAGGATATTTAAATGCTATTTCACCATAACACTAGGTCTTTGAGCTAACTTAAATAAAAAATAGTCAGAAAAGCAGCCAGAGAAGGTCAGTATTTCCTTCCATTTCCAGATAGCACTTTTGCACTGGGCTCATACATCTCTTGTCCTTTCCAAAGTACCAAAAAGATAGAAGTCTCAGCTTATTTTAGCTAAAAAGGAAGAAGCTTTGGAGACATTCTCAGCATAAAAAGAAGGAGACTATCTGTGCAAACCAATTTTTCATACCACCCACCATCACCAAAATTGCAAGGCTGCAGCCTTTAGATAAATGCTGCAGCCAGAGAATACAAGTAGCTGATTCTTTTTTTTTTTTTTTCCTGTGGGTTTCCTAGCTGCATATTTCCTTTCTTTACTGATGGTATCTTGGATGGCTGATATTCTGAAGTGTTTTTTCCGTATTCTATAGAGGTCGAGGTGCAGATCTATAGACATCCCTTTGGATAATATAAAAAAATGTTTCTAATATAGAATACAGATGGGCATCAAACCCAACAACACTTAGACTCTCTGTGTGCTCATTTTACTCAGTTTTCAAGTGTAATGTTCTCAGTCATGTTCTCTGAACTGGGCCAGAAACCTTCAGGCAAATAGTAAACTTATCAAAGAGACCCTTTCAGTCATCTTAAAAAATGGAAGGTAGATTCAACAGGTGGATCTTCCTGGGAAGACAGAGGGGAGGGAAGTCATGAAATTGCCTATTTTAGGGCATGTGTTTGCATCGGTATTAAGAATTACTTATTAACTTAAAGGAACTGTTAGTGAAGAGTTGGGATACCTGCTTGCACTTATTTCTCCATAAAATCAAAGAATTAAACAGCATCAAATGGAAAATATGAGGAAGTCTAGCCCCAGAACATAGTGTCTGGGTGATTTCACATTATCACCTTCTTCTGTGACATAAAAGAAAAGCAAAAAGGACTTGAATCTAGACCACCCACATTCTGGACTGGTAATCTGAACTATCTGGTGAAGGACAAAGGAAATACCACTGCTAGTTTTCTGAATATAGCCCTTATAGTTTGCGAAACAAATGCTGGGGAAAAAAAAAATAAAAAAAAATCGATATGTATTTCTACAAAAACCAAATACTTTCTTTATACTGTTGAGAAAAAATGTAGAGATGACAGAACTTTTGATCTAAAACCAATATTTTTGTGTGATTTTCTTCTTTTGGCTGCAGGACTAGAACCAAAACTAGATTAAAACCAATCATTCAGGCTTACTTATCACCCACTATTCCCTGGAGCTGTATGAATGACTGGCACTGTGCTTTCATCCCCAGGACCACCACATCAATCACATAAGAAAACATGCTGGTCAGCAGTGCTTATGATCATCATATATTCAATGCCGTTTTCTTTTTTCAGTTAAAAATACCTCCAAATCAACGAAAGAATCACATTTCTTTTTCATAAATCCTCACCATGTTTTCCTATCATATTCGTGGACCACATTTCAGTTTCTGTTTAACAGATGCAGTTCGATCTGAATGAAATTGCATCAGCATTGTATGACACGCTGAGTAAATTGTCAAGAACAAGTGTGGCTGTGTTTAGTCCATGCTTAGGTAGGACGTTGTGACCCCAGCTTTACCTGCATGCCATCCAGGCAGGACCTCCAGGGGAGCTGACCATCTTTCTATACATCCCTGCAGGTATCCAAACCTTGCGGTGCTGTACTAATGGCATATTATGCCTCTGGGTAGGCTTGGGGCTTCTACGTGCTCCAGAAAATTCATATTTACTCCCTGGGATCATAGGAAAGATAACTGAGGATAACCAAAAATTACAGTACTGATGTACTCAAGATGCTGAAGATAATCTTGGAAGTAGAACATGCATAGTACAGCAATTCCTTTTTCTTTTAATAACATCAAATAAGGCCTTGGTTAACAATGATAAATTCAGATTGCTGTGCATTTTATGAAAACAAAAAACCCCCTCCAAATCTAGTATATTAAACAGTGAAAATTTGGTATTCTAGATATGACGATTGTTGAGACTCAAATGGTTGTGAGAGGTTAATACAACTAATGCAGCATTTCCAGAGAAGATGAATGTGAGGTTTGTTGAAGTGAAAGATTAAGTTGCTTTTCCTTTTGATATTATTGTTTAAAAAAAAAAAAAAAAAAAAAAAAAGTGCTTTGTTACCTGCTGCATTAAAGCTTTTAGATACGTGACACTGAAACACTTAGGAGCTAATACACTAACATTCTACTTGCAAATCACAGCACACACAGAGGAACTTGACTTATATATCAACCTGGCAGCTGTCTTTCCATTTGCTATTTAATGAACCCAGCAGATTCATTTATAACTTTTCATCCTAATTTTATTATGTGAGCTTGCAAAGGCCACACAGAACATGGCCTGCAAGAAAAGGTGGATGGGACATTTAAAAGCCACACACAGTTGTGTTCAAAAGATCAGCTCTTAGACAGTATTCAGAATTTTTGGGTGTATGAATCAAGTCTCTCCAAAGGAGCCTGAGAAAGAAAAAAAAATATTTTCTTCTAGAAAAGATTTAATTCAACACTATTCACTGTCCTTGTTAATCAAGAAAACTTACAGCATAGAACTATGTTGTTATCTGTTAGGAACAAGTTTTTTAAAGTACTCCATTAAAATTGTATATTACCTTTTTTTTTTACTTTATACATTTTGGCATAACTTTGGATATGGTCAGTACCACCATTTATTTGCTCAGGATTCAGTGTAGAATTAGTTTTACTTTAAACCTATTAGGAAGCACAAATGAAACAGCTTCGTACAAGAGAAATTACAACGACAACTACCACACATCTTGGTGGTACGAGAAGTCACTTACCAAAGGAGAAGCTGAACCTAGTCTGCAGCTTAGGGTCATGCACCTTTTGAAAAAAAAAAATGCTCAATAGTGTACTTCTGTAAAACTAACCATAGATGCTACTTGATGTAAGGATTCTTGACTGTAAAGAGAGGCCCATCACCATCATGCCTTCATTTTTGCCGTGATGAATTTTTAAGTACGGAATTTTTTCCCTGCCAGATCCCAAAGAATGACTTAGGTAGGTTACCATTCAGCCTAGGTCTTTCCAGTTCCCTTCTCAGACACCTCCTCACTACATCTAACACTGGCATGGACAAAACATCCTCAACTTGGGGAATTTTACTTCGTTTAATTTATTGTCAATTAATGCCAACTTCTTATCATTGATTTGGGTATTGGGGGGGGTGACTAAGAAAAAAATATAATTGTCTTTCTCCCCCCCCTTCCTAGTCTCAATTTCTCTCACGTTTGACATGGGCTACACCCAGTCTCTCCTAATTCATTTGGTGAAGCAACAGGGAGCAGAGAAAGCTGGGTATATATTGCTTTTTATCTGCTACTCCATGCTCCCCAGTGGTTCTCTCCACTGCTTTGGGCTTCTTCATTTTCCACTGCTCTGGCACGTGTTGCCCACAGGCCACAGTGCCTCGGGGGTGTCCCTGCCCCGGGGTGGGTCACCCACACACCACGTCCCTCAGGTGTCCCTAACCCAGCGTGGGTCACCTCTTTCCAAGAGGTGTCTCCTCATCAGCATCTTTTCTGCCGTGTCTTTCCAAGAGCATCTCCCTCCGCGTGTCTCCAGCAGCATCCAGAGCATCGCCAGCCCCTCGGGTCTGCTGGTCTGCCCTAAAAATGTGTGAGCTGGGGTGCCAGGGGGGTCCGCTGTCAGGCTGGGGTTTTGACAGGCGATGGGCTGCTCACACCAGTGTCAGACTGAATTGGAATCAGCGCAGGGCATTTCATGGCTTCCTCCGTATAGGTCACCTCTACAGCCCCTTGCTTCCAAACCCCTGCTTGTGTACTTGATACAGTCACAGGGGCTCTGGAGACGACTCTGCATACTAGTCACATCAAAATTACGTGCTGTAGCACCCATCGAGACAGTACAGAAGTCACTTCATGTTGCTAAGTCGACTGGCTTATTTTCCATCCTCTAAAATGGAGATACTGGTGTTTTCAAATCTTCCAGATGTCTTTTGGAGCTCACTGTTCAACTAGCTGTCATCTACTCAGATGGCAATCATACAAAACTAGGACAGACTTCTGACTTCTCCTTCTGCAGGTAGCTTTAACTGTCAATCAATCAAAGCTAATCACATTAATGAAATTCATAAATAAAGCTAAAGCCGAATGAAGAACAAACACCTTCTAGCAAAAACAATAACTAATATTTCAAAAGCTATTATAAAAAATACAAGCTGAGAAAAACAAAGGGAAATTTAGCTTGGAAAAGTCAGGCTAATGCATCTAAGAAAAGCAAATCTGAAATGCTGGCATTTAACATGACATACCTTTGAGAAGCCGTAACATTTGCAAGAGGCCATGGACTGATGATGGAACTGAACATAAGGATAAAGCATCCTGAATCAGAGACTTAACAGTCACTTTTTTACACTCCGACACAAGGTGAGCACTATGCTGCAAAAAAGATACAGCTGAATTTGAACGGTGCAAGCCACTCTGAAGACTGCTGAATAGAAGCCGTTGTCAGAGTGCTGCAAGGGTTGATGCAGAAAGAAAGGACAACAAAACTCAGAAATTTTCTATGAAGAGGGATTAGGGTAAGATGGGATACATGTGCTCACTTATTTCTTTATTTTAAAGAGAATTTAAGCTGTGGAAGAAGTTCTGCAAGAAAAAATAATGGAAACCTTTTTCCTGGATTATGCCTTTAAAAAAATAGTGTGGAGAAACATTGCATTTACAATAAAAATGTTTTCTGACTGGTAATTGACAGAAAACTGGTTGCTCAAATGCCAACATAAGTACTTGTATCTGAATTTCTTTGACTCTATTTTCATATTTCTCTTCTCTGCCAACATCTAAGCTTAAAAAAAAAAAAAAACTTTAAGAAAAAAAATCCAAGAAATCTCTTCATATGTTTTCATCACCTTATAATGCGAATACACTGTAGCAGACTGCTTATGCAAAAACACAGAAAAGCAATCAAATACTAAGGAGCACTTGAGTGTAAGGGTTTGCTTAGTAAAAAAATCCAACTGAAATTTTAGGCAGGTACAGGAGTTATTATACTCCGTGGACCAAATCCCAAGGGCTCTGTGGTACTATTTTAGCTGATCACCGTGTGGTTGGCCTCAGCCTCCCCAGTGTGGAATTGCCTTAGAACAGCACAAAGGCTAGTGCTGACAGCAAAGGAACGTTGAAACAGAAGCAGCATGAAAAATATCAGTCCTTCCCAGTTCAGCAAATATTAGCAGTAAATCTTTAACTGAAATGGACTTCTGCCAAGATGTCTTAGCCGAAACCAATACTTGAAAATGTAATTTTAATACTACATTACATTCAGGAATCTGAAACAGTTTAGTGCAGGTGTAGCGGTTGCTACTTTTAGTGGTAACATTTCTCAATAACTGCCACATCATGATATCTGCAATAGCACAGTGCTTTCATGTTCCAGAGGGGAAACTATTCTGGTCTCTTCAGTATCAGCATCATCATTGTAGCCTTTTATTAAGCACAAATTACTGCACATCATCTACAAGGTAAAAATTGTCATCGGCTCAAATCTAACCTGGCAACAGAGCGTTTGACAAAACCATGGCTACAGTCAAATAATATCTAAGAAAAAGAGAAGAGGATAGCACCGGGATATTATGGAATTTCTTGCCTTCTCTGTGTGAGAATGCCACTGCCCTTTGGAGGCTTGAATGGATTGCAGCACTTACTGCCGTTAAAAATCTACAGAGGAAAAAAATGAAAAGAGCTGTTTTCACTTGGTCAGTACTTGCTAATTTACAAGTAATGTTATAAAGTTCCGAACTCCAGGGAAAGTGCAAATCTTGACACTTTGCCTGAACCTCTGAATAAGTCATTAGTTTTGTAGTCTCTGCTTTCACCTTACTTGCCAAACACAATTTTGATAGAAGCTAGTCTCTACTTCTTCCTTTTTTCTTTGATGCTGTGATAGATAAACGTATGCAGAATGTTTCGAACCAGGTATTTTGGTAGTAAGTAGAAGACTGCAGTGTTAAGCGTTAGTATTCACCTGATAACAATTCACAGTTGAAATCTTTTGTTTGTTCTTTAAAAGAGTATATAAAAGTCATTAAAGGTTATATATTTGGTGGGAAAAAAAGTGTGGAAGAGAATAAAGTTCAAACCAGGAGATATATTTTGAAATGTAACCACTGGCCCAGGTTCCATCCATCCCACATAGGCCTGAAGGGCCCTGATGACAGGTATAAATCAATAGATTAAGTGTTCTGCACGTCTTTGTTCATCAGAAGTAAGTGTAGGTGTAGGGTGAGCCTTGCATATCATGAGGGTTTGGTAGCCTATGCAATCTGAAAGCCTCCTCTGTTCTGTGAATGCAACCAGAGCAATACTCCTGTGCAAACAGGACTGGTTAATCTTTAGCCCACACAGATTTGAGAAACAGGATAAAATGAGGAAAAAGGAGAAAATAAGGAAAAGGAAATTAAAAAAAGAAGTTCTTTCCACCCTGCCCTGTATGAAGAGTGAGAAAATGAAACTAAATTGGAGTGTTACTATTAGTTGTGATGCACAAACCAAAAGTTTGTGCATTACCACCTGAAGTTCCTACTTTCATGTCTGCTTCTTACTAAAGCCCAAAAGGTACATTGCTCTTCACAAACAATTCCTGACAGTCATCTGAACTTTTAGTGACTTGCTCTCATGTGCCACTTGAGCAGCTCCTATAGGAGTCTCTATATGGACCAAATTGCAATTACGACTGCTACTGCTGACCCTAGCCAGCCTAGAAGGTCCAGACCATGCAGGACCTCTCTTAAGGTCCAAGGGGTAACACACAAGGGGTGTGGAGGTTGGTGAGAGAGGTGTGATGTTGCCGAGGTGAATGAAAGGAAGAGAGTAGAGTCCAAGTTTTGGGAAATGGTCATTGGTAGGAGAATAGGAGATGCTAGTGAAAAAAAAAAAAAAAAATGGTTGGGGATCCAGATTTGTGCAGATGAGAGTATATGAAATAAAAGCAAGGAAGGAAAGGGGTTTAGGATCAAGATTCAGTTTAGGGACATGGAATTTGGTAGGAAATGCAGGAATTGGGAAGCTTGGAGTTGGAGCTTAGAGAAGCATGATATGTGAAAGGATTCTGAGAAAGATGGAGTATAAGATTAGAGTCTGGGTTTTCAGTGGAATATTTTAAGAATTCCTCTTCTTCATATCATATCATATCATATCATATCATATCATATCATATCACATCATCATATCATTCAGTAATAGTTGCAACTAAAACTTTTACATTTAATTAAATTGGATACTGGCCTAGTGACATGCCTTGTGCATACACACACAGATTGTCATAGAGCTAAAAGTGGCTTCAGCCACTGCCATGGTCACCACTGGATGTGCTAAGTTTAGGAACTCTCCTCTTTGTTAAGGAACTCAGTCCTTTCTAGGTTATCTTGTAGTGTTTTGTTTTGTTTTGTTTTTCTCTGTACTGCCAAACATGCATACGGATGAGAAATCTTTAGCCAATCCAAATTAGATTCAGTTTCAGGGATGTTACATATCTTGTCAAGTCTTCCAACATAGTTCTACAGGCCAATCTCACACAATCTAGAGACACAAAGTTTTGATGAAAGTGTTTGCTGAGCCTATAGACAAGGAGATAGAGAGGGGCCAACCCTGGCAACAACATTCAAGTATGAAAGTTTTTATAATGTTTCTGTCCAGTGGCTTCTACATGTTCTACTTATGCACCAAAAGTGAAAATGCTGTCATCAGTAGTGACAGCTGATTTTGCTTGTCTTCTGGCAGCCTTTCCCATCAAAGTTATAAACAGTTTCAGAACTGGAAAAGTTACATTGCAAGATGTTTTTTACGTGGTTTGTTAAGAAGACCTTGTGTTGCTTAAACTTCTTGGATATGACACAGAATCCATGGAAGTAAAAAGCATGTACTGTGAGCTCTTCCCAGAAAACAAAAAAATACAAAAACATTGCCCCAAACCCCACAGAAATTTCTGCTTTTTATCAGTTACAAAAAGAGTTCTTTTGGATGGCAAATACTCTTAATACTTTTTTACTTGATAGACCATTCAAAAATTCTGTGAGAAGTGAGAAATTTAATAATGAAAGCAACAGCACTATTGATGGAATGTTCTTTTGTATAATGGAGTAAATTTGACTCTTGCCTGTTAGTTCAGATGGGACACCAAGCTGGTGTTAGTTGTGGTTATTTGAAAGTTCAGACAGTTGATACAAGGAAAAAGCAAACAAGCCAGATTTCCCTAAGGTTCTTCAGCAACACTGATATGATGTTGAATCGCTCATTCTGACCACTGCACTCAAAACATCTCTTATTACCAACAAAAAAATCTTGAAAACCTTGAGTGGAGATTCTGCTACTTATCTGGGTAACTTGCTCACCTGTTCTACGCTGCCTTCCTAGTGAAGATATTTTTCCTAATGTCTGTACTGGTCTTCCCAACATGAAAGGTGTGAGCATTGCCCCTCGTTTTTTGCCTGACATTTGTCTGAGTCTGTCTTCCTCATAACTACTCTTCATATGGTCATGGGTCCCCCTTTGCCCCTACACCAAACTTAACTAGAACAATTTCCTTAAACTCTCCTTGCTCCTGATGTGACCTTGGACTTGCTCCAGTTTCTCCAAATTCCTTTCAAATTGGAATCCCAAAAGGCAACAAAGTATTCCAGATGCAGCCTCCCCAGTACTGAGTGGGAGGACATAATAACTCCCTTCAATCTGCTGACCGCACTCCTCTTTCAACCCACTATGCATTTTGGCTTATTCATGAGGGCAGAACATTAGTAGTTCATGTGTAAAACCTGGCTCTTTCTCAGCATGCCTGTTACTCAGCCAGTTGTTTCCTGTCTGTACAGATTCATGGGATTTTTTTTTTTTTTTCTTTTTTTTTTTCACTTTAGCTACAGAACTTTGTAGTTCTCATTACTGAACTTCTCAAGGTTTCTGCTGGTTCCAGCCACAAAGTTTATCATGATCCCACTGGTCTGAATTTCTATCATTTGGCACAACAATAATTTCTCCTAACTTAGTACCATCTGAAAATGTGCTGAGGGTGCAGTCCAGTTCATAATTCAGATGAGAATTGAGAATAGTATCAGTCCAGCATTGAGCTTCAGGCTATTTATTTGCAACTGGCTGCCAACCAAATATCAAGCCACCAATTGCTACCCTTTTTAGCCTGTTGGTCCAGTCAACATTTCACCTATCCAATAATCTGTTCATCCAGCCCATATTTTCTTAGTTTTCAGATGAGAATGCTGCAGGATATGGTGACAAAAGCCCTACTGAAGTCAACATGTATTACAGCCAGTGCTTTTCCTGTACCCACATAGCTATGTTTTCATCACAGAAAGCAATCAGTTTGGTCAAGAATGATTTGCCCAGATTGACTCCCTGTTTGCTATCTTACGCATAACATTTTTTGAAATTAATTAGAAGAGGATGCTCTCCATTATATTTCCAGGAACTGAAGTGAGGTGGACTAGAATTAGGTGTCCCTCTTGCCTTCATTAAAGACAGGCATAATGTTAATCTTCTTCCACTAGTCAAAGACCTCCTACCAACACTACGATTTTTCACTGAGGATGGCCATGCAAGTGCCCCTGCAATCATATCAGTCAATTCTTTCAGCACCTTTTGGCAGGTTGCATCTGGCCTCAGAAATTTAAATACTTGCAACTTCCTTAAGCAGTCCCCAGACTGCTGCTTTCCCACTGCTGACTGTGTCTCTCCTTCTGAAACCACATCTGCATGCACAAAGGTCAGGGAGCAAGTTTCACCCGTGAAGATTGATGCTAAAATGATGGTACCCAGCCTTTTTGGTATAGTCCGTCAGGGAGGCTGTGTCCCCCACACAACAGTAGACCATACTTTGAATCTCCTTTTGCTACTTGCATCCTCACAGAGTCCCTTCTTGCTCTTCTTTGTGTCTCTTACTAGTTTTAGTGCATTCATTTTTTTCATCTTGTCTCTACATAGCCAAGCAATGTTTGCATCCTCTGACTCTTGTAATTTCGGCCTATGGAGACCCCCTGTGTTACTTGCCAATACAGAGGAAAATCTTCTAAAGTACTGGGTTACTTATAAAGGTCTACTAGTACTCTAGTTCATAGGTTCACTGCTCCCTTCATTGAATGTTTTTTAGTTATCCCATGTCTGCAAATTATGCTTACCTCACGCCAGCTTATAGTAAACATGCAAATATTAACATTTAGTATCTAAAATAGACAATTCAGTAATAAATCTTTAGAAAAGAGGGAATGAAAAATTTACATTCATTTAAATGATCCTAAGGTTACATTAGAATGCCTGTCTTTCCATCATTCGTTAGACTTGCTCTCTCTCAGGAAACTATACAGGAATCAGACTGTATATTTTCTCTCTTTTAGTGGACTACATTGGGTTTAACAGTCAATCTTTCCTCTGAAGTCTTTCAAAAGATCTGGACGAGTTTAATATTTCATCCCCCCAGATTTATTTTACTTTCTTCTTAAGTAGGAAGCAGTCTAGCCAACCTCTTATTAGAATAAAGGTTCTTTCCCTTCCATAGATAAGAAAATCTCTCTTTGTTGTAGTATTTGTTATAATTTAGAAGTTAATAGAGTAATAACTTTTTGCTTCAATGAGGTGTTAAAACTCTGACCTCCATCCTCCTCTTTCAGTAATTATTTACCATTTTTCAGGGGGGGAAGGAACAGTTCATTGAACCTCACGTTCTGCACATTTTTCCTTTACATTAAAAACATACATAATACAAACAGCTGCAGACTTGTTGTATTCAGTGTATAATTGGATTTTGATTGAGACTAGACAAACAGAAGTCAATTTACTTAGGGTAAAAACTCCATTAGGAGTGATTGAGCCCCAACCTCTTCCTTTTAGGCATGTTGTAAAACTGGCTTATATCCTCACTATAAATGGAAGATTGAATAATCAGAGGCATGTTCTTACTGTTGATCAAAATGATGATGACTGATTAGATGAAATGTATTATAGAGTCAGCTTGTAGACTGGCAAGCCTCTGTTGTGATACAGTGTGAAGACTTCAAAATGATATTTCTGAGTTTGAGCCAGATGTGACATTGTTTATGATTAGATCTACTGTGGGAGATAGATGTTAGGTATAAAAAAAATATTATAATAAGTTTTTCAGTGTAAGGACCCTCACCTCAACCTGTCTTGGTATATAAATATAATGGTAAACAAATATGCTCCTTTAGAAAAAAAAAAAAAAAAAAAAAAAAAAGATAATTGTAATCTGAAACTACAGTAGATACAAAATGGGTAGTAGGTCTCTCAATTCTAATTAAGAATATCAGAAATGGCTTTCTCAGAAACTGACCTTATTGCAAGTAAAAGCCTCCCTCCTGCAGCTTCCTTTGTTGCTCCAAAAGCTGTGAAAGACTAAACATTTTGCAGTAATATAGTTTACTCATTCAGAACCCTGCAAGGGAAAGAGAAAGGTGGAGGGAGAGCAGATGGATAGCCTGAAACTGAAAAGGTGTACATTAAGTACTTGGGCATTACCTAAAGATAAAATGAATAGAGCTTAAAATATTCTGTCTTTCAACCTGGATGACAGGGAAGAAGAGAGATGTACAAGGAGATATGATAGATATGATAGATATTATAGATTTTATAGATAATACAGATAGAGATGTAAAATGGCTATTTGTCCCTTTTTTTATGTTCAGTAGGAAAAAGTAAGAAATACAGACTCAGGGCGAAGGGTACAAGCAAAGCCAACATCATTACTGGCAAACACCTATCTGTCTCAGGAAACCATTCAGCATGGAGACAAGCATCTAAAGAAGATCTATAAGAACACTAAAACATAAGAAGAAGTAACCCAAGAGCTTATCGAATCCCCATCATTTAGGTCTGCATTTTTTTTAAGAACACATTATACATATAGCCTAGTCTATAGTTTATTTAAAGAGCTGAAATATAGGCAATAAGTATAATAAGTATAATAGGTCTTTTGGATAAGAATAGAAAGTATAATAAGTCTTTGGATAAGTCCAGATAAATAAAAATATCTGTAGTTGCCAGCATTACCAAGTTAATGATATATGCTTCTCTGAAGATGAGAACAGCATTGTGTTGGGCATTATATGGAATCACCACAGACCAAACTTTGGGTCAGCTCACCAGCAATGAATTATACAATGACAACAGGAGCCATATAATGTGGTGTGATTTTTTTTTTCAAAGTTTTTTTCCCCCTCATTTTAGTGAATGCACATAAAAGCATGTTTGATAAAGGTTCCTGGGATTAAGGTAAACTGACAATGAATGATGGCAAAAACAGTGATAGAAAGCTAAATCAATGAAATAGCATTTTGGAGAAAAGTGACTGTGCTTCAAAAAAAACCCCCACAAATAAAACCCCCAAAAAAAACAGAACAGGGTTTGACAAGGTTGCCATGCAAATATTCTCAGGGAAGGTAATAGAGTCCAAGTAAAAATGGGGAAGAAGATACTTTCTTTTAAAACACTTTAAGAAGGTAAAGTGAAAGGGGGGAAATAAAAAGGCTGGCAAAAGGCAAGATCATGTTCTAAAATGTGAAATAAGGACTTTAGCACTCATATTTCTGGTATTGATAAAAAAAAAATAGACCTCAGATATTAAACAGGGCAAATCAAAGAGATTTAAATGAAACCTAGACAACCAAGACAAAAGAGAATCCCATCATTATCTTAAAACATAAGGAAATCACCAAGCAATTCACATAAAAGGAATAGTACTACTTCTATCCAGCATGTGAGTCAGGCCCCAGGAATTATACATTGTAAAACATTTCAGCTTCCTTTGACTTTCCTTCAAATTTGCAACTCAAGGTTACAGTAGGACCAAGTCATCTGTTTTCATTGGTAAGGAATGGAAACTTAGTTTCTATCCACAGCAGTTTCCTTTAATGAAAGCAAAGTTTCTTATACAACAAAGATTAGAAGGTGCTGAGGCTTTAAAAACATGTGAAATATTACAAGGCTGTGGTAAAGTTATGGAAGTTGGCAATGCTGATAAATTAACTCAAGTGTGCAACTGCTGACTAGGGACCCCAAGAGAGGAAAAATGAAGTTAATAGAGTTGCAGTGGTTCATAGTACAGACGCTAGAGGAGGACTGACCTTGATGAGCATTTGGGATTAATTAGAACGAAAAGAAGTATACAAGGAATCAGTCATTAGCAAAATGTTTTTGCTCACTGTCTTTAGGTCAAGATACCCAAGTAGAGTTACCACTTCATTAAAACTGTGATGACGATGAAACAGGCATTCCACAGCACTTACTGCACACATGTATGTATCTCATGTAAGAGACAATAAAGAGCTTTTCCTGTTGCCATTTCAGAAGAGTTTTAGGCTTACATTAGATTTAGAAAATTCTGAGGAAATTTCTGAAGGCATATTTGTACAGCTATTATATGATGAACGGCAATCATTCAAAAGCCATTGATTTTTTTTGTTTTCCTTCAGTTAGATGAACTGAATTTAACATAAGTAAACAGAATTAATTTACTTCATGGAAAATTGTGACTATCAGCTGTAGCAAATACCGGAAATAAAGTGCTTGAGGCCAACATACATTGTGGCCTTGCACCAAGAAGCACCCAGACCAATGTGCATTAAATGAGTTTTCACTTTGTACTCAAATAAAACAAACCCCTCCCCCCCAATAGGTTACCATTCTGCTTACCTACAATACTAACATGACGGATAAAGCAGTGTTGTTTAAAAAAAATCTTTGGTTAACTATTTCAAAGAGAGCCAGTGACAAACCTACACTGAAATATTGGAGTAACTTCTCACCAGTTAAAAAACTCCTCTCTTTGGAAGATTTTCACTTTGAAAATACTGACGGCATCAGTTCTGCATTTTACTATAATTATTTAGTAGGCTTGTTGTTTGTGATGACTAGATAATTTAAGAGATTAGCAGGTCATTTGTAACCATGGAAATCATGTTGCCTGCATATCTAATAGACTAATTTCCACATGAAGCAAGGCAGTAGTTCTATTTATTTACTTGCTTGTTAAATGCTATTTTGAACTACCTTGTTTTCCTCAGGAGGATTGTCACTCAATTTCTGAAAAGAAAAAAGAAAAGTCAAGCTATGTTCTTACACAACTACAATGAATACACACTTTTCTATATTTTCAGTAAACAAATATTTGACCATAATTCTATATTTGCACCTTTTTTGATTCTTGTCTTTTACATTTTAGGTAGAGACTTAGAATATTTGAGGATTACATATTTTAAAGAAAATCCATAAAGTTTCAAAATTTCCAGTTATTAGCTTCAGGACGTAAGAATATGGATTAATAATTGAGTTAGGCAACTTAATGGTAGTTGCAATTCAATACCCAACTGGTTGCATATGTATGTTTCTTATTCTGTCCCATCTGTGGGACAAAACATTTAAATCATCTTCATTTCAGCATAGTGAAGTATTATCAAACTAAAAGTTCTTAAGAAAAGATGGGAGAAGCTTGGAGAGATAATGGAGTTTCTGGATTACTCCATATCCACCAGTGGTGAACAGTAGTGTTGAGCTGTTAGCTCAGAGGAGTGAAATGACAGTAATGCAGATCTTTTAGAATAGGGAATATGTGGTCCAAACCCTGGATTATAAACATTTTAAATTGTTTGTGGGTTTTTTTCCTTTGTTATACAAAAGGATTCTTATGTTAGAGAGATCTGGGATTTCAAAGCATTTGCTCTTCTGTTGCTTGATGTAATCAAGATTCAAAGGATCTATTTTTTACATACAAGATGAAAGTCATATCTCTGAAGTACCATTCAAGCAGACATGTCTTAAAAGGTCACAGAAAACACGAGTCACAAGGTGACTCACCTGTCCTCTTAAGTGTTTTCTCTGCTTTCAGAACTACAACTTTATAACTTAGGCTCAGGTCTTTCTTATGAACACCCCAACAAATTCCCAACAGATTAGACTTACATTGTATTATATTCCTTCTGTCACTAATTTAGCTAAAATCTGTTAATTTTTCCATAGTTCTTGCTTAATTTGAAGTTCATGTCATGGCCAGTTGACAACTAGCTGTCTTGATCTTCACTAAACTCAAAGCTGTCTATAAGCAATCATCAATCACTTGTTAAAATAGTCATACTCTGTTGACATCTTAATTATTTTAATAGGCAAATTACACACCAATGTGATGTTGAAATATTAAATAAAAAATATTTTCCAAAATTCACTTCCCAAACTTTCCCAGTTGTATGAGCACTTGGAAAACAAAAGAGGAACTTCAGGAAGTAGTAACTACATATTGGGTTTTAACCACAAAGAAATAGTATCAAGACTGGCATTTCCATCCAGCAGATAAACAAATTTATTAGACAAATCAAAATTAATGTCATGTGGAAAGTATCCTGTTACACTTAACCAAATAAACTAAGAACACGTTACCTACTTCATCAAAGTCTCTGCATAAGAAAGAATAAGCATCACTGGTTAAATGTTAAACACATCAAATGCTTCTCAAGAACAGTAGTTTATTCGTCAATGCTCTCAGAAAAACTTAATAACTGACATATTTTAATCTTTGCTGTGCTGTACCGGTTTTGCATTTTTTATGCATCTACAATACAGCCAGGTGGTACCAGCAGAGACCTCACCAGCAAACATATTGCAACAAATGTAGTGACTGGCAAAACAAGAGTAGCCTTGACCTTTCTGTCTTCCTTTCACTGAGGAGCAATTGCATAGCATATCTGCAACAGTAATGAAATTCATTTTCATAAACAGTACTAAGCAATAGCCACAAATTTTAGTCAAACATGAAATAATTTGTGCTAAGTTGCATAAAAATTTTCAAGTAAAATATAAATTGAAAAATCTATGACCAGTTTATTCTCTGGAACGCAGTGTGGAGTTGCCTTACCTAAAATTTAACTACTTTCTACTATTGACACTGAAAACCAAAATTACTTATTTCTTCTTTCATTAATTTTCTTGCAGTTGCAGATCTTCAAATTACATTTTGTATTTTATACTGTCATACACCTTTCTTCAAAATGGGATACAGAAGAAAAATTCTTATACAAGTTACAGCTACATTCAGGTTTTTACAAAACACCCACAAAATAGTAGGATATGTTAAAACTCTTTTCTCTTGTGAGACATCCAAATCTTGGGCAATCAAATACAAGGCTGAATTAGTGATGCATGCTTGACTACTCCCTTTCCAGATCAAATTTTTTTCTAGAATTAAAATGGAAACCAGCTAGGATCAACTGGCATAACTTCATTCGTGTAAGAGGCCAATATAAATTAGCCACCTCAGTTCCTTTTATAATTGACAAAAAAAGAAGGGACTTGCAGAGAGCAACTTATCTTTCTCTGGAAACCGTCTTATGGTGGAAAAGATTCACACCATAGTTCTTTCTGCAGCTATAAAGGGACTCTAAAGAACTAAATTACTCTACACACCTGAGAAAGGAATCGTCTAAGTAACCTAAGTGGAAAACACTCACAGTATCAGCATTTCCTTCTGAAGCAGTTGATTGAAACTCCCTTTATAGTCAATGGAGCTCTATGACAATTAGACTGGCCCATTTTAGCCATCTACAGTAGATGAATGAGAAGATTCATGCCCTGGTCTTTCTATTGTGGGTATAAGGAGGCCTTAGATAGTGAGGTCAGATAAAGATGTGTAAAGCTGGCTGAGAACATTTCTATCTTCAGCTTTGTTAATGTTAGGTGAATTGACGTAATGTGATAATCAACCTTTTTCTATCTCTAAGGTTATGAAACACAGTTGAGACTTGCCTAGCTACATACATGACATCACTTCTGAGCCATATAGGGAAAAATGAATTATTTTTTTTTATGTGGACACAGTGAATTCCAAGAGAAAGAGGAGGGCTGGGCAAAGTCAGTGAGATTTCAAGCTGTCCAGGTAGGCTGCTCAGGCTCCAACCTTGGATACTCACTCCGTCCTCCATCCATAACCAAACAGGACAAAGCCCTGAGTAACTTGGTCTCACCCCAGATCTGACTGTGCTTTGAGCAGGAGGTTGAACTAGAGTCATCATGAGGTCTTTCCAGCCTAAGAAATCCTGTATTCCTATGATGCTATGAAAGAAGATAAGTGAGGTCAATCAGAGACAAACAGATGAGGCTTCTGGAGAATCTGTGAGACTGGCATATGTCACTTCAGCTTCTGCAGAAGTTGGGTGCCTCTTTGGATGGTGGGATCATACTTAAGCTATTGTTATCATTCCACAGCTTATATGTCTTTCTTTCCTGCCATTGTATTACTCTGAAGAACAGATCTCCTTTCCTCCCCTTTCTCTCTCCCCAACCTACTACAGTAGCTACTACTGAAAGTCTTATCTCCCCAAAGTTTCCTGGGAGCCGCCCCAGCAGCCACTGTTCTCCTGAGGGGGAAAAAAAAGGAGAAAGACAGGACTGAGATCTGGCTGATGGAAGACAGAACTGGAAGCGGTGCCTACCCCACAATATTTTCCACTGACATTTCATCTTAGTATCTATCTCAAATATTCACTGTGTGCAATGTATATAAGGAAACAGGGATGAGTAGTCTGTATTTTCATAATCTCCACGTCATAATATAATTTGCTTATATTATTTGTTTATGTGTAATATGGACAGCAGATTATAAATTATGCTGCATTCTAGAAGTACGAAGGAAATATAATTTATTTATTTCCTTCCAGTCTATGCTTTTGAATAAAATCATACTTGCAAGAATTGAATCTACATTCAGTCCTGGGAAAGATAAAAGACAGCCTTTACATGTTTTAAGGAATAGTTAAAGTTTTTAACTTGATCCGTGGTGGATTTGTTACCAAATTTCTCTATTCACTATACCTCTGCTGGACCAGCTCCCATTTGTAATCACACATATTATTTCTCCTCCCTTTGCACTCACATAACATTGTAGGAGAAGCTACAGCAGGTATGTCATATAACATCATAATGCCTTTGAAAATCACGTCCTATGTATTACTTTTTCTTCAGCTGAATTAGTAAATGATTACAGAAATTAGTAAGTGAAAATGAGTTGAATTCCTTATTAACAATGACACTCCATTTATTTTTTTGTGCCAAATTTACTACTGCATGAAAAAATTACTTAATACTATTTGAAAACCTTTTTTTCTCACACTGCTTCTTATGCATGGAGTGATCCCTAATCACATTTATAAAGATTCCCATTATCAACATCCAGGTTTCACGTAAGAGTCATTCCTCTGGTGGCGTCAAAAGAACATTGACAAGTTATACCCGCTGGACAGGAGATAACTTCAGTTGTAAGTAATATGTGTATGTTAGATTGGAAAAGAGCTAACCTTCTAGAAGACAAACAAAACCAGTTATGTTTCATCTCGTGCTGTTTGATTCACTTGACACCATTGTCTTGCTCTGTAAGGTCTTTATGGTCTTTTTACTATCTTTGCTCACAGGTTAGTATCTGCCATAGTAAGGGCATGCAGTGCCACTATAATATGATTTTAAAATTCCATTTCTTACCAGTGAATATTTTGGTTTAAGTGTCTTAGAAAGGGATTAGCTGCACACTTGCAGCAAAAGAATTGTTTGTAAGAGCCATTTTAAACTTCTATTTAACAAAATAAATCTAAGTCTATTTTAGATATTTGAAATGTGGAGGGAGTTTAATTATCATGAAATGTGCCTTTCTAATGATTCATGACTTGCTCTGTGACCTGCATTTTCTTAGATGGTTTAGATGGAAAAGAGAGTGAATGTGATTTCATGTGAAATCCAAAATGAAAAAAACTTAATAAGGAAAAATAAAATTAAAACCTAAACCAGCAAAGAAACAATGGGAATTCAAAGGGAAAAAAAATACACCATTACCTGAAAAAAATATGGAATTGAATATTAAAGTTCAAGAAAGTGGAAACTTACCATGCCTCTTCACCATACATTCTGGATGGGTATCTCTGAGGCTGTATAGTGATAATAAAAGTGTGTGTTCTGTTACATATTATAAAATAAATCAAACTGAAATCACAGTTTCCTGATGTCAGAGGAATCATAGAAGAGAATTAGTGAGTTATAATAAATGGTTTGAAATTCCAAGGGGTTTTTACTAAAAAAAGAATATGCTTGTTTTCCTATAGGATCCTGGTTGGCTGACCTACTATCCATAATGAAAAAGATAAGGTTTTCATTTCATTGACTGATTTAATGTTTCAATGTGGACAATAATAGCAACAAACAGCAAATGTGCTGTGTGTCTTAAGCGGTTCTACTTTTTCATATACTGTCTATTGTCTTTTATCTTAGTAATAATGACTTGAAGGAGGTAATACTGGGTTGTCCATATTAGTTCATATGTCACCTGAATTCCTTCTTTGGTATGTGTTCTGGGATATGGATAAGAACTCTGCTGGCATATTGATATTTCTGAAATGGTCTCATACACAGAAAGAACTAAACTGAATTGAAACTTGCTACACATTATTCAGGAAATAGCATCCTTCAAATAAATATATGCTGTTTTTTGGACTGGGTTCAAACTTGCTATTAAAGGCATAAAGCAACTATGAAACACAAAGAGAAATTAGGGATCTGCAAAGATTGAAACACAAAGGTAATTAGAGATTTCAATTACTCTTATGTATTCTGGGTAACATTCAAGTCAAGCTGTGATATGGGAGTTAGTTACATTTTTAGACATTATAAATTACCTTTTCTTAGAGGCTCAGAGAAACACAAGACAAAAAGGCAACTCCTGTTCTAATCCTGAGTATCACACTAATTTTTGTTCAAAACCTATCTTTCTGGCTTCATCTGTACAGCAAAATCTCAGAAAATGTCCCACAACTTTTTACCTCCTTCCCCTTCCTTTTTCTCAATATAATCAGATTTCTCCTGGAAGAAAACTATGTATAGGAAGGGAACTGTGAAACACTTTGAAAGTTGCAACCAGACAGCTGGAGGGGTAGGATTCCAGAGAGCACAATGAAATGCACTTGCCCCCTTTTTGATGAACCTTTGAGTTGTTACTTTGTGGACACTGTGATTAAAATGTATTCAAATTCTACATCTTATAGGGAGAAAAGGGTTAACAAATTCACTGAAAAGAGGAATTGCATAAATGTGAGAAAGCTAATTATTATGAAATTGACAAGGTAGAATGTGTGAGTCTTAAAATAGACTTTGAATTTCTGGGGAAAACAGACCTCAAAAAAACCAGAAGTTGCATCCAAATATGAAAGATGTAAAAGAGCATAAAACTGGCAATTCAAATTTCAAACCATAATAAGTCAAGTCAAAAAATATGTTGAGAATCTGTATGTTAAAGGTATAAAGGCTCAAACTAAAATCTTTTTCAAACAAATCAAAAGCAGAAGACTTCTCAGAGAATGAAAAGGATCAGCAGATGATGGATGTGTATGAGGAACACTCATACAAGAAGGTTGCCTGAGAAGACTGCAGAAAAAAGAAGTGAATTTCTGGAATTATGCTCAATTCAAAGGCAATCCAGACAATTCCCACATCAGGTCTTCATTTTACAGCATGAATTTGAGGAATTTCTTCCATAAGCTTTCATAAGTGGGATTTTTTTATTTTTTTTTTAAAGGTCTAAATAAACAAGTACACTGAATAGGACTAAGTAATTTTCAACAGACACTTAAAGAACTCTGATATGAAGCTATGAGGATCTTTATTACCATGTGTAACCTGTTTCTTTAAATCAA
This sequence comes from Astur gentilis, assembly GCF_929443795.1. Lineage (NCBI taxonomy): Eukaryota > Metazoa > Chordata > Aves > Accipitriformes > Accipitridae > Astur > Astur gentilis. Next base: position 2,543,725 of record NC_064892.1, read on the forward strand.
TTCTTGTAGGCAGACGAATGGAAGGTGGCAAATATGACAAAGAATTTAAAATGGCTTCTGGTGAGAACTAATGATTTGATTAATATGTACTAGTCTAACTGGTAAAACCTACGCAAAAAAAAAGAATTAGTAAACACACAGATAGATACAGTATATTGATAATGAGTTAATATGGGGTTTGAAAGGAAAATCAGGCCTTACAAATCTATCTGTTTTTTCAAAGTGTCCCTGAGTAGGTGGATAAACATGGTCTAATTATATTTCTATTTTCAAAAAGCTTTCAACAAGCTCTCACACGAATTTCTTAAATTTGGACCTTGGCTGCTCAATATACGCACAAATGTTTGGAAACATGATAAATAGTGAGGCAGTGATGTTTTCAAACAATTCAGAATTGCTCCACATAATCAAAATCAAAGCTGTCTGTGAAGAGCTCAAGAGGATTTATCCATAGTCAGTGACTCAAGGATAAAATGGTACATGAAATGCAAAATTAGTAATCATAGAATAATACACACGGAAGTAAAACAAAACAAAATAAAACCACACAAACCTTAGTTATATAATCATAGTCTCTAAAGTGGGTATACAGGAAGAAGTCTTCAATCAATCTGGACAGGTATCTGGGAAAATATGATTAATATGTGTAGGTAGTCCAAAAGCCAACAGAGTCTTTGGAAATATCCTGATGGAACAGAAACTAGAAAACTTCAATAAATACCTGTAATCTGGACTGTTACTTTAAAAATATTGTCTGTGATTTAAAACCATACCATGGCAGAACTAGAAAAAAGTTACAGAGAAGAATAATGCATTGATTTATCAGACATATGTCATCACTTCCATATAAACTGTAACTGAGACTAGAAAGATCTGTAACATTTTGAAAAAGAAATGGTATATGTGGTTGGGAATCACACTGTCTCTATATTAACATGAGAACTATGGGCTGCTCCCCAAAGCTTATCAGATATGCTATAAACAAGCACTTTTTTTTCCTCACACAGCACATTATTACATTGTTGACTTCTTTGCTACAGCACCTTTGGAAGACAAAGGTGCAATTGTATTCAGAAATGAGATTCAACAAATCCCTCAGACATTTAGGCTGGTAGTGAATATTAAATAGAACAGTTTAGGTGTAATTTTTACAGGAAGTCTTTAAGTAGTTAATTACCAGAAATTGAGAGTTGATTAAAAGGAGGATCACCCTGTACTTGCTACATTTCCTAAGCACTGGTGTTTGCTACGAAGGACAGGACGCCAAAATATGTTGAACTTTGGTTTGATTCTGTAGAGCAGCTCCTGCATTCTTTGTCTAATATGAAATTTATAAACAAGGCACAACTGAAAAGAAAGGGGTTAAACATAGGCAGCAAGGCAATTTAAAAGATTGGGACATGCTTTTTTAACCATTGTCCGTATGAGAACCCTAAGTCCTTGAGTTATTAAAGATTTCTGTAACTCAGACTTACCTTTTGTCATCATTTCTCCCTTTCATGAGATGGTGAAAGAGCCATCTATTTTAGGGTGAAAAGTGCTACTCTGAAGATGGCGAATAGTCATTGTTTACAGTAAAGGAAATCTAAGGTGATTTAGACAGCTAACTTTTAAATATCTATACTCTATAAAATGAAGCTGATTCAGGGAACTTGTGCCTTGAAAATGTGGTAGAGAAGATGGAGAAAAACCTGATGCCAAGAGCATACTGAAATCCATGGAAGTGAACAGCTCCATGGACCCTCTTTGCTAGGACCCAAACACTTCAGTCTTGGGAGTCAGAGCTTTACAGAGCAGCAACCTTATACAGGAATGCAAAACACCAAACAAATGTCATGAATCATTTATAGCATTGGTTCTTCTGCTCTCTCACATTATGAATATCTCTGTCAAGATACTTGCTGAGACAGTAAAAGCAGAGCAGCCTGTAGCATGGTCTCTTTCTTCCTGAGTATTGTTAAGCAGATTGTGAATGATGAAAATTGGGATGACATAAGAAGGATAATGGAAGAAAAAATTGTCATTTCTAAGTAAAGGAACTTTGGCAGAGTTGAAATTATCTGAACAAAACAAAAATCAACCTCTAGAATCTACGGGCAAACTATTTTCAATCCCCTTCAAGCACTGGACGTGATAAGGTTAAAAGTCAATGTCCAGACATGCCTGCATTAAGAAAAAAAGTCAGAAGTTATTTATGCAGTCTGTGATAAGTCAGAAAAATGGAAGAAAACCCAAACTATGGGAATAATGTTCAGTGTCTGAATTATGATTGTTCTGAAGGTAGGAGATCATTTTCTTTCCTGACAAGTTAAGATTGCTACCTATACAGTGTAAAATGAAGAAATAAAAAGATCCGTTGTTCTTGCTACAATCATCTGAATGACAAAAAAGTGATTTTTCTAAATATTCAAAACCAAATAATCTAAATTATTTGTATTCACAACACTGTAGTCACTTAAACTATTCCTTAATCTTGTTTCTGATTTTTTCACTGATGCATTGTTGGAAGACTGTAAAAAAACAACTTAACATTGAATCGAGACAGGAGGTATCGTTATTTTTAAAGTGCAATGGTATGAAATGTGTTCTTTGCAGTTTATGGTAAAATTCACTCTTGGGAAGGAACAGTCCCAGAAACCTCTAGGACATTACTTTGAGTGCTGCAGGTTTGACACCTCAGTAATGCGTACTTTTATATCTTGTACAGCAGTAAATTTTGAGTAATCAAACTCTTTCTATTTCATGGCATATTTTCATGCCATGCATGATCTTCAGGAGCAGTGAAGCTCTGCATTGTTTTATACTAATATTTCTAAGTGAATATAACTTAACCTGTCAATCCTGAGTGGGATAAAGATTACTACTCCTTTTACAGGAATCACAGAACAGTATATGTTGGAAAGCACTTCTAAGGGTCAGCTAATCCCAGTCAAAGTAGGGCTAACGTAGATCAGACATAGCACAATATGGCTGTGAGATTGTCTAAGCATCATTTGTTCACTAAGCACATACAAAACCGGAATCATATTGTCTGTGGCTACATCTATACCAGTAGACTATGACCAGGGCATGGATCCACACATGGCATGCAGCAGTGGTCCACAGTAATCCACACCATTTCATGGTTATCCCGTTGCCTGACACGATTTGGGCTCACACCAACAAACACCCTTCTAGGCAAAAACTGCAAGACAAGACACTAACTACAACTACACTAATGACCAGGGGACTGCAGAGGCCAAGGAGTGTTCCCAATAGGTAGTGAAGATGAGACATCCCTTTTTGATGAGGGAGAGAGAATTTGGCTGTAGGGGCTCAAATTGTGTTGTGCAACTTGCTCTTGGGTCCAGAGACGAACCTTCAGGTTTTTCCAGTCACCAGAACAGGCTCAACCAGCTGGCTATCTGAGTGATAGGAATTCTCTCCCCCATTGTCAAACCTAATATTCTTCTATTTCATTAAACTAGTGTGATTAGTTGCATGCTTACTGACTTGATGCATTTATTATGCAGTTTGAATAAGATTAGTACCATTTTCCACTGTACAAGTGGTTTTTTGTGTATCTGTATACGTGTGTGTTGTATATCTTCACCGTCATTTGTTACAAGGTAGTGTTTTGCACTTTGTGGGAAAATGGCTGTACTATTTAATGCTGTTTGGGGAGAGGATAAATTTATGCTCAGGGCTGCCAAGATTCCCTCTTTCCTCTTGTATGAGGACAGCTTTATCCAGACACAACCCTTTGAATAATGGTACTCTTAGTAGTAAAATTGTTTGCAATAAATATAGGAGAAACACAAGCCCTTTCTACTTATGTAATAAAGATTCTCCTATTTTCCCAGCACCAAGAAAAACTTCCTTTCCAACCCTGTTCTGTCTATATCAGCATTACGTCAACAACACTAATACAAATTGTCCTAGGTTATTAGCAGTGATTGTAAACTTTCAAAATGAGAACTTAAAATAAATGTTTTCACTTATTTTACATCTGAGCCAGAGAAACTATCCCTAAGATCTTATTGGCTGCCTGTAGCTCAGAGAATGAAAGATGAGCCTGGCCTCACTAAAGAAAGCTAATGAAACATGTTAGCCTCAAATCCTGTCTGACTTTCTGAGCACTCTTTTGTTTTTCCAACTGGAATACTAAGGGCACCTACTGTCCTGTCTCACTCTTTACAAACAATCACTTCCTCAGAAGCAACTTTCAAGTGTGACTCCATAAGAAGTGGCTATAAAAATATGACTATGGTCATGCACCCGTCTCGGGCAAAAAAGGGGTTAAAACTTTAATGTACCTTAACTTCCCTATCTGAAGAGTAACACCTTTGTACACCAGATGTCCACACTGACTTGGGAAGTAGAAAGATAAAATTCCACGTGCACACAAGAACATATTCTCAGCATTAGCAGAATGAAATAGAGACATCAGATAAGTGAAAACAGATGTCGTTAAAATGTCAAGTGCAACAGATGTGTGGATACAAGACAAGCTTTGAAAAGGTTAAACTTTGATCCAGGTTAGGCTGCAGGAATTTATGTTAATCAGGTAGAAACACTAATCTACTTTGGACCAGCTAGTGCCACCTTCACTGTAATATGCTATTATGTATTGCTGTCAGTGGGACTAACTCTGAAATATTAACCAGTTGAGCATGAGCGGTGGCAGCATCTCAGCTATGTATGCTTTATGGTATGCTCTAATAAACCTGCTCTCATGAACAGCCAGAGTGTTCAGTAAATCCTCTCCTGGTCACGTACCCACATTTTCATCCAATGGAAAGAAGAAGCAGCAGCGGAGAGGGGATAATAATGTCTGACAAGATACACTCTCAGGTCTCATCCTGATATGCAGCCACCGTACATCCAGGCACCATGAAGCAGATCCATGTTCCACGGTTTTGATGTAGCTCATATTTTTCATATCTTCCATTTAAAAGGCGAATACTTTTTTGTCTATGCAGAGCCTTCCAAATAGATATTTAGATAGCAAATCTGACTTGGTTTTGATTTCAGAGTTATGACTGGATGTGTCCACATATCCACTGTGAGTTTTGTTAAACCAAGGAGTGTTTTTGATCCGTGTGTCTGTTTTTAAAATATCAGGGCCGCATCATGTCAATAGTCACAACCCTGACCACTGCTACTAAATGACTGGTAGTTATCTGCAGCCACTAAAGGAAGCACCGTACTTCAGAGGTGCTCTCTGGTGTTGTCTCCGCAGGGGACCAAAAAGCTCTCAGGTCTCATTTCAGTCCTAGATGCCTATGTTCTTTTTCTGCACCACGTAACACCTTTCTCTGCTCTCAGCCGCCGTGCCTGTGTCCCTTGAGTAGCACTGCTGCAGTGCGGAGCCGAGGTTCCTCAAGGGCTCCCACCGTTCCACCGGTGGCTGGGAGCTGGTAGGCTCAGCTATGCATATTTGTGGTGTAAAAACTGCCACAAAATCCTTGCCTCTTTGGGCCGTAGCTCTTTAGTTTGCCTCAAAACCAGGAAATAGACCTGGGTTTGTATAATTCCCAAACCTCTGTGGAAGTGAAATCTCAGTTCCACCATGTCTAGGTCCTCTTCTGTTTACTTTTTCATAGAAGAGGGAAGATTATTTTATCAGCTGCCTTGTTCTCCTCACACACCCCATCTGGCTAAGGCAACCTAATCCACCAGAGGTCTAAAATAGACGTTCTGTCCCTTTACAACCAAGTGTTACACTCAGCTGACATGCAGGGTAGTAAGAGCAAAATGTATTTTACAAATATTAGATATTCATTTCTTGCTACCATTAAGTGTTATTCATTAAGAAGCACATCCATTTCTACCTTTTAATAGGTGAACATAATCAGTCCTTAGTTTAGATCAATAAAGACAACAGTAATATTCAGATTTTTGGATGATTGAAATTTACAGTAAATAGATATTGCTCGCCTTATTATGACCTTTTAGTAGTCTTTTGTTCCTGATAATAACCATGGAGGGGAAAAAAAGGTGCAGCAATACCATTTTGACTCATCCTCTTTTTGTATTTCTCAATAAAACTACTTTCTTTTAGGTAAGACCTTATACTGAATGAAGCTGATGGAGGGACTCTTTCTGGTGTCAGTGTGGCACTTTAACACCTCAGCTCTTTGTGACCTATAGCTGAATAAAGCTCTAACCTTTAAAAGAATTTTTGATAACTGTTTTTTCTTTTGCAGAGATAACACCTCATAGAGTTGTGTTCTGAGATCAACTTCAAGGTCCCCTATTGCTTTTAGGGGCTTTAAAGTCATAATAGAATAGTTTTATTTTATTACTGAGCTCAGAAATCTTCTCATCCATCCCAGTTGGTTTGCTTTACAGTTGGGTTATACTTGCAAGTTTTTCCAGCATTTTTACACTGACTTGGACATTTTGCCTTCTGATTGTATCAACAAGGAAAGGTGAGTACTTAACTGGGGATTGACAACTAGGCACATTTCTAACAGGCTAATATTGCCTTGTAAATTTCATGTTAATATCTATTTTAGTAATCTTATTCTTGTTTTGTAATGCAATAGAATAGCTTTAAATAAGCATCTAAATACTTTTCATTAATACCTTGTTGAATATGGGTGTCTCTTTTCTATGTCCATTCAAATATGACCCAATTACAGACCCCAAAAATATCCAGTTGTATTACATGTTCTCCTTCACTCTATAGGTGTTTGAACTTTGTGTAGCCAGTAACAATTTATTTGATAAAGTAAACTATGAGTATCTTTCAGGAGAGGTTAGTAGTTTATTGCAAACGTAGCAGGAACATGCTATCATATCGTAAACATGAGCATGTTATCAACAGTTGGAAAGTGTAGTAATAAGTAGGAAAAGAAAAGGAGGCAAATATCGTCTCTTGGGGATCATATCATCCTTACAATAGACTTCTAGGAGTTCCATAAATGGTTAGGAAGTCACATCATTTTTTTGAATGGTTTTGGACTTTATCTGGTATTATTACATGTCACTATTTGAGCGGCACTGTGACAATGTCCCAGGACATCCCTCTGCTGGGACAAGCAAACTTTCTAGTTCTTCATTGAGTGGAGGCTCAGGGGCATAACTGTCATGAAAGGTCAGTTGTCCATTCCTGTGTTTTTCAAATTAAACAGCAGAACAGTACTACTGTTTAAAAAAATTTGACAGTGGCAGAGGATACATCACTGGATACTACTTGCTTTAATGTATGTCCACATTGTACAACGCAGTATGAATCACAGAAAACCAGACTTAAAAAACTCTGTGCAGGTAACAGAATCCATAATTATGTGAACACTCTGCCTAAACTAAGGCATCCTATTTTCAAGAAAGCCTAGACACGTGTTGCGATTACATGTATATACTGTTCTGGGTCAGAAGGAACTCAAACAGTGTCAAAAACAATAAACATGCATATATGTGGTACTCCGCTTGTACAGTAGTCGTATGCTTTTCAAATGCCACGCTCTGCTCTTCAGATGCCCCTTAACTAGGACAGGTCTTGCCTAAAACATCTAATTTACTTCCACTGAGAATAAGAGCAACCATGGGCATGGCACTATCCAATATACCAAAGGTATTCAGCACACACAGTGATGAATTCTTTGAAGATATCAGCTGCTATTCTTCAGCAGTAAGTTTCTATTGAGCACGTATAAACTGTTCAAAGTGTACAACTAAGTTAAATTTTAAATCACCATTAGAGATGGCAAAAGGGTCATTCTTGACACAAGAGATAATGCCTGCAACATGTGAAGCTGTTATAGCAATGCCATAGGGCATTTCAATGCATTAAAGCATTTCGCTGGGTCTCAGGCAGTATTTAAGGCAGCAAAATTTACTTTTTTCTCTGGCTTCATGGTCAGAGCTGTACCTTTATGACAAAATTTTCAGAAACATGGATGAAGATGTTTACTATCATAATTTTCAGGACAAACAGGAAAGTTTGACAAAGCTCATATAATAGACACAGCTTTGCACAGCAGGGAGTATCAGGCAACTCTAAAAATAGAGAGTGCTACTAGTTCTGCCTAGAATAACATGCCTGAAAGAAGAATACACATTTACACAGCTGGCTTTACATGACTCTTATTCATGCAATAAAACAAAAGGAAATTACCTCTTCTGAGGTTTTATTTTTTTTATCAGGCACTCATTAAATAATAATTAGTTCAGAGTGTAAATGTGTATCATGAGTCATTTCTACATCTGCATACTTATCCTTTTTGAAAGAGCAATTGTCTCCCTGAGGTAATGTAGAACATCAGTGAGCTGTGCACTGCGTTAACAATCTTGAAGTTTAGTAGACCCAGTTTCAGCAGTTGCATAACTTTTTTTTTTTTTTTTTTTTTGTCTTAAACCAATGTCAAAGTAAGGTGTCCTTCCTGTCTGGAGTTGATCGAAGCTGAATTTGGTAGAAGTTTCTAGCTGAACACTTAAATTCTATTTAGGCCAGTGAAAATTTCACCATTTCTTTCACACTTTTTCTTCAGGATGTCAGTCTTTCAGGACTTTATTTCCTCTTGAAAGCTCTCTCTCTGACTGTCTTTTTTTTTTTTTTTTTCTTCCCCCCAAATGTCATGGATTAATACCTCTGTGGGTGTCCCCTTATTCTATTTTTTTTTTCTGCACACAGACTATCCAGGAAGACTCACAGGCAGTGCATTTCATTTAATTCTTCCCTAGCAAGTCCAAAATGGAGTTCAATCAAGTTTCTCTTACCTGTAACCTTTTTGCTCCTTTGAAGAGTTTTCTCCTTCCTTCAATATGTTAGAATACTCTCTAGTATTATTAAGATGGTAATCTCATTTATGTCCTCTTGTCTAATTATTCCATACCTGCAGAAATGACAGATCTTTCTGCCAGCAGCATTACATAAACACAAGACTTTTTTTCCTAAAAGCATAGAAGAAGCAGCAGTCAATCAAATATTGTTTTCATGAGAAATCTTTCTTCATTTTTCTGCAATCCTTTATAGCCTTGTGAACAAGAAAAACAATATTGTTTGTAAAGGTTATAATTCTTACAATAATTAAAAAAAACCCACATGCAGTCTGAAACCTTAGACTGCTTTATAATTATTTTTATTTAGGCAATTTACTTTTCTTAGCTGTTGATTACTCAGTGTAAAAACTTATAGCTACAGGAAACAGGGGAAAAGATTGGCATATAACTTCTGCTCCAAGAGCTGAAAGAAAGTGAACTAAATTTCAGTTCATCAGTGACTACATGTATGGTGGTCTTACATGATTGCTCTTGTCCTATTTGTTTTTATAGATTCATCTCAGGTTCTACCACATCTCCAAAAATAAATTAGAAAGAAAACAACGATTTGTATGTGTGAGGCTTTTTCAGCCAATGTGTCAAACTGGCAAAATGTCCTCTTTGAAGATATAGTAGAGCTGACACATAATTGTTGCCCTTACCTTTGTTGCTACTGACACTAGAGTCTGAACTCTCCTTGGAGACCTAAGAACAATTTTGATGTGACAATCTAAGAAGTTACCACTGGTATTTTACAAATACTGCAAGGTCACAGATTTTGACCTATACAGAGCCAAATAAACCTCTGGAGGGTGTTGTGGTTTATGGAAAAAAAGTTTTCATTGATTTTCAAATTACGCATTTTACTGCAACATAGAACAGAACAGTAGCCATGAAAAACAAAATTCAAATTACAGCAGCCAGAAAAGTAAACAACATTCTTTTTCTGAGTTTCTGTAAAGGCAATAATTTTTAACACTGTTTCCTAAAAGTAAGCACTAAAGTTATGTTCCTGATTAAATTTAAAAAAATTGTCCAGATATCATTTGAGTTTGTTCATTTGGATAGCCAATGGCAGGGTTTTTGAAGGCAATTACCTCATCAAAAGAGTTTGTTCTCAAATACATTCATTCTGATGCTGCAGTTTATCAACAAAATAGGTCATTGTATTTGTAGATATTTGTTAATGTCTGGGGAAATAAACTAAGATTTTCAGAATTTACTCTTACTAATTTGACAGAAATTGAGGTGAAAAAGGCAATGAGTGATTTGTCCCTCACACCTGTAGAGCATCTTGTATTATTTGTCCTCTGTTCTTCTAAGCAGGGACTTAGCACTGTGTCACAGCACAAGTGTCTGTCTCTCAGCCTCCTTCTTATGAACAGGAGATGCACGACACTCATTAGAAAAGAGATGAGATTTAAAATTGGTTCATTTTTACAAGCTACTTTAAATATCTATGGAAACTTTTTTTCATTAGGTAGACCTAGACTATTAAAGTCCACAGATAAGTTTTCCCAAGGCATTTCCCATTATTAGATTATTGTTATTATTTTCCTGTTAATTCAATAAAAGCCTTTTTTTTTTACTCCTGTGACAGATTTTCCTTGTTGTAGGAAGGATTAAGAGTTGTCACCCTAGGCACTAATGTGATACATCTTCAAAAAATCACAACTATTTCATTTTTTTAAAGTTGTCTTTCTTACGGTTTATTTATTTTAACATGATACAGTACCAAAACAGGAATTTCCATATTTACCATGTTCAGTATGCATCAATAAGTTTTACAACATAATGGATGTATTGAGACAATCTGGTTAGATAACTGTGAAAGTTATTTATAACAGAAAAATTACTGACACTATGTAATATCTTTTAACAAGAGAGAGACTCGAAAACCGGGAACTTGCAAAAACCATAAAATTCACAATATTTTTCAAGTTACGCTGAAAAAACTTTTCTTTACGAAAAAGTTTTTGCATAAAGTTTTCTCCTTTTTCTGCCTTTTATTTGTCTCTCTTCTCATTTTGGCATTGAAAAAGAAAAGAGGAAAAAATAATAATATGTTGAGGATTTTTACATGTTCGTTGTGTTGTGTTCATTTGCTAGTTATTTTAAGTAAAGCGTTTGGTGGAAATTTCCACTGTCGTAAAAGCTGTACCCCTGAAATGTTTCAGTTTAGAAGATATAAACCCAAACTGTAAAACTTGCACTGTTCCACACAACTAATAAAGCTTTATGTTTTTACTAATAATTCTTATTAGATATTAAATACAATTCAAATATTACGTATTACCAAATGTTTATCATTGCACAGGAATTTTGATTTTTAAGCATAAGGTTGTTACAGGGGAAAAAAAATCTACCCTCCAACAGAAGAAATAATTTAGCTGAGACTCATGAGTGAAAAAATATGCACGTTTTTTCAATATCTATTAATTCATTACAGTATGTCATTCACTCAGCTATAAGGAATTACAAGAAAACGTGTTTTTTCAAGATTAACTACTAAAATATTAGGCCTAAGGTATATGGAATATTTTTACATACTCAGTGCCATGGCGGCAGTTTCACAGATAAACAAGCAAGAAGAAAGGAAGGTCAAGTGAAATTCTCCAAGATATTTGTCAAAACCTGGGAAAGGACTAAAGAACTTGGTAATCCTGGCCCATAGCCCAATACTCCAGACCACAAAATAAATACTGCACTTAATATATCCACTCCAGCTAAAGTATTCTAGTCTGCATGACAGGGCTACCCAGAACTGACAGGATATTAATTCTAAAATTGATCCCCGTTGGTCTTTTAGGCAACTATATATTAATTCTCCAGCAAACCACGTAATGCACAATTTTCATCTTACATTTATATTTCATCACGCACACATAATTTTCTATTAAAAAAAGTTAACGACACGATCTGGTATGAGGTTTGGGGGGGTTCCGTAGTTTAGCGTTGCTGCTGATGGTGGGGACCCTTCTCCAAATAGTCCTCCTTAAGCTCCTGAAGGGATGAGAGAGGAGGTAAAGCCAAACCCGGCCAGGCTGAGAGCGCAGCGGGAGGGCAGACCCACTCCCACGGCTGTGTTGGCTTCATTGCTCACCGGCCCCTTGCTGAAAGCCCAGCTCCACCATGGAAAATCGTTAATAAAAAAAAAAAAAATTGTGATACTGAAATGAATTTGGCTTTTTCTTATCCCTCAGTAATAATGTCAGAGGTACGCCTAGTGTTCTGCGGATTGTAAGACTATTGCTCATGTGTTTACTTTTTTTTAAAAAAAACTGAAGTGAGAGGAAAAATCAAATCCAAATTAATTAAACTTCATGTAAGACTGGCATTGGCAGATACAGTTAATTTTCATCTTCTACCGAAGAGATTAGAGTTCATATCTCAAAGGTAATTGAAAGCCCATATTTGAAGGAAATAATTCCCTTCGGTTCAGAAGCAGGATTTACTTAACCTACAATGAATGAAGGAGTGGCGCAGTGAGTTTAGCTAATATAACAGCTTTATGCTTTTCATATATTTTTCCACTGAAATTTCCCTCCTGCTTCCTGTGTTTGACATTTTAAGGAGTACATTTAGTTGAGTTTTTCAATGAGTCTCTATGGTAACAGCAAAAATGCCCAATCAAAAGACTTTACCTCCTCTGCCTTCTTGCCTGTTCACTCAGCAGAAGCTGCAAAGCAAAGAAATGAGAAACACTAGTCCTTTTAGGCGTAATAGTAGTGTGTTATAAAGTAGGAAGAAATGATCTGTAGATTTCAAGACTAGTAATGATCACACTATTAGAGAAAGAATTAATCATCTGTCAAGCAACAGCTTCAGCATCAAATAACTTTAGTTTCAAAATTAAATATTTTCTTTTGTATTAAACTGAATAATTGATATTTTCTTTTATATTAAACTGAAGAATTGTTTTTTCAATTTTTCTGCCAACACCGGGCTTTACTGGAGTACAGCAGCAGGTGCAATATATTCATAAGGTCCTTTTATTTTAAGTACACCAAGAAATGCCACTTTTCTGGCAACGTATTCATTAATAACCACCAATGCCATTTTCACAGCTGTAAAATAAAGAAATTTGTTAATAGATCGCCTGAAGCCAATAAGAAATGGAGGAAGCCAGAAAAGATACACAGGATTAAACTTTAGTGTCAGGAAACCGCGGTAGCCTACTGGAATCTACTGAAGGGATTTTAGCGAGCAGATATTGTTGGAGCAAGACCGGCTTTGCCATCTATTATTACGTCCTTCAGACGATATCAGAGGCTCAGCTGAAATCCCCTAAAATGTAACTGATGCGGGATATCGACATTTTAGCGTGATTGAGAAAACTGTTCTGCAGCATTTGGTACTCAGCGGACGGCTTCTCAGAAACGTGTCAGTGTGGTTGCTAATGAACCCTGACCATTACTTTTAAATCAGCCGAGGATCTGCTCGGACAGGGACGACCACAGTTTCTTAGGGGGTAAATGGATGAATTAACCACGGACAGTTGCATTGCGTCCAAAAGAGTTTTAAGTCAATCATTTTGACTTTCTGTTGTTTGCCCTTTTCGGGAAGGACCGAGCGGTACAAATGCAGGAAAGCAAAAAAAAACCTGCACAAAAGAGGAAATGTCAGCTGCAGTGTTTATGCTAGGTTTTTACTGGTAAATAATTAGGGTTGTGCCAGCTTTTAACCAGTGAGGTGGCTTGGTCAAGTTTTGCTGAAGTCTTACCTGCAGTGTAATGAAAACTCATGAGGTAATGGTGAATGTAGTAATGGAGAAATCGCTGGGGTTGTACTGCAAGTCCCAAGTAACTCCAATTCACAAATACAAAACCAAAACCGAACGTTTATGATGAAGAATGGACTGAACACATACAAAAGAAACACTGAAGACATTTTTTAAGTGTGAAAACCTCACATCCTGCAAGTATTTAAAGCATGCTTGAGATTCACATAGCATCACAACTTTTAGAAAAGCTCTAAGAGCGCTAAAACCAAAATTCAGCTGCAAACGAAAACATAAATTAGTGTTGTATATGTATTAGCACTATGAACAGAGTCAAAGCTGACTGAAACACTATAAACAGTACCGTTTCATAAAAGAAAAGCAGTAGAAGAATCGCTACATTTATTTCTCAGAGTTTGTATTAAAAGGGCACATATGAAGTCAAGGAGCTAAATGACAAATTGCTTCAGGACAGCAACGAATTCTTACATATTAACATAAAGAACTGGAAATTTTTTAACATAGTAAAACATTTCCAAATAATAAATCAGTAGCTATTGATAAAAGATATCAGAAACTGAAAAATATTTCTAAATTCCAGTTAACTAGATCTACAGCCAGAGCAGAGCAGGTCATTAGATGTTATTACTGTACTGAATTTTTGACAGAAAATGCTGTTGCAAATTCAAGATCTATAAAATGGCTAGTACATATAGATCAAGACGTAATGTAGTATGAGGAGGCAATGAAGGAGATAATCAAAGGCATGGTTATAATACAGAACTACAAAGAACTGATGACTCTCATTAGCTTTCAGAAGTAAATTGACATGCAAATTGTTACCAATGCTTCCCAATGAAACCATGAATGCTTTTTGTACTCTTGCTTTTTCAGGACATGGATTAGTGGGCATGGTGGTGTTGGGTTGACGGTTGGACTCGATCATCTTCAAGGTCTTTTCCAGCCTAAAGGATTCTATGATACTTTGTTTACCTCATGAAAGGCAGTTTAATTCACAATCAGATTCAGTAGAGTAAGTTCATGGTATAAATGCTTTGTCACACGTAGCTATTCAGGTGCAGGGAAGAGTGATGTAAAGGCCTTTGCTCACCTATTTCCATTCTTCCAGTCTGCTTTATTGTCGTGATTTAACCCCGGCAGGCAGCCTGGCCCCGCACAGCCGCTCGCCCATTCCCCCCTTGCAGTGGGATGGGGGAGAGAACTAGAAACATAAAAGTGAGAAATCTCATGGGCTGAGATAAAGACAGTTTAAGAGGTAAAGCAAAAGCTGTGCACACAAGCAAAGCAAACCCAGGAATTCATTCCCCACTTCCCATGGGCAGGCAGGAGTTCAGCCATCTCCAGGACAGCAGGGCTCCAGCATCCCTAACGGGGACTTGGGAAGACAAACGCCATCGCTCCGAATATTCCCCGTTCCTTCTCCTTCCCCCAGTTTTATATTACTGATCATGACGTCCTATTGTGTGGGATGTCCCTTGGGTCAGTCAGGGTCAGCTGTCCCGGCTGTGTCCCCTCCCAACCCCTTGTGCCCCCCCAGCCTGCTCGCTGCTGGGGTGGGGGGAGAAGCAGAAAAGCCCTTGGCTCTGGGTGAGCCCTGCTCAGCAACAGCTAAAACATCCCTGGGTTATCAGCACTGTTTTCAGCACAAATCCAAAACACAGCCCCACACCAGCTACTGTGAAGAAAATTAACTCCATCCCAGCCAGAACCAGTACAATCTTTTCCCCTTATGCTGTACTATTTATGTCATACTCAGATCCCACACTACCCAAGGTGAAAACCATTCTAGGTTCCTGCCCATCTTCTCCCATGCACCCTGCCACCCATGATCACACTACCTCAGGCCATATCCCTGTGTGATCTCTGAAATAGTCTGATAAATTTAGGAAAAGCCAAAAACAGATTAGTGAGACAAACCAGTATGAGTATTCTGATTACCCAAGGATGTTCAAGGTACTGAGGAGTAATTGCAACAAGGCAGAAAACATTTACCTCGCAGAAGAAGGGCAAGCTGCTATTTTTTGCTTTCTCCACAAATTGGCTCTTGGAGGAGAAGAAGGAAAAAATGTAATTGTTAATTGTTTCCATGAGATGGATCCGGAAGCACTGGGATGACAGCAATGCAGGGCACAAATATCAGATACGATGGAGCACTTAAAATTCTCAAAAATGTTTTAAGATGTTCTTCCATTTAACCAAAGGAAATATACATAGCAGCTATATATGGCTACTCACTTTTAAATGAAGGAAAAAAAAAATAATGTAACCCCAAGACCTCTATTCCAACACTTCTACAACTATTCTGTCTCATGACAGGAAAATAACAAAGATAAGTGAGAAACTCCTCACAAAGAAGGCTTGTCAAGGCATCTGTCTACTTTGTATAATACTGATGATAGCCAATCTGAGATTCAATGTCATATCATTTAAAATGAAGAATTTTGTTAGCCATGTGCCAGCGGCTAAGCTGTGTATCTGTCATAGATACATAACATTTTAAGAACCTCCTTGAGCAATGAAATACATTTGCTGTTGTAAATGAAGATTAAAAGTAATCATTTCCTGTATGATCAGATTAGAAGTTCAGTGTATGAATCATGATAACTCTAGGTTAAATATGCTTTGTAACGCAAGACAATTGATCGCCCTGTATTTCATATTGGTAGAGTACTCCTCCAGTCGTCTTAAAATAGGAAAAACTGAACACAGACTTGCTTTGACAGTTTTTGACGAAAATAGAGATACAGGAAAGTGTATGATGTTTGAGGGTTTTGTTGTTGTTGCTTTTAAAGTGTCAGTGTTCATAGCCTTCCAAGGTCAATCTGTCTTTTAAATACTCAGCTTGCACCAGAGATGAGGTCAAGCACCAAGTGGAGGCATTCGTAATCTTCTAAACTAAATGACCGTCTCTGCAAGAGATCCCACTCTTTTAACAGCATGCAGTTAACAGATTACTGGAGCATTACTGCAGTAGACAAGCAAAGTCTAGGTATCAACTCCAATAGCAAAATCTTATGGAAATGGCAATTTCAGCAGTAAGCCATACGGGTCACAAATGAGGTAAGTAAACCCAGAAAATCCTTTCAAGGCAAGTATTTCCCTCAGCACTCTCCTACAGATTCAGAAACTGAGATTAGTGAAATGGCGTATTTTATTGATTCCCTAGAGTGTCATCATTTAATAGTATTTCACAGCTACAGTACATCATCACATTATATTATACTCTCACTGTTACCATGCAAACTATAATACCATGAAGTGATAACATAGTGTAATGAGACATACAATCCAGTGTAATGTGATATACAAGAAAGTCAATGCAGCATATCTCCAAAATTACCCTCATTTAAAGGGAAACCCAATGAATATTTCATATAAATGTACAGGTCATTCGTTTTCTCCCTTTTTTTGGATCTGTTTAATCTCTGTGCATCTTGATACTTCCACAGAGAACTTTAATATTATAGTCAGAAGCAATTATATTTTGCTAAGAAAGCTGAAATCATAAAATGAAAACCATTTTGTATGCAACTTTCTGAAAGGACTTCAAAAGTCTTTGACAAAAAAGCTTTTACAAATAAAGAGCTAAAGTAATCATATAGGAGGAGCCTCACATCTTTGAGAGGTTGTATACTTGATGATTAACTATATTACATCCACAGAACGGAAAATCAGTTTGGTTGGTGCTAGTTTCCTCCACACACATGTGCATACTAATATCCTTACACTTTGTTGACCCATGAGTACATTTAGGGATAGATATCTAATCTTTCCTAACTGCTGTTGGAGATGTAAGTAAGGGAATTGCCACCTTTGCAACAGCAAGAGACAGTCAAAAACTAGTAATAAAACTTCTCAAGAAAAAGCTAATAAGGAGAAATTAGTTGCAGATGGGTCTCTCTACACAGGGAGCCTCTCCAAAGAAAAAACGTTTAAGTATAAACAAATTAGAGAAACATTATACTAACATTACATTCTTATTGAAGTACCGTTATCACTTAAAAGGAAGTCTAGATGAGATAAGGCCCATACAACACACGCTCATCAGATGTCCCCATCAGATGGGTGAGTTAGCTAATTTTGTTGTATCAAAATGAATGATTTGCATTGTCGCTCCTTAAAACCTGTAGTAAGACCGTCTGCCCAACTAGCCTAAAGAAGCTGATACTCTCTCACATCCCTCCACATTTCTCTGGAGCTGTGTGAATCTGCGGCGTACCCTCTTCCAGCTCACAAAGCTAGGTGTTTACCACCTTCTGTCAGCTGAAAAAGGAAGATATAAATATCAAAGAGGAGAGAAAACTACGCACCTATCCACCCCACAGCCACCTCCCACCTTCACGTGTCGAGATTTCCTTCAGCAAGCTGTTTCAGTGAGAACTGGAGGGTCAGCAGCGGGACAGCAGGAAATGGAACATAGCCTAGGGAAACTTTTGTTCTATGTCTATTAAAAACTCATTTAACATCGATATTGTAATACAGATTAAGTTAGAATATGTTTCAGAAAAAAAAAAATAACGAAAGTGCAGCCAGTCTTCAACCTCTGTAAAATAAATATTCACTGTCCTTGAACATACAGAGTAATATTTTCATAGCATTTTCACATTTTAACTCAGTCTTTTAACAGCTCCTAAGTATCTATTTTACTAATTTGAAATCATGACATGATTTGCTAATTCTTACTATTCTGCAAAGCTTGCATAAATAGCACTAAATTTGAACCAGATTTTCTGAATCTTGCTGAGATGCATTAATTCAGTACTATTACTGTCAAGAGTGAAATATGCTCCTAAACATGCTGCTTCACATCACAAAACTTCACAACAAACTAGAAAAGTTGTCTGCAACTTAAAATAATCAGTAAATATGACTAATTTTATGGAATTTAAAGCTGTCTGTTCTCAATAAGAACAATCTCATAACACTTGGCCCACCCCAGAAAATTCAGATTGATTATGAATAGCATTATCTGCTTTGCTAATAATTTTTCAGAAGCCAGAAAGATAATGCTATTTCAAAAAATCCATGTGCAGAAAAACTTTTTGATCAATGTATTTGGGGTGGGTGTTTTGGCTGATTTTGTTTTTTCTTTTTCCTTTATAGAATTAAAGTCAACAGTTTAATTAAATAAAATTATTCTCATATTCAGGTATTTATATTAAAATATGTTGGGATGGGCAATTACAGAAAACAAAATTCAACCAGAGGCTGATGATACTCCAGGCTCACTCACATGATGCAGATTTCAGAGCTAGTGCTCTGAAATTTTCCGTATGGGAAAAGAGGTCCTCTAAGACATCATGACTTCAACATCAGATCTGGAAATAAAAAGAAATGCAAATGCAGAATTATTTAAACTAAAACCCCTGACTTTATACTGCCAATTAATAAAACAAAACTGTAGAGATATGCAGGATGGAAGCTAATCCTACAGTGCAAAGAGTATTGTAGCTTCCATGTGGGGGTTATTTACAAATAATCGCTATCTTAGGGTTTAGATGGCTTCCCAAGCAACCTGCCACTCCTGCTCTTGGCACCTTATCCACTGGCAGTGAAGCAGTAGATGAATTATTTCTGTCAAAATATACTGTCTAAATGTCCAGAAAGCAAAACTGAGTAGTTTGTTAAAGCAAGATATCTTATCTATATTTAACACTCTTAAGGGAACTAATGTCATGCAGACTAACAGAGTAATGTAATTTGAAAACAAATATACAAGTATATTATTAATTGATTAATACAGCCAAGGAATGGACAACAATTGTCAATTACTCCTTTTAAAATATTGCTACAATGGTCTAGAAGAGTTCCTCTTTGGAGTTTAAAATATGTTGCCTAAGCCATCTTAGCTACCTTACATGAAAAGGCTGTACATTTTTCCCTGTTCTGACAAGACCTCTAACATCTTCATGAAACAGAATAGTTTTCTTTAGCTTTAGCTGTCCTTTATGTCTCTCACAGGATTAATCCTCAGAGATGAACGTGGCCAAAGGCACTAGATAGAAAGAATACTTATTACTTTGGCAGGTTGTTAAACTCTTTTATTTGGAATCTAACATTGTCTCTGTTGTTACAAGTAAAACCGTTCAGCATTCTTGTAGTATTTGTTCCATTCCCGTTTCCTGGCATATAGCCCTTTTGTAAGGACTTCAGAGGCTAGTGTCTGTGCTAAAAAAAGGCCATTTTATGTTTGCAATATGATCTTTCTGCCTAGAGTCATGCTAAGAAGGAGAATGATATATGCTGCAAAATTCTAACAGTGACACTTGGGTTTATTCTTCTCCGTACCTATGTAGCTTTGAGGGTTTTGCTCTGCTTATCTTCTTTGGAGGAACTCCCAATATATTTCCCCAAGGCAACCTAGGAGATCTGACATCTATGTGGTAGAGCAAAGATACCAAAGCAGGAAGAGGAAGGATGAGACTGTGTGAAAACATAATTAAATTATTAAGAGCAGATCCTCTTCTTATATAGTGGCAAAAATCCCACTGAAGCTTTTAGAACTGCATTTTGTCCCAGTTTTTTCCTTTTTTGTTCAAAAGTGTTTGTTCATTAACTCACAGACTTACAGCACTTGTTCTGCACCTCACTAATGGAGAGTAAGAAATTATGAAACATTTTTCTTTATAAGTTACGTAGTGGTCTCTACTGTGGACATTCACATCCTGGAATGCAATATTAAATTAACATGAACAATCAAAAAGCAATCAGCTGGATTATTCCTTAGTTTACACAAAGTTTTTTTATTCATTCAGTGCAGAATGTCTTAGTCTCTACTTTTTAAACTAAAACAGTTTCATTCGTTCCTCTTTACTGTACTCCCTTTCATGCACGTCCTAAAAATCCTCCTGCCATAGTGCAAACAGAAATCTTAATTTATAAAGCATTATTTATTTCCAGCACTTATATAAAACAAAGATGTTCTTTTGTAGGCTGCAGAGTCCTTTATCAGGATGAATGACAGCAGATTTGAAAAGAGCGGAACCTATCTTTGTTTGCCTGTCCGTAGCTGAAGTAATGGCATAGAGCACTAAACCAACGTCTCTTAAGAGACCAAATAAATTTTCTTTCAGGATTAATGGTCCACTGCTAGTGTGAAGAAGATTAAAACTAGAAGCAAAGAGACAAGAGAGTCCAGGGTATCCCCACGGTTCATTTCTATGGAACTTGTTAGTGAGCAGAGCCAAAAAGTCAAGCATTTGGGTAAACGGTTCAACACGAAATTACTTACTGAATGCTATCAGACGTTATGGTCAAATACATCTGCTGCACAGTTAGGCAGTAGATACAGTGATTTAGCACTGCATACAAATCGTTGGGATTCTGTGTGTTGGTACCAACTGAAAGGCTGGCAGCCATAAGATTGCCAGTCACCAAGTGTCACTTCTTCATTTACATCACATTGGTATTCAGACAGTGGCAAGCAACCCCAAAAGTGAATTTATTACTGCGAGAAAGTCAATATTTTACAATAACTGTAGGAATTCTGAAGCAGTAATTTAAAAGACTACTCTGTGCAAACCATTTACTACTTTATACACATGTATATTGCTATTCATTGCCACGGATACCTACAATCAGAGTAATTCTGTGAAGCTTCTTAATTTTAAACACTTGATCTTTTACAAAGTAAACTGCCAGTGTTTAGTTTAGTTAGTAAAACTGAGTTGCTAGAGACCTCCTTGACTTTCCTAGAACAATTATTTACTGTACATGGTTCATTTGTCTCTCTCTTTTTAATTTTCTTGAAACAACATTTCATTAGGGTTCTTTGCCCTGAAATGTGCCATGAAGCAGTCAAATCAAACCATCCTATTTTCTTTTGAAATATCAGTCTTGCAAAGAAATATCCTTCTGAAAAATACAAGCAAGTTAAGCCAACAGAATGAAAAGGAAGGAAAGCTCAGATTTTTTTCCAGTTTCTTTGTAATACATGAAACACCAACTGAACTTAAAGTTTCAGTATCCTGTCAGTAGTTTCTAATTATCAAAACTGAGAAACACTCTACTAAACACAAACAAATAAATTATATAAAATACTGCCTTTATCATCAGTGTTTTTCTTTGGAAGTACGGAACTCCCGAGACTTGACAAATATGTGGCTGATACTTGGCTTTCCTGTAATTCAAACATTACCAGATCACATGACTGCAGCACTTTACCTACATTGAGTTGTCCTTATTTATGCAATTTATCTCATACTATGGATGGGCTGAGTCTTCTACTTGTCCTTCATATACATATCAATCAGATTTTTTTTTTATAAATTGGTGACAGTGTATCGTATTTGGGAAAAAAATTCTTCATCAAAGCCACAAATCTATCCAGCAACATTTGAATTCTATCCCATAGACATATTTCCTACCTGACACTACTTTTTGTCTCCATCTCAAAGTACATTTCATTAGATATTTCTGCAGCTGCAATATAGAAGCAGTAAAAGACAGCAATAAGCCTTGTTTTCATTAAAGTTCTGCGATTTGTGAGAGGGTACATTCATTTTGTACAGAGAAGGGAGCATTTCTCGGCAACTAATAATGGTAGCTCACCAGTCTGATTATGTCAGTGCTGGCTCCTAGAAAAGACCAACTGATATAATTGATCTTGTAACATTTAAAGGCTCTTCACTTCAAGCGTATTTTATTGCTGCCTGGCTACAATTATGTTGACCAGAAGTGAGGCCAGCGCTGGGGTTCAGAACTCAGAGGAAAATCAGTTCAGCATGTAACCACTTCACTCCTAATGGCAGAAGTTGCATGGGAAATTAATTTTCAGGATCACATTAAGTCAGACTGCAGAAACTATTGTGGGATTCACTTGGATAAAATTGCTCTAGCTGCTGGAAAGATGAGTGTCAGTAATGATATTTATTAAACAAAATGAATAACGTTTGGAAGCCATAGAAACCAGAGGCCTAAAAATGGGTAGATGCACTACTAGTGCAAGAGGGCACCAAGAGCTTTTAAGACAATCAAAGGATCTAAAGTACAAGGGCAGATTAGATAAATTCATAAGCATTTTTATCCACCTTCTATCTCATAGAAGATAGCAAAGTAAAATTAACACAGAAAATACCAGAATGCATAATCAAGGAAATAAACCTCCAGTCCTGTTGTAGAATTTTTCCATCCTTTGAAAATCAGCTTCAGTTAAGATTCCATTCTTTATATGATTGAAAGACCAATTTATTAGCTAGAGAGACTGCAATATGGAGTAAAAAAAACCCAAACAAACCAAAACAAAACAAAAAAGGTATGAAAATATCCTGGCTAGAATTAAAATTTGTGAAAAATTCAGAGAAGAAATATACAGAGGCAGTTCATAGAGGTGTTAAACATCTAAGTAAAACAAAAGATATTTGACAGAAATCAAATTACAGAAGATGGTGGAATAAAAAAGATTACAAAGACACGTGGCTCTGAATGACAGGGGCTTGGTTTTCTTTTGCTTTTTCTCTGGAAGACTACTATACTCTAAATCTTCCAAAAACTCATATCCATATTTATCTTTATAACATATTATTAGTTCAATTGATTAGTGGAACTATTTACTTTGTGCTAAGTTAAGCCTTTAAGACTACAAGTGAGAGAGAGGTAAAAAAAGGAAGAGATACAAAAAAGCCCAGTAGTTAGGTTTTCT
Source organism: Astur gentilis (assembly GCF_929443795.1). Lineage (NCBI taxonomy): Eukaryota > Metazoa > Chordata > Aves > Accipitriformes > Accipitridae > Astur > Astur gentilis. Next base: position 2,566,854 of record NC_064892.1, read on the forward strand.
AAAAGGACAATAAAGACCACTGCTTTTGAAATGCAGCAAAATATTTTTATTTACAATTCTGCTTTAGTAATTCTTTAATAAAAGAAGAAAAAATGCTATATCACCATAGCTATTAAAACAATTCTACAATACATTTCATATCTATTGTACAATGCAAAAGGAACAAATTAAAATTGCATGCACACAGCTCTTTTTAAAGCAATGGTCCAGTTGTTCAGCATATCTTAACTTGGAAATGAGATCTCAGTTTCTTTCACAGAGCATTTTGCATTGCTTTATGGGCAATACAGCACTTACTACACTCATACTACTGTATTATTAGTCATATTATCTGTAGGGACAGCGATGACATGTACTTTGCCTTAAAAACATGTGTTTAAATGCAACTTTATGAATTGATATGACTTCAGAAAATAAGGAGCTAACAGATTTTAAAAGGCAATTAGTCTATTCAGGTCTCCTCTGCAGCAAAAGAGAAAAAAAAGATAATGTTACTTCCAGCAGGAGCACTCAAAGTTAAAATGCCATCTACCTATGTTTCATCTGAGGCCATATTACAATATAAGGTGCAAATACTGTAAGAGTTAATCAAGCATACCTAGTATCTAATGCAGCTGACAGCTCTCTAAGATAATAGAAGTGGTTCATTTTACCCATTAGTGGGAACATCGTAAGGGTGAAAATGTCCTTTAATGGTCAACTTCCATAAATAGGCCATCTGTTTTCCATTAGATCAATATGAATCGGTACTGAAATAAAGCCAGACTCTTTCATTTGCTAACAGGAACATCCTTTACTATCCATAGAATTACTTAGTCAGTTCACCTTTAAAAACTCAGAGCCACATTTATGTGGCATATTCCCTTTCCTGGAACACCTGTATTGTGTAGCATATCCATATATTACTGCACTGTAAACAGCTCTGTTCTAAACAGACACAATAATTAATATATAAGTGTGCATGCAGGTAGGGAAGAAAGCAGCACCTTCAGCTGAGATGTCCAATACTTGGTGGGGAAAAAAAAAAAAAAGCAAAAAGAGAAAAGGACATTCTGCATGGCATGATCACACCTCTCTCAACTTCTCACCTCCAGGATTTTCACCCTGCTCCTAAAAGTCCTTTTATTATTTGGACGGGCAGGAATGGAGAAGACATTTCTCTTTTCTTCCACGTCTTTCACATGACGGCAACCTTAAGATGGCACCATTTAGAAGAGACACCAGTCCCATTCCAGTTCAGCTCTTGCAGTCAGAGTTGGGTGATCTACTTCCACTGTACAGAGGTGACTGTGCCCGCGTGGTGCCACAGATTTGCAGTATTATTTCTCCTTGGTTCAATCCAGGGAATCTGTAGTATTGTCTCCATGAAGAATGTTCTGAATAAATCTGTTCATATTATCAAGTGTCTCCTTGCACCCTGAAAACACAGGCAGGTTTGAGGACAATAGCTGTAAAAACATCTTAATAACATAAAAGACATAATCCATTTTTTACTTTGTTTAAGTCTCTATGTGAGGTATTTTTTAAAAGCTTTCTGCTTTGTTAATTGATACAGGATCAGAACAGGTGTTCTTTTCATTGTAATGGTGTTTTTTTGCCTGCATACATTACATAATTATTTTGTGCTCAGAAAAAAAAAAAGAAAACTCTAAGTCAAACTGATGCAATACTTTCCACGAGTAGTGGGGAACTAATTATATAAAGGTTACATGTCACCAACCCTTTTCATTCTTCTGTGATGGTTCTCATAAAATAAAGCCATTGTACTAATCAGGTCAGGGTTTTATGATTATTTTTTATTTATTTCCTTAATATTATCTCTTCAAGGAATTCAACAGGTCCACTGAACAATTGTTTTTTGTAAAAACTGGATCCCTGCAAGCTAGGTAGAGAAATATTTATATTTCTCTCTATATATATGTGCATATATACATGTGTATAAATATATATATAAGGCCACAAAGTGTAAGTAACTAAAAGTAGGACAAAAACAGAAAAGAGGAGATGCAGGTGATAAGAACAGAAGAAGTAAAAGTGAACGTCTCCTCCGTTATTAGTGAAGAGATATTCACGAACACAGTCCTTTTTCCCTGAAGGAGGAGAACCCTCATGAAGCAATGCAAAAAGTAACGAATTTTGTCATTTGTTGCAGCCACAAGCCGCCAGTATGTCCTCCAATATCCTTTTCCACTGGCCAAGCTGCAGAGAGTTAATCTGATTATTCATTCTGTGGTAACTTTCCAGACTGGCATCTGCCTCTGTGACAATGACGCCTGATTATTGTCACTCTCTGCTCTCAAGCTTGCAGCTGTTACTGTTGCTGTAACACAATTATTAAGTGGTTTAGGCGAACCTGATGCTAATGCCTGCATCCTTTGGTCTTACTACTTTTTGTCTGAAGATTATTTCAGATGTGTTAATGGAAAATCAAAGCCCATACTTCAGCACTCTGCTAAACCTGTGCTGTGCAGAATAAGGAGGAGTTTGTCTTTCCTTCCATCTCTAAAGTAGACAAACTCTGCTTTTTCTGATTTGCCTCCCCTCCCCACCCTGGCTTCCTGCTTGGCCCATTTTGGATGAGGCAGCCCTTAGATACAGCATGCAGGTTTAAACATTGTCTGACAGGAAGCAGCTGAAGTCATTATTATACACCCCTTCCAATTTATATTTCAATATGGAACTGATAAACTTCATGGGGCAGCTCTTCAGCTGATGTAAGTCATCACTGCATCTTTAGTTTCAATGAACCTTTTTAATTTTACAGTAAAGGAGATGGCTCTTCTGCTGTTTACCATATTTAGTACTGCTATTCAGCAACTCAAGTACTGCTTTTGAAGCTCTGATTGAAATTACTGTTCATTACAGTCTCTGCTATTTTTTTAAATACAATCATCCACATAAAATGCACAAACATCTTATCTCTTCCAATATTATTGCATTTTAAGTTTTTTCTCCAGTAAGACTCCATATGACATGATTCATCTCATTCCACATTTTAGCTATTTGCTTGCCCAGTGCTCTTAACTATTCTGCATATCACAGCGCAGTACTCTCCATTTTTTTTGAGGAACCTTTGCCTCTTTTTCATTCCTGTCATTTTTAACCTCAGGAAGATCAATTCCGAAATATTGAGTTATACCCATCTACCTTTTAGATAAAACTGATATTTTCTCTAGATTGCTGTCATTTAGTGTGAGAACCGCCTCTGCTCACTTTGCCAACCAAAGTTTAGATGTCCAGTCTAATTAAGTCATCCAAGTCTCCCTGTCACCTGTGGAAGGAGATAAGTTGAAAGTTGACATAAATCACTTTTCAGGGCCATCAACCCCTCTCCATTGATTATACAGGACACAGAGATCTAGGCAAAGGCTCCATTTTAAAAACCAGCAAGGGAATGGAGTGAAAGTCTCCACTGTTGCCCAGCAGTGCACTGGTCAGCGTGTTTAATCAGGAGGGTTTTGTTCTCACCTTTCCAAAACCACTCAGCTGAAGTACGTCTTTTGCACTGGAGACATTAATGTAAATTGGAGGAGGTGGCACACACCGCCTCATTTAACAGCCCTAATCACTCGGTCACTGAGTCTTTCTCATTTTTGTTAGCCCAGTCTTATGGAGTACTTAAATGTGTCAAGCACAATGAAAGAACTTGGCCTGTTAGTAGAGCAGATTTTGACCCTTATCACTCTGCTCCAGTGGCTCCAGCTGCCTCAAGGAGCACTTGACGACAAATCTGTGTCATCTGTCACGACAGCTGCCTCCACTGTGACATGGGAAGAACCCAAGATGACATTTTGTGAATCGAGCATTTTTCTAAATTGAGGCCACGTGGCTAATTCCCACTTGAAGGACAGGCAAAAGAGTCAGTCCACTTCGGTCACCACGGTGTAACTGACCACGTGAAGATCATCCATTCCACCAGCTTTCTCACTTGAAAAAAAAAAAAAAAAAAAAAAAGATCAAGCATCTCCTCAGGAGCTCAAACCCTAAAGTGAGCACTGGTACCACCGCAGCCCTGTGTCCAGAGGGAAGCTCTCAATCATTGCGTTCTGCATGGAACAAGAAGCACAGTTTGTACAGCTTTGGCCGAATTACCTTATTTTTATTTTACAGTGCATGTCGCAGTACATCACACACAGAAGCCAAATTCCTCTGATTTTTAAACTTCCCTTTTTAGAGAGATTGCCAACTCTGCATGCAGCTAGACTCACAAACAAAATTCAGGTCAAGCCTCTGTAATAAAAAACATTAAATGAGAATGAATTCTTAAGAAAATTAATTCAGTGACTGCTCACACAGTCAACCCATTGATTAGCAACATCATTTTTCTACTTTTACTTTTTACATGCTTTTAGATTGCCTTTATCCACTGCAAAATACTTGTGTCAAATGAGTGCAGATTTTGATAGACAGTAGAAACTCTGTGATACAATAGATATTATTATTTTAATAAACCAGTCTTTTTCAAAGCAAACAAAATCTCTGAGTTCTTTTTGACAAATGAAAAAAAGTCTTTGCAAAAAGGAACTTCAGAGCACCTCAGCTCAAGGCCTAGCCTCACTTAATAAAAACTCAGCACCATTACCACAGAATAGGCTCATAACTGTCAATTTAATTCACTTTCTCTTTGTTTTCTAGAGCAATGTGTTTATCAAGTAGGAGCAACAAAACACAGCTAAATTTGTTAATTCATTGGAGAGGGCACAGAGAATGCAGAAGGCCTTGGTAGAAAGGGTAAAGCCTTAGAACAGTTCTTGCCCTAGTTGTTTAATCTATTACTTAATTCTGGCCATATATAATCTTAAAATTTTATATGCTTAATTTAAATAATTTAATGTAATTTATTCTGTAGTTCTTATAGCCTATAAAGATAAGTATGGGAAATACAAAATCGGAAACTGTTAAATTAAATTCTGCAAATACAATTTGTCTGGTAATGATACCAGATGCCTCACATTTGTCTAACATCTCTTCTTAGATAACCACCACACATTTAATCTCCCATGGCCATAGACACAGCTTTAGGGCAAAAAAAAATTAAAGGTTCAATCTGGTTTTCATGTAATTAAATAACAAAATCCTTGTACATATCAAATGGAAGAGAAGATCCTAGTCCTGAAAGGACAATTATTATCCTGCTTACTGTGGTCCTACTTACCTTGCCATGGTATGATAGGAATTACTCCTATCCCTCGGGTGAGCTGAATTTGCCATGACAAGATAGAAAGTTTGTATCAATCACACAATTAACTCCATACAGTGCATTACAGGATCAAGGCTTCAGTATTTTAGGGTGTAGGACAGGTAGGCATTACTCTTTTTAAACATGCAGCACAAGCATTTCTGACCTTCAGAATTTTTCATCCAGCTGGAAGATGGAAAGTAAAGAGAGCGCTGGTGGACTCCAGAAAAATTTGGCTTTACTCTGCCACAAATTCTAGCTTTAGACAGCAAATTATTAGATGACAGCTCCCCAAATCCTGAATGCAAGGACTCTTTTTCTACCAAGACACCTTTTAGATACTTCCTAGTCTTGCTCGCATCAATGATACCTGACAAGTTACTTCTTTAGCTCCCTACGAGGCAGGACCTCTGCTACTTTCCGCTTTGTCCTCACTCACCTCTGTTCCAAGAAATAGCAACACAAGCTCATGATAGTTTCTCAGAAAAGAGAAAGGAGGCAATTTGTGCCTACAACCCATTTCCTAGCTGGCCTTGCTCTCAGTGTGAAATTACTTAGCTATGCATCTGAAAACTACTTCAGCAGCATCCTGGGCAGGTACTGGAACAGTAAGAAAGCTCAGAGACCCTCACGTTGGTCTTCAGCCAACGGGCATTGTTATGACCACTTTTTGACAGATCTCATGAAATACAATACTTCCAATTATTTTGTGCCTTCTGTGTCTGAAGAGAGAAATTCAGAACAAATATGAAGGAAAGAGTGCCACCTGCTGTGACACCCGTAATATTCCCTCCAGTACTCAAGTCAGGGAGAAGTCCAGAAGTTGAAATGCAAGCAGGATTAATTGTTCAATAGTTAACAATAATTAGATCACAGAGGAAATTATCACTTGCAAATTATTGTGGAGGTACTTTTTGATTATGTTAAAGGGTTTTTTTTTAATTCCATCTACACTGAGTTATTAGACATGGTCCTGTTTTCCATCACATTGTAGTACACATGTCTTTGTTATGCTACTTGCTTTATTTTGGCAGACACTGAAACTAAACTCTTTCTGATGTGGCATCTATGTAGTGTGGCATACAATATGCATGTCCCTGTGTTTTGATCCTTCTTTAACTTTCTGCTGTCACAAAGACATTGTACGTATTTAGGGATTTTTCTTCTACACTACTAGTTCTGTCTTCTTGACAGAAAATGGATTTTTCTCATCCTAATACATGAACCAGAATAAATCTCTTGCCCTATTGCTCAAGAGCTTACACTACCATCAACCACAGCTTTAGAGCATGTCATTAGAGACAGAGACATTAGAATAACCATGAGCAGTCTGAAGCAGTTTCTTTATTATAGAATAATAAAAAAAACCACCCTAGTTTTCTGCTGATAACAAGTTACAGACATCCATTCTTTGCTGCATTTACTGCACACTGTCCAAAGAAGTAAAAATGCTTTTTGCTCTTTGGAAATAATATTCAGAAATATATCTTACTGTAAATGGCATCCCATCATGCTCATCCTGAGGCAAGATGGAAACCCACGTTTATTTCTGCATTCACTTCTTTTGAAGATACTTCAAAGTGCAATACTTAAAAATGACTGCTTGCATGGTGAGTTTTTACCCTAAGTTTACAGAGATAAATGCTGTTGTGACCTCATCACACCATCATCATGACCTATGATCCATTACTTTACAGATGATATGCAGTGACTTACACAGAGTATGCTGGTGGCTTCAGATAACTTGTTGCAAGAGACGTGTCCACACCACATATCTACAAACTAGATCTATTATTTTATTGAGCTGTCCCTAGGAAACTATTCCAAGACTGGATTTGATTACTGCTGAGCTCTCTTTCTCTGCAAGTGGACACCCAAGTCGCGTATATAAGACATATACATGTGGTGGTGCATGGCGTTGCACGACCTAGACTACTCATGCTACAGTGTGCAAGGCTACTGGGGGCTTTAGCCCACTTAAACTCCTGCAGTAAGTCTATTTCTGAAAAAGAGAAACTTGTAAGGGTTGCTGCTTCTGACACTGCTGTCGTGGAAATGAATGTATGTGAAAGACACTGTCTCTAATAACATCAAGCGGTGCATGTCACGATGTCAAGGCTTTTGCTTATTTTTTAAATGTAAATTTTATGGAGTGAGCCAGAGTGATTATCAAGGCCTCACTTTCTGCGGCAAAGTAACATTTTATGTTGCTCCTGTAACTCACAGCTGACTTTTAAAATTCATTTCAGCATCCTCTGTGGGTAAAAAAATGAAGTGACAGACTAAACGCCACCAACATTGGTACTGTAACTTCTACCCGTCAAAAGCAACAAGGGAGAAGAAAGATGTTTTTACTCTTACAGCTGTCTCTAGATTTTTCTAATTTATACACAGACCAGAGAATCAGCCAGAGAACTTCAAAAGATGAGTTGAAACCCCTTTTCCTAACCATAATGAGCTTTTCTTTGACCAAACCAAAGAATCAGGATCAATTCTGCAAAACAACTTATATTGCCCCCAATTATATAAAGGTTGGATACATTTCATAAAAGTTAATAATGTGCCTTTTGTAATACATCCTTTCCCAAATCCATTGGCAGTTAAGGTAAATTCTTATATTTGTGGAATTTTCTGTAATGTTTTTAAAAGTATAATATTTCAAATTAAATTGATTTGACTAACAAGCTTTATAATTAGTTTATTTTGTAAGTGATAGGATTGCTAGAACTTCATAAATTAAAAATTAATTGGTACTAAGGTCTAATATGACATAAACCAAGCCTACAAAATTTGGATTGCCTTAGTATTAGTATGTTTGGCCTGAGACTAATGGGCTGATTTTAAGAAAATATTATTTTAAACTATTCTTGTAGTTTTCTATCTAATCAACAGCGGCTTCTTTAGAAAATACTAACATACAATATAAATAAGCTGATTTTACATAATTTCTTCTTCCCCTCTTCCAAGCACCAAATTTTGGTTTATTTCACAAAATTGATGTATTCTTGAGCATAAATCTCTTTCTTTGTTCTTCATAATCCCAAGCCCACAGTCGATCTCTATTAAATCTCTCTTTTTGTTGTATACAAAATTACTTAGGGTATCTAAAGCAATCAAGAAGAAAACAATGTTGATTCACTCAATAGAGGTAGTTTCATAGCTATTTTCCTTGATTTTAATTACTAAATAGGGAGGATTCTTTGCTTTAGTATTACTGCCTATGCCTGATTTTATGTACCTAGCATAATTATTCCACTGATATACATTAGTATGGTATAACAGCCTGTGTTTAGTGACTGAAAAGATCTGCAAGCTAGAAGACTCTTTGGTGAGATCAGTCTGATTCTACACTTTGAAGATGGTTATGGGGAATTGGGTAGGGATCCACAAAGCATAGCACAATATTTTTTCTGTAGTTTTTTTCAACCAAGAAAATTTTGAAATTAAATTAGACACATCTTCATAAAAAAAAAAAAAAAAAAAAAAAAGGAAAAGAAAAAAGATAAAAGAAAGAAAAAAAATTAAAAAAGATAAGCCAGTATATTGATCCTTCACTTGATGCTAATACATGGGGAAGAGTGAAATTCTACAACCAACCACAGTTCTCATAGCTGTGCCCAGCTTAAACCTTACTGATCTCAGAGGAGCTCCACTCCAAGTATGTAGCTGAAGGATCATAACCACTGAATGCAGTTCAGATCCATTTACAGGTGCACACTCAGATAAACCTTTACCACACTTCACACTAGTACCTAAAATAGTTTTGAATTATAAAAATAACTCAGCCGGTAAGTTAATGTCACTTATTAAGAAGATCATTATGTTAGAAGGCAGCACTATTTACAGGTATTGTCCCAGATATCAAAGCAATATAAAATACTAACCACATTTTTTCAACTCTTTTATGTTGTCAATTATTTTAATATGTTTACTCCTGAAGCCACTGACTATAATATCCAGTTTTCTAAATGGACAATGAAGTTCATTTTCCTCCCGTAAAGCCTATCCAAATAGGATTTACCCTCTTCTAGAGAACTGGTACAAACCTGATGAAAATTGCAATGTTTTCCTTGACCCCAGGCATGCATGGGATTTTAATTGGAGTTATTTATACATTGTTCCATTTTCCTAGTATAACACAAACCAGAAATTGCACATTTAAGTCATACTGTTTATCCATATAGGCAGAATTACAATGTATTTGTTGATTCAGAGTTCTGCTGAAGATTTTGTTGCTCAGAATATTTGCTACACAGTTTAAGCTTCAGAAAACCAAGAACTGCACAACTGCATAATTGACACGTGAGTGATCCCAATGAGATGTACTTACATAAATCAAGACAGCAAACCAGGTCCCATTTTCAAACTTGAGTGCTTAAAACAATGAAGAACTGCTTTAAACAACATTTATTCAGTAGCATTTCTAAAAATCAGACCTTGTAGCATAAGTCTTCATAAGCATTCATGGTTGAATTTTGCTGAATTTTGTTTCAATGCTCTAAGCCATTCTAATTTGAATGTTTTGGCTTATGTTATTGCTTTTCTGACTGTGAAGATAACCTCTGTGCGTAAGTGCTACTGAAGCAACTCTGAAGCTCTGAAGTTTTAAAAAGATAAGCTACACGGGTATTTTACAACTACTGTGTCTGTAGAAACACCAACCCACCATGCTTTGAAAGTTCACTTAATTTAAAGTTCACGCAATCTAAAAGGATATTTTGTACGAGTGAATTTCAAGCTTTAAAGACACAAGTACCCACTAACTCATACTGTAGTCTCCCTTTCTTGTCAATGGAAAGAATCAAAGACTCTTTTGGACATGACTAACCTTCTAAAGTAGATGACTGAAATAGGTCAGAGAAACCGTGGCCTAAAAGTCTGTTTCTTCCCTCTGGTGGGTGACTGCTTCAGTTGTAGGTATCTACTGTTTAGGTATCTATATTTGATCAGACTAATCCCACCCGTAACAGCAATTAGTGTTTGACCTTTAGGTATTGTGCATTCTGGTGCACTGTGTAATTGTAAAGGACATGGCTGCAGCTTCCTTTTCATAAGGCAGTAAGACTATTCTTCATTTCTCTGGGTGCGAAGTGTCTTTTCTGAGGAAGAGGATAGACTAAGAGCCAGTGGAGAAGAGAAGAGAAGCAGAGTGATGCAAAAAGTTTAGAGAGACTGGAGAGGCATGTGCCTTATCTGGGCATAAAATCAAACAGTAATAAAGACTAATTTAATCACTTGTCTTAGCTGATGAACATCTGGATGAAACCTTGAAGGCTAAAAGGCAGTGCGTGTCCTTCCTGAACTGATCTGTAAAGCCATTACTGTCTTCTCAGGCATGTATCTCTTACAGGTCCTCTGCAACCACAACACGTCAGATGTCACTCAAGCAGGACACTTCTAGATGTAAAAGAGAAAGAATTCTTGGCAGTGCACTCTCAGCGAAGTCTCCTTAACCTGAAATAGCCCAAATCTAACGCCCTTGAGGGCATGCTGTAAGAGATATCTTTTTCAGAGAGCTGCTGAAGCGGCAAAGTTGAGCCAGGGGTGATATATGGTGAAAATGGAGAAACTTTCATCTTCATTATTTATCTGCTAAATGGTGATTGAATATTATGAGATGTTGTAGATGGCTATTAATTTCAACACACTGATTGGTTCTTTTTTTTTTTAAATACTTATCAAGAACATCTAATGCGTTAAATGGAAGTCTTTTGTCACTTTACAATTTAAAATCAGCGATAAATATGGCCCCTCCTGGAAGACTATGGCTGCAATGTTGGTACAGGAAAACAAATTATATACCACTAATATGACAAAAATGCCTTACTAGCATATTATACAGCCTAACGCGGCAAGCTAACAGATATTTTTACTATTTACTAATTTTCTGTTCTCTACCTAACTTTTGATCCTGCAAATACTTCAATGTATACTTAACCACTCAAAGACTCTTCCTAAGCATTAAAGCTATGTTTATTTTACTAAACTGAGAAACAGTCCCAAGTTCCCTCATGCAAGTATGCAATTTAGCCCTACTCAAACTCCCTGTCCGGAGAGGAGAGGAGGGCAGTAAGATGAGCGCTGTCTTCAACACGCTTGAGCACGCATGTGCACGCACACGCATGTGCACACACACACGTGGTTTCCACGGGAAGAGAGCCTGCACGGCACGGTCAGTGCCACTCTTCCCATGTCCTGTGGACACGAGGGCAGCTGAGGGTGTACTCAGCCTGAAATTTTTTGCGTGACCAGAGCTAAGCACATACATTTTCAGTGTGAACTGCAGTGAACTGGAGGTTTAGCTGGTGAACACTAGGCTGTTAAAATCCGTAGAGCCATTAGTATATTTTCCTACTTTTACCCTAAGGCAAATTTCACATGGGGATCACAATTTCCCTTCTATTGGTAGAGTTAGTGCCTAACACGTTGTGCGCTACTCTAAGTGAATAATTACACAACTTTCAACCACAGATGCTCAGAAAGTTGCTGTCTAAAAAGGAATGTGGATCTGTAGACAGGTCTTAATCATGGTTCTCTGTTTCACTCTGTTAATATCTTTGAAGATAATTCCTTTGTTAAAAAAATGAATGTTCCCCTGCGCCGCCGGGGGGGAGGAGGGGGATAGAACCAGGAGTGGGGCTGAGGTGGGACTGAGGGAGGGAAGGGGGGGGAGCTCTTCTCAGGTTGGGGTTTACTTCCCAATATCCTTGTTTTGATTCGATTGGTAGCAAATTAAATTGATTTTGTTTCTTCCCCAAGCTGAGCCTGTCTTTTGCCCGTGACCGTAAGTGGGGAGTGATCCCCCCCTGTCCTTGTCTCAGCCTAGCAGCTTTTCTTTGTATTTTCTCCTCCTCATCCCACCAGAGCTAGGGGGGGAGAGAATGAGCGAGCGGCTTCATGGTGTTTTGTTGCTGTCTGGGCTTAAATCACGACAACCTGCTGCATTAAACGTCATGTGGTTTTACTGGTCTGTTCATCTGCAAGGGCCTGGAGGAGGGCAAAAAAGAGAGGAGAAGCAGACAAAGCAGAAACAAACAGAAAGCATTTAAACAATACTAAGTTAATATTAGAAATTAGTATAAAATCGTAAACTCCTCCAAATGGTAGAATTTGACCCCCAATAAAATCAATAGGGAGGGGGTGTGTGTGTTTGTTTTCTTGCTAAGATTGTTTGTTGCTAAGATTTTGTGGTTGGTTGGTTGGTTGGTTGGTTGTTGCTAAGATTTTATCTGGAGCTTCATTTAGACCCATTTCTACAAAGGCATCATTGTAAAGTGGAGAGAGATTCATTCAGAAATAACAAGAATATTCAAGTTAACTGCTTCAAAATAACACATTAACAGGAACAAAAGAAAAACTTTGTTTTCTTTAATTGCAAAACTACTGAGCTATTTTTGCTGGAATTTTCCAAAATGATTCATCTTAGAGTAGACATCTGGCATGGGGGATATCAGCCTGAACAGCTTAAATACGGCAATTATAAGGAATTCAAAACAGGGTCTCAAAGGGAAAAGTTTTGGTCAACCTTAGCTAAAAGCATTTAGTGGAACTAAAATAATAAGAATCTGTAAAATTAAAATCTGTATAGCATATAGTTGAATAGACCTGTATGGTTTCCTCAAGGCCTATTCATGTGTACATAATTAGAGTACTTGGTTAGAAAACTGCCTTTGAAAAAAATCTTTAAGCAAAAGACTTAAAAAGAAAAAAAAAAACAGTGAAAGCTGTCACTTTTTAGAGCACAGCATATCTGCTCCTTCTAAATTTATTTTCAGAGTTCAAAAGACAATCATTGACTAATTATCTGCCAAATGCAGTACTATTGTTTGAATTGTAGGCATCTTTACTTAGTTGAAAAACACTTTTATTTCCTTAATGGCTTCTCTAAACTTCATTATTTTGTGCCATTTTGTAATACACTACATAAAAGCTCTTGGATACAATAAGAAAAAAGAATTTTCCATTTATCTTGGGAGTCAAAGGCATTTTAAACTTTAGCACAGGAATGCTATAGGCTGATTTTTTAAATGGAGGGAATTTCTCTTTGAATTTTTAATAACTGAAAGTACTAAGAGTAAGGCTTTGGAACCATTAAGGCACATCATTTCCAAGACCATCTGAACCTTTTTCATTGAGCTATTTCCAAAATCTCTTCACTGGGACACAGAGATACCTTCTGGGGATTTAGGTCATGTGTCTTTGAATACTTCACCTGGTAAGAAGTATCAAAATTAGTGAGATCGCACTTCATGAACTTTATGGTTCTTTTTCAAAACCTTCATGAAAATAAACAGTTGGGTTTGTAAACTCAAAAGATTTGCAGTTACAAGCATTCATCAGTTCCTGTGTGTCTCCTCCTGTCATTCTAATGATATATATATAGATATGCTTTGGGAATTTCTAGCTCTTTTCTGAAACAGTAGCTACTTTAACCAACAGGTCACCTTTTACCCGTGCTAATTTCATGTTGATTAGAAAAATATAAACCTATTGAACAGTTGATGCTTATTTTGATATCCAGTTCTTGTAGGCTGGAAATAATGCCTGTATTTGTGAGACCCAGAAGTCTTGTTTGGAATGATCATCTGTCAATTTGATCTACAGCTCTGCAGCAGAAGCTGGTTACTTCTAGTATCCAGGATAATCTTTTCACTCACAAAATATTGAGATAGACTAAAAAGCCCCAGCAGCACTATCATCTTAAGCAGAAGAACATTACTAAAATAATGACCTATTTGTCTACCTGTGAGGTCTCTAGGCAAAAATCAGTACTTTTTTTTTTTTTTTTTTTTTTTTTTTTTTTTTTTTTACAAAGGAATAGGAAGAAAGGTTATGAAAAGTGAGTTGTGTTGCCTTGGTTTGATTTGGTTTTACCAGGTAGATGCTTATGAAATATTTCCACTATGAAATAATAACCTAAATGTCTCTCACAAATCCTCAGCACTTTTGCTCAGCTGGTATTAAGGCTCTTGAACTGAAAGAAATAGGATGACTGCTTCTCCCAATTTAAAAAGGGGAAACATCACCAGAAAAAGCTATTTACTAGGGCTACAGTGAACCAGCACACTATACCATGTAGGAAATTAATTTTAATTTTTGCAAAATAGCTTAGTAGGTTGGTTTGCTCAGCCAAGTAATTCTCCTGGTTAATAGTTTTTCAGGAGATTTTGCAATTACAGATGTATTGGAATTTATATTCTGCAATAAAAATACAAATGTTTTTTAATTCAAGACCTGGTTAAAGCAATTTTGGTACAGGTGTAACTATTGCAGCATTTTTCCAGTGACTAAGGTGTTAGGTGGATCCCTTAAGATTTAAAATGGATCCAAAATATTCCAGATACGATTCCACAAGAAAAGTCTCAGTCTTTTTCCATCTTAATCCATTGATATTTAAATACTAGAAGTACATTATATTTTCAAGGTGCTATTAAATCATTGGTGAAACCTCCTCATGGAAAGCTTTACAGAATCTCAACTACTGAAAACTAGGAAATAATTGTTGTTCCAAACTTTCATCTTTATGTGAATACAAAGGGAAAGCATTGATTATTAATTATTTTTAGACACCAAGATATTGAACTTGATTCATACTGACACGTGGATTTTTGAATGTTAATTTCCTAAAGCTTTCTCAATAACTTTAAGCGTGGGGAAACTTTTCTCTCTCCCAGAGATACAATTATATAATCACAGTGTGTGCTCTTACTTCCATCTTCAAATGCTCTTTTGGGTTTATATTCAGACTTCATCTCATCCTAAAGTGGATGTCTAAAGTGGGCCAGGAAAACATTAAATGTGCCTGAGGTGATTAGCTCCGATGTGGACTTCTATGTTATAGGTGTTTAAAGTTAGATGAGACAAATACCCTGAAACAGGCTTACTAGGTTCTCATGTCCTATTAAGAGGAAGCAATTTTTCCTGTAATTTACTGCTGCATAAACAATTACAGAATTCATTCTTCTGACCATTGTGATACAACAGAGTATATATAGAGATCCTGTGCATAACACCATATGTTGGTTTTCCACAGTAAAATGAAAGCATCCAAGATGTTTTCATTTTATGTGTTAAGTTGGGGCCTTGCATTTTTTATTTTTTTTTTCATCTCTGTTTTGCTGGCAGTGATGTCAATAGTATTTTGGAATGTAAGGCTTGTTTAAGCAAGGGATGATACCTGCATTTCACAAGAATTCTAGCTATACACAAAGCTGTTCCAGGAAAATAGCCTTTAAAAACAGCACAAACTGGCAAAACTTTTCTTGCATTTGCTAAAACTTTTAATATGCCTTCATTTTCCTAGCCTCTTCTCCCCTCCCATACATTTCTGATTAAATGTAAACCATTCAGTAATTATAAATGGCTTTGATGTCAGGTGTTCTCTGTTCATACATTTCTTCGTAAATTTGCTGAACTGGGCACATTTGGGATATTAATGCCTATTTTCTTTCCATGTACACGAAATGAGTGGCCTTTTTTCCTACCAGTTTCTTTAATATTGTTTGCTTCAAAAGAATGAGCTTAGCTTTCTCAATATTATTAAATTTTGAATACTATCCACCTTTATAACATTTTTTCCTCATATGCTGTCATTTTCACTTGTAGAAAGTCTCAAACAATATATCACTGTTTTCCCATTTCAGTAGCACAGTAAAATTTCAGTCAATCTGTTTGCATGAATTATTGCTTACCAAGGGAACAGAAAATCAGTCACTAACTCCTGAAATCACTCAGGTTATGTAATACAATTTTATTTTAACTAAGAGACGTGGAGTGTTTCAAGACACAGATGCCCTAACAAAAATGTCTCTAAATTTTTGCAAGGTTTTGTAATTTCCCTAGTGGTCATTACAATAACCTTGTTTGACTTTAGTTAATGCACTTCACATCAGGTTTCAATTTCTCTGCCAGTGCGATGGCAATAACAATGCCTCCTTTCCCTTGTAAAGTATTCTGGGAGCAACATGTTAGAAGTCAGTCAAGAAACAATAACCAACAGCAATAAATTATTATCAAAAGTAATAGCTGTCCTCCACATAAATGGATGTAAAAACTCAAAATACGATTAATCTTTTTCACTATAAAAATAATTTTGCAGAAGTCTTAATTTGGAAATTTCACATTGTTTTGTTCCTGTTTGGCGAGAAGTTTTCTCCCCCAAAACTGTTATAGCACCTGTTAGGAATTGTTATTCAGGTATCTTGGCTATTATGATGTCCCTATTAAGACAGTTTTATTGGCCAGGATTACATTTCCCTGTACAGTATGCTCATAATTCATCACAACAATTCAACCTAAAGTTTCTCAGATATGTCTGTAGTGAAATGCCTCCAGTTCATCATCAGGGGCAACAACAAGCAGCCCCTTCATCTCCTACGCCAAAACTGTCTGAGGTCTACTAGTCAATATTGCTTACTAAGACACAGCCTGAAATGAAGAATTCTATTCATTACTTCCTCCAGTGTAAACTGAAAAAAGCTGTTTAGGAAACTGTATTTTTATAACGCTGCCCTCACTTCCTTTGGCATTTTTGAGTCCAAGTCAATGAAAGGGCTACCAAAAATCCACAAAACAAATTGTTATCAGAATTCTCTGACTCAATTCCCAATTTACATAGTCCTAGCTCAGAACACTTTTAAAATGTTAGATACTTTGGGAGAATTAAGTGGAGGAATATCTTGCTGGTGATCCCTGGTATCTTAATTGTAAGTGAAGAATTAGCTGTCTAGTATTGTCATGTTTTGCCCAGAATGGCAGAAGTTTGGCTTCTACAAAGCTTTCCTACAGGAAGTCTCCTCTTTTTCTTAAGTGATGCTCAGACAGGACTTTTTGTATCTAAAATGACACAGCTAAAATGACAGGCATACATCCTAAACTTAGGCATCTAACAGGTGCTTAAGGATGCCGACTCATCTGCTGCATTTAGAGTACTTTAAAAGCTATCCATCTAAATCAGCCATTATATCAGGGGATGGGGAGGAGATTCTGAAGTGATGCATCTAAAACTATCTTAAACATTTATCTTAAGGAGGGGTGTAACTAGCCTAGTCTGAGGCCAGCTGGATTGCACCTAAAATTAGGTGCTTCGCTGCTCCAGTTCAGGCATTCTGAGTCATCCTCTGAATCATCCTGTTCTTCAGCATTGGACATATACAGTGTATAGAGACAAAAACCTTCAAATGAAATAAACGTTCAGCTTTTAAATACTTGCAGTCATGGCAAATATATCCACATCTGAGTAATCTTGTGTAGGTGGCATTTAGTCACTTTCCCACAGAGGCCATGGCTTTGATGCTATCACCAAGGAAGCACATGACTCTCAGAGCAGAGGAAATGAGATGCTTCATCACATCTATTGGAGGTTCCTTAGAGCTTTGCACCTTCCCGAGAAAGGACATTTGAGAGGAGGATTCAGCCTGGCAGTCGTACCTGTGACTCCAGAGCTACAGTGACAAGGAACAATCCACAAAAATGGGCACGACGGGCTGTACGGATTCACTGTGACTGCTCAGAGTGGTCCTGTAGGCACTGACTCTCACGCTGTTTTTATAAACTCAGTGGTGGATGGCATAATTGCATTTTTTTCCCCATATTTTCAGTGTTGCTGGCTTCGTTTTATCATTTCAGAAAACCTAAGTTCTGGTCGTTGTTCACATCTGCAACAAAGAAGGAATAAACCTCAATCAAAAATGCTATTAACATCTGAAATACCTAGTTAGTGAGGTTTCCTTATGTGGGATAATGGAAAAAAAAAATCTTTTTGATTATTACTGTGTTAGTAATCCATTCTGAAGAACGTGACACTCTCTTTAGCACCATCACTTCAGAAAGACTGTGAACTGAGTATGCTGCAGAGGATTACTTATTTTTTCTTGTCTTCAAGTGGTATCTCTAATATGACAAGAACTGCCTCCTGATAAAATCCACAGAACCAAATTCAAATAAATCATTATGGAAAGAAAGACTTTCTATTTAGATTGGCCAAAGTTCATAAACATTGAAGCTGTTTGAAACATGGCCAGGCATTAATTAAAAAAAAGTCTGTAGCAATGAGTCAATTAAGATAAAAGATCAATACAATTCGAAAGTTAAATATGTATATAAGCGTGATGGCATGGCTGTATTAAATGTAATTGTTATTAATAAGTTAGGTCTTTTATAGTAAATGCCATATGTAGTTAATTACTAACTGAAATCATAAAACTTGGAATGGTAATATTAGATTGACAATTCCATTAACCTCAGCAGGTCTCTCACATGGGTGCACGGTCTACTCCGGGGCAAATGTATATACAGCATTTTGTTCTCTTCCACAATATCAACTGGAGGAAAACTAGAAACTATTAAAAAAACCCCAAACCAGTCTTCTTGTGCACAGAAGAGAACTATTTAAAGAGAAGAATGGCTCTGTACTCA
This sequence comes from Astur gentilis, assembly GCF_929443795.1. Classification (NCBI taxonomy): domain Eukaryota; kingdom Metazoa; phylum Chordata; class Aves; order Accipitriformes; family Accipitridae; genus Astur; species Astur gentilis. The sequence continues at coordinate 2,585,449 of NC_064892.1, forward strand.
TTAGGCATAAAACCAGATTTCAGATAAGGATTTTTGAACATAGCCAGATGATGATGTATTGGTGTCTAGGACAGCATTGAAGTCCCACGTTCGCTCAGAAAGAATGGGTAGAAAGACCAGGGTGAATTTCAGTAGTGTATCTTTCAGTTTCAGTTTAAAGGTGTTTAGAAAATACTTCATGTTATGAACAATGAAGATCAAAGGTATCAAAGTGTTTTAATACACTAGGCCTTTTTTTCACCCCCCGGGAGACTAACATTCACTTCTGATTTATGATACACATTAAATTAGTTTGGTAGTAGTCTCCATTTATTCCCTTGCCTCTATATATGTCTGGATCCCAAAACCACTAAGTAATTTTGTGTGATTGGCAAGCGTTGCTCAGGAGAAGCTCTGGATAGGGAAAGGGTGTTGCAGGTCACTACTGACCTGAACTAGCAGAACTTAATAGAGAAAGCTCATAGTGTTTGCCTGTACTTAGCATGAGTCTAAGGAGAAAAACTAGTGACCGACCAGAAGCCCCTGAATTCACCGTAGATATTATTGACCATAACTCACTGCATTTTCCCTATTTTTACAGTCTCTTGGCATCCCAGTTGATTTCAGTAAACTCATGCTAACATAGTAAGAGCAAATTTCTTTAAGACACATTCATAAAAGCAGCATACTTCTGCTGATTTTTAGGCTTGTTACTTTTGCTACTGGCATGAAGTGTATTCTGCTATCCATAAAACAAATGCAGCCGATGTCACCTAGTGTTGGAGCAAGATTGTTTTGTTATTTTTATTCTTGATTGTACCTATTGTACCTTTATTTTATTTGTAGTCTTCCAAGGTCTATTTCATTTTCCAGTACTGGGAAAGTATGCTTTGTGGTTTTATGAGTTTTCCCTTGCAGGCTTATGGCAGAAATAGCTTAGGAGAGCAGAGTTTTCCATCATCCACCTTGCCTGATAACTGAGACATTTTGGAGTTGTTTCTCTTGACTTAAATTTTCAAGTTCAAGTAAGTTTAGTTATTAACTATTCACTAGTTGGTAAAGTTCAACCAGTCTTTGTGGACAGCATTTCTTTTTAACTGAACAACCCCAGCGAAAATCAGGAACTCACAGATACTAAAGAACTTGGCCTGGTTCTAACATCGTATATGTCTTGCTCATCTTTCAGAAAAGGTTTGTCCATTTTAAGTGTTTGCCAGTGTAAAAGATGCCGATCTCCACTTGACTGGCAAAGCTTTTCTGTCCTTCAAGTGGATCTGTTAATCTGATTACACAGGTAAAGGAGCCATTGCTAGACAAGCAGGGGTTTCAAAAAATCTGAATTTCAGAATATCTGCTATTTCAGCACAGCAGCCTGACCAGTGTGCTCAGAGCAGCTATGGAGCATGGAGCCAACTTTGTCACACAGTGCCGCTGACAGGTGGGCAACTCCGCACAGCCTGAATGTCTTTAAATAAATGGCTATAATCAGCCCTTGCCCTTCAGTATGTTTTGTCTATATAAAATATTGCGTTGTCTCCATAAAGAGTATTACAAAACATATTAATCTTGTCTTGCAGTCAATTTACGACAGAGAAAATGTCTCTTTTCATCTGTTGGAAAGGGCAGATGCAGCAGCTAATTTATGCAAAATCATTGTCTGGTTGTGGATACAGGGAATATGGCTGTGAGAGAACCCCTTGCAAGATTCTCCTTTTAGGACTAAAAACATTATGTCAGAAAGATCTGGTTTGGTCACTAGTTTGGGCTTTGTCACAAACAGGCAGGAGGTGTGATAATGAAACAAACACTTGTTTCACTCTCTTCACTTGGAATTGAGGTTATTATAAAAGGATTGTACAGGATGAAGGTTTCAGTGAATACTGAATGTGAGAAATCTGAATGTGTATGTGAGAAAGACCTCCTTTTTATTTCTTTCTTTTCTTTTTTTTTTTTTTTTTAATTGCTAAACAGTCAAAAGACTTCCAAAGCATTACACTGTCTTAGTAACAGCAAGAAGCTTTCCAGAGACCCAACTTATTTTTTGGTAGCAAAAACCTGTTATCCTTTCTTCTAGGGAGAGATTGATTATCTTAAATTACCTTAAAAGTAGGTACCGCTGCTCTTACATCTTTTCTTCCGTACAGGAAAGCAACAACAACAAGAATATGATGTGTACAAAGTAGCAGATAAGGCTGCAACTTTGTAAACCATAAAAATAAATAGGCAATTTAAAAAATATGTTTCGATACTGACAAAGCAGAAAGGTATTTAGTGTGATACTTAACCCCTGCTGCTCCAATATCACGACACGTGCCTGCATTTTTAAAAACATATTTACAGCTGGCCTAAGCTTGCCTACAGAAAGAGCTTGGTCTACCAGCCCCAGTAATAATAAACACAGCCACAAGTTTATCTGGGGGGGCAGCTGTTGAAATGCTCATATTGCCACTGGATTGCACTAATTGTAGGGAAAAAGCAACACAAGCAAGCAGAAGTAGGTCTGAAGGAAACCAGACGCTCACAGTATGGTCACACAAATGGAGCAACACCTAGTTCAGCTGGATGGAGAAACAGCATAGAGCAGAAACTGCCAAGAGCTTCAACAGAATTTTTTTTTTTTTTTTTTTTTCTGTAATTCCAGCAATGATAGTCTATGGCAAAACATCTACAGAGCTGCCCCAAGTAGCATTTTCCCCTCCCTATCCGTACAATTTGCGGAGCACATACTGACAACGGCGTTTGGCAACTCTCAGAGAGAAACTGAACTATTAGAGCACCTACCATTCACCCAAGAAAGGGACTCTCATCGCTCCATCTTTGCCTCTTGGTGAGCAAAGATGGGCACAAAAACCAGCTTTGCCTATGCAAAAAGTACATATATAGCCATCAACCGTGTAAGTGGATATATTTCTCAGGTAAGACATGTACCCATTAGTAATAGAGTTTCACTGTGAGAATTTCACAGATTTTATGGGTGCCTTTGAAATGCTCTGCCTGGTGATTAACTGCAGTGTTTCTAAGAGTTTTGAACTCATAGGCAAGATATGTATGAATAGCAAAAGTTAAAGTCAAAGGTATGTATTTTTAAAAACACAACCCCCTTTGTTTTCTGTCTTGTTTCTCTCTTTCAATATTGAAGTGTTTCATACTAAATTTCCCACACATTATATGTGTTTTGACTTTTGTATGGTTTTCGTGGAAAGACTAGATGCTGAGATTTGCAAACATCAAATATTTCCTTAGAAATAAGTAAGAAAATAGTAAATAAAAATAAGAACCTGAAGTATTATATGAAGAAAAGTTAGACAAGTTACAGCAGGCTACAGTACCTTAAAGTCACAGTCTTCATGGTACACAGGGACTCTCATATGTTTTGGTAATTAGCAGGAGTTTCCTATATGAATAACAATAAATATGTGAATGCACCCAATAAGACGTAAGAAATTATATAAAAAATGTGATTTTTTTTTTTTAATCTGATGCTCAACATGAAGCAATTGTAAAACTATAACAAAGCTGGTACAATGTATTGCTGTAAGATTAAATAGTCTAGTGATGGAGGAAGAGTAGACAAATGACTTTTAATATTGTTGTAAGATATGACAGCAATTATTAGGACTGTTCAAGCCCATTCCTTAGATACTTCCTTTGTTACATATCTAACTTGCTTTTAAATTTCTGGAAAATTTAGATATACAGCTTGCTTATATATTGGGACAAAAATAAGCAAGACTGTACCTGTATTAAACCTGTCTTCAGATAGTGCATTTTTAATAACACCTTGCCCGATAGGACCCTTATATTTGAGTATAGCAATGCAATACAAATACATAAGTAAACCGATGTATGAATACATATATGAGTAATATGCAATATGCTAGTCAGGATTGCTGCAGGCCAAAAGACAAAATCTAATACTTGGCAAGGAAATTCTATCCTTGCTAACTGATTCATCTTTTGGTTCCACTTCCTCTCTTCTCGTTGATTGAATGATATTTTCTGGAGCACCTACAGCTTCATGCTATACAAAATGGAGAATTGTTAAGGTGCAGCTTTCTTTCCATTTCAGTTAATTTAAAAAAGAACTTCTTGCCAGCATATATTGCCAATCATGTTAAAAAGAATGATATTTATGAATGCAAATTAGACATGTCAAAGAATGAAGATATAGAATAATGTTAGTCAACATAATACCTCAAAATACTTATAGATGAAGTAAAACAGGACAAAAGTAAAACTATTTAAGAGGTAGTAGTATGGGGATAGCTTAACAATCTAGAAAATACACAGACACAGAAGAGTTGAAAATGTGTCCCTTTTGACGTATCTTTACAATATAATCAACTGCAATTCTCTTCTCAAGTCATTTTAATCAGAAATGATTTTTCATAGCCTAAAGTCTAAAAGAAATCATCATACCAACTGCTGAGTTTTCTAAAGTGCAACTGGACAGCCTAAGGGGGGGAAGAATAATGTGCTCCAGTGGAGCAAGTTCTAAAATACTCTATGGCAGATGGAGTTTTCTCTGGAACAACTAGATTACAGACTACAATTTATGTTAAATGTGTGCTGTGCCTTTTTAATTTTGGAATTTTTTTTATGTTCATGGTCCTTCCTTGTAAAAAGGACACGGAAAAGATTTTAATTGGATGTTAGAATGCACAACATCGCATCTCTTATTACAGACAGAGAATGTAGCAATTTCTGAGTTAAGACTGCCTGATGACTTCTATTTTAAAACCCAATTTTCCATTCCATTCCATATATCTTTGCCAAAATATAACCCTGGGCTGAAAGCATCATTATTATCAGAATTTCCACCATTATTATCGATATTATGAGAAAGGGAATTTCAAGAGAAGAGTTCTGCCATTTTTCAGAAGAAGATTGGGCAAATGTTGCTGAGATGTTTCAGTGCCTGCACTCTATAGAGGCAAGAAGACCACCTTATTTCATTTCTACAAAAATCTTCCTAAAAATGATTTAATAGAAGTTTCCTTCTCTGTGCTAAATATAGCAAGTATCATGAGGTGGCATAAAAAATATTGGTTTGCACATTTGCAGAGTTTTGGGGCAATGTTCTCTGTGACATTTCCTGGAATGTAAATGCTTAAATATGAAAACTTAATAATAATTAAGTATATTGTCTTTCATGCTATTATGTGAAATAGTTTAGGGGGAAAAAAAGTGAATGGGCTTCTTATATTTTTATCTCTTGTATAGTTTTTGCATTCCTATTCTATAGGTGGGCTTTTAACTGTCTTCAGTGACTTATGACCTGGACTTACTGAAATGCACTTTATTTATTCATTCTGTATACCGCCCATCTTCACACCACTGTAAATGAGGTGTTAACAGAGTTGTGGGACCACCACCTCAGATAGCCTGTTCCCAAGAAGACAAGGCTGGAGGAGGTTATCTGGAGAATGACTACAGAATTGGGTGAAGCGCAGCCTGCCGACTGCTCGGCGGGGTCCCGCAGGAAGGCGGCAGGGGAACTAAAGGCACCGAGATGGCAGTGTTCCTACTTTGGGCTTGGAGAGGCAGAAACACCTGTACAGCAAACTCAGATGTAATTTCCAAATGTAAGTCTTCAAACCAATGAAAAAAAGAAAAATGTATAAAAGCATGTTAGCAAAAATGTTAAAAAAACCCAACCAAACAAAGCCAAAAACCCCATCCCTACATGGAACCTAAGGTGATGACAAAGAAACCATCAACATGAACATCATATTCCTCCCACCAAAGAACTCCAGATGCTCGCGAATTGTTCTAACACCTCCCACAGCCACCGCCAGAGTGAAACCACCTACCTTAGGACCTGTAGGAGCATGGGAAGGGTGAGCATAACAACAGGAAAAGGGGAAGAATTTAGGTGTATGTATAACACATTTAACTCCATTATTATTGTTTCTTTTTCTGTAAGAAATAGATCAGGACTAATAGTGATCAGATTCGTAAGATTTCAGTTATACTATTGGTTTACTTTTATATAAATGTGTGCTGCTTCTTTGCCCGTGAACAATATTTTGAGCACAGCACTAAAGACCCATTGATTGTGGTGATAAATACATGAAAAACAATCTGATTCCTCTCATTCAAGAGGCCAATAGGTGCTACTCTAACTCTGAATTATCTCTGCCTTTGGCTAACTGGGAGATGTGTAGTTCTTTTCTCCTGAACCATGATGTGTAGGTTCTTGTGTTTCATATGTGTGTGAAAAAGAAAACATTGGACACCGCTCTATCTTGTTATATTACTAAAAAGCTAGCCACAAATACGAGAAATATAATTTAAGACGACAAGGAAATTAACTTCTTTTTCTTGTTTGCTGTTTCTTAGTTTGAGCACGAATCGAAAGTCAAATGGAGTCATTCAGGATAATGATCCTTCTCAGGGGCAAAATTCACTGCAGTTACTTAAAGACCAGGTAATTATGCTTGAAAAAGCATAGAATGAATTTCAGCCCCCAGTTCAAAAGCAAGTCCCAGAGCAACACTACAGCCCCTGTGCTATCACAACCCAAATCTATAGCCTAAGGAGCTATTATCGTCTCTTCCACGGCACTTAAGAAGTTTTCCGTTTTCTTTTCCTTCCTGTGAAACTACAAAATTGGCAGTCAGCTTCCTCCCTTTTTCCTTATGGGCCCAAGACTGGTTGAGAAGTAGCATGATAAAACATGTACTACAAACGGTGTTCAAATATAAATTTTCTAAATAATACAGCATCTTGTAAGAGTGGGGATAATGTTCCAGTAAAACAGAATCTAAAATGTTCTAGAAAGAATTTATTAAATAAAACTGGAAAAGGAGGTGGTTTTGAGCTAAGACTGGTTGACTTTTTCTAATAAAGCTCTGCCATAAAGGGCAATATTTTCACTACTGCTCTCTAACTTAGTTCCCATGACCACTTCTCTTGACTGACTGTATTGGAACCCCAAATTCATCAGCCCTAGGTAGAAGGCAGTCTCAAACAGTCACCCTTCTCTTGAACTTTGGTCCACAGTAAATTAGTCATAAATAACAACTAATCTCAATATATATCAAAGTGATTACCTTTGAGATTTTTGCAAATACCATCGATAGATAGATGACTGGAAGCTTAAAAACACATTAAAGCGTTTTAAGTGCACTGAAAACTGTGAGAAAATATATGCCTTTACTGCATTATTGTGTCGATAACTGTACAGAATACAGTTTTTTAAGAGTCTGTCATGCAAGTCATCTAGAATAACTGCCCTTAAGTAAGTTATCAAAGAGTAATAATTATTTTCTCACCAGTGCCATATGTTACACTTCTAACTAGCCACAATGCAGCAGGCTGAGAATAGACAGTTATAAATATCCTGCAGAGTATCTCATTCCACTATTGTCTCTCTAAATGAAGGACAGAGCTCTTATAATTGGGGAATGTAACCTCTAGAAAAAGAGGCAAAACACATTCCCTCAGGTAACTCCGACCCCGTTATTCAATCACTGAAATGAGGCAATATAACTTTCAAAGCACCTTTGCACCTGGCAACCACAGCATCGCTTTCTATCAGGAATCAGCAAGCTTTAAAATGTGCTGGTTTATCTGTGAACAAATTAGCATGAAATGAAGCCTGTGGAAGAGATGCTACTAACTAGAAAGGTACAGTAATTTTTAATATAAACTTATCACATCAGCTCCATTCCAGCAGACCTTCCAAGATGACACCATTTTCTTATACAGATCACAGCAGAAAAATACAACCTAACTCCTTTTTGCGCAGAAAAGCTGTCACCTCAGAACTAGAAAAGCAGCCATTTTCTACCACAGAAGTAAGGGTAAATCAAGGACAGAAATGTTTTGTCTTGACTGAAACAAACAAGAGGATATCTCAAACAATAAGATAGCCATCTATACCTATGCCTTGATGTGGCCAGTGAAGGTCAGCTTCGTATGTCCTTCCTGAGGTTTATCTCAGATAGTGGTCTGAGGTTAACACTCGCTCGTCTCTGTTTGGATTTTACATGTAGATCACAATCTTGATTTAGCTTCCTTGAGCTAAAAAGACCCCTGTTTTTGCAGTAAACACTGTCTGCAGCAGTTTTTCATTTACATGAGATGCCCTTGGATCTTCAATTAGCCATAAAGAAAACTGGCACGCTGAATGTTCGATCTTTATCTGGTGGACAACGATCGCATTAGATCACTCACACTTTCATATCTGAAACCAGAATGCGGTAGGAGAGTCAGACCCCAAACCAGGAATCAGACTCAGTGCCAGGTGACTGAAGATGGTAAATGTATAGGGAATGGCAGGGTTGTTCCCCTGATCATATATCCTTTTCTCAGCATGAACTACTGGCCGTTGTTGGGAGACCTTTGCTATAAACCAGTATAGCATTCTGACTTTCTAATGTGTATGCTTTTAGGAAGAAGAAAATACAGAAAGTGAGGTGTGGAGTTCATCTTACCTAGAGTTCAGCTATTTGCAAGCCAGGCATCTGGCTTAAAGCCGGTTGTCTAGACATCCTCTGTAGTCAGTGGAAAGAGAGAATCAACTCCAGAAGAGTCTATACATGGATATTTAAAATGGATAGGCCCAGAGTTGTGCAGGAGTGTCCCTTTCTCCCACTCTTCACCCCTCTCTCTTCTCTCTAATTACAGAAGCCTAATTTCTATCTGAATTTTAATCACTGATTTCAATGGAAGCTGCATTAGGCCTATTTCACCAAAAAGTGGAAGTGTGCATCTCTACACTCGTTCCTTGGGAAGCACTTTTTCAATGTAAAAGGCATTACGTTAAGATTTGCACTATGTGTGTTAGCACTTCTGTGATGGGGCTTCTTTTTTGGTGGAGTATTTGTTCTTTTTTGACAAAACAAAGTGAAAGCAATAGTTAGCTGGATACAGCATCCCTGGAAAAGTAATATACGGTGTCATGTAATAATTTTGTACTTCAGAGCTTCAGACCCAATAGGGTAAAACTAGTACTCTTACTATTCCAAGAACTGCGCATCTATTTAGCATGATCATCAAATTAAAATTATTTATTTCTGACAGCTAAATTGAGAGCAAATAAATGTCAATTTAATTTGTTACATTTTTCTCCATTTGGGTGAAACTCATGAGACTTTGTCTTTGCAGTGTGTCAGACAAGCTTGCCCCAGAAAGTCCCTGAGACACCAAAAAAATTTGTAGATGAGATAAAACAGGCTTCCATCAGAATGCAGAAAGAGCTCCTAAGAAAGAGTTTTTAAAGGCCTTTCCTGATTGCTGTGAACTAAACATAAGGTTTATCGTATAAACAGAATTTCAAAGCAATTGGCAGCTACTGAACAGATACCAGAGGGTGATTAAAGTGGTAAGTAGATGGAGGTGAGCTAAAGTGGAGATAAGCCTAGACTTACAGAATTTATACTTAGAATGATCTTGCTGAAGACTTCAGGGCTAGCAAGTGCCTAGTGGGCTTACGTTTTTAATAGGTTTAAATAGCCCAAACTGAAACATATGTGCTCCCCACTATGAAAGTCCCCAAGTGCTAACTGAAGTGTGAGGTGTTTCTCAGACCTGACTCTACCCATCCACAGTGCTTTTCTAGGCAAAATGACTTTAACGTGACTTCAAGCTGTTTGCAGACGGCACATACCATGTTTCAGGCCCCCAAGAAAGGACCTCCAGCTATCTCCTCTGTCTGACAGCGGACACCTGATACATGAGGGCACTGAGAAGGAAAATGGGATATGGAGATGTGGCAGGCAAAGCGCAAACTGGGGCACCTGCACTGTATCTGCAGCCGCGGAATTGCGTCTTAGTGTCAGATTTACAGAGAATGGAAATCTAAGGATAAGGCTTGGGTTACTCCAGGGCTGGGTTCCGCAGCTGCCCGCCAAACAAGAAATACAGGCAAGCAGTAAAAATCGCTGCTTCTGAATTTCACTATAGTAGTTACCTCAGTGTTTTGACCAGCGACAGGAAACTGTGACTTCCTCTTTCATCAGAGAACCTAAGCACCTGTACTTATACCACATTTTGAACGAAACAAGCTTCTTTAGATGTCCTTCTGTTGCAAACAGAGCTTTGCTCTAAGCCTGCTTTCCATTCCGACTGCTGTGGCTTGCCTTCAGCTGCCTATCTGGGAGCCTGATTGAGGAAATGAGATATCCTTCAACTTTCACAACACAGTAGTTATTGAGATTCTTTTTTACAGGATTCACCTTGTACCTAGAAACTTCCAAACATTTTTAATTTCTAATTCATATTTTTCTTAAATCATTGCCACTACTCCTGCCCCTTCTTCAGCACCTGAAACATTCAAATTAAAACTCAGATATTTTCTATAAATAATATGTCAATATAATTACTAGATAAAATTTGATGACCCATTCTGTAAGTGGAGGTATTTTTACATAATCACTCTGATTTATTCTTATTTTAAAAGTTTCAAGAAAGAAAACTATTACAATAAAATGCCATATGTATTGCCAGAAACCTACCTACATGTTTAACATGGTTGGAGCTTGTGGTAGAGCCCATTTCATTTCTGATTTAATTTAATTCTACCTTACTTCGATCTGACTACTGCAGATGAAACTACAGGAACGCAACAGCTTTCCAACATCACCTCTCCAGCACACACTTAAACAGGTGAAGGTCTCTAGGAAGACCCTTGCCCTGGTGCACTGCATCTCCTGCCCCAAAGCAGAGCTTTGCATTTCAAGGTGGTGCTCTAGGCAAGAACTTTCAGACTTCTGGAACATATCCTTTTTCTGTGGGCATGTCTATTTTCCACTCACAGTTCCAAGCAGTCTGAACAGACTACAGTGTGACTGTGCAAGTAAAGGGGTTGTGCCTCCCACCTAAGCAAACTTTGATGGAGTACATCAAGAGGCATTGCATGGGAGGGTTATAGTACGTACAAACATGTTGTGAAATAATATGGATCGGGTATCAAACAGCATCTGAGAAAAGGGGTGAATGAGGAAAACCGATGTCCTTTTGTATGAGTAAGAAGCTCCTAGGCATAACAGCAGGCAATTCTTTAACTTGTAGGACACCGTTGGGAGCCGTTAACATGTGGCAGGCAAACACCCCAACTGTGAGCACTGATTCAGTTGCAGGACTGCACAGCGTGGACACATTGCCCAAGACCGGCTTTGATGGTGGTTCGCGTCTCAGTGTGAAACAAATAGATTAGTTCAAATGGCAGATCAAATAAATATTTGAAAATATTTTTTGTTACATATTAATCCAGAATTCTTGAATATTCATCTATAGATATGAGGTTTCTGTTATGCTCAATACCAAGAACATCTTCAGGAGAGAATTCCCTCTTATTGTTGTCGTGATCTAACCCCAGCTGGCAACTAAGCTCCACACAGCCACTTGCTCACTCCCCCTGGACACTGTGCAAGAACTGCTCAGCAATAACTAAAACAGCCCTGTGTTATCAGCACTGCTTTCAGCACAAATCCAAAACACAGCCCCATACCAGCTACTAGGAAGAAAATTAACGCTATGCCAGCCAAACCCAGCACAACTGTAACTGAACACTTGCTGCAAAATTTAAACCAATGTAATTCAGTTCATGAACAGAAACTTATAGAAGTTTGTGTCCCATTGTATCTGTTAATATTCCTATTTATTCAATACATGTAGTACTTGATGATCAGTTAATACCATGGTGAATATAAAGTAAATGTTAGTCTGTTTATGCATACAACACATACATAGATTTTATTAAGTTTATTTAGTTGGACAGCTTTAAATATAGAGTCTTATAAGTTGACATCTGTCACACATGAATGGCAGAATAAAGTATAAAGAATGAAAAATTTAAGTGTGAAGTTTTGCAGTGCATTTCAAGGAAGGAAAACATCTAATGGAATAAAAACCGCCTCATACTTCAAGGGCGATTTCATTAAAAACTTCTGTTAAAAGTTCAGTCACTTAGAAAAAGAATTTGAAAATGTATTACTAAAATAGTTTATTTTGATATCTAGTGCTAGATTTTCTACAACTCTGGTGTCATAACATGCAAAAAATGTTTTATAAACCAAACAAAGTGTGTATAATGAAGGGATCTTAAGTGGCACTTTTCCGAAGATGACATTTATACTCCTGGGAAGAAGCTGATGGTGTAAAGTAGTGCTCCTTGCTCTGAATGGAAGAGAATTCCATTAAGACCACAGAAACAGATCAAAATGCTTGACTAAAAAAGCAAACCACAGCATTTCATTTGGATAGTCTTTATTATTTTGTATACTGTATCTCCCAATAAAAAATACAATGCTAAATAAGATGTTCTATAGGAAAGCTCCTTCAAAATAATAATGAAAGCATTATATGCATTATATTCAATATGTATATATATTAATAAGCACTAAAATGTTGTTGGAGCTCTTTTACTGCCTTTTTTTTATTAAGGAAAAAAAATCAGTTAAACTAGTTTTAATTGCTGAGGCTTTTTGGCTTTGACAGAAACATGTAGTCTACTGGAATAGGTTTCTCTTCACATTTCTCTGTCAAGCTTTTATCTGGAGGGAGATACAGCAATATAGCTTAGTTTCTTGTATCCATTTAAGTTATAGTGTCTCACTTGTAAATACTACCAATAAAACAGCTTAGATAATCAAAAGAGATTTCCATCTTTCCTTCTTCTTAGCCCTGAAACTTTTCATTCTGAAAACTGAAGTCATGAAAGTTTTCTATTGCAAATTCCTGTAAGAAATGACCTTTTAAATATATATATCTAACATGTTAATAAACAAAATAAATCAATAGCTTGGAAAGGGGCAGAAAGTAATTTTTCTAAAGGAGCACAAAATCACCCATTTCTCTGTAGTGACGACATTTATATGCATTTCAAATTAATTGGAACTTATCCAGCTAGCATTTAATACAAAATTCATTGACTTTTTTAAAAAAATACCACCAAACTAAACTCAGTATCTTAATTGTTTTCCTTTGGTAGAAACATGCATTTTTACTTGGTTTTTTTTTTTTTTCTATTTTATACTGTGGTTTGATGCTTAAATGAAAAAAATATCAGCAGACCTGGATCAGTTTTTTTCTGACTTTAGTAACTCTTGCTTTTTAAACTAAAAAGAAAAAGAATATTAAATAAAATGTAAGTATTACCTGCAGTAAGAATTTGTGGATGCTTTTGAAAATTAAGTCCTTATTTAGGCATAAATTTTTAGTACTGAATGAAAATTGAGAATTTTTAAATAATTTTAAAATTGTCCTAGAACTCCATGATTTTGTTTAGTTTTCACTTCTGACCAGGTTATAGTCTATAGATGCAATTAAATCTCTGTACATAAAGTTAGCCCTTCATTTCCAAAACTTATGCTGCTACCAGTAAATTATAGAGCTAAACAAGTTTTTAATGAGATAAGTCAGTATGACCAGAGAGGAGAAATCAACAGAATGAGGGCACAAAGGTCTGGATGAACAGGTGGTGGAAATCAGCAATATTTTTATTGTTTAAAATTAAAGATAATCTAAATACAAATTTCTAACCCCTCAAATTAAGATATATTTGTTATTATATGGTAAGTTCAGTAAAGAACATGAAAAGTCATAAAATCATAGAACCATGGAATGGTTTGGGTTGGAAGGGACCTTAAAGACCATCTAGTTCCAACCTCCCTGCCACGGGCAGGGACACCTTCCACCAGACCAGGTTGCTCCAAGCCCCATCCAGCTTGTCCTTGAACACTGCCAGGGATGGGACAGCCACAGCTTCTCTGGGCAACCTGTTCCAGTGCCTCACCACCCTCACAGGGAAGAACTTCTTCCTAACATCTAATCTAAATCTACCTTCTTTCAGTTTAAAACTGTTACCCCTTGTCCTATCACTCCATGCCCTTGTAAAAAGTCCCTCTCCAGCTTTCTTGTAGGGCCCCTTTAGGTACCATAAGGTATCCCCAGAGCCTTTTCTTCTCCAGAATAAACAACCCCAACTCTCTCAGCCTGTCGTCTTAGGAGAGGTCCTCCAGCCCCTGATCATCTTCATGGCCCTCCTCTGGACTTGCTCCAACAGGTCCATGTCCTTCCTATGTTGGGGGCCCCAGAGCTGGACACAGTTCTGCAGGTGGGGTCTCAGGAGAGCAGAGTAGAGGGGCAGAATCACCTCCCTCGACCTGCTGGCCACGCTTCTTTTGATGGACCCCAGAATGCAACTGGCTTTCTGGGCTGCGAGCACACATTGCTGGGTCATATTCAGTTTTTCATCCACTAATACCCCCAAGTCCTTCTCCGCAGGGCTGCTCTCAATCCACTCATCACCCAGCCTGTATCCATGTTTCAGGTTGCCCCGACCCATGTGCAGCACCATGCACTTGGCCTTGTTGAACTTCATGAGGTTTGCATGGGCCCACCTCTCCAGCCTGTCAAGATCCTTCTGGATGGCATCCCTTCCCTCCAGCATGTTGACCGCACCACACAGCTTGGTGTCGTCGGCAAACGTGCTGAGGGTGCGCTCAATCCCACCATCTGTGTCACCAACAAAGATGTTAAGCAGTGCCGGTTCCAATATCAACCCCTGAGGAACGACGTTTGTCACTGGAACAAGTCAAGCTGAACCATTTCTCTTCTATCTGTCAATGTCTATAAATTTGACGGGAGTGAACATGGAGGGAAAAAAATCTAAGAATATTAATCTGATTTCTTTTTCAGACAGTTTAATTCATTTATGCTTGCCACAGAACATTTTCTGTTCTCTCCCATGAATATCCCAATACTTCTGTAGGAAGTTCTTGGCACCAGCTGATCATCAATTCATATCCTGGGGAAAGTTGGTCATCTTTAAAATTTTATCTTAAAGCTGCATATGACACTCTTATGAGTTAAAAATCCCTAAACCATGATTAAAACTCAACAGAAATCTGAGGTACAGTCTCAAGGACTGGTTGACTTTTGTTTTCACTTTTTTAAAGAATTTGGCCAGTAAGGTGGGATTTAGAAAAATTATTTCAAGTGAAGAGCTTTGGAATATTTTTTGACTAGGTCAAACTGCAAAACCACAAAAGCTTTCATCTATGTTTCTTCCAACAAAAATGTTTTAGTATGAGAAAGTACCAGTGTTCTTCTCAGTAGCACATTGTCTATCTGTTCACCTGTCTGTTCATCAGTCCCTTTCCAGGAACTTTTGAACCCTCAGGTCATTTTCAACAAACTTGGAATCCCATGAAGTTTAAGGATAACTTAGTGAACAAAAGAGTATCTACGTGGTTGTAGTCCAATGAACATCTCAGGAAAATTCATGGACTGAGGTCGTGATGGTTTGATGAGAAAGCAAAAGCTGTGTGCACAAGCAAGGCAAAAAGAGGAACTCATTCGCTACACCCCATGGGCAGGCAGATGTCCAGGCACTTGGTGGCACGCAGAGCTTCAGCATGCCTAATGGCTGCTTGGGAAGACAAATACCACCACCGCCAATGTCCCCGCTTTCCTCCTCCTTCCCCTCCCTTCTTGCTGAGCACGAAGTCAGACCTTAATACCGTGTTTTCCCTTCTAAGCACAACATAGGGGCTAGCCCTTTGTTCAGTTTGGGTCCGCTGTCCTCCCTGTGACCCCTCCCAGATTCTTGACAACCCTGAGCCAACTCTCTTTCCAAGAGAGCTGAGGCTGGGGGGAAGAGAGAAAGCCTTGATGCTGTGCAAGAGCTGTTCAGAAATAACCAAAACTTCGGTATGTTACCGACAAGGTTTCAGCCACAAATGCAAACCACAGCAGCTTACAGGCTGCTGTGAAGAAAGTTAACTCCATCACAACCAGAGCCAGTACAGTTGAAAAAAACTGTCATGTGCTTGTAAGGCATATGTTTCTAATAATAATTTTTAACTGTTAATATTTATTTTATTAGTTTAAGTGGCAGGGGTCTATGCTGTGGTGCTAAAAATCTAAATCCACTGGCAACCTAGAGTTTTATATGATATAGTTCCAAGGGACTGATATTAAGGAAGGAGTTAGTGTGCTGATTAGAAAACCAGAAAAACACAAACGTAAAAAAACCAAAATTGAAATAGTTAGGAATGCTGCAAATAAACTCCAACATTTTCACAATTAATCCTGCCTTGACAACCTTAATCCCATTTTTTGCATAGGTATTATCTTGTAGTCTCCAGTTACATGATAAGATAATTAATTATAGGCCAGTTCTTTACTCCTTCGCACCAGGGAAAATGATCATTTCAGTTGTGTACATGAACTGCCTACTCCCATTTACCCGTGTGTGTGACTTCAGACATTGGGTTCTGGTCAACAGGAGCTGACCACCAGGTCTAACTGTCTGCACAGGTACAATAGGCAGCCGCTTTGAGAAAATACTTCCAGAGTGAAGAAATGGCATCATTTCTGATTTCTACTCTGCCAATAAATACAAATTTTGTCATTAATAACAAAAGGCCAGAGGTTTTGTATTGGCTGAGAATACAAGGCCTCAGGACTTGCTCATGTTTGTCCCAGCCTACATTTCTTTTAGTTGTCTACTAGTCAGGTTTGGTTTACGTTAATTTTAGCTTATAGTGACAAGTGTATACTGAACTATATATAGAATAAGAAGTGATTTGCAAGTGTGTAAACACAGGATGATAACAGAGGTCCCACACTGCAAATGCAAACCGTGATGGTCCTCACAGCAGTATAATCTTGTTAAACCAATGGAGAGGTAACAGAAACAGAAACCTGAATGACTGAGAATCAATGAAGAGAAAGCTAATGTATGCAGACAGTGTTAAGAAAAGCTATCTAAATAAACCCAAACAGACTCCCAAGACCATGGGTGGAGGGAGCCCTACCACCAGCATCAAACTTTTCCTGGGGAAGAGCTCAGGGAGGTGATGACTCCCTCCAGCCCTTCTCATGGAAGAAGGCTGCTACCATCATCCTTGGGAGACTGGGAGGGAGAGCACAGCACCAGACAAAAGGGGCAGCTACTATAATGGGTTTTCTTTATAACTGTTTTAGCATGTTATTGGACTATGAATCACAAGACTATGGTAACTGGAGTAAGAATTACTCTTCTTTGTATTTTGATTAGACCGTCAAATTGGACTAACGTTGAAATCTTGTATCTACATGCGTATTGCGTGTTCCCTTTTGCCAGTTATAAGACTTTGAGTGTAACAGCTGAAAAATGGAGAACCCTGGCCTGTTGCTGTGGCTGTTTCGCTTGCATGAGGGTTCAAACTCTGTGGAGAAGAATCTGCTTCTGGGAAGCTGGAGGAGGATCTCCCCAGAACTGTCCATCTCAGCTCTACCTGTATTTCTCGACTTGGCCACAGCTAGACTGTAGCCACTCACCCTTCTGGCAGCACAGACTGCTGGGAACTGGGAACCCTTTCTGCTAATTGTTCAAAACCAGACATAGGAATCAGTGTATTAAAAATATTAAATACTTTAAAGGACTAACCCTGCAGCATCTTCATCTAAATCAACAAAATTAGCGGGTCTTTTGACTTTGTTTTTTCTATACCTTTGCTCCCCATCTATAATACCTGCAAATTCCTCACCTACATTTTTGAGCTTCAGTAGCAGTAAGGTGTAGTGTTATAGAAGAGCATTTGAGAAAATTAATATTGACTGTAAATAAGATCTACACTCACAAATAGGGCAATGCAAAATCAAATTATCGAAAGCCCTATATATTCTAAATATGGAATTACACTAGGCTCCTTTAGAATAAAACTATATATTATCCCATTACCAGAAGGGAACTCAAGGCTATCAGCTCTTAGCTGATATTAGCTGATAGCTATCACAAGGCTATTATTACAAAGGAACTCATCTATACAAAGTAAGCAAATGAAACCAATCTTAAATCTCATGAAGATTGACTGTGCAATCTTAATAATCCTTTTTAATGCTGGATTTGCTTTTAATCCACTTTTGTCTTAAGTAAGCCAAGAAAACCTGCACCTCTTTTCTGGGCTACTGCACTGCAGTTCTTTTATACCTCTTGGTTGTACGATAAAGGCCACTACACATTTCACAGTCCAAATCTATGACTGGTTTGACTTGAAATACGTATGAACATTTTCAGAATATCTTACCACGTGCCTTTTGTTTTTGTCCCCCACAGTATTGCTACTTATTCAGTGTTTTTTTATTAGTGTCAAGTGATCTTTCCATGATCACAAACTATAAAATCTTTTAGGGAAAGAAAAAAAGTCTACCAGGTGGCAACTGTCTGAGAGTACTTTCACAAATACAAATCATATTCTTGCTGTGTTATCAAGCTATGTCCTAGATGATAAATTCAGTCTCTTTCACAGATAACAAGTCTTCCTGCTCAGCAATTCTAGAAGGGTCTATGAGGTCAATGACCTCTGAAAATACTGGTTTCTGAAGTCTGGCAGAGAAAAAAGGACTCCTGGTCTAACCTTGGAGAAATTCCACAGGCCACAATCACTGATTTTTGTAATACTTCTGATACATTAAGTTAAAGAACAGGTTATTTCCAAAAATAGAGATACCATTTTCATACAATATCTTTGGCCTCTAGAAAAGTAAGCTGTGACTCAGGGGATCAGAACTAAATTAGAAACTCCAGAAGACCGTAACTGCAACCAGTCTTGGACATGTAGCTAGGGAAAAAGTAGAGTGAGAGAAACAGTTTAATCTATCTACCAATTGCCATGAGACATGTCTGTAGCAATGCATGTACAAGAGCTGGGTATCGGACCATGAAGGGCATGTATCCAAGGGAAGCTGGATGCATGGCCAGCTTCTGCATTGACTGAACAGAAGAGGAAAGCAGAAAATGTTAATGGGATCCAAACCTCCAAGGTGGAAAAGAGAGGACGAAGAAAAAGAGGAGGCATAAAGGCCTAGGCTCCTGAATCAAACTGCCTTGAGCTTTCTGGCATAAGAATTTTATTCAGGTAAGTTAGCTCTTTTGGACAGTGGCACAATATTCAGAACTCATACTATCCCTTACTATTCCGTCCTACAGACTGAAGGAGTGAAGCATCCTTTTCTGTCCTCATTTTAGGTGGTGATTATCCACCACAAAGGAATTTCCCTAGCCAGTTCTCTTGTTTCATTATTCACTTCTGTGAATCACCACCATGGCTCTTATCGGCCATTCCTGCTACTTCAGGTGCCAGCCTGCCGTTCCTTGCTGCTGCTCCTGCTTTTATGGTGCAATTCAAGCCGTCAAGTGCTGTTGTGCCACAAGTTGTTTGTGACTGCTGGAGTAAGCCACAGGCAGAAGGTTGCCAGAATTTGCCTCCTTTTTCAAGAGGCAAACAGAGCTCTTTAAGACAACAGCTGGAATTAGAAAGGAGGAAACGCTCATGGGGACAGATCTCAAAGCACTAGGCAGAAAATTCAGGAGTCAGAGAAATGTGGCCCTAACAGTGAAATGAGATATAGCTTAGCAGAACAGAACTGATTGGAGGAACAGATTTAGAAACTGTAAATATGACAACTGCAGTTAGGCAGGGAAAAGAGGGCTATGCCCACTCTTTGCAAAGAATTAGGCTTACCTGAAACAGAAAAAACAATATCCTCACCTATTTCTCCTTCTAAAGCCCTCCAACTTCCAACAATGACTTTAACATTCAAACTGAAGAAAGAGCGTTGCTACCCTACCTGACCCAACAAGTAAACACTGTTCTGTAACAGCTACAAGAATTAAACCAGCTATATGAAATGATACAGTTTGGTGGAGAAGCAGATTCTAATAGCTTTTACCTACAGTTATAAAATTACTATGTCTGAAAAACTCACACCTTCACTTACAGTTCATTTTCCAGCCATAGTTCTGCTTTCTTCTTTAGCTATCTTCTACACCAAACAAGCAGGGGGCCCTGTGGGAGACACAATACTAGTTGTGTGATTAAATACCTCACCACATACACATTTGCAGAAAACTTGAAGAACTTATGAGACCAAAAACTTTTCTTTTGTTTACAACTAAAGTGACTGGTTTAATAAAATACTTTCCCCCCGCCCCTTGAAATACATTAAAAAAAACCAACCAACCACCAGATTTAAGGTTCAATAAGGCAATTCCCATTTGCCTTTTTTTTTGTGTGTGTGATCTCAAGAACTTTATTTTAGCCAACATAAATAATGTCCTAGGAAACATAGCTTTCTCAAGAAAGAAAGAAAGAAAGACCAAAATTACATAGCTATAACATTATTCTGCCATTGAGACTTGAAACCTGAACCTTTAGCAATATTGAGACACAGGCCTGAACATGTTAGCTAAGAGCAAGTGAAGATTTAACTGAGAAAGAGAGAAACCTCAGATACACTATGTGCCTGGGCTGAACAGTGAAGAAGAGTGAACTGCATCTTCTCTTTCCCACCTTCAGAAGGTAGAAGAATTTAACGGTGAGCCAAAGGGTCTGGAGGAGGCTGGAGGAGTAGGATTGGGAAGAGAAGCACGCAATGAGAACCTGAGAGAAGGACTCCTGACATTTGTGCTGTCAGGTGCCCTAGGAGATCCCAAGCTGTGTCATGTCCCCTGCTGTAGCAGGAGTGGTGGTGGTGGCCTCGGTCCAGAGCTTTGGGGCATTTTTTCGCTGGCCCACAGCCAACACTTGCATGGTTCATGCCAACGACAGGAGGAAAATGACCATCCCTTCGATTAACTCTGAGGAAAAGCCTGAACCAAATTTTGAGGGACAAGGAAAGGGCACTTCCACAGTTAAAGTTCTCTGCTGAATACCAAAAGGCCTGATGCATACATTGGAGAAACCTCAGCTTCTCAAAATAATAGGTATGCAAATCCTTGACATTGGAGAGTTTTGTGCAACCTAAATATAGGGCCCACTACCAGCTAGTCATTCTGTCTCCTTTTAAAAAACTCTGCATATTCTATATTTTTCCCATTTCCTTAATTTGTTTTCTGCGGTGGTGGTGGTGGTTTTTTCTCATTAAGCCATTTGCTAGGATATCCCTCCCTTCCCCATTCTCTTCTCAGCTTGCAACTGCACTATTAAGTGACACTGATCAGCTACTCACTTAAGTAGAGAAGACGTCATTCTCTCAAATCCCATCTTTTTTCACATCTTACATATATGGACACATATTTTTGTTTAAAAACCCTTCTTGACATAAATTAATATGAGTCTTCCAATTTTGAAGAAAAACTTCAGAGTTTCATTCTGTTCTAATTTAGTTGAAAAGTTTTTGTGTTAGTTTCAGTGAACGCATTTTTATCTTCTTTAATAAAACCATGTTAAAATCATATATTTCTCAGTCACATACGGTTGTTTCCACTGACTAAAACGGTATCGTCTGATTCTGATGACCCTTTTTTCCTCAGGGTCTCGGAGACAGCACATCTCTGGGTGCAGGATTATGCTTTTCCTGTGAAGGAGAAACAAGTGCTACAAACCAGGATGCATGCTGAGCATATTTTGCTTTATTTACACCCAAGCACCAGTATTTAAAGGCAAGAACTAAAAAGAGAATAGGATAGGCTCTTGCCCGTGGAAACTCACCCAGAAACGACAAGTGGTTACCAGAAATCATCCCTACTTCCACTGCAGTCAACTGGAGCTACAAGCAGGGAGAGGAGATCCCTTGGCTCTTGCAGCAACTTTCCCTTCCATGAGTCTTTGCCGTACAAAAATGGCATCAAATCATGTCTTCGCTATTGTAAAACATGCTCTCCCAGCGAGGGAAGAACAACTACAGCAAAATATGACTATTTTTGATCTGGTACCATAAAAATTATTCTCAAGCTCCACCTGGTGGTAGGAAACTGGCCCATAAGGTCCAGTCCTTCATTGGCACAGAAGGTAAACTTTCTCCTAGGTTCAATTGGTCTAATTTGTAATACTTTGCAAGTAAACGTCCAATCTTTGTGGGAATGGAGCAAATAACTGTGTTGTTAATATTGTCAATAAGAGATGTCAATAGTGATTCTATGAACTGTACATACAAGACTGACCATTTTCTTTTCCAGTTCTAAATAAAATGTATGCTTCCATAACACATAGAACTTACATCAATTTACAGAACAAAGATGTTGTACTCTCTGCTGTTAACAGCAACATAATAGTTTCACTGCTACTTTTTGGAAAAATCACAACAATTCTTAGTACAGTAGAAAATGCTAACTCATGCAGTCTCAGCTGCCCTGTACATATTGATGGCTTTGTCCTGTGAGACTGAAGGCATCTACCCAGATCCTTCTGGAACCACAACTCATAAATTCTCTGAGCTACATTAATTTAATTTAGCACACTGTGTGATCTGTGCTGTCTTTTAAAAAACAATCTTAAAAGGCAAGGTACAAATTTTGTGGTAGGGTTTTAAAAATTACAAGGCAACACTTAGAACCACAAAAACCTCCAATATGATTGTTATTCTCTCCTCTGACCACATAGGTAAGGACATAGCAGGCTCCTCTCTCCACATCAGCACACCAACCTGGAGGAGCTGCAGTAAGGTAAGTCTGTCCCAGAGCAATGGGGAAATAAAATGACCATTCTACGTCCTCTTTAAGTGCTGGAAAAGACGAACATGCTATTACAAGTTCTCTATAGTATGCTATTTTTTCAAAGTGTGTTACAATCTGTTAATGAGGCAAGAATCTAAATTTTGTCTTCAAAAGCAGAGAAGACTGTTTTGTCTTATTTTGGTTTTTTGTTGTATTGTTTTGTTGGGGTTTTTTTTCCCCCTTTAGTCTACCTGAGCTTGTGTTTGGGTTTGGTTTTTTTGTTGTTGTTGTTTTGTGGTAAGTTTTTTCCAATCCTGTAAGATGCCTATGCACACTGCCTCTTTTCCCCTCCCGAGATCATATTAGTATTTATCTGTATCAGCAAACAGTATCAGTGCTCTGCACTACCGAGTGAGCAAGCTAATGCTTCAGTAAATTGTTGCTGCCTCCTGTTACATCTGTTCTGCTCTGTTCACTAATTGCCTGTCACAACCACTGAGCCATGGTGCCAGCCATGCTGCCACTTCCTCTTTGGTCAGCTTGTCGGCTCCTATTAATCTGAGCCCTGTTGCTTTTTCCACAGCCAATGTTTTTGCACTCTGGATATAATGAAAATCTATTACCTTGGTGTTATATGAAAGTGCCAAAATTATAATTCAAAAGGGAAAAAAGTTGATGACTTCTTGGGTGAAAGTTGACAGTTTCTTACCACAGCAATAAATTATTTTCCTTGATGCTGCTTCACTTTCAGGACTATATATATATCTTTATGTATCTTTCAAATCTGTTGCTATATTATTAATAATTATCAATTTATTATTATTTATTAATTATTATCATTATTATTATATTATTGTATTATACGGAAAGGAGCTTCTAGAATCAAACTTTGTGAATGTGACAAAAGATCAGAGCATAAGAAGTAGTGATATCCAGAATATGACCATTTTAAAGGTAAGTCAGGAGTGTACTACTGATTTTTATGCTGAATTTTGTCAGCTTTTTCCCTTGGGGGAGGAAGTGGTTCATCTGAAACTGATTTACATTTGCTAGACTTGATAATTCTTCCAAAGCAATTATATTGTCCACATTTTAATTCAGTAGTCCAGACCACTGAAATGAAAGATCATGTCATTACAGATATAGTATCACAGAATCATTTCGGTTGGAAATGACCTTTATGATCATCTAGTCTAACCATTAACCTAGCACTGCCAAGTCCACCACTAAACCATGTCCCTAAGTGCCACATCTTTTGAATACCTCAGGGATGGTGACTCAACCACTTCCCTGGGCAGCCTGTTCCAATTCCTGACAACCCTTTTGGTGAAGGAATTTTTTCTATTATCCAATCTAAACCTCCCCTGGCACAACCTGAGGCCATTTCCTCTTGTCCTATGACTTGTTACTTGGGAAAAGAGACCAACATCCACCTCGCCACAACCTCCTTTCAGGCAGTTGTAGAGAGCGATCAGGTCTCCCCTCAGCCTCCTCTTCTCCAGACTAAACAACCCCAGTTCCCTCAGCCGCTCCTCACAGGACTTGTGCTCCAGGCCCCTCATCAGCTTTGTTGCCCTTCTCTGGACACGCTCCAGCACCTCCATGTCTTTCCTGTAGTGAGGGGTCCAAAACTGAACACAGGACTCGAGGTGCGGCCTCACCAGTGCCCAGTACAGGGGGACGATCCCCTCCCTGCTCCTGCTGGCCACAGCATTTCTGATACAGGCCAGGATGCCGTTGGCCTTCTTGGCCACCTGGGCACGCTGCTGGCTCATATCCAGCCGGCTGTCGACCAGCACCCCCAGGTCCTTTTCCACCGGGCAGCTTTCCAGCCCCTCTTCCCCAAGCCTGTAGCGCTGCGTGGGGTTGTTGTGACCCAAGTGTAGGTCCCGGCATTTGGCCTTGTTGAACCTCATACAATTGGCCTCGGCCCATCAATCCAGCGTGTCCAGACTCCTCTGCAGAGCCTGCCTACCCTTGAGCAGATCAACACTCCCACCCAACTTGGCATCATCTCCAAACTTACTGAGGGTGCACTCCAGCCCCTCATCCAGATCATTGGTGGAGATACTAAACAGAACTGGCCCCAGTACTGAGCCCTGGAGAACACCACCTGTGACCGGCTGCCAGCTGGATTTAACTCCATTCACCTCAACTCGCTGGGCTCATCCAGCCAGCCAGTTTTTTACCCAGCAAAGGGTACACCCATCCAGGCCATGAGCAGCCAGTTTCTCCAGGAGAATGCTGTGGGAAACAGTGTCAAAGGCTTTACTACAGTCTAGGTAGACAACATCCACAGCCTTTCCCTCATCCTCTAAGCAGGTCATGTTGTCATAGGAGATCACGTTAGTCAAGCATGACATCCCTTTCACAAACCCATGCTGGCTGGGCCTGATCACCAGGTTGTCCTGCACGTAATGAGTGATGGCACTCAAGATGATCTGCTCCATAACCTTCCTGGGCACTGAAGTCAGACTGACAGGCCTGTAGTTCCCCGGACCCTCCTTCTGGCCCTTCTTGTGGGTGGGTGTCACATGTACTAACCTCCAGTCAACTGGGACCTCCCCGGTTACCCAGGACTGCTGATAAATGATGGAAAATGGCAGGTTAGCACTTCTGCCAGCTCTCTCAGTACCTTTGTGTGGATCCCACCCGGCCCCAGAGACCTGTGCGTGTCAATGCATATGCATATGCATGTTCTTACACATATGTATTATCTACATACGTATGCATCTGTATACATACGTTTCCATGTATATCAACCACAGTGATAATAAGAACCATTCTAGGTTTATCTTCAAGACCCATTATCAGTATTGGTTTCCAGACTATAGTGAGCTGAGAACACCCTTTCCCACCCAAAGTTCTGGAAAATTAGGTCAATAAAGCTCCTCTGCATAGAGTTTCCTGAGCTCCTCTTCTTAGTGCCTGGAAGAATATTCAATATGCACAAGGCAATGTTAAAAATTTGTAGGCAGTTTTGAGTTCTGCAGAGTCCTATAAGAAGCAGAGAACCTACTTAGTTTTTAAAATAAAGTTTCTTTTTAGGAGCTGGTCGTTAGCCTCTGTCCTGGGACTCTGAAAGTAAGGATTGCCATGCATGCTGTCTATTCTGTTGCAGAACTCTCTTTTTACATTTGTATATGGAAAGAAAATAAGTCATGGCTCAGTGACATCCCTACTGTTTCACATGCTGTATGAACACAGGACAAAAATGCTGTCTGTATTCAGTAATATTTACAGTCTAGTTTGACACACATGGCTAGATAACTACTTTTTAGATCACTGGAGGGGTAAACACAAGGAAAAGATACAGCCATCATGACAGATAAATGATCCTAGTGCAAAAAGATCCTTGACTGGTGTCAAGTGTTTCATGGGCACCATGGAGACTTTTAAAGGTTTTGTGTTTTCCTATTGCAAAACAATAAACTTAAACACACACATACAAAAATATTTAAAAAAATATAAAACTGCTAATATTTATTGAAGGAAGCTCCTTCAAAAATACTTAAGAAAAGTGTTGAATTTCACAACAGCAAGCCAATCAGACACGAGTTGACAGCTTAACAATACTGGTTAGTTTGTAGGTAGTGCTGAGAAAGGCTATGAAGAGTCTTGAAAGAGGAGGAAATGAACTCTGCAGAAGAGAAGGAGACCAAAGAAGACAATATGAGAGAACAGACTCTGAACAAGAGAACAGAGATGGAGAGTTACTTCACAGGGATCAAACACATGAAAAAAATTACTGCAGGGAAAGTTGTTACCAAGCATCCATAGTACTGTCTGTATGCATTTTCTTCCCCTCCAAACTCCAAGATAAATATGAGATATTTATCTGTATTTTACACAAGAGCGTGCTCACCAGAATAGCTTCTGATTCCCAACAGGGTTCTACAAGGCAAGGCATGCACATGGACCATTACCTCTGAGCAGCTCAAATGTAGCAGAGCAGCAGTGTATTCCCCCGAAATTGTTTGCCATGCATTAAGCTTTTCACAAAACGCAGACGTAATATGTCCCTTAAGGAAATGAGAGCTCAAGGTCACATGTAAGTTACAGGACTGAGAGACAGAGTGATGTTCTCACAAGTAATTAAGAGTGGCTATGGAAGATCTTCCTTTTTTTAGAATAAAATATACTTTTCTTTTTTAAATGATGCACAGGGGTAAAATAACAGAAATACCATTTCAGAATAACTGAAATAATTTTGCTTCACAGATTTCTAAGCGTCACTTCATATGGGAATCAAAGTGCTAAAGCTTCAGGGCTAAACATATGCTCCCAGGTTATACAAAGCTGAGGGACACTCCCCAGGCAGTGGATTTTGGCTGTCTATGCTACCAGCTCCCTCGAACCATCCCTGGCCTCGCTGTGGCCTGGATGAATTGGCATGCTCCCAAACAGCTCCCGGGCACAGTTCAGGGGTTAGGATGGGTCAGAGACCTTTACCAGACCTGCCTGCAGAGGTTTCTGCCTATTTTGACCCCGGTGCCGGAGAACGGCATGGAACACCTTTAGTCTACTAGGAGGTGTTTATCCTCAGAGACCTAATAGAGGAATAACAAGGCAAAACCGTCTCTCTGTTCACCCCACTCCCCTGACCCATGCCCATGAGCAGGGAGCTCCGGCACTGGAGTTTTGGGATTCGTGGCTCTGTGACAAACCTCACGGAGCCTGTGAGAAACCCTGTCCCCACGCTCGCCTCCACAGCAATCTGCCTGACAGCTAGACTTTCAAGACGATTTCCAGCCTAACATAAAAACACAAGACCTGGAGAGAAACCCTGGCTCCAGGAGTCCAGTAGGCAGGGTTATTTTGAAAGTTTCTGTGCTTTAGTGATTATGACAGTTTCTTGCTCATTCTATTAGGAATGAGATGACTTTATGATCCCTCTTTATTTGCCCCACAATAAAAAAAAAAACAAGTATGTGAAAATTCTGTGATTAGGGGCCAAATATTAATAAGGCATTTTGCAGACTGGGAAACAGCTGTCCGGTGGTCATGCCATTATTGACAAGGTTAGCATGGATTTTGATTCTCTGCAAAACTGGGGAAAAAAAAAAAAGAAAAAAAAAAAAGAAACAAATTCAAAACCCACCACATTTACTTACACAAATCAAATACAAAGACATCAGGAATCTTTACATCTGTTTACTTATGTCAGATAAACTTCCGTTTGAACTTTTGATACAGAGCACATACACATACACAGAAAAGGCAAGCTGAAAAAAATGAACAGTTTTCAGAGACTCAGGATGAAGTAAGGCTCATTATAGAAGTCATGCATTCTCAAGAAAAGAAGCCCATGTGAATGAAAACATGATGGAATAGTAAAAAAGAACAAGTTGGAAGACATGGCACTTCATTTCTGGAGGACCTGGGAGATCAATAGCTTAGTCTGTATAATATTATCCACATCTATTCAGAAAGTACGACCTGAAGAATGAGTTGATGTACATCACATTTTCTTTCAAGTAACTAAGATGTAATGAAAAATCTGTAGACAAGATCACTGATTTTTTTCCTCCTTTAAAAAAATGTGATATTATGACAAAATTTATCTGAAACGTAACTTCAATTAAGTTATAGTTGGGATGAATTCATGTCTGTGCATTTACTTATTTAAATTGACATGTATATTCTTTTAAATCTTTTCTTCATTCTGCTTTGCAAGTTGAAAAAGAATTGCATTATGCAGGGACAACTTGATTATTTCAGTTACTGGGTTCTTGTGCATTTTGAAAAGTAGAATCCCCAAATATTGTCTTTCCTATTTTGCTGGTTAAGCGCTTAGATTGCCACAGGGCTGGACTGAAATTGTTCAGGACATGATGAGACTCTGGATTTCCTTGAGCTTTATCAGCCAGTCGGAATTCAGGCAAGACAGGCAATATATTAGAATGAAATGTCAATTACAACGCTCTTCACTGTTACAAGTTTCCGAGGATGACTGGGAAGTAAATGCATGATGGTTGGAGAAATTACTTTCTTTGTAGTTTAGCTGTAATACTGGCAACCAGCAAAGGCAGAAATCTTATTTTCTGTTCAATTTATTTATGGGTCTGCACATCTGTGCAAAGCTCAGACAACAAGACACGCTTCCTTAACCACGCCAAGGTACCCAGCCAATTCCTACAGTAACATGCCTTGCTGCTATTTTCAATAGGATGTCTTTCCATGTAAGAATTACTTCTTCTAATAAAAAGAGAGCAATGCCTCTAACATTCATTTCTCTTGCACAAATTGCTTCCACAATATTTATTCTCCCATTGAATTAACATTATCTTGGCTAGAAATTAGAATTTCTCTCTATTGTAATGAGATCTTTGCAAAGACAAGGTGTTAATCTGGAATGACCTTACTACGACATCTCTTAATTGTTGATGGCAGCAAATGAAATGTGAGTGGACACAGAACAAATTGCTTCATTAGTGATATAGTCTATAATACCTAAGGAACTGTAACCCACATTTTCAATTCATGGACCATTTCGTCTCATCATTTAACTCCCACAATGAGACTGCACTACCCATGTTAGCTAACAATATACTTACTTGTCACATTATGAGGATCTGCTATTTAGCAGCTTATAGCAGATATTACTAATTGTGTAAAATACTGCCTTCACTTCCAAACACAGAAAGATCAACATATATTAAAATATGATGTGGTCAAACATATTTTTAAAATATGATGTGACTGGGAACATATGAGAAGGACACATCAACAACTGGATTTCCACTGAGAGATCCCTGCATTTGCCAAGTATCTTATTCAGAAGTTTGATTTTTCACATTGGCAGTAGGGCACCAGAGGTCTCATTGAAAAAATAAAATTATCAATGATCAATAAAATTATCAGCTATAAAACTCATCTAATCACTGGGAAAAAAGTAACATTTGGGTTCAGAGCCTGCTATTTATATAATTGCTGTTGAAGTGTGAAAATTATAATAGTAAAGTTCTTCCTGGGAGATATTTTGTTCAGCAATTTTGACAATTAAATACATTTATGTGTGTGCGGCACTGTGTAGCTTTGTATAATTAACTTTCTTTTAAACATAATTATTAAATGAAATACTTCATGGCTCACACAACCACAAAAGCAAGCACACAGAAAATAGGAAATGACAGACTCAAGCTCCCTTTGCAGCTTCAGTTCAGCATCCTTGCACTTATAATAAGTTCTTAAATAAAATTATGTAGAAAATGGTGACAAATCCAGAAAGGCTAGTTAGTTTTCATCTCAACTACAAATCATATTTGCTTTTATTACTGCTCTGTTTTTCATTCAGCATCCAGGCTGTGCACTGAATAAAGGAGATATAAAAATACAATGAGAACAATTAATAGATTAACAGCATGTACATATACAATGGCCGAAATACGATGGTATATTTAATCTCAGCTGTCGGGGTAAAATATGTCTTAAAATAAAGGAAGAGTAAGGAGAAGGAAGCTTGAAAAAGAATAGCTCTCTGCAAATAAGCCAATAATTCCGTATTTCAGCAAGACACTGGAAGTCAATACATTTTAACTCAGGTCTTTTAACCCAGCAGCCTAGACCAAGAACTTCTGATGAAAAGCATAGCTGATGAAGGTGAGTTATTTTTTGTGTGGATCAGCTACCACGGAATGGGAGGAGAGGAGAGAACAGACCAAATATCTATGAAACTGCTCAACCATCCCATCTGAAGCAGATATATGAGGTCTTGCCACGATGATTCCAGAATTATTAGCAAAACCACAATAAAGACCTGAAACACCGATCGTCTGGCCCAGCCCTGCTGCCCCAGTACCAAAGACATGGTTTCGGCTGTTGTACTTCATCTGTAGATGAAGTTCTGTGAAGCTTGGGAACTTCCTCTGCACCTGAGCATGCAGAAAATTCAACAGCAGGCTTCTTGACGGCACACTTCTCTGTATATGAACCTGTGGCTTTTCAGAGTCTAATAATTTGTTCCAATCTAACTATATTTCCATGAGCATAGAAGAAAAGCACCCTGACAAATGTAGTACTCCTGCTCCTAAGCCCAAAGGCACTAAAGCACTTCAAAGAAGCAAATTGTAATACTATTTTTTAAAAGAAAATGTTTTTCTTCTCCTGAATTAATTTTCATTTTAAATGACTGAGACATTTTTACTGAAGCATTAAAATAAAATATCCACTCAAGACGTGGAAAAACTTACGCCAAAATTATCAGTGTTTGGGGAAGTTATGATGGGCTTCTAAAGAAAACTATTATACACCAAACTTTACCCATAATAATAGGTGTCGTTTCTGCTATCCAAGCTCAAGATAGGAAGCATCTTATGACCTGAATAGCCATTATGGGACTATTGTTTTTTTAAGACACTGCGGTGTACTGTGTATAATAATTGAGTGCGCTCTCAGATGGATGGCTTAACCTGACTGCCACTGACTGTCCTCTTTGCACTCAGTAGTTCCTTTGAGACAAAACCAGGTACGGTTGAGGGATAGTTTGCTCTAGTCGGCAGGACCACAGCTTGTTGTGGCAAGGTAATTAAAGGTTTGCCTTGTTCCACAGCCTCCGCAGTCCTCCAGGACCATCCCAGGCACCTTTCTACCCTCAAACACTCCCACATGGCATCTTATCACATCTTGACACCAAAGGCACTTATTCTTACCAGTTCTCCGTAAAAACCTTACAAGAAGACTGTGACATCTCTGTCTTCACGTATCTCAAAACGAAATGTCATTAAAGGCCTCTTGGGTCATAGGGGCCAGTTGATACGTAACATTGATGTGACCAGCCCACTGGAGGAGGTCACACGTGAGTCATCCTGTACCAGCCGGCCTGGGAGCCAAGGAAATCAATCACTGAGCAGGAGCTTTCGTAGCATTGGCATAGCCAGCATCCAGCTGGCATGGATTTAGAGAATGCACGGATGGTGAAAATATTCATTTTTCATTCAATCGGGTCTATGTGCATTGATTCAGAAAGCAAACATTTTAAAGTGGCTCTTGTCCTTTAAAACAACGCTGTTAGTGAGATCAAAAGCAGCCCGAGTAATAAAGGTTAGCAGGAAAACTGTAGATGAGTAATTACACAAAAATCTATACACCTCCATGCAATCTCATTTGAAAACACTGCCGACAATTTTTTGCGATGGACGTCCCTTTCTCTCTCTACTGGGGGTAATAAACCTTGGAGATTAAATGAAGGAAAGAGGGAAATGAGCCATTTCATTCTATTAACTATTCTAACCTGACATGTATGGAATTATATAATAATTACTATTGAAAGGTAGAACACATCGTTTGGATAGGGCAAAAATTGTCAGGCAATATCAAACTACTTCTGTTAATTCAAAACGGACTGTAATCTCTTAGCACTGCCAATTTTAAGAATCTTGCCAAGTCGCTGAGGAAGCTGAATCAACAAAAATGAATTTTTGATTGATTAGGAGTAAGTCCTGTTATTCCGTTCTTTCAAACACAGAGATATTGAGGTTATTTAAAGGTTATTAAACATTTTCTTCTGTGTATATTTGTCACCTTAATCTCATCGACACTACTCAAGAACAGAGGTTTCTACTATAGCTCATGAAGCTTTTGAAGTACAAGCTGTGTATTTAATGATCAGTTTATATTGTGAAGGTCAAAACCCAAAAAAGCTAAATCCAAAATGTGATTATTTGCAGTTGACTGTGTGTCCGATTTCTACCACTGTTACTCAGAGTGCTAGTAAACACTGTAAGCTCTAGACCTGCCATATAAATTCAAGCAACCAAAAATTTTAAAATTTAGAGATATCATGCAAAGTGCCTCAAGCAACTTGAATAACAGAGGGTCTACTCACTGCAGGATGTCAGAATTTGCCCCTGTCTAAGTAGACATCAGGTTAGTAAAGACGTTTCCAGATAATAACCCTATCTCTCTGCAAGGTTATAAAAATCCTATTAAATATCACATTGATCTTCAGGTACAATAAGAAATTAATAAAAATAAAAGTCAGAATTGAGTATGTAGAGGAGAAAATATCCCATAAATGAAAAATGACCCAGAACTTATAGGCCTTGAGTCATTTCTCTAACAGCTGCAAAAATGTCAACAGCAGTAAAATATAAAAAGCCAGCAGTGATTTCATTAATAGTACTCTGCTACACTGCAGAGGGGACTGTGTTAGCATACACTCGAAGGACAGACATTTCCTTTAAAATTCAAATACGTGAACTGGAACTTTTCCTCAGCTTCAGCCTACCTGCTGTTACTTACACAAGTGAAACTGTCCAACTGGAGATCATTAATCTGTGGTCTCTCCGAATCTTTCATTTTCTCAGTGAGTGGAGCACAGCACGCTGGAGCACATTCCACTCACAGCAAGAGCATCAAAGAGTCCAGAGACTCTGGTGTAATGATTGCTGATTATGCTAATTCTGCACTTACAGTATCAGTCGAAAAACATCCCCCACACCACTGCAGGCTGAGAGCCACTGTATGTGTGTCCTTGAGCTTTTTGTTTTCCAAATGTTAGTGCCTCTGGTTAATAATTTAGCCTGTGTTTAAAGCAGCCTGTGAAAAATGGAAAGCAAATACACGGGCTGTGAAAGGAAAAAAAAATAGCACTGTGGTTAAGATACCAAATGAGGACTCTGGGTTCAATATTTAGCTCTTCTCACAGAAGCCCTGACCGACCCTGAGCAAACCAATAGAAGTGTGAGAAAAACACTGAACTGAGCCATGAGGAAACTGTCTTGTCTATTTAATAGCAAGTCGCCTGAGCAAAGAGGTTGTCTCTTATTACCCACAGGCATGGCACCCATACACCAGGGCATCAGCAGGGACCTCTGGATGGTACTTTAATACAGTTTTACACTATAGCAAAGGTCAAGTAATATTTTGGGGTGCGATAAAGTTAACATCGTAGTGTCCGGACTGCCTGAAAGCAGCAGAAAGCGTAGAGTTGTCCAGTCACAGAGTGAGGCGGAGGTGGCTGGGACGTGGGGCTGCCTGCAGTGCTCTGGCCACACCTTTCCCTTACCAAGGAGCTCTCCCACGTAAGACCAAAAGTCCAATATGCTGATAGAGGCTAAAGTAATCAAAAAAGTTGAATGCCTGAAGAACTGGAATCCTAGCACAACCTGGAAGGATTTCTAATAGCTAAGATCTCATTAAAAGATAGCGTTTGCATGTAAAGCCAGACAATAGTGAAATAGGCCTTGCAGGTTGTGATTGACAGCGCACCTGCACTCTCCATCCACTAAAGACCTACAGGTTTATGGTTCAGTGGCCAAGGACATGACACAGCTTAATTTTAAACTGCAGAACTGCAGCACAATACTACAGTTTCCTTCTCTTGTTTTTCTTCCTGCACAGGTGACCTTATTCCATCAGGCTATCGACAATGAATGCAACTGTTTCAGATATTGTTATTGAAGTTAATTTCTGGTAAAAACTCCCTGTGTCCTTCTAGGCAACAACAATTGTTGAATGTCAACCTACGTCTGTACTAAATATTGCGAAAGTCGAGAGTCTTGTAGTGGCAGTTTGATAGGCAGAAGGTACATTTCATTATTCTCTCTTTTGTGTCATATGTCAAAAGACGATAAAGATATCATAAAAAAACCCATATATGTATTCAGATTATCTGCTGTAGTTGCCTAATTTAGGCAGAGACACAGCACTCTACTGTTTGTACTTGAAGTGAGTCTGGCAATCCTAAGGAGCAGATGGTGTGAAATACTCATCTTTTGGTCTTAGACCTCCAAATATTTCTGAGAGTTACTTTGGCACCTACTATAAATGACATGAATAAGACCTCAAGTTTAATTTAAGAGTTTTCTTCTCAAGATGCCCAGAAATAACATAATGTAAACCTCCAAAGAGATGGAATTAAACAACCCTGTTAACTCCAGAGCACGCTCTCCAGCTGATCAATAGAACTTCAAAATATAAACACCGCTTTAAGACAAAACCAGAATGCTTTACAATTTTTCAAGAGAAGGCACCAAAGACACAGGGAAGGATATTTCATGTCCCAGCTGAGTGGCAGTTGTCACTAGCAGACCTTTGACTCTACTCAAATGGAGACATGCCCCTCTTCCTTTGTCTTCATCCCCCTCCCCTTTATTACTGACACTTCAAAAGAGGGAAAACTGATCATTAAATAGATGGATTACAGGAAAACACATAGATCTTTCAAACTGCTAATTTCTAAAACTGAAAATTTTTATTTCCATGAAATTCCACAGACATGGAATCCAACATTCATGTCCCAAACTTTTTCTGAGTTTTCTCAGTCACTGCTAAGAACTGAATTATTTTATAAACAATCTGAACTTCAGTTTACAGTATATTTTCTTTTGTCTTTTACCTCTGTTTGAGCAACACCTATGGTATTAGTAATAAAGTTTGCAACAGTAAGAATGTAAAAAACAAACCCTACAAAAGCCAAGGTTTTCAGTTCTGCAACAATACTGAAGATTACGAAAGCAAATAGGATCATCAAGAAGACACTTGCACACCCTGTCACTAATCCTTCCATAACTGACAGACAGGTGATGAATGAGGAACAGGGTGCCTAACATAGCCACCTCGCTTTGGAATTATGTCATTATGCCATTAGAGTGCGTCATTTCTTGGTATGGTCAGCAGTGAAACAGAGGGAGACCTTATCTACCGGACTTAAGATCACTACTTCTCCACTAAGCTGCATTTCTTGCCCCAAAGCATCTGGAGTGACTCAAACCCTTTAATAAAAGAATCTGCAAAGGAAGGATACATATATGTCACACAAATGCAAAAAGTGAGAGTAAAGTGCTTATTTAACATCCGTTTCCCTGCCAAAGTCAAGGCTCATCCATTCTACCTCATCACTTTTACCTGACAGGAGACAAAGTTTCTCCCATTTCAGTTCAGATACTGAATTGTCACTGATAATCAGTCAGTTTCAAGAAAACAAAAAAAACCCAAAGCAAACAGGTCTCCCTGTTGCTCATCTGAGACTCATCTGACCTTTAAGACCTCTGGAGTTGTGAAGGAGTATCCCACAACAAACATCCCGGCGTCAGGCTCTTACTCACATTAATCACTGCCTTTTCTCTGCATAATCTATAAATGTTAATGTCAAAAACTGCTATGTCCATATATGAATGTATATGTCTATATATGTATGCATACATATACAGAGATATGACTACCTTGTATAGCCTAACATTTTTATAACATCACTTGTAAATGTGACAACTTTCAGGAACATTACAAAAGCTCTCTCCCACCAGCTGAGCGACTAAACCCTGAAATCCTCTTAAATCCATTCCTCCCATGCAACAAAAGAATCAAAGAAAAACATTAAAAAAATTGTAATGGAACCTATTTCATTAAGCCGTAAGGTGCTAGAAATGCAACAAACTATAGGACAATCCAGTCTTGAGATATGTGAGAAGATTTTCACTCTATCTAAAACCTTTGGTTAGATTCAAGCTTAGTACACTTTTGTCTCCTGCAATTTCAAATAATTCCCACAAACTACATAAAGTGCCTGCCAGTATGTGAATTCTAAAGATATTAGAGTGACTGAGAAGTAATAATTGCCTTGCTATTTTCTTTCCCAGTCTCTTAGCTAAAATAAAATCAAAATTTTGTAATCTATTTCAAATAGGCAATAAGTCTCCCATCTCTAGTATTCTCTAAATCTTTATTTTTGCCAAAGGAAGAAAGCAATGCAAAGTCCTTTATATGGTAAAGATCTTAATGCTCTTTCCCTCAAGACATCTTTGAAAGCCCTTGAAAACACCACACAAAGGGGATCAATGAACCTCTGATAAAATTCTTCAGCCATCCTCCCAGCCCCAGGGGAAGCTCCCTTACTCACTGGTAGAAAAGCTATATGAACATCCATCTTTTCTTCTGGTCTCTCAAGCAAGTCCTGTTTCTCATTTGCCAAAGCTTGAAAACCTGCAGTTCTTTTTAAAAAAACCCTACTGCTGAACAGGAAGAATGATTTATTCCCAAAAGAGCTTGCTTGTAGCTTTTCTGAGCTCCCCTCCATGTGTTAGCAGGGTCCCTGCAGGCCTGCCCCCAACTATGGTGGCATAGCCCTACTATCTCCCTCTACATTCTCCTTGCTTTATATCCCTTAAATAAAAAAGAGAAGCCTATCCAGCCTTTCATCATCAAGGGCTCTGTAAATCTAGTTTTAGCCTTCATTTGCTTTTCAATTTCCCCTGAATTCCACATGTTCCCTATCTCTCAGCCAGCTATGGAGATTACTCAAACAACTAAATACTACACATGTTCCCCAAAAGAAATGTGGAAAGGCCACCAGGCTCTCCTTAGCCCGTCTCTACTTTCCAGCTGGGAAGCATAAAATTCCTAATCTTTTTCTTCTTCCATGAAACAATCTTTTCTCTTTTTAACTGGAACTGAGAAAGCAGCTAAGGAACTACCAGTAACCCAGTCAGGAAGCAATAGCCTATAGGCTTCTGTTAGACTGAAGAGGGCTCACAGAGGACATACACTCTTCGGAGAAATTTTCCAAATGTTTACCCAGTTTTCCCCTGTAAGATTCTGTGGTGGGTTGACCCTGGCTAGACACCAGGTGCCCACCAAGCCTCTCCTCCTCCTGAACTGGGCAGGGGAGAGAATATACAATAAAAGACAAGAAATAAAATCAGGGAGAGATCACTCACCAGTTACCATCACAGGCAAAACAGACTTGACTTGGGGAAATTAATTTAATTTATTACCAAGCAAATCAGAGCAGGGTAATGAGAAATAAAACCAAATCTTAAAAAACATCTTCCCCCCACCCCTCCCTTCTTCCTAGGCTTAATTTCACTCCTGATTTCTCTACCTCCTCTCCCTGAGCGGCACAGAGAGACTGGGTATGAGGGTTACAGTCAGTTCATCACACGTTTCTGCCACCCCTTCCTCCTCACACTCTTCCCCTGCTCCAGCATGGGGTCCCTCCCTGGGACACAGTCCTCCATGAACTTCTCCAGTGTGGGTCCTTCCCACGGGCTGCAGTTCTTCACAAACTGCTCCAGCGTGGGTCCCTTCCCACGGGCTGCAGTCCTTCGGGCACAGACTGCTCCAGCGTGGGTCCCCCACGGGGTCACAAGTCCTGCCAGAAAACCTGCTCCAGCGTGGGCTCCTCTCTCCATGGGGCCACAACTCCTGCCAGGAGCCTGCTCCAGCATGGGCTTCCCGCTGGGTCACAACCTCCTTCAGGCACCCACCTGCTCTGGCGTGGGGTCCTCCCCGGGCTGCAGGTGGAGATCTGCTCCACCGTGGACCTCCCTGGGCTGCAGAGGGACAGCCTGCCTCACCAGGGTCTTCCTCACCACGGGCTGCAGGGGAATCTCTGCTCCGGCGCCTGGAGCATCTCCTCCCCTCCTTCTGCACTGACCCAGGTGTCTCACTCCTCTCCCCTAGCTGCTGTTGCACCGCATTTTTTTCCCCCTTCTTAAATCTGTTCTCCCAGAGGTGCTACCACCGTCGCTGGTGGCCTCAACCTTGGCCAGCAGCAGGTCCATCTTGGAGCCGGCTGGCATTGACTCTATTGGACATGGGGGAAGCTTCTAGCAGCTTCTTACACAAGCCTCTCCTGTAGCCCCCCTGCTACCAAAACATTGCCATGCAAATCCAATACAACAAATTCAAAGGTTTAACTAGGTTGCCCCCAAAAACACTTTACCATGTTTTGCCTGTTGGTAGACTCAACATCCCTAAAGGTAAGATGTTTCTCTACTGCTCAATATAGCTTAAAAATTGCAATCTCTATCAAAAATACCTGTAATTTGTTCATGAAAAAGAGCCCTTGATCTTCCAGTTCCTATTCACAGAAGATTTCTGGTTATAAAATATAATCAAGTGCTTTGGTCCGAGTTTTTACTCAGAATTAAAGCCCCAGAATAACTGACTCTTTGCTAATATATGAGTGTTAATAACCTATCTGAATGACTTTTATTTGCTTGGGAACCTTTTTTTGATGACCGCATTATTTTTCCTCCCAAACAGAGCTGATCAAAGAATTCTACCAGGTGACAATTTCCTGGAGAATGTGGTCGATGAGCACAAACTATCTCATAAATAACAATCTTAGGTTCAAGAGGCTTTTGTGGAACTGAAGACAGGATCTGAAGGGACAAAGAAACTCACAGCAGGTTCCAAGTATGTCTGTTTTAAACGCAAAGACCCCAGAAGTAAGGGTGTTCCCATTTGGAAACCAGGAGGTTTACCTCAAAACTGTTTTCTAAGAGACATACCCACAACCTGAGAACCCTGCTATGGGACATACATTTAAAATAATATCAATTTTCCAACCAGAACCCAAGGTTCTCCTTCTTCCTGGGCAATTTCATTATGCCATGCAAACTTATCTAAATATCAAAATAAAAAATATATAATTATCTATGCATCAGAAACTTTGCGTGTTTGAACAACTGAAACCCTGAGACAGACTCCAGTTCAGGACGTTTTATCTCAAAGTGCTTATCTCTAGTAGCACTCTTTTCTGTATTTCCTAACACAAATGAGTGTCATTCATACACAGGTCCCTCCTTCTGGTCCTCTTTGTTCAAGACAGTGAGATAACCTACTGTTGCAAGAACTGCAAAACCTTTATGCAGTTCCAATGGCTGCAGATCATGTTTAACTACTATATCGCTAAATTTTTACAAACCTTTGCTTTTTTAATTTTTATATTTCTTCTACTACAAAACTGAAAGCTCTCCCTCGCCTACAGATTCCGCTGTAACCTCTTTGCCAGCTTGGTGATTGAGATTTCCACATCATTAGTTGTACCAAATGCTTCTTCCCTGTTTCTTTTCATCCCCTCTCCTTCTCTTTAATAATTTATCAGACCTTCTTCTGCACATTTTTAATGCTCATGCCAGAGTCCTGGAACATTCTGGCTCTCCATCTTTCCACTCTGCTTAACATGTTCACAATTCAGTATCATTAAAGGATGAGATCTGTCCTTCCCCAAAAGGTGAAAAGGCCTCGCCACTAAAAATGTTGGTTCTGTTCAGGACATGCGCATATCTTCCATTTGTTCTCTCCAGCACAGGAGGCAGAACTCTGTAAATGGAGATAAAACTTTTCTCATTATGCCATGCCCAAAAAACTGGCTATGGACTGATCACTTTCCACACATTTCATTTTTCAGTATCTTCTGTACTCACACTTGTGAAACACAAAGCATGCGTTTCTTCACCATGAAGGGTTTGCATTTAGGGCTGCTGTGTGCTAAAACCCACTTATACAGGCCCTCAAATTATGCAACACTCGATATTAGGATGTTCAGAAACACCACAGACAAATCAGGGCTGTCTGAAATATTCACAGTAACAATCCTGGAAAATATGAACAGTAAACAGATGCAGTTGTATTATTTATCTAGAAAAGTTCAGAGGTACCTTTTAAATCACGTTGAACTTTACACCTTGAACCTTACACAGAAATGTTACTGGGAGGTTGCAGAATGTTAGCAAACTTAGTGAAGAGTATGTTTTATGTCTATTTTAACTCTAGAAGAAAGTTGTCATAGGCTTAATAGAAAACTGAAATATAGAATTAGATGCTACATCAAGGACCACTTCCTACATCTAAAGCATTCCCAGAGAAACTGTTCTTACTGTAAGAAGACAAATTGACAGGGATTTCTCAGGTAGCTGGCGGATGAATTATGATTTTGCATGTAAAACTGCAGTTTCAATAACTGGGACTACACATATGCCTGCTGTGGTATTCTAGGAAAATGTTTTCACTGTGAGATGTCCTGATTGAAGCCTCAACCATCACTGGCTATGGATATCCACCTTGGTCATCTCTAGGGTGACACATTAGTGGCATAAAACCTCTTCAGGTTATTACCTTCTGATGTTATTCCTCAGGTACTCATTTCTTAGATTCTTTTGTCTGGCTTCACCAGAACTAGGGTTTCCCTTTGTATTACTAGATACAAAAGAATCTCTACAACATTTAAAAGTTGATCTTTCTGGGGAATTTATTTCCCCTAGAGTTGATTCCTGCACCAAGTAAGTGATTAGCATGATGCATGGAATACATTGAAGTCAAAGAGCTCTGCTGAGGTGGAGGAGACCTTTCATGTCTTTCTGCTCTTAAGAAACAGAGAATTCAGGTATGCGGCTACTAAACTTGCCTTTATGTTTCTAATGCACCTCAAATTAATGGACGGAGTACTATTGTATTCCTTAACTCTCTTAATGGCCATGAGAATTTTACATAAAGGAACACCTTCGGAACTATTTCCTGAACAAGAATACCTCTCTGTCATGCTCAGGGGGTTGTTTTGGCAGCTGTACTAAAACAATGGAGCATTGCAACACAGACTTCTTCTTGCAAGACTATATTCACTTCCACTGTTTGTGTCTTGACCACATTTGCCCAGCCCATCAAAAAATGGCTTCCACACATACCTTTGCTCAGAAACTGAATCCCCATTCCCCTCGCTTTCTCTTCTCTCTCACCTTCACTTAATTATTGAGCAACCTCATAAGAACAGTAGATAAAACACCCAAGGGCTGCATAGACTGCAGTCCTGCGTGTTTACATGCCAGCACCTGTGCCTGAAATCATCTTGAAGGCAGAAGTAAGGAAGCAAAAGAACCTAGGAGGTGCTTCTCTTCTCACCATATGGAATTAGTCTGAATGGTTGAGATTGGAAGACACCTCTGAAGATCATAAAGATGAACCCCCTTATTCAGAGCAGGTTGCCCAGGGCCATACCCCATCAGGATCTGAATATTTCCAAGGATTGAAACTCCACAACCTCTCTGGGCAATATATTCCAGTATTTTACCAACCTTGCAGTACTTTTGTTTTCTTATGTTTAAATGGAATTTCCTATATATTTCAGTTTGTGCCGATTTTCTCTTGTCTTGTCACCGGGTACATCTGAGCCAGTCTGGTTCCATCTTCTTTACTTCCCCCATCAGATATTTACACACACTGATAAGATGCCCTTAAGTCTCCTCTTTTCTAGGTTGAACAGTCCCAGCTGTCTCAGCGTCTCCTCATACGGTAGATGCTCAAGTCCCTTCATCAGCTTCATGGGCCTTTGCTGGACTGGAGCGAGTATGTCCTTATCTCTCTTGCACTGGGAAGCCCAGAACTAGACCTAAATATCCAAGTGTTTCTCTCCAAGACTGAATAGAGGGGAAGGATCACCTCCCTTTACCTGCTGGCAACAGTCTGCCTAAAACAGCCCAGGACACTGTTGCCTTTCTTTGCCATGATGGCGCATTCCTGGCTCATGTTCAAATTTTTGATGACCAGGACCCTCAGGTCCTTCTTTGCTAAACTGTCTTTCAGCCAGTTGGCCCCCAGTGTGTACTTGTGCGTGGGGTTATTTCTCCACAGGGGCAGCACTTGACATTTGCCTTTGTTGAATTTCATGATGTTCCTGTCAGCCCATTTCTCCAGCCTGTTGAGGTCCCTTTACATGGCAGCACAATCACCTGGTACACGAGCCATTTCTCCCACTTTTGTTTCATCTGCACACTTGCTGAGGGTGCTCTCTGCCCTATTGTCCAGGTCAATAAAGAAGATATTAAAGAGTACTGGCACCAGTATCGACCTCTGGGGTACACCACTAGTGCCTGGCATCCAGCTGGACTCCATACCACTGATCAGAACCCTTTGAGCCCAACAATTCAGTCCATTTTTTCATCACTTTACTGTGCATTTTTCTAGCCCATACTCCATCAACTTGTCTGTGAGGAGGTTATGGCAGACAGTGTCAAAAACCTTGCTAATTCAAGACAAACAAGATTCACTGCTCTCCCCTCACCTACTGAGCCAGTCATCTCATCATGGAAGGCTATCAGGTTGAACAGGCATGATTTCCCTTTCATAAATCCATGCTGACTACTCCCAATCACCTTCTTGCTGTCCATATATTCAGAAATTGTTTCCAGATTAGTTGTTCCATCAGTTTCACAAGGTGGGACTGACCAGCCTGTAGTTCCCTGGGTCCTCCTTCCTGAAAATAGAGCGGCATTTGCTTTCTTCCAGTCCTCAGGGACCTCCTCTGATCATCATGAGCTTTCAAAGATAACCACGAGTGGTCTCTGAATGACACTGGCCAGCTCACTCAGCACTTGCGGGTGCATCCCATTGTCCAACGGACTTGAGCATGTCCAGTTTGTCCAAATGATCCCTAAACTGCACCGAGGATAAACCTTCACAGCCCCAGACTTTGCCACTGGTCTCAGGGACTTGGGATTGCTGAAGGCAAATCTTACACTGCAAAGACCGAAACAATGAAGGGATTGAGTACTTTGGCCTTTCCACGTTGTTTGTCACCAGGTGCTTTCCCCATTCAGCAGCAGGCTTGCATTTACCCTAATTTTCCTTTTTTTTGCCACTGATGTACCTGTAAAAGCCCTTCTTTTTGTCCTTCACATCCTTTGCCAAATTCGGCTCCGGGTGAGCTTTAGTCTGAGCGTGAAATGTCTTCTCAATAAAACTGAGAATTAACAATATTAATTAACAATTAACAATAAAACTGAGAAACTAACAATACAACAGTGTGCGTGAAAGGCTTCCAGTGCATAGAAACATTTCCTGGCATAATTTAATCTATGGTTTAAGCATAGTTTTTGTCACTCAAGGTGACAGAATATGTACCTGAGTGTATTATAGCGTAACTCCAAAGTGATACTCATGGGATTATACCAAGTTACATCATATGCAGATGCAAGACTACTAAACATTTTGTTAAAAATGAGGGGGGTACGTATATATTGC
The DNA here is from genome assembly GCF_929443795.1 of Astur gentilis. NCBI lineage: Eukaryota > Metazoa > Chordata > Aves > Accipitriformes > Accipitridae > Astur > Astur gentilis. Next base: position 2,628,545 of record NC_064892.1, read on the forward strand.
TCTGACTACAGTTCCCAGTTGGGACACATTCTTTATTCTGTAGGGTCTAATTCAAGTCCCTTTGAACGTACTGGGAGGAGGTTTATCAATATTACATACCTATCTTAAGGTTGGGGAAGGTTTCTTATCCCAGAATACACACTGTCATACTAATCACATAGTTTATTTACTGCTGGTTTTAGCCTTCCAGGCCTCTCCTGCTTTCTACAGAGCAGAAGATGAATGAGAGACCTTCTTGCCCTTTTTACCATCAGGTTAAGTGTTGGAATAAGACGGGTGTTTGCCTTTCACTCTGTGCTTGGACCTACTTACATTGACAATGAACTCTTGGTAAAACATCACGTAGCACTGACAATATTTTAACAGGTTCATACAAACTCGTAGCATTCAACGCTATGGTGCAAGTATAAAAGTATAAAAACAAGCATACCCACACAAAAAAATCCCATGTACTCTTGGGTTAAGAATCCTTCAAATGAAAACTGGAAGGGTCAAACTAACTGTTACAGCTTGCCCTGCATGACCCCACTGAAAATTGAATGTTGCACAGAGCGAGCACCAGTGCCGAACTGGGCCTGGCGTATCTTCAGAGGTACATGTTACATCTGCCCATAGGTCAACCACAGCTCTTCTCTAATTTCAGCTGCATCTCCTCAGCTTTGTGAACAAAAACACAAGCAAGCCTAATTCTCCCTGCACCCCCCGTGAGCTTCTTACAGCACACCGGAGCATTCAGAGGGCAAACGCCAGCACGCGTCCAGGCTGCTTCAGCCAGTAACAGCACAGATTTTGGAAGTCTGAAATACAGATGTGGCTCCGTTCCTGCGGAAGGCAGGATGGCACGCTGCTGACCACTGTTTGTCTCCTGCACCGATGTTTATTCTGATAGTTGATTACATTTTCTTAAACAAGCCTGTTTATTTATGTAAACAGTAAATTATGATTCCCTGTGATTTTTTTTCCAAATAGACTTCAGACCATTTTACACTTATTAATATTACATTATTAATATCTTAATATTGTAAATTTGTACAATAATCTAATCCTGAAACTCTAGGATTGTCTTCAAAATACGATGAGTCTTATTAGCTGAGAGATAAGGTTGGAATTAGTAGAAATAGGCATTAGGAAATTTGATTCTACACTGTCCCTTGCTCATAACCTACAGAACTTTTTATTGTTTTACGTTACATACCTATTATTTGCAACGTCTTTCAAGACAGCATATTAAAGGTCATTCCTGGATATAAAGTTATGACTGAGGACAGAAGAGAGCAGAGTTATATTATTTTTAACTAATGAGCAGACCTGGCTTAGGAAAAAAAAAGATCAAGAAAGATATCTTTGTCACTACTCCATGTACGCAAGATGATTCAACCTACCCTGTAGTCAAGCGCTGCATTATAAGATAAATGCTTCCTAGCTGCAATTCTGTGGCTCAGTGGTGACAGCATTCCCTCCTCACTTGCAGCTGTATAATACAACCCTTCTCCTTTCATTAAAGCTGCAGAAATAAAAATGGAAGAACATTTGTCCTTCAGTTATTGCATGGATATACATAGAGCATACATTTACCTAGATCTAGGTACTGCAGGGGTTTTATTTATGAGGACGGTGCAGAGGAGAGAAAGTGCTTGCTTTTTAAACTCGGTGAGGGCTAACAAAGCATATCCAACTCTCAGGAAAAGCCAAGGATTGTTCTTTCCATACAGTCCTGAGAGAAGAGGCAGAGAAGGCGAGGATAACACCCTCTCCGTGGAGTAGCAGTTTGAGGAAGAGATCTGTTTTAAACCACTCAGTAGCCATAAATCCCCTTTAGCTTTAAACACTTGTCTCTGTAGAGCTCTGAAAGATGTAATCATTCCCTCAACCTCTCCTGAGACTGAGTATTTTCTCTTTTCCCTCGGTTGGACAAATGAGCTAAAGCTAACCCATGGAAGCACTTCCCGACTCCTTATTGTTGGTGTAAGCCCCAGCCACATCTCAGTCCCTCCAAAGAGTGAGAACCCTTTAGCTACCACTGCCACACACTATTTCCACAAAAAAAAAAAGAGATACAGAGTGGACATAGGTACACTCCAACAATAAAGTGCAGATGCAGGCAGAGCTAATGCCCTGGAATGTGTTTCTGCAGGGAAGTTCAGCATGGTAAGAAAGCTTACTTGTTTTCCACTCGCAGACTCCTATTTGATGTCTGTATCATAACAAATTACAGTAAATTATAAATGCCTTGCCTGGTTACACGAATTAGCTATGCGCAGATGTACTGTGACTGAATAGCCGGAACAGCAGCATGAAGACAAAGTGAGTGGTGACTCAGTTCTCCCTTCTTTGTTACAAAAGTACTGGTTTTTTAAAATGCCCTTCTTCAAAGGATCATAACATCACACAACATCCTTAGAAATTCAAAATGGGTTAAAAGCTTGTTTAGTGCAAAATAACAATGTGTTGTCTTGGAGGTAGAATTCAAGATTCTTGCTACCCGAAGTTATAAAATTGCCTACAAAACCATGATCTCCTCCACGCTGTAGTGCTTTTTTTCACTTGAACATCACTGTCGTGGTTTAACCCCAGCTGGCAACTAAGCCCAACACAGCCACTCGCTCACTCCCCCTGGCAGTGGGATGGGGGAGAGAATCAGAAGAGTAAAAGTGAGAAAACTCATGGCTTGAGATAAAGACAGTTTCATGCAAAATGCAGTTTAAAGCAAAAGCCACGCACACAAGCAAAGCAAAAACAGGAATCCATTCCCCACTCCCCATGGGCAGGCAGGAGTTCAGCCATCTCCAGGACAGCAGGGCTCCGTCATCCCTAATGGGGACTTGGGAAGACAAACGCCATCGCTCCGAATATTCCCCATTTCCTTCTCCTTCCCCCAACTTTATATGCTGATCATGACGTCCTATGGTGTGGGATGTCCCTTTGGCCAGTTGGGGTCGGCTGTCCTGGCTGTGTCCCCTCCCCACTCCTCGTACACCTCCTTGCTGGTGGAGCATGGGAAACTGAAAAATCCTTAACTTAGGATAAGCACTACTTAGCAACAACTAAAAACGTCAGTGTGTTGTCAACATTGTTCTCAGACTAAATCCAAAACACAGCACTGTACCAGCTACTAGGAAGAAAATTAACTCTATCCCAGCTGAAACCTGGACAATTACAAACCACCTTCAGTTAAAGAAAGACATTTCGTCAGCAGTGGTTTGCTCTAAATGTAACAGAAAATATGAGAGACACTAGAAGCAATGAGTCTGTCTCAAATTTGCATGTTGTCTATGGGAGTCTTTACTAGACCTACAGTCATAGCAGTTACACACAGAATCTATGTGATGTTTGGTAGTTCTACCCTCTGCCAGTGTATAATTGTAGGCTGGGGCCAACTGGGAAGGAAAGCTACGAAAAAAATCTTTTTTTGAAAAAAATTTGCAGACCTTTATACAATACTAGTTATCATTTTTATAGACAGTTCTGCACTCAGAGTGATGACGCTACCTAAAATAATTAGCAAAGTGAAGGTGGGGTTTTTTTCCACTACAGTGTTCAGAACTCATTTTTCTTTTTTTGGGTGTGTATATAATAGTTTCTAAAATACCCTGTCTGAAACTACTCTTCTGAAGTTTACTAGTTTCTACTTAAAAACATTTCTACTTAAACCCAGACCTTTACGAAGCAGCACATAACAGATATTCATTCCATCTTAACTGGCTGCACCTGCATTTTACATGGGTGCGCAAGTACTCCGATCCCAGGAAAGGTTTTACCATGCTAACGGATGAGAATGTTCTGCTGTTGTACGGCCGTTCTGCTATCGCAGCTCGGAAGCATATGCACTGTCAAATATTAGGCCAAAAGGGAACAAAGGCTACAAGGACACTGATGTGCCATCCTGTCCCAGCCCATCTGCAGCGATTCCTTTGTAAGATGAAAGGATTTAGCTGGGGTTATATCTGTTTACTGTGACAGAGGAATAGGCATGCTTGTGGCGAAGAAGGAAAAGACCCCATTAGCATGCATACACAAGCCTGAGCGGCTCTAAATTTTCAGGTGAAGAGTTAATATTCACACAAGGTGTTCTGCCATTGGTACTGGCGTGTTTTCACGCAATCTGACATTACTGGAAGGCAAATGCATCTCTGTACCAGCCTATGGTACGCACAGTACCCATTTTTCTAGTTCTTTTTACTATTTTGTCTACCAAATAATGAAAAATATCTTTCAATTCCATTCTATCTGGCATGCTAAAAAAAATGCTGTGATGGATAAAAATTATTTCACACTGAGAATCTTAATTTACCAGCATCAACTCTGCAAGATATTTCTGTCAATGGACTGATGGGAATGACAGCAGGGCACTCACAATTCCACTTCATTCATATAAAACTACTGTCCTGTACTGTGTTTCTTTAAATGGTAAAATAAAAGGGCTTCCTTCATGATCGTCCTAAATCTCACATGCTCTTTTAAGAAGCACTTGTGAACATTCAGACAACAGGATTTACTAGAGATGTTCCATCAGAGCAAGACATTGGACAGGGTCAGTTGTAGCACCTGGCTGCTTCCAGTGCAGTCTTGGCAGCTCTATCCTCGTAACTCCAAATAATGCAGCAATTACCGACTGCTTTGTGAGTTGCTGTTGCAAAGACTTGTTAACCACAGGCCTTGGGAATCGCCTTGATGAAACTTCACGCTTTCACTTTACAAATTAACATATGGCTGGAAACATTGGTAGGGTTCTTTATAAAAACTAATTACATGTGCAGCCTTCATATGACCTGACAGATTCAGAAAAGCAATCTAAGAGCTATGGAATTATTGTTTACTGTGTTTTTAACCATCCCACACCCACAGCCAACCCTTTTTGAATGTTTACAAATGTTACAGTAGTTCATGGTCTCCATCATTATCTCCCTTGCTGTGTCCTTCATACAGATCCAGCTTTACACCTGGACAAATATTCAGCTCAGGTAAACCAGTATAACTCAGGGGAAGTGAACAGATTTGATTTTAATTTGATTTAAACCAGCTGAGAGTTTGGCTCTTAATTGCACTCTGAATTTCTTAAGAAAGTCACTGATGTAGCTTATATACTCTGCACAATATGGTTTTTCTGTTCCTAGATAAATGGCATCTTCTCTGTGTTGCTACCAGAATACCCTACCCTCCTAAAAAACTTATCCTAACACCTCTCTCTTTCTAACGTGAGGACAACATCCTCATTTCATTTTAATTCACATGCAAATATTCAAGACCCTGTAGCAAACTGTACTGTGTGTATATTCATTCTAACATTTTATCAGCCTGAACTATATATCCTGTTCTTCCCCTAGTGTATAATAGTACTGGAAAGATTAAATATTGATTTTCCCATATTACTTTAAATTATTTAGGGAAAAAATGCATTCTTTTGAAATTATGGTTTTCAATATAGTGCAGTAGATTTTATTTAGATTTATTTTGTACCATGTTTTACAGTATGAAAATACTGTGGACACTGAACGATACAGGTGCAGGACAGCTTTTGCATTACTGTGTTGACCATGTAGTAAGAACAGTCAGAAATAATCTGCTAATAAAATTGCACGGCTTTTAATCATGGAGTTATGTGGTTGGTTTTTTTCATTGGATTCTACTGCATGAAAAAATACTGCAGTTAAAGACATGGAACCTGAATGCCTTTACCTACTAATTGAATCTGTATGACTTAGGTTACTCAGTGTAATCTCACAATGGTCCTCGTATCCCAGTGTGCTTCAGTTTTATTCAAAGACTATGCCTTGGGATAAAAGGCTACCCTACTCTGCAGACCACCTCCTCAATTTGCCAGTCAGATTTTGGCTAATGCCGACAGCAAGGATGTCCATTAACATCATTTATTGTGGTAAACGAATAGTGCAGTCAGTCCTGCTTTGTAATGAGACCATCAAGGAATGAACAACCGTATCAGATGGAAACAATTTTCTGCTACTTTTGGCCTGGGGTTAGATTGGAAAGGGTGACCTTGAGGTGAAGAGCTCCTGATCCTATTACCAAGCTCTTGGCAGCACAGTCTTCAGTCCCGCACTCCAGGACAAATTGTTGACTCTACTGCACTGAGGATTTGCATTGCCTAATACATGTTTTCTTAATATTTGGCTCCTAGGATATTTATCACAAGAACAATCTAAACCAAAATACTGTCACTACTTCTCTAGGAAATAAGCCACAGCAAATACGCAGATGTACACAGCTTAAATCACAAGATAGAACCTCAAATAACACAAAACTACCATCAAAATCCCTCTAAATTCATACCATAAACCTCACATTTCCTCTTAAGTAGTTATAATGACTGTAAAAGGTCCAGAAAGGTAAGTAATTTTCATAAGCAAGGTGTATTTTCTATAAATTCATGCGGGTCATGCCCTCTAAGATATATGTATCACATTTATTTAATGATTTTTTTTCATCTTCTTTCTTCCAATATTTTATAGGAGTTCTAAATTGCACTACAAAGAATTAAGGGCAAGGTAATGGTGTGTGCTTAAAGTGCCACAAAGAAGAGAGAGGTTGTTAATTTGTAAGATATGGCTGTTCCCAAGACCTCCAACTTTGAGGAAAAAAAAAATAGCTATAAGAGAAATTCTGATGGGGGAATTTTTCAGTTATCTGGTTTGTCGGGTGCCCAGAGGCACAAACACATGTGTTTAATACACAGTATTTTGGTCATGGCTTCCTCAGTCCTTCCTGCTACAGCTCCGCCGCTTGCCTAGGACAAATAAATATTCAATGCTCTAGAAAGTTTGAGGAAGCTTTTCTATGTATTCATTGAATGGTTCCCTCGCGGAAGGAGAGATGTGGATTCCACCCTCCATCTAGTGACACCATACAATACTTAAACAATCCCAGAATTATCTTGAAATGCTTCATAAGTATACTTAAACAGGTTTTAATTGTGCTTAAACAGGATTCTGTATAAAAATGAGCATCTAATTAAACAGTATTTATTTTAGTATTCAGAAGACAGTATAGCTTTATCTCTCCCCCTCCTGCTATAAGATATTGCACATTATTCAAGAACACCATCCAGTCAACATTTTTTCATATACAAAGGTATTTTCATACACCTTATTTCTGGAACTTTACTTTTACACATAAGTGCATGGCTTTGTTAGGAAAGGCTTCATTCTTTGTTTTCTTCTGGAAAGGAGAAATTTCAGTTTAAAATTAATTTTCCAGTACATGGTTTGCAACAAGTGTGTCTTTATTCACTTGCTCCCAGATTCTTCCACTCTACTTTACACACCTAGCTAAACTACTTAAATAAGTAAAATAATCACTCGAGAGTCTTGCCATAGTCATTGCAGCAAAATATCCATCATTCAGAGAAGGTGCCGCTCTATTGCCATTAACTTCAAGGAAAATTTGGGTAATTGTGCTTGTCAGTTCTTAATTCTTAATCCTGCATGTTAGATGCCTAAAGTTAAGAAAGGTTTATATCTGGCCCTGAGAATTAATTATACTATTATTCACACTGAACTGGGAAGATGCAGGAAAAGAGCTGTTACTGATTACTGGAATATCTCTGTAATCATTGTTGAACTGGTGCTGGTTGGTGTAACCAACCCCTTTGGAAGTCAGGAATGGAAATATCTACAAAGCTGCTCTGCTTTAGGAACAATAGTCTCCAGGATCAAGGCAGGAAAGGGAAATGAAGTTGCCATTAAATGTTGGGAACTAGAAGGAAGGGAGAAGAGGGTTGGATTTTTTTTTTTTTTTTTTTTTTTTTTTTTTTTTTGCATAATTGAAGAAAAGATAAATTAGTTGGTTTGGGTTTTTTAAATTCCAACATAGCTTGCTTTTTTTTTTTTACTTTTTTTTTTCCCAGTCAACAGCACATTTTTCCATTCAGAGATGAAACAGTAAATAAAATATGTTTATAATTTTACATGTGCCAAATACTCCAACAAATACTTGCTATCACATTTTTTGTTTTGTGCTATATACGCTTTTTCATGAGAATGGTTTAAAGAACATTTTATACAAATCAACTTCACATCACGTGGCCAGAGTACTGCAACAATCACAACAGAGCTTATTTCTGCATTAAACTTAAGCGATACTTTGCAAAATGTAGCTTAAACAGCTTAACACATCAGTGCAAATAATAATGAAGAGCAAAAGCACACCATTAGTTGATGGACAGAAAATGTTCTAGAGCTGGTGAAACATTTCATACAAAATGTTTCCTTCCAAAAGAAAAGTCGTGATTCAAAAGCATGGACACTTTTCTTCAAAGTCGTCCTTTTCTTTTGCCGGTTTGTGTGAAATCTTTGCAACACAAACCGCTTCTATTTCAAATCAACTTCAACCAACTGTAACAGTTTAAAATTACAGTATGTATCCATGTATTTAAAACTGTTGCAGGAGTTTTAACACAAACAGCAATGTGAAGACTGTTTTTCACAATGAGTGAATGTCAGGAAGAGTTAACTTTGTTGCTGTTGGTTTTCCCCTGTTAGTAGTTCACTTTGGCAAAAGATTAAATGAGAAAGACTTCACACCAGAAAGGAAAAATTCTGGGCAAAAGTGACGCAAATTCAGGATTTCTAGTTCACCCCAAATACCTCAAAACAGGGGGGAAAAAAAAGTTTATTTTATTAATGATGCAAATTTGAAAATCATTTATGGAAACACCCTGAAATATCCTCCACTGAGCTATAGAAGTAGCCAATATTTATATTCTTCACTCTTTCACTGCTGCGTTTGCTGCTAAGGTGAGACTGCGATGAACTCATCCTGGGGTACTTTGCAGAAGGGAAGCCAACCTCTCAATACCCAGCATCCTCGCTTAACAGTTGGAGCTTCAAAACATTTATGTCCCCATGATTTCCAGCTCCCACCTCTGTGGGTTAAGCCTCAGACACATTAAAGCGTAAATCGGAGTTAGGATTTTTAAGATTGCAAAACTCGCTTCTGTGGAGATGAGGGTGCAACCCCTGGGTGCTGGTGGGGGTCCCAGACCCTGAGAAGTGTGAATGCTCTGGATGAGACCGCGCTGAAGCCACATGCTCCATAAGCGCTGTGTGTGCTGTTAATCTATGTACGCACTAAGTTCATGAGCTCCAATGCAACAGTTAAATACATTTGTTAACTGGAATTATTAATGAAAGTTAAGGAAATAAAGAAATTTCTCCAGAAGACAAAGAACAACTGATACCAAATTTTGAGGTCTTTACAAGGGTCATTGAGCCTAGAAAAAGAAAATTTTACCATACAGACTAGAGGCCAGAAAGACCTCTGTTGTTATGGTTAAGACAGGGATGTAAAGGCTACCTATTTTTCCTGTGATGTATTCAAAAAGAACCTGAGTTAGCCCGGCAAGACAGAAAGTTCTTCAGCAATGTTAATAGCAATGTCTACATACTCTGATATTCGTATTGGTCTGCCAAGTTTCATATGAGTTAATAAAACCGCACGTCTTCAGGATTCAATTTGCAAATGATGTTAGATTCAGTAATGACACTTTTCATCTTGATTTTTCTTTTCTCTGTCCTCTCATATGCCATTCTTCTTTCATCTTCCAGCATATGCAAAGTTAGCTTCTATTTCATGGACATGAGTCCATGAATTCCAATATTCATCCCTTTTAGGTGCTGTCTTGCAGCAGCCTTTACACAGCAACAATCAAGTAAGAAAAAAGTCCTTACAAAACACATCCTACCCACCTGTGTCCAAAATGACGGATACATCAACGTCGACATTTTCAGACATGATTATTCACAGGTAGATCTTGGACTTGCTGCTGAGATTAGGCTTCAGACAAAGTAGAAACAAGTTTTTACAAGAAGCTGCTAAGCCAACTACTCATGTACCCAAAAGGGACAGAAAGGCACAGCAGTTTAGAAGGTGCAGAGGAGCAAAGGAAGGAACCTTTGTTTTGGGTGGGGGTTTTTTTAAGAAACCAAAAAATACACCTGCAGGAGGCTGAGAAACTCACAGGTGTAATGAGTTTCCAGGACTGCAGGAGCACCAGAAGAGCAAGTGAGTACTCACATCGATATATGAATATGGTTAGAGCTCCCCGCTGCAAAGCGAGCATTTTGATTCCAGCCAAGCAAGGCTGCCTGGGGTACCCTGAGTGCAGTAAGTGACATGATTTTCTGTGAAAGCAAGCCCACAGGAACACCCAATAAACGAGTGCCAAGAGAATGTTAAAATAGAAACTTCTATATAGTTTTAACTCTAGGGACATATGGTTGGTAGTAAGAGGTAATATCTTTCATTAAACTGGATATGGTTGAAAAAGCAGGCAAACTTTCAGTCTCAGAGTCCCTTCGTCAAGTCCCTACCGGTCCTCCTATAATTCACATATTTTTATCATCCACTCACATGAAAACAGTTGAAAGGAATGTTCTCAAATGTCAATGAAGCATTGTTTTTCCTTTTTGCCACATTTGGGCTTGTGTTTTTAACCTTGAGTGAAAGGAAATTATAAACTAGACTAGCACAAAGGGTATAATAAAATGTACTGTAAGTGAATCGAAACTTTGAAAAGCAAAATATTTCAGTTTTGCTTTTGGACCATATCAGAGCTGCATTTGAAACATACTGACCCAAAGCACAGTGATTAATAACTTAAAAAAAAATAAAAAAATAATAAAAAAATCAGCACACAGACTTGAGAAATTTTCACAAACATGTGTGAGAAATGCATATATGAATTGAAGAATAGAACTAGGAAAAAAAATGACCTCATCATTTTAATAGGTTTTTCCCAGGATTTATTATAAGTCTTGGCAGCTTGTGCAGACAAAAACTCGGAGTACCTATGCATAAATATATTCACACATCTATCCCTACTCCAATCAGTATTCTGTACTGCCTGGGAAATGGCTTGCTTTAGCTCACATTTTAATCTTTGTTTAAAAACAAAAAGCCCCAGCTGTAACTCAATCCAGAAATGATCCCTCTCTCAGAAGTGACTATTTCAACAAGAACTGAAATATGAAAAAGTCAGTTGCGTTGGAAGAAATAGCCAAGATTTAGTGTGTTTTCTACATCCAGGAATCTTAATAAAAGTGAATAGAAAATCAGTGGATCTTTCTTATTAGCAAAAAAAAAAAAAAAAAGAAAGAAGAAAGAAAAAAAATAAAAAAGAAAAGAGAAAAAAGAAGAAAAAAGAAAAAAGAAGAAAAAAGAAAAGAAGGTTAACTTAAAGTTTACAAAGTTTTCAAGACATTCTTGATGACTGGAGTGGGAAATTTAATAGGGTTGGTCGGTTTGTTTGTTTGTTTGTTTGTTTGTTTTCAAAAAAAAGACAAGTCACAGAACTGCAAACAAAGATGGAAATCTATTCTGAGACAGCTGATGAGAGAACACCTGAATAAGCACACTGACTGTAGATAGTAGACATGAATTCATGGACAGGGAGCACAGATGAAGTTCATGGCATTTTTAGGGGCATAAATATCAAGGTCAGCAAGTGAAATTCAGCAAATGCATTTTATACTGTTCAATTTAGCAACACATTTGGCACGGCTTCCACGTGAAGGGGTGAAGATGCTGCCAACTGGGTAGGAGGAGGGTACTCTGTGATTCTATGCAGAACCGTGTTCATGATGCCCAAGATTGATCTGAGTGGTTTGGTACGTCGTGTAGACATGACACATGTCATGTGTCTGTATGACACTACTTGGTGACATGTAGAAATAATAGCTAAGCTTACAGAAGAAGTGGTGTGCTTCTTATCAATATGCTCTGCCCATAGCCAATTAGCCATTTTCTTATTACAGTACTATCTCGGCTCTGCCGCTCCTTCATCCGAAGACAGCTTGAGAATGTCTGCATATTACTTTGTATGAGAACTGCCTAAGAGACACAAGATAAGCAACAGATAGTTTAAACCAGAGTATTACCAAAAAAGTCATCTGAGAAGTCTCTTTTTTCAGGACATGGCTTGTATACATATCTCTGTGTGGAAGATTTGGGCAAGTACATGGAAAACACAGAATCTGAGTCAGCCTTTGTGTAAGCAGGCAAATTCTTCAGTCTGAATGTAGACAGACTGACTTACAGAAGGACTTAGTCCTGAAAAAGATTTCTCAGAACAAGTTTGGGGGAAGTACAGAACTTGCTCACAGCAGGAAGTAAAAGAAAAAAAAAAAAAAAAAAAAAAAAAGCAAGCTGATAGAAAGAAAACAAAATAATCCAGCATGTTATGGCAGCACTTTTTTCTTGTTCTGATGGAACACCTAGCCCCATCTGAGATGACAGCAGTGCTGTGCAAATTTTAAAGGGGCTTTGAACCGTTTCTTCTATTCATCCAGCTGCTGAAGGCCGGACCATTTTGATAAGGAAAGCTTAACATAAACAAAGTCATTCTTCTCTCCTAACTTTTAAAAAAAAAAGAAAGTTGTCAAAGCTTTAAATAGAATATAAGGGGCATCTTATGACAATTATACATCTGAAAAATGTAAGGAATTCAGAGCTATCTTCATCTATATGGCTAGAAATCATTGCAACCATCTCAGAAATAATCTTGCCTTATATTTATATCATAATGGAGACAAAAATAACTTTCTTGCAACATGGTCTGAAAGTCATTCAAAGAGATATTTAGAATTATCATCCAACTTCATCTGCACTTTCAAAGACCTTTCTCTTTAGCCTACTGATAATAAATGTCATGTATCTTTCACACTCATGTCAAAAAGAAAAAGCATCTCTGCAGCAGACTTAACATTCTTTCATCCCTTAAAAATGATAGACATCCACAGCAGGAGATTACAGTATCAACAACTTAGACGTTAATCCATCTAATGTTGCAAAAACTTCTTTTAACACCTGAACAACCACTTCTTGCAAAGAGCAATGCCATCCATATATAACTTTTTATAATGGTTATAACCATGTGTTACTACTACCCACAGCTGTTCCAGGTACAGGGGTTTCAGCTCTTCTTTGGTGATATAGATAATACTGTTTAACAACTGTTGGAAATATTAAGTTTTCAGTTGTAAGCAGTGTGCCTATTACCTAGCACCCATCACTATGTCAATCACTTAGACACAGAGATCCATCAGGAATCAGTCATCAAGGATTCAAACTCTGAAAGATATTTTCAGAGAAGAGTTGAAAGAATCAAAAAATGTTGCTTATCTGTTGTTTCTTTCTAACTGTGACTCCACTATTGACACAGAAGAAACACCAACAGGCTCACCAGAGACAGGGCAGGAAGGATCAACAGTCACAACTTGGTCCTCTGCCCTGTCCCAAGTAAGGAAGGGCTCCCTCAAAAAGCACTAAGGCTGAATGTGGAAAGCTATTTCTGAAATGTCCATTTGAATGTTTAAATCTTTTCAGACTAATGAATCCATTCTCATATAAACTAAAACAAGATAATGACATTTTAAATTTATTGTGTCAAATGGCAGGCTAGTGAAAGCCTTCAGTGATACTCCCGCTGTCTGCACACTCAGAAAGAAGCCTGAATGGTTAACATTATTTACTGGTGATTTGCCTCTGCAGTGGTCCTGCAATCAGTTTTCATTGCCTCTATCAGCCAGTCAGGAGACAGCACAGTCTTATACTCTTTGATAAAGGCTATATCATACTATTCTGCCATTCCGTATTTCATTATTGCTTTATTTCCTGTCTTCAAGGCACAGCATCTATGATGCATGTTATGATCTCTGTGGCATTAAATCTCTCCCCCCTACAGTGCATGTCTACAGCCTTAGACCAGTCAGACAGTGCAACATCCCCGGTATTTGCCATGACTGCAGTAGGCCCAGGTGCGCTCAGCCCCTGCACCTCTTCCCTTCTGGAGTTCAGCCGAGCATGTGCATTCAATGACCCAAAGATGTTTGACTGTATCTTAGTTGAAACAAAGCAAACTTTAATCTCAACATTTAAAACAAACCATAACCCAGTCAAGGTTGTTAACGCAACAAGCAATCTGCATATGCATCTGTCTCTCCTGAGATGGAGATCGGTGTCTTCCCATACAATCTGATGGCCACAGTCAGTGTGGGCAACACCACCCTCTTTCCCCCTGTCTCCTCATTCCCAAGAATTGTTTTTTTACCAGCCTCTAAGTTCATGAGCCTGTCCTCTGCCTTTTCAATCTGCTAAAGAATTTATATCCACAACATCTCCCAAGAGTCTGCCAGTGAGAACGGACACCTCACTTCACCAAGGCAAAATTTTCAAAGGATTGAATCTAGACGTACTGTCTACTTTCCAGGCTGCATCTTGTTTGTACTTCTCAGAATTAGTCCCTTGCACCCACAGAGCAAACTACATAATAACGAAGAGATGGGTGTATAGCAGTCACAACACAACATAGCCATCGTCCACATCCTTCACACTGCTGGCCACAAAATGGAGACAGTGTCTGATGGTCACAGCCTGGCTACAGGTGCAGCCTTCTCTCTGCCCGTAGAGACGGTTGCTACAAGAATGTGCAGCAGAGGCTAAAAAGAACAGTAAGTTCCAAAGCAGGAATGACCCTGAGTTAGCTCAGTACTGCTCGGCATCTGAAACATTCCATGTTACCCTATCAGTAAATGAGGTGCTCACAACATTGTGTCTCCAAGAAGAGGACAAAGCATCTTCCTTTCAGCTACTCGATACCATGTATTATTTCCAGATTTGTCGATTAGATGACCCTCAGGTTTGTTTTTTTCATCCATCGGTTTAACTGAAGCTGAGAACTACCCTCTTTCGCACTGCAGTCACCTTGTTATTTTTCTTTCCCCAGGGACACCTTGTTCGGCAAATCTTTGCGACTTCCCTGCTATTATAACAGGCTGTTCTGTAGTCAAAGCTATCACATGACTCAGGCTTTGACTTTATTTCTTAAGAGTTTCAGAAATATGTCTGCCCTTCCCTGCTCTAGTTTGCATATAAAGAAATACAGAAAAACCATCCTCACAGAAGATGCTCTGTAGTCTTTCTAAAGGAATAAATTGTCTGAACAGCTACCTATCACAGGCAGTTTTTTGCCTTCCACCTCCACTCAGTGACCTGATCTGTACTTAGTGCTGCGATTCTGCTACACTTCACCAAGCACTCAGGAATTACACTGGAAGATGCAATATTCATCTTTCTGAAACACTGATGGCACCTTACTTCTGGCACTGCTCCTTCCCCCAAGGTGCATCAGACCAGCCACAAAATTTAGATTCAATTATCCATTGTTTCCCCATGAAAATACCAGAAATCATATTAGACTTATCTGTAAGAAAAAGATCTGTTCCTACAGAGGATGCCAGGAACACAAAGTACTTCAAAAGAAGTTTCCCTTCGGTTCCAGCTCTGTCTTGCTCATGGCAGCCAGTTGGAGGAAGTGAGATCCTCAAGGTCCATTTCACTGTTGTTCTTAGTATGGGAATTAACAAAAATAGTCGCAGCCCATGACTAGAGTTTGTTCATGATATAGCAAAATCAGTTGATTATAACAAATTCTAGCTAGATTTTTTGCCTTCAGTCTGGGCAACTTCCTCATTATATTACTTCTTTTGCTCTTGAAAGAATTTTAAGAAAAATGGATGGGTAAAAAAGGACAGACTAAAATTAGACTTTTAAATAAGATTTAGACTAGTGCTAAAGCACTTTTAGTTTGTAAACGACTTTGCTTTCTTCCTTCTTTTGCTGATGCATTTTAGCTGCTTAGCATTTTTATATTAACAGCCAGAGATGTATACCTTTAGAGAGCCCTGCTCAGTGACACACACACAGAATAGGGTTTTCCCGGCATTTCTCCCAATGAAGCTACTAGTACTCCTTGTAGTATAGGCTACAGCATATCATCCAGCTATAGCTGCTCAGCATAGAGTATCACAGAATGGTTTGGGTTGGAAGGGACCTTCAAAGACCACCTAGTCCAACCCTCCAGCCATGGACAGGGACATCTTTCACTGGATCACTGTGCTCAAAGTCCCATCCAACCTGGCCTTGAACACTTCCGATGACTGGGTATCCACGATTTCTCTGGGCAATCTGTTCCAGTGTCTCATCACTCTTATCAAAAATTTCTTCCTTATGTCCAATCTAAATCTACCCTAATTCAGTTTAAAGCCATTGTCCCTTGTCTTGTCACTGCAGACCTTGGTAAAAAAGTGTCTCTCCATCTTTCTGGTAAGACCTCTTTGTATTTTGAAAGGCTGCAAGAAGGTCTCCCAGGAGCCTTCTCTTCTCCAGGCTGAAAAGCTGCAACTCTCTCGGCCTGTCTTCACAGGAGATGTGTTCCAGGCTTCTGATCATTTTTGTGGCCCTCCTTTGGACCCACCCTAACAGGTCCATCTCTTTCTTCTACTAGGCACCCCAGAACTGGATGCAGTACTCCAAGTGGGGTCTCGAGAGAGTGGAGTAAACATAAACATACTGTCTGACTTCCATATAGCAGGAATTGATTGGGTCTATGATGCCCTTACCAAATCATATTTAGTAATTCCATGCGTATGCTAACATGGTGAGACCAAAACAAGAAATGCACTTCCTTTTCCAGGGGTATTCTTATCTCATACCTGTAAAAAGCTATTCCAGTTACCCTTTGATCTGTTTCTTCCTCTTCTCTGAAGTTAGACAAATGATTCACAGCAGAAAATATACTTTACTGACTCTCTGCTCTTTGCACATGATTAGATTTTAACAGATACGCTCAGCTCTCATAAATTTTGATGAATAGTTTATATAAAGATATTTACTTGTGTGGTTGGCCACAAGCTATCTAATTTGTTGTTTCTGATATCTTCTCTGCATAAACATAAGTTTGTGAGCTTTGATTGAGCCTGCAAATAGCTGCACAATGGTGAATAGGAAAGTAGGAGTGCACATCTCTTTCATAACCTGCCTAGGAGCGAAGATTTCATTCTCACCATGTAATAAAATGAGTGTTTATTGCTGTCACAAATGCCTTCTTCAAAGAAGGGGAAATACTTCTGAATTCAAAGAATAATGGTTCTTTCTTTATGAGTGACCAAGACGCAGTGTACTCTTTGCAGAACTCAATAACAGAAAGCGAATACCCTCAAGACCTATACTGAACTTATGAAAGGGGGTGAGAGAACGTGGTTTCTCTTTCATCCACCTTTCACACTGAATTTCCAGTTAGGAAACATGAAATTCTCAAGCAACTATGCAACCAGAAATTCAGTATCTTTTTTTCAGAGCAGAGAAAAAGTGTTGTACATCAGGTGACGATGAACATTTAAGTGTAATTAATTAACTCGATCCAGACTCACAGTTGGCATAATAAAGTATGCACTGCCTGGGGACTTACAAAGCTATTTTCCCTGTTACATGGATGATTTCTTGGCCTTTTTACTATGGAAATCTATAAAGATTTATCTAATACTTATATAATTTGTAAATACAAGTAGACTGAACAGACAAAGTATGTAGTTGATTTTGCCTACAAATATGGGTAAGAACTGTATTTTCTTAGAGGGTAATGGTAACCCTTATTAGTAGTGCTTCAGACAATGCATTATGCACGTCAGTGTCTAATATTGGAAAAAATATGAAAGTCAAACATTTCTACTTTTTCTGGGTTTCTTTTCTACTAAATTATTTTAAAATGGTCAAGGGATGCAGTGCATTACTAGAAACAGAAGGAAAATGGCTTCACAGCAAAGAGCTTTTCCGTCTGATAGGTGAGAAACTTATTTACATTTTAGGTCTTTAAATCTTGTCAATTAATATCATAGTCAACATCTAGGTGCCTTAAACAATATGCAGCCACAAGCATAAAGTGAAAATGCCCATGGAACTAAGGAGATTCTCTGGATTTAGAGTAACATTTCATTTCTTCATGATCACTGTCCATGCAAACATATATGCAGTAGAACCGAAAATACCTTCAAATCCTTCAAGATTAACTGCTGAAGAGATAAAAGTTCCTTGCTCTAAATAGTGACAGTTGTTTAATGTTTTGCTGACAATGAAGATTCATGCCTCCGTCATAACCTTTCAACAGTTAAATATTTAAATTTAATTGAAAAAAACAAGGCTGAGAATGAGTTTGTGCAAATCTATTATTAACCGTTATTACTGCTCAATTTTGTGTTTAGATGTTTTAGAATTCACTAAAATATAGTGTAATTGACAGACTTTATCTTAGTGGGGTTTCATTCAAAACAATGTTTATTACAGATTGGAAAAACTTCCCCACTGAGAATATTATATTGTACTTGGGGATAGTCTAGCACAATTATCCCATAAATAAAATGAATCTCTTATCATTTTTTTATTTTTACAATATGGTGTTTAGAACCAAAGATTTTTGTAACTGGTAATGAAATAACAAATAGACAGCTCAACAGTATTAGTAATTTGTTACTTAATTACCACAGATACATTCATTAGCAAGTAACCAACCAGTAGTGCTCTTTTTGTAGAAGAGACCTGGTCCAGTTCTGCGAAATTCTAAGACCACTGTTTCAGAACTTTCAAGTGAAAATTGACTTTAAAAAAAAAAAAAAAGAAAAGAAAAGAAAAAAGTGGGGTTTTTTTTCTATTGAGGGATGACAAGGATAGATTTATTACATCAAAGCTAGATTTTCTTTTCTACCATCATTTTTCAAAATAGTCACAATCAGTTCAATTTTTAGGTAATCAGAAAATAGATAACTTTATGGCTATTAAATGATTATGACAGTAGCCATAATATGAGTAGCATCCCAAATTTTGAATAATAGGTGAATAATCTGAACACTTTATGAATGTATTACTTTTATGTACTGAAAGGATCTAAGAATAATCCATGTAAATTCTTCTGCATTTAAGCATTCTAAACAGATATTTACTTGAGGAAATCTTACAACTTTTTAGTTATATTAAGCTGCTGAAATTAAAGCTAAATGGGGAGGTATTTCTGTGAAATGCTTGCAAAGCTAGCAAGAGCCAAAGAGGGCATTTTCTTCAGTTTTAGGGAGAAAGAGCAAGCAGATGTTAACAGAAAGAGATTTTCAGTTTAAGTACCTAATCATACCTGGAAATACCTAGCACAATTTTCTCTTTAAAGACAAGAAGTAATTTTAATAGATCATAACCCTGATTATCAAATGCACATATGAAACTGATCTTTTTAAAATAGAAATATATACATTGCAGATCTCATTTTGATTTACTTCGGAAAATGCTGCATAGCATTGATCTCAACTTAAAACTTCATGAGTGACTTAAATGCTGGACTGGGACAACTGGGACCCAACTGCCTAGTGGATGGTTTTGCCAGAAAAGGTAACTTCTAAAGATTCATATCATAATCAAAGGGATAACTTCTGACCACTGTAACTTGTGATCAGTAAGATTTAATTTATCATTATCACAAGAGTCTGTAGACTATAAGAATAATTTTTTTCATTATTTCAGACTGTGGAAACAAAAGTTAACATTAGACCTAGGAATTCATTCCTATTTAAAAAGTATTATTTATTCCAGTCTTGTTCTTTGGTGAATGTAATATTTATTTCTATAGATATGAACGACTTTATCATTACTTAATACTGCCAGACAATTTAAAGCAACTGCTCCATATAATTTGAGAAGAAATGCCATTGCATGCAGTGCTACTGCATTACCAACGTATGCTAGGTTTTGATTAAACACCTTTTTGTTAGCATCAGCATTTGCTGTTCCCTCGTCATGATGGTTAATAACTTTCTCTATCTGATGTTGGCTCTGCTGGACACCAATACCTGATTTATGCATAGTTGGTGTAGAGGAGGAGGGACTGCTTGTAATATTTATTACTTTACATGCTGGAATTTTTTTTTATGACTGTTAAGATTTCCCAAAGTCCAGGAGAGCTAATTGAAAAAATATTCTTCATAAATATAAACAAACACTCAGAACACAGTCTTTGACCTCCCTCTCAGAAATCTGTGTTGGCATCAACACAACTAGGTCTTGATGCAGCATTTTTTAGAAGAGCAGAAGTGGTAACAGCAGGACCATTAGCATGAACAGACTGTAACGGGTCAGTTCTCTTGCTCTGTGAAGCTAATCCTTCTTCCACTCCAATATTCAAGGGGTAAGCAATTTCTAAATTATGATCTCTACAAGATCTACTAAAGTTGCAATAAAATTGGAGGACCCATAAGTCAGCATATTTAGACAAGTGTTACTACTTGATATTGCATTAGAGATGGAAAACAAGAGCTTTTTGTGCCCCTATTTGAAATACTTTTGAAGGTGTGGTCACAGTTTGGCCACATTTTGACCAGTTGCTACTATGGAATACCATATTTTGAGATGTGTTTATGATGAATGAAAAGCTATCAATTCATCCATCTGGATACATAGTGTAATTATATGAAAAGAAGGACTGTTTTCCTACAAAGCTTCTTGTTTTAATTATTGAAGTGTTTAACTTCAACCAAAAATAAAGGGAAACTAAGGGAGGATTAATTTGCTACATATTTTTCTCTGTTTGCATTGTGCTGATCTGGTGGCCTAGGAAAATGAGTAGAAACTGAGCAGAGTAACATCATTACTTATGAATGTTGATGATACAGATTCATTAAATCAGACATGTTACTTAATTTTAGTATAGCATTTGTTCTAAGTAGACTGTCTCTTTACAGTAAACGAAATAACATATGTAGAGAGTTATATGTGGAAAAACAAGCTACTAAATTTTTAATACTATTAATCATTCTTGCTGATTAATCTAATTTAGAAAAGCAGCTGAAACAGGACCAGCCCCTTCTTCCAAACCACATAAATATTTCTTTCTGGTTCAGGGATTTGCATACAGCAGAGAAGACAGCAGTGTGTGAATCAGGGGAAGAGTAAGTGAGCGGAAGTGATATATACCCCTTCTCCCCGTCTCACCCTGCAGACTTAACTGGGAAAAGATAATAAACATCAGGACACTGTGTCTAGTAAGGATTGGTGAAAGCTACTGTGACACTTCAGAGCAGTTACCATGGAGCAAACTGGCTGCTTAGGTGTTGCTGTGGTGTAGATGCCGTTAACTGTTTAGGCAGCAATTTGAATATGCATGGTGGTCACAGACACAGGAATTTCCATGAGGAGAAAGTCATAGTCCGCAATACACCAACTGCTTCTGATGGTTCCTTCCATTATCACTAATGTTGTTTCCAGGGTGATGGCTATTGATGAGCATTGTCTATTGGAAGTTTAAAGAACAGGATTCCCTTAGCAGGTTTTAAAATATTTTTCCTTTAATTCTGTAGATTTTAATTTTTTTTCCTCCAAGAACTTTATTTTCTTCATTGAGAAAAAGAACTGAAGGGTATAACTCCAGATAAAAGAAGCTCTTATAAAAGTTACAGAGCTGGTTTAGATTTTTTTCTTTATCTTTAAATTGACACATTCAAATTAATTTCTTTTATCTGTCTTTTTCCACTTTTCGCTTCTACTTTCACCTTCTCCAGAGTACAATGCCTCCATAAATTAAACTGAAGTGCTAGATAGACTGCAGACGATAGTTAATTCCTTATCCAGCAATGATAAACATGCTTCTGGAAAGCTGTTCCAAAAGCTGCTGCTGACATTTATTGAGATGCATGTTTTATAAATGAAAGATAACTTATTTTTTTAAATCTACCATCAGTTATTTTTCAGTTTTCTAAATGTGTAATGGCAGTGGATAATAACCATCTGATTGGCCTCAGTACTTTAAAGGCTGGAAAGGCCTTTGATTTAACTGATTATGTCATGTTTGAGCCATTACGATTGTACCTTAGATAGCTTCCAAACTAAACAACTGGAAAAAATGTGGAGGTTTTTTTCCTTGTTTAACTATGAGACCAGTCCTCCCACATCTCAGATTCCACAGTTTACATGTAAACTCTGTTTTTAAATCCACTCAGCAATGTCAAACAATGATTTACTTGATAGATTATAGCACCTACATATAGTTCTGAGTAAAAGAACTGTAGGAAAGACAAGGAGTCAGAGGAATGTAGCATATATTGTTCTACAAAATGCCTGTATGTAGCCAAATAAATTACCCAGCTTCACTGCGTCTTTAACTGACTCTTTGTACTTTGACCAACTGGAAATAAGGGGTGGAGAGGAAAGGAAGAAAGGGAGTCTTAAAAGTGAGCTGTGAATTAATAGCATTTGCCTCTATACCTATTTACGATAACAGATGTCTTTTCCCTGCTTTGTGTATGTGTATATTCATACACAAAGGAAAAATCTGAGCACAGCAAAGCCTTCCTTTGCTTAGAAGAGAGAGGGTGAAATGAAGTGAGGGTGTTTCAAACAGGAACAAAGAACTATTACTTTTATGGTCTCATTATTTCGGTTCTCTGAAGATCAAGAGAGGCCCCTCCATACAGGGCAGCCAGATGAAGTCCTCCGCATAACTGTGGCAGGCACACCTGCCCCAATAGAGATGGGACCTTCCCAACCGCCGAAAGGAAAGGGTTAAAGCTAAAGGCTGTGATTTGGGGGTCGAGATGGCCAGCCGTGTGGTGTGATGGCTGTGGTCATGCACCCACCTCACCGAGCGGTAGGAAAGGCAAGGTCCTTTGGTCGATAGACAAGGCCCTCAGCCCATGAAACTCCTCGGTCAAGAGAAGTTTCTAGACCGCTGACCAGATATGACCAGAGATCAGATTCAACTAGGGTGTAAATGGAGTCTGGTAATGGAGTCGGTCCTCCTCGGAGCAGCAGGTCTGCAGTCGGGGCTCTGCCCTTCGCCTGGGACACCTCCTGAGGAAAGTCCTCGAGGCTGAGAGCCCTCGCCTTATTGGGTGAGTGATTGCGCATTTTGGGTCATCATCCCTATAACTTCAAGTCAGCTGTGTAGTATTAGTTCTGTTTGACAGACATCCAAACCTGTAGTTTACTAATGTTTGTCGGAGTGCTAAACAATTTTGATTAGAATAAACCTCTTTCTGAGTACCTGCCTCGTCTATTTTGAGAGACTCCATGACAACAACTAACGGGAAAAGAACGGAACAACACCAGAAGCTGGTTTATGAAGAAACCTGTGAGATTATATTTACAAGTTATGGAGCAGTAGCTTAAAGGCAAACATTCTTCCTTACTTTGCACTTTGCTTTTTATATTTATAAGGCACTTTGGAAGTGCATTATACGCTGCACTGTACTATTGTCAGTGGTTGATTTGTGGTGCTGTATTGAGCCTGTTTTGCCTTTAGGATACAAGTCCTCTGAAGCACCGATCTGAATGTTTGGCACAGTTCAGCTATTGTAAAAGCATCGTGTACAGGTAACAATAAAGTTATAATAAAATAATGTGCTGGTTTACTCCTAACTCTGTGCTCTAGACTGACTCAATAAAAAATGTATTTTAGCCCACATTCAAGTGAAAAATATAGTAATATACACACTGAACATGTAGTAATATAAGATTACTTAGTCTGATTTCAGACTTTTCTATGTTACTGAAATACAAATTTAAGAGAGAATTTATTAAGAGTGTGATGTTAATATTTCCACTAAATCACCTGGATATATTCGATTTACACTGAAGAAGTTCCAGAACTATAAATCAGAGCATTCTTGGCATGAGAAAAGTGTTTCTCTTGCCTAGATGAGTGGAGGCCATAAGCTGTGATTTTTCATTACTTTCTGATGGTCCATTAAGCAGCTATTCTATCTATAACCAAGATATGTTGCGGTTCAACCCAAAATTATAGGTACGGTGCAGGAAATCAAGGTAAGGTGCTTTGATCTATATTGCATCAGAGATCAAACTAGAGAAAAATTATTGGCCTTTTGTCCCAGACACACATGAAGAGCAATGAGTTGTGAAGAGATGGCCTAACACAATCACAACTCCATGAATTAAACTCATCTAGCAATTATCAGTCCTTTCTTCATATAACAGAGGTTATCATTACTTTTTCATCTGCCTCTCTGGAAATGGCTGCTGTTAATCCCTCACATCCCTCTCCCCCAGCCCTGCTTCAGATCTGGTTTTGTCCTCTGTTAGGACTGCTTTTCCTCTCCTTACCACTTCACCACATCTCCAGGCCAACCCAACCATCTCAGGTAGCTAACTTAGGTGCCTGAGCTCCATCTCTGGTCAACAGAGAGAAACTCTCCATTAAGTCATCTCTTAGAACAACTGAACGTGCATTTTTCTTCCAACTGTCCATGATACCTAGGACGATCACAGAAAGCACCTTGTCTGGAGGTGTAAGCCAGAGCTCAGAAGCTCTATTGCATCATGTTAATCCACATCTTTTTATAAGGCACTTTCATGGCTGTATCACAGACCATGAACACACTTGGAAAAAACACTTGCATACAAAACCCGACACATGATCTTGCTATTCATCTCATGACTCCCTTTCTCTTCTTGTCCCTTTCTTCTCCTTCCCCCAACTCCATCAGCCTGGAATTGAAAACAAAAACCTTTCCCAGTCCTGAAAATAGCATCAAGTGCAGTAACTGAAGCAAAATAAAATCTGACTCTTTTTCAAGCCACGGGTAGGAGATGCTGATGCAGAAGAGGGAGAAGATCATTTGGGTGGGGAAGCCTGTATATGCACTCTGGTTTTAGGATACCAACACCTCCTCCCAAGGCAGTTTTGGCCTTGCTCCTCTCCTCATTCCAGCTCACAGGAGAACAACCCGTGAAGCAGCCGCAACCTCTGACACGTACAAGTCAAGTTTTCCCATCTTTTTTTTTTTGCAGGTGGTGTATTCTGACCCTAGTGCCTCTGAATCCCTCCCTTTGTCTCATTCATCCCATGCTGATTCAGAAGTTACTGAATGTTAGGTGCATGTAGATGACAGACATGCAGTAGGCATACGTGGTAAGCGCATACATTTTTGAGTCGCATCTGCTGTATTTCAGAAAATTCTGGAATCTAAACTGAGCCTCCCTTCAAAAGATCCTGTTTTTGAAAGATCCACCTTTTGATTAGGTCTTGGCCACTGGCAGCAGCAGCACAGACAGACTGGCTGCAAGACCTTGAAGATGTGCACTACATCTGGTGGTGTTAATGTGAGACCTGCAGCCTTCTCATTCCCTCCATACCCCAGCTTGTCTCCATCACATAAACCTACAGGGAAAGACAGAAGGCAGTTAATTCCATCTTTGATTCTTTTAGGTATTTCCTACTTCTCTGAAAGCAAAATCTTTTTCTTTCTGCCTAGAATATACACCAACAAGCGCTCTGCTCCCTTTCCAGAAAAAAAAATAATTGATGAAAAGACAGAAGAAAAATCCAGCTAAAGCACAAATTAAACTATTTAGTTTAATGGTTTTGGTTTTACTTTCAGGCGTTTCACAATTTATAAGCAGCAAGGGACAAAAAAAAATGAATGATAGCTCAACAATTTTGCATCCACAGGAAAAAACAGTGGCTTAATTTGGGTGAAATTTCAATACTCTTCCTCTTTCACCAGTTTATTCTTCCCTACTGCCCTTCTGTTCTGTATAGAACCTGTACCTATCATCATGCACATCACTCTAATATGCATTGTCATTCCAGTCGTGCAGTAAGTAATGTGACTAACATCTGTCATGTATAGTTTGTTCTCCCATCTCCAATTCTCCCAGGTATATCATATTAAAAAAAAAAAAAAAACAAAAAACAAAACACAAAAAAACCCAAACCAACTTACCAATTTATGGTATTCACAAAGAATATGGAGTTATTATGTATACATTGACCTTTTTGGCTGGTATACTGCATTTTGCAGTAGATTTGGAAATCTAAATTCTGTCATTGTTTCCTCAATTTCCTTTATGCATGTTGTAAAATTTAACATAGCTTTCTAATCTCAAGGTTTGCAATTTTAGTTTAAATAAACATTGTTAGACACTAATAGACCAGATATATTTTATGTGACATCAAGTCAGACATCTGTTTTCATATCATAATTCATACTGAGTAATATCTACAGAGGGATTGTGATATAGCATTTCATAGGTGAATATCAGTAGCATGCTCAAAGTCATTTGTTTCTTTCAGTATAGACTATTTAAGAAGGAAAAGACAAGTCCCAGGTATGAATTCCTCTCAAATTGCATTGGCGTTGAAGCCCATTTATCCATATTTTAGTTCATAATGTATTGCACTACATCTGTCTACTTAAGAGGACTGGGAAAACCTATAACCTGCCCATGTCCCCATGATGCAAAAAAGGGGTGATTCACATGAGCAGACTTGTAAGAAATCTTAAATTAAAGTCTAAAGCAAAATCTAAAATGATGCATGCGGGGATTGGTATATTGCCATAATTTCTCATAGGGGTTGCATTTGTCATCCAAATGATGTTGTAATGCTCTGCATCCTAAAGTTAGAGCACCATTTTGCCATGAAGGAAATACAACAAACCCCACAAAATTCCATTCCAGGGTCTGACATAAGGTGCTGTCAAGCACAGAGCTTACAACTGTGACAATGGCAGCTGTTCCCTTTGGCAAAAAAACATCTGGGAAAACTATGCAGAATGAGAGTTGTTATCTTTCTCACACACCATGATCTGAATGGAAGGGTGCCCAAAATATTAGCCATGTGGATGAAAGAAACTTCTAGAGCTGGTAACCAGTTTAAGTCTGTATTTTTTACTCAGTCTGTACTTGTGAAATGGAGAACGCTGACAAGCTAAGAAGAAAAAACATAACTTTCTGTGAGGAAAAATGATCTCCTCAGTATTTACTCCAAATGCACAGGTGTGTTTCCCAGGGTCAGCTTGCCTAGTCCAAGGGCACCCTGATCTAAGGAGGTTAGAGAGGTCTCTGAAGGAGTTTTACTCGTATAAGCAATCTGGTTTCTCCTGAAGGAACATCAACGAACACTGGGCTGTGAGAGTTCAGAGTTATTTTTTCACAAGCAAGTACAGTTTTTTCTGCAAGCCTGGCTGCTGTACTGCACGGGGAGTTCAGCTCCTACACGAGCTCAGTGGTACAAGCACAGGTTTTCCCCGGCTGCGCTGTGAATAAGCATGGACCTCTCTCTCACGAAACTGGCACTAAGGGCGAAGGGGGTTTTCGGTTTCCAAATCAATTATTTCTTCTGTTAGACTGAGATCTTCCACTCATTTTTCACTAATAGCCATCACGGATCTACAGCTTTCAGTCATTCCCACAGATCTGATTTGAAGAAGGGAAATAAAGGTGAAGGACTCCATAGCTGTTTGCTAATTTTTAAGGTATTCATTGTGACAGATTGAACTTCCTCTCTGCTGACGGGAACAGTTAGAATTTTCATATTGCTGGTCTTTGACAAAACAATTAAGAATGAATTACCTGAACTGCTGTCTAAAAGGTACAGTCTCTCCATAAAATCAGCTACTCAGACATCCTCAAGTGCGTAAATATTTAGATTGATCATCTTTACATGGGATGCAAAGTGTGTTTTCTGCAAGTACAAGTCTCCTAGGACGCAACTTAATATAAAAGTTAAACTGACACTGTCGAAGCTGTCAAAAAAAAAAAAAATTCAACTAGGGATGTAGTGTGTCTTTAGTTTGCAAAAGTACTTTGAATTTGTACACAAAATACTAGGCTCTTACCTCCTCAAAATACCCATCACAACTTGCCTAAGGAAAATTCATTTCAGTGTTTGCAGCAAAAAAAAAAAAAAAAAATTTAGGGCACCCAAATTCAGAGGTAGTAGTATAACCCTGGGGAAACACCACCAGAAACCCTGTCCATAACATATATGTTATTGACTGGGTAGCTAGGCAGATTTTTCACAAGAGAACAGGCTGTAGAAGTTTCTGCTTGATTTTGTTAGATGTGGATTAAGGCCACTGTGGAGAAAAAAAGGTTCAGATGCGCAACTTCAACTGCCATATCGTTCTGCATATTCTGACTCTATTTGGTGTGCATGCATGTCAGAAGATCAACATAATTATGTATGGGGCACGCAAAACAAAATTATGATAACCAAAACCTCGATATTAGTAAGTCCAATAGCAATGCAGGTATCCATAAATCAAATCCATTAGTGATATGTAAAACATTTCCTGTGAGTACTAATGTCTAGATGGGTTCTTTCATTTTTCATGTTTGTTATAAATTCTATTGAGTAGAGTTATGAAATGCATCAATATGAACAACTCGATATTAATCTTAATAATTAACAATTAAAATATTAGCAATTAAAATGTACAGCAAAAGAAGTAGAAGAAATAGGAGATTTTGACCTTGCAGCTTTCTTTATTCTGATTGACTGAATTCTCCATCCCTGCCTGCCGTTCTACAAACAGGCTGTGGTCTGTAAACAGCCTTAAATAGCCAGAGCCAAATGATGCAGCAGTACAAAGATCAAAGCAGTCCAGCTCTCAATTACTCCACTTACGAAATACAAGAGCTTTCCACATTAAAAATCTTTAGTCTATAAAGAACATTAAACTGTCCTTTATAAATCATCATTCAGGATAATAATTGCAAAAGGAGTGAGAAATAGTTCCAATGTCGCCAGTGGTTTTTTTTGATTCTAAAACTGTAATCAGATGATCTTTAAAAAATTAAATAGAAAATTAGAAGCACCTGAAAAATGGTTACTGATGTTTAAAACAAATCTACAATATCAAGTGAGGAAATAAATATATGTTTGTTATCACAAATATACCCTAGATGTCACAATCTTTTTAAGAGAATGGAAAATTAAAAAAAAAAAAAAAAAAAGAAAAAAGAAAAAACCCCAGAGAAAACAGGACAGTGCTATCACAACAACTTAATTCATTTTATACATAGAATATGTATAAACTGTCCAGCATATTCTCAGCTAGAAATTTCCAGGGTAGCCATGGAGAATTTTTAGGAAAGGACTGTTTTTAGAAGCCCAGGGCTCCGTTGGCAACTTACCCTACCTGGTAAGCTTATCAGTTTAATAGAAGTAGAAAGAGAGGGCAAACATGTTACATACACCTGCAGCTATATTCTGATATCTCCTTTCCTGACAGTGATTTTCAGTCTGCCTTGCAGAAGTCAATGCAATTTGGAAAAATTAATGACGTACTTTGATTAAGGTTATCAGAAGCTAATTCCCAAAAATTACATCCTAAAAACTTCTGTCGCAGAATGGGAAGCAAGTCATCTTTTGATGACTTTGGAGAAGAATATGAGGGGCTCTTGCACACACATGTTGGGCTTGTTATGCAAAAAGCAGAACCAGAAAAAATAGCTGAAAATAAAAAAAGCTGGAACTGTGTTTTATAGCTTAAAACATTCTGTACCTCCAACGTATCTAAACCAGAAAGTTTTCCTACTGTCTTTTCTGGTGTTCTCACATGTTCTTCACAAATTAAAACCAAACAATAACAGCAACAACTACTGGAAGGAGCAAACCTAGAAACACTACTTCCCACAATACAAAACAGAACCAAGATCATGAAGAAGAAAAAACCAGCCATGAATAACAGCACCACAGCAGACCCAGGTCTCTGTAACTCTGGAGTACTGAGAAATCTGCAGCCATCAAGATCAATGAGAGAACAAGGTTAAAGGAAAGAAGAGATACTTCAAATTAATATCCAGATTTAACTTTCACAAAATTTCTATTGACCATAAATTACATATAATCTGCCCTTCAGGGTGTACAGCATTTATCTGAAGAATAAAAAGAGTTGTCAGCCTTAATAAACTATCCCATGATCCCTTTCAATTTATTTCCACAATGCTGACTGTGTTTACTGCGTTGAAAATCATTCCACATTAAAGGCCATATCAGGGGAAAAGTTAGCAAGGACTTTGACACGATACATATGATGAACTCTGTAAAATATTTCTCAAATCTTTTCCCCTTGTGGCAAACAAACTAAAATAAGAGGCAGGGAACAACTGGTTACTTTTTGAAATAATATAAAATAAAGCTAGCCTGTGCAATTATTTTTTTTTTTTTTTTTTGGTCATTTTTAAAGCCTGTTTAAGGCACAAGTAATCCCACATTAAGGTGTAGAAGCCTCAATCTTTTTATTTCATACATATTCACATGTATGAAGTAAACTCTATGGTTCAAAATTAAACTCAGTCTGTCTCAGAAACTGCAAGTTCTGAAACCTGACTTCTTTTTCTTTGGATTTCATTGTTATAAATACAAGATATAAGGGATTACTTTGGCCTACTTCAATCTCCTAAAACTTAGATATTCAAAACTAACCTGGACACTTCTATAGTGGAGAAAACAGGTAAAGCTAAAGAGTGTTTCAGCCACAAAATGGACAATAAAAAATAATTCAGATGTCAAGCTTACTTAGACAACTGAGTGTTACATGGCTAAAGTTGAGCAAAATACATGCAATCCAAGGTGACATCACATACCTAATGAGAGGATAAAGTAGGTTGCACTTGGGACTAATCAAATTTGTGGGAGTTCTGTGTACAGAAGAACTACACCTATTAAATACTCACTCCCCCTGTACATTCATGACTTTTAAAATCTTTATTTTCAAGGACATTTCAGTGTCCCTGAAGCTCCCAAATGTACTCTGTGGGCTGCAGAATTTACCTCCAACTTAGTATTTAACAATTCCACGTGTGCAAAATTTCATCAGGAATGTTGCCAAAGCAGCCAACTTTGGCAGTCTTTGACTATCGAGGATTACAAGGAGCAGGGGTTTCCAAACGTTCCTCAGGTATGAATTGTGCATCACCAGAAAAGTCAGATCTTTAAACCTGTTCATTTGCTTTATTAGCTCAAGAGACTCTCTAAGATTAGATTAGGTAGAAGACTACTTATATAACATATTTAATTGTCTTTAAATGCAATTTTCCATCTGGAAACAAGAAGGTAATTTACTTCCTAGGCACCATCAAAATTCCTGTGGTCCAACAGCAAAAGTTTCACAAAATTGTCAGTGGTAAACACATTACAAGTCAAGAGCTATGTGGGTAGTACAAAGATATTCATCTCAAGGGGTGATTTGGCCCAGTTAAGATCTAAATCACCCTTTGGAGCTTTTTATTTCTCTCTCTTCACCCTAGTGGGAAACTAGGGCAACCAACCTCCTAAAGAAAAGACCAAGGTTAAGTGCCTGAAGACAGGAACTTAAGTCCAGGCTCAGAAACTTGTTTTGAAATAAATGTTTTGATTATGAAATTATTCCTAAGAAAATGAAGAATAGCAAGTGTTATGTGCAGGGGACTTTATAATGTTTTCTCCTGAGAATTAAGGGAAATAGTAGCAACATCAAAAAACCTCCATATCTATTAAACAAAAGACAGCAGAAGAGAGTGAAGAATCATTCTACGTGCTGGATGAATTTTTTAATAGCTAAAACAAGTTTGTTATGGTACTTAAAAAATTTATTGCACTATTAGTTTGTGCAAAATAATAACTTACTCTACAGGGGCTGCTTTCATAAAGAATTGTCACCATGAACTAGCAGTCAAGGACAAATGAATGCATACATTCAGTATGATTACTAAAATACTTCAAAATTACATTAATATCTACAAATAATCTGTCCAGAATATTATTTTTCATTCAAACTAAACCATTAATTTTGCATCAGCTATAAAACAGAGATTCTCTTTGTTACATTAAAACTGTTCTAAAATATGACACTTCCTTAGAAGTCTTCCTGCAAAAAAAGAATACCATGAGTTTTAATGTATTCTTACAAATTGATTTGCACTTGCTATTATTAAGAAATAATCAGAACAAATAAAAAAAGGCATTTTATGCCCACCTTAGTCTTGGCAATTTGGTTAAAAGCATAGAATTGTAACTGTGTTTTTACAGCATTTTCCTTGAGTTGATTTGCTAAAATTCGAACATTTATTCAAGTAAAATGCTATTTACATTTGGTAAGAAATACTTCCCAGTGTTTCCTGGATAGGTGAGACAACAGTGAATCAAGAAGTATGCCACTAGTAAAAGTCATTATTTGAAGAGGATACAACACAGCTAACCATGAATATATTACTTTATCCACTCTACAAAATTTACTAGATCAAAAAATAAATTACTGCTTAGTTTGAGAAGTGATGGGGGGAATATGTTGCCACTTACTTTCTATATACTTTATTATATTTAGGCAGAATACAGACACTCAGTGGGGTAAAGACTTTTAGCTAAAAGTGAATTTCCATAGGGTTAGTATTCACAAGAAGAATGTCTTTTTCATCCCTGCTCTTAAAAAAATTTGCAAACATAAGTTTGGCATGAAGGAAGAAAGATCACAAGAAATACAACCATTTTGTGCCAGAACTATTTCAAAACTACAAGGCAGTGGCACTCCATTCAGGAAGAAGAATAAGCTAAAATGCCTCCTTTACCAGTCACCTCAATCTTCTGAGAGAGGAATAAAAGAAAGAATGCGAAGCCCTTGGCTAGTGCCTCGTGCGTGTGCTGTTCACCATTTGCACAATGCCCTTAGTGCAATGCAGCCCCTACACCTAATAGAGTTCATTTAATGATTGTAATCAAATAATCAAATAATAATAACCAACAACCACGTTAACAATAAATAAGGAGCAAAATAAATAATTAATAAATAATAATGTAATAATAAATATTAATGAAGAGGAATAACAATATATCATGGACTATCACAAGTTCAGACGTGACTTGAATAGTTTGATAATTATCTTCGCACGTTATGAAACATCGGAGTGCTGGTTCGCATGAAAGTGGGGTTATAGCTCTATCATCCTGAGGGAGGAAACAGTCCAACCTATCAAAGCATTTATTCAAGCCTTCCCAAATATATTCGGGTAGTCACATGTCTGTGCTAGTGCATGTATACATGCATACACGACTCATTTAAAAGAAATCTCTATCCCTTTGCATAGAGATGTTACTGCACATGGGCTGGCATCATCCTGGTTCTCGCCTGGCATAAGAATTTTTCATTTCACTTCTGCACTTATGTATGAAAGCGATGTAACGTTCTTTAGAAGAGAAAACTAAAACCTCCAGACTTATGACTCCAAGTCTTATAACTCAGTCTTCATAGCACAAGAGATGAATCACTTGCCCTAATTTATGGGTCTATAGGTTAGATGCCTAAACTTAGGATAGTTGTGTACACTTCTTTTTAATTATTATTACTATCCTTTTTATTACTGCAGGGCAAAAGACACCTTTGGAGAACATTCGTTCCCATCTGAAAATAGGTATCGAAGATGAGCAAAACCAGCAGGCTTCCATTGACTATAGAAGGAGCTTAAGTGACCGGCTTAGATTCAATGACTACCTTTCAGACAGCTAAAACTGCAGAAAATAAATCCCACCTCACAAAAACAAAAACATGAGAAGGTCCCCTGACACAGACCTAAATAATAACCAGCTTAATTTTTCCAGATCAAAATGCTCTAAGTGGTCAATATGTAAGCTCTAAATAACCAAAAAGTTCTGAGGTGCCTCCGGTAGTTGTACCCCCAAGCACACCTCGTACATTACCCCGGCAGTCAGAGGGAAAGGGTAGGTGCCATGAAAGATCTCCAGAGGCTTATTCTGCACAGGAAAATGTATGGAGAGAGAACGACCCCCCGAAAGCCTGCAGAGCCCCAACGCAGCTCTGTACGTGGAAGCACGAACCTCACTTCACGGAGGGCTTCATAAGGAGCCCAAGGAAGAAGATGCCAAAATTAGGCAGGCTGGGTCCTACCCAAACAGTGCTCAGTAGAAGCAATATTCACTTTCCTGTATTCACCCTTGATTACACTACTATGACATGAATACTGGTTTTATAACTGAGTTACCAGCCCCTTAAAATTCGTGTTTCAATAACAGGATTGGTGACAGCACCTCAGCTGTAATGGCATAAGAGTGCCATTGTAATTATCGTTATAGGAACAGATCTTACAGCGAGGCAGTGGTACACTCATTAATTCCCTTGCCTGATGCAGCCAGCATTCAGATACAGCTCCAAGTCTAAAGGTTAGAAGTCATATCAATCTGCTCCATAAATGTTTATTTTAGCAAGATGCAATGTCATAAGGGGCTAGCAGGGAAAAGCCTATGTGTTCATATGGTGACCCTGAAGCAACAAATTAAAAATGTTAATATCCATTTAGATTAATTTTCTATAACTTTTTTTTTTTTTTAGCATAATGGTGATAAAAAATTTTTAAAGAAAATTCAGTACATTAACACATGATTAACAGATTTAGTAGTGGATTTGTCATTGTTACTGCTTTTAGAAAGGTTGCTCGTAGGAGGGTATCATATGTACTAAAGCTTGCTATTACTTACAGAATTGTTTGTGTTTCGGTATCCTAACTTTAGATTGCAGTGTCAATATGCAGGGACCTGTTTTTTTACCTTGTGAGATTTAACTTGCAGTCCCCTTCTTGCTTCAGGAATTTAGGTTCTCTGAAAGCTTGTGCATTTAAGCAAACTGTGAGACAACTCATATAATTTGGACATCAATTGATTTTTAGTTTGCTGTCTGTCTTAAGCAATGATTACATGACATAACGATATACCCTTTCTTTTTTCACATGGAGGTAATGAATGAAGGGACAGCCGAACACCACCATAATATAACATTATACTGTTTGAATAAAGATACACATTGGAAAACTAGTGAACATTAAACACCAGTAGTAAAGCTGCCAACCAAACTTTTCCACACATGTATATACTTTTTTTTCTTCTTTTTTTCTGTGTATGTGCTTTGTCTGGAAGCCTAGAATAACTGCAGTTAACTTTTGCTAGACCACCACTAACTGACTAGACTTCTCAAGTTTGATTAATCTGAACAATTGAGAATGAAATCCAGCTGAAAGCTGTAGTCATTTATGCAGTCATTAAATTATTTAGGAAGGCTATTGTTCCTGGGAGGACTGGAAAACCTTTCATTAATTATTCTTGCTTTTCCTGTTCCATCTTAACATACATACGTGGCAGTTTATGAAACTAATTCTAGATGTTCTTTCAGTGTTTTCTGTCATTATCTCCTATGTGCTAACAAAGTTTTAAAGTTGAAATGCGTATGAATCCACAGAGACCATGGTGGCATGTTTCATTACTGGTTCAAGCTTATCATTTGACAGACAACGCCAAATGTAAAAGTTTCCTCAGAAAATAATCCAAAACCCATAATGTACACAGATATGGGACTCAATCAACACAAAACTTAAAGGCTACTTGAATTTTTGTTATTTTTTTTAACGTGCTGTATCACTAACAAAACAATAACCGCTTCCCTACGTGAAGCAAGGCAATACCCCTACCTTGCTCTGCACGGCGAGCTCAGTGCGATGTACATTCCATAAACTGGGAGACCTTCTAGAGAGAAAAAAGCTTTGCCCTTTCCTCCAGGCCAAAACATGGGTGAAATCATGGAAGGGTCACAAGCTGAGAGGTTGATCCTTGCTGCCTGTTTTTCAGACGAAGCTGGATTAGAGGCAGCAGATAGTTTTGGCCATTGACTTGAAGGGCTTTTGCAGTTAATCATCCTTGGCCCGTGAGCCAGCCCAGCCCAGCTGCTTGGATCAGCTCTTGGACAGGTAGCAGGGAGGCAATCAAGACACAGTGAAACACGAGGTAATGATCATTACAGAAAATGAATGGGCGAAAGAGAGAATATCCCTCACATGTAAATCTGATAACATCGTTACATGATTAATGTTGGGTAGTTCGCTCGCTTTGTTTTCTTTCAGAGATGTCAGCGCTGGCAACTGGGAACCAAACAGTAACAAATCAATCCTATTGTTCCTGAATGTAATTAGGCACTAATATTTGGAAAAGAGTGATACTGTGTTTTCTAGAAATAACACTATTCACTGTCATGTTTTCAATACTTATTGCAAAAAGCTCAAGGACCTTAGAATGCGAAGACTGCATATGTCAAATTGTGTCTGAAACACTGAGTACACCAGAGATTAGAAACAAAAATTCACTTGTTTTTTTTTTCTTTTTGACGTGGGCAAAACCATTTTTTCTTCTTTCAAGCTCTCCCTGCCTTCTGAAGTTAAAATACTTTTAACGAAAAATTAACAATAATAAAAGTCAGTCACTATGCACCCATCACACAGGCATAAAACTTCCACCCACAACAGCAATGTTGAACAGAAACAATATTGTCATTAAGTATGTCCTTAAGTGTCAGGAATGAAGTCTAGGAAATTAAATTGCAGACAAGCTTAAACAGTAAGAGTAGCCAGAATGAAGTCTCTCAGAAGAATGGACAGGGACAATGGAGAGGCAAGTGACTGTAATAATTTTCATTCCTGCCATAAGGAAAACAAAATAGATTACTTAATTCAGAAATATTTCATGAGCAGGAAAAGTGCGGTGCCCTGAGTAAGGAAGGAAAAAAGGCATCTACGCTTTGGAAGGATTTGTAGTTGCAACGTCTCCTTCCAGCATTAATGTAAAAATTCTGAAATTGGGTATCAAAGGTCAGCATCATAGTGCTGGTTAATACACAGAAAAATAGAAAACTGATTTCCCAACATTAAATAACATCTCAGAAGAGAAAATGATGACTTACTACAGAACTGTAATTGTTTTTTCTGGTTTTTGATTAAATTAAATGGGTTGCTGAGATTCCTTCAGTAATTTTAATGGTTCTACAATGAAATGATGTGGAAATTAAAACATCACTTTCTCCATCATGAGCGAAAAATCGCAGATATGAAAGAATGATGACAGTACATGCAGACAAACCATGTGTGCAGAACTGAACTGTAGAGTGGTGTTCAAATGTATTTTATAAAAAATCCATAATGTAGCCAGAAAGCACCTAATAAATTAACCACTTCCAAGCAAAAGTTTCAACCAGATATATTCCTACAGCAATAAACAGAATAATAATGGCCCCTTAGTTATCCAGTAATCTAATAAAACTTAAAATAGATTTAACTTTTCTGGTTTTAACGATTCCAATTTTAGACACCACTCTTGGAATGGAAAAGGTAAATTTTGGAGAACAACTATTTTATCATACCAAAACTTCATTATGATGACCCTTCACTTACATTAAAATATTCAAAACCCAGGTAACACAGAGTCACATTGCTGGCCATGGTTTTAGCTAGGTTCCATGAACTTCATGTAAAGAAAAAATATTAAGTTTTACAACTATCTATTACACCTTTAATAAATTCACGATACCCAAGGAGTTCTAGATCCTTATGTGTCTATAGCTATATGCACAGATGGAAATATGTCAGGCCCCACATGTTGCTAACTGTATAATACTGAACCTGACTATACAGTTAAGTAACAAAAAATTAATTACCTTGCACTAATGGGAGCTTTTTAAGATATAGTGTTCATACCCACATTCCACTGCTAATGCACATGTACCTCATGGGAGAGAGCTTAGAGTTTTGAGGTTAGTAGTATCCTTTCTCTGCGTGCCAAATCTTTGTATTTGAAGAGAAAGACTTACAGGGACTCACAGTAACCACATCCCAGTTGCCCACTGACCCCAGACATGGAGCCGTGCCTGGCCACAAGGCAGGGATGGATATTGGATTTTAGCTATATGATGTAAATAAAGCCAGCGTGCTTGACAGAACTACTGTTACTCTAAGACGAGTAGCTTTTTCACTTTTGACAACCACACATACGTGCACAGCCCAATTAGTAGAGCATTTCATCTGGTGGTGCAATACCAGAATACCAGAAAAGCAAGCAAAGCACCATGGTGCTGAATGAAGCCCTGGAGGTGGACATTTCACCGAACATTATGTGACCATTGGAAATATGAATAGATGTCTGTACATTTGTTTCTTGCCTGAGATTACAGTGGCTGCTGTTTCATCATGTATGCAAAGACCGGTTTTAATGGGCTTCTTTCAGATTAATGTCAAAACATAGCCAAAGCACTGGAAAAACCTTTTGCTCTTCTGTATCTCAGTTGTTAGGCAGCTAACGCTCTTAGTGTATTGAGGGCCAGGCTTAGGTGACTTTTCTCATTGTCCTTCTGAATTATTCCATTCACTGAAGGTGATAAAATGAAAGAAACTCAGTTTTGACAAGCTCTGTGGACCCTCTCCCAGGTGCGACAGAAGCGCAGCCTTCGGCTCGATTTGCTCTCAGGTGGTGGGAAGGAATATCTCCAAACTTCGCACATCCTTCAAACAGCAGTTTTCTAGGAAAGGTGTGGAAACCTGCAGGCTCTCCCCCTCTCTTGGGTATTTTCTCCTACAGCAGCTGATGCAGTTCGCAGTTGGAGCTTTGCGGACCCCTTATTTTTCCTTGACGTTTTGCTGAAGGCTCATCTCAGCTGGGCTGCAGGGGTTGGGAGCCAGTCCGCAGGTTTAGTTTCACTGCAGTCATCATGCAGGTAAGCTCAAAAGCTGAAGCATGTCAAAGCTAAACTAGTCCCCAGATATATTCTTTCCTTAATTTTTTTTTCTCTTTTTTTTCTCAAAACTCTCATTGTGCTTCCGTTGCTTTCAGAGAGTAGTACAGAAAGTTCTCTTGTGACTAATTCTGGACCTATAAAATTTGCTCAATTACCACAAAGTGCCATAAAGGAGAGTGAAGAGAGTGTCTGTATTCAAAGGCATTTAGTTCAAATCCTACTGAAGTTCTATTTTTCATTTAGAAACGCTATAACCTCTCCATCAATTATATTGCCAGTTCTACCTTTTTAAAGCAAGAAGTGGATAGGTGGAAGAAACGTCCAAATAAAAATTACTTTTTGATCACATTTAGCAACCGTATCTTCACCTGTAATCCCCAGAAGATCCTCTTGCTATTGTCGCTGCTATTTAAAGATAAATATGGGCTGTGGAGGAGATGCATTTTCTTCAAACTGAGAGATTCAGTCCCCATTAGCTGTCTCTGACCCCCAAAGACAGGACAGATATATACTATAAAACACTTAGGCCACTTCAGAAGTTTTTAAAAATACTTTTGCACTAGTTTTCTTACAAGGCATTGTTGCCTTTGGAACACACAATACAGCAGACCAGTAGTGCACAATTAATTCACAGTCAGAACGAAGCTTACTGCATAAGGACAACAGGATTTGGCTTGCTATGAACCAGGTAGCTACAAAACATTTTTTAATGGTTTTTTGACCAAAAAGTAAGAAACAGAAAGAAAGCTCTGAAAATCGTCCCACTGATTAAAATAAATTACAACAATAAATTGCCTTAGAATTTGGTAGTGTTGACTTTAAAAATGGTTTCTATTCTAGCTCAAGGCAAGTTCTACAGGTTGATTACAAAACCAATGAAAATAAGATGCTGACACAATGTCAACTTTAGAGTAATAATTGCACTGCTATAATAATCTGTTTAATTGTTGTTTATTGTAATTAAAATCTCATGGAACACCAGAGTTGCAATTTTCTTTTTCATGTCAGCAAGGTTTCCTTTCATAGAACAGTTTGCCCAAAGCAACCAGTGATGTGACAAGACAGACATTAATCAAAGGACCTTACAAAGCTACACCTGGTATCCTTGAGGCAAAATGTTTGCCAAAACACAAACCCCACATAAATCGGAGCACGGTAGGTATGGGGACATTGTTATGCTTGAAAGCAAACATTTTACAATTCATTTTTAAATATTTATTATATGAAGGAATATTCATGAGCCAAAATTACTCACTTAATGACCAAAATACCTCTCATTGAGAAGACTGACAGCTAATTATAATTAACAAGACCAATAATTTTCCCATATCCATTTTCCAGATGTTAATGTAAACTAGATTGACAACAAAGATAGACATAACAAAGGAGTCTAAGAGAATTCATTTGCACCTGCTCAATACCAAAACATCACAGAGGTCAGCAGAAAATTCAGAGTTAATTTTAAGATTTTGATACGTTGAAATGACATTCGGCCCCAGTGGAACATTGAGGGCAAACTCAACAAAAATTTATACCACCAAAGAAATCTGGATTAAAAAAAAAAGAACCCTGAAGATAATTAATATCACTTTTACATAGTGCATCAGTAATGCTGAAGCTTAATGTGAAATAAACACTTGAGTCAAGTTAATCTGATGCTAAAATGATTGGGCAATTTATTACAGCTTAAGAAGGACATTGCCACAAGAACAGGAAATAAAGGTTTTAAAACTTGGGGTAATTATTTTCAATCAGAGCTGCTTTCAAGGTCAAATGTTTAATACTAGCCATTATTTTCTCTCTGCTAACTTTGGCAGGCATTTCACGTCTCATCCATAAATAATTAAAGAAGTAACTGCTGTATCAGCTTAACCTTTGAAGAAAAACTTGAGTGTCCAAGGTAAAAGATTTTATTCTGGTTTTAGTGTCCCCAAAAGACAGCAATATACAGTTTATCTGGCCTAACAAATACTGCGTATTGCTTTCTAATTCAACAATATAAACTTTTCCTAATAAGCTTTCTCCGTGATTTATTTTTCCTTTTGGACCATACTCAGCTACTTCAGCAAATTGAGACAAATAACAAAACCAAAAGCTCTCTGTAAATGCAATCCGCTAACACAAAAGAAATTAAATGGAATTTAAGCAGCTGGCAGGCAAGGATGAAGTAATATTTGATGTGGGTTTTTATTCTACTAATATTGTAACTATTTGAAATGAAGAAATACTGGGAAGAGAGTGGAGGTGCTAGGTTTGTTTTTAATTTGCTTGTTGTTATACAAAGGTCTATATCTAGTAATGCCTTTATATTAATCAGATATTTATATAAGACCATATACCATAGACTGGAATGTTGGCGTCAAAGATGACCAAAAATAAGTGAAGGAAATAAGTGGCTTATAACATGCTGTGCTATTAAATTCTGAAATGAACATTACTGGCTGAGCATCAGCGTCTTGCACTAGTGTTTATGTCCTCTGTATTAATCATATTTGGCTTTTCAGATCACAAATTCAGTACTAAGTACCTTCATTCCAACTCAGTAAGTGTTGAAGTACATGCTAGCCACTGTCTTCAAAACAAAATAAAAGAATAAGGGAATTACATGCTTGTTCTAACACTAAGCAAACTTTTAAATCTTTTTCTGTTTTTTTTCTTTTTTTTGTGAGTCTGCTTGTATTCAAATAAATGTTCTTTGTGGGGCTATGTGTAATTTGGGGAGTCAACCAAGGAATCAGTATTTTACAAGTACTTAATCATAGGTTGATGTTGATTTTTACACAGCAAGGCTTAAGCACAAAGAAGTTATAAATTGAAAGGAAGCTTTGGGAATAGTAAGAGATGTCACTGTAAATTTGAAGA
Organism: Astur gentilis; assembly: GCF_929443795.1. NCBI lineage: Eukaryota > Metazoa > Chordata > Aves > Accipitriformes > Accipitridae > Astur > Astur gentilis. Next base: position 2,669,569 of record NC_064892.1, read on the forward strand.
AGAAATTAAGCACAATATATAGATACATGCATATACAATAATGCTTAAAAAAAAAAAGAAAGGAAAAAAGTAGGAATTCTCTTCAGTATTGGTGAAAATATATGGCATTTAAAGACAAAAGGATAAATTCTGTGAAACCACATATCTACGCCCCTTTAAAAAGTGTTTTTGAAAATTCTGCAGAGTAGTATTTTTACTGAGGTCCTGAGTCAGCAAAGCAAGTAAGCAATTGCCTCATTCAAGCACATGAACTCCTTACTGAAAAGTAAGAAACTAACAGCTAAATCCCTCTCCCAGGAGCCCTTAGCCTTAAAATTCTACTCATTCTGTTTGCTTTCGATCATTTTCAAATTACTCAGATGTTTTTAAAAAATATGTTATTATATACACAAAAGTGGATGCCTAGTCAAAGTGTTTCTGTATTAACTTGAATCCTACATTATTTTCCAATGTTTCTCAAACTCAGCATTTCTCGCCGAACTGCATTTGATGCATTTATGTGAGATTTGGCTACTCACAAAGCACCTGTATCACTGCCTACAACAACAAAAAAGCAGAGTGGAGAAAGTGTATCTAATAAAAAATTCCAACCTGCACAAACTTCTTGCTTAATTGCCTTCTGTTAAAAGTGACATAGAAAAGTTGTTAAAAACTTTCTCTTGGCTGCGGTCACAAATGAACGATGTTCACACTTACAGACATTCTAATGGAGGTAATAGCTTCTCTACTGCACCACAGTAGTCAGTTATTATTAACTATTAAACCAATTACTGAGGATTGACTTCTGAAAACTAACTCTTGCACTCTAAAACTGAGTGCCTACTGGTTCACATTACAGCAGCCATTTGGGAATATACGTTGGCATACCACTGTCTAGATTTATAAAAAGAACCTCACATTAACATGGTGTCTGTTGGGCAATTCTGTAGGATGCATTACAACTCCAGTCTTCAGGACAGGGTCAAATGCAGAAACTTATTTTCACATCTTTCCTCTCTGGGACATGATAATTTAGAAAGCAGCTTGCATTGCCCCAGGAAAAAAATTCATGCTCAGACTTTTCCATATGTCATTCCTTAAAAATGTTTTCTTAATTTAGAATGAAGTCCTCAAATTAAACCGAAAGGTGTATTTTGGTAACAATGCCTAGAAGGATGTGGGCTCTCTCGAGAAGTGGCTCCCATGTGGAAGACCTGCAGTTTTTCTCCAAATCCTTTAGAATTGCTCCATAATCTGAAAGCATGTAACACTTTCAGCTTTCAAGATTGGCACAATGCAGAGGCAAAATATGCTCAAACACTTAATGGAGTAGTACTTTATCTTGCTATTGGGGAAATGATAGTCACAGATGAGGTATGTCTTTGTTACCTTTTTCAGTTGCACTAACAAATCATGGACTAGAAAACACAAATTAACCAGTATGAACAGACCTTGTCTATGTCAAAGATCTTGAATTTTGATGATAAAACACCATATCTCAGTAGAAGGATACGAGAGGGAAAGAAGTTCTATCATCATCTCTACAGTGTACCTCTTCGTTCTTCAGGCAAGTTCAGTGCCTTGAAAAACAGGATCCCTGGAGACACTACTGTGATGTATCTGCAATGGTCCCTCAAAACAGAAAATATCTGCTTCAGCTTGTAGGTAAAGCATTGCAAATCTTCTTCGCTTTTCCTTGCTCACTAGTTTCCAGGCATTCCTATTCTTCCAGCTGTGCTGGGAAATCACAAGCCACACAGCTGTAAACAGCTGGACATGAAATTCCATGTCCACATGAGAAACCCACAGCTCTACGTACTCGTATAGGTGATTCCCTTGGCCATAAATCTAATTAATAACTTCAGCCGATGGTAGCGGCAGGTTGGAGGGGAAGGCTGAACTCAGTGTTTTAACTTCTGAGTTAACATTAACTTCTAGAAAAAACTTCTCTGTGAACAGATAAACCCTAGTTATAGGCCTGTCGTTAGTCCCACCCTGCAATGGCACCTCTCCAGTTCCTCATAAGGGAAATCATTTTGTCAATGCCTTCCAATTTCAAGCTTCTTTTTTTTTTTCTCTAATCCCAGATGTCATATCTTTCCAGTGCCATGGAAGAGCAGAATATTTTTACATCATATTTTAGCAGATGGAATCCATTCCAGCCAAATTTATCACTGCCAGATGGCTGACCCTTATTTACTGATGAAAAGTTAGACACAGAGATAAACTTTAGTCAGTTAAAACATCCAATTTTTTTCCATGAAAATGGCAGGGAAACTCTTCCCTTACCATTTTCACCAGCACCAACAGATCATCAGCTTCCACCAGGTCAATCTCTAGCAATAAATCGATAGACCTTCACTTGAGATTATAACATCTTCTGGATTGAATCACAAGATCAGCCAGCAAAGGATTTAGGCCTTTGATACTGCAATTTGTATGGGATATACTATACTAAACTATACTTCAATATATTTGAAATGAATGCATTTTTAGGTGTTTGCAAGATAAAAGCCCCATGTACAATGGGGCAAATGTGCAATGGAGGGTCAAAGGGTTTGCAGGTGAGGCAGATATAAGTAATGTATTACATACATTATTTATTGGCTATTTTCTTAGTTGAAGAATAAGAATAAGCTCTGGAGCTGGAAAGCTTACATGGAATGAAAATTTCAGTATCCAGGTAAAGTTGAAGACCATCAGCATCTTACCAAAGATTAAAAAAACCCTAAGCTTGTCTACTGAATTTATAGACTTCAATTTCATCCCAGAGCAGTTCTATACCATATTATATATTTAACAGTTTAGTAGTTGGGTTCTGCTTTTGAAAATCATGTTAAATGGTGCATACAGAGATTTGGAGAAGTAAAAAGGGAAGATGCAATGAAGGATAGAAAACAGGTAACCCTGAGCTGATGATTCATGGACCTGAATTAGATAGCAAACATGAATTCCAACAAGAGAGGTAAATGATTCTGCACACAATTTGTAAACTGTGCTGTGTAAAGCAATGTTGCATTACAGTTCCCTGAAATAGTCTGACTGAAAAATAACAATCCAATGACAAAAAAGTTGTAACACCAGTGCAAGCCTTATTACTCTCTCCGTCTTTTGCCTGTAAAAGAGTAGGATCTTCTTTGAAAATCTTCCTGTCTATGGACTACCATATACATCTTACCAGTAATTCACCTATCACCTGTCCCATTTCACAGAAAGATGTTTCTCAGAATCTCATGTAGTAGTTAATGTAATTTTTAAAAAGCCCAGCTCCTCTCCCCAACTAAGGAGAGCAAATGCACATAGTATAATTACTTGTTTGCTGTAATTTCTCATGAATGCATTTTAAATGACAACATAAATTTATCTTCCAGAATAGAACTGGAACCCAATGTTTCAATTCCCAGTTTGCCAAAATGTGTCTGTATGTTAGAAAGGATTAAAAGGGGACCTACATCTTCATGCTTCCACAGTAATGCAGCTACTAACTAGCTGCCTGGGAGGTAAGAAGCTTCCTCAGTGGTCATTATATTTAATAGTTTTCCACTGCTGGTATTCTTACACCTTTTTCTGGAACATCTGGCCCTGGACACTGACTGGGACAATGTGCTGGCCTAATGGGACTGACACTATGTGCTATTTCAGTATTACATGTAGCTTAAAGACAGTGTGTTTTCTTAAACCACATGGTATGCAGATAGCACAAAGGAACAGCACTGTGAGCATTTCAGGACAATTTTATACTTTTTTCAGAAAAGTGCAATAACAACCCCTGTCAGAAAAAGAATATAAATTAGGATCAAACATCGGTTCTATTAAGACCATTTCTACCTTCAAATTACAAGACCAGAAACAACATGCAGTGTTATATATGAAATACATGTATGAGAATCTCATCTTTATTGAAATATAGATGTATATTTCATCTTCATTGGCAAACAATGAACCAAATATTACATAAAAGGGACAATAAATGAGACATAGTACAAATTAAAAGGCTTTCTTAGTTTCCAGCATCCTTAACATTTAGCTACCAGTTTAAAACTAAACATCTCTTTGTTTTCTTTAACTGCATTTTTGCTACTCTTTCTTCTGCAAAATGCCAGATATGGGAAATCTACAGTCAAGGCAGCTATAACTCCATATAAAGACATATTTTGGGCAGCATATGGCAGAAGAAATTGAAAGGGTCACAGGTTATGGAAAATTTACTTTTTTTTTAAAATCTCTCCTGCAAAGATGAGATTCCAAGAGTGTTAGAGGGAACTGACTACCATACTCACTCCTGCCTGTGTTTTCCATGTTCCTTTCTCTGCTTTGTCTGCTTCTAGTTCCTTTAAATACCACGCAAATAAAATTTTACATCAGATGATAGGCACACATCCTTCAAATTTAGGATGTGTACAGGCAAAAGGTTCAGGTGATGATTTCAGAAAATTTCATTTGTTTCTCCCCTGTTTACCCTCAAACAGGAAGCAAGCTCTGAGCCTTCAGCACCAGGAACAGACTTCTGTGATTTAACGTGCAGGATCAACTCAATTCCTTGAGAAATTCCCAGGAAAAGGGTACAGCAAATAGGCCAGGAGATCTGAGCAAGGTGGCTAGCACATGGAGCCTACCTATCCTCGTTTCCTCCAGATTTTGTGGTCAGAGGTGATACCTTGGGTATTAGCTCTAGACTGCAGTAAATAATAAGGGAAATAATGCCTTTTGTAAAAGCTGCAAAAATCTCTTATAATGAATAGTATCAGGTTACCTACATATAGCATCTGTCACTCTATTACAGCTATGGCATAATATATCTTTCCCTATTAAATGTTTCAAGGTTAAATCTGGAAGTTAATATCTGTATCTAATTGATATCAAGCTACTTAAACTGGACTGTTCAAGAAACACTTTAAGAATCATAGAAATGCAGCTATGAACTGATCACTAATAAGAAACTCTACCTTCCACAAATACTCTATTTAATTTCCTGAAGCATAGCTGTTTTGGCAGAGAACACAGCGTTTCCTAGTACTGTGACATAAAACACACATGATCAGGCACATTGCTTTGAAATTGTAAATGAATGTGCTCGAGATTATTTTTCTTGTTCACTTTCCCTTGACCTTAGCAAGTGAAATTAATTCAACCACATGTTGAAATATAAAGAATACTGAAATACTGACAGACTGGAAGAACGCTAGCACAAAAGACTTCCTTTCTGAGTGTGACGTTGCATCACCAGTGGTATTTCTTGTCTCAGCCAGGCAGACAAAAAGGTTGTATCTGCCCTGTAACTGTATCCGTATCTGCCTAGCTGAAAGTTTTTCAAGTGAGATAATACAGAAATGCAGAATAAAAGCATTTACCTGTGCTAAAAACAATGCTTTAATTATCAAAGAGAGATATTTCAAACCTTTCTTTAAAATGGATGTCTAGGACAGGATTAGACACTATAAAATAACCCTTTTTCGTTTCATTTCTAGGCAGAGCTACACAGAGCTAAGATATTCAATATTATTCAAAACGAAATGACATGTAATATTCTCTTTTATTTGCTGTCTACGAAGCACCAAATTGTAAAATTTAAGTAAAACCAGTGAATCTTTTTTTTTAAGGGTATCTGTAACTGTACCAAGAAATTCAACCCCCGACTTTAGCTTAAATAAATTTAGACTTTCAATAAGGAAGTGACTGCTACACACAACAAATAATAGCAGCTAGTTCAAACATCAGCCTTAGGGTAACTTATTTCTTGAAAAAGTAGTTTAAGCTGAAATTTCATTTTTGTAGCTTATTTTATCAGATATCTTTTTAGTACAAAACTTCAATGCTTTGTGGAATAGATTTTCACAGTAAAGGATTGCTAGATCAAGCCTATGTTTAACACTCACACTTTTCAAGATGCATATTTATCAAAATAAGTGTTGCACTAGAATCCATTTACAAACTTTAGTAAACAATTCACTCTGGAGGGAGGGAAAGTTCATGCAAAACCACATTCCTAAAATGAAGTCTGCAAGGCCAGTAAGAATTATTTTGAATTGATTATCAAATGAGATTCTGAAAATTGGAAATTGGCTTCACCCATTATTTTTATGTACAGCAGTAAAGTGTGTGCCAGTGCTATATAGGCAATTAATACAGCACCACTGACTTGCGAGAATTTCTTCACACAAGCAGGTCTACACACATTTTTCTTTAGTACTCAACCCACACTTTTCCACAGGTTCTTTTTCTCCTTCTTATTGAGGAACTTCAGTTTGCACAAATTATTCTCCCGGCAAAATAAAAAAGTACCTTCTTTACAGAGTAGAAGGAGCTCTAGTGTTCTTCTCTCTCCTGTTAAATTACTCTTTGGTTAAATTACAAGGGCATCAAGGTAGGAATTGATCTGTAGAGCAAAATATTTAGTTCTGAGAACCAGTGGTCACATCTTGTGTGTTTTGGGGGCCTTTATTCCAACAGGCTCTGCTCTGGACCTGTTGGCTGACAACCACTAACATTTGGAGTGTATTAGAAGAGATCCTGGAGACCATCTTTTATTTTAGTTTCATACAGAAAGTATTCACGCAACATGCTCCAAAACTGGTTTATCTTGTGAAAGAGAGCACAGATTGTGGGAATGAGTGGGGAATCCACTTCGGAAGCAGACTAGCCTGATCCAAACCAAAATGCTAATGCAGATGTGCCCTATAACCACTCTATCCTCATTCCTAAAGTAACCCTCTCTCAAGGGTGTATCAGAGCTTCCTCATTTTGTGGGTGTAGCTAGTTCCCTTGACACTGGAAGGAAAAATTACAATCAAGTTATTACAATTGCCATGACTTCGCTCATCTCCACACAATTTCATTTTAAACTCGTAAGGCATGTGATATAGCAATGATAAGTCTAGCTGAAGTATGCAACTGCTTTCTGAGCTCCGTGGAATCCTAAAATTTCAGAGAAAATAAGAGGTGAAGAGGTACACTCTCCTGAATGGCTGTTTTTCAAAGCTGAGATCAAAAGCAGTAAAGAAGCCTTCTGTAGTGAGTCACCATTTCCAGATATGTAGTTCTTCAGGGAAAAACATCAGAACTACACCATTTCTATCAGATTTTGGATTGTTCAATTTCAATGAAAATGTCATGCTTGCTATAGGGTACTAGACACCTATTAAAAATGCATACAGAAAAGATAATTCACCATTAAAATGTACACAATTTTAACGTCATTTCTACAGATGCCTATTATATTTCTATTGAATTTCATAGGTTAAATCCTTATTATGAAATCCCACCATGGCCTTTGTGTTCTCGGCAATAAAGCATAACGCACAGCATGTGTAAGTTTTGTGTTTATCGTCTTGAGAGAAAGAGAACTGCATATAGGAACCTTTAACAAGGCTTCAGCATCTTTCCTCCTACTGTCCCAAAGGGCTGCTAAATTATGGTGCACTAAAAAAACCCATGATACATAAATTTTCTAGCCATCCACCATCCTCTGTTTCCCAGTCTTCTGGGCTGGTCAGGTTTGTCCAGTTATTGCCAGTCACGGGGTTTTGCCAGTGGCTGCCTCTGCTTTGGGCATCCTTGTCCACTGAGGTGTTGGGCTTCTAAAGCATGCTCAAATTTTTTAAGATTAACTCTTCAGCACACATGGGAACAATCCTGTAGGGTATGTTAGAGACCCTACAGAATCTTTAAAGCAAAGCAATGCAAAACTGTAATCTTCTTCCCTTAACAGAGGTAGCATTGGATTATCTATATCGCCACAATAAATAAATAAATAAATAAATAAATAAATATCTATATATCACAGTCCTGAATATCTGCTTAGATTCATTAGCCTGGTATCTTTCTGATGGTATGACAAAAAAGAAAAATGACACTGCTTTTTTTGTTAAAAGTTAAAGCCATATCTGCCAAGAGCAGAAAAAATTAATCTGAATGATTTTGTCACGTAATTTCTTCTTCTAAGAAGAAAGGATACAAACACATAAAAATAAGGATATTTTCTGTCAAGAGCATAAACACTGATTCACATTTCCGAAAGTAATATGTGGTGGAGAAAAACATACAAATCTTAAAAAAAATAAGACAACGTACAAAAAATAAATACTTCAGCACATTTTAGATCATGTGCATGATAAAGCTGTTTTCCTAGACAGACAAAGTGTGAAATTCTTGTCATGGTTCTTAGCCTAAATAATTTCAGTAGGTCAACATTCAGCATGTAGCCTGGAGCAGAGCTCTTACAGAAGTGCTTACCATGTTCTACTACACAGAAAATGTTTCCTCTTGTCCAGCATTTTCCCCTGATGAAGCAAAAGATTAATAGGATTAGATGCCTTTCCTTGAATCAGTTCAGCAGTTGTTCGACCTCTTGGCAGCTTGTGAACATTTTACTTTTTTTTAAACATATCTCTTTTCGTCATGTCACTTTTGATTGGCTTTGTGTCTCCCAGTGTCCCTCCCCCTTCTTTGCCCCTTTAAAGAATGACATTGCTTTGAAAACACCTGAAGACATTCTCAACATTGTATGTCTCACATTGGCTTCTGCTTGAGGGCAAAAGATTACGTACCCACCCAACTGACGGCTCCCTCTCTGTAAAAACATATTTTAACAGAGTTCTCCCACAGATACACCATTTTTGCATATTCCTGATTTCTTCCTACCTCATTTCTATTTCTTTGTAAATGCACATATGCTTGTAAGAATTCATTTTCATAACGGGGTGCTAGGACACCAGCGATGAAAGAGAAAATGCAACACCGCTTTCACTTACAAAGGACACAACAATTTTATCGACGGCAAAGACACTTCCTCGTTAAGACCACCAAATGTACAGAACAGGCACAGATTCCTCTGGACTGTGCTCCTGGTGGCAGAAGGTATGGCCCCAGGTCCTGCCCACCGGTCTCACAGCTGTGTGAGCACAACCCTGTAGCTTGGCTAATATTCTCTTTTCCTGGAAGCAAAGGCAGAGCTAATGCTCATGTACACAGACACGCATCGAGTGTCCCTGACTCCTAACCTGGAACAGACTCTCTGAGACATAATTGCAGCAAGATAAGGAGATGTGGACCTCAGACTTCACCACAGATGTACTCTGCATAGACTCGCTGGACCGTTAATCCTGGTTCCTCTTAATATGTAGCTTGCACCGTGTACGTACAATGTGTGTCCTGCAGTCCTGGGCAACCAGAACATTCACCAGTCCAGTCTGCACTCTTTTGTGGACATCTGATCTAAATTCCACAATGTCTCAGTCAAGCCCAGACCTCTGGCAAGATTAACTGTATAACCTTGACAGCGTTTAACTGTGGTTCATATTCCTATTTCTACCCCTGCAAAATGACAGGATTATTTTAGGCATTTCCGTTACCCAGATTTTGTGCAGGTCTTGAAGGTATTCAGATGAAAGGTGCTGTGCCACGCAGTGCTTCACACAGTGTGAGTACTGTACAAATAACAATTAAAAATATGTTCTTGTTTCATTTGGCCATGCTGTTGTCTATCTGGATTGGGTTTACTTAGGAGAGCTAATTGCTTTTATGCATGGGAGCACATACATACACATTTATAAAACGTAAGTAATTAAAACTGTCTTCTCTCTCTTTGTCCTTTCTACCAACATACTGTGTGCTTCTGTATCATCTGTGGTATAAATTAAAGTGTTTCTCTGTGTGTCAATCTCTGCTATTGTACCTGAATCATAATGCTGTTGTGACCTTGTGTCTTCTCTCTACTGTACCAGTAGAGATATGCTGTGGGCAAGTCCCAGATCTTTCCGGAGATAGTCCCCTTCTTGTCACGCCAGTGGGAACACTGTCTGCAAGAAGAGCCGAGGTCCCCAAAATATCTAAGCGGCCTCCCCAACTACAGACCAGGGTCCAGTTTCACACAGGCACTCTGACACTTGGTTCCAATTCAAAATGAAAATAAAAAGTTGCGAAATTCTCAGTGAAAAGGGGGTTGAGGTCTAATTCCAGGGTCATCGGTTGGGAAGACCATCCAGCAGTCCAGGAAGCTCCGCAAATCCCAGCTGGCCACCCAGTATCTGTGCCGGTCGGGCAGCACAGATACTGGGATCTCTGCTTTCCAGGCAAGCTGTGATCTCCCAGCGAAGTGTTATCAGTGATGATTCTTCACTTCTAAACCACCAAAGAGTCTTGGGTCAGCCTCAAACAAAAAATATTCCCTCTGATTAGACCGTACGTAGGTCTGATAACTAAGTCCACATACCATGAATAGGTTGTTGGCAGCAAGGAGAGGAGAAGAAACCTGCAGCAACTATTTCCCAGTATTGGTACTCCAGTGACAGACCACCTAAAACTTTTCAAATGTTGTCTCTCTGTATTTCAAGTAGCAGAGTGCAGCCCGCGATGGGCAGTTTCCCTGTGTATTCCCGCCGGCACCCAGCTGGTTTAACCAGCCCTGATGCACACCAAGGCCCCAGCAAATTTGGTTTCTGTAGTAAGATTTACATCCATAAGACTGTGTCAGAGCCTAATTCCTGTTCGAATGATTTATTTCAGCAGTCTCTTAGGTGTCTGTATTAGAGCTAGGGACCAAGAGGGCGTAGTGAATTTGTTGTTAAATATTTTCTTTTCATCAGACATATATATAACTGAAGCTGACTGTAATCAGTGAGGTAGGAAACCACGGTACTCTCCTACTTGCACACTGTGAGAAGGCAACACCTACTGTCAATCGTCAAAAGTATGAAAAAGGCAGCTTTTACAAATGAGACCGTTGGTCACACATGCAGAACCTTTTCTGCTACTTGGCTGGGCAGGAATAGCCAGTCTTTAGCTTAGTTCCTTTATCTTCATTTGCACAAATAGCAGCCATTAACCAAGGAGTGAATTCAATCAGCTTGTCTCCAGTGGGAGATAAAGTTGAAACCATCTGCTAGTTCTTAAAAGCAATGAGGCAAATTTTATTACAGAGTGATTTGGTTACTGTTGCCCTTGTTTCAGCTCACACATTGAAGGCTTTGTCTCCTGAGAAATCTTGCCTAAGGTCTAAAATGAGACTGGTATGTCCAATGCACTGTTTGTAAATATGAGAAAAAAACCGTAGAACTACTGGAAGTTGCTGCTCAAAAGTGGCATACCAGTCTTTCGGGTCAGGATCAACATATATGGATAGAGTACCCAGAAGAGTCTTACAATATATTAATTTTCTTTAGGACGTTTTTTCCCTGTTCTTGTCCCATCTTGTTTGTATGCCAAGTTCCCTGGAATATAAATAGTTTTTAAAATTAAAAATTAACATGAATATTGCACATGATTTTCTGGCCTTGATTCTATTACCACAGCATAGCCAATGTTATGTATAACAGTATTTAGACACCTTCACTGTGTTCACCATAGCTAAATATATTTTAAATAAACTCACATTTTAATGCTAACTCAAACCATCTGTATGAGGCATCAGTATGAACATCCTTGTTAACTCTGCATTTTGAAAGAGTCTAAGGAGGTCCAGACTCCCTTATTCCGAATACATGGACAGAGCCATGTGCTCTCTGAATTCTTATAAAAATCTTCAAATTCTTTTCCAAATCACACCCCAAATGGTTGGGTGAACTTAGTCTTTTAACCATGGTAGATATACAATACCTATGTGTAATGTATGTACTATGATATATAGACACGATGTATACCTTATAATAAAATAAGATATACAACACCTCGATTACTCTTAGCCAAATTAGATAATGAAAGTTTATCAAATTGGAAATCATGCAAAAAAAATCACATTATCATTCACATCCTCATTCAATAGCAGACTAGAGAGGTTGGAGTTGAAGTGGTATAGCTACTTGAATGTCAAGAGGTCTACAATTCTATCTGCTCATTAATGTGAAATAAAAAATTCAGATTATTCTTCACAGCCCTATTGCCCAAAACTGCAAGTTATTGAGCAGTTTTCCAGTTGCTGGCTGCATGGGAAGGACTGGGTGGTTACGAGTAGATAGGCTATACTAAAGATAAACGTTTGGGCATAGACTCCCTAAGCAAGAATTAATCACACCTGAGAGAATTAGAAACCTGAACATACTGCAAGGACTTGAAAGCTGCAGCCTTGTTCTGCTAAAAAGCTCTGACATAAACTGAATGGTGAGCACACTGCTGGTGCTAAAGAGGCTTCTGCTTCTAACTAGATACTTCTTTCTCTTCTAGGATTTTTTCAGCAGTAGATAAGGTTAAGCCTAAGATCAAACATTTCATTTGTTTCACCTACTTTATTCTCCCTGTCAAACTTGGGGGGGGGGGGGGGGGGGGGGAATAAAAAAATACTTTTGTAATAAACTCACTGAACACAACAGCTGTTCACTCTCCTTTCTGAGTGACATGGTTGTGTTAGATCATGATCATCAATTCTTAGTTTTCACAGTGATACTACTGTGCTAGGAAGCATTACTGCCTGTTTGGAAAATCTGTCCTAGCCATACCAGCAAAGAAATACACTTCAAAGTCCTGTCTGCTACCTCTATTGTAATGTTATGACATTCAGATTTATGCGAACTGTCTGAACTTCTATAACAGTAATTAGTCGGCAGTCTTAGGGGGGGGTCTCCTGCTTTCTTTTCAACACATGTATGATACAAGTAATTCCTGTTTGGGGTCAACTGCTTTTGAGAATAGATTTCTTAGTCTGAACTTCATTCAAATTTTTCACCGTACTATTTACCTTTTTCTCCATCTTCACCAGTTCAGAGATTAAAAAATAATAAAAACCTACTGAAAAAAGACAGAGTTAACTTAAGCAGCTTAAGAAGTTATTTGATAGTAATGGAACACTTCCATCTTTTTTTTCTGGACCAAGGAAAAATAGGGGAAATGCAGTTGCATTTATTAGACTGAGTCAACTCTTGCTGGGATTTTAAATGATATAGAAATGCCTATACAAATTTAAAAAATGAAAACTGCAATTTTATTCATGGGAAGAGAATCTCTTAGGTAAAGACTTAGGCAATTGGGGGGGGGGGGGGCAGAGCTTATAGAATAAAAAAAAAGTCAGGTCCAAAATAAGCATCTCCTGTAATAAAAAGTAAAATGGCACATGTTTTATAGATGAAAATATGGATCCAATATACTGTTGGCAAAATGTTGAGTGTCTATAAAATATGGGAGGTAGAATACACTTGTAATTTAAATATGGATCAACAAAGACCCCAAGTTTTGTATTTTTATAGAGCAATTTGATATTTCCAATAATCAAAGCAGATTGCTTACAGCAGTCTCAGTCTAGGCAAAAAAATTACTGTTTCACTCAAGAAGACACCAAATGGCTTTGCTTTGTTTTCCTTCTTTTTTTCTTTTTTTTTTTATTTAGCAGGAGTGATGGGCAAAAAAAAAGGAGACACACATGTAATGCTGGGTGAAAAAAATGCTAAGAATAAAATTTTAGTCATTCAAAACAATTGAATCAGAGGAACTTAATTTTATGCAGGTCAAGAATTCAACATATATGGCCACTAAGACTACATAAAGGGGTAAATGTATATTTTAAGATTCCAGGTTAGCACATTTTAGAAGGCAGATTAATCACTCTACCCCAAGGGATGAATTAGGTGCTTAATAATCTTAGCAATCTCTTACTACATGGTGCATGTAGGGCACAAAGATACTGATAGTGTCTATGGAGCCAGAACTCTCTTCAGGTTTCAAGTTTAAATAAACCATTCTAGGCAATCATCTGTACAAAAAAAGGGCTTGAGTTGCTACAGAGCATTACATTAGCGTATCTGGCTGACGTTGCAGCAATATCAAATATCTTTCAAGAACTGCTTGTCTGGAATAGTTTTTCCTCCCTCACTAATGAAAGAAAAAATCAAAGTCGAACTAAAATAATTCATTGACTTCTGCAATCTTTCATTCTCACTGACAAATATTTGTCTTACATTGTGTGCTGTTGCGCCGTAAAGGTTATGGATCATCTGTAAAGTCATGGAGCATAGCAAGGGACTAATGTTTCCCACTCTGTGTTTGTGATATAGTTCCTGTACATGAATGGATTCTAACTTCGGATTTTCTACACCGAAGGAACTCCACATATTATGAATTCATTTTTAGCCAGTGTTTATTATATGTACTTTTAATGATTTCAGACCTGCCTTAACGTGCAGGGTTCACTGCAAGTATTTTGGTTTTTGAAAGGGAATTGTGAAATCACAATTAAAAAGGAAATAGTTCTAAGAAAAGTCGTGTTAAAGGGTACTCTGTGCATATTATACACCTAACTCTTTATTTTAACAAAACAATACATTTCCACTTTCCTTCCCTGCTTCTGAAGTTTATGTACCTATACACTTCTGCCATATTTTTAATCCCATTACATTCCTCAGTGCCCACAGAGTGGAGACTTATGTTCCATTTAATACATCTAAGCCCATCGCTCTGCTAAATTCCAATGTCATCAGTATTTTGTTTTACAGCTACTTCAGGTGAGGTTATTAGAGAGGAAAACAGAAACAGGGCAAGCCTGGCTTCCACCTGGAGACCACACATGTACCCTCTGTGTGTGCCCATGGTACGTCTTTACCTGCCAAAGGTTTAATGAATGCCTCCAATCCCATAGGCTATTGGGCTAGCTCAGAAATGTTTAAGGAGTCAAAATACCACAGTTAGAATTTCTGGAGTTGTATATAATAAATAATCAAGTCATTTCAAACATATGTGAGGAACTCAAGTAGCCACAATGAAAACATTGGGTTATGGCTGTTTAAACAGCAGCCTAAAATAATGCCAATAGAAACTGAGTTGTCATAAGCTCATAGGACTAAACAGGACCTCAAAAACTCAGCTAATCCTTTCTGATACAAAAAAATGTAGGATTAGTTATGCATGTCCCATTTAAGGAACATGTTTGCCTAAGCCATCCCAAAGAAATTTCTTAAATTGTCACAGCAATGTATTTTTATCTTTCTTAATTACAAAAATCTAAAACCAGGAGATTATAATCTTACCATTCAGAATGAAGCCTTGGTCTAAACTTTTGAAAGCAGCAGCCTGATTCACTCTATAGGGAAGGAAATCTTTCCCCTTTCTGTCAAACAGTTGCCACAAAGCCAGTTTGCAGAAACTTAAGGACCCATCACTTAAATGCAGATGAAGCCTCAAAGAGAAGATGTGACGAGGTGAGCAAAATATTTTGAAGCAGCAGATCTTGGGTTTTGCTGGAATTATATACCACTCAAGGACAATTCTCTTCCAACCTCTTAAAAATAACTCTCCAAGAAGCAGCTATCTATTGCTTGAATGAACAAACAGGATTTCTCCACTGAGTAATAGTATTTTTAAAATGTGACAAGATAGGAGCTACATGAGATAGAATAATTCTTAAAATAAATCCTTAGCACCTATATCAGAAAACCATTATTCAATCCACTGTTCATTAAAATATACTAATGATTTATGCATAGAAACAAACAGGTGTTTCCACATATTTGAATGCAGAATACTTAAAAATTTACAGATCAATTTTCTTGAAATGGCAATACTTTTTGTATAATGCATTACTTCAACTGCCTATCCAAGCAGGGTAACTTCAGGTGAGATTCTTTAGAATGCTAAATCCAACCCAGTCACCTCAGGCTCTTTGTAAAGACAATGAATCAACAGATACCTCACTTGGCAATGAAGGTAATCCATCTCATTCTGAAACAGTCATCTAAGATCCATTCTCAGAGTGGTTCATTTCATCTACTTCCCTCCAAGCACCATATAGAGAGCCCACCATGACTTGCTCACATTTAGACACACATCTAGATGCCTAAAGTGATAGCAGAACCCATCTAAGCTCCTGAGTAGGTAACTTAGAAGCTGTAACTGCAGCTGACCAGCATCTTCTTAGGAGGACAGTTTAGTGCAGCCTTCCAGCTTTCACAATTTCTGAGTCAAGCAGGTACCAAAACTCATGGCAGGGGCTTCATCATCAGGAGATGATTAAAGTTGCTGGGAGAGGGGAACCTTAATCCATCCCACTCCTACCAGTTTGATGCCAGTGCCAGCAATAGATGCCCAGAGCCTGGAGAGGGATCAGAGGTTAGTAGGAGAGCACCTGAAGAGCAGTACAAAGAAATTCCAGCCCCTCCAGCCAGTCAGTCAGCTTCATCAGGGGCTCAACTTAAATGCCTCTACGCAAACGCACGTAGTATTGGGACTAAACAAGAGGAGTTAGAGGCATGCACACGCCTGCAGGGCTATGATCTTATTGGCATCACACAGACATGATGGGATGACTCCTACGACTGGAGTGTTGGAATGGAAGGGAACAGGCTCTTTAGGAAGGACAGGCAGGGGAGACAAGGAGGGGGTGTCACCTTCTGTGTCCATGACCAGCTGGAGTGCATGGAGCTCCGCCTGGGGATGGATGAGGAGCCGACAGAGAACTCATTCATGGGTCAGGATTAAAGGGAGGGCAGGGGCAGATGACATTGTAGTGGGGGTCTGCTACAGGCCACCCTACTGGGAAGACCGAGTGGATGAGGCCCTGTATAGACAGATAGGAGCAGCCTCACATTCACAAGCCCTGCTCCTCATGGGGGACTTCAACCACCCCAATATCTGTTGGAGGGACAACACAGGAAGGCATAAGTAACCCAGGAGGTTCCTGGAATGCGTTGATGACAACTTCCTTCTGCAACTGATGGAGAGGCCAATGAGGGGAGATGCTATGCTGGACCTTATTCTCACCAACAAGGAGGGGCTGGTGGGGAATGTGAAGCTCAAGGGCAGTTTTGGCTGCAGTGACCATGAAATGGTGGAGCTCAAGACCCTTAGGGCAGCGAGGAGGGTGCACAGCAAGCTCGCTACCCTGGACTTGAGGAGAGCAGACTTTGGCCTCTTCGGGGATCTGCTTGGTAGAGTACCATAGGATACAACCCTGGAGGGAAGGGGGGCCCAAGAAAGCTGGTTAATATTCAAGGATCACCTCCTCCAAGCTCAGGAACAATGTATCCCAACAAAGAGGAAGTCAGGCAAAACCACCAGGAAGCCTGCATGAATCAACAAGGAGCTCAAACACAAAAAGGAAGCCTACAGAGGGTGGAAGTAAGGACAGGTAGCATGGCAGGAAAACAGAAATTATCCGAGAAGCAAGGGATCAGGTTAGGAAACATAAAGCCCTGATAGAATTAAATCTGGCCAGGGATGTCAAAGGCAACAAGAAAAGCTTCTATAGGTACATCAGTGATAAAAGGAAGACTAGGGAAAATGTAGGCCCTCTCCAGAAGATAAAGGGTGACCTGGTTACCCAGGACATAGAGAAGGCTGAGGTATTCAACCCAACTTACCTCAGTCTTCACTGGCAAGTGCTCCAGCCACACCACCCAAGATGCAGAAGGCAAAGGCAGGGCCTGGGAGAATGAAGAACTGCCCACTGCAGGAGATCAGGTTTGAGACGATCAAAGGAACCTGAAGGGGCACAAGTCCGTGGCATCTGATAAGATACATCTGTGGGTCCTAAGCGAATTGGCTGATGAAGTGTTTAAGCCACTATCCACCATATTTGAGTTGTGGCACTCTGGGGAAGTTCCCACTGACAGGAAAAGGGGAAACATAACCCCCATTTTTAAAAAGGGAAAACAGGAAAACCCAGGGAGCTACAAGGCAGCCAGTCTCACCTCTGTGCCCAACAAGGTCATGGAGCGGATCCTTCTGAAAACTATGCTAGGGCACATGCAAAATAAGGAAGTGATTAGTGACAGCCAACATGGCTTCACTAAGGGCAAATTGTGCCTGACAATTTTGGTGGCCTTCCATGACGGGGTTACAGTGTTGGTGGATAAGGGAAGAGCAATGGGTGTCATCTACCTGCACTTGTGCAAAGTGTTTGACACTGTCCTGCATGACATCCTTGTCTCTGAATTGGAGAGACAAGGATTTGACAGATGGACCACTCCGTGGATAAGGAAGTGGATGGATGGTTACACTCAAAGACTTGTGGTCAATGGCTTGATATCCAAGTGGAGACCAGTGATAAATGGTGTTCCTCAGGGGTCAGTATTGGGACACCTTTGTCGGCAACATGGACGGTGGGATTGAGTGCACCCTCAGCAAGTTTGCTGATGACACCAAGCTGTGTGCTGCTGTCAACATGCTGGAGGGAAGGGATGCCATCCAGAGGGACCTTGATAGGCTGGAGAGGTGGGCCCGTGTGAACCTCATGAAGTTCAACAAGGCCAAGTGCAAGGTCCTGCACATGGGTTGGGACAATCCTGAACACAAATACAGGCTGGGTAATGAGTGGATTGACAGCAGCCCTGAGGAGAAGGATTTGGGAGTGTTGGTTGACGAGAAGCTCAACGTGACCCAGCAATGTACGTTTGCAGCCCAGAAAGCCAACCGTATCCTGGGCTGCATTGAAAGAATTGTGACCAGCAGATCAAGGGAGGTCATTCTGCCCCTCTAACTCTGCTCTGGTGAGACCCTACCTACAGTACTGCATTCAGCTCTGGGTCCCCCAACTTAAGAAAGACGTGGACCTGTTGGAGCAAGTCTAGAGGAGGTCCACGAAGATGATCAGAGGGCTTGTGGTAGGTTGACCCCGGCTGGATGCCAGGTGCCCACCAAAGCCGTTCTATCACCCACCCACCCCCTCAGCTGGACAGGGGAGAGAAAATATAACAAAAGGCTCATGAGTCAAGATAAGGACAGGGAGACATCACTCACTAATTACCATCACAGGCAAAACAGTCTTGACTTGGGGAAAATTAATTTAATTTATTATCAATCAACCAGAGTAGGGTAATGGGAAATAATAAACCCAAATCTTAAAATACCTGCCGCCCACCCCTCCCTTCTTCTCGGGCACAGCTTCACTCCCAGTTTTCTCTACCTCCTCCCCCTGACAGTGCAGGGCGATGGCAAAAGGGGTTGGGGTCAGTTCATCACACATTGTCTCTGCTGCCCTTTCCTCCTCAGGGGGAGGACTCCTCACTCTTCCCCTGCTCCAGCATGGGGTCCCTCCCACAAGAGACAGTTCTCCACAAACTTCTCCAATGTGGGTCCTTCTCACAGGCTGCAGTTCTTCACAAACTGCTCCAGCGTGGGTCCCTTCCACGGGCTGCAGTCCTTCAGGCACAGACTGCTCCAGCGTGGGTCCCCCACGAGGTCACAAATCCTGCCAGAAAGCCTGCTCCAGCGTGGGCTCCTCTCTCCATGGGGCCACAGGTCCTGCCAGGAGCTTGTTCCAGCATGGGCTTCCATGGTGTCACAGCCTCCTTCGGGCACCCCCCTGCTCTGGTGTGGGGTCCTCCCTGGGCTGCAGGTGGAGATCTGCTCCCCCGTGGAGCTCCCCGGGCTGCAGGGGGACAGCCTGCCTCACCAGGGTCTTCCTCACCATGGGCTGCAGGGGAATCTCTGCTCCGGTGCCTGGAGCATCTCCTCCCCCTCCTCCTTCACTGACCTGGGGGGCCGCAGGGCTGGTTTTTTTACATGTTCTCACTCCTCTTTTCGGCTGCAGTTTCTGTTCCACAGCAACTTTATTTTTCCCCTTCTTAAGTATGTTATCACAGACATGCTACCACCATTGCTGATTGGCTTGGTCTTGGCCAGCAGCAGGTCTGTCTTGGAGCCGGCCGGCATTGGCTCTGTCGGACACAGGGGGACCTTTCAGCAGCTTCTCACAGAAGGCACCTCTGTAGCGCCCCCCCCCCCATTACCAAAACCTTGCCATGCAAACCCAAAACAGGGTTGGAACACCTCACCTATGAAGACAGGTTTAGAGTTGGGGTTGTTCCGCCTGGAGGAGAGAAGGATCCAAGGAGACCTTATAGCAGCATTCCAGTACCTAAAGGGGGCCTACAAGAAAGATGGGGAGGGACTTTTTACAAGGGCATGGAGTGATAGGGCAAGGGGTAATGGCTCTAATCTGAAAGAGGGTAGATGTAGATTAGCTGTAAGGAAGAAGTTCTTCACTGTGAGGGTGGTGAGGCACTGGACCAGGTTGCCCAGAGAAGCTGTGGCTGCCCCATCCCTGGCAGTGTTCAAGGCCAGGCTGGATGGGGCTTGGAGCAACCTGGTCTGGTGGAAGGTGTCCCTGCCCGTGGCAGGGGGGTTGGAACTGGATGATCTTTAAGGTCCCTTCCAACCCAAACCACTCTATGATTCTATGAGATGATAGATAGATATATCCTGTAACACATGACGAAGTGAACAAGTCCATCAGCATTGACTCAATGCAGTCTTTGCCTAATCTCACAAACCCCCCACATACAAACCCCTCAACTTGTAGGTGGGTACATGTACTATCAAGGAGAATGAGAGCTTTCGTGGTGTAGCTTTTGTAGATTTTTTGGTAGGATTTTGCCTTCTACAAAATTATATAGTTACTGTCACACTGAACCCAATCTGTTGCTGACATAGTCAACTGTTTACCATTTGTAAACTCAAGAGCCTGTTGCACTTTAACATTAATTGAAGTTCCTCCCTGCTGAAAGCCAGGCATTTTTATTGCAGGACAGCATGTGTAGGGTAATAGAGAAAAGGAAATTTTTTTTATTGATGTCAAACGGAAAGTCATCTGGCTGTCAGAAAAGCAGGATATCAGAAAGCTACTGATTGTGTTATTACAATATATGTTATCTGAATGTTTTAAGAGGACAAAAATATGAAACTGCAATGCTGACAGAGGACTTTCTAGTGTGTCTAACATTTCTGTTGTTATACAAAAAATTGTAATTGATTTTACATTATTCCTAAGTATTTTCATTTATGAGAATCTATGTCTGAATATATTCCACGGAAAAAAATAAGAAATTAATTATAAAGGAAGAAGCATGATATCATTCTCATTTTTTGCCATTTATCCAGTAAATGATATAGATGTGTCTCAAAACAAACTTTGTAAGGTCTATCCCTCTAAAAAAATACTACTAAATAACAAGAGGGGAAAAAATTGTACAAGGCAGACACCATCTAGGGTAACAATAACTAATCAGATCAATAGAAATTCCCATATATATAAAGTTCATTCCAGTCAATTATTTGAAAATCCTTTTGATCTGCTTTAACTATTATTTCAATTTAGTATGTAAGGTCCTGATGCTCCCAGGACTTAAATTTGCAAGCCCTGCCCTGTCCGCAGCATAGCGACTGAAGTCCGGTATGTGTATATTTACAGGATCACAGCCTCATGTGAATCACTTCTGCCAGAAACCAGTTCAAAAAGCTGATGCACTTAATGCTTGAGGATTCCTCATTTACTTGTTGCTGAACTTTTGAGAGGAGATAAATTATGATACAAATGAGTATAAAACCACTTGAATGACTATCTTCACTGAAAACAAAAAAAAAGGGCTTTTAATAAGTATTTAGGAAGTTTCTTGTCCCCAAACAGCACAAGCGAAATTAAACAATCCTCCCAAGAAAAGATCTGCCGTCACAGGTATCTTTGTATTACTGCATAGGCTCTGTGAGCCTTTTCAAGTGTGCAGTGAACAGATGGAGATTGTTACAAGCTTTTCAAACCAGTGTTTACTGCAAACTTTCAGGCAATCTGTCATGGTTTTTGTATTCCCAGGGACTTTTTAAGTTCTTGAAAAGGGACCAAAATCATAAATGTTCCTTACTAATCCACATCTACCTAATATACAAGCAAACTTTCATACTCGGTATCAAAAACATGTTTAAAAAGGTGAAGGAAATTATATGATCTTCTCAAACACATCAAAACACTTTTGAAGATGGAGCTGTATTCATTGTTGTGTTCAGAGAAAGCAGACATTGTAAAAAAAAAAGAAGACTGGTTTTTCTCCTAGAGAACAAGCCATATTTTTTCTTCCAATTAATGACAAGACTTGTTGAATGCAGCAGTAGAATAATATGCAAAACTACAAGCTTCGTTCCCTGCTGTTCAGTCAATGAGAGTGTTCTCTGAACCAGCTGAGACCTGCATTACTTTCAAATTGTCCAAGCTAGGGAGTAAAAATTGTTGTGCCCTTATTACAAGAATACTCATTTTACCTCTACCTAGGCTTTCATACAGGGTTAGATTGTAGCTCCTCATCTACATATCAATGCAATTTTCCCCCTGACATTTTTCATAGCAACAAACAAGCAAGAAATTAAACACCTCCCTTGGAGGCACTCACGGAAGTGTATATTCTTCGAACCCTTGTTATTTCCTATAAATAATAACTGCTACTTTTTTCTTTTAATAATATAAAAAAATCCCTCAAGTAATTACATCACTTCAATGTTTATACAGTCAGATCATAAGTCAAAAATCGGAAAAGTATGGTGTGATCACTAACAAATTTGTCGTCTAAATTTCATAGCTTAAATTGTTCAGATGACAGTTGTAAAGTTCCTGAATTCTTTTTCTTCAAACGATTTCACTAATGAATCACTACATCTGTCAGCACACAGTGCCAGTTGTAAATTGGTGACAGGCAGCAACGACAATTCGAGAGGATTCTGCCACAGGGTTTCCTACTCTTGATAACATCATCATTATATCCCCAATTGTCTCTTGTACCTGAAAGGAGAAAAGGGTCATCAGCTGAATATTTTCATTTGTCTAACCAGCACCAAACAGAGACCATCTAATGGCTAAGAGTACCCTGACAGATCATTTAAAAAATCACAATCGGTGGCTCATAGCCCATAAAACCAACAAAAGTGCCCACAGCACACTTAAGGCCGGTCCCTTTAAATTACAGAGTGGTTTGAGAAATGAAAGCAAAAACCACCAATCTTGAAACCTACAATAATACATTATTAGCATCCGTGTACTGCATGCAGTCAGAAAAATGTTTATGCGCTTAAGATCTTTGCTGTAAGTTACATGGTTTTTCACAGATTGGAGATCCTGGGGGGGGGGGGGGGTGGTGGTGGTGGTGTTATTTATTCATATTTACACGACCATTTTAAAAACCCCAACCTATTGCTTTTTTTCATCACACTCCGTCTTATGCCCAAGGAGAACCCAATCTGGTTTGGAGACTATATCGTAAAGCTGCAAAACAGAAGTAGAGCCAGCTCACAACACTGAGCAGGTGATGAAAGTCAAACTTCCTCATCAATTATTTCTAATGCTCATGGGGATACAGTGGGCTTTGTTGTTCGTGACAGAATGTTGTCTGGGCAAATCTGTCCTACTGGCCCAAGGGTAAACTCCCTATAATGGCCAAACAACCAAAACCATAAGGAAACAGCATGTGTGGTCTTGACAGTCTTTCAATTCACCAGTCCCAAAAGACTAAGTGATTGACTACCCAAAGTCTTTGAAATTTCCTAGGTAATTCAATATGAATGATGCAGCTCAGCCTTAGAAATCACACGGATTCATCCTGGGAAGGAGGTAACATATTCAGAGAGCTCGCTCACTGAGACAGGGCGACTACAGCGAGCTAAGTGTCTAGCGAGGCCTGCAGAGCTCACTTTAGAGATTTGGCTTTTCCATAGGATCAATAAAAATCGTTAATAATGCATTAAGTTTTACAGTAAATTGATAGGATTCATATTTTAATGTACAGCTTTTACAGGTCTAGCAGCAATAATCCATCCAGCCCGTAAAGGCCAGGGAAAAGCTTGGCAGCCTGCTAGTATTTTAGTTGGCATTGCACTGCAAAGGGTTTTTAAACTTCAGTGAAACTACATTGTTACCCGAAGCATGTGAACCTATTCGGAAATCATTTCAAAAGTCAACCATCTGTACATTTTGCAGCTATGAGAATGCCACAGGCAACTGAGGATTTCTATTGCCTGATAATGTGCAGCATGATAAATTTCAAATGGACACCGTTTTTCCGAACGGTAAAAGTACAAGTACGGCAAAGGCTATCAAATGCCCCATAAGGTTATTACGGCCATTTGGTTACCAAAGAGTCTTTCCCGAGTCCTAGGAGCTGAGACCCACGAAATGACTAGTTCCTTGACCAAATAAAACCCTTCTCCCCAGCTGCCCCGCGGTGTCTGCCCGAAGCGGCCGAGCTGGAGCTGCGTCTGCGGGCTGCTGGCGGGCAGGAGCAGCAGAGCATCCCTGCGCCTGCGGGCATTCCGCACGACAGACGGACGGTACGATGCATGCGAAGCATCTCAGCCGGGCCGCCTTGGAGGATAAATAGGCGTTACACATGCCTACCCAC
Source organism: Astur gentilis (assembly GCF_929443795.1). Lineage (NCBI taxonomy): Eukaryota > Metazoa > Chordata > Aves > Accipitriformes > Accipitridae > Astur > Astur gentilis. The sequence goes on from NC_064892.1 coordinate 2,693,619, forward strand.
TACCGCATGCGTATATCCACTAATTCCGGGAGCAACGGATCTCTCCAGCTGTATTTCAGAGGCTGACCGTTTCCTCTGAGCATCTCTCGGGGGACTGTGGCAGCTTGTTCATCTAAGTTATTTGTTCATTATAAAACCCTTTCTGATGCTGTCTATTTGCCACGCAAAAGTCTGGTCAGAAAGAATCTACCTATCCACTCCATAGAGCAGTAATAAAGAGTATTGTAAAGAATATTTAAGAGTTAGGCATTGACAAAAAGAGGGATATGATTCAATGCATATTTTAAAACATCAGTAAAAAGGCATCTGGCTCTGGCCATCTATTAAACACTCAGTAAAGAAGAAAAAAATCACCTTTCAGTATCCTGCATGACTACGGTCTTATGTTCTTTCATCATTCTACAGTTTAGGCTTTCTTTTCAAGTACCACGCGATGACTCGTGGAAACAGAGCACCCACAAAAGGCCCACAGAGAGGTTATGGAAGATGTTTTCTACTAGCTGTTTAGGAATATCAGTACCCTAGTCTTACAAAAAACAGTCTCCACCGAAAGCTAGAAGAAACATCTGCATTGGTCCAACTTTGAAATTGTTTATTCAACACAAACAATGCCCTATTTCTGCCTAGAGAAAAGAAATATGAGAACACGACAGCAGCTTTGATATGTAAGTCTCCCACGCACACAATTTTTACAGCAAAGATCATGTCCAGGAAAGCATGAAGCTGTTCTGGAATCACTATACTTGAGAATTCCTTAAAGAAAAGCAATCCTCCAAAAAAATTAGATAATGAGGCTTTTAGGCTTTTAACACTAGTGCAGTCATACAGAGTCATTTTACTCACACCATATGTTTGCATCCTCCTTCAGCTAGGATGTGAACCCTCTTTAGGAAGTCTTCTTAGATATTTAGTCATTTTATACATTCTTCTTCTCTGTTCTCATTCAGTTCCACAACAGCTGAGATCTCTTGATTCATTTACTATTTATCAGAATAAATCAATTTGTTCTCTCTTTGATGAGGCTTCATATTTACTCTATTGTTTCACAGTTAAATATACACTAGTTTTTCTCTGTAAAGTGATTTCAAGCATTACAGTTAAGGTCAGAATGTAAATAAAGAAATTGATTAAATGTCAGTTTACCTAGATTAGCTACGTCTTAAAGGATTCTTAAGAGATTGACAAAATGTTTTTATGCATGCTAAAAATAAATAAAGGTAACACCTTTTGTAAGGTGGGAAGAAAAACTACAGTGTATGAGGTTTAAACTGAAATCCTCATTTGATTTGCAAATATAAAGAAAGTAAAAGGGATGTTCAGAAAAACTGGATAGCTGGGAAGTAAAAAGAACCCACTTACAAAACTGGAAAATTTAAACCATTCAGTTTGGGGTTTGACATTAAATAATTCTCCTTAAGACAAAGACATCTTTCCTTTACAACAATATTCTCCCAAACAAAAGGGGGCTCTGGCGTACAACAAAATCAAATGTTGGAGAATATAATTTGTGACACAGTGTAGTAAGTCAGGTCCTTTTGTGTACAAAAATCAAGGAGTCCGATTTGGATCACGGCTCTGTTTTAACTGCACGTTATCTACAGGATAGAAGCAAGATAAGTCACTTGGTACATTTGTTTCTGTGCTGAAAGGATATGTCCATTAGAAACGCTCTCTATTTAAGCACCTTCGTGAGGGAAGAGGGAGGTGATTAGCAGAGACAGTTAACAGATCTATGGTATTTTTGAAATGACACGGGTCTGGCTCTGTGAGAAACATGAAAAGGACACCTGAATTGTGTCTAGTCAGAGCTACAAAAATTACACAGACTTTTAGCAAAAATGCCTTCCACAGTTCATACTAGGCATTGCTTAGAAGGAATGAGAGAGTTAACCACAGCCAGACCACTGGTCTATTTATTTACCAGTGCTGGAATAATGAGAAGAAGGGCTGGAAGGGAGCATGAAGGGTTGTCTACTGCATACCCGTCAACATGCTAATAAAACCAAAGAAAACTAATTGATGTATGTATTGTTTGTAAATGCATATGTGTATTATTAATGTTGTTTGTATGGAATTTTTAGCAAGGCCTGGGAGACGGAGCTCAGCTGATCACACATGCAGGAAGACAAACTGAGCATACTTTTAATTAGTGGAAATATGGGAACAATAACTGAGCAGATTTTCTATTTCCCTGGCAAGGACACTTGAATACATGCAGGAAACTTCAGAACAAGGCTCTGTTTGGTAATGGGCATTCCAAAATAGTAAAGCTCAAACAAAAAATCTTCATTTTACGAAATTAAGCATAAACACTCTTGACAGTAACATGACAGGACTAGTCAATTAGCTCTGCAGTGCTAAGCCAAGCAACTAAAAGTCTTCCAGGGTAAAACCACTGAAAGGAAAACTACTTGGGTTCCAACTACCCCTACTTCTTCAAAACAGCTATAGTTTACGAGCATCTAAATAATTACACCTGTTTCTATCTCTTCCATCTGCTTAGAATACATATTGGCTCTACCTTATATGTCGAATAACAGTCAACCATATGAACAGTATTAACTGTGTTTTTATAAATCATTTCTTTTATATTCTTTACACTATGGAAAAGAAAAAAAAAAAGAAAGAAACTTGGCAACAGTCACAACAACTTTTATGACAAGATATTTTTAACACAAAAGCATTTACCATTGAACTGCATTAGAAAAATAAAGTCAATCAGAGATTTGTACTGACTAATATATGACAGCAAAATGTGCACCATGACCTTACAAGAAGGAAGGTGCCCAAAAAGGGGTTGTTTTCCATTAAGTTTAGAACTTAATCCCTGAATGTGCTACTTATCTGCCTATGTAGTGCCTAAGAAGATATTCCCACTGGGACTTGTTAAACAAGTTAAAACTATTTGTGTAAATTACGGTAGCAAAATCAGGCTCTTAGGGAGCAATATAATACTGATTGCTGTTAGTACAGCTTTTGACATGATGAAAGGAAAAAAAATATATTCCTTCCAAATAAGGACATAGATAAAAATCTAATGAAAAAGACTTTTTCCTGAATCCCTATCAGGGACTCTGAGCCGTTGCACGCAAAGGAAGCAGCCAGGGACCACCGTAACCCAACAGAAACATGTGAACGGCAGGCGATTCCCATGGTAATACCCCATTTGGGTTTTACGCCAAAGGTGTAGCTCACAGTACTCTTTTCCAGCAGCAAACTTTGCCCATCCACTCCTTGACTCACCCATCTCAAGGCAGTTCTCATCAACTGGCCACACACAACTGCTCCCTGCGGGAGATGCTTCACGTTACAGCTAAAGTGATCAAGCACAAGAGGATTCGCCTCTCCTCCCAGCCCACCCACTGGCCCCTACCTCTTCCCTCGCACCCAGGTTGACCCTACCATGAGCCAGCTGAGGATCCCAAACCAATGGGGAAGGATGTGTTTTGAGCTGGTGGTTTGGATTTTTCTTGCTGGTTTAACTCCCAGAACCGGTTATTTGGTCTCCACGAGTGCAAAAGCAGAGGCAAAGCAACACGCTCATTAGTTTAGCAGTAGGTTTGGTTAGGTTGAGCGGTAACAAGCAACCTGATCCTTCATCGCGGGGTTCACTTTGTTGGCGGGGGATTGCTGTAAACCAGATCAGTGAAAAAGGATTCAGGATTAAAAACAGGAGAGGGTATGAACTCTAGATAATATGACTCATACTTTTCAGAGAAAAAAGCTATAAACAACTGTATTAGTACAACAAAGGAGAGTGATTATGAGGGGCGGGGGAGAGGAAAGCAGCTGCAAACAGAAGGGAATAGGACCTTCTTAAACTAGGTTTGCCATCAGAGAAATCATAATGTGAAACCTGAATTACATGTTTTTCAAGTGTTATCTTTCCATTAGTTATTACAAAAATATCATGTATACCATTCTCAGCTTTTTTACCAGGAGATTCGCTTCATGTTTGTGCATGCCCTACACGCACAAGTCAAGTGAAACACTGAAGATTTCCAGTGAAAATCTGTATGAACATAACAGGTTTGATTGCCTGTTATCTCCCGGTCTGATGAAAATGCTTTTCTGTACTTTTCTCTCCCTCCCCTTGTGCCCAAGGTGCTGAGAGCTAATAGCTTGCTGTCGATGCCATTGTTTTGCGCAAGGCCATGGTTCTGAGCTGATCAGTTAATAGCTGAGAGTGAACAACAACAAAAAATCTCTACAGTTGCAGCACATTTTCTCCTGTTGTCATCACCCTGGATGGAACTCAGAATTGCAGCTTCCACTTCACCCTAAAGTTTAAACTAAAATCAGACAACAGGGGATTTTAGGACTAATAGCATACCCTCACAGAAACATAAATAAGGACACCATGAATATGCGATATACTGTTTCTGAGTCTGCGCTGTAGCTATATCGCATTTGTGCGTTGTACAGAGACCTAGTAACAAACTATTCTCCCACTGCCCACTCTTTCTACTCCAAATCCCTGTATTTTCTCGGAGAATAGTCAAGCTGTACTCTGAAAGACCTTTGACACCAGACAAGCTAGGAGCTAGGACAGTGGTGTACGCTGTTAAGTGCACCTACCTGAAGCACAGACACAGTCATCAAATGTCAGTAGACCTTAAGGCCATAAGTGGCCTGGGTGCATTTTAAAACTTTTCCTTGTATACCCACCGGTTCCTGCAAAAGAAGCAGAACGGAGCTTAGTCTGCACTTACATTGGAAATGCAAGAAAAATCATCATAGCATCCTTCTCTCTGTGCCTAAGAAAATAAGCAAAAACTAAGCCTATGCAAGAAGGCAATGTCAGACATGAAGAGGATTTTTCTTTTGGATTATGTTTATAATAAGAACCTGGCTATTAGTGGAAATTACACCAGCAGAAGTGCTATCACCAGTGTTTAGCTCTGTTCCAGGTTTGGTTGTTAATGGCAGAATGTTCTAACCTACAGAGTCCTCCTATGATTTTTCCAGTCATTTAAGGGTTTTTCCTAATTTCCTGTATTATTTAAAGTAATTCTACTTTATAAAGGGTGAGGTGAAAAGAAGGTGTGAAGTCTTTATTTCAGTGTAGACGTGATTCCTATGTGAGCTTCTAAAAACCCTGCTATGTCTCTGAAACTCACAATAATTATTTATTAGTTCCTTTGTTAAGAGTGAAAAAAAATCTGGAAACAAATCAAGAGTGCCATAGAAAAACTCATTTCTCACAAGAAATCTATACAGATTTAAATACAGTAGGTTCCAGTCCTAACATTTGCTTTCCACTTGTAACCAGTTTTTCTTAACTTGTAAACAAGTTTTTCTAAATGCATCAGTTTCTAGTACCATCAGAAGAGTGGGGTAAACTTTCTGAACAAGCTCTAGAGGGAAATCTCCTCCACCTCACTTGGAACAGACTGGCTTCCTATGCAAGGAGAGTTCAGAGTGAGCAGGATCTCAACCCACCGCCTGCTGCCAAACTAAGATGGAATAGCCCCGAACCTCTATAGCGCACACAGCCTCCTCCAAATTCAGCATAGAAAATTGAGTCCTACCTTAGAGATAAATGCCATAGAAATGCATCTGAATACGCCAGTTGATTTCACATACTTTCATTCTTAGGTTGTTACAGGCTGTTTCTGAATTTTCTGGGGTCCTGTGCTGCTGTGCTAGGATTTGTCAGCCCCTCCAATACTTGACTCCCACTTCACAAATTGTCAAATCATGATCAAGCAATGAATGAGGCACAAAATCTCTGCAGAACTTCACATTATCATTATTATTATTATTATTATTATTATTAGGTAGCTGCAACTTAATGTGCCCTTAGCTGTTCAAAAGACAATGAGACGTAACACCTTCCCTACTGTATGAGACTGGAAATGCAAACCACAGAACTATCAGTAATCACTAAGAAATAACTTAAAGTGAAAAGTAGCCCCAAAAAATCACACCCCCCTGTAACAATTACCCCCCATATCATAAAACTGATCACATTTGCTGGTTGTCCTTCTGTTTCCCACCTCATGCTGCTAGCTTCATAGTCACTGGCTTTTGGGTTACGTGATGAAGTACCATCAGCCGACAGCCTCTCTCCTTCCTTCACTGATGACAACACTCACCCGAAGCCTCACTCAACCCACCCAATTCACTTCACCAGCCACAAAGTAGTCCAACATATAGAAAGAAACTAAAGAGCTTTCTGCTAGCTAAGTAAGCTGAAGCACCCTCCGAGGGTGAGGTGAGCATCAGAGCTGACAAAAACTTATAGCAGGACGTAGCAAAAGCAGGGGCCAGGGAGTGAACAGCCACTAAGACAACAGAAAACTACCTTTTTCTTTTTTTTTTTCTTTTCTTTTTTTTTTTTTTTCCCAGTTAAATTCCTTTTCTGCCAAGTTAGTGAGTTCGATCTGCTCTGACAGGGCCTGACAAGTACCCAAACCGGCTCAGGTTGGCAGGCAGGTAGATATGGGCAGGCAGGAGGGGTGGGGGGGAGCTGGACCAATTTCCCCCAGCAAAGGTGACCTAGATCTGCCCTGTGCCCCAAAAACAGAGCATCGGTCAGATGCTTGCTTACTGAAATGACAACCGTGACCAGAAGACCAGAAATGAGTAGGCGACTAACAACCTTCGTCACATAATTCCAAATTCCTCTCTGAATATCCTCCATAGGTCTACTACGTACTATTTGGTTTTAGCATGGAAGACCTCAGCTCGTAACACTTATTCACACAAAAAAACCACTCATGTCAATAGACTCAGTGGGTCAAAGCTCTGCTTTGTAGGCTGGGATGGGTAGGAAGAGAGAGAACATGTGAAGGCACCTCTCTCAATCCACGCAGGAATGTGGGGTGAAGTATCTGCAGATAACTGAGCAGACCTAAAAGCTCATAGCTACCAGAAGAAAGCCTTCCTGCTCTCACACCCTCCAGTCTGCAGGGTCAGAAAACCATCAGATCCTTCAGCAAGCCAGTTCAGCCCACTAAACAGACAAAGGTGGTTTAATATTTTTTTTTAAATTTTGACTGTTCTTTCTGCCAGATTTTTTTCCTTTTCAAGTATATATGTATATATTTACAGTTTGAATTTCAAAAGTAGAGATAATTTAATTATAGAAATCCTGATATTGTTATTTGTAAATGTTGGATATGCAGCACTAATAACTTCTATTTTTTTATATTAATATACTGTTAAAACCCAAACACTAAAACATTTTTTTTTAGGGCAGTGCTAAGAGTCTAATACTTCAGTATCATTTTTTAAGCCATACAGGTTATATAAACACACAGTAACTCATGTCACACATAAGTCCAATATAAAATGTCAGCTACTTAATACCCCAAAGTTTTGAAATCGGTAACACCAATTATATACACATCGAAAAGAACCTCTCCACTTTGGTAACTGATATCTTCTACAAGCAGGTACTTCACACTTTTCAGCAAAGCCAAATGCCTGCCTTCACCACTGACACCAGTTAGAGTATGTCTGTGAGCCCACAACTGAATGTCATGTCCTTAGCAGTGCTGTGTTTGGGGAAGACTTTATTTTTATGTGCATTTAACTACTTTCTTTGAGTCCACTAATTTACGGCTACGTTCTCTCCAGATGGAAACGCTTAATCTAATCTGTGCCCCATTTTCTACACTGCTCCTGACAAGGCTTTCAAGGCATTTAAGAGAGAGGAGGGGAGGGAAAAGTGTTCTGGTAGAGTTTGTGAATGATTAAAGTCTCTCCAAGTCCAGAAGGAGCAGGGGGATGTTTGGCATGCTACTTCTTTTATTAACAAACCTAAGGGTTTGTTAACTCTTCTCTTTGGGCTACAGTTTCACGGGATAAAAAGGAGATTAAAATCATTGTCTCATTTATCAGCAGCATTTTTAGGGAGCCTGGGAAAATCTGGGAATATGGGGAGGAAAATCCAAAATGCCAGTCCTGGCTTCAAGATATTGGCCTAAATCCAGATGAGCCTGCACCTTTCTTCGCTAGTACCTGCTGCTGGTGAAGTGTCAGTATGCCGCCTACTGTAAATCCCATTTTGAGTCATCCACATCTTGCTAGATACTACAGAGATCCTTAGGCATCTAGGTCAGGTCTGCAGCCTGGGACTCAGGCTCCCAGGCAAGGGCTAGGTATAACAACGCTGAATTTCACTGCACTCATCTTCTGGGGCACCTTGGTGGTCAAAGAATAATGCAGCTTTTAAAAAAAAATGACTGTTTTCAAAGCACAGATTTAAGTGACCTAATCATTAACATAACCTCTTACACAGTCACACTCAAGAGAATCCATACTTTAAAGTAGCTGGATTACCTGGATTCTATATGGAAAATTAAATCGGTAGTTAAGAACTGAGGATTAAATCAGTTGTTAACTGTACTGTGGGCAGTGTCAGCCTCCACATCTCTGAGAGGACAGACTGTTGTTTGAAAGGGAGCAGAGAAGTACGACTAAAATGATTGAGGAGATGGAGCAGCTGTTTTGTGTGGAAAGGTTAAACAGGCTGGAGTTGGAGGGAAGATGCCTGAGGGGAGACAAGGGAAAGATTTACAAATTCCTGGAGAGAGTGGATAAGGCGGGTGAAGAGCTGTTCTTCCCCAAATGCTGATATACAGGGAACTACTACAAATGTCCACTTTGAGATGCAGAGCTCCTTTCCAAAACAGTAACAGCTCAAGCCTGAAACCTGATGCATTCAGAGAGAAAAAGTGGCATCAGAGGCATGTAGCATCTCGGAAAAAAAAAATGTAAGTCAAAATACAGTCAGATACCCAAAATACTATTTTTTTGCTTTAAAAGCCAGCGTGAAAAATAGGCATCTTGCTTAACAAAAGCAATGTTGTGTTTTGATAACTAAGACATAGTGCATGAATTATGAAGTAAGCCTCATCCAAAAGAAAGATCACTTGAGGTTAATGGGAAGTTCACAGCTTCTTGGTGGTTGCAGAAAAGAGTAGGCAAACAGAGCTAAGAAAGAGCAAAAGGAAAGCAGCCTTGCTAATTACCGATAGTTGCTCTTTTTTTTAAGCAGTTAGTGACATTCCTGCTTTTCTATTTTCTGACGGCTTTCACTTTGATCCTAACAAACTTAATCATCAGTATCCTAACTTGACAGGCAATGTGTTAAGTTGTGCGTTTAGCTTTTCTCTCTCCTGTTAGCTAAACCCTACAGAGGCCAATTATATTGTCTGTACCAGCATCAAACACAACATGGCCCATCCTTCAGTATGCCAGTGATTATAAACACCAAACTATACTCTGAATAAGGACTGTGCTGTGAAGTTGTGTTTCCACTTTACTTGAACTGTTTTTGAGTAGAAACACATTGTAACTTGCAATGTAGATACTTTCTCAGGAGTATTATTGGTAACCACAGGAAGACACCTGTGTTGTGCTTCCTTCAGTAACTACAAAAGGTCAAATAATTTACCATATATGAGTTTTTCAGTTCTTGTCATTTTTTTGACATCATAATTAAGTATGATCTACGATTTGTTCATTAAAGCCATTATATAAATAATAAATATAGCAGTTTGTCAATGTTTGATAAAGCTGCTAAAAAATTATGTTTGGAAAAAATTAAAACCAGCACACTGGTCTCAGGCAAAATATATTGACTTTCCATCCACATGTAAAAGCTTTATAATCATCTGTTTTACAATTGCATTTCAGGCAATTTCAATGTTAAAAAGAACTCTGTTTTCGAGCAAAGACAGAAGCACCACAAGAACAGAGAACAGGAAATTGAATGCTTCAGTGAAGAACAATTAAGGTTAAAGAGACATCCTTGATAGCATATTAGGGATAGTGATAGATGAACTGTCTTATATTTTTTACACATGGCATTTCTTTTCATAGTAAGAGAGTGCTAGAAATTAAAGCAATGTTTTAAAATAAAGCCACTTGACTTTTATAGTACTGGTTATTGTTAGTTTTCTACATGAAATACACATGACATTTTAAAATGAGACTGAAGGTTAAAGTCTTTCACTGAGAAAAAGAGAGTTTTTCTAAGAACATTGTAAATACTAACTGAAGAAAATTGTTTTGGAAAACCTTTGTTTATCTGAACTTCCCTACTTGACTCAGTCCTGCAAAATCGTATATATCAAAGTTAGTTCAATGCAGCCACACATGTTTGCATAACAGTGGGCAGGAACTTTGGAAACCTCCTCTAGGAAGGGTAAAAGAAGGAGCCTGAGCAGTTGGGACTTCACACAAAAGCCCATGTGCTCTACAGTACCCTCGACTGAACAGAGACTTTAGGACATCTGTATAAGGTTAAAAACACACAGTCAGGAATCTGGGTAAAATCTGGATTTTCAGGCATTTCCATGAGCCTTAAGGAAGGAAAGAAAGAAGGGTGGGCTATGTGGTCCTAAACTCTACCCTGCACGTGAAAGAGAAAGTCATAGAATATCAGGTTGGAAGGGACCTCAAGGATCTTCGGGTCCAACCTTCCTTGGCAAAAGCACAGACTAGACAAGACGGCCCAGCACCCTGTCCAGCCAAATCTTCAAAGTGTCCAATGTTGGGGAATCCACCACTTCCCTGGGGACATTATTCCAATGGCCGATTGTTCTCATTGTGAAAAATTTTCCTCTCGTGTCCAATTGGAATGTCCCCAGGAGTAACTTGTTCCCCTTACTCCTCGTCCTTTCCATGTGACTCCTTGTAAAAAGGGAGTATCTGTCTTCTTTGTAGGGTAAAGGTCATCCCTCCAACTGCTGAAATGAACAATATAAGAGTTTATTTCATGTTTGCGAGTAGAGAAGAGGGGCTGAGGGACCTAGCAGCCTGGCAGTGTCTGAAGGCTTCAGAGTGGCTAGCCAATGAATGTGCAAGTGCCAAGTTCAATGGAAAAAATCACCCTTGCAGCAACACAGATTAATTTGCTAAAATTTTGAGTCCAGCCTAGAAAAGGAGCCCTTAAGCAAACACTCTTGCTTCCCCTTGTCCAAAAACAAAATAGCTAATGTCACCCTGTACTAAAAACATACAAGAAATGGTAGAAGAGTTCAAATGACTTTAACCAACATGGTATGAAAAGACTTTCACAATGGAAGGATGCAGCGAGTCCTGCTTTCTGCTTTTGTCTTTATTCATGTCCTTTAACAACAAAAGATAATTAAATACTGAACACAAGGTGCAAAAGAATGAAACATCTACCAAGTGGGATGAAAGATTTATTACAAGGACTTACAGAGAGAGATCTTTGATTACGGGTATCCTTGAGAATCCTTGTAAAGAGCGAAAGGGCAAGATGTTAAGCCATAAATCCCAAATGACTATTATATTCTACTAAAAGAGACACTTGCTAACATAGTTTGACTGAACTAAGCTTTCGTGGCCTTCATAAGGATAAACAGCCCAGTCAAGGATTGTCCTGTAAGCACACTTGCAATTTCTTTACAGAGGTTGTCACATCAAGAGAAAAGGAAGTTTTCAGGTATTTAAAGGCAGGTACTCCTGAGCACAGTCAATCAGGAGCCCACTTCATCCTGCACGACTTGCTCTGGAAGACAACATTGTGCACTCAGACCAGCTGCTCCGACTTTGCCATCCCTGGGCAAGGATTTGTCCATACCTTGGGTCCCGTAGAGGTAACCATTCGCTACATAAAGCATGTAATTGTAGTTGAGCTGGACATATGCAGTAGGTTTTCAGACCGACTGCCAATCAGGCACGTGCGGTGCTCTCCCAGAAGCGTCACACCCAGCACTTATGATGGATCAAGTCCATTAAAACACAAGCTCAGCCGTGCAATGGGAGGAGACCTGTGGTGAACGGTTCTCAAGCACTTTCATCTGCATCTGGTTGCTGCATTGCATTGCACTCAGTTGTGGGATTGTTGGGTCCCCAATGACTTTCAGTTCCAGTTCCTTCTTTTTCTTTTTTTCTTCACTGAGACATTGCTTTTCATCCTTCCTCCTTTCCCTGAGCTGTTTTCCCTTTGATACGCCTTCAACATCTACCCTTCTTCGCTGTAGGAGGCCTTCTCAGAACGAGCTGGGTCTGATTACACAGCACTTAGTTATCCCCTTGCTCCCACCAGCTCTTAAAAAGATAGGTGGTTAATTGGAGCCAGCTGCTTGGTGGTTTTTCCACCTATGTGGTAGTTCAGTCTGTCACAATGAGAGATGACAGTGGGAATAGGCCATAAAAATCCTTGGAAGTGAAGACAAGCAACTTACATTCGATATACAGAAGAGAAAGCACGTGGAGGGAATCAAAGAGAGGGTCTGCATGGTCAATGGGGCAGACCCAGAGGGAGATCTTCGCTCTAGTGCTAAGATCTAGTGCTAAGGGGTAAGACTGCTTTTGTCAAGGGAAGAGGAGGCTGCAGCAATCGAAAGGGGCAACGATCAGAGCCCCGTGACGTAGCTTAGCTCTGGAAATGAATAAGAAAAGCCAAAGCTGAGAAACGTTATTTAGGAAGGATCAGCAAAATTTAAAGAGAGTGTTGATGTAAGGACCAAAACGAGGGGATTAAGTGTTATGCGTTTTCCAGATCTGACTAAAAATTTAGCAGAAACAATGAAAATACTGCAGATCCACAGACTGATGGTGTTATGAACGTAAAAGCTCAATCTCTTTCTCCTCCCCTTTTTGGCTACTTATTTAACCCCCTCTCTTCATTTTAGCCTCTGCTTCTAAATTGTACAGTCTGTGGACAAGCAGCAAGATCAAAATGAGAAATAGACTAATTTTTTGTTCTAGGTATAAAAATCCACTACTTAACACGGTGGCTTCAGTGGTGTTTCTTTAGAGTTTCAATAATAAATATGAGATTAAAAAATGTACACAGCTTATCTTTTTAAAATTTGGCTTATGTAAGTGGTATACTTTAACATATTAGAATAACATGACAATGTACAGTTAAAATGTTTTACTTTCAATGGTAACTGTAGTTAAGAAATTATGTCTGCTTCTTGTCAACCCACCATTTTAATAGCATGGCTTTAAGACAAAAGAGAAAGAGAAGAGAGAGAGAAAACTAAAGAAAGTAAAAAGGGGAAATAAAAGGAGAAAAGAGAAGAAGGAGAAGGGAAAGCAGGGAAAGAAAGAGGAAAAGGGAAAACACCTCCCCGTCAGCTACAGGTGGTTGGCTTTATATGCTCAAATGCTACTGCACCTTATGTACTGCGGGTCAGTAGTACAGCCCACACAGAAATTTCAGGAAAATCACAGGCTGCTACATAATCAGGTTTTTTTCAGAGGAGGATGTAGCTTAATCTAATTATGGACTGCTGAATTCAAGTATCAGTTTTTATGCATCCTGTTTATTGTTCACTTGCCAATTATGTCTAATAGAGACAGACAGGTGAGGTTCAAAGGAATAACTCAGTGGGTTAAAATGGGAATTACTCAAATTAGCAAAACTATATGGCCAAATCATGATGCCAAAAAAGTCAAAGGGAGCTTTGTTTTAAAAGCCAGTGTGTTTAAGATTGGTCAAACGAGTGTTTCCTAAATAACAGTGGAAACCACTAAGAAGTTTATTTAAATCCTGGTTTCATTTAAGTCAAAAGGATTTCTGCCTTTTTTTCTCCCATAAATTCAGGTTGCTACCCATCTGGTTTTTGTTCTTCCCTGAATATATCTGAAATGTGTAACACATCCTGTAACTTTGCAACTGTTTGGAAGAACACACACAATGTACATGTAAATACACCCATCTCTTTCCTAGAGCCGCCTGGCCTGGTGTTCTCTGAGCTTTTACAGATAAAGTGGGCTAGATTTAGGCAAGATCAATGGGGTCCCTCAGCTGGATCCCCTCAAGATCAGTGGGTTAGTGTTGAAGCACTGGTATCTCTCCCAGGTGAAATAGAAACCCAGAATGCTCTTGATGCTTATTAAAATTTCTGTGACACTCCTCCAAAGATTAGGATTGTTAACCTCAGCATTAATTCTTATGCCCTGGCTAAATTCTCATTGAAGTGAAATGGTTTTTTAGATTCCCCTTTCACTTCATGGTGCATGTTGCTGAGCAAGTTGCTTTGCACCACTAAGCAGCTACTGAGACTCATCTTATGGTGGCTGCATGTTAATGCCCATAGAGCTCTCACTATATATTCCCTACCTGTGCCGCACTTTCCCTATTCAGAGGCTTAAAAAAGGTGTGTAAATTTTTTTAATTGTTTGGGAAGGAAGATAAAGAAATGTGTGAAGAGCATCTGCATCCCACTGAAAGTCAACAAGGCGGAAGTTTCCACTTCGGGCTTCATTTAAATGCTTTCAGAATGTACCAGCAACATGCTAGTGTAAATTTAAAGCCATATCTATATTAGCAAGTAATGCAGGGCAATAGAGGAGAAGCAGTAGCTGGAAGTAAGCGGTGCTGAGGACCCCACATCTTCACCGGTCAACAGCTCAGGAGCGTTACTTTATGACAGATATAACCCAGTTCCTCGGGCTGAGCAGCCCAGTGCACACATGGCACGAAGCTGCCCACGAGTGCATTTGGTACACAACAGGGTGGTAACTTCCAGTAGAGCCTCTCCAGAAAGGATGTTGCTAACGCTCACCCAAACCTCCCCGCAAACCAAACCACAGCACGGTAAATGGGGACAACTGGGGGATTCGCTTCAGCTCTACGTGTTTGGCCCAAACCTGAGTTCTGGAGTAGCAGCAGCCTGTCAGCCAGGAGTCTGCATTCAAAGCACTGGTACAGCTCGTCCTCTTTTTTAGGAGGTGAAAAAGGTACTACAGAGCTCTGTTCCTACTTCTGCCTCTTTGCGATGGTGCCTTGGCAAATGCTTATGTGTAAAGTTCTTGATTACAGTAAGCCTTACAGTTAACGTAACTAACTCCCCTGTTTCCGAATAACCTATTCTGCTTTGAGCAAGATGAGAATGGGATTTTTAAAAGTACATTTTCTATTATTTTTCTATAGTGTTACAAACTGTTATGAGATTTGGCTAATATACCAGAATTGTGAAGTGTAATTACAGAAACTATTATTTGATCCCATCGCCCTATAGCTACATCAAGGGCTGACAGCACAAACTGAAAAATATACTGATTTCTGGTAACTATTTTTTTTCAGTCAAAAGTTAAAACATAAATATTTCTCATTCTTTTGTATTATTTCTGCCATAGTTTAATGTCTAAAGAAAACAGAACTACAAACAGCAGGTAAGAATGTCTTTCTTTGTAAGAGTATTTCCTGTAAAAAGTCATATTGATTTCTTACTGTTTTCACCTGTGAAGACATGGAATAGAAATCCCGAACTCTATTATATGGTGTAAGTCCAAAGTAATTCTGTTAAAGGAACTCCCTTGGAGTAATTCTGGTTTGACACTAATATAATAAAGGCTATCACATCTTGATTGTTAATGAAATCAGACGAATTAAGAACTGGTACAAAAAGCAGAGTGCAGCACTCTCTTTCTGCAGACAAACATGCATTTACACAAGCACTCGTATCCTTGAATTTAATCTTTTTAGCTCCTTTAAAAATTCTAGGTATAAAAATCCCCTACAGGAGTGCATCAAGGAGGGTACAAAGTTGACATTGACTTCTTGGGAAAATGTCTGAGTGAAAGAAAGAGAAGTATCTCCGTAAAGAAGAAAAAGGACTCTGCAAACCACAAAAATGAGCTCAGGTTAGAAAAGAAGTTAACAGACCCATGGGAAAAAAAGGAGAAAACCACTTTAGTTTATGTCAGCCAGAGGGGAACTCCTTAGCAGCAAAAGGCAGAACACGCAGCGGAGCCAGGGTCCCGTTTGGAAGTGGTGTTCCTCCCCGATTTTATCTCAGGACTATGGGTTCTGATCAGCTGGGCGAGCCGCGCACCGTTCACAGGTAAAAAACTTTCCCCTCCACAGCAGACTAAACTTCTTTTAGCACCCTGTAAACTGAGCAGCACCTGAACTGTTTCTTCCAAGCACTGTTGAGTTAAAAACGGAGAAAGCTTGCTGGCAGCTTGCTGCATATGCATATTATGACAGAATAAAATGCATATAAAAATGCATTGTTTATAAACACTACTACAGTCATTTCTAAACAAGCTCAAATTTGTACTTTTAATAGCTGGTTTAGTGGCACCTTATTGCCTTTTTTTACTAGCACAATATCTAGTCCTGATTTCAAACCATGTAAGTGTGCCAGTGACTTCTGTCACAACCAGGTGACTCCAGTGTACTACAGAGATACCAAATCAGGTCACTAAACCAGCTAGTATTAAAAATTATTATTATTATTGTTGTTGCTGTTGTTGTTCTTAACTTACTATTATAATAATATATCAACTGTAATATCTCTGATAACAGATTTTTTTCTTATTATTTTTATTATCGAGATTCTTTTAAAGCGATGCATTTAACAATGCATTTAACAATTTAACATTTAACAATCCTTTACAATAAGATGTGAATACATTCATGAAAAGGCAAAGCTTTTCAGTAATTTTTCCAATAATTTTGTTCTAAAACAGGAATTACTACACCAGTACCAAGCTCCTGTCATTTCAAGGAGAGAAATTAAAGTCTGCTGTGTGCAAATCTTCTTTCTTATAAACATTTCAGCATACAAGTAGCTTTTTATGTACACCTTCACAGGATAATATGTATGGGATCGTGTTTCATTTTTATAGAACCCTGCAATTTAGCTCTTATTAAATTCTACAGGCTCTTTCCATTCAGGCAAGAAAAATAGCAGCTCTTGAGACTGCCAGTCCTTTAGCAACCCAATTAAGACCATCCAAGGTGAGTCCTGACCCCCTAAGCTTCTTAGATCAGGGAATTTGGCAGAGCCCATCAGCGCGTCCCCTGTGCCGCTGAGTCTGGGCTTTCTCCTGCCGGCAGCCCCGGCACGGGGAGCGCAGCAGGAGGGGGTGAGAGCCCAGACGGGACCGGTCTCACCGTTTGGACGGACTGGTACGTGCTCCGCTCCACGGTCAGGCAACCGCGGTGGTGGGGAGGGACGTGCAGAGCCACTTACCTCGAATAGCAGGGACAAGCCCAAAAACCGAAGAAAGAAGAGACACTGCAGTTAGAGTTACCTTCAATCATCGCCCACAAAGGCAGACCAATGATTTTGGAATACCCCCACCCTTGAAAAGCCATGAAAATGGTAAATATATCCTGGCTTACGTTCTCTTTTAATGTGCCTTCCCTAGAAAAGTTTAGGTAGAGTTTCCCTGATTTTCTAAAGCTTGCTTAAACACACAACAGCCTTCAAGGACCCACGCAGGGATAAGGAATGGCATAACAATTATATTCACATGTGAAAAGCTTCCTCAAGGATCAATATAAGCACAAAACGAGGCCATGCTCAAAAAAAGAGGGACATAATCTGCCAGAAAACTTGGACAGACTTCTGTGAGTTTCTCCAATTACATGGGTTACCCTGCAGAGCATTTATCGGCTTGTTACAGCCCAGGTCCAGGACATCCACGGGCATCCCTCCTTCCCTTGGAATCTGATGGAATCTTATCTCTGCTCCCCTGCTCTCTTTCTGCCCCTCTGCTTAATCAACGATCGTGTCTTTCCCCTTATTTCTAGGGAAGAAGCTCACGTCCCTGCTCCAAACATGAGTCGTCATTTTCCCTACTGCTGTTTCATAAATGTTGCCGTTTGCGCAGTGACAAACCTGCCGGGATGAGGCCGTGCCCTATCTGGCAAACCTGGGGTCTGGCCTTTTAAGAAACCCTGCAACCATTTTGCATCTCTCTCATGAACTGAAACCACTGAACTATGTCGTCAGATTTCATTACTGAAAATACCAAAATATACTCTACGAGCTAAAATGACTTTCCAGTTTGCACAGACCACACAAGGATTATGCTTTTGAAACTATTCCTGGAAATTAGATATATATAAAAATTATAGAATAAATAAAACATCAAACAACGTGACAGATTCAGAAGCAGCCGAGACCAGACGCGGACCATCACGGCATTGATAATGAACACACCGCCCGACCAACAGGTCTGCCTCGCTGGTGCTGTGTTCCTTTTCTGACAGCGTTAACACACATTATATCAAAACTGACATCAAATCATAACGCAACCGAGCTCTAAAAGAAATGGGGAGAAAAATCTGTAATAATAGTATTTTGCTTTTATTGCCTAGCAGTTAAAATAACCTCCTTCTTTGTTTGGTACCCCACTACCAACAGAGCAGTAAAGCTTCAGTGTAACTGCGTGCTGTAAAATCTAATTGACTGTTGTCCAAACACTGGATGTAAAGTGACATGCCACAAACTTGTCTCTTGTCCATTTACTACAGTGCTCGAGAAGTGCTGTAGTGATTTACTGAACAAGGTGCTCCTGCTTACTGTCTATGATTTACTCTGCAGCCATGCAGAAAATGGCAGGACTGACAGATTTCAAGGAAAGTTTGTCAGCCATTACCCCCATGGGTTAGTCAGCAAAATCTTCCGGCTGGTGATAAGCAATTCTCAGCGGAACACTATTTTGTTTTTATTCTGGATTTTATTGTCTTATCCCCCAGTGCTTCTAAAAAATGCTCTTTTTAAGGTTTTGAAGGAAATCTTTATTGGCTCACATAGTGTGTAATTCACATTCTCCATAAAAGTGCTGAATGCTAACCAGAAGTATTAGATGAGAATTTTAAAAAGCTATATGTAAAATAAACCTACTCCTGCATTCAGGAACACAGCAAAAGAATAAATACTGAGAAAAGAAAAAAAAAAAAAAAAAAAAAAAAGCCAGCAAATATATAGTGTGCTATAAAGTGTCAGCTTTTAGTGGAGCTGCTCAAAGACCTGATTGCCATTTGCATAGAATTACAGTATTAGCTACTGCAGGGGAACAAAGCAAAATATTATTATTATTTGGATTTGAGCTAAGCTGTGTTCCTAGACTGGGGCAAGGTTGGCACGACGTTCCTTTATGGCTCAGGTGCAAGGATTAACCACGGGCTTTACATGAGCTTTTCTGGAGACTGTAGCCAGTAACACCCATATTCAGGAAAGGGGTGAGAAGAACATTTAAAGGTTGCCAATGGCCTAAAGGACCAACATACCATGTCAGATCCAAGGTCTGCCTACAGACCAGTGTCATGAATCAGATAAGAGGATGCACATGATGATAGGGCAATATATGATCATTACCCCAATACAGGCTTCCACCTTCTTTTACGCAGCGTCTTAAGAAGACAGCATTGCCTAGGATTCTCACAGAAATGCATCTACTGTTCTTCCATAAGAAAGAGAATCCTGAAGCCCCAACCTGGTTCTTTGTTAATAATACTAATAGCAATTCGGCTTTCGAGAGTTCTCAGAAATGCCAGACCCCTTGGGCTATGCATTACCCAGGAGAGACGACTGTTTCCCAAAAGAGGCTCCAACAGCTACAAGAAGGTCAGACCCCTGTGGGAAAACACAACGCACTAGCAGCACTTTCCAAAAGGTATGCAGATACCACATTTTTTAAAAAAATATTGTTAAGTAGATGTTAGAATATTCAGCTTTATTATATCTTATTATATTGTATTACATCAAATGCGTCCCAGGGCAAATTAAGTTAAAAGTAAATATAAGCCTGGAAAAAAAGCATTAGGGAAAACCCATCAAAAGGAAAGAAAAGAAAGGCACAGTAGCTAAAGCTTGAGCAAAGCTGTAGGAAAACGCCTAAGAACAGGATAAACTGCGTTGGTGTGAAAGAAACAAAATAAAACAAAAAGGTTTTGAAAATATAATATGATACTAATGGTAGTGTCACTGCACTTGT
Organism: Astur gentilis; assembly: GCF_929443795.1. Lineage (NCBI taxonomy): Eukaryota > Metazoa > Chordata > Aves > Accipitriformes > Accipitridae > Astur > Astur gentilis. Next base: position 2,713,296 of record NC_064892.1, read on the forward strand.
GGTGGTCTAAGAGAAACAGTTTAGACTAGCTGGCCATATTTTTGGAAGAAAAGAACAAGCTTTCGAGTCACACATGCCTGAGGCAGGAGCCTGTTCAGGTGCCAGCTGAAGCCTTTCCCTGGGGCGGTTTTTTCCCTGGGATTCTTCTGCTGCCCAAGCCTAGGGGAGGACAGCCTCACCAGGATTTTGCAGATGCTGTGCATGTAGCCACTGCCTTCTGGAGACATGGGATTTACTGTACGGCACAATGCACAGGAGGCCCAAGACTTCTCAGGAACACCAGACATTTTGTATATATATGAGTGGCAGAGTTCAGCTGATGCATCTGAGATTTCCAGATAGCCAGCAGCATATCCAGAGTAGAGGCAGCTGGATTTCCAGGTGTGAGGTATTCAGAAAAATGACTTCATCCTCAGATTCCAACCAGATAAACTTCCAAGCAGAGACAATTTTAATGTGTGGGGGAATCCAGATGTAAAGTTAGAAGAACAGATTACAGAAAAACCTCTCAATCATTTAGAGGTTCCTGCTCGGACACCAATCTCATTATGAAGTATTAGAAGCCTGGGAAGTCTTAAATCTCAGAAGGAGTTAAAATGATCTTAAACAAGAATAATTTCAAGTAGATTCCAACAGTTGACAAAATGTTAGCTTAGGACAATATATCCAGGGAGAGAAGAAGGGCTGGAGTGCTTCTTGGATTTATTGGAAACCAATATAGCTGTGGAAATTTGAAATACAAATCCTCAGAGATATTAACTGAACTGAGGCAGTTGGTAATGCTGAAACGGGCCCAACAGCAGTAGATGACAAAAAAAGAGATTTGAGTCAGCTCCGTGATACAGCCAGTGGTAAATCCACGGAGAACGTGAAGATGTTCTGCTGGTTTTAAGTTAATTGCTCATAACTTCATTTCTCTGCCTTGCTTTGTGCTGTTTATGAAGAAGTAATGAATTCAGGTCACGTCTAGGGCCGAGGGACGTGGCAACTGAAGAGCTCTGTGATTCTTTGTCTCGCATGGCCATTCAGAAATAAAGGTGGCAATCCACACACAGGTGGGGCACGAAAGCCAGAGGAAGGGGAAGATATATCCCTCAACTGTGAATTTCTAAAAATGAACCTCTCCCAAATGTGTGTCAGAGGCATCACGCCACCCAACTTCCTTAGGAGACACAAAGAGATGAAACAAGAACGGAATGTCAGCTAATGTTAGTCATGTAAAGGCTAAGATCCCTTAGCAGCCAAAGGGAAGTTTATTCAGGGATGGGTGCCTGAAGTAGGTGGAATAACTTAAAGTCAGTAAGATAAGTCTCACATAAATTGACAAAATTATGGAGGAGGTCAAGTCTGGGCAAGACACAAACACTTTAATATTCTTTTTTTTAATACTTTTATTCCTAATTGCTACCATTGCTTTCTAAAAGGAAGGCAGACGTGAACAGGAAAGAAAAATAATTGCTTAAAAATTATCTGATCAAAAGATTTCAAGACTTTATTTCAGCATTTTCTAATAAGAAATAATAATATTAGAAATGATTCTATGAGGGTGGCATTTTTGGGGCAGGGGTGTGGAGAAAAGAAAACAATGCCAGGAACAATTTTGATGAAAACTGAAGTACAGGTGAATCCAAGTATGAAAAGTTTAAGTTAATCAGGAGTTATTAATTTCTGCTCACTCTGTTTCCAGAATACCTTTGCAGAAATAATGCTTTTTTGAAGGACTGAAGGTAAAGGAAGCCAAAAAGACCATGTCCTTTACTGGAACGATTTCTTTAGAAATTGTTAAGTCATGTGTAGAGGAGAAACATAAAAGAGGGCTGAATAAGAAAAGCAGGAAAAATATTAATTTTTAAATGTGAGACTAGCAACAATGGAATAAGGAATGTTGGAGTTACTGGGAGTATTTTTGGCAGAACTGAACTCATCGGGTATAGAGAGATGCATTTGCAAGTGTCTGATACTGAGAAACACAAGCTGAACAAACACTACAAGAAATATAATAAAGATTATTTTAAAAATAAATAAAGGGGGGGAGGGGGAGGAAGGAGCTTTCTTTCATTAAGCAAGAAAAGAAATCCAGGAAACACCAAACTATCTCAGACACAATGTCTCAGACACGATACCCAAGCCGTAAAAGACTGTTGTGGTCTATCAATCATCTGTTTAAGGCTACTCTCCCAATTGAAATTGTAAATGATTTGCAGCTAGCGCTGGCTGCAGCTTACTTATCTCATTGGTAGCTAATACAGATGAAAAAAACCCTCACACAACATATTAAATGTCTGTTAAAATTAGATCATGACCCCTCATATCATGTTTTGTGATAACTAGGGATGAACAGAGTGGATTCCAATTGCTGACAAATTCAGATTTCTCCAGACCTTCTTCCTCTGCACATTTTACTGCTTCTTACTAATGGGTCAGGTTGTTTAAACTGCTTTCTGTTTATATACCTCTCAGCGCTTTTATCTCAGGTGAGCACACCTCATTACCTTTTATTGTGCCGTGTAAGGGTCACTTCTTAACTTTTCCCTTCTCATGCTCTTTATAGGTATACGTACTCACCTAGAGATGGTAATAGTCTCAAACGACCAGAGACTCATGAATAAAATGCAGTTCATAAATAACTTCTGGAAAGTCAAGAACCCACTTACAAAATGATCTGACTCCAGCAATTAGAAATCAAATGAGAGAGAATTTCGAATTATACTTTCAAAACTTTCTACCCATGATGTACCTACCATACCCATTTATGAATCCTGCATGTACAAAATCTTCCCATGCAAAAGGAAAAGTAAGCTAGCAGTTACACAAAAAGCAACTTTAAGTGTGCATCTTGCCTTTGCAGATGTGTGGAGATAAACTGAAGGGCTGGAGGAACCATTAACTTTCTGGGCCAGTCCTACTGTAGTGCAACAAGGCCCCTGGCCTGCACCAAACTGCATATATATTTCTATTTATAGCAATTAAATACAACAGGAAATTTGAAAATGCATGGCCAGGAAAATCCATCTTTGCATATTTTGATTCATGGATTTCATGTTAACATTTTATTTTATTTTGATTAAATTATATTAAACTAAACTCACACAGCCAAAGTGTCTTCAGGTAATTCAGATCAATTATATTTTCATTTGTGTGGTTTTATAGGAAAATGATTCCCTACTTGGTATGAAAACTCCTTTTAAAAAGAAGTCCTGTAATTCAGAAGCAGAGCAAGAGGTAGGTTCTGGAAGTCGATATAAAACATCCTGTTAACTTTGCAGGAGGTGGGACTTCTGGTAAAAATGTTTAACTGGAGGCCTAAGAAGTTCTCCAGGACTTGTCGATGTATGCACGTCTACTAGAACTACGTGTGGTAAAACACTAGTCTGTAAGAACAAGGGCATCTGACCCGACAGGACGCTGACCTTGCCCAAGGTTATGCCTACCAGAATACTGTATTTTATTAATGTAGGCCAGGCCAGCAATTTTTTCAGTGCTGCTTTACCTCTTATTTGAAAAATCCTTTTTCGGCAAATCAATCAAAAGGGGCTTAAGAAGGAGACTGACCTCCAACAAATCAATTAGATCTTAAATGAAAGCTCTTTTGTAGTCTTCTTTTAAAAAAAAAAAACTAAGTAAAATACAGTTTACCTTTAATAAAACTACTGCACAGTAATTGTATTGTATAACAAAAGATATATCAATGTCCATAGTTATAGATTTTCTATAATAGCTAAAGTCACAATGATCCATGCGCTTTCACCCAGGTTAGTTATTTCCGATTTTAGAAGAATAAAAAGAATAATTTAAATTTAATTATCCTTTTAAACTGTCATAAAATAGGGATTTAGCCTTCCAAGAAATCATCTTTTTTAAACCCACCTCTGAACGGGGTGATAACGCTGTTATGAGACGGCAAATTATTTCAGAACACGGTACCTATTACGGGTTAGTGTGATCAGTAATCAGCCCATCAATGTGTAGGGCTTTTGGAGTTTGACACATTCAAGGGACATATATCTGTATTAAATCCTGACCTCCAGTACTGCCACAGTCATAGCTGCTGGTTCACTCTGTGCCTAGGTCCAGAATTTCAATTCCCAGACTCTAATTACTAAACAACCTTCAGGATAAACCAGTAACAACTAGTGTGGATAAACAAGTTGAAATAAAATAAGATCCACTAAGAATATTTGCTCCAAATCCAAACTAAACTTATACAGTATCCCTAAGGTTCAAAGCCTTTGGCTAACTTTGCTTTGAATTTTTTTGGTATGTCTCAGCTCTTTGAGCTCTGGAGATGAAAGTGTCAAAATATCACAAGTCAGCTTCCTCATATGAGATTTTCCATGAAATTTTGCAGACACAAGAGGTTCAGAAAGTTTAGGAAAGTTCCAATTAAGAGTCCGTAGTTTGCCAGTGCTCACCCTACAGCACTTGTTAGATGTGAACAACACACACATGCGCACGCACACACACACACGTGCACCCCCCCGACACAGAGACTTCTGAAGTATTTAGTGACATCAAAAATGTTGCTTGTCTCAGTTCAATGGGAAACGGAGTTTTATACTACCTGGGAGGAAAAAAAATCAACAACACTTGCAGTGGAAATGGTCAATATCTGAAGAAAACAGTTAAATAGAATCTGGTCTAAAATGTGGTGTGATATATTCCTTTGGCTTCTTTAAGCTCCGGTTTGAGAATGAAAACTGTCTTTGTAATAAAGCTTTGTCTGACCAGAATGAAAGTACAATGTAGTATGAATTTCAAGAAGCCTTTTTCTAAGGCAAAACACACAGAAAATATGCAGAATGTTTGCCTCAGTGATAAGACAAGGAAATAATTGAATAAATACCTGAACAGAGTCCATTAAAAACAACTTACATTGAAAGAACTTTTATAAAGGCCAAGAGTTCACTTAGAAGTAATGAGTAATTGCTTGGCTTCAGCACAGTCAATGACAAAATCTGTATCTATTTCAGTAGAGCCAGAATTTAAATTTATATGTAGTGAATATAATTAGGGCCTGCACTCCTCCTGCCTTGCCTACCTCAAAATTGGCTTATTCATTTGTGGTTCCTTGGTACCCCCTTGGCTTCAGTTGTCCCCTCCTCAAGGCAAAAAAACAAGTCCCTGGTATTTAACCCGACTAGTGCCAATAATTTTCACATACTGAACCGGCACCGAACCAATTATGAAAGGGATGATACGAAGGTCCTGCCTGAAATACAGGGGGGCTGCATTTGGTGACCAGGGAGCTCCCGATCAATTTCTGGGAGTGAAACAGGGATTTGTCATCCAGAGACAACAAACGGCACATTTTCTATATTTCTGTACTTTTCCATATTTCCAGCACAATAAGTAGAATAAGACTGCTGAAATTATTTCTTCCCATGCTTCCAAACAGGATGTTCAAGCTTTCAGATTATGTGGGTTCATGTAGATACATTTGTGTCATTGGGCGTCATTTCTAGTTTGCTGTTGCAGCTGAGTCCTAACCTTTGTATGTGTGTGTCCTCGTAGCCTGGTTCTTCACCTGTAAAACAAAAACAATATTTCCTTACCTAATAAAGCTACTTCAGATATAAACTAGTGTATCTGAGATGCATGATGCTGTGGTGATTACAACTGTATAGGAGAGTAGGGAAGATACGTGGTTTTTACAGTTCTTTCAATTTACATTGCAGCAGAAAGACTAATGAGGAACAAAAACACTGAAGTTTTGATCTAAGTCATCTGGTCTGTTTATCACCTTTGGCTATGAACTTAGGGTCCACAAATGTAGGGAGCAAAGCAGGAGATACCTGTATCTTCCAAGATATAAGCCCTCTTGGCTGTCACTCAGAACAGTCCTCACGTCTGAAGTGCTGTCTTCAGTGTCAATACAGGAAAAGATGTATGGGATTATGTGTTTCTTTTTAGTGGTATTTCTTCCTCTGAAATTGACTTCTAAAACTCCAAGTGTTATGCAAAAGAATTTTCTCCACATTAGCTTACTAATACCCTCCTAAGTACTTTACAGTCTTGAGAGACTAAGCAAGAGAAAAAGAGCAAAACAGGGCTTTAGAGGAGATCTAGTCGAGGGTCTTTGCTTCAGATATTCCAAATCTTTTTATAACCTGAGATTCTTGACCTGCTTGACACTGGAGTATGGAGCTTTTTTGCAGACATTTTTAGCTCTTCTAAGCATAAAATGTGACTTCCCTATCAGGGTACCTTAAAATGGTTCTAGCAGATTATAAAACTTTATTTTAGAGCATCTGCCACTGGTAGAGGCCACAAAGCATTCATAAAGCATAATTTGAAAAAATAAATTTGCTTTTAAAATAAACTAAAAGCAACAGCTAAAAGAAAACTACAGTATGGAATATTTTCAGCCAGTACCTCTCAGTTACACATCTGTATGTTCTGGCAAAATGAAATGGACTGCGGCTCAGAGTACTTTCATTTCCAGTTACCTAACTGCGAAATACAATCTCATACACATATCTACTTCCAGGGGAAATATGTCTTGTATTCAATACTATTACATGCCTAAAAGGAAGAAATAGGGGATTAGTCACCCCCAAATCCACTGTCACTCCAGAGGACTTCTGTGGCATCATGTCTGGTCTCAGTCAAAAGCTAGTAATAAGCTGTATACAGTTAAGACTGTTGGCTTTTCAAGTATGTTTTGAATGTAAAAATTGATAATAGAGTAAGGTCTAAGAAAGATACATTCGTTATTGAAGAGTTAGAAATAGTCACCAAAAGGAAGGAGAAGTTGTGCACCTCATCGAAGCAAATTGCTTTACTTATCAATTAAGAGCAGAGGTTGAGTTCCAGTAGATAAAAACATATTTACATAAAAATATCAGAAAGGAAATAATCTTTCTTCTTTTTTTCCCCCCTTACGTTTGGTAGGAAGCCAGACTGTCTCTCCTAGAAGAATAAAATGGAAGTCACTGCAGAGGGGAAAAAAAAGCATGGTCTGGACCCCTGGAAGATTTGTTTGAAGAAAATGAATAAAAAATCTAGAATACTCCACCACAGGAGAGAGGTGGCAAGCATAAAGCCTGAAACTCAAATACAATCTTGACAAGAGAAGAAACAATCCCATTTAGAGAAGGAAAGGGAGACCTTTCTGATCTAATCCTAGTGAAGTAAGCCAAACAGCTTTTCTTTTATTTCTTCACCTATATATTCTATGAACATCTGTGACTGTGCTGTCTGTTTCTGATGTTATAAATAAATGATTGCCTATTTGTTTAACCTGTTTTGAATTTAGGATGATTTTAAAAAAAAAGAAAACCTGAATAAAAACAATGCACTTCTCAACAAGATTCACAGCTCCATAGCAAATTTTATCCAAATGGTAACGAAGTAGGTTCCCAATTGAGCTTCAAAAGCAGAGTAGAGACTAGGTGACAGAGGTGTCAGGAGGTTCCCAGATGTCTTCAGGTGATGGCTGGTAGGACACTGGAGGCTACGTAAGATACCAAGAAACATGCTTGAATATTAAAGCTCAAAGGCAAAATGTGACAACACATCAGTCCTAAATACCCTAACATCAAGACAACTGAGGTTTTAGGTGCAGGGTGGGTAACAGACACTAGACAATGTCTGATGGTGAGGCAGACATAAGGATAAATATATTTTTTAAGCATATAGTGACACTGGCAATATGTTGTATTTTTTGAGTGTGTAAATTACAGACTTCCATTAGTTTCCAGCAAAAGAAGACACTGAATTTTCCACTGTAACACATGGCTCTTAAACTGAATAATTTTAAGACCAGAAAAAAATTAAGATATTGTAGTCAGGAGTTTTCAGGGAGAAAGATTATGTGAAGAAACTGCAGTTGCTGCAGTTCTACTACACGTTTCTTAGCTCACTCATGTTCCCTTCAGGTGGTAGAGAACTGCAGAAAACCCTTTTTATACAGTACTGACAACTCCAAAGATTCTAGAATCATAAATTAAGCACAGAAATTATGAGATTGACTTAAAAGCCCTGACATTTTTCAAAACATTTGGTATCCTTATTTGCCTTTCACTATGGAGGCATTAGGCTTCACTTGGGCCATACAAACTCTTCGGCATGACCAGAAGGCTAGAAACGTTGCTTTGTGAGATGAAATCTGAGCATTTCAAATAAACACAGGAGCTGGCTCAACACAGAATCCACCAAGCATCACAAGACACATCGTAAAAATTACAGGCATCGGCAAGCACAATTTTTAAAGCAGTCTTTTTTTCACGGAGACTCCAAGCAATGATGAATTCCCTCCTTCCCTTGATAGTCTGTTCCAGTGGCTAATTACTCTTGTAAAAGTTGGGGTTTCTTTTCCCTTTTCATCTTGATTCTTTTCCTAACTTAGTTGCCAGCCAAGGAGGGTCTTGTTATGGCTTCGGCACATTAAGTCCCTAAAATATTGAGATCCACTTCTGTTTTGAAGAAAAAATCCCAAACTTTACAAATAAGCTTTGTGGTTTTCTGAGCATTTCCCTCTCATTTGCCAGGCTAGCTGTTTCTCGTAATGGACTGGGAGACGGGAGATGCTGTGTGCAGACCCTGAGGCAGCCTTGCCAGTTTTTTTTCTCCTGGTTAATCGCTCAGGTGCAGAGCACGACTCTGTCCACAGAGCCCTCAGGTTGTCAGATTGAGTCACCCACATACATAAGCAACACCTGCGCCTCTGAACCGCAAGTGCTCTGAGTAATGAATACAGAAGGATGTTATTCAGTATGATTTGGAATATATTCCAAATATTTAGTCCTGATTTTTTTATTATTCCATGGATCCCAACCCTGTATAATAAAAGCAGCTGCAATAAGTTCAGTTTCATTTAAGTGAGTATTTAGCCTAACTCTTCTGGAAAGCATGCCACACACCCCTCAGAAAAGCAAAATACTGATATCCCAGTTTACAGGGCATTCAGATACTGCCATAAAATATAAGTTAACCAACCATAAAACAAGTTTCTATCATGCAAATTTGATTTTTGAAATAACTTGTTAGTATAATCTCTTCCATATGTCCAGAGGATATGGAGGAAGACAGTAAGAAGAGAACAACCAAAAAATCCTCTATGACTCACCCAAATGATTGTATAAAATAGTTATTCACATTTTTACTTTGTTCCAACACATAGGAACAGGTTCAGAGGACTGTCTTGCCTGAAAGCATTAGGGAAGGAGGGGTGTATTCTTCTAATTGTTAGCCCAGACATCTGCTTAAAGATGTAGAAGATATCATATTGCATTTTGTATTCAACTTTTTCTGCACTCATTCCTTTATCAGGACTTCAAATATGTCAATGAAAGACAAAGCTACTTATCAAGAAGACTAAAGGAACAGCATGAACAGGAACCCAATAAAAGTTTCTTACTAACACATTTTGTTTCATCCATAAATAAAGTCTGAACACCAAATATTCCAGTTTGTTTATTGGAAGGGTAACAGTTGTGCAACTATGGATCCTCAAAAGGCACATGCAGTCCCTAAAACGTTCACAGCATACAAAGTGAGAAGATTGATTAATGCAGAGGATAGTGTTCATCTGAGTCTTAGTTTTGTTTCTTTGAGGGGGTTTTTGCTAATGAGTTCTTCCTATAATGAGATCTTAAAAGCTCAAAGAGTTTTTGATGCTTACATGTCGGGAATATGATGTGTGACCCACAAGAGCAAAAAAAAATCATTCAGTGCTTATGATACATTTCAGGACAAAGGGAAAACCATGCATCTGAGAAAAAATGAAATGTGTTTACAATATCTTTGCCTTTGCTTTTCAGAGGGAGAAATTTGGTGTAGAACTGAAGCAAACATCTTTCAGGAGATTAAACATTAACTAGTAAAAAAGCAAGCCAATCATACTAAAATAATATGAAGAATCCTGAAAGTATAATTCAGCAAATAATTCAGCTATGTAGAAATATTTTCCAGGATACATAAATGTAACTATTGCTTTGGTCTCTTTCATCCGGTACATTTGTTATTTGGAACATTGAGATTAAAGGACAAAGTTTCTAACCCAATTTGTAGAGAATAAGTTCATTGCTTCTGGTTCTATTTTAATTAGGTGATAGATATATAGAGGTTATGACCACGGTACGTTTTTCCTGAAAGCCACAAAAACCAAAGCCATAAAAAGTAACAGAGTTGAATCCTTTGATCCATTAAAATCTAACACATTGACATTTGTCATCTTGTATAGTTATGGACAATTGCTTATGTCTTATGAAACCAGCTAATTTTTGTCTTGGCTACTATATTCAGATTTGTCAGGTTCATCAGTCTATTAAACTGTCTGCTTGAGAGACATCTAATATGGAAGTTCAGCTCCTGAGCAAGAGTTATGTGCTCATCAGCGAGCCCCAATGGCACCAGCTGTAAGTATAGCTAAATGAACAAATCATCAAGCAGCAGATAAAGGGAAAAGAAAGGAAAGAAAAATCCGGGTGGTAATATTGCAGTTAAGTATAGACAGATCATTCAGTGTCACCAGTTTCAGCTTGCTTTCCACAGGCCACCACACATTCCTCTGTAATTATGAAAACATTATTATGGCAGGTTTAAATCCCGTGTGATTTGGCAGTGATGCTGTGTATTTACTATTCTGGCAGTTCATTACACTGTCATTACATGTACAAACATCTGACAATTCAATAAGGAATTCCAAAATTTGTTTTCCTTCAATGCAGTGACCCATTCAAGTCTTTCAAAAAGTTAACGTTGACTGCATTCTTTGGGAAAATGTACGATAATTACTTCGTAGATAGAAAATAGGCTATTATTCTCTTCCTTCAACTGTTATTTTGGCAGTTACCTCTCCTCCAAATACTCTTTTTTTTAAAAAAGGCATATATTAGAAATTAAATTCAGAAGAAAACTTGCCATGTTTAGATTTTAAAGGAAGAAAGCCCATGTTTATAATCTCTGGAGATTGTTATACATTTTAACTCAAAAATGCTTAAGAATCAAATTTTATGAAACTATTATTCAACATTCTTGCCTCAGAAAATGCAACAGCTGAAAAAACAGAGAGTCTTACATAACATGGTACGTACAGCTATCTGTCTTTTGTTGCTGTATCTTTTCTAGATTGTGATCAAACATCCTATCAGTCTTGCACTTCTGGGATTTTTATTAGCTGCTTGTAATCTTAATGGCTGTCAGGAATTTGTGTGCTGTTGAGCTGTTTTGTTATTACTAGCATCCTGTAGATTTTTGGTAACTCACTTAATGCAATTTTGAAGGGGTTATTTTCTCCTAATATTATAGATATTTAAGAGAGACACATTGTCCATGCAGCATATATGGTGTCAAATGACTCTTTACTTATAATTCTACATTGAAAGGCTGCATATGTCTTCACACGGATAACCTGATTGGGATATAGCAAAAAAGTGCAAAGACATGTTCATATCTGATCCTACAGGAGCACTGAAAAATGTATCTAACTGAGGCATGGGATCAGTCTCCCTGTCCCTATGTTTAAGCAGGTTATTTTGGACTAGGGGCACAATCACCTAGGCACTTGGTTATATTTCTGCCTATGTAAACAGTTATAATGGCTGCACACACAGGGAGAGGGGATAAATCTGCATTATGCAGTGCAGCACTCTGTGGTGCTACCCAAAGCAGCTTTGAAAATGCTGGCATGTCTACACAAGATTAGCTTACTGCAAATTCTTCTCTGCCAGCTAAAGGCATGGACCAGTTCAAGGAGAAGGCAGACGAGGTTGTGTTGCAATGTAAGAGGTTAGGATGAGACCACAAGAGCACCACTGTAAATACTCTTCTTCGCCAGTTCTGTAATATAGTGTCATGCAGAGATACTGGTTTGCGTCCCAGAGGCGGGATAGCTGTCATAGCAGTGTTCTTGGAAATTAGTCCTGCTTTTCTAAAGCATCTTAATTGCATTATAATCAGATTGCTTAATGTTGCAGCCTTTTTACAATGTCTTTTTTAGCAAGGCTCACACATTGCTGCCTAGTAGCAGCTAGTTCTGTAGCTTCCTGAATTACAGGTCTGGTGTCTGACTTAGAGCAACCCCTTCACTCAAACCGACTCCAAACAAACTCAAACGTTACTCGGTACCCTCGTCTCTAATGGCTATGAGCTGCTCTGCCTCTTTTCAAGAACTCTTCCTCTCGTGCATTGATCGATTTTTTTCTTTCTGTTTCATATCTGGGGTGGTAGTGTCTCTGACAGCATCTGATATCCATAACAGTTTTATTTCTTTAGTATTCAGTATGGTCAGTACTGGCTCTGACTAACCATAAATCCTCTTGTTTGGTACAGGCAGCAGCATGCAGTTCATAGCAAAGAAACCTTGAGAATTCAAGTAGGAAAAACCAACACAGTGTATTTTTTTGTTGATAGGTCACTGTTTTCTTTCTGGCCACTGCAACACTGATCACAATAAGGTACCCAGCAAGCCCCACGTATCACTTAATCAAACTTCAGCCCAAAACCTCCACGCGTGTGTGGGCAACCGTACAGAGGAGGCAGGACCGAAGAGGTGGTCCTGGAGGAGGAGGAGGATACCTTCCTCCACTCTGTGGCTGGTTGGACTCTCAGAGACTGGCATGGGGACAGGAGGCCACAGACTGGAGTGACGTGCAGAGACGGGGCAATAAATAACCTTTACAAGGGCTGAGCCACAAATTTCAGACTTGCACATGGAGTGACTTAAAGAGAATACTCTGTTGTCCCACTAGGCAACCACAGGCTGGACACAGGGCCAGTTGAGAAGGACAGATCTGTGCCAGAAACACAAATGCTATTTAACCGTCTCCAAAGACAGCATTATTTTACCTCATCCTAGGAGCAAGAAGATTGAATTTCATTATACTCGTGAGATATCCTAGGCTGATCCTGGCTGGTCCTAGCTGGATTAACTGATCACAACCAGATTTATCCCACTTAACTTCAAGCACTTCACTGTGGCATATAATTTGATGGTAGCCTGACCCCACTATATTTCCTCTGTAATCAATGGAAAGAGAAAAATGGGCTAAAATCGACTTCTGCAAGTAATGCTATCTGTTGACTGCAAAGTGAGTTTGACCCTGAATTAGGCATCTTCATCATGTGTCTGAAGCTAAGGAGGAATGAATCACTCCTCTGTAACTTCAGATATCAGGTTTGACCAAGACTAGGGTTTTACAGTCTTAACATTTATCCAAGCTCATTGCTGCGCCCGTGCTGTGTTGAACAAAGTTTAGGGTTTACTGCATGGGTTGATCTGCTGCTGCAAACTAGGAGAGTTTCATAAAGGTCATGTAATTAATTCCCAGCACCACTGGCAGATTCATAGTGTGGGGTTTAATTCATGTATGCTTCCATCTTCTGAGTGCCTGCCATCAAACGCACTTTTGGAAACTCACAGTAATTCTGAAGGAAAAGTTCTTCCTCAAACCATGTTTCTGCCCTTCACCTCCTGTAGCTCTAGTCCCTGAGGCATTTTCTCTTTAGATATTTTACACTGTATTTGTATTCAGAGCTTTTGCTGCACACCCAGCAGAATGAATATATTCACATTTCCTTTTTGCATCAGTGGAACTCTGAGCAGAAAGTGTTTTTCAGGCTGGTTAGGAAAATCATCACTTCTGTTTGCTATACTGCTTTAGTGTGGGACAGAGAACTCCTCTTCATCCAAGAGTGGTAATACCCAGAGTAAACAGATGATAAAGAAAAATCATTGGGATGGAGTAAAACACAAGATAGAACAAATTACACCAACTGGTTCGAATCCAAGGATTGATTTTATGTATTAGTGTTATTCTCACTTGTTAATACTGCAATGCAAAGGAACTTGGCTATCCACAAAGTAGCATTAAATAAAACTTAATTTTTTCATTCCCTCCCAGCCCCCAGCTTCCCCAATACATGCACTAGGGGCTTGCAATACAAGGGTTATAATTCTTAAAGGCAAAGTCAAATAATATATTTTAAATACTAGTTCTGATGTGTACATCCTTTTGGCAGGAATATAACCTTCTGAGGAAAGTAAAATATTACCTAAAGAAGACTTCATAATTATATTCATTCAGGAAATCAAAGTTCTACCTTGCTTTACTAGTTTATCCAATCACTGATCGAATTTTATTTTTTATTTTTTTAGGAATGGATTGCTCAAAAGATATGAAGAATATGTTTGAAAGTATGCTGTCAATTGGGTAAACACAATGCCTGCCTTGGGCAGAATTTGACTAAAATGTGAGGGGGAAAGTTAATGACCTTGAGTTTCCTTGCTACTTACAGAGGACTGTTTCTAAAAGGCTTGCTTTATCCTAAGCTAAAGAAATTGTAGGCTTAATGCAGAAAGTGAATGAAGTTCTGTAGTCTGAATAATCCAGAAGGTCAGGCTAGCTGATAAGAATACTTCTTCATTGATTTATTTAAACAGATTATCAGTTTAGTGATCACCAGTGATCAAATCTAGTTTTGTTCTTTATCTTAGAGGCAAATTTGCAACAACACAGTGCTGATTTCAGCTAAAAGCCTAAGATACCACTACAAGGAAAAAGCAACTTGTGTGACTTAACTCTTTGATGTATACCCATTTTGTCTGGAACTTCCAGTCCAAGTATCACCTTCTTCAGCTCATATAGAATTTCTAGATCTTTTCCAGTGGTGGATACATCTTCTAATAATGCTAATTATAGTGGGAAAACATCAGTCTTTCTGAAAAGCAGACAAATCACCCAGATATTGCAGTTAGAAAATGAAACGTACAAAGTATCAATTTCTACATGACACAAAAAAAGGACATGATGCTAGTTTAATTTGCAGAGAACCAATAAATATATTCTCTCCAACTGTAGCCCAGACATAAAATTGAGAAAGATGAAATTCTGTGGCAAGAAGAAATGATTTCTGAAAATGCTGTGGTTAGATATCAGAAATAGTGCACAGCTTAAGGGAATATGATATAAATAGGAAGCAGTTTGCATGCATTAATACGGTCCCGTAATTAAAAATTCATGTGATGATAGCATGGCAGCGAGACTTCTAGTACATTGGAACAGGAAATTTAACAATTTCAGGTATTGATCATTAAAGTCTGTCTAAGACGCTGTTTGCTATCTTACCAACTATGAAAGCAATAAGACCAGTCATGCTATCTTACCCCAAGATACAGTCAGAGGGGATCTTGTCAGACTTCAGTTGAAAAGCCAATAACAGTGGCAGGCCCTTTCTTCTTCACAATGTTTGTCACAACACATTTGTATCTGGAAATAGATGGATGATGTTTCTTCTGGAGGTATTCAGAGTAATCTGCCACATTCACACCGGCATAATTTCAGAAACCATATTTAAGTTTTGTCACAGATAAATTTTGTGTAATAAGAAGCATAATATTTTTAGTGATGATACCTTAAGGCAACAGTAGTAGCAGTACTTATCATATCTATCTAAATGTGTCTGTTCAGAAAAATCTACAGTCTCCTAAAAAAAATATAATCACATGACACAGAAGCTTCACGTTCTACCCTCACAGTTCAATGCTACTCAGAAGTCACACATTAGAAGCTTCCTTATTTGCGTTGTAAGATTTGAGAAAAAAGATTCTGCATTGAGATGTACCTATGTGTGTATTAGAAATTGGCACATTGTTAACCCATGGGAGGAGGAAAGCAGGCACATGATGCTCTAAAACTCAGTGTTTTGTTATAACCTGTCAAATATGGGCAATTTTAATACTTTTCTTTCAAAACACCCTAATCGTCACTCAAGCTGTGACGATGTTCCCTATGCATTCTGCCTACACAGCTTCAATGATTTACTGGTAAAATATATTTAGGTTAGCTAATTTAAATGCAGGAATAACAAATTGCATGGCTATTTGTGGCATAATTTCTCTAGCATTTACTTGTAGACATGTTCTCCTCTTCAATCACAAAACAAAATGCCTAAGCTACAAGAAGAAAACGTTCCAAAGAGTCTAAACAACTTTGAAGGTGAAAGTTCCAATTTTTAAATAATTCAGGCTGTAGGAATCTAAGTTCCATGGGAACACCGCTGACTTTTGCTCTTCAGTAGCTAGGTGGCTTTTGAAAATACAATATGGTCACCTTTTGAAAACAGGAAGGACTTGATGAGAAAACAACTGTGGGCAGAAGTTTAGTGTCATCATTTAGCAACTGAGCACTTCATGTGAGTACCAGTCAGGAATATGCAGAGTTGAAAGCCCAAATTACCCTATTCTAAAATCAAAACAGTTACATCAAAGATACATCCTATAGATTTTATATACAATACCCTACCCTGTCTTCTACATCTGGGTGCCAACTTCTGATGTGATCAAAACTAGTCTACTTCTAAAGGCATATGATCAAAAACTACTCTACTTTTAAAGGCATATATAGCACAGGTGTATAGAGGGGGTCAGGAAGAAGAATATTATTGCTATTCCCTCTGCCTGTATGACATTCTACCCAGATACAAGCTTCTGGACCTGATGGGTTTATCAAGGCTGGGAGGGCAACTGCCTTGTGCAGCCTGTGGACTCTGAGTCATATAAGATGGTATTGGCAGATGATGTGTTTCCACACTCATGGAAACCCTACCTCCTTCTCACTGGAGTGACCCAGGGGCCCTGACCTCAGAGCTGGGCTGCTGCTCTCTGTGAAGACCACAGAGAATCTGCTGTCATGGTCCAGACATGTTGAGAACGTAACAAACCATATTGAGTGCTGATGGGTCCATGTAACACATCTGGTGGAAAGTGGCTTGAAAACTATGTAACCACAATCTGCAATCTTTATATATTTCCATTATTAAACTCATTGATTGTGCTCAGAGTTCACAAAGTGAAACGTCAGTAATTTTGCCCAAATATACTATGCAGATGAACCTACTATGCCATGGGAGCAGGTTATGGTTCTGTTTACAACCAAACTTTTTGCTAGTGTATGGATTTACTAATTATAAATGCCTAAACCTGGAAGTCTCACCCCCAGGCTGGTACCTGCATGTCACAGAATAACAGAATCACAGAAGGGCTGAGGTTGGAAGGCACCTCTGGACGTCATCTGGTCCAACCCCTCTGCTGAAGCAGGTCTACCTTGAGCTGGTTGCCCAAGACCCGTCCTTGCTTCCACCCTCTGTATGTTTCCTTTTTGTGTTTTAGTTTGGCCAGGAGCTCCTTGTTCATCTGCAAACATATCCTGGGATTCAGGACATGGTTTAGTGGGCATGGTTAACGGTTGGACTCAATGATCTTGAAGGTCTATTCCAACCTAAATGATTCTATGATTCTATGATTCTATGATTTATGAGTATGAGGTCCAGTAGAGCACCTCGCCTTATTGGCTTCTCTATCACTTGGGTCAGGAATACATATTGCTCACTGGACTAGCCTTGCTTTACTTCCTCATGTTATTAATGCATCTTCCCAGCGTATGTGACTACTGGAATTGTTCTGAATGAGTAAACATTCACCATACTATTTCACAAGTTAGAGAAGAAACATATCTAGCTTTTGTGGCCCACAAGGAAGCTCTAGAACTCCAGAAGTGGGGAAGAAAAGGGCACTCAAGACCAAATGCCACCAAAGGAAATTTACTAGCAAGTAAAAGAAAAAATCATCAGAGGAGTAGCATCACCCTGAATTGTAAATGAAGAGGAAAAGCGAAGTAGAATACTTGTTCACCCTTCAAGGCATCAGCTCTGAAATGTTTACCATAGAGCTTGACAGCTATAAGACACTGTTTGTTTTCCCCATCTTTCCATTTTCTGAAAAGTGCAGGCATTAATTGAAATAGAAAGGGCCTGTAAATCCTCATGCTGCTATATATTGTTTTACAATCAAGGTTTCAGATTTTAACTTTCTTTCTCTCAGAACACCATCGTTCATAAAAGAGATATCTTTCTGCTTTTAGCACTTAGTTTTCATTTCCTTCCAGCTAATGCCAGCAATAACTAGTGCTTCAGCAGCTTATTATTCATTAAATACTCATTTAAAACACCTTTTCGTCTGTATACTTTGGACTCTAAATAGTGTTTTGATACCTAGAGCCCTTTACAGTATAAGCCTTTTTTTTTCCCAAATACAATCTAGCTTGATTTCTTTAAAGCAAGATTTTTTTTATATACTTTATTTTATTTGTCAAATTTCCAGGCTTAGTTTTAGTTAAAACACTTAATGGAAAATATAAAAATATTGCTCCCAAATCCAACAAAAGTAGGGGAAAAAAATGATCCTATAAAACAAAGCTTATAAATATAGTATTCCAGTGCACTTTTACTAGACACTCCACGTCTGCCAGAAATAAAAACCAAAATATGACTGATTTGAATTTGTAATCCAGGTTCTCTAAAATCTTGCAGATGTACCCAATGTACAATCACACTACCATTAAAAATAAAATATTAATACACTTTGATAACCTATTTCATTTCAACATGGCATGAAGTTGGGTTCATCAACCATCTAGCTTTAGGCAGCTACCTTCATTGTCAGAGTTAAGCAGGGTTTCTGCTCAAACTTTCTTTATACTGGGGAGGCTCTTCCAAAGGACAATTCAGAGCAGGACCCTCTCTCTAGGAAGACACTGGTGAGACTGCCTGCATAATTAGCTCACAGACTTAGTTACCTAAACTTAAGAACCAAATTCCACTTTTTCCTCTCACTATGTTTTTCTGCTGCAGGCAGAAAAGCAGACAAAAATAAACTTCTCAGGAGAGGTCCTGGGTGTCCTGGTGGACAACGAGTTGCACATGAACCTTTGCAGCAACAAAGGGCAACGGCCTCCTGGCTGCATTAGCAGCTGTATATTGTTGTATAGGAGAAGGTGAGGACACGGAGACAGACTCTTCCAGGAGGTGCACAGCAACACGATAACGATACAGGGCAGCAGACACAAGCTGCAACCCCAGAAATTCTGATTAGGCATTAGGAAAAAATTCACCCTCTGAGAGTGTCAAGCACTGGACCAGGTTGCACAGAGAGGCTGTGGGACCTCCATCCTTGGAAATATTTACATTTTGCCTGGACAAAAGCCCTCAGCAGCCCGGTCTAACTTCAAAATCCGTCCTGTTTTCACCAGGAGGTTAAACTAGTTTGCTTTCAGAGGTCCTTTCCAACCTAAATTATTCTACGATTCTGTCAAAATGACAAAGATCTTAAAGCAGACATTTGCCACATAGGCTGTGTTTTCATGTCAAGCTACTGCCAAAGCAGAGGCTACGAACATTCACAGAAAAAAAAAAGAAAACCAAACCACTGCAAAATTCTTCTTTTTCTAAAATTCTTTTGATTGCAAATGGACATAATTCTGCTCAGTTTAAAGAACAATAATGGCTCTAAGAAGTTCCTCAGATGCAAATGGTCAAAGCTGCCTAGAGACCTACTCCTGTTCCTCTCCATTTTTAGCCCAGACTCATTGCCAACCAAAACTCTGACGTGTATTAGCCAAGTATGAAACAGACTGAAAAGGCCAGTAAAGGTCTCCCAGTGAATCCCCACTTGTGGCCAGAGGAATGTGTCTGTGGGTGTGGCACATCATCAGTTAAGTCTGATTTCCTTACTTTTATACTGATGGCACTTTAAAATGTCTTAGCCACTAACCCACTTCAGAATGATATGCATAACAGATGCAAATTTGTACCCTGTAATACATGTTGCTGGTGATTAAAAAACACAGTACAGCAACTAATGTTAATGAACTCTGCATACCATAAATAGTGAATTACCCTTGCCAGTACAAACATCCACAAAGGCAAACCTTGATAGAAAAGAGCATCAAAGAGAAACAATTAGGATCTCCTTTCTAAAGAGGCATTACAAAAGGTTACTCACACAAATCTGTCATTTACTCTTGACTTTTAACTGCACTCCATGATACCAGTCTGCTTTTGAGGTACCAACTCCTGTCCACAGTCTAAAATTTACAGCACTCACAGAAGGATCACCAGCATTACATGACTCATCCTTTCCACACGCCTGTTGGTTTGTGCGGGTTCATAACCTGAAACACTTTGGCCACACGTTGGGTTCCTAAGACGTGAATCTGTCATTCAAATCTTCTAAAAAATGTGCAACCTCTTGTCAAAGTAAATCCCTCGAACGTGTGGAACAGATCAGTCTTCAGTATTTAAGTATTCATAGTCATTTTGTTGCATGCAGGATGAAACAACTCTATCACTCTCCTTGCAAACCATTATATACTAAATCATCCTAATTTGTGTAATATTACTGACTTCACCAAGCTTGTGTCTGTAAATTAAGGGGCTTGGGTTTGGGGGTTTTTTAATCCACAGTCCCAAATTTAGAAGTTAGGCCTGCTTGCTTTATGGCTGTTGCTGATAACCCTATAAACTTTCTGAATATTTGTATCAATGTTTGAAAAAGTAAATATTCCATTTTTTTTCCATTTTAATTAAGTGATCAAAAAGGCTGAGGTTCTCAAAGAAAATGCAAAGGACCTAAGTGCCCAACGTTTATTGTAAAACATTTTGGCATGAGACACGTTTTTAAATTCTTCAGCTTTTCATAAAAATACAGTCAAAATAAGAAATATCTGAACAGCTTCTTAGTATCACATCTAAAATTATATGCTCAGGAGCAAAGGATTAAGATTACATTTATATATCCACTACATAGACCTAATCACAATATGAAAATCTCACTTCAGGTTTGGTGACAGACTTCTCCAAAGTTCACGCATCCTGGATACTTGAACGTCAGCTAAATACGATGACCTGTGATCTGTACACACTCTGATTTTAGGTAAATTGTCAAGACACAAAGAGAGCCCTGGGAAGCAGTTCGAAATAGTGCGTGACATTCTGTTTAAAACACCCCAAAACATTCAGAATAATTTTAATTGCATTCAGAGGATCTTTATACTGTCACAAGACATAGCATCCTTTATAGACATCTCAGACAAGTGTTGGCATAAGAGAGTTAGGGAATAATATGCATATGTTCTCATAATGTATTTACAAAAATGTAGGGGGAACATATGGTAGACACTATCATGAACATTACAGGAAAAAAAATGCTGTGTACCCCATTCTCCTCTTCTGATGAGAACTGCAAATAAAAGCAACATACCCCAAGTGACAAACCAGGTATTGATGGATCAGAAAATGGCAGGACAACTACCACTCACTCAATTGCTTTTGAGAAGTATTACGATACAATGGTTATGAAAGACAAAATGGATCTAAACTATAGCAACTTTCACAGAGAAACCTCTATCTGATTTATGCAAGAAGAATAACCACATTTTTAAAATTGACATTTGGCTGAGTTAGTGATATCTGTCTTTCATTCCATGGTACTTTGAGAACCAGATATTCAAGACCATTTTGGTTGCTCTTTAACTTGAATTACATCCTCAGTTTCAGACAGGAAATTCAATGAACTTAAATCAATTACATTATTCCATCTTTATGCAATGTTCAATGAAAACAGAATAATTTGACTGAATAACTTTAGGTATTAACTATCCTCTAAAAACTGGACATAATTACTAGTACAGTATAAGTGTATTAGTATTGCAACTTTTGCCATTAATTTCTTCAAGAATTTTCATTGTCACTTAGGAAAATCTGAGGCAAGTACACAGAAATTCGTTTCCAATTTTTCATCCAAAATATTTTTTTAAAAAAAGATGACATGCATTTTCTTTGTATTAAAAGTGTAATTTTGATAAGAAACATCCCATTTCAAATTAATTTGGGTATTGAAGGTCAGGGAATAAAAAAAACAAGAATTTGACCAAAAAAGGCACAGATCTTTGTTCAAGGTCTTTGAACAAGAATCTTTGTTCAAGATTCTTGAGCAAAGTAATCTGGATTTTAGGGGAAAAAACCCCAACACCTGGTGCTTAGAAGAGAAAGGAGGACAGGACTGCAAGAGAAGATGAGAGAAAAGTCATAGTCTCTTTTTCCCTGATGGAATCCTAAAAGAGTTTTAAGTGCAGTTCAAGAAAAAGAAACTTCTCTCATTTTGCTGCAACTGTTCATGGGTATACATTTTACAAACTTTTTCGTTTTAAGTGCTCCAAGAACTGGATTTCACAAGAGTTTCAATAAACCCCTACTTAGAACACATTTCCAGAAATTAAATTCTAGTTAAATAGCAAAAAAAAAAAAAAAAAAAGGAAGGGTGTACAAGAGTGTTCTAGCAGAAAAATGGATGGAACAAAATGTTTTTTTAAGACTACTGCTATAGGCCCAATATAAAGAATTACATAGCAGATGCCCTGACAGAGTCAGTCCTGCTAAACGTCTCCTAGGGTGGCATTCGTTTGATCAGTCACAGAGGTCTGAAGCAGGAGTCTCGATCAGAAGGTGACAAAGGCTGCCTACAGTCAGCGGAGAGAACGGTCACTTTCAGGCACAATCTGTCTCATCCTGATTTCAACACCTAAAATACTCAACACCTAAAATACAACTGCCTCAGCTGGTAGTGGGAGGTGCTGTTGAGGATCCTCTGCCAGAGCTATCAAACAGCTGCCAACAGTTTGTACATTTATTTTCAGGATCTCAAATGCTCATTGCAGTTTCCAGGATACTCTCTTGGCCTGCAGCTCTTCTTCCTACAAGCCACCCCACCTCATGGAAAGACCAGGAGTGGAGGTTACAGAGAGCGGAGTTTCCACTTCTGATCATTTACTGGCAAATGACAGCAAAGTGAGTTGTCTTTTCTGCTCACTACAGGTCACTGAGGCCTGCGCAGTTCCAAAGTAAAAATTGTGTCCTTTGTATCAGGAATTTGTGAAATATCTGATTTATTGTACGTCAGGGAAATACCTCTGCGGCTCAATGGATTTCTGCATGAAAAATCCCTATTATAAGAGGTTGGTTAAAAAAAATAATATATGACATTAAAAAATCTGGGTTTACATATAACCAAAGCTACAATGACTTGGAAAAAACCAACATAGGGAAAAAACACTAGACAGTATAAGGGTAACATTTTACAGGTACTTTTTCTGTCCATAACCCTTTTCACAATATTGGTATCTTTTCTGATACCAAAAATTGAACAACTCTTTAGCTGCAAATTAATTATTATGTCTTGCTAGGATAAACAAATCAAAAGTACTTGAGACAAGACATGAACGAAAAGAAAAGAAAACTCAAAGTACAGACGTTGATCTTTTTCATGTGAAAGATGTTCTGTTTCATATTGAAGAAAAGAAAAACAGAACCATCCAGTGGCCACTATTATGTAGTCTTTCATGTTCACCAGATCTACGAAGCTACATGTACCGTTATGTCGGTTTTATTGTGAAATATGTATTTCTGTCTATACAAACAGAATCTGCTTTTAGAAACTCAAATCAAGTGATGTAGAAACTCTTGACTTGTAGTATAGTTATAACTGACAACCACACAGAGAAGCAAAAGTACCTTTGTGTGACATATGGCTTCCCCCTAGAGAAATACTTCCTTGGACCAAAATGATTTGCTACACTTTAAACAGATAACTATTACTAAAATAGTATATTTTTATTAATATAGTCCTAATTTTGACATTCAACCAATATGATTTTGGTTTTGTTATTATTATTATCACATAAGAAAGCTTTTTACACTGTTTGAATCTTTTCTGTTCTTCTTGGGCATCCAGGCTGTACCCAGTACAGCTTGATCAGCTGTGATAACCAAGGCTTGTATTATTTCTCGGGATTCTGATTCCATTATTATAAGAAATAAAATTATTTGCTCCATGAGTGGCAGCAAAATAAGAGTATGAGACTGCCTATTTATGAGCTATGTAATTTACTGCAATGAAACTAGGAAAACCCAAAGGGAAAGAACAGGTAGCTGTGCTTTTTGTCCAAATCAGATGCTTTTCGTTCGTAAGGAGCCATTAACAGCAAACAACAGTATCACAAACAAAGCTTGGACCTTAACAGAAGGTTTGCATCAGAGACTGACGTTTTTCTAGCTGAGAGACAGGCTACGCAACATTTTTTTGACTCAGTGCAATGGTATCAAGAAAGTTGAGAAATACCTTGGTAAATACACACTGCTGCATAACAAATAAGGTCGGCAGTCTTAAATTTGATACTCTGCAAACTCATTCCACAGAACAGTTGAAAGCTGTAGATGTTTCCGTGTGTGTCTCTAACTCACACGCTCACCACAATAACACATATACAGCGACAAGCAAACCTTATTCGTGACGGATGCAAAATCCCAGGTGTTTGCTCCTGAGCATCAGCTCAAGCTTTTAACATTTGGGGCCAACGAGAGCTTTGTTTGCCCCTTGGAGAAGAAGCTCACCCCAATTCACAGGCTTGAAGCCAACAGCAATAATGACCGCGAAGGATAGGAGCCCTGCATCAGATGGGCAGCTGTGTGCCTCCTCATCCCACAGCTCGTCTAAACGTCGAGCAAGGATCTATAAGTCAGTGCAGGCACCGGTTTGAAAAAACACCATGCGCAGCTTTCCCTCGGAAATTTTCCTAGAAATCAGATCTCAGCTGAAGGAACTTGTACTGACAAAGCGACATGCACCAGCTGGCAGCTCTGGTGGTATCCTCTGCTCCTTTTCTACCTTGTCTTTCTGTGGCCATCCTTGAAGAGTAAAAGGCTGTTTAAAAGCCATTATGTCCTAAAAGGGGAATGGTTATTAGCTTTCACGTTCCCTCCTCAGGCTATACTGTTTAACATTTCTGCTGTTTCCTATCCAGGAAAATAACACCATTTTCATCTGTTATACTTTCTTGCCCTCTGCTGGAAAAACTATCAATCAACTGAGTGTGCTGAACTGAACCTTTTAAAACTGATTCTCCAAACGATCATGAAAATAACTGACTTTCTTCACACAGTCTTCCCCAAAAGCTTCATAAAAAATGCTAAAAATTTTCACTTCTAGCCAAACCACTTGATTCCTAACAATTAGTCCTGTCCCTACTTCAGAATCAGACCAAGGCATTGAAAGTACCATCTTGTCTCCAAAATATACTTGCTTGAAAACACAAGGGGAAAGTGGGGAGGAGTGGAGAGCAAACATGAGAGACAAAGTTGGGGAACAAGGAATATGCTTGCATTTTTCAAAAACACAAATGAAATGCAGGTGCTGGAGTTAACTGGGAAGACAGGGCAATGCTATTTTCTGCTTTAATAAATTATACTGGGTTTGTGATGGTTTAAGTGAATAAGTGGGTAGCAAGTGTTATTCCATTGTCAACAAATAGCATGCATATGTTTTCCTACTCACAACCAAAGAAGAATTCTTCATAACAAAAACTAAATTACCTCTCTGCCATTGTACCATTACCACGTGGACATATTTGGGAGCATTCTGAGAATTTCTGGAGACAGCGTTGCCTCTGGGTTTCATGCCTTCAAAACCTCAGGCCTCCAGCCTTCTCCAAACACATACAGTTTCTCCTTACTAGCAGTTGGAAAAGCAGTCAGGTTCATTGGCTGTATTGTCACCATTCGCCTTTTCATCAAAGAGCAGTTATGGTGGATTAAAAAAGTAATGTCACCATGTCACAAAAAAGGAAGGGTAGCTCTTTGTTAAGCATGCCGCTGGGAAGGACCTCTCTGACTTTTAATGCCTCTTCAGGCCTTTCAGGCAATCAGTAGTTCCCTCCTGTGAGCCATGAACCTTTGCAGAAAGTCTTTCTGTCGTAAGTAACCTTCTGCTTTTTATTTAGTGACCTTAATCTTCAAAATGACAGGGTATTTCCATGGCATGGAGAGTTTCCCTTACATAGCCTTACCCAGCGTGGAATGGCTCACATGAATAAGTGTATCATATTTAGGAAAATGGAAATTTTCTTTCAGCTATTCTTCTTTTCAGTGAATACTTTCAAAGACCAGGTCTTAGCTTGATACTGCAAAAAGTAGTAATCTCTGCTGGGATAAAACGGATGGAAAATGGATGTGAACAGGACTCATGTTTCTCTTTTCAGCTGCAGTCAGGTTCCTTTTCAGATAGATCGTTGTTTTACAGTGACTGCTTCCATTCATCATGCTATATTCTGCTAATATCTACAAGTTCCCAGATTTGTTTCATGATGCAAACCAGATTTTAAAGGATTTGTTTTGGGAACTACCATGTTTCCACTGGCAGTACAGAGAGCATCTTCACTGCTGTTGCTAACCACCTAATAACCTTACCGTAACCACAACATCTTTTTACTCGCAGTAAGGTCAAGTTCTTTTAACTTTTTAAAACATTATAGCAGCTGGAAACAAAAAATAGATCCAGAAATATTTAGTCAGCAAGTCCTCAGCAGACTGTTGGAGGACTCCAGATTACAGCCTGAGATAAATTGATCCAAACGGCATTTATATGGATACATCTAGAGGGATGTTTTATAAATACAGATAAAGAAAGGCAACATCCATGACATTGTCTTCTGTCACTGTCACACCTTGTGTGCACCCAGTATTGTGCACATTTCAGAATGTGGGTAAGGGTTCCCATGCTTCATGTTTAATGCAGTTTATACCAGGGGTGATCAAAAGTGATTTTAAGGAGGAAAAGTCACGGTGCCCAGCAACATTTACTTGATGTCCCTTTACAGAAAAGAGGAGCAGAGGCTCTTGAAATCCAGCTTTAAACTGAAAAGTTGACCTTCTTTTCTCATCTTTCACAAAAAATCTTAATTAGATTGGTCAGTTTACATGTAAAGCAGTTTACGTGAGCACACTTCAAAATGGACTTTCTGCCAACACCAGTAATGACTATGGAGCAAAATATGGCACTTCAGAACCAACCTGCAAACAGAAAATCAAGAATTTGGGTGTATGCCAATGCCATTAGTAGCAATTTTGTTTCGGTATTTTTTCCAGAAAGGGTTCAACTCATCTGTCAGCTTTTTCCTTTTTATAGTCTTTTTCATAAGTAAAAACTGGACCCTGAATGTCATACATCTTTTGGAAGTAAAAATTTTACACTCACTTTGCTGCAGTTCTCCCTGTCCTATAGCAGGGGACGAGTCCCAATATAGTTAGATCAGTAGTAGGTACCTACAGCTGCTCCTGGATTTGGAAAGTGTGACTGATTTAAATTTTTCTTGATACTTCTGATGTTTCTTCAACAACTGCATGGTCTTGACATTGATATTATTTGCCCCTATACCAACCAGTAGCACATTGTGAGTTCCCTGCACATTCATGTTCTGGTTTTGGAACATAAGTGGTATTTTCTTAATGAGACAGGGTTTTTTCCCATCATGCATTATGGTCTTACTTTTATCTAGCAGGAGTGGAAAACAGTGATTCACAGGTGTCTTCCAAATTACTACAGGGAGTTGTTTTATGATTTTTAAGTATGTCTACCATGCACAAAAAAAAATATGGTCATAAACTACTTTATCTAACTCAAGAGAGTAACAAAGATAAATTCAGTTTTATTAGATTGGTAACTCTTTAAAGCATTACTTCAAGAGTTAACTGTCATTACTAGAGTTTAAAGTCAAGTGAAGAAGGAGCCTTGTCTTGCAATGCAAGGTACACTCACATTTTCAGAACTATCCTTCCTTAATGCATTTTTTCCCTGGAGGTCAGATGGAAGAAAAGGGGAGAATCTGACCATTAAAAGCATCTTACCAAATACAGATGGTCTGAAAGCATCATCTGGGATTCAGCTCCTTTTTGTAAGGACACTCTGCAATGCCAAGCACCTTTAAGGTATCAAAGGAGAGTGCTTTCTCCCACATTATACAATCAAGAACTCTTCAGATACTGTTTCTACCTTGCATCTTTAATCTTTTCTCTAATTTTAGTTACTTCTAATGGGCAAGTCATCAAGTTTGTCAAAACATGCTCTACATAAAAGTCTGTTCTACAGATAATTTTCCTGCAAAGCTCCTTCAGTCAGCACGCAGCTACATTAGCCAACACGCCATTTCACGTTCTTCAGCGCAACTCTTATCTTTTGCAATTAGTTTCACCATTGCCACCGAGTAACTGCAGCTCTGCATCTGTTCTGTCCTGCTGGGATAGACAGAGACGTTGCACCCACACCATCAGGGCTGAGCTGGAGGGGATCCAGGGAAACAAGCCGGGATCCCGGGTGGTGGAGCTCAGGCCAGGGCAGTGTCCCACAGCAGGGCCAGGACAACCATGGTGAAGGCTCAGTTGAGCATCCTGGATGAGGCTGGTAGTGAGTCAGGTCTGGGGTCCATCCAGGGCGTCCAGTCAATAAATCAAGACAATAAGACAGAGGACAGCAGCCTGCCCCACCTAATGCTCCATGACAGAGAAGGAGACATGGATTGTACAGGTCCGTGAGGGTTAGAAACACGTAATGCCTGTGCTCACTACTGAAATAACAACGTGTACACACCGACGTTGTAAAGGCCTTGGAAAACCCAGAATACAGTAAGGATGAAAGTCAATGCTGAGTAACAGAGAAGGAGCCATGGTAGTCCTACCAGAAGACAAAAGAACACAGCTTCAAGACTGGCATCTATCGTTGTGGTCCCTCTAACACAAGGCTAAACCATGATCCAGAAGAGCTATAAACACCTTTTAGCCTTCAATGGAGAGAAATCCAGAACTGACAAAGAAGGGGGATCCCCAAATATGAGGACACAGACAGACTCAGACCAATCAATAAGAAGGAGCTATCCCATGCTATGCATTTCTAAAAATTTGAGTACCCATTTAATTTTTAATTTTTTTCTTCCATTCAGAAGCACACCAACTTCATTCTCATTACACTCTGATTTTAATTTGACCCTCAGCAGTGCAAGCCTGACGTAAGATCCTTATCTGTAAAGTAAATGCAGTAGAACTG